>NC_052052.2:103736679-105099383 GCF_903992535.2 Arvicola amphibius | reverse complement strand
TATATATATATGGAAAATGGAGATGAAGGAATACATATCTTAAGAAATTATCTCTTGATACTGTAACAGTGATATATTCAGTAAAAATTATAAAATACCATCGAATGCAATCACACATCTCCTATATAGTTATCTACATATTGTGTTATATATAAAAATGTCTTAATGCGTGTAAAATGATCCAGTGAATATTAACTTGTATTTCTGATATATTCAGAAGTACTCAGCGCTTTTTTTTCTCATTATTTAAGGAGCACAAGATATTGCAGTAGCTTAAGGCACTTTTGTCTAGCCTTATAATTTTTGTTGGAAATGTGCTGCCTACAGGTGGAATGACAGAATTGACACCTTCTCCTATCTCTTGAGGTATCAACAGGTAAGAGGAAAGAACTGACACCCCTCATATTTTTCTCTGTCCTCAGAACATGTGCTCCACATGAGCTAACACATAAATACAACATATGGCATATATACAAACACAAACTGAGTAATTAAATTGACACACACTTTGTAATTAAATGAAATCTACATGGAGCCCCATTGATGCTAATCTGTCTGTTGCTATTGAGATTTGGGAGAGGAGTGGGCATTTTATATCTTCCCTCTGAAGCATTTAATTCATAGCTAATCTGGTGCTCATTTTGAAGAATTGAGATTTATTTGCTATTTATATAGCTGTCTGCAAAAGCTTGCAAACAGAATGAGATACTACTTTTTCCCTCATGTTTACTCCCAGTCACATTCTCATACTCCATACATGTAAGAATGTTTGTGAAAGTTCCAGGTTTTTATTGATGGTTGAACGGAAAGGTCTGATAGTATCATTAAGCTTATTACCTTCCCCTTTGCACCAATCATCAGCAAAGTAAGTTATCTACAGACTCAAGCTTTCCATATTGCCTATTATGATAGTCAAGACTGGCAGTGTCATAGTCAGCATTTCTTGTACTGCATAGAAAAACACCATTGCCATGACAGTTTAGTATTGAAGAAAACATTAAATTGGGACTGGCTTGCAGGTTTAGAGATTTAGTCTGGTCATTATCATGACATGAAGCATGATGATACTTAGGCAGACACGCTGATGGAGAGGTAACTAAAAGTTTCACATCCAATCCAATCCAAAGCTGCAGGAAGAGAGAAGAAGCTTGTTAGTCTGGCTTGAGCTTCTGAACCTCAAAGCCCACGTGTCAGTGACACATTTCCTCCAACAAGGTCACACCTCCAATAATGCCATTTCTTGAGTTTATGGAGACCAGTTTCATTCAATATCACCACAAGCAGCAAGCTCAAAAACATATTTTAATCTGTCTTTAAGTTGTGCAGACTAGCCAGTGAGTGCACCCCACACACACACACCAAATTCATCTCTACTTTGTAGCTTCATATTTTCATCCGTTGGAGTCATTTGTTTGAAGCACCATCTCTAACCGCTTTAGCTACGAAGCTTCCTGCTTCTTTAACAGCTTCTCCAGAAGCTGAAAGCATACATGTGAATTGGCAAGTTATCTACTTAGGAAGCTAGCTGGTTAGTGAGTTTAGTTATAAATAACATTGTGTTGCTAAATTTGAGGAATGAGGTAGGGGATAGTACTGTGAGATGCTTATTGGGATCAGTATCTGGCAGACAAAGTATGGTGTGGGGAGATTTGATCACTCATGACTATAAGTTTGGTCACTTTTTCAATTAAGGTAGGTTTTCTCTCTTTCTCGAGAGTTAATGAAGTTAGAAACTTTTTTTATTATTATCATGGTGGGGTTGGAGAATTGCTAGAGATATCTACTGGGCAGGGAAAATGCTGATGAAGGCCTTACAATGCAAGGATAGTTCCCCACCAAGTAACATTTTTAGTAGCCTTAGACATGAGAAAGCCTGGCTTAGTCAGACACACAAGAGGAGCTCTGAATTAGCATACACTTAGTTTGAAACAAAACAGCAGTGTTTTAAAGTCTGTCTTTCTTCAGTGAGAAATATGGATAAGTAGACAGGTCTATGAATCCATCACTTAAGGAGGAGCAGCTGAACACTCTCCAGTAAAAAAAACACCCAGGCACTCTGGACCAGGGGAAGAGGGATGGATCTGATGTCAGCATGGAGAATTATTTGTGTAGGGTTGAGGAATTATGGTCTTTACCAATCCACTTTAGCATATCTTTGGCTGTAACTTGCTCAAGAATACTGAGAGTGAAATACTCTTTCTCAGGACTAATAACACCATTAGATATCCTGAAAATACACATGAAAGTAGCATTAGACAGTCTGAGAAGGTTTGTATCTAGGAATACATATGTATACAAATATACATATTGCATGCAATAATAATTAACAAAAAGAGGATTGGCATTTTGAAAAGCAAACGAAAGGATATAATATGATTAAATTCAGAGTGAGGAAGAGAGGAAAACGATGTAATTATATTATTATCTCAAAATTGTTAAGTTAATAAAAAGAAATATTGTACTTTTTGGCTGAGGATACAGATAAATTAACACATCTGTTTGATCAGTTTCTACTAAAATATAGTTAACTATGAGATACTGATTTCCTTGAATTAGATTGATTGTGTAACTATACCCATTAAACCTCATTTATGTGCTTAAGTCTCTAAAATTTATTAACTTAACAAATCTCAAAACACAAGTATTTCCATCTTTAGGTTTCAGGATAAATCATATGGAGAACAGTTAACACCTACTTTATGTGATCAAAAGTAACTTGGTGATTTTTCTTATTTTTAAAACTAAACAATGTAAGAAGCAGATGCAGCTTTCATAGCCATCTGATCTGTGCTTAGGGTCTTCTGTCACCTATGCTGTGTTCATCTTCAATGCAGATGGAACCTCCTAGGTCAAGGGGTAAATCATTGAGATTTGATAGATGAAATTATTTTTCTACTTCATCCTAACTAGAAATTTTTTCCAATAAATTTCCCCATTACTCATGATTGTTCCTGAACATTAAACCTTTGCTTCTGAATAACGACTAGAGCTATTTTCGTTCTAAGGCCAAATAGCAATTTTGTATGTATGAACAACCAGGGCTGTGATACAGAGAAACCCCATCTTGACAAAAGAAAAAAATGTATATATATACTATATATATATTGCTTTGTAAACCATAGTTTCTCATCTGTAATCTTTCTAGAAGCTAATGGGAAAGCTGGAGTCTACTCATAGTCTGGCCACTGTAAATACCAAGGTTAAGACTCACATTCTTTAATAATCTTTATCATACTATTTATCAAAGTTATTTATTTTTAAAAAAGAAATACCAAGAAAGTATTTTCTCATTGGGAATACGTTGTATATCAATATGTATTACAAATCCTTATTTTATAACTATTATCTTAATTAATGTTCCACATCTGAAATAGAAAAAATAGACTCTGCACTTATTTTTATATGCATTTTTTAAAAATGTCTAAAATACAGCATAACTTAGGTTTAGAAAAATGATGGGGATTTTGTTTTTCCTCATTATTTTATTAGTGCAGGTTCAAAATTGATTGTGAATATGTTATTTCCCTGATATTTAAATGCTCAGGCCCAAAGCACATAAATGATATTTGAATGTAATGAGGCTTTTCTTTCTGGAATGTAGTCCTCACTATAAAAGTATAATAATACTAGCAATGAATTAAATATGTTAATAATTATTCAACATGGTTAATTCTAAGTTTAATAATTAACATAAAATTGCACAAAGAAACATTTGATCCATGTGTAATATGTATATTCTAAAATAGCATTGCATGCTCAGTCTAGAGGAAGTTAATGAGTGCTCATTTAAAATTCCTACTACTTATGTTTATGCTTATTAGTAAATAATATTAATAAACAGTTGGTGGTAAGAAAATGTGGTATGTAAATAGTCCCTCTATATGAAAGCCCCTGGTGGTGATAGTTTCTTTGAATAAATTATTCCCTTGTCATGTTTTTAGGAGGCTAAGGTTACTATATCTATTTCAGTCACCAGAATTAACTTTATAGAACACCTTCTGAAAAGCAATTTTCTCTTAATTGAAATGAACACATTTTTTTTCTCTTTCAGTTACAAGAGAATGATAGCAGCAATGTATCACCTGTGTGTAGGGAGAAATCATTTTCTCTGCCATTGTCTCACCTTATAAATTTAGTGTCTCCTTTGTTGTAATCCTGACATGTAGAAAATAAACCAGTGTTTGTTTTTCCATTGAATATTCAATAGAAATAATAGACTCAAGGCACCTTACTACGAAGGACTGGTCAGCTGTCATATTCAACAACAACTCTCAAAACCTTATTGGGCTATTATGGTAGAAGTAATTTTTAACTCATAAGTTAATATGATGGTTTATTGTTAGTTAGGAGATGTTGATCCTCAAAGCCATAAATTATTCTAAGACCAAACAGCAGATTTTAGGAGCTAGACCAAGAAGTGGAAAATCAACTACTTCCCATGTGCCTGTGAAACTGAATTGAGCCACCTGTCTCAAAAAGCATAGACGTGATCAAGGAATGAGCCTTAATGATGAACTGTAGTGTTCATAACTACATACTTATTATTTCTCACTTATTTGCAGCTATAATTCAATGATCAAGTTATCTACCAAAATCTTTTTCTTTCTGTCTTCCTTTCCTCACATCCTTCCTGGCCACCATGTTGTGAAGCTGCTTTCTCCCTCATTTTCCTTATCATGCGTCTCTGCCTTACCCTTGGCTAGTAACAAGGAACTAAATAATTAAACATAGGACTTCTGAACTTGTGATTCAAAATAAATCTTTATTCTTTAGGTTGACCTCTAGGTGTTATGCACAGTGATGGGTTATGCCCAACCTCTGATACTTGTAAATTCTACATAATAGGAAGCATGGGTTTTTAAATCATTATTATGTCACATAAATGTCAAACAATGTATTTTAAGACATTAGCATAAACATTATATTGTCTGATACAATTACACTATATATATAATATTTCCTTTACATGATTAACAATTTTAAGATCATTGACTGAACTTGTTGAACTCTTTTTATTACTTTTGGCATATTATTTTTGTCAAAGATATAAAAGTTGTTATGTTTATAAATATGGGAGCTGATAAAATTGAATAATATTACTATAAAGTCAAGGGTTGAGGTTTTTCATCTATTCTGTCTATTCTGCAATCTTGAAAAACTAACAGGCAAAAATTACTTTGTGTTTACCATCTTTGTGTAATTATCACACTTCAGATTTATTACTTATTTATTTATTATTATTTACTTATTATATACTTCAGATTTCAGGATGGTAACACTTTTCTAATTAGCTCTTCTGATAATTAATATTGCAAACCATAGTCATATATCATTCATATAGATTTTATAGAGTTAATTATGCTAGTAGTAGAAACCTAAAAATAAATTTCTGACCTTAACATTATTGAGCTTGGTTTTACATATTTCTTTACAAATGAAATAATACGTTTATCAATTTCTATTTAGTAATTGCTGGATGGTTGAGCTTATAACACAGGAGTGTCAGATCCTTCTATGATTGATTGTTAGAACTTGAGCAACAGGGTCTTTATTGACAGTGAATTTGTCTGGCACAGGGACATACACTACTGACATTTGTGCTGACTAGCGTTGACTTTTCTTCTTGAGATAATTTATACCTGAGTTCCTTTCATTACATTTTGCATTATCAGTATATAGCAGACCATTAGTATAGGATACATGTAGCCAGTGTTGCTGTCTATTGTCTTTCAAATATACATACTATCTATGTTTCACCCAATGAGGCTTCAAGACTGAATTCAGAGAAAATGTCCTTTAGATTATGCCCCACTGGACTGCCTACCCTGTCTGGTTATCGACATCTAATTGTATACTGATCTCTCATGAATATAATTATTTATAAGTATTAGTAGATATATGTTGGACTGTATTGGACTATATTTGACCATTAAACTGCAAAGAATATAGGACAATTCACCATGAGGTGAAGGTTTCTTAACCTCTCTGAACTCATTTATATTTTTTTTACATCAGACTGAGGCCTTCTGCTCTGTAGTTTAAAAAAAAATCCTGTTTTCTTGCCCTTTCAGAAACTTTCTTATTAAATCTCTTCTGTGCCACTGTGGCCTCCCGACAAAGCGTCTTCATCTTCTAGAATCCTTGAAAACTTTCACATTAATTTTTGGTCCATTGTCTCCCTGTCAGATTTCATTGTTAAAACTCCCATGAGGTCTGCCCACTGCCTGTAGGTTATCTACTCTTTCAAAAACGCATATATAAAATCACTTTTTGGCTTGAAGAATGCGTGTGATAAACTTTTTATCTTAGGTTACCTGATCCCACAAATGATAACTGAGCCAGAAAGAAAGGAAATGGCATTGCTGGAAGAGGAAGAAATTGATACCGTGCTTAGTCTGAAGTGAAGGAAACTCGAAAGAGAAAACCACAGAGTGGTTGTTGCTCAAAGGAAGCCTGGGCATTTTTGCCGTTTCAGCTCCCAAACTAAAAATCTCCAAAGGAGTCAAAGGACAAGCTGGCTTGTCACACTGGAAGAAAATGAATGATGCTGAACTTCTCTTTTCCAAGTCCATAAATCGGACCCCACAGAAGCACTCCAAAAATTGGGGTTGGACAATTATTTTCATTAAAATTATTCTTGGGACTGGAGAGATGCCTCATTGGTTAAGAGACGATGTTGTTCTTGCAGAAAACCCATGTTCAATTTCCAGAACCTGCATAGTGGCTCATAACCATCAGCAACTCCAGTTACAGTTCCAGGAGATCCAAGAAGCACACATACGGCAAAGTATACAAGATGATCAGAATGCATAAAGGAGCTATGAGTGTTGTATGGAATTCAAGAACCTGAACACGACAAAGTTCTTCAGGACCAAGTAAAGGGTGCTCACTTTTCCAATGAATATATCCTCTATTATTAAAAGTGTTGGAGAGGTGAGGTTCAGGTCTTTGATAATTCAGCCATGACTTTCTTTTGCAAAACAAGCTTGTACTAACAATCTGAACAACTTATGACGATGCAATTTCCTCAGGCCTTTCTAAAATATTAAATCCGATTCATGGGATTCTAACATAGGTCACCTCTCTTTTCAACCTATCAACCTCAAATTTCAGATCCATACACCTTTTTCAGTTTACTACAATTACTTGACAGGCTCCGCCAGACCCTTACAGAATATGTTATTTCTGTCTGAAGTAGAAGCCTGACTTATCTAATGAGGGAATGTTGAAAACTGATTTTGGTTATGATCTGTGAGCACCATGATGGTTAGAATTATAGCCTGAGAGTATAAATGTTCTGTTTGACGCCTGCCTTTGGTGAAACCATCACATAGTTTTGAGTGAAAAACTGTGAACATACATTCTATAACAATACGCAAAGGCTGACATTTAAAGGTTTTGTTCTTTAGGTTCTCTCTCTCTCTCATTCTTTTTCTCTCTATATAAGTATGTATGTGTGAATATGTTTGTGTGACATGTATTTAAATATTTTTCTCTATATATGTATGTATGTATATATGTATATATATATATATGTCTCGGTGTGTCTGCGTGATATGTATGCACACATGTACATATATGTATGTATGTGTGTGATCATTCAATTATATATAATTAAATATATATGAGATTATATATAAGAGATAATTTCATACTATATATATATATATATATATATGAAATCACATACACATACATATGAGATCATTTAAAGAAAAATACCATTGTATATATTTTGGATATATCTGCCTATATTAATGTTAGAATAATCTTATTTTTATCTAGATACTGATTGGAAGTGTCACCCCAGCCCCTGGCATTCATCCTAAGCTCTCTCCTTTGGGAAATTTTGTTTGAAGCATCACCCTGGCCTGGGAGTTGTCTAGGTCCAGACTTTACCTCTGGAAGCCTGCCAAGTGTGAACCTCTCCTCAGGGAGAGTCAGGACAACTCCCACAAGCTATTTATGCTGTGGCCTAAAAAGGAACACGTGGTCTTGGGTTTCATGTGGTCTCCCCCTCCCCACTGCCATACTCCTGGCCACCCTGGACTGCTGCGTTTATTAAAAATGGGCATCTTTGATTTGGTCTAATCTGGTCTGATTGGAATTATTTGCATCGGCAGAGAGGCTCTTCTTAAGAAATATACTTAATATATGGAGGTTTCCACTGAGAGGGTCTATTTTTCCCATGGTCTCAGCACACCACGTGCTGGAAAACTCCCTTCATGTACTCTCGGCCAGGCAAGATTGGCTTTGACTCAGTGAGTTTCCCTGTTAAAGTATATGACCAGTAAGATCCCCAGGAGGACCCATTTGCTTTTCAGTTTTTGTGTTGAAGTAGTGGCCATACTGAAAGCCTGACCCATGCAGCGAAATCTGGGCTTTTACTGAGATGAGATCTGGATGTTTGGAGCCATCCCCACTCGTTTCTCATGCCCCCCTCATTTTGACTCAAGGGCCCTCTGGACATGTAACAACAGATTTGAGTCCCAATAGGCATGGACTTCTCACAGGTACTTGTGATTCAAAGCCAATTCTTAAAATACACCTAGGAAGACTTTTAAAAAATTCTTTTAAAGTGGGGCCTTCTAAAATCTAACATAAAACAAGCAAAGCTCCATAGCACATGGTTTCTAGATGCATGTTTCTGTCTGCTCCCTCTGCTCCCCACAGGTTCTCTCTTACAGCATTTGCTAAACTACACCGGGATTTTAAGTTGGTCAGCTGACACAGTTTTTTTAAAAGTGTTTTATTTGTCTGTATGTTAGAATGATGTGATCACAGTATGTCTGTGTAAGTATGCTTGATTTATATTTTTGAGTGCATGTGTGCGTGCCTTAAGATCAGTAAAACCTATAACTCCAGACTATAACAGCTCTGGAAAAACACATGTGGGTAGTTGTCATTTTGACCTCAGTGCCATCTTGGGGAAAGAGTACCCACATATGCTAACATTCTTTGATTTATTAAAATACTCCTTTTAATATTCTTACATTTACTAGCATTGGTAAACTGTTAACTAACTGGATAAAATACACATCTAAATCTAGCTTATATGACTAGTTTAGATGTCAGGTAATGGTACCCAATTCTTAAGTGCCTTTATAGATCTGAAGGTATGACATTTAACAAAAGAGCCTCTAACACTGAGACCCACTAGCTTCCACAGCACACTATAGCTCCTCCAAGAACATACATGGATACAGAATGACCTTCCACCTCCAGGCTTCCCCTTGGCCTTGGCAAAGCCACTCACATAGCAAAAAATGGTCACCTCTACAGCTTCCTGGATGCCTTCTGGGGAATCAATCTTCTTATCCTGCCAAGAAAGGTAGGCTAAATCTTCCCCTCACTGGAAAAATCTTTAGACCTCTTGTACTCAGCAGTTAACAGCAAGCACTGCTTCTAAGACTAGTGTTCTCCAAGGACTAAGAAGATGATTTGGGATTGCCTGTGTAGCAAAAAACCTGTCTCATTTCTGCTCATTTATCCCTCTCTGATCTGTCTAATGGTATTTGATGACTTAAGGTATTAATAACTCATTACCTCATTTGTTAAGTCTCCTACAAAAATACAGACAGGTGTGCCTCTTTCATAGGCTTCATTGTCCAGGGCTGAGAGGTTTCAGGTGTATCTTTAAAATCCAGAGTTCCCAATTCCCTTTAATTCTCTTTGAAAACATTCATAGCTTTTAACCTAAAGTAATAGCCTTTTGCTATGACACCAAGATATAAATCTGTTCCAGTTCTCTTATCAAAAATCTGGAAAAAAACCTAACAGTCTCCAGAGCCTTTTACTATCCCCAGCCAGTTTCAAGCATATCTTACAGGTCATTCCTGTTGCCTGGGCCAAGACCAACCTAAAAAGTGCTCTCCAGACAATGCCAAATACCTGCACCAGCTCCTGGGACTTCACCATTGGTACCAACTCTCCTGGATGAAGGACACCTACCAACTAAAATCTGGTTTTATATGCTATTGTGTCCCAGTTATACAACTGAGCCTAAACTGTACATCCAGGGCACCCCTCTGTCCCATCTTTTCTGACAGTTAATGACTCTTCCCTTGGCTAGCCTCATTCGTAGGGCCAATAATAACATTATTTTTTCTCCTAGCCACCTACCTTCTCATTTCCCCCAATAATCAGCTGCCTGAGGATTCTAGGATGACAGTAAACCAGATGCTGCTCCAGCCACTCCTCTCACTGAGCATGAGTCCACCACCCAATTCCCCCATCTCCTACATCACCTCATGCCCACAAGTAGTAGCCAGACTTGAGAACACCCCTATATCCAAGGAGTCTGGGATGTATGATTAAAAGTGAAACCCCAGCCCTCTGATACTCCTATATGCAAGGAGTCTGGGATGATTGGAAGCGTCACCCCAGTCCCTGACAGACATCCTAAACCCCCTCCCCTGGGTATTTGTTTCGAAGCATCACCCCAGCCCCTGGCCTGGGAGTTGCCTTGGTCTGGACTCCACCTTTGGGAAGCCTGCCAAGTGCTGACCCTTCCCCAGGGAGGGTAAGGACCACTCCCACAGGCTATTTAGAATTGGCCCCAAAAAGGAACACATTATCTTCAGTTTTGCATGGTCTTCCCCTACCATGCTCCTGGCTACCTGGGAGTGCTGCATTTATTAAACATGGGCATCTTTGATTTCGTCAAATCTTGTCTGATTGGAATTATTTGCATTGGTGGAGAGACACTTCTTAAGAAATATACCTAACTGGTACCTATGTAAAACCATAGTCAGTATTGTAACATTTAAACAAATGGATAGAATTCTTTTTTAAAAAAAAAAAAAATCTGCCTGTTATTCCACCTGCTTTAAACTTTAGAAGGTTAGGACTAAATAGTTTAACCCTTCTCAGTAACTCTCAAATGTAATTTCTTCAGTCATCCTGAGTTCTTATATTCTGTTTTTAAAAAGAATATATTCAGGAAATATCCAGAACTTAGTTTTATGTAATGAACAAAGCTGATACACTTTCAGAAGTGTAGCTACATAGCAGGCATAGATAGCTGTATTTGAATTTTTTCACTATTTCTGATATGCTGAAAAGTGCAAAAAGATTGTTTATCATTAATGAAAAGAATATTCTTTTTTATTTTATTTACATCTTGCTTTTCAGGATAGTATGTGTGCATCTACACATGTTTTTAATCCCACTAGTTGTGAATAAGACCACTGCCACAACTTAAAGCCAAATTTGAAGCAAGCAAATAGTGGTCAGGTTGATAGCTTCTGGTAAAGTCCATCTCTGGGTTTCTAGAAAATGGCCTTGAGTGACATTTTGCAGAGGCTTAAATAGGCAAAACCAATATTTCACCACATTTCCCATTAAGTCCAATCAGGGGAAAGCATACACTCTGACATACTTACTTTCTGCCTGTATTCCTCCCATCTACATCCATTCAGGGGTAATACATCCTGGTGTATTTCCAGCTCAGGTACCTCCTGCACACATTTGATGCAGAAGGACCAAAGAAACATAGGACAAACAAACTTAACTGTATGCAGAACTCTTAATCTGAAAGGTATATTTTCCCGTTCTGATGTCACAATTATGTGGATGATATTAGTTTGTCCTTAAATTGCCAAATTAGAATGTTTAGCAAGTGTAATGTAAAGTGCATCCTAGAAAGAATAATGAGGGAGCTGGTTAGATTAAAGCTTTTTTTAATCTTCAACCAAACTGGAGTAATTGGCTAAATTAGCGTGTTTTCCAAAGTCCAGTGTGTAGGCATTGCAAAACAAAGAAAGGATCAGAAGGAAGTTAGAGGAAGCAGTATGGTCTATTCAGAACAACAGGGAGAAGTAATAGAGATAAAATGAAGAATAACAGTCCCACTGTGGGTCACACTCAAGATTAACCTGGGTTAATGCTAAACATCTGGTTCATTGGAGGAAAAGAAGTCAGCCTGGTTCAACTGACCTTCAAACAAACAAACAAGCAAAAGTCTTGCATTCAAACTCTCTCACTAAAAGCAGCAAAATATAAATTCAAGACAAAACAAACCAAACCCCCACCAAGATTAGAAGTGTTAATTCTTTTTTTTTCTCTTAGCTGATCTAAGTTGTTAAAGCTACGTCTTGCAAAGTGTAGAATTTTGAATAAGAATGCCTGCCCCCCCCATGGTCTCATATATTTGAATGCTTAGTCAATAGAAGTGGGTCCATTTGAAAGGATTAGGAGTTGTGGCCTAGTTTGAGTAGGCATGGTTAGTTGAAGGAAATGAGTTGCATGGTTTTGTTGAAGGAAATGAGTTGCTTGGGGTGGGAGGTGGGCTTTGAGGTTAAAAAAAAAAAAAAAGCCCAGGCTCATTTTCCTCTTGTCTGGTCCAGGATGAAGTTGTCAGCTAATTCTCCGGGACCACACCTGGCGCCATTCTCTCTGTCATGATGATAATGAACTGACCCTCTGAAACTGCAAGCAATCCTCCAATTCAATGCTTTCTTTCATAAGGGGTGCCTTGGTCATGGTGTCTTTTTATAGCATTGTAACAGTGACTAAGTCACATGCTGTTTTCTGGCACCCTGAAAGCTAGACATAGCTGCATTCTAAGATTCTATAATTAAACACACATAAAATGTAATTCTCATCTCTCATTAAAGAATTGTATCTTTTCAAAAAATGGAGAACAGTACAGAAAACTATATCCAATCAAATGCAGAGAATAAGCCCAACCTCAACAGACACAACCAGAGTTCCTGCATCCAAGGCTCAGGCTTCACTGCAGAAGAAATTGGCACAGTTGTATAGCTGTGAGATTATATCTCCAAAAATGTTAGAGATGCCATATCCATTAAGTCTCATCACCATGGCTACCTGAGCGATGACAAAACCAATGGAAATGCTGGCACAAAAGGAAGATTACTAAAAGGGCGTCAACCCTGGGAAAAGGACTCCAGGCACCTGCCGAGAGAGTAGGAGAAACAATGATTGCCAAGGGTCCTATCCAACAATAAGTGGTCAACTCTGAGAGAGCATATATATATATATATAATACATATTGAACAGGCACTGGTTGCATTTATGTATTTAGAGTTGTGTGTGTGCGTGCTTGTGCACATGCATGTATGTATGTGTGTGTGTGTGTGTGTGTGTGTGTGTGTAACAACAATTAATGCAAAAGAAACCAGGAATTTGAGAGAGGAAAGGGAATGATGCATAATAGAAATTGGGAGGAGGAAAGGAGGAATTGATGTAATTATCATTTTGAAAATGAAAAAATATTAGCAAGCTAAATTATATGCATACTAAGCCAATTTTAGTAGTCTTGATTGCAGAATTGTCATTAAAATACTCCCAATTTAGCTAAGCAAGTACCAGACTCGTAGATGAAATTAAAATATAGCACTCACGAGTTAATTATGGTAGAGTAGATAAATGGGTTGTATTTTTTTTTAGCAATACTGCAACTTTATTTAGTAAATATAAGAAAGGTTACGAATTATAAGAGGAATAGTTAATAAGGAACTCTAATGGTTGATTTGATATTAACACACTATTGCGTCATAAAAGTATTTTTTACACATTTTCTTCTCACTAAGGATTTAGCAAAGTAAGATATGTGTTAAAGGAAGTAGCTAGCACTTTGTTGCCTTTGATACTTCATGAAAGATCCTAGCATTTGCCTTAAATTAATCTATAACTAAAATCATGCATCTAATGTCTAAGTTATGAACAACTCAAGGAAGACAGTGGAAATATTTAGTCCTGACCATTGTCATGCTACTGTACTGCTGTTTACTGTCCTTATAGGATGGTCATTAACTTCTAAAGTGATGGAAACCCATTAGAGTAGAGCAAGACACAAATAAGGAGAGGTCAAAATTAAAAGTACAGAACACTCTTAGCTTCAGTCTCAAGTTGTGTCAGAGTTGTAAAGACAACAGATATTTGTGTTGAATTACAGAAGAATCAGAAGAATTAATTGAGCATTTGCCCTCTGCAGTGACCAGCCTAATGATTAGACTCCCTTCCTGCCCTGCCTCTTACCTAGGAACAAACCCCCAGTGACATTTTTCCCAAGAACCTTCCAGTTCCTGTGTATTTCCTCTCTGTGTGCCTCACAATGGTAGCTTTAGGAGACAATGACTCAGCTTTGCAATCTCATGCTTTTGTGACTCAAATAATGAGAATTTCAGTTAAAGGTGGTTTGGTGTCATCGTAGGAAGAAAGCTAACATGACACTTTTGTTTAGAGCTGCCCTCCCAAAAGGAAACATATGAATTGAGTCAATGTTGTGCCAGGATGAAATACCCCAGCTTCCTAGTAGAACATAATTAAATGTAGCTTCTTGAGTTCATGTAGTCAGCATCTGCCAGGTTCCTATGATGAATAATGGATCACAAAGTTGTAGAGGAAAAGTAGAAATTTTTATGGATAACAAAATTTGGCTTCTAAAGGCATCAGACCTGCTATTATATCTCTGGAGACAGAAGCGCTGCTATCAACTTGGCCAGAATTTCGACGATCAAATCAGAAAGACGTAAACACTCCCAACATTGTTATGAGAGATGGTCCACACAGGAAAGGCATAGAACATTGTGTGATTGTCTAATTTCCTTCCTTATCATCTAGTCTGGATAATGACTTGTTATCAATCATAATGGAGTTCCCAAACCATTTATTATTCAATATTGAATAATTTATTTAAATTATTCTCAACTTTTGTCCTAAGCTAGCATCTTAGCAATTGCAAAGTGATTATAGTCCCTTCCCTGAAAGGAAAGAGAAATCACTTTAATAACTTAGACAACTGTGACTTAAGATACATTTAACTTTTTTATTGAAATAAGGTTTTATTATTGTAAACATATAACTACTATTTCCTTTTAGTCAGAATAGTAAATAACCTAACTAAATAGAAAATAATCTATTTAGTCTCTTGTCTGCTCATTTGATTTTTATTTTGAACTAACTTGTCTGAGAGACATGGTATACATAATCCAGGTGCTATAATAGCTATAATGTAGACAATGTGGGTGACAAGGCATTGTGGGAGAAACAGACTAGCGTTGTGGCTAGTGAATGACTATGATGATCCAATACAGGCAAGAATGTATGTGGATGAGGAATGAGATCTCAGACATGAAGATGAGACTGACATTTATCAGATATGGTTATCAGTCAACAATATATAGTGCTAAGGATTTTCCTTTGCTTTTGGTTTACAATGGGAAATAAGAAAGTTTGCATGTGGCTAGATACTAGAATCTCTGAATGTTTGTCCAAGGAGCAACCATTATTACTGAAGGAAACAAAGGAAATGAACTTTGCTAACGTTGACTATTTTTGTGAAGGGGAAGTAAATACATAATTATGTTTGTGTGTATATTTCTGTAACAGAATGATTAAGATAACTAAAACCTATGAGATGCTAAGTCCCTTTCAGCAAAGCTTATCTATAACACATGATGTGATTAATGTTTTCAGAGTAATTAGGAAATAAATAAAAGTTGTAGTTTCTCATTCAATACAGTGACATCTCTCGGGCCTGAACACTGCTCATGGAGAAAAGGAAGGCTGGCCTTTCTATGGTAGCAGCTTCTGAGCACTGCTTCCCATGTATCTTTAACTTCCATCAAAACCACAGTATGAATCGTCCAACAGTGCAAAGAGCTCACTCACCCTCAGAGCTCTAGGGGTGGAGATCAAGGCTAACAGAAGTGAATTCATCCCCTTTGTCTCATGGGTGACCTGCCAAATAAGTGTAACAAGGAGTCAAGAATACAGGATTTTGCTGGGTGGGTGGCGCATGCCTTTAATCCCAGCACTCGAGAGGCAGAGGCAGGCGGATCTCTGTGAGTTCGAGGCCAGCATGGTCTACAAGAGCTAGGTCCAGGACAGGCTCTAAAAAAGCTGCAGAGAAACCCTGTCTCGAAAAAACAAAAAAACAAACAAAAAAAAAAAGAAGAAGAAGAAGAAGAAGAAGAAGAAGAAGAAGAAGAAGAAGAAGAAGAAGAAGAAGAAGAAGAAGAAGAAGAAGAAGAATACAGGCTTTTGCACCAGGGCTCCATGTCTGTCTGTAAGTACTTCAGTCCCTGATTATGCACCTCTGGCCAATTCAAAGAGAAAATCAAGCAAAACCATAGAATTGCCCCATGAGAAGGGTGAACCATTGGCTTGGGGTGTGATCTTGGTATCATTTTTTAACCCTTCCACCTCTTGCTTCTAAGAGATACAAATGACTAAAGAGTACCTGGAATCCAGTGGCCAACGATGACACAATTTAAACTGCTAGCATAAAGAGATATTATCTTTGCTCTTCCCATTTTCTAAGAAAAAAAAAGAGATGAAAAACCAGACAGGAAAATTCTAGGTCAAGAATCTTCCTTTTTTGTCCTTTACATTTCTTTACAAGCTCTGTATTTCTAGAAAGTCTAGCCATAGGCTTCCTTCATGACCATTGTAGCTTACACAAAATTATAGCAGATCCAGCTTGAAGACAAGACCAAGATCATTAGACCAAAACTGAAAATTCATTAAAAATGAATTCTAAGAAAGGCATATCAACTTTTTCTCTAACTTTTGTATATCATTATACTGAAGATATTCTTGTTGAAAATTTTGCAAATGTATGTATAAACGCAGACTCAACTCTAAGCTAGTAAATTATATGTAAATATGAATTATTCCTCGTTAGAAACATGCAATATTCAGAAATGAAATTTCCTTTTTATTAAAGTCAAAAGCTGTTTTGGATGTCGCATTTCCCAGTGTAATTTCAGTGAAGATGGTTGCTATATGATCATTAACTATATCTTGAAGAACGAATGCATTCTGAGAAATACTATTGTCAACATCTCAAATGATGCTTCAGATGCCTCATGTGCAAATACTGTAATTAATAGTAACCAGCACATTGCATTTTCTTGTAAAGTTTTAAGTAATAATCGTTCTCAAATTATCCAGACACAGGCTAGGACAATGAACAATGAAATCTTCCTACACTGGATTCAGTATAGTGTAGAATCACGGGCACAGTACAAGTGACCCTCAGCAGATCAATGGAATTGTCTTAGAGTATAACAGACTGAGAGATGAGTCAACACATAAATCAGTTTAACTTTCTTTCTGTTTTATCCACTTATTATTTGTTAGTATGGATATAACTGCTAGACTAAAAATACTTCCTTTCAGCTTAAGGGAACACTTTCTCTTAATTTCAGTGTATAGTGTAACATATATGCTTGATGAATTTTATAGGTTAACAGCATCGGCTACCATGTAGCTAAAGCTTTTCATATATGCAATAGGAATGAAAAATTAAGAATATTGGTATTTATTAAGGAACATATGAAATCTCTTCTGAAATTAAACATCTGTGTTTGGTTACTTTGTGCTGTTGTAATTAAAACATGACAGAAAAACAGTTAATAGAGGAAATGTTTAGTAGGGTTTGCAATTTCAAAGAGATTTAAGTTCCTTGATCCTGACAGGTATTCAAGGTGGTAGGTCACATGACACAGACCAGGAAGTAAATAATAAGTAAATGATAAAATAAGTAAAAAATAAGCTGGAAATAGTAGTGGATAGAACCTTCAAAAGCCTTTTGGCACCAACCCGTTTCTGCCAACGATATCCCATATTCTAAAGATTCAGAACTTCTTAAAATATTGCCATCCTTCCAGGAACAAGAGCTCCAAACATGAACAGGGAGGGTATATTGCAGATTCAAACTCTAGTCCTGGAACAATTGAATTGACTTGACCAAATAAAGTTCTGAATTACTTTCCCTTGTAGTTTCTCATGGGTACACTTCCTTCTTAGGGGGAAACTGTTTGCATGCCTTTGTATGTAAGGTTGCACTACTTCTCAATGCTTATCAATTTTATTATTTGAGGATATTAGAAAAGATTCATGAAGATGGGCTCTCATTTTTAATTTTACATAATATCTAGCATGTTGCCTTCTTTGTGGATGTGAATGCTTGTGTATGTGTGTGTGTGTGTGGGGGGGGGTCTGTGCCTGTATTCACAGATGAATGTGTATATAGAGACCAAAGGTCAACTTTGAGTGTTTTTATCAGTTAGCCTATACCTTATTTTCAAGTGGAGGTCTCTCTTCTCACTACTTCTATCTTACCAGTTTAGATAGGCTGGCTAATCTCCATTGTCTCTGCCTTCACAGTACTGCGATTACAAGTTTGCTGTGCTGTTGGGAGCAGTGAGACCCCAGATCCTGAATTTCTTGTAATCCCCTGATCTGAGTGCCTACAGCTGTTCTGAGCACGAGACCTTCAGGAGTTCCTGATGGCAGAGTGGTTTCTGGTGGGTTTGGCTGGGGCGTGGCTATCTCTATATAATCTGCCCCTGAACACAATAAAGCGGGCATTCTTGGGGAATTCAAGGATGACCTGTGTTGCTGTCTTTCTGTCTGTGTGTGTTTGTGTATTTTAACCTCCTTCCCCTTGCCCGAATCTCCAAACTGGGTGCCAGCGCAACGAATGCAGACACGGGGGCGTGGTGCGCAGCACTGTGCCATGCTTGATATTTTATGTGAGCTGGAGCGTAAACTTCAGGTCTCATGCTTTCTAATAAGGCAAACATTTCCTTCAAGGGCCATCTTCACAGCGCATAGCACATTTACTTCCAAAGCAACAGGTTTTTGTATTATAATGCATTGGTGTTACTGTATCCTAAAACTTCAAGCATGCAATCATTGATTAAGAATTTCCCCTAGGCCTATATTGGGAATATACACAAATATGAACTATTTGCATCTGTGTTTTCTGATTTGATTCCACAAAAGATTCTACTAGAAATATACATCATGACCTTACCCAAAATAAAATATTTATTGTTGCATGTATAGACAATAGAGTTTTTCAAAAAAGTATTGTAATTTTCTTCTATCAGCAAATTTTTAGTCATTGGAAAAACACATAATCCTTTGACTATCTCAAGAAAGACAGACAACTACACAGTTCAACCGACTTAAATTTTCATACTGGGAAAATAGCTCAGGTGGGCCTAAATTTACTCTTCAAAACTTGCGTTAAACAAACAAAAAACCCAAACAAACAGAAAAGCCAGGCAATGGAACAAGCATTTAAAATCCCAATCCTAGAGAGACCAAGACAGATTTATTTATGCTATCACCCAGCTTAGCTTCCAAACAACAACAACAAAAACAAAAACAAAAATTAGCAAATGATAGGCTACAGCTTCTAAAAGCAAACACAGGCACAAATGTGCACATGAATGCCCAAACACACTTTTTACCTCCCCCCCCCCACATACAATGTACATACATACATCGTTTTCTTCAGAGATACCTGATTACTTTTATTGAAATACTAGGGATAGAGCAAACAGTACTGACTTGATAGCTTGTGTTATAGAAAGCAGGATAAATCTCATTCAAAATGAATGTGAAGCATGACAAAATTAATTTTAAAACCTTAATATTGAATAGATAGCCTCTTGTTATAGGTTTTGATTTGAATTTATATTTGCTTGTGCATTAACTGTGTAAATGGAAAAAAAATCAATCACAAAGGCAAACTTATCTTTACGTTGTGAAGAACATAAATTGTAGTGATGTTTTCTCATCATTTTAACTTATATCTTCTTTAATATGTGCCCCAAGAAAACATTTATTTTATCTGTCACAATACGAATACTTTGTCATATTTACAAAATTATTTCTTTTTGTGCTTATATAATTATTTCCATTATTTAAATATACATATGTACATATTTATAGCTTTTAAAAATTTTTATGATCCTCATTACAGATAACTCTTTAAAGGAAAGGAACAGATAGAAAATTATACCTGAAAGTAAGATTTACTAGATCAGTTCACAAGCTATGGTGTGGTGAGCCCAACAAAGACTGCCTTTACCCCTAAGAGCTTAGAACCCAACTGCTGCCCAGTCCCTGATGTTGGGTGACCCAGCAGTCCATGTATGGTTCTGAATGCCTAGAGGAGTCCTTAACAGTGACTGGTGTGCAGTCCACTTCTGAAAGTAGAAGAATCTATATTCTCTATCAACAAAGGATAACATCAGCAGGAGTGACAGCAACAGAACAGATGAACCAATCAAAACTCGGAGATCCTCCATCTGTGGGTGCGACCCCTTTGGAAGTTACATATCCAGCATACCAGTTATTTACATTAAGATTCATAACAATAGAGCAATTACAGTTAGGAAATAGCAATGAAATCATTTTATGATTGGCAGTTACCATAATATGAGAAACTGTATTAAAGGGTTAGGAAACATTATGAAGCATTAGGAAGGTTGAGAACCACTGAGTTAGATGCAAAGGCAAGCAGACAAATGTGTAAAGCTTTCTTCATGGCTTTCTTCATATCTGGACTGCTGGCAGAAAATGCCACCCATATTTAAGATGAGACCCTTCACTTCCAATAGCCTAATCAAGAAAATTCTCCATAAGCATGCATCATGTCCAATTCTAGGTCTTGTTAGATGGACAATCAGTATTCACCATCACAGGTGACTATTTTAAAAACAAAAAAGAAGGCTTGTCTCTCTAGAATCTAGTCTAGAACACAAAACAGGAGTTTTATTTCGTGAACTTTGCTAATATATCAGCTGTCAAGAAACAGGCAACTGAAGACTGGTTAATAATGTGCAAACTAAAATGTATTTTTTCCAGGAGAAAATTGTAGCAGTAGAGTATTAACAATAGCTTAGTTACTTTTGTGTTTTATACACCTACAGTCCCAATATTAGGGATGAGGAGGCTGCAAGAGTGTGTGTACAAAGCCAGTGGAGCTACATTGCTAAATCTAGACCATCATAAATCATCTACCTAGAAAACCCTTTTCTTAGAAAACAAGAAGGAAAACAGAAAAGTAGCTCATACTGGAACCTATTCCTTTAACTGGAGGCTTTTAGTGTTACAATATTATGACCAGGAGAGGAAATAGACAAATTCCCACAGAACTATACAGTCCCCCATGTCTGTGATCACGAAACTATAAAGTCAATGTAATAACTCAGAATATGCAGCAACAACAAAGTCATTGGTATAAGAAAAAAAGTATAAAATATTTTTAAGGCAAAGATTCTTTTCCAAGACTTTTTTTCTACTACTTGATAAAAATGAAGCATGATCAACAAAGTTTCTTTATTTTCAAAGATCATGTACCATTTTTAATCATGACTTAATTAGGACTGCAGAATAATTGCTCCCCTACCCTACCCAAGGCAATATACTTCTTATGATCTGAGTCAGAGCAAATATCCAGTGCACACAAAGTAATTTAGAATGCAAATACTGTTGCGGGTAAATACTAGTTATACATCAGTAGACAGGGCATTGTGGAAACTGTTTAGAAGACTGCATAAAATGAATTCTCTTGTAATACATGCCATCTATTAAGTCACTGTTTTTCTTAAAGAAATCAAAACATTTTAGAGCTAACCAAAATATAAATATTGATGATATTTCTATTATCGAATAAGAAAAATAATTTTAATTTAATATCATCGCTTGAGCCAGCAAAATATTTTGGTATAAGAAAAAAAAAAACTCATATATTCTTCAATGAGCGCCCTGGGTTTGCCAATTCTTAGAAAGGTAATTTGAAATTCTACTCAGAAAACAGATCTCAGAGAGGTTCCATTGTAGCTATTTTAACAGATGTACAAAGCATCTTACAATTCAGTATCCTGCCTTTTCTTTGTTTCACACCAGGATTAAGCTAAAAGGCGTCTTCCAAGGTACCTATTTGATGTGTGGGATTCATCAGGTGGCTTAAACTGTTGCACAAAAAGGGATTCACTTTTGGTATTGGCAGAATGCCTTTATCTTACTCTCTCATGGCTATCCTATGAATGAAAATGATCTGCTCTAAATGTTGTTAAAGCACTGAAGTCATTGTCAAGCTTTCTTCACAACCTTGCCTGGTAAATGTCATTTGTTCAGATGATGAGCCATGAGCATCTGTTTTATGTTCTGGCTTTGTAAATCATCAATAGGAAATGAAAGCAGAATGAACAGAAAGGACTACAGACAGATATCAATGTGACAAAACTATCCTCTCCCTGATCAATGAGATCTACTCTGAGTTCTTCTCTGTAAACAGTTACAGATGCTGCTGAAAAGACCTAAGCCTCTTGTTCTGTAGAAAACCTGCATTCAGACTGCTACTCATAAAAATGTTGGTCCTAACATCTGATGTTTAAGGAGATTTAAAAAAAAATGTAATAAATACTCTGAGTAATACAAACAAAGTTTATCCATAAATTTTCTGACTTAATTAAATTTGATGGATGCCTCAATTCAAAGTAGAAGTCGAGATGAAGTGGAAATGGCACTAAAGTTATTTCTATGGATGTTTGAAACACACACGTACCACCATCAGGACCACGCATCTCTTCCCATAACCCCTTCAGCACTCTGACCAAAATTTTGTTAGGAGAAAAGAATAGTATGTGAACATAAAGCCATGACCTCCATGGTGAATACTCACTTATTTGCTTTGGTTTGGGATAAATTTTAAACTTTTCACCCTCCTCCCCATGTCCGTCTCATTTTCATCCCATCAGTGTTAACAGCTGTCTCGGATTCTTCTTCTCCACTTTTGGACAAAATTTGACATTAACGTGATGAGAAAGGTAAGCAAAATCCAAAGGACCTATACCTCCTCTTTTTTACAAATAAGTTCCAGCTACGTGCATATTTCTATGCATAAATGCCTTACAACTGGAACCACGAGGAAGAAGTTTAAAGGTAACTTTTATTACAGTTTTCCCAGGTAACAATAAATTAGTTTCATAATTTCAGCTAGGGATAATTAAATGTATAGTTTCGGCTAGGATTATGCCTATCAATCCACACAAAGTTAAAAACAGATTAATGCTATAATCTGAATAATTAAGGCAACCAACCGTGGCCTAATATAAACATTCAATTTTCATGTAAAGATAAACAGGGTATATTATAAACTTATGTTTGAAACAGATAGACTTGAATTCTTTGACAGTATGACTCCACCACTTGGTACAGGACTTACATACATCCTAACATTAATGGCCTTCCTAGGCCACTAGAGTTTCAAAATTCTCACACACTAAAATTTTTGTACTTTACACTCTTCAGTTCTATCATGACTTTTAAAGAGCTTAAATATTCCATATTCACAGAAATATATAAATATATTTTCTAAGTCTAGTCTCTCTTATAGGGTGATGTCGCAATATTTCTTTCGGGGAAACATGCCCATCAGAAATAAGTAGGTAGAGACTTCTTAGTTCTCCTTCTGAGTTACTCAAAGAAACTTTCTAAAACATGCTCTATGACTGCTTTAAACTTTTTATTTTAACTACAGCTCAAGGTTTTGAAGATTTCTTTGAAACAGCTGAAGAGTGAACTTTAATTCATGTTTTTTAAACAAAGGTTCTATGAGACTTACAGCAGCCTTACAAAAGACGAATATCAGCAAGAGTTGCACACGACGCTCAGAGTGCGCTGACTTTCAAATTTCTCCGCAGGTATTATTTCCCATGAATAGGAACAAAGAGCCAAAACAGTTAAAAAAGCATATTCAAATGTGTGCATAAAAAGGCATGGTAAATGAATACTGTTTAGTTTGCTGACATAATTACTTGAATGTAATTTTTATGAGTCGTAGAAATCTCGGCATTTTCACTGAACCAGATAATTAGACTCTGAATAGAACAGGGTCAGAATAATTAATACATCAAAACTAGATGAACTTTTTCTAATTATTTTTATTTAATCTCTATTATAATTATTGTTATACTCTGCTGAGCATGATTACCTCGTGTTCATAGATTTGAATGCAGTCTTACAGTTGCATCCTGGGACTCTGTGGAATATTAACAAACCGTGGCCTGGAGAAATTAGAATGGTGTAGTTTTATGATGGAATTCTAAATTGGAATTTCCCATTTTTCTATATAGGTGCACAAAATTTGTACCATAATTATAAAAATATGAATTTTAAAACAAAAGTCTACTCTTCTTTCAAATGACTCTCTTCTGAAGTGCAAGGAAAAACATTTCCTCAGACTTTTTAAAAATATGATCAACTATTCAATTCATGTGAACTTTCCAAAAAGATGATTTCATTAAATTTTTCATTATTTGAGAGTTTTAAATATCATGATAAATCTTAATCACAAAAGCAAATGTATCAACAGGCAGCAAAGATCATTACCAACTATAATTAAAAGTATTCAAGTTCACATTGGAAGTAATGGCATAACTTTCTGGTTGTGATAATAACTACCTGGCCATGCCAGACATTTGAAATAGCGATGAAAATATAGCAAAGTAAATTATAACCTCAGGTGAAGCCAAGAATGATCAAAGATTTCTATGTCTCAAGACTTGAAAATATATAAAGCTATTTTAAAAGTAATTAGCATTCAGTCCATTTCTGAATAACCAAAAGTGGTATATTATAATAAAAAGAAATAAAAATATTTCTATATCAAAAATTTATCAAATTCAGAATACTGTTCAAGTCGTCAGTGGGAATACTTGATGTCATTTTTAACTCAGTTTTAACAGGTTAGGACAATTTGCCCTCATCTTAGCAGATCTTATCAGCTACCTCTCCCTTGGAAGTTCACCGACTCTTTTTGGCAAGAACTGCACCAAGGTGAAGTGAGCCTACATTGCAAGGTCATACATGTTACAAGCCAGAATGCCATCTATTCATGTTACTTCATCTAGAAACAAATTTGACTCATACTCAAGGACAACCAAAGTGTGTGATATTCTGTTTAACTTTTGCAGAACTAAATTGTTTGTGGGAATAACCATATTAATCAAATTAAGGCAGTATTAGAAATGAAGATACCATGTCTTTTCATGTGGTTCATAGATTTTTACATAAAAATATATATGATTTATATATATACACACACATATATATGTGTGTACATATATATATATACATGTCATAAACTAGACACCAAACTATTTATGAAAACAAAAGAGATTAATGGTGATTGAGGGTTGAGAAAGGGCAGTACAGGAGCATATACTAGCAAGCAATATACTCTAGTATAAAAACATCCTTCTCCAACACAATACTTTATGTAATAAACATATACAGTGGAATTTTTAAATTCTTTCATGCTACAATTGAGTTTTGGAAACATACTCATCAGTGGAGAGAAAGTATATAGGGTTGGAAGATTCTAAGAATGACGAACCAGCCAAATGGTCAGTAGTGTGACATTTTACTTCACCTGTGACATTGCAACCTGGTCTACATCGTAAGTTCAAGGCCAGTCAAATCTACAGAGTGAGATATCATGTCAGAAAGCCAACCAACTGAACATACATTTTTTTTTCTAAACAGGGAAAGAGATAAATAGCTTGGTAATAAAGGATGTGATTACTGTGTTTGAAGAATGAGGTCCAAACACAAAACAAAAAAAATTGAAAATTTATATGACTGCCATTCAGCAGTGGGGCATTCAAGAGTGTTCCCATGACAGAAAACAAACAGAAGTAACATTGAGCCATAAATTGTACTTGAATATTAAATATTTTGATAGGCCCCATATTTAAACACTGGGACTCCAGATGGTGGCCCCAAGTTGGAAGGATGTAGAAGTTCTATGAGGTGGAGCCTTGCTGAAAGAAGTGGCTCACTGGGAGCAAGTCCTAAGGTTTAATGGCCACACGACTTCCTGTGACCTTGTGATGCTTTCTGTCTCAGCAACATGAAAAGTCAAGAGTCGCAGATGCAAGGCCCAGTCACCATTCAGTCTCTGCCAGCATGTCATTCTCACCATGATGATCTGTCCCCTCAAACTCTTAGAGAATGTTACTGCTTTCTTGGGTAAGTTGCTTCCTGCTAGACATTCGTCCAAAGCAATAAGAAAAGTTACCAAAAAGAAGTCTATCCCATGTTTAAGGAAAACCATTGCTCATAGATTTGTTAAGTAAATGCAAGATGATAGAAATAAGATAAGAAAGAGAAAAATTATAAGGGATATTGGCAGAACAGAAAAAATTGTGAATGAAAGGATCTGTACTAGATAATAAAATTGGCTTCAACTATAATAAAACCCACAACTGACATGGTAGGAAAAATCAATAATAGGTATAGTTTTTTCTTAGGCATTTAGAATGGATCTAACAATAAATATAGCCCATAAAAATAAAATAAAATAGTATAAATAATAATCTTCAATTGAACAAGAACAAATGAAGTCAAGGGACCATCTATAAAGGACAGCACCTCTTTTTTTATATAAAACAAATAGGGATTTCTCAAGAATGGAGGTTAAAGAATTTACTAATTCTTACAAAAAGAGACATAACTTAGAAAAATGTTAAGACTTTGAATTTCAATTAAAAAAGATTACCATTATCAGTATAAAAAGCTTGAAAACAAATTTGTAGCTACTCTTTTCAAATTCTATATAAAGTGCCAAAACATACCATCAGAAATAAAAGATTTTGACAAAAAGATACGCAACCCTAGAGTATTTTTACCAAGATTAAACGGATGTATATGCTAAAATAAAGTAATAACCCTCAAGCTCAGCTATGGAGTAGTCATAATTTAAGATTCTCAGATGTTGGCTTGGACATTAATTATGGAAAGATGTGATAAAATGAGTGCATTTGACATTATTCTGATATTTAATTATACTCATTTAAAATAAATGTAAGTTAACCTAAAATAACAGGTCCTTGAGAAACTAGTGGGCAGTATCCTACAGAGAAAAGAATTAGAATCAGAAAGCAAAGTAAAATAGAGTGAGTGAGTGAGAGATAGAATTGTTTACATAGAAAGACATAAACAATTTTATACAAGCATATATACAAGTACCATAAGTATTATATGACAGAGAATACTATAAGTGACTGTATCATTCCTATTTCTGGTAGATATAATATATGGAGTAGAATTATGACTATATTACAAATTTCAAACTAGAAAACTTAACACTCATTGGAAAATAATTCACAAAATAGAGCTTTGTCTTACACTTTAACTCATATAAACTTAAGGTAAAGTTTGACAGTGAACATTTAAAACAAAATCTCTTAGGAAGAGATTGTAGATAAATGACAATATCTGTTCTTGGAATATTTTAACATTCAAAATGCAATGTTCTTTCAGAAAATAAGATGTAGGGCATCCTCTTTCCTGGTGATCATAGTTGCATAGCTCAGCTTGGACTAACAAGACGAAAAATTTGCTGACCTTTTTGGACATGAGTTATGTGCCGCCCCAGAGTAAGCGTGAAGTTGCTGATACCTTATAGAGGATACAGTTTAACAGACAATAACTAACTCATTGCTGGCATTATTATAAATACTGTATAATCCCAGCACAGGAACTTTAAAACTTAACTAATCATGCATGAGAGTATCTCTAATCTCCAATGGTGACTTTTTTTACAGAAGAAGAAATTTCTGTAAAGAATTCAGTTGCTTAATGTCTTTATTTGAGGTGTAGCAAGAGTTGACCTCAGCCCAGATGAAAGTGGAACTATCAAACCCACTAAAATGGCTCTACAGATTGCTCTACCACAGGCATTGATTGGCATGGATGTGGGTCAGTTTTGCCCTTGTCTGGTTCTCTTTGAGGTGACATACACTTGCTTACAGTATGCACTAAATAAACCGTTGTCAGATGTATTTTTAAAAAAAAAAAAAAAAACATTTAAAAAGAAAACATTTAAAAGACATTACTGCCCCCAGAAAGTTCACAGTGTAGTTCATACAGTGGGGCAGAAGCTCCTAATATGATACGTGATTTTAACTGTAGCATCCTGTCCAGGAAGAGCATGTGTGCTGCCATGGATAAACTTTTTGGACAACTGTATTTTTTTAATATGCCTGCTTTTATTCTCCTATCTTTTCCCTCAATATATGTGAATCATATTTTAAGAAAACTTTGTATTTTCAAAATGCGAAATTTCAAATTTCATCTAAAAGTATTTGAATGGTGTCATTCATAAACATCCATACATTTGTCTACAAGATATTTATCATGAACTTGTGGATTTTTATCATCCTTTTGCTAGACTTCTGTCTCCTCTTAGGCTCCAGATGTCAGATGCCCTTCCTTGGGGTCTATCAGAACATATAAACTCACAGAGGAGAGAAGCAAGTGTTACTGGAAACCTGACATTTCCACTTGGGAGCTCTGTCCTGTTGGTTTCTATGTCTTCATCCTTAGTTACACTCTAAATTGTGTGTGTGAGTGTGTGTGTGTGTGTGTGTGTGTGTGTGTGTGTGAACCTTTTAATGACCTCTGTTAAAAAACATTTTATTTATGTAGCTTCAAGAGGCACGGGAACACAGACTTCCAGGAAGGCTGGCTCAGTCCAGAGAATGAGGAAGCAGCTACGAGCAAATATTAACCAAGTGAGGGCAGCCTGCCGGAGCCAGAGGAAAAGCAGAGGCAAGATAGAGAGCACGTTTATTTTATTGTACTGAGAAATGCCCTTTGGCAATGCCCAGGGAAACACACAGGCTAGAAAGGGAGAAGATAGCCAGAGACATGCACACCCATCACGTGGAGAGACAAACACCAAGTATTTTGTTTTTGTAATAAAAGCTTGAAGACATAGAAAGACTTCATCACCTAGGTCAGAACTTGAATTCTTGCTTTATGTAATTAATGCATGAATACACACATGTACTTTAAGATAAATGCAACCCTGAATGTAGGGCCACTTGTATCTTTGTTCTAAGAGAGATTTGCTGAATCATTTCCTAGTGTGCATACCTTTCTGGCAGCAAGTGTTCTTGTCACATAAAGCGTGAGCAGGCTACCAAGACATGGGCAAACCACAATGTTCCCTATCTCAAGACTCATTTATGTTTGCTATTTGTTTTTATTTATTATTAACTTTAATTTTTAAACATAGGCAAGGATGTCCTGAAAACTCCCTATGTTGTTGAGGATGAATTGGAATTCCCAATCCCCCTGCTTCACTTCTTGGATGTTAGGATGGCAGGTGTGCACTGCCACATATGGTTGTGGTCACACATTTTTAATTCTCTGTTCCCTAAATTAATTATGTGAGGTGCAACTCCTACACTGTGGCACATTAATAAAAGGATCTAAGGAAAACTCTATTCCATGTGCAATTTTAATAAACATGCACACAGCACCTTCTCTCATTTTCTTCTAAGTTAAACCCTTCTCTGATTAGTTGACCTTGCATCCCAGGCCCGACTTGTGTGCTTCTCTGTATATTTGTATGTGTGTGAACACATGTGTCTGCACATCAAATCACATTAATTGTATATTTCTTTGTGTCTTTAATTTATACTTCAATATTTGATGATTTTGAAGTAATTCTTGCTCTCTTGTAACGCTAGTTGAGAAGTCCCTAATTGTATGTGTAAATATTTTCTCTAACCTGAAGATCTAACAGTTAGGTCTCAGAGATCAGGTGAACACAGAGAGTAGATAGAGGTACACAAGGTACCAATGTTTTTCTTTCGACTGTGCAAGATTTCAGGTCAGTCCAGTCCTTAAAGCTATTAGACAAAGTTCCATTGGTAGAGAGGGACTGTGTCCCCTTTGGTTACTAAGGATATCTCTTTCCAAAGGTATATGATTGAGTAAAGCATTGTATATAGGTATGACTTGGGTGTAGGAAGAAAACACAAGGCAAAGATCCAAGAATTGGCTAGTTTGAGATCTAAAACTGTATCATGTTGAATGCATTTTCTGTCAGAGAGGCCTAGGGCAATAGGAAGATACTACAATTATTTGTTATATGACAAAGATATTCATTAATTCTATAATTTTGTTTTTAAGTTCTGTTTACTAAGAAAAGCCCATGAAACAGACCAAGGTAACTGGAAGTTAAAGAAAGAATAAATTTCCAGAGGGAAAAGAAACCCAGCTTCTTTGATTTATTCTACATAGTTATAAAACAATATTTATTTTACTTTTTTGATAAAATCACCTTATTGTACTAATAAAAATAATAATCTAAGATCTTCCTTCATACAAACCAGAACAGCCATTACATCAGATAGATGTCTTTTATTCAAGTGGATATACTTAAATCCATATTTCCATGAAAAAAGTTAATATACTAGCCTGTGGTAATATCTCACACCTTCTTAAATATTCTTAATCTTTTAATTTAGAAGAGCTTGAATGTCTATACATTTTATCTACACACAAAATTCATTGCAAAAAAAGATACCATAATAGATGTAAAATTTTCCCAAATCTTTTCTTTTTACTTTGTTTATTTAGAACAAATTCACCCTGGAAAATCAAAGCATTCTTAGATTGCTGTCTCAACTACCCTTCTGAAATATGCATATGTATTGATGCAAGCATGTCTACAGGCCTCGGGAAGATGTGGCTTAGGGGATGAGGTGATAAAGAAAGTGAAGGGCATCACTGCCATGTGGCAGGAAGTAACCAAGTGGATATTTAGGTTGCCTGCAAGCTCAGCGTCATTCAGTAACAGAAGACAGTAAGGCAATTTCTGCTGGTGCTTGCTTTGTTTTCTCCTCCTTTTCTTCTTTCTTTTTTCTCCCTTAACGTTCTTTTCCTTGTGCATCTGGTGATATTTTGGGTACCATCAAGCTCATGAAGAGTAACTGGGTCTAAGGGAGCTGTCTTGCTGTGGAGTGGGTCCAATGGCAAGGGATGCAAAGAGGACATTAGATGTGTGTTGGAGAGTAAACCAAGTGTAGTTTGTACGTGATTATCTTGAAAACCCAGGGACCAAGTGTCTAGGCACTAAATTGCATTACAGGCACCATGCATATTTTGGAGAGAAAAGCTGTCATTGCCATCCAGTGGCAACACGAGTTATTACATGTTCACCTAAACCCCGTTTGTTTTGCTGGGGACCCAAAAGGAGATTGACAAGGTGTTCTGCATTTTTAATAGGATATAAAATACAATGTATCTGCTTATATTCTTTGTGTCTTAGCTCATATGCATTGTATGTAAAAGATAATGTCTTCAATGATACTATATTTTGTTTGCATTCTCTTTTCTTTCTAACTTTAAAGGGAGCTTCTCTATATGTTTAAAAGAATAATTCTTCCAGACAGATAAACATTTATTTATATTTTGGAATTAAGTAGAAAAAGTTGAAATGAACCATATATATATATATATATATATATATATATATATAATATCACGGAGTTTTAGTGACTAAAATGCTCAATAGTATATTTCAAATATAAAAGTGCTCTTTTTTACCAAGGCTTTGATCATATTGACATAATTCTCCAGTTTACAGGAGATACAGTTCCCGTGTATGTGATTGGTAGGCTAAACTGGTAAAGGACCAGGCAGAGGCGATACTTGCCATTAATTTAATTTTAATGTTTTATTTAGTTATTTATTATTCATGTGTGTGCATGTGCGTGGGCATACAGGTGCACATGGGGTCATGTCATGGCTCATGCATGGAGTGCAGAGAATAATTTTGTGCATTCAATTCTCTCCTCATAATCAAACTCAGGTTCTAATGCATGCATGGTCATTCCCATGCTGTCTTCAGTAGATTTTCCATGTAAAGAAGAATGTTTCTCCCACTTTCTGGGTAAGATTGAATGCCAGTCTCAGTCAGGCTTCAAATATACTAACAGTTAAAATTGTCTTTTTTAAGCAATTTTTATTAAAGTGGTGTTTATTTTCTCCTGTGATGCACGTATCTTTCCAAGAGCTAGATGCAGACAGTACATACTCAGGGTTCTCCAACCTCGCTTCCCATTCTGTATGACTAGCTCCTGCTCTCTTATTCTAAAACTCTGTAGACTTATTTAAGCCCTGCGACTTAAAGCAGCAGTACCGTTTGTTTCTCATCCACAGGGGAAAGCTACAAAAAGAAATGAGATCGTACAAGAAAGGCTGTAGTCAACGTACTTGTATGAGTAACATTTTATCTGAAAGAGTGAATGGCTTTATTTAGTGGAACACGCATTTATATTTTCAATGTAGATACATATGCATAAAACATAAAAGGCGATCAACAGCTAATGTGGAAAGTGAGTTCACTGGAGATTCTTTTTTTTTTCCAAGCTCCAGCTCATCAGTCAGTAGGCTTTCTTTGGAACGTAAATAACTGTTCATTTACTTTGGACTCAGTGGTCTAAGCCATTTTCAACAAGCCAGGATCTGCCAACAAGCTTCAAAGAAAAGTAAGAATATATAAAAGAGGTATGCATAAGGAATGTGTGCATTAGCTGTGTGACACACAACGGCACCTTTATTTTAAAAGCACTTTCATTAAGCAGAAGCAAATCAAATGTAGAAGTGAATGGAACATCTTCATGCATATTCATCAGGTAAAACACTTGGAACATTTTTTCTTTAAAAGGGAAGTCTTTTCTTCACCTTTCCATTTCCCTTACAGATCTGCTTGACTTACAGGCAAATGCTTCCATCTAGAAAGAATCCATGCAAATTATAATAACAAACTACATTTTGTTAAATATCCATAGGAGTGTGGTTCAGCCTCCACCTACTTCTCATTTGGACTTTGTGTGTTATCACTTGCTCTTTGGACCATGAGCCTTAATGCTGAGGTTTCTATCTATGCTGATCAATCTATGCAGCCAGTTTAATGACCTGATTGCTTTTCTGCTTATCTTATTTAACATGCAAATATGTCTTTTGCAGTTCTCTTCTTCTGATGCTTTGGGGGGATAATTGAATTTAAAAAGTGAGATACTGGTGTTCTTATTACAGTTAGATGTGATGGTCAGAATAAATTCCATGACATTTTTGCCACCAGTATAGACATACAAGAGTAACACTGTAACCTCTGGAAGTAGATAAGCATGAGACAAATCAGAGAACTAGACAGATCTCAACTGCATGAACCAAAAACTAATCTCCTGTACTTAATACTAATTATTGATCAGAAAATATAAAGAGTACTAGCCTAAATTTTACGTATTGAATTAAGCCATCTTAAACTTTTACCACTGAAAATTGCTTCAAAGTCTGGCACCTTAGTAGTTCGCACTTAGGTCATAGTCTAGTATTGTATTTTTATTTATTTTACCTTTCTGGGTCAACTCAATGTGATGTTTTCTAGATCCATCTATTTGCCTGCAAATTTCAAGGCGTCATTATTTTTTTCTGCTGTGTAGTATTCCATTGTGTAAATGTACCACATTTTCCTTATCCATTCTCAGTTGAGGGGCATTTAGGTTGGTTCTAGGTTCTGTCTATGACAAACAGTGCTGCTATGAACATAGTTGATTGAACACATGTCCTTTTTGTACAATTGAGCATCCCTTGGGTATATACCCAAAAGTAGTATTTCTGGGTCTTGCAGGAGGTTGTTTCCTAATTTTCTGAGGAATCACCATACTGATATCCAATGGGGCTGTACCAGTTTTCACTCCCACCTACAAAGCAGGAGTGTTCCCTTTACCCCACATCTTCCTCAGCATAAGTTGTCATCAGTGTTTTTGATCTTGGCCATTCTTACAGGTGTAATATAGAATCTCAGACTTGTTTTATTTTATCATTCTCTACTTTTTAGCACCTAAACCACTTTTTCTTCCTACCAACTCCCACTGGCTACACCGTGAGAGACACAATAGATTTAAATGTCTATTATGTATTCCAATTTGAAATTACATGTTAAGAATATACTAATTACATCATTATATGCAAGGAAGTTATAAAATAAGTCTTCTTAGAAATAACACTTCACAAATAGAGGGAATTATAAATGGCAATAGATAGGCATCTCTTCTTTGATTCTCGCTTTATATATCCATTTGAGGCAGCAGCTTCCTAGACCACGTAGCCAGATATCACCCTTTGTCTGTCTTGATACATACTCACTTCAGTGACTGGCGTGGGGTGCATACAGTAGAAAGTGACTTGAAGAGCTTCTCAATTATCTACAGAAGGAGAAGAATTCACAATACACATTTACCCTTAACTAAGGCCATGTGTACAAAGTTGAAAAGGCAGGGGAAAAAAAACACCTCACCTTGTAAAATATTGTAAGTATGCTGGTGTTTCTGCCCATTTGCTAGGGGTCCACCACTTTACTTTCTCTGTCAGTGGAGTATTCCTCTACCTACTGTGTAGAGATTGGATGGCAGTTGAACATCATTCTCCTGAATTAATACCATGTTTTCTATTGGCAAGCTTTATCTCAGTAGAAAAGATAAAGGAAACCATGAAGAACTTCTAAAGGCAGCTGCTCCAAAATGGAGAAAATATCAAGATAAAGAACTTTATACCATCATGGAAATAGGCCTCCTTGAGATTGAAATATTTTCTCAACCTGGACTTTTAAACATCTATTTCCAAGACTTACAAAAGTTCCAAAATAATATTCTTCATTACGTTTAACAGGTATAAAGTCGTCAAAAGTGAAAGGTGTTTGTCACGAACGAAATCAATAGCTGTTAATCCTAAAACCAATATCATTTCTTATTTAATGCTTTTTAATGTATTAGTGATTTGTTTTACACTTTTTAGATAATATACAAATAATGAGCTTTCTCATCTGTTGAATCCCACAGGTATTATCAGGAAGAATGGTACTGAGCATAGGAGAAGCTACTGTCTTCAAGTGTACATCTCCCTTCTAGCACTTTCCAAGTCTGGTGTCTGTCTCATAAGTCAGTCAGATAACAGATTGCAACTAATTGAATGATGTAATTTCTTGGCATTAAATTTCATTAAGAAGCACAAGTTTTGAAACATATAGTTTATATTCAAGTAAATTTCCAGACTACAAGTTTTCAAAGTTGAACAGCTGAGGAAGAGTTGTCCACCAGTGCAGGAGTGCCATCCACAAGATAATGCAATTTCCTATCAGAAGCCAAACATCCTTTCTTCTAAGTAATGTGAATATTCTTTCCTAAAAGTGTACAATAAAGAAAGTCAGAACATTTGGAGAGACTCTAAAGGCTTGCTTTTTATCTGATGTTGATAAAGAATGAAAATCCCCAAGGATAATGATGACTGAATCATTTTAAACACCCACAGAGATTCTATTCCCATGAATACTCAATAAATTCTTCAAACATGAAAACTTGTCCCACAAAGGCCATTAGTGATTGTCTGTTTGATGTGTGTAACATTGTTCCAGCTACCCTTGGGGGACTAAAACCTTAACATTAGCACTAGATGTCAGAAATGATGCAAGAAGGTGCCACAATTTGCCTCTACTTTACTAGATGGCGAAGCCTTTATGACTGACTTTTTATGACTCTCCCCACCTATATTATCAGACAGTGTTCAAAAATGAAATAACCTTTTGGTAAATTCAACAAAAAAAATAAAGTTGAAGAAAAGCTTCTTTAAGAGGAAAAATATAGTTATTTGAGGCTCTTTGGTATGAGGGTATAGTCTGTGATCAGTTGGCTCCGTTGTTTTGGGACTCATGGCAAAAAGGTACATTCATGATGGAAGCACATTGCAGAGCAAAATTGCTCATCTCATGGCCAGGAGGAAATTTTCAAAAGATCAAGATACATCTAGAGTTCCATAACGCCCTTCAAAGATATTCCTCAGTCACCTAAAGAACAGACTATGGACTCTGTCTCCTAAGGACACTAGTATAAAAAGGAAATCAGTTTGTATGATGAAGTTATTGTTCTAGGTATGCTCTTATTACTCATCTGTAATGGTTCTGTATTCAACCTATAACTAATAATAAAAACAGGATAAATGAACAAACTTGCAAAAGCATTCATGTTGTTGATGCAATAAATAGATTTTTGTATTATCGAATGTTTGACTATAAGTAAATAAAATACATTTCCTTGATTTGGCTACAAGGAGTTCGTAAGGACTATATGAAATTACTTTAAAGTGATTTCATTGGTAAATAACACCTACACACATATATGCTCATATATGTGTATTTTTTCATGAGATTTGTTAGTCCCTAAATCTGTAGTTTCATTTTTTTTCTCATTTAAAGAAGTGATTTTTGATGCTGAGAAGTTAACACTAAGGAAAACAGGACAGAAGTACTGTTTCTAAAGGTAAGGTCATGTACCCAAGAAAAGAAAACATATCAGACAGGATAATGATCCCCAGAACTAAGATCTAAACCTCACTGGTGAGAGTATCAGAATGGCCCAATGGATGGAGGAGTTGATTGTGTTACCGTGGTATTAAGCATCATTTAAACACTGCCCACCGAGAGGCCAAGGGAGACTCATTCACAAAGTGGTTCCCAGACAACTCATTTGCAATTTGTCAGTGTGGATGTTCTGCTAGAGATTCTTTCTTTGGGAGTTATAGGGGGCTGAGTTCAAGAGAATGACATGTACCCATTCATTGGCTGATACATACAACATTACTCAATGACAGAGAACAGTTGGGACCAGTGTGAAAATTCCCTTTGCTTTCCATTTTCCATCATGTACTATGGAGACTAAACTTATTATTATTAGGTAGTATGGGCAACATCGATGGAGACATAACCAAGGCAATATGAACTACGTTTATTAGACAGAAAACAGAAAACAAATTAGAAAATAACAAACTAAGCTAATTCAAAAATTGGAATAATGAATTTTTCATAAGATGTCTATATTGTCACAACACAATAGATAATGCATTTTCCAAATGCTGTAGTTCTTTACTCATTAAAAATACTAAATAAGACAGAAAGTATTCAGAATTGACTGATACACTGACCTTTCTTTTATAATAATAACACTGGTTAGACATGAGATACACATTTTAAAACATTCCACAAACTCCCCTTGTCATAGTCTTAGGACTCAATTCTAACTCAGATGATTTCTGTGGTAGCTATAGACACAACCTCTAAGTTATAAGAATAAGGGAAGAACACAATGACTGTTGTTTCCAACTTCTGGCCCTGGCCCTGAACTACATGAGCCTGGCAATGATTTAATACTCAAATGACATTAACTTCTATTGTTTTTAAGCTGTTATTATTAAGGAGTCTTTTTTCTAATATTTCTTAGTGCTCATATCTCATCACTAAAGTATTATTTACTGGAAAATTAGTGAGTTAGTTAAATACGAAGAATCATAAATGTATTGAAAAATTTTAATAGTGCAGAAATCCATATATTTTTAATATAACTGTTTTTAATATATGGAAAATAATTATTATTTTTGAAATTTTTTTATTAAAATTATGCTTATTTTCTGAAAATAAAAACATAGTTTTTACTGTGCACAAAGCCTATTAATGCCCCAAAGAATGCTACATTGGTCAAAGCATCTCACTATGTTGTCGTTTCTGAAGGCTTCTCTGCTGGCTCAACATCTGTTCTTGAAGAAGACACAAAGTCCAAAAACGGATTTGTTAGGGTCCAGCTGCATGAGGAAAGCTATGTGCCCTCATCTGGAACTTCTTGGTTTATCCATGGAAGCCTACATGTCCTCGATGCTGTGTCTCTACTCAGTTTCCTGTCTGGGATAAAGAACTAAGGATTTCAACAGCTGGGCTTTGAGCACTGACTCTTATGGAGGAAATGGTTTCAACTGCGGACCTCCTTTCTGTAGGAGATCACATCCCTTCATAGAGGTTCTATCTCAAGGAGATGAGGATACAAAGACCCAAGTCTCTTGACCACTTTTAAGGGACATCGAAGGGAAGGCTCCCTGGAGGATGTGACCATCTCTGTGACTACTGGGTCACATTTAGGTCCTGTACCTGTGGTATACTGCTCATTATTCTTCACCTACAAAGTACAAGAGTAATTTCTAACACAATACCTGATTGTTAATTTTCATCTCATAATGTATTTACCTGGGACCTGAGCTGAATCCTTAATTAATCAGATAACAGAGCAGAAGCATGCTATACTTACAGTTCTAGACCTTCTTGAAAGGCTAGTGTTATTTATTTCACTAAAGCTCTGAAAAACAACATTTAGAATTCGAAATTGACTTATGAATTAGGTTACCTTCTATAACTACTACTTACAGATTAAACTATTAGATTATTAAAATGCCGGGAAGTTGAGTTAGAAGCTTACCAAAATCAAGAACCAAAGTATAATATACTCCTCTGTAGTAAGCTGGATTGCCATGAGTTCTGTGGCATTTAATAATTGAAGCATATCTCAAATCCCAGCAAGAAGTATCCTCCACAAATCTTAGACTGTAAGGCCCATTTAAAGAGTATTCATACTTCATTAGATTTTCCATAATGTGAACAATTTTACTTTACTGTACTTTATAATTTTAAGATTAAATCAGTAGCAAATGAGATATATGAAAATTTATCAAGCAATTAATTACTTAAATATATAGTCCAAATGTGATTTTTTAATGCTTATCTTTATATATGTTTGGACAAAATCACATATTTATATTTTTGAGGCAGAATCTTTAATATGTCACCTAAAAACTGTTAAATGTACAGAAAATCTTCCTTGTTTTAAAGGTGAGTGACCTAGATCAGAAAGAATTACCATCTTTTTAAAATTATTATTGAAACAGTTTTGCTCAACCTTCAACTTATGCAAGCAGAAATCAATAAAAAAGAATATTAGTGAAATCAGAAATAAAAATCAGTATCTGGAGAATATGCAATACAACATTCTTTTTAATTAGAAAATTTATAAGAAAGGTTAAACTTCTAGAGGTTTATTTACACATTGAAAATTAATCATACCAAAATTGTGTGAAAATTTGTCTAGCTAAATATGCAGTTTCATGATTTAAAGGTAATTTGCTATATACCTCATGGAGAAGAGCCTTATAGCTAGCTAGATGTATTCAAATGAAAGAATGAAACGTCCTTTTTAAACTTTTTTCTACTTTGATACATATTTACCTTATTTTAGGTATTGGCTAAGGGAACTTTTTAGGATGGCAGATCATGAGAATTACTAAGTAACTGTCCTGCTTCTTAAATGAGGTTAGAAACGCAGCCTCAATGTGTTTCGAAGAACTTAATCATTAAACGCAAAGGGAAAATGACAATAATTTTTAAGTTTTAAGGGACCTTATATTTCCAAAAAAGATATGCTTCAATAATAAAAATAAAACTCACAATTGCAACTGAAAGCACTAGAGCAGCACTAATGCAGGCCACCTTCCATCAGGAAGTCTAGCTGCTCAAAGCAGAAGGCAAAAGAACAGTACGATAGCTTTTATTTGTTGCATCCATGTAGAAAATGCATCTATGTTCCTAAATATATAACTACTCCTTCTAGTCTGCATAATACTACTTCTACACATGTTTCAGGGCTGAGCATTTGGTATTGGATAAGCAATTGGTATGCTCTCCCTTGGGGAAAACTAATTTGCTCACTTATATTTATATAAGAACAATTAATAAAAAAAGAGCCCAAGATGGTTTACAGGGAAGAATCGGAAGGGGAAACAGCTCAATTATAATCTCAAAAAAAAAAAAAGCGCACTTTTTTTTTTTATGGTGGATCTTGGTTTGCATGTTATCTTTATACCTATGTAACCATGAAAACATCAGCTAACTTTCTTAGCCTTCACTTTCATTGTTTTTAAACATTTGAATATGATTAACTTCTTAAACAATTGCTTTTCTTGTGTTTGCATGTGTGTTTCTATAGGTTCCCATGTAGTCTCATGTTGGCCTTGGCCTCCTAATCCTCCTGCCTCTGCCTCCCTAGTGCTGGGATTACAGGGATGTCCAGCTTGAAACAGCTGAATATTAATAGAAACAACATGCTAACCTTATTCAAATCCTAATAAGTGACACCCAGTACAGATTAGATTTAGTTGATCAGGACTGCATCCTTGCATTCAAAATGTTATCCTCATGACTTTGAACGACTGCAAAATCTAAATCAGCAGGATCAGAGCTAATGAGAGGAAATCATATTTTCATAAGTAAGAAGCCTGACAAGATTAGTGTTCAGATTAAAGGGAGCATTGATAGTCTCTCTGCCTCAAATTTTTAAATTTTTGAGGGTAAGCAAAGGGTTGTTTATTTTCCAAGTGCAATGTTATTCTAACCAAGTTCAGAAGGATTTGGACTCAGGTTAGTCAGTCAAACATCTTGAATAACTATGTAAGAACAGAAAAAATTAATATACATTGTTGTGAGCAATAACTCTAGAAGAAGTCCTCCTTTGGTATAATTTAGACTTAAATGTAAAGGATATTCACACACTTTACTCTGCAAAAGAGTAATTTAAATATTTATCGAACATGATTTACATGAAAATACTGAGCTACGGTTCATTTATGGTGCTGCTCTGTGTCCCTTAGAGTGGATTTCTTTAGATATACATTTGGAAACAAATTATATTATGATTCAAAATACAAAAAGAAAAAAAACCCCACAGTGTAGAATGGAAGAACTCGGAGACAGAAAAATGGCTGCAGGCTCAGTGGGAAAGGAACTAGTGTGTTGAATTTTCACACACTAAGCTACTGAGTAGGCTTATTTAAATCTATTTTCCTGTATGAATTATACATGGTTATCATTGCTGAGATATATTCCTATATTTGAATATATATATTCAAATGTCAAATATGTATATCTGACTATGTCAAAATATAAATTCAAAGGTCAAGATTTGATGAGTTGAGAAGCTGGAACATTCCATTCATTTCCTCTAATCACTGTTTTTTTTTGTTGTTGTTGTTGTTTATTTTCTGGTAACGCATTTGTGTTACTTTGGACCTTACAGAAAGAAGTGTATGAGAAAGCCTGATCTCATTTTCGCTTTCAGTGAATTACAAACCTGAGCTTAGAGCTCCGAAAACAATAACAAAAGTTTTGAAGGTCTCCCTGCAGAGGACCCTGAGGTTCCCTTCACGTGCCTGGGCCAGCAGGTGAGCTCATGCAGGTGTTTGCCTGCAGGAAAACTCCACTAATTAGGGAACAAACTAGACAGTGGAAACCAAACTGCAGGCATTTTCAGGTAAAACCATGTCGAAGTGACAAACCTAGGGAATGATTTGCACAATTTCAATAAAAAGGAGATTTCATCTCTTAATGAAAAATGGCTTGCCCGTTTCTAACCTGGAGAAGATACGAAAGTCAGAAGGCAGTAGAGATGCCGCATATAGATGGCTGGTTCACAATACTCAAAAGAGCAACCCTGAAAATGAACGCTTTTCCCTGCCAATAAAGAATAACCGTCAAACTCAAGTTCATAGTGACTCAGACTGTCCCTGTAATGCTGCTAGGTGGGGGGCCAGGACTTTTCCAGGACCAACCAATGGCAGCTTCGCCTCCTGTCCTGCTATGATCCCATTTTCTAATGACAGAAATTCTTAGCAAAGCAATCTCATCCATCATCTAAACTATTTGTTTGCCAAGCGCACAAATTAGTTTCTGTACTGGGTTAAAGAAACAGAGCTCCTACCCAAGAGAGCTTTGTCACCTGGTCCAGGATAATCCCTTGGAAACATCAGTTCCTGACTCTTCCTCTGTAGTGAATTCACATATAGGGAACATCTCTGTTGGTCAGCACTTCAGACAACATATTTAAAACCATAATAAAATAGTTGATCTGAACTTCTGCATACTCCTCAAGTCGTGGCTCTTCTGTTCTCCATGTTTTAAATTCTAAGTTCATAGGCAGTGGAAAGAAGCTCCTAGCAGTAATAAAGAGCTATATTGTAGAGAGCAGAGATGTGAATTTACAAATCAAAAGACCTGGATGTGCACACACACACACACACACACACACACACACACACAGAGAGAGAGAGAGAGAGAGAGAGAGAGAGAGAGAGAGAGAGAGAGAGAGAGAGAGAGTTCTCAAGGGCAGTCTTCCAAGCAAATTGGTACTAGAGCAGGGGGAACTAATGCCACAGTTTTTAATCAAATCTCCCCACCCATAGATAAAATGGATATCAGGAACACTTTGAGATAATGAATAATGAGTGCTTGGAAGAACGTATTGTCTGGTAAGTAAGGAGTATCAGTAACCACAATCCTCATGAGAAAGAGGTGATTGTGGAGGCAGCAGAAACTAGACATGCTGACAGGCTTTAGGACAGGACTAGAAGTTAAAGTGCTAATGCTTACCAAATTGAGTAAACTTGAGTATGCAGAACTGAGTTGAGTGTGGAGAAGAAGGAAATCAAGGGCCACAGATGATATTCCCACAATTCACCATATCAAGTTTACGGTGATGCGAGCTCCTGTCTTCTACATTTGAGCTTTGCTACTTTTCCAGTGACAGTGATAGTGTATTCGGACAGAAGCCACACAAGGAAGGAAAGGCTTAACTTGGCTCCCAAGGCTAGGCCCAGTCTGCCAAGGGGAAAGCTGAGGGAGCAGGCGCTAGAAGGTAACATGGCATCCACAGTCAGAAGCAACTGCAAAGGATGCTTTCCTGGGTTTAAGATTGCTTGCTTTCTACATTTTATAGACTTTCAAGATCCTCTGGTGAGAAATTCAGTCCTGCCCATTATATATGTGAACTTCTCTAATGAATTAACACAGTCAAGACAATCTGTCACGAGAATGCTCAAAGCCCTGTCAACGTGATTCTGAAGTCTGTGACGTTGGTACTCTGCATCGTAGGGACGGCCTGACCACGTTCACTCTAATTTTACGAATCACTGTAGATCCAGCATTGACTTTGCCCTTCTCACAGCTGGACATCCTACGCATGTATGCACTGTGCTTCAACTCTACCTGTTGGAAACGGGAGAGTGGAGCTCAGCCTTGTGATGGGAGTGTGGGAACGAGAGGGGCAATCTGAGTGGGTGAAGATGACAGGGACATGGGTGTGGGCGAGCAGAGAAATCGCTCTGTGTTCCCACTGTTTTATGGGCTTCTTCATTTATTTCCTGGAGAGTGTTGCTAATCTGATTGTGCACTTTGTAGCTGCCTGCATCCTGTTTCAGATAAGAGTGCAGTTCGTGTGTTCCCTTTCATTTCTGATCCAGGTTTGATTATCTCAAAAGTCTAAAAGTTTCTTCCTACAAATGGAATGCACTGATGGAAAGCACTCCTCCTCATTGGTGCTTTATAATTATAGAGATAGCTCTTTTGTAAATCCACATCTACAGGGACATCGAGCAAGCGTACCTATCTTCCATAGTACATATAAAGCTGTCAGAGTTTGCTCCTGTAATGCATTGCATCTGAAGTTTGTGTATTGCTAGATCCTACAGTTAAGAAATACAAAGTGAACATTTTATCTGTTACTAAAGTGCTATTTGAATAAGTAGCCGGAAGAAAAATGGGAAACAGTATTTTAAAACATATGTAGTTCAGAAATCTCTGTGTGCGTTTGTCTTGAAAAAAAAATTCTAAGTTCAAATTTTTTTAGACTTAGCGTGACAAGTAAGGTTAGCAGTAAATGAGCTTGGTAAATATTCAAAAAAATACAGAGCCTATGACACTGGTAGAAAAAGCAGTGAGGGAAACAGGAGGATAAATTGGAGGAAGGGAAAGAGATGGGTTAGATCAAAACATATATGCATATATAAACATTAAATATTTTCTAAACTTATCATTGAAAAGGGAATACTTTATTGATTTAATACTTATTTAAGTAAATGGCATTGTTTACTGTTACTACTTTTGCAATAAATCCCAAGCCTATCATGTTGGTTGTTCTTTGATTTAACTACACAAAATTCAGTGTCAGTACTATTCAGAGAAAGAGTTATATTATATTATCGCAAAGTCAAGAACTGTGGGAGCCAGAGTCAAACGTTTGTTCAAATAGTTCCTTAATGTCATTAGACATCCAGCATTTTTCCAACTTTCACCTCTAATTTCTCAGTATATGGTGATCTTCTGTACCTCCACACTGTGGTTGTATGAGCAAATGATGGCAAAAATATCTTCTAACACTGGTCTCTTAATACATGTCTGCCCATGGCATGCTGGTAAAGGAGATATGTCATGACTGTCCTTACTCACTAGGCAATTTGGGGATTTGAGAAAGACAACTCTGCCTCCCTAACTAACCCACTATCCTCTTTCTTGGTGATGGAGAGATGGCTGTAGGTAGAAACTACCTGTATTCACTAGTATGGCCTTACCAAAGCTGTCTTATAGCAGTAGCAGATGCTTCATGTTATTTCTTTCTAAAATATTGACATTGTTTAACCCATTTATATGGATGATTCCTCCATGTACTTATATTTCTGTCATAAGGCAAATGAAAATCATCATTACATAGCAATATTAAAAAGTAAAATGATATCCACTAATTTTGCCAAATCATTTGAACAAACTTTTGAACATCTAAAAGTTCTTGATGTGTTTATTCATTCATACATTACTCATTTAATTAATTGTAGCTGAAAATTCAAGATGTACCATAAGCTGCGTTAGGCATTGTGGATACAGTGGCAAGATACTCAGGCAATTCTTTGGCACTAGGGCTCATGAAATGTTATAGAGACAGTCAAACATACAGGAAGGATAAAGACAAGTGTAGGGCCACTAAGGTGGCTGAGCAGATAGATAAGGGTACTTGCCACCTAACCAGAGGGCCTGAATTCAATGTCAGGTCATGTCAAAAAAAGTATAAAATACAAATGCTGTTCATTGGAGACATTGTAGACATTATAGCTACATGAGGCAAGGCATTTGTGCTTAAATGTCTATCTGTAAACTCCAATATCAACTCACAGATGTTGGAGTCTTTAAACTACCCAAACAATTTCATATTCGAAGATCCACCACCATATTCAGCAGTCGAAATACCGACAGATGCTGATGGTTAAAGAAAAAGACAGATGGAGAGGAATGCTTTCAGAAAAGAAAAAAAACTGGGGAAAGGAATATGGAAGAAAACAGAAAGAAGTAGGTGTAGCAATCTTGGAGTATGAAGAAGGATATCATGCAAAGAGGTGGAGATGTGTGATTTGTTGTTTCAAACTAAAACAGGAGCATTCATTAACACAAAAATAGCTCACACTGGCATTTCGGATGTATTCCTTTAGACCTCCTCTCAATCGAAGGTGGGGATTTTGTTCACCTTAAATCTGAGTAAAATAAAACTGAATTTGAATCTTGACTTTACAATTCAGTGTTTGTGACTTTTCAAGCTTTTGTATTCTTTGTCAAATATGTTGGAGAAAAACATTATATCAAAATAGCAAAATTTAGTAATGTATGCAAATGAAAATCACAATACAGAAAAATGAAAGATTTTTTTTTTCCAAGAGAAGGTTTTGGCTTTGAAGTTTTAATCTTGTTGCCTTCTCCTATGAAGTTCTGGGATTGCAGTCTGTGTCCTCACAACCAGTTTTGACAAGTTGCTCAGGACTTAATTCAGACCCTCATGCAAGTCAAGTACTCTTCCAACTGAGCAAATGCCTCAGTCCAGAAAGACAAATCTTTTAAAATACTGATGTGTGTGCTGGACAAGTAATTGAAGAAAGTGTGGGGATATGTAGAGCTGTATCTTAGAACAAAGTGGTCAAAAGTTATGATGCAACCAATCAATACTAATTTGAACTCAGCCTCTTTTTCTTTCTTCTTTTTTTTTTTTTTTTTTTTGTTTTTTTTTTTTTTTGTTTTTCGAGACAGGGTTTCTCTGTAGCTTTGGAGCCTGTCCTGGAACTAGCTCTTGTAGACCAGGCTGGTCTCGAACTCACTGAGATCCGCCTGCCTCTGCCTCCCGAGTGCTGGGATTAAAGGTGTGTGCCACCACCGCCCGGCTTCAGCCTCTTTTTCTATCTCTATTTTGGACACTGGTAATATCTATTACATCATTTGGTCCAAAAACTGCTTTTAGATGAGAGGAATAATCGAAAACAGAGATCCTAAACCCATGTCTCTTAAGAATATATTCTTTAGGTCTGAAAGGCAAGTGTTCACTTGCTATGCTTTACCAACCATCCAGATATGCTCCACCAGGTAGAATGGCAGTTCCTTTTCCATATCCTTCATACATCTGACCACAAATCCTAGCATCTAAAATTTACTCCGAACTTCACTAGAAAACCAAAATCCAACCAAATTTAAAACCTGTAGTGCACATGACAGATCTATATAGGCAGTGAATATGGGTGACACAGGACAGATTTCCAACCATGAGGTCACAGCACTAGATGCCTGAGGGACTCTGCATGGAGAACAAACAATCGAGCAAGTAGGTAGAGAATTAACAAATAGGCACAGACCCAACTCAAGGATCATCCTTGAATCTAACACTGTCCCTTTTCACAGGACAGCTTTGTCTACACAGAGAAACCCTGTTTCAAACTCCCCCACCCCAAATAATAATAATAAAATAAGAACATTATCAATCACTAATAAGCAGTGCTTACTCAATTATTCTTAGATATAGATTTAATTTATTTTTAAATTTAAACTTTTTATTTTCTGTGTATTTGTTTATGTTTTCTGCCAGCATTTAATCTGTGTACCACATGCATGCAGTGCCCACAGAGGCACTAGAGTTACAGGCAGCTGTGAGCCACCATGTGGGCCCTGGGATTTGAACCTGGGTCGTCTGGAAGAACATTCTTAACTTCTGAGCCATTTTCCAATTCCTGCCTCTTGAAAGTAGATTTTAGGTCTACCCTCCAGTCACCCTTATTTTTTACTTTCTTGTGTCAGAGAAAGACACTCTCTCTCCCTTCCTTCCTCTGTGTGTGTGTGTATGTGAGCGTACACGCGTGCATGTGTACATGTGCACATACACACATGTGTATGTGTATTCATGTTATGAGAAACAAGCAACATCAAAAACGGCAAAATTTTATGTGTTAATATCTGATTATAAATTTATGTGAGATTTGGCAATGTTGACATTTTCTGTCATGGAACTGCCCACTCGTCTCCCTCAGGGGTTGACATGACTCACTCTCAATTAATTTGTCCTTGGGAATATTATTCTTCTTGATCCCTTTTCACTTTGACTCTCTTTGATCTACTTTAATGAATTTAATATCCTTGATTGTTTTTTATCTGCAGATACCCATGACATCTATTTGTACTGATATGGCTTGTTCCCAGTCTGCCTTTTTAATTTTTTTTTTTTTTTGCACCATCTGGAACAAAATAAGAGGTCATAGCATCTGAACTAAGAGAGAGAACTGGTGTTTCTGTGAGAAATTATGCTTTAAATTCACTAAGTTCTAAGGCTTGTTTTTTGACGTTGGTATTTTCTTCACTAATAGTTAAAAACAAGTATTTTATATTCCAACTTAATCTTTAATAAAAACCAGAATTGTCTTCATGTCTTTCATGGACTAATGTGCTTTCATACCTTGTTTGATATGAACTTTGTTTTGTGCATATAAAATTAACTAGTACTGACAATGCAGTTTTGGTAAAGGATAGGAAGATCTTGACTATCTACATGAAGGATATACTGAGTTCCACATACAAATGACTTTGGTCAACTTAAGAAAATGAGTACATATTTCTATCCATTTTATGTGACCTTCATAAATGAAGTTGATGCAACTACAAATTTTGAAAAAAAATTGCATTGATGAATGTGAGAGATTCCTTCGTGGGCTATTGAGTGACCAACTGTCAGGTTGAATCTTCAGATACCCTGCTTGCACAGAATCTGCACCAGTCATAGGTTTGGACAGATTTTCTGCTCAGTTCATTGAGGGTTGTGATCCATGAATTTTCAGGGTTTTGATTAGGGAGTTATTTTACAGTATCACACGGAGTTACTTAGATGTCTGGCAGAAAAAAAAATAGCAAACATCAAGTAAAACTTTTCTTGACTCCTGAGTGCCAAGGTAATAATTTCTACTTGACCCTTCCAGCCAAGAATACAGATGATGTCCCTGTGTGAGTTTTGATTCCTCAAAGTGCACTAACTCAATGAAAGGATTTAACTTTGGATTTCTTCACTGTTTTCTCTACTCGGTTAGCAGAAACTTCTTGGGTAGAGTGTGAGCATACATGGGTACACATGTGTGGAGACCAGAGGACAACTCAGAGCTTTGTTCCTTTTCATACAGTGCCTGGTTTATTTTTTAAGAGAATTACTCACTGACATAGGCTCAACAGGAAGGCTAAGCCAACTGTCAGGCAAGCCTCAAGGTCCTGCCTGTCTCCTCTTCCCTTCAAGTATATTCTAAACACATACATGCACTAGATCCAGGTCTTTTGTTTGCGTGTCAAGCACTTTAAGGCAACTGAACTATCACCCCAGTCCAATAGAAAACTATTTAAAAGTAGAATTTTAAAGTAATTAGAACTTGGGGTTTATGACTTTATAATTGACTCTGCAGAGTACCTCATCCAGGGGTGCCATCAGGTGACTATTTGAAAATACCGTTGAAATGGATTGGTGTTCTTAGTAATATTTCAGTGTTTATTGTTAACACACGGATCTTCCAGTTAGCAGACTCTTACATTGATAATCTAGCTTCCTTAGACAGAAGAGACATGCATTTATGGTGGTAGACCGGTAGTAAAATATGAAGCGATTTGCAGGTACCTTTAATTAAAAATTAACTTGTAGAACAAAGGAAATAAAATATGTATTTGGTTGAAATATATTATTTCACTTTTACACTTAGTTTCTCCATGTAAGTAAAAAGGTCATTCGCTTCCCCCACAGAAATGATCATCTATAAGAAAACAAAGAGGGCTTTTTTTCTAAGTTCATAAACCAGGCTTTCCCTATCTTTAGTCATCCATTAATGTCCCTTTCAATACTTCATCACAAATTAAGCAGCCTCCTTCCTTGTTGGCTGATGTGCATATTGAATTAGGAAACAACCTTTTACTAGATGCTAACACATACCAGCCTCCTCATCCTAATGCAAGCCAGTCAGTGCTGAGATAATTAACAACACTCATGGATACTATGTAGACTAAGGTTACCGCATATTTTTCTGCATGCAAATAATCTTAGATCCACTTATTCCTTGTTTGTTCATTTGTTTTCACGTCTATCCATCCAGTAACCATTTGCTACTTTCTCTAGGCATTAAGATGAAATGAGGAATGAAGGAGGAAGAAAAAGGGAAGAGTAGGAGGGGGAGGCAGAGAGGTAGGGAGGAAAAAATACAGAAGAGAAAAATGAACAAAAGAAAAGGAGAGAAGGAAGAATGGAGAGGAAGAGAAAGAGGGAGGCAGGTAAGAAGGAGGAATCTTGGGTGAGCACATCGCACTGTGGGGAAGACAATACACATTTGTTTAGACAGATGTAGGCTCACTCAGTCACCACATAATGTAAATGATTAGCATCTGTGCTCTGTGCTCCAGGAAGACAAAGTGAGAAGATTTGGCTCTGAGAACAGAGTGGTCCCTTGGAGGAGGAGATGGATTTATATTGAATTGCAATTGAAAATGAATGGCAGAATAAAACAAAAATTTAGAAACCAAAGGGAATTGTGTGAGTAACAAGAAAATAAACTGATTCGAACTGTTATAATGACATTGGTTGTTTAGGAAGCTGAGAAGGGAGGGTGCAAGTGATACATGCATTTGGATAATAATCTCCCATATGTGGTAAATTACATTTCCTTTACAAAGTCTAATGGCTTTTCTTTCTGTCACACTCTCTCTTTCTAAATTTAGTATTAAGCACATGTCTTTTTTCCCCTAAAAGTTAGCATGATTTCTCTGATGCCCACAATTTTTGTTTTTATTTACTTTTATTATTTACCCTAAACAAGACTTATACTTGGAAATACAACTTCATTGCTTCTGGGGTCAGAGTAAAACGCCTCACCCTTCATTCACCAGTACTTGATAAAGACAACAACTTCTAGTTATAATAAATCTCATTTAAGGGTTTTTTTTTTAATTGAAAATTTAGAGCACATTAAATGCGTATGATAATTAAGAAGAGCAAAGAAGCGCACTAGTACTTAAGTTCAGTACCTGCTATAATTTCTGCTAAAGGGCAGAAATTATGAACCATGTGATTTCATGTTTGCATGCACACATGTAATTGCAAGACACAGAGGCATAGAAGGTTAACTAGTTAAACAATTAAAGATATTGTCCAAAGAATCTCTTTTTTTTTTTTTTTTTTTTGGTTTTTCGAGACAGGGTTTCCCTGTAGTTTCTAGAGCCTGTCCTGGAGCTAGCTCTTGTAGACCAGGCTGGCCTTGAACTCAGAGATCCGCCTGCCTCTGCCTCCCGAGTGCTGGGATTAAAGGCGTGCGCCACTCCAAAGAATCTCTTTAAGGACCCTGGAGACAATAGAATACAAAATAAGAAAAATGTTAGGACCGAAGACTGTATATCCAGGAACACTTATGAGGGATGCTTGGTATTAAAGAGATAAAGATTTATTGATAAACTACAAAACTAAGCCTCCATTCATCGCCTAAGTGAGAAATTAAGAGCATTTCCCCGTCTTTCGAGGATTCCAAAACTGTAATGATGACAAAATCCATTAATGTGTGATGCACAGGGCTGTTTAAACCTGAAGTGACTCTTTCAGAGGAAAGGAGAAACTAACAAAAATGTCACTGAAACCAGAGAGAATATTCAGCATGGCCATAGGAAATGTTGTTCTTCTCCATAACATGGTGACAGGCTGGGCACATTATTCTGAGAGACTTGATAGTCAAACTATCAACTCAAACCTGAGAGGAACCTCCTTTTGACTTATTCTCCCCTTTGACTGATTCTCCCCTGTGACCTCTCCTCAGCTCTCTGGTGACTGAGGGCAGAGATTGCACACTCTGGTTCTCAGGGACCTTGACTAAGCCCACATCCCCCTTTGCTCTTCTCTCACCTCTCTGAAGCCAGTAAACAGTAAATACTCATTAAACACTCGACATCCCTTTCCTCTTTTCCTTCTTAGCTTTTCTTGATCTGTAAGATAAAAATGTACTCCATTCTTTCCAAAAAAAAAAAAAAACCATGTATTTTTTTCTGCACAATAAAATACATCACTTTACAAGCAAGAAGATGTTGCCATTATAATGCAAAGTTAAGGGCATGTGGGAGAGCTAGAGTTGAGAACAGCTCCTAACCCCTCCCCAGTTCCATCCTGCTGTCTGCACCATTTGTACCTGCTCTGTATTGATATTGCCCTGGCTACTTTATCTGTCTCTTAATCTTTGAAGTTTCATCCACAAGAAGTTTCTTTATCAGGTGAACTTAAATTTTAAACCTCAAAACCTGTTACAAAATCAAATTAAAGTAAAGATAATTTTGTTCTGGGAATGGAGTGTCATCTGTAATTGCAACGCAGATAGGGGGAGAGACGCCCTAATTTTAAGCCCTTTGTTATGAATCCATATCTTCTCTGTGAAATCAGAATGTCAGTCTTGCGTTCCGAGGAACCAAATAAAAATAAATGTATCCTGCAGTTAGACAGGATATGACACTGACTCAATAAGGCATTGGAGTGTGAAAAAAGTCACTGGAAAGGGAAAAGGGGACGAAAGTAATATTGGCCAACGTTTTCGTTTTTATTAGTGTGCTTTTTAATATGAAGCATTTTATGTCACCTTATGCTCATTCAATATCTCATGAACAGTAAAATTTAAAAGTAACCAGAATTAGAAACTCAAGTGTACTTTAAATGTTCACTTTTAATTCATCTATCATCCTTTCTCTTCCATGGATTATTAGCCTAAGAATGTAATTTGATTACCTTTTTTTTCTAAAGAAGACACATTAAATAAAATGTCATTGCTTTAGCTGCCTATGCCTCTTTATGAAACTCTTTATGAACTGGGAGCTCTCTCACTCAATTCTATACTTTTATGTAGATAGAACTCAGTGCTATAATGCTACTTTATTTTATATTTATTAATTATTTAAAAACACAAAATAATTTTTGTTACTGTTAAATTTTAGTTCTGCAAAGTATTTTACTTTGTAATTTTAGAGTGAAAACCATTGTTTCACTGTATGGCTTAGTACATTTTTTCTTTTGTATTTTTCTTAGTATTTTTCTTTTGTAGCTTTATTATTCATAAATAAACCACGTAAAGCTTTTATGGTTTTTGTTCCTGGTAAAATTTTGAGGTATTAAGTTTACACAGATAAATTATAGAGCATTTGGAATAGCATATCAAATAGTTTTTTTCAAATAGTTTTAATCTATTAAAATAGTCGTTACATGTATTCATCTACAATCTTCTAAGGTAATACTATGATCATTCCCTAAACGGACTTAGCACAAATGTGTTTATTGTTTCAGAATTGGCCAGTCATGCAGACACTCCACTTCTAAAAGTTTATATTTTCCTTTTAGCAATGCCTTGACTCCCTTAAGGGAAACACTAGGATACAGATTTACAAACCACTTTCTGCTTTTTATGAAGGATAGGTCTGAAAATGTGTTAAAATAATATAGAAGTGAGTAGTATTGCTATCACCAGTGAACTCCACACTAAATTTACAACTTTCCAAAATCCAATAATAAATGTTTTTACTGATAACAAGAAAACCGACAAGTCCTAAGACTCCACCACCAACCTGTACATTATTTAAGTGTTTGGGATCTGTGTGTGCAAAGGTGTGCAGCCAGGACATATGACCATGAGTGTGAAGCGCATGTGAGCTCTTGAGACAGAGGGCTGATGCAAAGCATGAGTGCTGGCCACAGAATACCCATCATGAGGGTCATTCTTTTGGCTTGCTAATTGAAAAGACATGAAAATAAAAACTGCCCCAGCTGTAAACTTTCACCAATCAAGGTATTTTTTGCTAGAAAAATGTAATATTAGTGACAATCATGGGACTCATTATAACAAGAAATGCAGCATCAAATAGAAGTAGGTTCTACCCAGATTATGGGTCACACGATTTAAGGGCCTGGCCTTGTGGGCTTACTCACAAGTAGAAGGGGAAAATGCATTATCAAAAAAATGGTTAAAGTATACACACCTACATTTAATTTTTAAAGACTGATTAAAAACATTTATCCAGAGTCATGTTATCCCAAATATGAGGGGAAAGATTAAGATTGGAAACATCTCTTCAATGAAAGCTAAGCCATTGTTTTAGTTAATAACTTGACTTAAATTACAAAACTTCAAACTTCATTCTGAAAAAATGTGGTATAGATTTTTGCATTTGGAGTAAGTTAAGTTATTTTGAGGATTTTATGCAATGAAATTAAAAAGTATGTGCGATCTCTTTGCTTTAAGATTTCATATTACAAAAATACTAGTTAAATTAAGTTAGTCAAACCAGAAAGAAAATTATTACCTTAAATAAAAATACATTTTTCTATGCCAAATAAGACCTGAGAAATAAATACAAGAGTTGAAATGAATGAGAATCAGCTAAAACATAAGAATCAAAACAAAATATTTTAATATTGTGCATTATTTTTTAGATTCACTGACTTTACCATGTATGATTTAACTATCATGTACATGTACAAATGACAATGAAGGAAAATAAAGTTGTGAGGAATATTTTCATTGACTGTATCAGAGAAATTAATTATTCTATCAGTTCAATAGTAAATTTTGTATAGTTCATATCATAAAGTTACATGCAATATTACCATACAATACCACTTTATAATATATCATTGATGTGCATTCATATCAATAGTGAACTATAAAATTTTTAACAGATATAATATTTTAAAAGAGCTAAACATTTGACAAGTAAAAATAGCCTTGAAAAGTAAACTCTAGGATAAAGTAAGTTTCCTACTTATGAAACTAAAGCTAAGGTATAGTCTTAAATGGGAAACTACCCCCAGACCAGTTTTTACATGGATTATTTCAGTCTAGAACATCAAAGCAGAGTATCAGACCTGAGCATGGTGATCTTTACAGGAGAGAGCCAGTTGGCTGTGGGTCTCCTGGACTTACTATCTATATCTTTACTACAACACAGGCAGAAAGAAATCAGTAAAATTACTCTTTGTAAAAAATTCTATCACATTCAGGGATCCATAGCTGATATGTGTTCAATTATTTCAGCCATATCTTAACCAGAAGATTCCTTTTTATTATTTTTTCCCTTTTATTTTTTTATACTTTTTTTTCTCATTTTTTATTAAAAATTTCCATCTCCTACCCTCCTCCTCCCCCTTCCCTCCCCTCCCTTCCACCCATACCTCCACTCCCTCTCTCTCCAAGCCAAAGAGCCATCAGAGTTCCCTTCACTATGTTATTCCAAGGACCTCCCCACTCCCACTAAGTCCAGGAGGGTGAGCAACCAAACTGACAAGGCTCACAGAGAGTATTATTTTTTTTAAAAAAATATTTAACTTATATTTTTATTTTACGTTAGGGGGTGTTCTGCCTATATGTGTGTCTATATGGCATGTGTGCACTAGGTTTCCTGAGGCTTGAGTTATAGACAATTGTGAGCTTCCATATGGGTACTGAGAATTGAACCTGGGTCCTCTGAAAGAGCAACTAGAGCTCTCAACCACGGCACCATTCTCGGACCCAAGAAGACCCCTTTCCATGATGCTCTTCCTCTCCTCCAGTTCTTACAATCTTTACATTCCCTGGATGCCGAAAATCTTCTATTCATCAAGCCATAACACTAAGTAAGTCTAAACCCAAGTCTGAAGCGTGGCATCAGGTTATCAGAACACAGGGGTGTATACATGTAAGTAGACACATCTCCAGTAGAGAATACTGGCCCCTTGCTTGATCACATGCTTTACTTTCATTGCTTTAAAATAAGATCTATCCAAAGCACACCGCAAACGAATTCACGGGCTCCGGAAGCATTGTTCTTCCACTGGGGAAAAGGCACTGTGGTAGAAAGTCTTGTCTTATCATACTTCTGCAATCACTGACTTGAGATTGAAGATGAGGGAGTAAAGATTGGAGTCACACATAGGTAACCAGATCAGATGGGCTCTGCGTAGACATTTCAAGAAAAGGTTATTGTAGAAAAGTGTGTTCATTTCCATATTAAAAGAGACTCTGGAGTAGAAAGAAAGGTCTGACGACCTCCTATGCACTCCTACAGCTCTTCATTCTCAGTGTTGGTATCAGCCAGTGAAGAAGCTAGTTCTCCTAACCTTACCATGGTGACCTTAGGGAAACCTCTCCAGGGCATCTGAAGTTACAAATAATGTCCATGGACTCAACTCTAGATGTAGATCCATCTCTAGATGTCCAACATTACAATTCATCTTTGTGAACTGAGTTATTCCATGCAGAAGACATTTCAGTGCTTTGCCATAAGACTATCTTTTACCACATCAATATCATTTTATTTTATTTTTGTCACTGAATTATTTTGAATTAGGAGTTCCTAATCTCTCTGCACCTAAATAGTGGAAACATAAAGATTTGATTAGGGTAAAATCGCATCTTGAAGTTAACCTTTCAATATGTAAGCTTATATATATATCCAAAATTTGGAGACTTTTTAGGTGAAAGAACATGGGTGTTTTCTAGCCCATTTATAGATTGTCACAAGTGATGATGGGTATTTTATATGTCTTTACACCAGCAAAAATAATCTGAAAATGTTGGGGATGTAAAGGAAGTATAAAAATTAAAGAAATTATATGCAATAGTAGTTTTGGAGAAAAAGGAAGAGTCATGAGTCCTTGGATGGACAACAATTGAAGTATACAATTTCTCTAAAAGTCAATGTTCTTGTCACGTAGGTGTGTGATATTCATTCAGCCTATTCTGATATATTGAGCTTTACATCTAAAAGCGAAATTATGTAGACATCAATTAATCAAATAAGCACACTTCTCATTGGTTTGATATCATTCTCAGGATAAGAAAATTAATAGCAATGTAAAAACAAGATAAACCTCAGTTTTTATGGAGGAGGTAACTTTTATTGCACTAGTCATTGTTCCCAGTAGCAATCAGTCAGAAGTGCAGAGTGTTGTTTTGGAAACAGTGCTCAGTGTTAGAACTCAACTTTCTGACTTCTGAGTTATTAAAGGAAGCTATAGTAATAGCATATTTCATTACTACCCAAGAGTTAGGCTTTTATTTTATTCTTAACAGTCACCTAATTCTTTTGATCTACGAACTTTGAATTTCATTCTCTCTCTCTCTCTCTCTCTCTCTCTCTCTCTCTCTCTCTCTCTCTCTCTCTCTCTCTCTCTCTCTCCCCATCCCTCCCTCTATCCCTCTCCCACTTTTTCTCCTACTACTCAGAAGGAAAAGAAAACATTTAAAAATAATAAACAAAGGCTAGACCAATAGCAACAGGGTGATTTTGTTTTAAATCTGGACAAAATGTGCACTCAGCAAAGAATAAATGCAATGTACTTTGTATTTGCCTTGACTAATTATAAATATAAGAATGGGAACCGTGGGTGGGGGAGGAAGAAGAAACGGAGTGTGCAAGCCTCTGCTAAAACCCAAGCAGGCTGGCGCCACGGGAACCGGATCTTGGGGGACAACCTGTACGGGCACTCTGAGTGGCAGGCTTGTGAATCATGCTTCTAAAGCGTCTCACTCCACTGAAACTGGCAAGAAGTGTTTGTCAAGGAAGAGAGGAGGGAGAAATGGCCTGGGTCCGGCTGGGTGCCAGTCACGCACATCTTACCTCTCACCCGGCAGTGACCTTCGTATGTTTTCATGTTTATCTAAAGAAAGATAAAAGGTATGATTGCTAAGGAATGAAAACAGGGCGAACATTCAGACAGAGGAAAGCAGAAACAGCAGTTTAAGAAGATGAGGGAAATGTAAACCAGCGTTGAGAAGCATTTGACATTGCCTCTCTCTCTGCAGAGGTCATGGTTATACTCTATTGAAACAAATGGGATCGATCCAGCAGAAGGTTTTGATCACGGGAACCAAAGCTATTGTAGGTGTAGGTCTTACTGTCAGAATTTGTAAGTTCTTAAAACTAACAGCATGCTTCTCTGCCCGACAAATGGCTTCGAATTCTCTGAGGCAAAGAGTTATGTTCCAGGATTGAGACAGTCAACCAGTGAAAGAAAACACAAAGATTTGATTAGCGTAAATGTATGCAATTTAGGGTTTTGCTGTAAACGGGATTAGAGAAGGCTCCAGAAAAATTTAATGAGGGGCAAATGCAGAGCTTTCTTGGTATGGTTTTAAAGACAGGAAGCCGAAGCAGCCTAAAGCCTTTGCTTAGAGAAACTGAAGACTTCTGTACCTTTCAACCAGATACCTCGGGGTCTGAAGTCACGCACACTTCCGGTGCTCAGTCACAACGTGTTCTGACCTTCATTTCCTCAAGAAAAATATTATGAAAAAAATGCCAAGATCAAGTTGCTAAGAAAAAGCTTGTGGGAAATTCTCAATCATGAGAATAGATTATGACTTATGCAAACCTGCCCCCATCACAGGTTTTCCATTGAGGAAGAACCGCACACAGAAAGGAGTAGTTTAAAAAAAAAAGATCAATGTGTCATTTGACACAAAGTAAATCATTACTTTCTTGTGGATTGCACTACCTTTCCCACTGTCAGTTCTATTTCCCATCATGCCCTTGACCTTGGAGGTCAGCTGTCATTGGAAGATGAAGCTCTGAATAAACAGAGAACACCCTCTGGTGTCTCTTATCTCTGCATTTTGCCTCAAATCTCCGGGCGGACTTTTAAATTATTCATCCTCTAGTGCTCTCTCAGAGTTACACATCTCCATCACGAACTCCCCCTTCCACCTCCCCATTTGTGAGTGAAGGCGGTATCCTTGGGAACCTTATCAGAGATCGTAGATTCAGGCTCCAGAAATGAAATAAAAGAGGAAATTGGCTGTATTAGCATAAGAGGAGTCAGCCTGGAGTTGAATACACACATCACCCGGGAGCATACTGGCTTCCCTTATCAGCAGCTTTTGATCACCACTTTCTTATATATATATATACATTCTTTAATTCCATCCAGCCCACCTCTTTGTTCCAACTCATACGAGGGAACATATGAAATCGGGGCAGATGGCACAAAGTCCTGAATAGTTTTCAACACTTCCACCCTTTCCTGGGCTCAAGAAAAGTAGCATAAATAAAACATTCATTTTGAAGATAGCTTTTATAGTCAAACTCCTCTCTTCTACCCCCAGGAAAAGAGTTGTTATTTCTATTGCGGGGGTGGGGGTAGAAATCGTTAAAGTTTGATGTGAAGGGTTTTGCAGCAACAGCCAGGGTATCATTCACGAAAAGAATCTGAGATACAGTTAACATACAGCAATGGATTTCTCTTCTCGTAAGGACGAGAGAAGCAGCGTGCTGTGATTTTTTTAATGCACTTTTTTTTTTCATTTTATCTCTTAAAATTATTCTTCCAGACCTTCCCTTAAAATACATCCTGATTAAGGCTGCTGGCACGGGTTATTTTATCTCTACGAATACTGTCTACAAACTGCCATTTTCAAAGATGCATTTCATTAAGGTGCTGTCTGGCACATGGAAATCTGACAATACCACAGACACACACACAAATACGCACACACACACACAGTTTAAGTTTATTTCCTAAGTTTACTTTATAACACAAGAATCACTAGATATGCAACAACACACTTTTATTTCATGCTCAATATTTTCTTCCCAATCTAATCTAATAACATCTTTTTGTTTTCCTGGAGAAAATTACTATATGCAATCAAACATTTAATATTAGCAATGTAAACAAGTTTGCTAAAACTTTTAAATATCTACCTCAAACATACTTTTTATCCCCACGGTTAATGTGACCAGTGGCTATGTTAAATAGTCTACATGTGACAGTGTTTGATATTTGTGATCATTATTTATAACTCCCATTTTAACAGAATTCTATATAGATTCTTTGGGAATTTCACATCATGTATCCCAACCCTCTCACCTCCCCACCCCTCCATATCTGCTGTCACCGTCATCCCCTCCCCCAAAGAACCACCCTCCAAATTTATTGCAAATAAAACAGGCAAACAAGCAAGCAGAACAAAGAAACTACCTCTATAATGCTTGCTACTCCATTAGTGCAATAGTGATTAGCGTTGCCTCCCAGCCTGCTCTAAATGACAGGACAATCTTCCACTTGAGAGTTTCCAATTTTCCTGTACATATTTATCTTATGCAAGTATCGTGATGCAATTTTATAGTAAATCTCCTATGCATATCTTCACTAATAATATAAAAAGGAGATACTAGATCTTAGATTGTTCATAGAACTTGTAGATAATCCTGTGAGAGATAATAGAGGCAGTATTTCCCTCAGTAATTCTTACAGTAAAGTCTGTTCTACAGCTTCACCCTGGTGTGAAAAGACACATAGTCCAAGGAGTGATCCCTGTCGTTCCCCAATCCTGAGCAGACCCTGGTGAGTGGCACAATGATAAACTAGAAACCCAGAGCCAGGTTTTGGCAGAACTCCCAAGCTGCCAATCACGGGCTCCACTTCTTTCTCAGAAGGATTTCTAAGAGATATAAGAAATCTGCCAGGGAATTTCAACACAGAAACAGAACAAAATGTGTTGAGTGAAGTGAGCCAATATTTTCATTACTCCTAGACAATGTTTTGATGGTTGGGATGAAAAAGAAAACACGTTATTGCTACAGTATACAAATTTCACTAATCCAGTCTCTCTCCATAGGTGGAAATGTCTTTTCAAAGCCACTGCTCAATTAGTGAAATAGATCATTAAGATTCTATGTATTTCAGCATAGTCAGGTGTCTCACCAGGGTTTGCTCAGTGCCTACTATGATTACAATCAAGAAATCAACACAAAGAACAAACTGTCAAGGAGGCCATTTTACTGATACATCTATTTGTTTTATATTGAATACTTCAGTGAAAACTTTTAAACTAAAAAAAAGTAAAATCACATTGCCTAATGGTACCCATAAGCCTGTGCTCTATAAGTAAAAAGTTTCAGCCATTTCTAATATATTTCTCTGTATACTTTCAAGTTTTCTTTTATGGACCAGTGAGATGGTTCAGCAGCTAAAGTGCTTTTCTTCAAGTCTGACAACCTTAGAGAGATTCTGGAACTCACATGGTCGTAAAAGAGAAATTACCCAATGACAGTAGTCCTTACACACACACACACACACACACACACACACACACACACAAACACACACACACACGCAAGAAAGGATAGAGAATCTATTATGTATTTTTTTTTTTTTACTTTTTTGAGATCTGGTTTCTATGTAGCTTTAGAGCCTGTCCTGGAACTTGCTCTGTAGACCAGGCTGGCCTCGAACTTATAAAGATCTTCCTGTACCTGACTCCAATGTGCTTGGATTAAAGGTGTGTGTCACCACTGCCTGGTAAAATTTTTTTTATATAATTTTGTTTTTCACTGCCATCTATCCTATAAAATAGATACACCTCTCTTCCCTCTCTTCCCCTCTCTTCTCCCTCTTCTTCTTCTTCTTCTTCTTCTTCATCTTCCTCCTCCTCCTCCTCCTCCTCCTCCTCCTCCTCCTCCTCCTCTTCTTCTTCTTCTTCTTCTTCTTCTTCTTCTTCTTCTTCTTCCTCTCTCTCTCTCTCTCTCTCTCTCTCTCTCTCTCTCTCTCTCTCTCTCTCTCTCTCTCTCTCTGTGTGTGTGTATGTGTCTCTGTGTCTCTGTGTTGTATATGTGAATCTGACTAAGCCAGATCTATCACTTCTGCCTGATTCTCTGAGACAGGCTACTCACTTAACTTGAAGCCAGCCATGCAGCCAGCAAGCTCCAGTGATTCTCCAGTCTCCATTCTCCACAAAACTGGGCTGACAGGCCATGCTTAACTTCTTGTTTGGAAGCTGAGATCTGAACTCAGGTTTTTGTGCTGATACAGCAGGTACTCATGTCCTGAACCATCCCTTATGGTGCAATTTTATTGTCCGAAAAACAGCAGTTAACACTTATTAAGCAGTTATACTATGGCAGCTATTGCCCAAATGGTTTGTATGTGGTAGCGCACTTACTTCTGAAATCTGGGGTGAGAACAGGGATTGCCATTCATTCCACTTTACAGAAGAAACTGAATTTAAACTTGGGGTTAGAGAGATGACTCAGCAGTAAAGAACACATGTTGCACTTCCAGAACTCACAAAATAGCTCACAACCTTCCCTATCTCCAGTTCCAGAAGATCTGATGCCCTTTTTTTGTAGCCTACGTGTGCACCAGGCATGTATGTGGTTATGAGACATACATGATGATAAAGCATTAATACATATAAAAATGAAAATGAATAGGTCTGCAAAAGAAAAAGTTACTCAAAATCCATTTTCAGTCTATAATGTATATTGTATGTTCTATATGATGTATGTGGCATTTATGTGTTTAGATGGCTTTTTCTTACTTTGAATAAAATGCGTGTGTATGAAAACCGCAGTGATTGTGCATGAGAACTATGAGACAGTGGTTTGCTGCATTCGTATCTACAGACATTTTGAGATCACACTATCAACTACTATCCTAAGACTGGGTGAGCCTTTCCTAGTGAAGCAAAATGATCATAGACATTTATTTCTATTATCATTTTAAGACACATTATATACTGAAATTATCCTAAGTTTTCCTGTGTGAAATCTAAGCGCAGACCTTCACTTCTTACACATTTAGCTTTCCCTTTACCGTGCAATGCATGATAACTTAACAGGGGACACCACGCACCTATCGGGGATATGCTCCCAGTAGCATGCCTAAGCTCTTTCACTGCAGAGCTCTGGAGAGACGCTCAGTGGTTTGGATCACTTCCTGCTCTTTTAGAGGACCTGATTTCAGTTCCTAATACCCATGCCAAGAGGCCCACAGCTACCTGTAATTCCAGATTTTAGAGAATTGGATTCAGGTCTCTCTGGGCACCTACACAATTATAACACATTCAGAAAGACACTTGTAAACGTAAATAAAGATAAAATTAAACTTTTACAAAAGCAAACTTTTCAGTTCATCCAACTAATATCATTTTGCTCTGGTTAATATTCATCATTTCATCGACAATGTGATCCAATCCATTTCTTCTTCAAATTCCTGGCAGTCAAATGCTGACTTTCCTAAGGGGGAAGAGTGAACTACAGTTCTCAAATTTCACCTTGTAGTTTGTTTTTTTTTTTTTTTATTGGGCTCCATATTATCCCTTGGCAATTATTTTCTTATTATATGTGTGAAGGCTTCGTTTATGAGTCTACTTTTACTTTTGAAGAGTCTCCTTTGTATTTCGGGGAAGGGGAGTAGTGTGCACCCATGTGTGTGTTTACTCGCATTTGTGTGCCAGAGACTACAGATCTCCCTCAGTCACTGGACATAGCGAGCGAGGTCTCAGACTGCACCTGGAGCTTTCTGATGTGATTGAACTGTCTTGAAAAGGACTCACTAAGATCTGCTTTCTTCTACCTCTCCAAAATGCTTGAATCACAGTTGTTTGTCTGGTTTTTTTGTGCTGGTTCTGTGGACTGAACTCAAGATTTCATGCTTGCTTGGAAAGAATGTTCCTGAACCATCGCCACATGCTAAACTATGTTTTAATGGTCCCCTTCTCTTTCTCTTTGTATGTAAATGTGTGCTTTTCATATACTGTTAGGATACTACTTATCAACTCCATTTATCTCCTACTCTACCTTTATCCTCTTTGTCCTTTGTTATCATTATAACAGCATCTCCAGGTAAGTTAAGATGTATAAATGAGCCCTGACCAACATCTTGAAGAAGCAGCCTATTAGTAACTCCTACATATAAATCGTACTTCTGGGCAAGGAGAACGAGTTTTATTGGTGATTCCTAGCAAATGACTATATCCATGACAATTACCTAACTTAATGTTTCAATGCCATTTTGGAGCTATGCTTAATAATTCAAAAATACTCATTTTGTTATGACTACAAAAGTAAAAGGATTGGTGTCAATAATTATAAAGTTAAGGGTAAAAATGGTTATGCAAGATATGATATATGTAAGAACAATATTAAAGCAAGCAAAGATGGCTCGTGAGATGGAGCAGGGGGTAAGGGCCCTTGGCGGCTGCGAAGCTGTTTCCCTGATTCAATCCCAAAAGCACATAAAGAGAAAGGCTTGAGTTAGACACCTTGTGCTGCTCTTTGACCTTTGCTTTGAACACTGTCGCAGGCACATCCTTCCCACAGTCCATGAATAAATAAGTGTTTTAATTGAAAGCAAAAAGAAGGCAGATTTAAGCTTGTAACAGAAGTCTTTAAATCTGAGCATGCAGTAATATTATTTTGTGTTGAAATTTGTGAACAAATAAGTTGAAAACACAAAGGAAAAGAAGAATAAATTATGAAAACAAAATATTACTGATTCAACATTACATAGGTCAACTAAATATATTTCTTTTTTTTTTTTTTTTTTTTTTTTTGGTTTTTCGAGACAGGGTTTCTCTGTGGCTTTGGAGCCTGTCCTGGAACTAGCTCTTGTAGACCAGGCTGGTCTCGAACTCACAGAGATCCTCCTGCCTCTGCCCCCCGAGTGCTGGGATTAAAGGCGTGCGCCACCACTGCCCGGCAACTAAATATATTTCATTCATGGATATGGACAGTTTTACAAAGAACTGAATATCTACTAATTCAATTTTTAAATTATCAGCTCAAGTTTCAGTAGAAAAACAACTGCTTTTTTTAAAAGAAAAATAAAAGGGGTCCAAAGACCTATCTCCAATACATAACATTGCATTTGTTCTTATTGCAAATGAGAATGAATAGATAAAACTGGAGATGAACTGGAACTTGCCTTGTGAAAACTAAGTTGTCATAGTTATTTTCAGGAATTTTGCAATTCTAGTAGTTTTATTATAATTTTTTTCTTCAGATATCAAAATGAGTTCAGGAGTTAATGGTTTCAGAAAATGATATTGTGGGCTTCTTGGACAAGGCACAGTGACTTTTGAGGCTGTGCTCTCGGCAGATGTTTTCCTTCAGAGATGTGTGTCAATGTTGGCAAGGAGAGTGACATCATCTTGTTATGTGCTGTTGCATGTTGAAGGTCATGTGTAGATGATCATTGCTGACTCCTATGTACATTTGAGGTGGGGAGATCTGGTGACTTATTCTACCACAGCTGGGCAGCAGGCTGGGTAAAGCCTGAGAAGTTAGTACTGGCAATGGAGCCATGACTCACAGAAAAGATGGGGATGAGAAGAGCAGCTGAGTTTCATCTCTGAAACAACTTTGTGAAAGAAAAATAGCTGAACAATACAAAGTTACTTTAGTTTCTCTTCACATTGTAGATACTTTTTGCAAGTTACTAAAAGTACCTAGTTATGACACCATCGGTCATGCACAGAAGATAATTTCCCAAATTTGCAACTAGCAAAAGCACTATGTGGAGGTAAAGGCAGCTCACATCCAATTTTGTATAATCTCAAGCTTAAGGAAGCTGGAAAGATGGTTTGGTTGTTAAGAGTACTGGTGGCTCTTTCAGAAGAAAGAAATTCAGTTTCCAGCAACCATATGGGGCAGCTCACAAACACCAGCAACTCCGCCCACAAACACCAGCAACTCCGCCCACAAACACCAGCAACTCTGCCCACAAACATCAGCAACTCCACCCACAAACACCAGCAACTCCAGCCCACAAACACCAACAACTCCAACTCCGGGAGATGCAACACCCTCTTCTGGACTCTACAAGCACCCAAACACATCCTATGCATATGTATATTTGCATGTTCTCACATAAGCAGCTTATTAAGGTGTATTTGACATATAAAATATTGTATGTATTCAGTGGGTAGAATGTGATGTGTTTGGAACTGTACATGTGCACACCAACAGCCAGTTAAATAGAAATCCCTATGGTCATCAAAGGCTTTTGACGCATTGTGTGTGTATGAGGAGAACTTACTATCAAAATAAACTTTATTTAGTATTTTTTTAAGTAAACAGTATAGTATTGTTTCCTACTGTTGGAGGAGGCTGCTTGTTGGTTCTCGGCTGCCCAGCCCAGAAATAATCACACAGATACTGTATTAATTAAATCACTGCTTGGTGCATAGCTCTAGCTTCTTATTGGATAACTCTTACATATTAATTTAACCCATTTCTATTAATCTGTGTATCTTTATGAGACTGTAGCTTACTGGATAAAGTTTGGGCATCTGTCTCCCGCGGGGCTACATGGCTTCTCTCTGACTCCATCTCCTTTCTTCCAGCATTCAGTTTATTTCTCCCTTCCCATCTCTGTTCCCCTATAGCTCTGCTATAGGCCCAAGCAGTTCCTTTATTAACCAATGATATTCACAGCATACAGAGGGGAATCTCACATCGTCCTACAGGTGCTGCACTATGTTACAGCTTGACAGAATTTATTTCTCTGACCTAACTCAAATCATGTATTCATTAATCCATCCTCTCTCTCTGTCACTCTCTCTGTCTCTGTGTCTCTGTCTCTCTCTATCTCTCTCTCTATCTATCTATCTATCTATCTATCTATCTATCTATCTATCATCTATCTCTATCTGAGACTTTCTTCCTCTTTTTCCTCTTTCCCATTGTGAAAATATTATGCCTGTGTCCATAAAACTTACCTGGCTTAAAAAAGGATGCAGCAGAAACAAATTGAAAGAGTAAGTTTGGGTTGAGTTTTCCCATCATTGAAGTTTGATTCATAGCCCGACAACAGCAGAAAGTCAGAAGTTTGTTCTTCTGTGGCTCTCCACAATGTGGCCCTCTTTGCTTTGACCCCAACATCCTAACTGCTACAATTATGGTGATATCTGGCAAGGGTTACTACCATATACACAAATAAAATCCAGGGAAAGAAGACAGTGCTGGGCCACAGCCAATGACATGACATTGAAGGAGGATGCCCAGGATCAGGGGTGGTCAAAATGTGTTGGTATCCAGTATGTGTCACAAACCATCCTATCTTCATGGAGCAATTGATTTGATCGGGCAGATAATGGTTCTCAACAGGAAATAGCAGGGGTGAGAAGTGGAAAAGGGAAAGAGAAGGGGGGGAAGGAAAAGAAATAAAGGGATGGAGAAAGCAAACAAGCCATCAGTCATGTTGAATTGTGGACAGATGGGAGAGCGGTAGTGATTAAAGGGAGGAAACTAATGGTTTGGGCACATTCTGGTATGGCTGGGGACAGTCACACCCCATCAGTAGATTTTTGAGATTTCTCAGGGACAAAGAAGCTGGTTGTCATAGGTGATACTGGTTGTCATAGGTGATACATTTCCCTAATTCTTCTGGGAAATTGAAACTGTCCGTTTCCCTTAGGCCACAAGGTTTAGTGGTGTGTGAGATCAGCTATGTTCTCTTTTCACATGACTTAGCAGCTACAAAATCCTTCCTAAACCTTGCAGCAGTGTGTGTTTGTGTGTGTGTGTGTGTGTGTGTGTGTGTGTGTGCATATGTGTCTTTAGGCACCCAGATATACAATTCTCTTATCTCTCAACCTCTCTGCCTGGATGAATCATAGGTGAAATTATAGAGATGATGAAATTTCATGATTTGTGAGAGGGTCTCATGCTTTGGAAAGGCCAGCAGCTGCTTGAACAAAGAAAGCAGCTGTCATATTCTTAGTTCATTGGTTCTGCTCTCCCAGCAACCCTCCTTTCTATTCCCCCAGTGCCAGCTAAGTCAACTACTTTGCTTCCCTTTAAAGTCACAACTTTAGAGCACCCCACAGAAATAGTTGCAATGCACAACCTGCTCTCCATGCCCTTGTTCTCCTGATAGGCTGCCCTAGAGCAGACTCCTTAACCCAGAAGTCTCTATCAATATATGAAGTTATTCAATCTATACTATGTAGGGAATAAAGTTTTTCTGCGGAACCCAATATAATAAAGCATCTTTCTTTTCCTTTCCTCAGAGTGCACCTAGGATGTGGTCTGTCCATGGTAATTATCATCATGTCTCTCGTCCTGGAATGAAAGGACCATGGCACTGAGTGATCACCATTTCTGTACAAGATGGAAGGAAACACAGGTTGAGTTTATCCTTCTGTCTTAAGTGCTAAGATTAGGAAAATGGTTTGGTTACCTTTCTTGTCACTGTGCAAGATAGTCAACAGAGGCAAAGGAAAGACAAGGTGATTTTATTTGGGTGTGTTGCTTAAGGGTAGACAGAAAATCCTACAGGGAAGAGACAGCAGCTGGATTGACCAGATCCATGCAGGTGGAGTAGGAGGATTTTTGTCACATACTTCAGCATACAGGAATCAGGGAGTTGCAGTAGCAACAGAGATGAGCTACAGAACTCAAAGGGCTGCCCTTTGTGACCCTCCTTTGACACCAATCAACATATGTGACACAGGTTCTACAGTTCCCCAGATAGCTCCTTCTTCTAGTTTTAAAAAAAATCCCAGGATATGTACTTGTGTGGGACATTTTACATCCAAAATATAACAAAATAAAGAACCCAAGGAGTAGACCCAAGGAATAGATTTTCATACACTGAGTATATGGCCAAATTGGGCAGTGATTCTGGAGAAAGGCAAGAAAGTAAAGTAAGCCCCAAGATTACTGCCTCTTTTAGCATCTTGTGAGTGTTTCCAGGGAACAATGCAGCAGGAGGAACCCAGGGGGCTCATTGGACTTCTTCTGGCAGGAGAGCATATTAGGAAACCATGAGGGCAAGGCATTCTAGGTTTTCAGGGGAGAATAGAGAAGAAAAGAGCCACCCAGCCAGAGTGTTCTAATTCTCCTCAGCCTTGAGCTTAGGCCAGAAAATCAAGCATATGCCAGGAGAGGGATGGAATCCATATGAGGCGAGGGAAAAAAATTAAACAAACAAAACAAAAAATACCAAAAGATGTGAATAAAAAACATGAATAACCTCATTCCCAGTGTTTAAGAAGGGTTAGGAAGGATAGAATATGTTTAATAATGGTGCAAGTAGCTCAGAAAAACCCAAATCAGGCTTCGAGAGATGAACATCCAAAGTGATATTATACACCAGCTATCATGGCTAGCCTGTAAAAACTAACTCCACAAGGATCTGTGTTTTAATTCTCACAACTGTGGTTATATTGCCCCGCAGTTTGGACTGTTCAGATGAAATAAGCCAAAGTCAAGACAGAGGGACATACTTCTGGAGTATTTTTGTGTGCTTGAAGAAATCACAATTGTCATTACAAGTGACAGAAGAAAGCAGAAAAACAACACCCATGAAGAAAGCAGGCTCAGGGAAGTTGCTATGTCTTTCAAGAAGACAGTGAGTCACAATCCTTGCTGTATGAGTGGTCCTTAGAAGGTGGAAAAGAAAAAGAAGTCAACTCTAAGAGATTCCTTATTCCAAAAGTCACTTAAAGGGTAGCTGGCCATTTGTAATGAAAGTCATTAAAATGCATGTGCACAACACACACCATATAGGCTTCATCATATGATACTAATTTCAAAAATAGCAAAGGAGTGAATATAAATTTACTGTGTAAGGTCATTATATAGCAAGTGGTCCAATTTTCTTGAAGTAAAACTGTGACTAGTTGAACATGTAATCACAAAACAACTACCAAATAACATTGTTAAACTTGATAAGCTAATTAGTAAGATAAATTAGTAAGATAAACAGAGTCATGATTAGTTAATATAAAAGAAAGAAGAGGACAGATGGTACAGAGAAGGAAGGAAATGGCAACAAAGCAGAGAGACGTGGATAAATAAGTAGAAAACAACTCTAAAGATAGTAGAGTTAATTTATTAGCATCTTAGTAAGAAGGATGGCACAGTGCGCTAATCATTTTAAATAGTTGATTTTATTCAGTGTAAATAGGTAGCAGTTTTCAATCATTTGCCACAGATAATAACTTCCAGTTTTCAAGAGGATGCGCAAAATGGGGCATGAAAGAAATATGGAGCAAACCCTTCAATTCAATAAAATTTGGTCTTCTTAAGCAAATAAACATTTGGAATGATGCTCTATAAAAGATGTTCCTCCCCTCCCCTCCGGATCAACACAACACATGAAAGTCGTATCTGTGCACCAACACCATTGTTTTTTAAATTAAAGAATCTCAATCTGTTGATGACAGTCACCACAATAAGCAGGCCTTGGTAGCACATGTCCATAACACCAACCCTTGGGAGTTGGAGGCTGGATGGTTATTCCAAGGCCAGAGTAGACCACAGGAAACCCTGTCTCTTTTAAAAGACAAAGAAGAGCAAAACCAAACAAGAGCAAGGGCAAAATAAAACTGTATATAAAACAATTCATCTTAAATCAAATACTGTTTGTGCTTAAGGGAAAAAGCACATTAGATACAAGGAAGGAGTCGTTCCAAAATGTTATGATCTTTGCCTGTGATTCTCATTGAGACTTTGTGAAATAATTGCCCTTTACCCCCACATTCCCCTCCTTCCTCCCTTCTCTCTGTTATTATGGGATCTGATGCTGGACCTTTGCCAAAAGTGCTTATGAGACTGATAAACATTTACTTTGAGTCACTCTCTCGACTGGCTCTCAGGTAGAACCAAGAGCAGAGTTTCAAACATTTTAATTTATAAAGCTGTGCTTTCTCATTTGAAAATGGACGTGGGACCACATTCTTTTTATGCTTTTAAAAGGCAACCTCAGAAAAAACATTATTCACAACATACACATGCAAATAAACACACAGAAGTTTATGACTGCCTTCAAAATGGGCTTTTTGATAGAAAATTAATATTACTTTGCTTAGCACAGAGTAGTAAAGAAAAATCAAGACATTTTTATTTGTGTTTTGTGTTTCAATATTTATAGAAGTAAACAGTTATCTTAAATGTGTTTATAAGAGTTAACAAGATACTTACTGAAGTATACTGTTTATTTATTATGTACATAAAGATACCTGTATTGAATTATTGATATGACTCATTTTCCATGTATCTTTTTTTGTTAAAAGTAGATTTAACAGTTGAAATGGCTCTAAATTTGAACTGAAATAAATCAGATTAATAGTGATACTTTAGGAAATACAATGCATTTCTTATATGGTTTATCAATAAGAAATTTTTCTATTGAACAGCAAAATTTATTTCACAAAAAGAATAGAACAAAAGAGTGAAATATGCTCAGATTCAGTATACACTTGTATGAAATGTTCTATGTTTTCCCATGTGCTGTGAATATACACAGTTACATATAGTTGTGGAGACTTGCATACAATGCTTGAGTCCTTGGGTTAAACCCCTAGCACCTGAGGCAGAGACAGCATTGACAAGACAAGATCAATAAACTTATATAATATGGAAAGAAAAGTAAAGGGTAGCAAAATGGTTGAGCGATAGAAATTTGACAAATGCTGAAGTAAAGGTTTGACAAAGTTATTATTTTGTATTCTTATTGAAAATGCTTTATCCAAAATATTCTTGTCAGCTTATCCTCCCCAGAATCTTCCTAGGTTTTCCCATGCAATGCCATGTCCTTTCTTTCTCTCTGTTTTTAGAAATCAAACAGGAAAGCAAAAACAAACAAGCAAATTATAATTTAAAAAAGAAAAAACATAACACACATATAATTCACAAAAACACAAAACTAGAAACCATAATAAGCAAGCAAAAGACGAGTAAGAAAAAAAGCACACATTAACAACAAAAAACAAACTAAACAACAACAAAACACAAATTTCCAAACAAATGAGGTAAAACATCTACAAAAATACCATTGTATTATGTTGGCCATCAACTACTGGGCATGGAGCCTGTCCTTCAGTGTGGTTAATATCCCTCGTAAGACTCCATTCGAGTCTGGCTTGGACCTGTGCAAGATGCTGCAGTTTCTGAGTCCCTATATGCGTCAGACCTTCTGTGTTTAAGACATATTGTTTACTTAGATTGACAAAAGTGGGTGATGAAATAAATTCCAATCATTTGAGAACTCTGATTCTTAAAGTAATTTATACTTTACTAATATTTATAAGATGTTATGATTATATATTTGTGATTTCTCCGAAATTGTAATTCCTTATCAAAAAAGACAAAAGTGGCTGAATTAAGTTATCTTTTCCTTGGAAAGTCTCTGTTAATGGGACAAGGACATCTAAGATTTAATGATGACTTTTTAAAAGAAAAGCATGTTAGAAAGCGAGACAGTAAGTAGGGCAGGCAGGGTTAGATAGGTAGAAAAAGGCAGAAAAAGAAAGGCAGATTCTACTTCAGACCATGTCAGAAAGCAGACACAGGAATGTTGTTGAGATGTTTTTTTGTAACAAAAATAATAATAAAGTAAGGATCTGGCGTTGTCAGACTCTTTCTGTTAATTATTTCCTATGTTCAAGAACCTCAATCAAATACCATAACAAATTCTTGGAATGCCTGCTACCATCAGAAGTAAGGGTCAGAGATTGTGTTTCGTGTGAGTGGCTCTCATATCAGGCATTCGGCCTCCAGATAGAAGGCCACATATGCTATCTATAGCCATTAATTGAGGAGTCGAACCAGCTTATTTTGTGTGTCAGATTTTCAAACCTGATTACTTAGCATTTACAAATCCAGATGTGCCCAATTACAAGGCAGCTCTGAAATACTTTTCTTTAACGTCTTAAAATGGGTTAAAGCAAACTCATCTAAGAACCTTACTCTCTATTTGTGATTGTGCTCTGAGTCATGATGATTCCAATGATTCAATCCACATGTACAGTCAGGAATAAAAATAATAATAAGACATAAAAAATCTATTCCCAATCACAACTCTTGACTTTGGCTCCAGTTTGTTTATCTAACCTTAAACCCAGTAAGCTTTGCTGCAACATTAAAACTTGCCTCAACAGTATCACACTATATCATTTTAATAGACTACGAGACCCCCCCCTGTCTGTGTCTATCTATCTCTGTGTCTCTCTCCATGTCTCTGTCTCTCTCTTTCTCTTTCTCTGTCTCCCCACAAATCTCTTTCTTTCTTAACATTTTCTGAGATCAGTTTGGGAAACAGTTCTGTTTTGTGTCCCAGACTCTCATTCTCCAAAATGTCAATGACCCCAAGAGAACTTCATGAGCGAGTATTTCATGTATGAGAAAAGAGCTTCACATTTTGAGATGGGAGATGGAATAAAGGCCATGCAAGCGGTCTGCTCCTCCCACTGAACCGGAAATGGACCGAGTAATGTTATCTCTGTACAGTACTTTTTTTTATGCAAGAAGAAAGAAAAAAAGCGAACTGAAAATGTTAAGTTCTGACTGCCTTTGACATGGGTGGGCGGTAAGAGAGGCCAGACATGAATCATGATGACTTTTGCCCTGGGGTAGATAAAGTGAAAAAGAGTGGGAGCTATTTCCTGAGAAGTGGGCTACTGGGAAACCCATTTGGACAGATGCTGAGTCAGAATAGGTCCTTGGGAGCTGGAGTTAATGTAAGAGATGGCAATAAGAAGGTGTTTATGGAAGGCACATATAAGAGCTTGCATTGGGTGGGCTGGGCCCAATATCCTGGCAGAGCATTTTGACATCCCCTTATTCAAACAAAACAAAACAACAAAACAAAACAAAACAAAACAAAACACACCTGGGAGAGGGAAAAGATGAAATGCTCTTAATTCTTTCTTCACTTTTCTTCATTCTTTATATAACAAACTCTTTTTCAAGAATAACTAATTACATGTCTAGTCTATTCTTTAATTAGTTAAGCATTACACAACAATATATCTTCAATGAAATATCCTTGTATGGGGTTGAATATCTAAAGATTGTCTGGTACAAAAAGGGAATAAATGAGAAGATATTTACAGTATGTATTATTACAAACTCTCAGTTCTCTTGAGTAAGAAATTGTCACCTGTTTTATCTTTGAAAAACACATATAAAGCTCTAAGAGTATTTTTTTAACCTTGATTGCCTTAGTTCTTGGATAACTAAAAAAAGATTTTAGAAATACTTTGAAAACACAAACACTTTAAATTATTTCCCAAGTTTGCATCTTTGCACGCAGGTGTACTTACATGAGTAGAGGGGAGACCCTACTGCTCAGTCTATGAGGAATCATCGAATTTTGTGGGGGAGAGTGGCAATATCCTGAGAGTTAACAAGTATGTCTTCTGAGACTGGAGTGATGCATAGCAAGCAGTACAGAAGGACTTTGCAATAACACTCGACAATTCATTGCTTTTGGAGTTTAGTCTTTTTATTGGTGCACACATAGCATTATGGGGGTATACTATGAATTACTTATTTAGCTGTCTATTGACAGTCATCTTGGTTGTTCTCACTCATTCATGTAATATAAAGGGATAGAGAAAAGTACATTTTGAGGACCCAATTGTTCTTGCAAATTATTGCTGGTAGGAGAAAAATCTTGTTCAGAAAAACTTATGTGAAGTTAATGGGCCTAGTCTGCTAGATTCTAATTATATTGGGTATAAATACTTAGAACACATAAGATTAAAATTAAGAAGTGTGTTGTAAACAAAGACTGTGTTTTTCAGATAACTGTATTATATTCAGAACTGCAGGGGAAACGTTGCTTTCCAGTGCTACATTAAAAAGTAAACATTTTAATCTATGTTTTGGCATTACTGTTTTCCTCTTTCCTACTACATTATAGGCAGTTGAAATCCCAACGCTTTTACCATATATGTTTTCTGTAATACTGTGAGGTATATGTGTATGTGTGCACATGTGTGGGCTTTGTTAAGCATTGTTGTTCCACAATGACTTCTCAAAGAACTATGATCTCAAAGTCACACTCCTGATCACTAATAAATCTAAACATTCATGGTATACTCTCTTAGTTTTAGACCATTCTGTCATTGAATAAGGTTGTTCTATTTATCATGAAATAAATAAATAAAAGCACAGAGACCTGAGTACTATATACTAACCTTCCTTCCTGTCTCTGTCTACATTTTTCATTTCTTCATCTTTACCATAAACTTCATCTTTGGACACTAAAAGCCTTTTCTCGCTTGTTTGTTTGCTTGTTTTTGGTTTGGGATTTCACTTAGGGCCTCGCGCATGCTAAATAAGCTCTTTACCACTGAGTCTTGTTTTTGTTTTCACTTTGAGACAATCTCTCATTGTCTGGCTCAGGCCAGTACTGAACTCACTTTGTAGCCCAGACAGACCTTGAAATTGTGATCCTCCTAGCTCAGCCTGGACTGCATCTGGTAAGTTTCCCAAACTCTTGCTCTTGTTTTTTGTAAATTGTCCTTTATCTGTGTATAAGCTACCCAGAAATGCTGATTAAATTCTGTGGTCACACACCACACACACAGACACACAGACACACACACACACACACACACACAAAGAGGCTTGATAGTAAGAGTAGGACTAGCTGGAGAGGGAGAAGAACAAGATCAAAAGATGTGCTACACGTATGTGAAATTTAAAAGAATATTGTTCCTAGAATAGATGATCAACTAATTTTTCTTCAAGATCTAAAGGGTGTTTCTATAGAGGAGCACCATGTCCAGAGATCCATCTCAACTTAGTGCTTTCTATAATTGAAGAGAGGCTTTCTCTGCTCTTCACTCCCATTCCCCTAATTTGTTATTCAAGATCCAGTATCTTGTTGATATGTGGGTTTGAGGTAACGTTCCCTGGGTCTTGGTCTCACAACAGAATCATATTACCACTGCCGAGATAAAGATCACCCCAAGGCTGCGTGTCAGCTTCTAGGGTTCTGTTATCTTTAGAACATAGGAAAGGTGTGTTTAGACCCACATCAGTACAGCAAATGAGCAGAAAATCATAACAGTGGGGGTTTGCCAAATCTAGGAAAACAGATTAGAATTCAACTAAAATTTTACTACTACGGAATAATCATAAAATAAGTACATGGAAAAAATAGATTTTAAAAAGAGCATTATGAATTTGCAAAGTTTCACGTAATTTTTAGAGGACTTAAGAATTCTGAATTTTACCCTTATAAATTAGCAGATTTCGGCATAGAGTACATCATCCACATTCTTACTGCTTTTGAACTTTTATTTCCTATTTGAAATTTCCAAGTAACAAAATTAATCAGTAAAAAAGAAGGCAAAATAAATTATGTTAAATTTATCATAAGCAAGGAATAACAGCTAAATAAACTACAGTTTCCAAAAATATCAGCAGTTTGTCACAATTACTGAAGTAGACTTGAAAAACCAACACTCCATTTCTTCATATGTTCATCATAACTTAGTTATAACAAACCACAGACCACCCAGTATATATAATCTCATTTATGGAGAAGATTTGGGGACTGAGCTTAGCAAGTTTGATTTTAGTTCAAATCAAATTTAACTTTAAGTGTAATAGAAAGAACTTTAAGCCATCAAGATTATGAAGTACATTGGTGTTTCTTGGTAGCACAAAGACACAGAACAAAGAAATGAACTGATTTATGTGATTAATAATATTGATGATTTTTTGCAGTGTTTTTTTTTTTTTGTTGTTGTTCCTGACTATATTTAATGAGAGACAGGCACTAGTCCCTATCTGTTGTAGAACAGTTTATTATAATAGGTTAATTTGTGTTTGTCATTAATACTTGAGCTTCTTGAAGTTGAGAATATATTCTCATTTGTCATCAAATGGATGAATAGATATGAGCTACAGAATGGGCTACTTAACGCTTTCAGTTTGAACTTTAAAGAACACCAGATTTTTATTTAGGGCAAAGATTTTGCTGTGTATTAGACATTCTCTAGTTTTAGAGGTAGATGTAGTAAAATATTAAGCAAAAGGTCATTTTCAGAGTAAATATTTATTTTTGTGTGCAAGTCAGAAAGGAAACAAAAGTCTTCTAGAAAGATTGCTCCATCAGTGTTTAAAAGGAAACTTGTAGGGCAAAGTGCCTAGATATAATTTGATACACTTTTGCAGGCATACCACATGCTGAGGTTTGACCCAACCATTAATAACATGTACCAATGCTAAGCTTTGAATCCCCTATGATTTTAGCTTCACCACTGAGAGAAGCCTCGAGTCTTTGACACTATGGACATGAATCCCACGTGCAGACCCATATAAAATAAATTGTACACAAACCACCAAAATAGATGTAGCTACTAAAAGAGAAAATAACATGGTTAAAATTTTATCACGTTTTAACTAGATGCATGTTGCTTCATTGGTCCTCTCTTTAAACAGGATCCATATTCTCATGCTAAAATTTTCCAGCTACACTATTGAAATCTGCAAGCTGATAGTTCCTCCTTTTTATCTACCTTTTATCTAATTTTTCAGTATTCCTACATGGATAAATTCTACTTTTTAATCTTTTGCTTACTTTAAAATTTTTATTTCTTTAGTATGTGTGTGTGTAATATTTGTATGCTTGAGTGTAGATACGTACATCTTGTCAGAACCCTTTCTTCTTTCAAAACAAGTGAGATGCCATTTCTTCATTCCTTGCCACAATATAATCCCTCTCAGTTGGCAAACTATTCCAAAGGCTTAAATCATCATTGTTGAAGGTTCCATTGCTAACCCCAACCAAATTTGTCATGTATCTCCCAGACACCTAGTCTTAGGGGTCAGCCATAACTGAATCATCTCATTGCTTTCTAAGATGGAATGCTTCATATACAGAGTCAATGTGAAAAAACAAGACATATTTGCTATTATAAATAGCAACAAAATAAAAACCTATATCTTAAAATTATGGGATGAGAAAAATTTAAGACTAACACAAAAATTAGATTCTCAGAATACAATTGTATGGTTGATATTGGACCTCAAGTGTAGAAACACCTATGAATTCAGGAAGATGACAAATTCATCCTGGTTGATGTGAACAGCTTTATTCCTCATATAAAAGAAACTAATGATGCTGCTCAGAAAAGGTTAGAGGAAGAAAAGCAAATTCTCCTGGTGTTTAAAGTAAATCCTCCCTCTCTTTAATGCTTCCATGGGAGTCTCACGACCAGCAGCGATTATCCAAACTTGAGAATGAGTTGATCAATAGTCATTTGATTATCAACCATGTTCACATGCAAAGAACGTGTATAACCAGAAAATTAAAATTCGGGAAAGAGTTTGTTTTCACAAAGGTCGAACTTTCTCTTATTTCTTTCTATATTTGGTCCCTGACGTCTATTGAGATTTGTAATCTCATTATATCTGATTCAATAAATACTGCAGCATTCATGTATGCAGTTCTGTGAGAGTTAACTTTTTTTTACTGTAATATGGTCTATATTTATAACTAAAACTATATTGAAGAAAAGAAAAACTCATTAATTAAAATTACTTATATAGCACTTTTTATATGTCAAGCTATGCCAAACTACTAAAATAGATTTACTGTCTAAGACGGAAATGAGATTTTAAGATAGTAAGTAAGGAAAGCCAACAACTTAAAGATAATTGTACAGTAAGCACAAGCATGCCTAGTCAGCTCAGAAGGGCACAGAAGATAGTTGGTTATGTAACCAAGGTCTAAATATGTTCCTACAGAGATGCAAAAGGGAATGCTCTTAGTAAGCATACTTATCTTGTGCCATCAGAAACAAAATTAATGTCTTACCATAGAAAACATTTCAAAACTCCATAACCTATTTAAAAAACAAATCAGTAAATCACAAATTTTTAAAAAATAAATACTGATATCCTAGATATGCTGAGACTTAGTATTATCATCTAAAGAGTGGAAAGTTGGTAATTTGTTTGAAGAATTTGGTTATTAATTCTTCAGAATAAAACTATTGACATTTTTTCTAAAATTGTTACAACATCCCAGAACATAAACATGATATTGTACAAATATTAAATAATAATTTTTATGTGGCATAAAAATAAATAGTGAATTTACTCAAAAAGGAAAATATAGGTTAGACAAATAAATCAAAACCCAAAATATTTCATATCAAACACTGTGAGTTTTGACATAACTTCTATTATTGGGTGCTTGAATGGTTTACTCTGAACAATTTAAAAACACTTTTTCTGGTTTAAGTTGAAATAAGGTATATATGAAAATGTCTTTGTTCATTCTTATTACAGTGGATTCCTTTGCATAATAAACTTTAGTTATTTAATGATTTAAGAGAGCTGAAGATTAAAAGCCTAATAGTACTATTTATTATTGAATGCTTATTTATCATACTGAATCGAAACATCATCAAACTTTTGAAAAATTATAATTTCGATTTGATGAATGAAACCTGAATCTTTTGGTCTAATATAATTTAGGGTCTCAGATTAAAGATGTCTTTCTCATGTGATTATTAGAAAAGGAAAAGAAATGGTATACACAAGGAAGTAGGCCAGGGAACCTACGAACGCTTTGATGGGACTGAGTGAATTGTATGGGTGTTAATAGCACATACACCAACATCCTATGGAGAACTGCATGCTGTTAGGCCTACTTTACTATTTTTTAAACCTTCCATATATCCATAAATAACAGTTCATTGGCCTTAATAACATCAGTATCCTAATTACTAAAGTCAAAGTAGAGAAAACCAGGCAGCTGCTTTGCTAAAGAGAAAGAGAGAAGAGAACCCGTCAGATCACACAGGGTTGTTGCCTCCAATGATCAGAATCTACTGTTTACAGAATGACTTCAGAACATCTGGGGAGTTTAGTTATGAGGTAGAGAAGCTACTGCATTCATTGAAGAGTGAAGAAGTGCTTTGGGATAATGTTGCTGAAAGCTTTTGCTCCTCCCACCTGAACCTTGGAAGCCATGAAGATATGAGCAAAGCCACCCATGAAAGGACATGTCATCAAAAGCCCATCCAGCTCTTATTAAACCCTGGGTCCCAATTACCCTGACAGTGGGGGGAAATGCAAAGAAAACCTTGTTTAGTTTCATGTCTACATTCTGCATAGTGTATCTAGATCCTTCGATTCACTTACCTAGCAGTTATCTTTTTGTATTTCAGGGTCCTGAGGAGAAAGTTTCTAGAAACACTGCAGTATCTAGCTAAATTTTCTGCCTATGGGGAAACTCTTGAGTTCATGGAAATTTTTTCTCTAGTAAATTTGTGATGTTATCTAAGGTGAGCGCAGAAATTACCTTGAGTTGGTAATAAATAAATGAATGGTCAAGTGTTCAATGGCTGGAGAATAGCAACGTTTTGTTGAATGCAAGTGATTCTTTTCTGGGGCTTCAATTGGCAGTAAAATACAGATAATAAATCCTACCAGTAATATGGGTGGTTGGTAACCTTAAAGAAACTCATTTGTACAGAAAAAAATATCTATGATTAGAAATTGCAACGATTGGGAGAAGTAGAAGTGAAGAGGAAAAGTAGAATGTGCAAATGTCCAGTGTGTTGTACTTTTAGACACTACTTTTTCTTTCCAGCGTAAAACCCTGTCCTTATCCCTGATTGCATAATGGAGTTTTTCTTAAAAAGCTGAAATATGTAGTTATTTAATTCTTCAGCCTGTTATATAGGGTCCTTTACATATTGACTGAGTATCTTCGGTATTTCAATCCATGAAACATAACAATAGATGAATAAGCCTTGCTTATGGACTCCCCATTGTAGGCTCAGGGCATATTTTATGTGTTGGCTGCGATGTGGACAAACATAGAAAATAAAAGACACAACATGGAAGATGGAAACACAAATTCTTGAGCATATTTCTATGCTTTATGGGCATTAAGGGAGAATTTGATATCTCTTAATTACTCTCTACTAAGACACAAATTTTTCACAACATATGTCATATGTTCTCAAAGAGCTTACCTTTCAAACTCCATTTCTTCTCATATAGATAAGGTAGATTCTTGTAGTCCTTTTAGCGTTCTTAAAAGTGTCAGGCATCAAGGGCCTCTAAGACCCCCTCTCCTCAGTCATTCCTACAGCATGAACACATGAGATGACAAACAAGTGAAGGACTCCCACAAAAGCCACTTAACCATTTCAAATGTCCAGGAAAAATTATTTAGTAAAATATTTCATCTATCAGTTTTATACTAAACATGTAACTTAATGTTAATACATCTGTATACACGAGCAAGTATCTTCTCTTTTCATGTGTAGGCATGCAAACATATATGGGCAGTCATGGATACTTGGAAATACAAAATCAGGCACTGAAACACGATTTCTGTAAAATCTATAAGCCCTATTTACACGTTCAATTATAAATCCCAAGAAGGAAGACAGAGGAGGGGGAAGTATTTCATTGTATCTTGGCCCTCATTTTAATTGTTTCTCAGGGTATTTGGAGGCATGAGCATGAATTATGTTATATACTAAGCAAGAGGAGAAAAGGAGAGAGTTATGATCTGGCTTAAGGAAATATATGGTATTTATATATAGAGAAGGAGGAGCCAGGAAACACTAGTTGACTGGGAAGTTAGGAAGGCTGATGGGGCTCAGGTAGGATGCAATGTTTGGCAGCATCTGAGTCATGATCAAGGGCACCTCGGTTGTGTTCCGTTCCTTCTCTAGTTTCTAAGAGGAGGGAGATTCAAGAAATCAAAGCTAACCTGTTCATTGTTTATTGTTGGTTTTTTTATGTTTTGTTTTCACTTTTAGAGAGGAAATAATTTGGAAAAATTTATCTTAATAGTAGCCTTCTTATCTGTTGTAGCTATCTGAGATTCACTAATCTAGATGTAACTTGGCACAACTTAATGAATTTCTTGTTCAAATACCTTATTGGGCTCCCACCATACCCATGGTGCTGCAATCATGAGCACTTAAATTACTTTAAATGTAAGATGGAAATTCATTTCCAAGTATGACATGTCTATTCTAGTTCATATTATTTCTTCATTGGTGCTATCAGAGGTATTATAATTGACATTTTTTCTCATTTTGTACCCATTAAATTTATCTCTTTAAATAGTTTATTAACACCTTGAGATCCCAAGTTGTATTTTATTTTTTATTTTTTCTATAATGCAGTCTAGTACCTCATTCCAGGAAAACCACAATTTCTTTCTTAGTACATGGGTTTGAAGAACCTTCTTCAGGTATAATCCACACTCTGCACCTTGCTTTTTAATATTAAGCAGATTGCTTAGTCTGTCTCATTTTACTAAAACTTATAAAGCACTAATAGGAGTTGTTGAACATATTAATGTATTGCACGCATTAATGTATTGATGTACATAACTATTGTCAGTGTCTGTCTTGTAGTACATGACATGAGAGCACTCTGTTATTTTCATAAGCATGACGATATACTAAAGTATTTTCAGAATGGGTATACAGCTTAGTGGTAGAGCAGTCACCTGACATGCATGACATCCTGGATTCAACTCCCAGTACCACTTTAGTAAATTTATCATGTACTTTCCAATACTAATTTATTTGTAAGCGGAGGCTAGTAGAAGATGCTAAGAAAGTGAATTTTTAATTTCAAATATATTAACCTAACAATACTTGCTAAATAAATTGCTCACACTTAGTGGCCTATTGTGTGTCTTGATTTGAAGTGATAAGAGAATTGTACATTCTATTTGTGGTTTCAATTATGGAAGTGTTGAATGACCTCCCAATCCTGCTAGGTTTCCTCACAATTGTGTGTCTTGCCTGGACTAGTGAGGATTTTGGTTAAACTGATTCTTCAAACAAAGGGTTCTAATTTTCTTTTGCATATATAAATTTAAAAGTGCACACATATATACAAATAGCAAAATTATATCAGAGTCAAGTTTATGACACTATTGATGGAATTAGTTTAAAAAAATGTAGCTAAGGGGAAAAGTGTGTCAACAATTGAAAATAGAGGTGGTTATTCATACAATACAATCCTGAGTTGTTTCCGTTTCAGTTTAAAGATTTTATTGTTTTTCTATAGACAACACTGGTAACAGTAGCATATTAATATTTCTTTCATAGACAATAGGTCATTCTCCTCAAGCTTATTTTCTAAACCAAAACTCCCAAAGATAATGGTAGATAGAAAGAGATCAGCGTCTGTCTGTGCATCACAATGGCTGCCTTTTCAGGCAACAGCCATCTTGCCTTCTTGGGATTATTGGGAGCACTCAGTCCTACTCAAACCATCAGTTGTAAAGTGATCTATTTGTGTGCATATATTTATTATCCGATCTGTCTTTTACTTCATTTCATCTTACTTGAAGTGTATTTCTCATTTATACATCTATAGGATGTGTATTTGTTGAACTGAAAGTTTCACAAGACCCATATGGCAGTCAGAGGACAACTTGAAGGATAATGCTCTTCCTTCCACTATCTCGGCGCAAACTCAGGTCATCAGGCTTAACAAAAATTGTTTTTATTCTCTGATCCATTTTGCCTGCCTTAGTAGAAGCCACTTTGCAGAATAATGCATTAAAGCATTACCTTACAATTTTAAAAGACAAGAATGACCCTAAATTGCATACAAATCCTTATGTGTATTGTATTGTGATGTGTAAGTCTGTGTGGCTGTGAGTGCCAGTACCTATCCACAAGTATACTACCTGGTTAGAAAAGTGAGAAATTAGAAAACGTTTTATTTTTAATTTAAACGTGCTATGAAGTATGGAAATAAAGAAATAGTATTTGTCAGTTTTCTAATCAAACGTGCAAAACCATTGAAGGATGTCAAATTCCTTAAATAAAAGGCAGCAACAGTTAGAAAGAACTATAGCACTGACTCAGACTATGGGTACCTCTGACCAGTCCGAGGTCACCCTGAGGCTGAAACACTACAAATTATGGAAACAAATATCGCCTTCTGTGCATAACAAAAACTGTAAGTCATAGCATCTTCTAGATAATACTGGATCTCATCAGGCGCAGTCAACCAAAACCAGGCTCATTTCATTCTCAGAAAGCCATCTACATTTGCCCGAGATTTTAAATTGAATAATGGACTGACTGTGTGTGAATGCTGTGTGTGCCTTTCTTTTATACTTTTGAAATAGCAATTGAGTCTGGGGAGACCCTGGCGGGGGAGGCAAGGGAGCTGGTGACAGCACAGCAATGGGTGTTGTATGAGATAGGGACTTAATGAGATAAGGGAATATGTATTTTTTTGTGAGGAGAAAAAAAACTTCATAACATTTTTCATATGAAACATACACAAGAATAATGGAATAGATTATATCTTCTGAAATGTGGCCTACAGTAAGTTACTGTTGCATGTCTTCCTTCCATAGAAAGGGAATGAATTTGAGACATTCACTTATAATGAAAATTGTCTGTATTTTTCTCAATTGAGAGAGTTCATTGAGACTTCATAGAATAGTTTTATTACATATTACATGGGAAGGAAAAACACATTTTTTTTTGTTCCAATAACAACCTTTTATCAGGCTCGACAAAGGACCCCGGCATAGTTATGTCAGAAAAGAAACTGCTGCAGATTCGCAGCCAAGTAGAGCTTCTTTTCAAAGTGTGGCTTCAGCAGCAGTGTTCAGCAAGGGAAGAAACGTCTGTTTTCAGAGAAACTCAAGCCCTCTGTCCTTTCTCCTTCTCCTTTCTGCAATAAATCACTTTTGGTTTGGGGGTTTGGTTTTAAATTATGCATTTTCCACAGCTTACTACACGTAAAGTAAGAGAAGAGAAGGGAGGGGAGAAAAGGAAAGGGCGAGGCAGAGAATGCGACTATTCTGCTACTTGGTGGTCATGCTCTGGGGGTTTTGGAAAAGCCCCCATCAGCCATCAGCAGATGCAGAGATAACACAGTCATTGCACATGCACCATTTTTTTTCTGCTGTGCAAGGATTCTGGAAGCTTACATTTCATTGGGACCTGTCTATGCATCCACGTTTTCAAGGTGACCTCAAGTCTTCTAGTTTCTCCTTCCCAAATCATCTTCACATTCCTTCTTGGAGCTGCTCTGTACACCTCCCAAGCAGCACGGGGTGGCAACATGTTCAGTAAGATGACCACTTGGGCTTCATTCCAATCCAGGGTATCCAACTTTTGACCGCTCTACAAATTGGTGGGCCACACTGCTGCTATTGCGGGTTTGGCATTGGGCTTATAGATGGAGATTGTATTTGCCTGGTTTTCTTTCAGTAATGTTGACTAGAATTCAACTCATTTGCCTCTCTCTCTCTCTCTCTCTCTCTCTCTCTCTCTCTCTCTCTCTCTCTCTCTCTCTCTCTGTATGTGTGTGTGTGTGTGTATGTGTGTGTGTGTGTGTGTGTGTGTGTGTGAGAGAGAGAGAGAGAGAGAGAGAGAGAGAGAGAGAGAGAGAGAGAGAGAATGTAGGTCAAAATGACAACCTCATGTCAGCTTCATTTTTCTCTGGAGACTGAAAAAATAGTCACCTCCTTTTTTCCAAGACATATTTTGCTTTGCATATTGTTTAAATAAATACCCTTGCACACTTATATGATAGACTGATTCAGTCACATTTGATTGACGTGATCTACTAAATTGTTTTCCCTCTCCTCAGCATTATTTTCCGCTCACTCATAACCCATACAAACCAGGCTGTTCGTGTTTCTCTGGCATTGGAGCATTAAGTGGTAGAAAGCATAGCAATTTGCTCTCTGTAGACTGAGGAGGCACTAAGCAGCCAGGCATCCCACCTGTGCTATGGTAAGGGAACAAGGGTCTTCAGTTACCAGCTTTCCCTCAATGGATTGTCTGCCTTCCAGTTGAAAAGAAGTCCTGTTCCTTGGTGGTTTTTCTGAGAGCACAATGGTCCTAAAGTCACCTTCAGGGCAAGTGAACAAATAAGGCCCTTCCTCAAAGTGAACAGTGACTAGGAATAGCCTTCAAATTCCAGAGGAAGTAGTCTCTGCCACCACAGGTCTGTCTGTTTCCCTTGCCAATGGACAAGGTAAAAAGAGCAGTGCTCCTTAAAAGAGGGCCTGATTAACCTGGGAGCTTGGCTGGGAAGGCTAAAATGACACTAGGTTCTCTTGAACTGGGAGGGAAATATTGTTAGTATCCATGCTTTCCAATGAAGCAAAAGGTGTTTGGTTCCACCTCACAGACATTGCATATTAAAAGACGAACAGGCAGATCACAGAGAGACAGTTGTCATTGCATCGTCATGTTCCTCACTATTTTATGATTAGGCTTATGCTGACCTGATCCATCAGATACATAGGAAAGACAAACCTTATTTGCTCATTTAAAAAAGGAAGTTTGGAGGGCTAGAGAATTGGCTCCATGGACAAAGTGCTTGCTGCACAATCATGACAATCTGTTTTCATTTCCCTAGCAACCATGTAAAAAATTCTAGGGATGGCCACATGTGTTGTAATCCTATGGAAGGGGAGTGGGAACAGGAAGACACCAGAGCTCACTGGCCAGCCAGTCTAGCAGAAAGGGCAAGCTCCCGCTTCTGTTCAGAAACTCCTTTGCACAAAATTTGATAAAACCCAGTAAAGGAAGACATTCAACATTAAAATCTTGACCTTCATAAGCACATATATGAGAACACATATTAACACATATACAAATATACAGCACACATAAATACAAAAGGTCTGACCACAGTTCATTAAATCTCACAGTATATTTAAAATGGCATTATTTGTATATGTGTGTGTGTGTGTGTGTGTGTGTGTATGTGTTTGTGTGTGTGTGTGTGTGCATGTGTATGTTAGAGGACAGCCTGAAGACACCAGTTCTCCCCTTCTACCATGTGTGTCATGGGGATTGAATTCATGTCTTCAGGCTTGGTAGCAAGTGCCATTCCCTGCTGATCCATCTCACCAGCACTAAAATCATACAGTATTTATTTAAGCAATGTAATATAGAACTTCTTAGAAACATACGTATCTTTATGAATTTGAAAATGCAATTTAACCAATTATTAAAATATTTTCAACCTTAGATTCATGTAGTTTCATAAAATCATTCTTAAATTCACATATTCATCTCAAGATCACATTCTCCCAGGATGTACTTAAATGGGTTGGTTCTAGCGGAGCCTGATGGGTATTCCCCCATATTCACGAGTAATGGATTGTGAAACTGCTCTCATCAAAACCGACACCCCGAGTCTATGATCTAGTCTCCTATTTCATAGCTATCCTTTATTTTTGTATCATTGAAATGAAAGTAGAACATATTCTTTAACACTAATAAGCTTAATACAAGTTGAAGAAGCAACATTATGTTACTAAGGAAAAAAATCACCAACTCTAAACATGGATGGCACTTTGATATACTTTGGTTTCAAGTATACCAAACTGTGGATGCGTGGATGGTGTCTGTGTGACGAAACAGGAAGTATCTTCTCCCTTGCGATAGAAATCAAGGAATTCATTATGTCTGGATATTTCCCTCTTTCCTTATCATCATTCCCTAATTTTCTGAGCTCCTTACTGGAAAGTCATATCAAATCCTGTATCACCAGTTTTGTGACATCCGGCAAACTTGGCTCCCAAGAACAGGGTTGGTTCTGAGGTTTTTTAGCTTAAAACTAGGTTTTAAAGTTTTTAGTTTAAAACTGGATCATGCTATTCTGGTTTCTCCCACACACCTTCACCTTTCTATATTCAGTTCTTTGGCCAGCTCTTTCCTAGGCGTGAAGATTGTGCTACCTAGCCAGTTTTCAGCCCATACTTGGAAATGTCTGCAGTTCTTTCTAGTTTTACCAACATGGGAGTCAGGAAGATTTCTGTTCTGGGTCACACGTCCATGTGTTCTTAAAGACCATACATCACCTTCTTTCTTCTAAATACTGTTCTAATTTTTATCCTTGGAAGTCATTGATTTATGTAATAGGGTTCTAACAGGAGGTCTCATTGCCTATGGTGTTCTGCAGGAAAACTACCCCCAGATCAACTCTTCTCAAGGCAAGTACTGGCTCTTGAAATTCTCCCACAAATATCAAGTGTATTAATTAGTTATCTAGTTGCCAAAATGCCCAACAAGTTGAATTTATTTAAGGAAGGAGAGCTGTATTTTGTCTGACTTTCAGAGTTCTTCCTTGCAGAAGAATGAGCATGGTAGCTTGTTCATACATTATAGCTTGTAAGGGAACCAGAATCAGGCAAAACCTTGAAAGGTCAACCTATGGTGATCTACCTCTGTTAGCTTGACTCAAATGCCCAAGAGTCTCTAACCTGCCAAAACAGTCACTAGCTGAGGGACCAAATGATCAAAAGCATTTGCCCATGTAGGACATTTTAGAGGCATTGTAATATCAGGCTGTGTGCTTCTAAATTTAAGACAATTCAGTTTTCTATCCTGGACCAAACACCATGAGCTTCCCAGTAGCTTTAAGGTTTGTGCCTGGATGTGTCTGTATGCATATACTAGATACTATGTGAGAGGGCTGTCACCGAGGGTCTGATTTTATGTCAAAAGGAAGCACAAAATGGTGGGAAAACAGAATCTAGAAGCAAACATCGTGGTCAGGAACACTGACTCATGATGAAATGCCGCTGGCGACCTGCACACCCTCCCCTGTAGCTTCACTGCTGAGATGTGTTTCCACCCCTTGCTTTTCTAGAGCATGGGCATCGGAGTCATGCAATCATGAACAAAGCATTTTTCATCTAACAAACAACTTGTTTGTCTATTTCTATCCATTTTTAATCCCCATTTTCTCATAAGGCACTCTGTTTGGAGGAACTGCTCAGTTTTCAGACTGTTGGTTCTCCTGCATGACATTTAAGCAATGACCAGTCCTTGCTGTCCCCACATGGCTTTTAAGTGATGGCAAGTCATCACTTAAAACCCGCAAGATCTCTAAGCAATGGCCATAATTCACTGTCTTTATTCTCAATCTTTAATCAATGGCCAGTCCTTCCTGTCCCTGGTGTGATCCTTAAACAATGCCCTGTCCTCTTCGTGTTAAATGTAAAGATACTGCCCAGTTCCCAGCTCCCAAACTAAAGAGGACAAACTGATGATTAGTTAAGAAATTTATTCAACTTAAATTCGGGTTTTATTCTTCCTTTAAATCCCTTGGCTAAGCACTCCTGTTTTGAATTTTTCAGAATTAAAGCAACCCTCATTTCTAACAAGCTTGTGCACACAGGGCATCTGTCTGTCACCAAAGGCAAACAGAATCTCTCAAATATAATGAGAAGAGGAGTCATCAACTCTAAATCTGATCTGCTCGTAATTCAATTAAATCATTACATTCTTGTCTTTCACTCATTTTCTTGCCCACAGAAAACCATGCAACAAACGTGTTAAATGTTCATGTTTAAGTAGTGTGTGCATCTAAAGAGAAAGAATAAAAAAAAAATCATTTAATGCTAGAGAGGGGAATAAATTGCTGATTTTTTTTAACAAATGGCTGGGAGGGCTATAATGTATTAGATTCTTTTTTCCAGAGGTAATCTTAGATGGGGGTGAGCGAAGTGAAGTCTGTTATCAGTCCATAACATCTGCTGCAGTGTCAAGCGATGAAATGGGTGACTCCGGAGCCCAAGACAGCTGGGACGGCTTTCTTAATGCAGGAGGGTATTGTGCAAACAAACAGGCCCTGATACGGTCTATGGTTGTCACAATTATTCAGGCTGGTGATACATCTTCCTGTATTAGCTGCTTGAGCGGCCCTATTTCTTTTAAAAGTAAACTACTATATAACAACTGCCACCCTGGCCTGCAAGTCAGTGGGCACAAATCAAATAAATACCCTAGGAACTATATATATATATATATATATATATATATATATATATATATGAATTAAAATTTATCACCAGAGCAATAAACTGCAAAGCTGATGTAAGATGAAACAGGCCAATACAAAATACCTACAACAATGCCAGGGAGGGAGCCGACAAAGTCAGATCCTAACCCTACTTAAAGCAAAACAAAACTCCAACTGAGTAGCAATTTCCTTTATGTTTTGTGGCATAAGTGGCCTGTGTGTCCTTCCAGCTTCAAATACAGAAGTGTGTTGGTTTTTACATCTGATTTCATTTACGCTTCTTTTGGCTTGTAGCATGTGTACAGTGTCATGACCATGCCTAGTTAGAATGATGGTGCTTATATAGCAAAAAACAAGTAAAGGGTCTATAAAGAGAAGAAATTAAATAATTCAGCAATTACTACTTACATACATCTAAAGGAGCTACTGAGTTTAAAAGTAAATAGAAGAGTAGCTTCACTTACATGGGCTTCCTGGTAAATATAGAAATGCTGATATTTTAATTGGAAATTTTATAGCTTACAGATACTGATTTCCAACTCAGTTCAGATATGATACAGAGCATCTTCAAGAATACAGCCTAGCTTTGAATCTGTCGGACAGCACAAACCTACTCTGAGAAATACCATATATTCAAGTTTTCTCAGTCCCTGGAATCAAAAGTCAATGAACAAAGGGAGGTTGATGGGGACAGCTCAGTCTTTAAAGAGTTGTCTGGCAATCACGAGTTTAGGACCCCAGAACCAACATGAAGAGAAGTGATTGTGTTTAATCTCAGCTCTGAGAGATGGGCGGCAGAGAAAAGAGACTCCTCAGGAACATGGGACAGCTAGTGGGAGACCTTATCTCAAACAACCGTGGAAGCTCTTCAGGACTGAAGGATGGTTTATGACTTTCACATGTGCACTGTGCACATGTACACCTTCACACACACACACACACACACACATGCACACACACGCACGTACGCACACACATATGCATGCACGTGCACACACAAACACAGAGGACTCCCTGAAAGAAAACTATCATGAACACTTAAGCCCTGCAATTCTCATTTAATAATGAAGCAGGCATGTAAGTTAATAAAAGAGGATTGATAATTTTCTAGAAACCCATATGTTTCTGAGATGATTTCTGTCAGGCTGTCTCTGTCCCAATCACTTGTATATCCATAGTAATATTAGAAATAAGGTATTTTTAGTTCATGTTAAGATAGATATCTCCAAAACAAATACAAGTAGAACAATTGAATCTAAGTCACAAAAGTTTAACTGAAACATTGACTCTTTAAAAAACAGGAAAATAAACTTCTACTATTCATTCAGACATTTTTATTTTAAAACTACTACATGTCAACCAGTCTGAATTACATCATTCATGTTTTCTGTTGAGTAAATGTCCTTAATTCAAGTCTAGATCTCATGAAGACTTCAAAATACATGAATTACTGTGTCTGTATAGAAGGGATCATACGCTTTTCTTCCTTCTCCCTTTCTCAACACACCATGTAACTATTGACAATTATTAGCTACCCATCAAGAGCTGATTCAGATTCAGTGTATGTATTTTTGTTAGCTTCAAGCTCAATTATGTTGGAAACCATGTGTAAATACCACAGTATGATCTCTTCCCTGACAGTGGGATAGCTTTTCTTAGTCCTTTATTCATTCATTAACAAATGCTTGCTGAGCATATCCTTTGGGTCTGCTCAGTTTGTTATATAGTTTATTATGCTGTGAATAAAAGTGTGAGCTAATGATAAAAGAGAAATAATTCTAGCTCTTATGAAGCTGATCATGTTACAGGTAGCACTGACATGGAGTCATGCAGAAGAGAAATTGGGGGAATCTGTACGTAAAAGGAGATTTCAGCCTATTTTGGGAAGGGTACAGCAATACCATAGACCGTATCTCTAAAGAGATAGTTTTCAAGTTAAGGGCCAGAACAAGAGAAGAATTAGACATGAAAATGATATGAATCATCATCTCAGAATGTTAGACAGAGAGGAAGGCAAGCTCTTGCCAGAGACAAGAATAACTCCAAAATCATTGGGGGCTTATCTAATATAAGAAAATCACAAGGACCTTCAGCTCAAAATGGAAAGAGATGCTTCCTACCTAAAGCAATCATAGTCATCTTCCTCAAGGATGTTACAGGTCAAACCACATATGAAGGTCTAAAAAGTTTACACGTGAGCGACAGCTTTTAGGGAAAATGTTGGACTGAAGAAAACAGTGTCTGCTGAGACGAAAAGGTAGAAACACATTTCTTAGTAATGAAAAGTAGTCCTGAGGCTTGTGAATATGGCATTCCAGGTACAGATGCTGCCATACTGTGGGCAGCGACTGAGCACCGCATTTCGTTATGCGTGGCAAAATATAAGATGACTGTTTTCGCAGCTTGACTATGAATATCTCCCATAGGCTCATGCATTCAAATATGTGGTCCCCAGCTGGTGTTGATTGTTCAAGAAGTTATAGAACTTTTGAGACATGGAGTTGAGCTACTAAATGTTGGGATGAAAGTTCCAATGTCCCCAGGTTAGGTCTTGCTGTTCTGTTTCTGGGTCTGCAGCCATCATGTGAGCATACATTGTCATGGAGCTGCTGCCTGACTGACTAACCCATTACAGTTAACCGAGAGCCTTGGAAACCATAAGCTAAAATCAGTCTTCACTTAAGTTGCTTCTATAGGGTATATCGGCCCTGTGCCAGGAAAAGGAACACATGAAATAATTATACATGAGCAGCCAGGATATCCACCAGGCCGTCTGTGCTCGTGATGCTCTTCCTGACAATATACTGAGGTGACAGCACTGTGGGCACCAATAGCTTTCTTAAGCAGTGGTGCAAAGTGCAAAGTAATGTTAAAGTAAGCTTTCTGTAGTTGATTAATAGGTATAATTGGGCCTGATGCCAGACAACTGAGTTTAATTACTATTTTAAACTCTGTCACTAAAGCAACTGAATAATTGAATCTACTACACAAGATTTGCATCTTTCTGAGTTCCAATCCATGAGCTTGCCTTTCAGTAATAACAGAGGAAAGAGATCTATTTATTTTATAAAATCTTGCATAGTAGCCATTACAGGGCAGATTCGTTAGTGAGTAATGGTGAGACAGGCAAAGAAGATCTAATACCTGAACCAGAGATTTCACATGTAGAGAACTCTTCAAAACAGACTGCTAAGATTGCCTCACAGAGCACATGAATCAGAGTACAGAGAGACCTTTCATTGTAATGTGATCTAACAGGGACTCCAAATGCTAAAGCTATGATACTCGTAGTCATTTTGGTTAGAGTCATTTTCATCCAATCACGTGAAAGAACAGACTTTGTAGAATTCTGGACATGTTTTGCTGATCAAGAGAAAGTGCACACTCATCTACCAGCCTCACATTTCTACCACTTTGAAACTAAATTTCCTAAATTTTCTCTCATGAAGGCTGATGATTTTAAGAAGCAATTTATGGGAACTTAACATGCCATACAGTCTTCTATTATTGAAAGCTAAATGATGCAATAATTCTGTCTCCAGGGAAATACAATTCTTTAATAGTACAATGTCTTTCTCCCCCCCCCTCTGTGTGTGTGTGTGTGTGTGTGTGTGTGTGTGCGTGTTTGTATTTATGCCAATATGTCAGTAGAAGATACAAGAAGGCATTGGATCCCTTGGTTCTGGAATTACAGGCAGCTGTAAACGCCCCAGAATAGAACCTAGGAACTGATTTACAATTCTCTTGAAAAACAGTCAGTTCTCTTAACTCTTGAGCCATCTCTCTGGCACCTAAAATACTAATAATTTGTTTATACAATGAAACCATAAAATCCAACACATTTAAGTTTGATTATTATTATGGTGGTGATGAAATCAGACTTTTCGGTTTCTCCCTTGGCTTATTTTTGCTCATGTATTAAGTCACAGCCAGATATTTTTCTTCCATTTGTCCCATCTTCAAAGGTTTTATGAAGCCATCAACATTGGTTGTCTCTCCAATCATTATCACGTCTACCTTTGTCAGCATCAATGACTTCTTCAATCGATCAATAATCTAGATTTTTCCAAACTATTTTAAACACAGAAATTAAAAATCTGTACAGCGTCAAAACATTTGTTCTAATCTCATTAACTTGTTTTTTGATGTAGTTTTGGCTGCTAATAAAAATTTGTTTCAACAATAACTCCACTTCTTCCAAGTTGACTTGGGGCTTGAAATAAATGATATTTGAAAAGATAGTGTGAGCAGAAAAGCAATGAGATTACTTCCTCTTTGACTCAGTATTTGCCCTTGTATTTCCCCACTAGACACAATTATTACATCATTTAAGTCTCAATACAGTGCCCACATTGCTAAATCGTGATAGCAAGCCACTGATAAAGTCTTTTGATTAATCGCAGACAGCTCCTGTAGATGTCAGCTTCCATTCACTTCAGGCATCTTGAAGCTCTTGGTCAGTGGCTTTGTATACCCCTTCAGTTAATTACAGCTCCTGCAAGCTTGGCATTGAGTTGAGCTGATGGGTGTCAGTACCTTCTGGAATAGGAAAGAGATGAGTCCATGAATTATAAGGTGCCTGATATGACACCATATGAGTATTTACAGTAGGTTTATAAATGACATTTAAGGTTGAGGTCATCATATGACTTCTTCTTTAATTTGAGGTGTTGTCCAAATCCCCACTGCCAAAGATCTTGCTCCTCACCAGCAAAGAATGAGTCCTATTGCAATTGTCTTATAGATTTGCTACTATTAATTAAAAGCTCCCCCTTTCCAGCTATCACTCTATAAAAATGAAATAACATAATTGAAAAAAATATTAGCAATCTATAAATCACTGTCATATCAAGCAGATATTTATTTCATTACTCTTCAGATAGAGTGGCTTTATGGAATTTGAAGATGTTTTTAGGATGCAGAAGAGGTTAAGCCCCATTCTAAGATGTCATCTTCTACTAAAAGCAGATACAGTCATACGACCCTTTTCTAGTCTAGGGACAGGAAGAATATTTGTTAAGTTCATCTTCTTCACAAGATTACCATGGTCAACATAGGGGCAGATAGGGTAGTATGGTAATAGGAGCCAAAATGCCTGGGCTCAGGTCCCACTAAGTCACTGCTGATTGGGCAACTAATTGTTCACTTCTGCATGTTCATCCATACCACCAGCAAAATGGGAACAAAACTGGTGTTGCTAAATAAACTTTTAGAAATCAATAGGGTCAGGGGTAGTGGTGCACAGCTTTAATTCCAGCACTCAGGAGACAGAGGCAGGCAGATTTCTGTGAATTGGAGTTTAATCTGGTCTATTAAGTGAGTTCCAGGATAGCCAGGACAGTTACACTGAGACACCCTGTCTCAATAAGCCAAATATATATGTGTGCGTATATATATGTGTATGTATGTATGTATATATATATATATATATGCACACATACTCTTCCAAAGAAACACACTTATAATGAAATTATAAGCTTATAAATTTATAAGAAATATAGAATGGAATCAACAACCAATTCTTTTATTCTAGCACTGCTGTGAGTGTTCAAACCATTCTTGAAACTTTTTATCTAAAATTACCTTCTTAATCAGTTTGGAAATTATCAGTGAAATAATTGATCTTAATCAATGATGTTTTGTTGAAAAACATCTACAAAATTTAAATTTATTACAATATTATTCTTAATATCCAAGATACAGAATTAACTTAAATGTCAATCAGTGACAAATAATGAAGGGAGACTGATTATATATATTTAACTGCCACTTATTTACAACATAGATGAACCTAGAACACACTATATCACGTGAAATAAACCAAGCATAGAAAGACAAATATTGCATGGTTTTCTTATATATGCTCTCTAAAAATTGTTTAATTTACAGAACCAGAATGTAGAAAGATGGTAACTGAAATGTGGGAGGCCAAACTGTGGTAGAGATTTCTGTCAAAGTGACTGTGTTTCAGCCAGAGAAGAGAAAGAATTCTGCATCATGGTAACTATAGTCACTAAGAGACCTGACTTGATTGACTTGTGACAAAAATTAAGACAATGCTTTAATTGCATGGCTTAGACATACTCATACACAAACCATTATGTTAGGTACTATAAGTATATATAACTCTAGTTGTTAGATAAGTAAAATAAAGGAAATCTTTTATCTTACACTTAACACTTCAATTTTCCACTCATAAATTATTTTCTCCTTTATTAATGTTTGAATATTAGAATTGTAGCTATCAATTACAGCCTTTTACTGCTGTGGAAACTGTCTTCCAGGCAAATATGGTGGCCACACCTGGAATCCCAGCATGTGGAAGAAAAGAGCAGGGGAATTCTAAGTTCAAGATTATCCTCATATGCTCAATGATACTCAGCCCTGTGTTGACTCCACCATGAGACCATGTCTGACAAACAAGCAGAAACACATCCTCACTCTCTCATAAGAGTACATTTTTGTTAGGTGTTGAGCACCTTTCCTGAATAAGTCCAAGTCATAGCAATTCACATTGGCATGTCAAAGCGGTCCACTTCTGCTGTGGGAGAATGGAAGGAGAGGCAATAATATGGCGGTGTTCAAGGATGAGTTCCAAGAAAGCTTCGTTTATAAAATTAGGCAGAGTTCAACCGATCTCAGGCTCAAACTCCCTGACATGGTGAATGATTTACATCAGTAAGAACAAGGACGAACTGAAGCAACATCATACCTGAATTATGAGAGACGCCCTTTTCTTCCCAATAGCTGAGATGCAATGGAAATAATAGGATTGCTAATTCTACAGAACAATTTGTACTCTGGCTATAAGTGATTGGCCTTATAATTCTTTGATTTCATATCTCTCATCTGTAAAATGGGGCTAGCCTTCATTTTCACCAGAGTGTTGCTATAAATTAAATGGGACAAGGCATGAAAAGTCTATCAAGTGGGTGAAATCGTTAGCTCTTTACAACTCTCTCTGAGGACTTTGCAAAATCCCATACCCCAGAAGACAAATAGGTCACCATTACTGTTTGTCCACAGCATCCGAATGAAAAGGAGATTCAGAATTCCCAAAATCATTTGCTAGAAATTAGACACTCAGAGAAAGAAATCCAGGTTCCTCTTCTCATAGAACTTCAGAACTGAAACCGACTCAGGAGTACAGCATTCTCATTTTACAGATAAGGAGCAAGGCTCCTCCAGATTAAATGACATGCCCAAAGTCACTTAGCCACTCGGGGAAGGGTTCATCCTAGGACTCTCTGATCACATTCTTTATGCAGTGTTTTCACACTACAGCATGAAGCCAGCTCACTAGAGTGGTTTGCACACTAAGGAAGTGTTGAAGCATGTCCTTTCTTATTTGGCCCAGCTGGTAATACACGCTATAGTTAGCAAATGCAAAATTACTTCACCTGCTTTTACTGCAAAGGAATTGGCTCTGACCAACCACAGAGAAGTACAATCAGCAAGTGGGAAGGGTTTCCTATTGCACCTCCAGCATATCAAGTGAGGCATTCAGAGGATAGACTGGCTTACGTTCATTGCTTGGGGTAGGGTTTCAGTGACCCCACTGCGCATGTGCACCTGCATTCCTTCAGATCACACCCTGTAGGACCCAGGGTGCCACACACTGCTCATGCCTGCTGATACACCTTAGAAAATGTCAGTGCACTCACCGGAAGGCTTATATGGCCTTTTGCAGACGTTGAACAATGGCTTGACATTTTGAGCGGCTGAAAGCAAAGCTTCAAGATGTCTACACTGGACATAGTCTAAATAATACCACTCTCGTGTGTTGCCCTCCCTTTCCCTTTGGGATTCCCCCTCTCCCTGTGATCGAAATACTAACCAAGTTCTCTACTTTGTCCTTAATAAGCTTGACTTTTCTGGAGCAACATTAACTTTAATACGTGTCTTAGAAAATTTTAGCATTGAACATGCATTCGTTAGCTTTGGATTATTTTGTTTTTATGTATATTTGCCATCGAATCAACCGTCTAGGAAGCAATAGGCTTTAAAAATAACCCTAAAGTATAGAACTGATTGCCTGCTATGATGCGAGTGTTTGTCATTCCAGTCAAGTGCAAAAGTAAGGGGATGCATATGTATTCATCGTCTATGACATTTTTGCCATTCCCTGTCTACTATAAATGCCATTTTATGTCTACCATAAATTCTCCATGCCAAGGAACATACCTACAAGATAGGTTTTTAGAATCAATACTGAATTTGCTCATTTCTTTATTAACAAAAGCCTCAATTTAATTAAATCCTTAGCATTCATGGTCCTTACTAATTGAAAAGGCTAATGCTCAAGGATGCTTCTACAATCCATTTATTTTTGCATAGATATACTTTATGCAACAATTTAGTTTTTTCTATCATTTCACACTGGATCTTACTCTGGAATTAAAATGTTCTGGCAACCACAAGCCAAGAAAATTAAATGTGTAGCGATCTATATGGGATATAAAGCAGTAGTCATACACACCTCCCTTCGTCATTTATGTTCTCTAAAGGGTTCCTGTATTTTTAAACACTGGTGGTTCACCAATATGGAGGTGAGGATCAATAGCAATGCAGACCCTAGATTACCATTTTGTGCACCTGTGTGGATTTTTTTCCCCATGCAAAAGATCTTTCTGAATGTTTGAAATGAGAAGTTAGGCAGCTGGTATCAAATGACTTGTGGCATGGCCAAGCTGCCACTCCATCCCTGGCTCCCCTTATCCCAAGCCACATTTTCCATTAGGATGTTTCCATCAGGATCAAGTTCCTCTTGAAGGATCAGAGCCGATCATCTTGTCTTCCTGGTCCTCATAAAGGCAGCTCGAGGAAGCCCATAATCAGCAGAGGGATGGGAGACTGACTTAGTTCCTGCTAAACGTACTGGTAAAAGAAAGATCCAGAGTCACTTCAGTCACTGATCCCCGTGTTCTCTTGTCGCAGAAGTTCCCTCCCCCACATCTAAGGAAGGGCTAAGGAATTAATATGCATGATATCTGGTGCCACTTCTTTGAGAGGTTGCAGGATCATATTCATAACATCTGATTCTAAATCACGAATGACTGTGTGCAACAAGAGTACAAAGTAGATTCTGAAGATAAATCAAAAGAGAACTCCAAAAAAATTAAATCAGACATTTAGCTAATGAATCAGGAACATTTTAGGCGCCAGCTGCTGATCTCCTACTCTCAGTAATTGGTTTTTTATTTGGAGCTCATAAATATGCTTTAAAAAAGTAAAGAAGGGCACATGAAAGAGGATCATTTATTATTATTCAAAATATGATTATTTCCCATATTTCCTGAAGAGCCAGATTTATAAGCATGCCCCTTACCTGAAACTATGAAAATATCACCAGTTTTAGGGTAAGCATCTTTCGTGCAAACTTACTTGTGTTTCTGAGTTTGAGAAAATATGACTCTACTTTTCTAATACTTTTGGATGCCCTCTGTGTTCCACTGATGTTCGTCTTGAATCACAGTAGGGATTTTTATGGTGATGAACATAATTTATGCCAAGGTGTTAATTTAAAAAGAAAGTACGTTGTTATGCTATATTTGGTAGAATTTCATTCAGCGTGAATATATATGGAAGACACATAAATCTTGCTAATTCACAAAGGTACCAGTCTGAGATCATAAAGCGATAAAGCAAATTTAAATGAGTATTAACCCCCCACGCCCTTTTTTCACTCAGCCTTTGCAAAGGATCTTAAATCGGTTTCCTGGCTTGTTAATAAAAGACAAAAGTTCCTAAAAGCACAAGCTGTAAAAATATTTGTAAACCCAAAGGAAATAAAAGCAAAGGGAACAATCAGCAAGACGTAGGTGCTACAATGAAAAAAAAAAAAAAAGGTACACTATAAAACACCTTTTCAAAGGTTCTAATGTACAATATTTAAATACAAACAGTAACTAGTGTTACACCAGCTGCTCTCAGGTTTGCAAAATATATCAAAGTACAGCATATTGGAATGAGTCCTGAGTTTCCATTTACTTTATCTATCCAGACACATCAATTCTTTTTACTCCAGCCTGATAAAGTGGAACTACAGCAGACAAATGAGCTACTGGAGCTGACATAATGTGTTTGTCACAAAGAGGCGCTGGAGAAAAAAAAAAAAAAAAAAAAAACAAAAAAAAAAACATGACTTTGATCCTCACTGAGGTTACTATTTTACAGTAACACAAATTTAATTCTAACACAATGCTTGAAGTCACCATTCACTGCTTAGGGGCTTGTGTTTTTGCTTTTTTTTTTCTCATTTCATTCTGCAATCTTTATGCAACTAAACCCCACCTCTAACAAAAATTAAGAAAGAAAAATAAGAGATTAGGAGTTCACATGGGAAGGCTGATTGATGAGTTCTTTGTGACAAGATAAAAAGTCCCCCGAGTTGTGGGCCAGAAGAGAGTGAGCAGGCTGAAGACAACTTTACACAATTCTAATTTTAAAGAAAGCTTTATTTGTGTTGAAATGATACCTGATTGCTGGAATAGTATTTGATTCTAAGCGAAAAATTATACATCAAATGCATCAGATATAACTTTAAAAGCTTTTCTTTCTTTTTATAAGACAGATAATTTCAGAAACAAAGGATCTGGCTTTAGTTCCAAACTGCCATGAAACATTTCTTTATTATATCACTGGGCTTCTTTATCCAAGATAATTAATTCAACAGTCTTTCTTTAAGCTCAACAGACAGAGGAAAATAGCATAGGTGGAATCTGCCACTGGTAAACAGACATAGGGAAAATAGAACAATGGGCTCCTGGAAAGCAAGCCTTCCAGCAGATGAGCAAACACTGCCTTCAACAATTAGAATGGGAAGATTCTTTCTCTGATACCTGGTACTATAGTAGCAAGGATTTTTTTCTTTTAATTTTGTTTCTTTTTAGTCACTGTGAATTAGCCCCACAAATGAAGAACTGAATTGTGACAAATGAAAATAGGCATCGTGAGTCCAAATCAATAGATTAATTCCAGTCTGGCCGTACAGCACATGTTAACATAATGGAATTCATGTAGGGGAAGAAACCATAGCCCTGCCAGAGATCTCTACAAATTAAAATATATCTTTTCCATCAAATGTTGGTTGAAGTATATTAAGGAAGTTATAATGTTTTCATATCATAATATCATATTTGTATTCTATACTGAGTTAATTATTGCTCAGTAAAGTAATTAAAATAGCCCATGCTTTCTGGAATATCCTTATTGTATATCTTTTGGAATGACTGTTAATGATAGACAGCAACATTTTTTTTTCATAAAATACTAAACTACTGCCACATAAGTGGCCATCCACTAAACTCTATAGGCATCCTACAGATGTATCAAAAATTTCAAGTTTGTGTGGATTGGCCACATTTGGGTTGAGAATAGCCGAGCATTCATGAAGAGGTGAATGGTAGCTACCAGGCAAAGGGGGATGGGAAGGGCCACAGAAGCACTACTAACACCTAAGAGAAAATGGGTTAAACGTGCTGAAAACTCCCAAGCCATGAATATGTGGTGGCATGGAAAATGTCATTGCTTTATTGTCTTTCTGCCATGAAAGCCTGGTTAAATTTAGCAAGCCAATGGTTTCTTTGAAGTTGAATCTAACCACTTTATCAAATGTGGTTGAGAAAATTTTATTTTGATCTAATTTTGGGAGCAAGTATAAATAATGAGGAAAGGAGGCCTGGAAGACAGTGTTGAAGCTACACTGTCCCGTGCTGGAGAAGCTAGAACAGTGCAGAACTTGGTCTCCATGAAGAAGGAAATGTCACTCTCTTCCACAGAACGTATTCCCTATCTCTGTGCAGACTGACTCTGAAGACTATGATGAGATTGAGCAAGCAATTCAGTTTCTACACAGTTTCTACACTGTGTGTAACCAGAGACAAAACCTGTGAGCTTCTGTTTGTCTGGGAACATATTGACTCAAAATGTGTTGGTTGCCCATCAGGTGAAACGGTGAGACCATGAAGCCCATGAGCACTGAATCATGTCAAAGGATGACCCAAGGCCAATAAGGCAACAATGCAAGCTCAACAAGCTCCAGGCCCTATGCTAATGCCAAACGTTTTGCCTGGTTGAGTGAGCTGTGCCAGGAACTGGTTACTCCTGGCTTTTCATATAGTTACTCCTCTGTCCCCCTCTCAGTAGAAAAAGACCTTGCTTGTACCAGCAACTTTTCTTAAATGAAGCTGCTCTGGGATGTATTTCAAATTCTAGCTGGTGGGACAATGAAATAAGTTGGGGTTCCTAAACTTTAACACAAATCTATCAACCTGGTCATCATAAGCACGAATGAAGTGGTCTCTTCCTGTCCCCATGAACATTCATTTGGGTCATGTTAATAATATTTGTATTCAGTAACTGAGGATTGAGGTCTAGTTTGACATATGACTTTTATCAAATACATTCAACTAATACATGATAGAATAAGTATTTGAACTTGAATACTTTTAGACTTAGTTCTAGATGTCTTCCAGATTTCCTAACATCCAGTCAAGACTAATTAACGACCCAGAACTCAAGATCTTGGGACTATCAGGAAGAATTTGACAACAATAGAAATAATTTACTATATTTGTAGATATGATATTGACAGCAACAATAAGGCAACAAACAAATTTTACAGATACAAAACATTGGCTTGGCAAGGTCACAATGTTACATGAACACTTTTTCTTTAAGGCAGAAATCCTAAATTAGTAGAAAAGCCATGAGGAAGAAAGCAGGAAAGTATGTGGGCCTATCAAATAAGAAAACAAAATCTGTGTTCTTTTTAATTTGTATATTCATTGAAAATATAATTAGACTCAGATAGAATTAACAGCCTCGTACAAGATAAAAGAATGTAAAATTGACTTACCTATCCAAACTCCAAAGCCAGGAAGGTGTGAGATAATGCATGCCCCAGAATTTCCTTCACTGTTTCAGAAGGAAGCCTGACATCCAGTGGCCTTCTGGAGTACTGCAGTTCTACTGGGAAATGGAGATTTATCATTTGATTATTATGCTCAAGTCGCATGTTCTCCAAATAATACTGGAAAACGCTTCCTAGACTCCGCTCAGTGTGACAGGAGCCCTAGGGATAACGTGTTGAATCCTGCAGCAATCCACTGGTGCTGATAGTTGTGATCAGAGTTTATCCGGGCAATTAAATGTAAAATCCTTTCTAACAGTGGCTTCCAAGTCTGTGCCAAGGGAAGGTTACCGGGACAACGTTGTCCCAGAAGCATTTTATTATCCAGGTCTCTGAACTTGATGTTCCCATGTTTCACCTTGCAAGACACAGGCGTGCCATTGCTCTGGGGAGGTGTCACTGCTGCCATTTGGGTGGCTGAGCCAGAAGGCATGGTGCAATCTCGCTCTGGTGTTGCTAATGAGGATGAATGGAGAAAGGGGGACACAGGTGGTGACAGACAACTCTGCGGTACTTGTAATCTCAGGGTGGTGGATCTGAATGCCAGGTGTTCTCCGTCTCCTCAGGTCATGTCAAGATCTGAGGCAATACGCTGTAACGAGGCCAGGGCTTTATGTTTTACCATTTTATAAGATAGAGCAAACACCCCTCCCAACGTAGCCCGCAAGATGATGCCCGTGCATGAGGAAAACTTATTTCATTCTCCTTCATATTCTCTTGCAACAAGAGGCATAAAATTGTATGCCTCTACCCTTTAATTTTATGTCCACTTCAGTGGATAACATGGAAAGCATTTCGGAAACTATCAAAACATATGAGTAGTAAAGTTTTTGATTCTGTTAATTTTGCATGAAATTTTATTTACGCAACCATCGAGAATGGTCTCACTCTCAATGTGCTTGACTCTACTTCCATGCAGCGAAAGCCCCAGAGGAAAAGCCAAGTTGATTATAAGACAAATGGTGGCAGACAGTGACATCTTGTGGATAAGCTGGCCTTGATTTTAATGGAAGCATGGTTTAGGTGCACTGCATCAACTTTTAAATTGCTTGTTTAGGATTCAGAATACTGTGTGTATGGGAAGATGATATGATGTGGAGGGGTTGATTACCAGAAGATTACCAAATTCTAACACACAATGGGACTGTGGTTTGCATTCATAATTCTGGGATTTAGCACTGCAGAGCATGCGAACAAGGCTGTTAGAACTTAATCATGCACCAGATGAGGAAACTGAATCCAGAACTTAACAGTGATCTCTATAATGATATTTTAGGGCAGGAACAGATATCTCAGATTGGCAGCCAGGATTTCAGTCGTATCCCGCTTCCTGATGAATATCGCATTCAGGAATACTTCATCATACATGGTTACGGTCCCGGAAAAGTGATGTCGCTTTGAGATATGGGGACTCTCGGGCTCTACAGCGTCTCCTCGGACTACCCTGAGATTACCTACAAGGTGGAGAGGTCCCAGACTTCTCATTCCATCTACTAAGGTTGAGAAATTATTTCCGTTTGTGCATCACAGGTGACGGACTCCTGAAATGGAAGCCCGCATGCAGGGAGATGGAGGAACCCAATAGGAGCAACTGCAGATCCTCAGGCGTCGCTGTGTGATCTAGGCCTCAATCGAGATCTCAACTCACCAGAAGTGGTACAAGTTCTTTTTATTCCATTTTTATTTAGTTCCTCAAGTGTCTAGCTCTACATTCCATCAGTAAAACAAAGCTCCCCTCTAGAGACATGATCAGTGAACAGGTGGTTACTGCATGAAGCGAGAGGGTTTTACAGTAGCGGTCTCCTTGTCTGATCCATGTAAGGCAGGAAATACACATGTTAGCAAGCTTCCCTTAGATGCCAGGTGGACTGCAACTTATTCTTATGCCTTTCTCTCTCCTAATCTCATTGTGTATCTGCTACCTTTTACCCGACTGTGGATCCCATCAATCCAGGGAAAATGCTTGCATCAAAGTCTTCCATGTCCTCCAGCTTTTGAAAGGCTACTGTCCAATCTTCTGCAAGATTCTCTGTCTTTCTCTTAAACCATGATAGCCTTTAACAAGTGGCCTTCATTTGCTACCTAGCCGGTCTCTAAGGGTCAGGCCTTTGTTAAGTATCCCAATATTGTAGCTGAATGGGGAGAGTTTTGCAGCTGTCCTGGGCTTTTTTTTTTTTTTACTTAATTTATGTCAACACTAAGAGTAGGCACATGACTCTCTCTAGAGCTGTCCTCTTGGCTAGCCATAGCTTTGTTGAGCAGCTCTGCACTTTTAATGCTGCTGTTACTTGATTATCAATCCAGAATTCTAGCTGGTTAATTCCAGTATGGGACCCTGAGCTCTAAAAACCCGGTACCAGGTACCCATCTCCCCAACTATGACTCATTTTCAACTCGGATATCCCGCTGATTTGATGCATTGAGCCCTTTGACCTTAGGGGAGTCGCTGAAAGTTCCTGACTTCACACCACCTGGGGCAAAGCAGTGAAGCTGGGTTTCATTCGGGCCTATTCATTGATCTCTTCCGCCAAGCAGAAGTCATCCGCAAGCTCTTCTTTCACTTATATTTCACTTCTGTCACCATTAAAAGATACATTTTCCTCTTCTGACACACTCCTAATGATGAGATTGTTGTTTGCCTAATAAAAACGCCTTGGGAAGCTTTCGGTTCTGATTTGCTTTGCTTTATTATTAATGACAGACATTTACATGGAGCACTTGCGCCCTCTACTGGCTACAGTGGTTGAATTTCTCTACTGCCTTTTCTACTTCCTAGTAAGCAGAGTCAAGGGCTTTATTGGAACAAATGCAGAATTAGGTAGGAACCTGTAGCAAAAAGAATTCTGCTCTACATGCAAACGGCAGAATTTCCACTGCGAAGAAGCAGTCAATTAAAGAATAGACAGTAGATAAGCTGATGTTTGAGAGATAATAAGAGCAAAACCAATATCCTTTTTTACAGGGACAATTCAGAATCCATAGTGTGCTGATGTAAAGGAGAAAACTATTTTACTGGGCTGGAGAGATAGCCCCGTTCTAGTATGCCTGCCTAGCTTACGTGAAACCTTGGTTTTAATGCCGAGCACTGCATAAAACCCAGCGTAGTAGCACAATGGTTAAAATCCTAGCTCTTGGGAAAAAGAGGCAGGAGCATCTTAAGACATCCAAAGTCTTCTTCACCTTCATAGTGAGTGTAGGGGCAGCCTTGGTTATATGAGACATTGTAATAAGAAGGAAAGAGAGAGAAGCAGAGAGAGGGGTGGGGAGAGGGAAAAAGGAGGGAGGAAGGAGAGAGAGAGAGAGAGAGAGAGAGAGAGAGAGAGAGAGAGAGAGAGAGAGAGAGAGAGGTATTAAATGGATAAATGTATTTTTCTCTTGGACACATGCTTGCCTGATGTTCTTCAGTGTACCACAGTTTTAACCCCTGAACAAAGACAGCCTATGAATTTACTGACACCCTACAAGTAGTTTTCATAAATAAATAGTATTTCACCAAGAAGAACTCCTAAGAAGCTGGGGTCCTACTTCATATACATCGACTGACTTAAACCCAGTAAACAAAAGAAATTGAAACTATGCTTAGAGACATAGAAATGTCTGACTTTGATATGAACTGAGTGGATAGCGTGACAATACGTTATTGGAAAGACACTTAAGAATCTACAGGAAGAAAAAATGAGTTTTTTTTTTATAGGCAAAGAGTGAATTTAAAGTTGGGGGGAGTGCCTATAAAATTGTGTGATGAGAGAATATAGTTTTATGTAGTTGGTGATCACTCCATTGAGTGTTCCATAATCAAATGTTAAATCACATTTTCCTTTCTACATTAGGTTTTTATTTATTTGTCTGCAAACTTTCAGAAGTTATCTATCCTAGCAAGTGCTTGGGATCAGAGAACAATATTTCTTCAGCCTACTTACTACTAATAGTTCTTATTCAGTCTATCTATCCATAACTAAAGTATTCAGCTAGATCTTGTTATTAACTGTAATAACAAAAAAAGCTTTAAGTAGAAGCCCTATTACAGCACAGGACCCATTTACTATATGACGGAATGTGATTCATCATGGCATGTAGCTGGAAAAGCCATCCTGCCATCACCGCTCTTCATGAATGATTCTAACAGCTGTGCTTTGTAAGGGGTCAGCATGGGTTGGGATATTGACCCAAGCTCTACCTTATGCTTACTCCACAGCTCAGCTGTATAATTTTAATAGTCCTCCTGTACAGAATAGTGTAAGCATAAAGTATATTGAATATTAAGAGACACAGAGAATGAGGAAGAAGGAATGTTTCTTTCCAGCCATGAAAATAATGCCAAACACCTATATTCATACTTCAGTCATATATGAGTTTTATTTAGCATAAGATCAGGAGATACATATGCCGCTTTTGATACTTCCAAGACACTGAACTGTTTACTTAAATAATAGTTGTGATTTCAAATAAAATACCATTTATTTGTATTATTTCCCTAATGTTGTTACTTCTAAAGTATTGCAATTAAAATTTAAATCATACTGACTGTTATTATTAATTCCAAAAATCCGAGGATGTCTTTGAAGAAAAGAAAACAGCTGAGTAGCTAATAGTACTCAACAATCACAAACATCTGGGGAACCTTACTGAGGGGCCTACCTTTCAGTGATTGATGCAATAGTGCAAATAATACTAACTGGTTTCAATGAGAAATGGCATAAAAAGGTCATTTCAAGTATCTTCTAGTCTGTGCACCCCTGAAAACCTGAATTTGATACCTGGAACCCACATTAAGATAGAAGGATAGAACAAACTCAAAAGAGACCATTCTATAACTAAACATGAGTGCTATGACATGTTTAATAATTTCATATATGTATACAGACATCAATAATATGTTGTCCATAAAAGTCAGTTCATTTATATTGCATCATTTATATCAATAACTTTACCCATTCCCACAAAAATATACCATTCTTGAAGTGTCTCACATGAAGTATAATATCCTACCCACATAAAAGGCCTATGACTTTTAGAGAGTAAAGTTATCACCCAAATACTTCCATAAACATCCTGGAACTGAGACTGAGGGCACTTCCTGTTCTATCTTCTCTCCACCATACCACAATGCTTTTGGCTCAAGAGACAAACAAAGGGGTCTTTTAAACAGATAGGGGACCAGGGACCTTGCAAACAGATCTTTTACTCAGTGTTGGGTAGGGGAAGGGTACTGTTGAGGGTGCTCTATTGGCAAATCAATAAATATAAATACGCAGAGATTTTCTCAGTTAAACTGACTTTGTTAGCAAAGTAAATACACAGCTAGGAAAGCTTTCTGGACTGAATAGGGAGCTACCGAGCTGCTGAGAGGAGGATATAAAAGCAGGAATAACTGTTTTTATGTTGACTAGAAGTGGCCTTGCTGGACACCTTCCTGATTCTGTCATGATGGGGATTTGCACTGGATTTGGGATTGACAAGCTATGGGATGATTTTCAAGGCCTCTATTTCCATCAGTAGATTATTTCTTAGTGTGCCAATATTTATTTGGCTGCTGGAGGAATTTCTTGTAACTGCTTGTCTCTGTTTGATGCTTATCGGGAAGGATTTGGACCAGTCTTATACTTGTGAGACTCGGGAGAGTAACTTTCATCTTTCTGCCCGCAGACAAGCCATCACAGGGTATTTCCCGAGCGGCTCATGGCACGGGTTTCTCTTCTTCACACTGTCTCGTTTATGGCAGTTGAGATAGAACCTGCAAAGGAAACTCAAAAGATTATTTGAAAACATCAGTGTTCTCTAATATTGAGGTATTCATGTTCAAACCTCACAATCTGCGAGGAGGAGAGTGGTGTCATGCCTTTGACATGTTTAACCCGTTTAAGGTTGAATAAAATCACACTGGAAAAATGGCCTACAGAACTTACCTCTGATTATTGGTAGGCCATATTATAAAGAACTACAATGAGGGGATCCCCTCCATTAATACAAAGCCAGGACATAAAATGACAGAAGGAGAAATTGGTTGCTTTTTGTAGATATGTATATGCTCAATCCTACATTATTTGCTCACATAATGAATATGACATTACTGCTCTTCCTTTTAGAGTTCCAGAGTGTCCGTGCTGGACTTGCTGTCTGCTATTTATTAGATGATACATAGATGTTGTCCATTGTGCTAAGGAGGCCCTTGATGTTTATTAAATATATCACCGTGATGCTAAGTATCAGCATTCTTAACCCAAGATGGTGCTCTCATTATAATCCAATATACGTGTCCTCCACAGTCCTACATTCCATTGAAGAATATAAAAACTAAACCACTTCAAGTATTTCAAGGTTTAGTTGATGATAAGAGGGTAGTGATAAGAGATCAAGCTTAACTGCCATTTGTACATAAAAGTCAAAGACATGATGATAAAGCACATTATCCTTCCCAAACACTTCAGTCATCCCACAGATCTTGGGAAAACAGCTCATATTCACATGAGACAGGATGCCCAGATACTGTCAGAAAACGATCAAATTTCAGAGACTTTGTAGCTGAAAGTGTATACGGCATGGAGAAGCCAGTGCAGGGGAGCAGAGTCTTGTCTGATTCTCAAAGCATGATTGCGTTCACTAGAATTTGGTTTTCCCTGTTTTCAATGGTCTTCAATGGCACCTGCCTAGGAAAACAATGAAAGAAACATCCACAATTCCAAAGCCTTAAGTGATACCTACAGAGCATCTCAAAGCTGGGGGACAGATGCCCATCCCTTGGCTTTTAACATAATAATATTCCATTTTCAATTGTTGCTGAGGCTGAGAGCAAATGGTCTACTGCTGAGTTCAAGGTTGGTACTATTCTTGAAGCTGCTCCACAAAAGGCAGCTGCAGTTGGTTCTTCACATTTGTATTCACTGTGAAGTAAGTTAAAAAAATTAATGAATGAGAATTAAGGTGGAAAGTTATTAATAATTTGCTTTTGCAATAATGCTAATAAAATTGAAACCCAAAGACACACATGCACAAATATGTATGCATAAAAGTGGTTCTTCTTTTACAGTCTCACGTGTGTACTCATGTTTGCACACATGCTTATGCACACACAGAAGTACATGTGTTTACCACATCTCATACAAGAAAACTTTATATTATATGGTTCCCAAAGAATAAAATGTGGTGTCAATGAAAGACATCTTTCTATTGAAAGTAATTGAAGTCAGGGTCTAACTATCAATGGAGGATGCTTATATATGTGGAAAAGAAAAAATTAAAGTAAAATTTGTGATGTTTAAGTAAAACTAATCCTTTACATTTATTTAAGTTTAAGCAAATATAAGTCTAATGAAAGCATAAATCTTGAAGACATGAATAGAAGATATAATAGTAAGCAATTCATCAGCAATTAGGAGGTCAGAAGGCTAATAACCAACATGTGTTTGCTATACTCAAATGCTTAACTCCTTTTAAACACAAGAATGCTTGGAAAGAGGACAACAGTATTTGGGCCTTATTATTGATAAAGTTATGAAGAATGTGGTTGACTTATGAGACAATCCTAGGCTTACAGTGTCTGTACACAACAGTAGAGGGGCTTCTTACTTAGTGTAAACCAGGCAAGATGCATGGAGACTTGACAGCTCCTAGGTGGTGCTTTCTGAAAACAGGTGGAATGGGAAAGGAAGGGAATAGGAAAGATGTTTTAGCTATGCCAAATTCCTTGTCTCACGATCCTGGGGAGAACTGAGGGAGTCAGAGCTGTTCACCTGATAGATGCCAGTCCCTCCCCCCACGCCACTGAGAATAGACAGCAAGAAAAGGAATTCAAGCATCCAAGAGTAGAGGCATCTCTGAAAACAATAAGGTGGCTCTCCTTTCCAGTACTGGGAAAAACAACAACAGAAGCTAGCCATTCCATCGTGTATTATAGTTTCTATTGCAACCCTAACATTTTTCTCTAATTCTTGACATCTGAATTAGAGAAGCTTCAGAGAACTTTAATGTAGCTAAGAAAATTAATACAGGCAGATTGAGAGTGCCAGGAAAGCTCAATAGGTGAGGCAGCCCAATATGTTTAGCACATCTCCCCTACCTCTGTCTAGTGTGTGTGTGTGTGTGTGTGTGTGTGTGTGTGTGTGAGTGAGTGAGTGTGTATGTGGGTGAGTGTGTGTGTTTGTGTGTGAGTGTGAATGTGTGTGAGTGTGTGGGTGAGTGTGTGTTTGTGTGTTGTGTGTGCACACATGCATGGGTTGATAAAAATGTGGAAGCTAGGGCCAGAGGCAGGCAGATGATCTGTGTCTACTGGATCATTCTCTACCCTGTTCTCCTGAGAGAAGGTTTATCACTGAACCTGGAGCTTACGGTTCTACTAGGATGGTTTTCCAGTGAGTTCACAGAATTTGTTTTTTCCCTGCTTCCATTGCTGGGGTTACAGATATATGCCTCCCCCTCACCAGATTTTTATATGAATGACGGGAATCCAAACTCAATAATCACACTTGCACAGCAGATACTTTATTAACTGAACAATCTGCACAGACCTTTTATTTTTCTTCAGTTCCTTAGAGATGTATTTTATTGTCTAAAATTTTCTTTAAAGATCTTTAAAATATCTAAGGCAGAACATTTACTCTAGAAATGACATGAATTTACAGAAAATTTTCTAGTCAGAATGTAAACATTTCAACAAAGCCACTTTCCAAAGACAAATGTTGCTAATCGAACTAAGAAATATACTCACTCTGAACCTATGGGTTAATCTATTTAATATAGCATATAAGGGATTTAGAGAATGAACCAAAAAGTTATCAGAAACTTCATATCATCTTGATATCCCCATACATACAATGATGATAATACTTTGAAAAATCTTTCTTGAAATTTAAAATCATCTTGTATCAAATTCCTCCTTGATAGTCTCCTTGGTGCTTTTTGCAGTGACTGTACTGGTAACCATGAGCATAACTCCATTGAAAATGAGTTTCGCTTCTCTTTGAGTCAAGCAAAGGGAATTTGCATGTGACTCTTTGGGGAGCACTGATGCAGTCCTGCCAAAGATCTTTCTATAACTATATCTTTCACTGACTTGTATGGGATAAAGAAAGTTATAAAAGCCATATTGCAAGGAAATCAATGGATTATTTTTTTCACCATTGAAAAGAACTCTCTCACAGAGCAAACTTAATAATCACCCTTTCTTCTGCCCTTTCTTACTTTCCTTATGAGTCTATGCATTTCAATTGTTGGTCAGAGCTGAGGTTAGCAGAGATAGGAAGAAACGACTAGCAATGACTTTGCTTCCCTCTAGTGCATCGAATTTCCTTTGTTAAAATCTAAGCTCTGTGCTGTCAAAGAAAAAAAAAAAGGAAGAAGAGGGATTTTTGGATTTTGCAATTTCACTTATATAAATTGGTTACAATAGTTTCTTACTGGGAATAAAAACCCTTTCCTATTCTGGGCCATGATGCATCTATATGTTTAACTTCTGTCATGTATTCTAAATTCTTAACTTCTCTATATTTTGTTTTATTTTAAGAATTCTTAAATTCTCTATATTTTGTTTTATACAACGGAGGCCATATTAATTCCTACTCTAAAACTGTTATAATTGGCTCATGGAATAAGAAAGCAGAATGAGAGAGTGGCTGGGGGAAGAAGCTGAGTTCATTCCAAGGGATGGGGCATGAAGGGGCAGTTAGGAGTAGAGCAGATGAGAACAATACGCAGGGGCACATATGGGCAAACGTACTTGAATTATACTCACTTTATGTATGCTAACCTAAAGAAGGAAAGAAAGAATTTTTCTGGGCTAGAGAGATAGCTCAGTGAGTAGGAGCGTCTGCTACCCAAGCATGAAGTACTGAGTTTTAATCCCTGCACAACCACATAAAAAGCTGAGCACTTTGGGGAACAGAGAGCGGAGCCAGGAGGATTACTGGATTGCTTATTTCTGGCTGCGGTGGTTTTAAAGGAAATGACTCATGCAAAACAAAACAGCTTTGAGATACCATCTTACACCTGTCAGAATGGATAAAATCAAAAACATCAATGATAGCTCATGCTGGAGAGGATGTGGAGTGAGGGGAACACTCATCCATTGCGGGTGGGAATGCAAACTTGTGCAACCACTTTGGAAATCAGTGTAGCGGTTTCTCAGAAAATTGGGAGTCCACCTACCTCAGGATTCAGCAATACCACTCTTGCGAGTATACCCAAAAGATGCTCAATCACACTACAAAAGAATTTGTTCAGCTATGTTCATAGCAGCATTAATTGTAACAGCCAGAAACTGGAAACAACCTAGAATCCCCTCAATGGAAGAATGGATTAAGAAAGTGTGGCACATCTACACATTAGAGTACTACTCAGTAGTAAAAATCAATGACAACTTGAATTTTGCATGCAAATGGGTGGATTTAGAAAACACTATCCTCAGTGAGATAACCCAGACCCAAAAATATGAATATGGTATGTACTAACTCATTAGTAGATACTAGCCTTAAACAAAGGACATTGAGCCTATAGATCATGATCATAGAAAAGCTAAGAAATAAGGTGAACCAAAAGAAAAACATATATAGATCTACCTGGAAATTTTTTTGAATTTTATTTTTTTCCTCATTTTTTTATTAAAAATTTCCATCTCCTCCCCTCCTCCTCCCCATTCCCTCTCCTCCCTTCCACCCATACCCGCACTCCATCCCTCTCCAGGCCAAAGAGCCATCAGGGTTCCCTTCACTATGTTAAGTCCAAGGTCCTCCCAACTCCCCCTAAGTCCAGGAAGGTGAGCAACCAAACTGACAAGGCTCACAGTGAGCCCGTTCATGCTGTAGAGTCCAAGCCCATCACCTTTGTCCTTGGTTTCTCAGTCCTCCTCCACCGTCAGCCACATTCAGAGAGTCCGGTTTGGTCCCCTGTTCCATCAGTTCCATTCCAACTGGACTTGGTGATCTCCCGTTAGTTCTGTTCGGCCGTCTCAATGGGTGAACGCACCCCTCACAGTCCTGTATTCCTTGCTCATGATCTTCCTCCTTTTGCTCCTCATCAGGACCTTGGGAGCTCAGTCCGGTGCTCCAATGTGGGGCTCTGTCATTTTCTCCATCCATTGCCAGGTGAAGGTTCTATGGTGATATGCAAGATATTCATGAGTATGGCAATAGGATCTGGACATTTCTGGCTCCCTCTCCTCAGCTGCCCAAGGAAATAGCTGGGGGCATCTTCCTGGACACCTGGGAACCCCTCTAGAGTCAAATCTCTGCCAACCCTAGAATGGCTCCCTTAATTAAGATATATAATTCCTTGTTCCCATATCCACCCTTCCTATATCCCAACCATCCTATTCCCCCAAGCTCTCCCCATCCTTCACTTCACACTTTTCTCTCCCCAACCCTCATCCCCCCATCCAACCCCACCCCCAAGTTCCCATTTGTTGCCTGGCAATCGTCTACTTCCAATATCCAGGAGGATAACTATATGTTTTTCTTTGGATTCACCTTCTTATTTAGCTTCTCTAGGATCACGAATTATAGGCTCGATGTCCTTTATTTATGGCTAGAAAACAATTATGAGTGAGTACATCCCATGTTCATCGTTTTGGGCCTGGGTTACCTCACTCAGGATGGTGTTTTCTATTTCCATCCATTTGCATGCAAAATTCAAGATGTCATTTTTTTTTACCACTGAGAAGTATTCTAATATGTATATATTCCACACTTTCTTTATCCATTCTTCCACTGAAGGGCATCTAGGTTGTTTCCAGGTTCTGGCTATTACAAATCATGCTGCTATAAACATAGTTGAACAGATGCTTTTGTAATATGATTGGGCATCTCTTGGGTAAATTCCCAAGAATGCGATTGCTGGGTCCTGAGGTAGGTTGATCCCGAATTTCCTGAGAAACCGCCACACTGCTTTCCAAAGCAGTTGCACAAGTTTGCATTTTCACCAGCAATGGATGAGTGTACCCCTTCCTCCACAACCTCTCCAGCAAAGGCTAACATTGGTGTTTTTGATTTTAGCCAATCTGACAGGTGTAAGATGGTATCTCAAAGTTGTTTTGATTTGCATTTCCCTGATTGCTAAGGAGGTTGAGCATGCCCTTAAGTGTCTCTTGGCCATTCAAAATTCTTCTGTTGAGAATTCTCTGTTCAGTTCAGTGCCCCATTTTTTAATTGGGTTAATTAGCATTTTAAAGTCTAGTCTCTTGAGTTCCTTATATATTTTGGAGATCAGACCTTTGTCTGTTGCTGGGTTGGTGAAGATCTTTTCCCAGTCAGTAGGCTGCCTTTTTGTCTTAGTGACAATGTCCTTTGCTTTACAGAAGCTGCTCAGCTTCAGGAGGTCCCATTTATTCAACGTTGCCCTTAATGTCTGTGCTGCTGGGGCTATACATAGGAAGTGGTCTCCTGTTCCCAAATGTTGTAGAGTATTTCCCACTTTCTCCTCTAACAGGTTCAGTGTGTTCAGATTGATATTGAGGTCTTTAATCCATTTGGACTTGAGTTTTGTGCATGGTGATAGATATGGATCTACTTTCATTCTTCTACAGGTTGACATCCAGTTATGCCAGCACCATTTGTTGAGGATGCTTTCTTTCTTCCACTGTGTACTTTTAGCACCTTTATTGAAAATCAGGTGTCCATAGGTTTGTGGTTTAAGATCCGTATCTTCTATTCGATTCCATTGGTAGACTTCTCTGTTTTTATGCCAGTACCAAGCTGTTTTCAATACTGTAGCTCTGTAATAGAGTTTGAAGTCAGGGATGGTAATGCCTCCAGAAGTTCCTTTATTGTATAAGATTGTTTTGGCTATCCCGGGTTTCTTGTTCTTCCATATAAAGTTGATTATTGTCCTCTCAAGATCTGTGAAGAATTTTGATGGGACCTTAAAGGGGATTGCATTAAATCTATAGATTGCCTTTGGTAGAATTGCCATTTTTACTATGTTGATCCTCCCAATCCAAGAGCACGGGAGATCTTTCCATTTTCTGGTATCCTTTTCAATTTCTTTCTTCAAAAACTTAAAGTTCTTGTCAAATAGATCTTTCACTTCCTTGGTTAGAGTTACCCCAAGATATTTTATGCAATTTGTGGCTATCGTGAAAGGTGATGCTTCTCTGATATCTTTCTCTGCTTCCTTATCCTTTGTATATAGGAGGACAACTGATTTTTTGGAGTTGATCTTGTATCCGGCCATGTTACTAAAGGAGTTTATCAGCTGTAAGAGTTCTTTGGTGGAGTTTTTGGGGTTGCTTATGTACACTATCATATCATCTGCAAATAACGAAAGTTTAACTTTTTCCTTTCCAATTTGAATCCCCTTGATCCCCTTGTGTTGTCTTATTGCTATTTCTAGAACTTCAAGCACTATATTGAAGAGATAAGGAGAGAGTGGACAGCCTTGTCATGTTCCTGAATTTAGTGGGATGGCCGTGAGTTTCTCTCCTTTTAATTTGATGTTATCTGTTGGCTTGCTGTAAATAACCTTTATTATATTTAGGAATAACCCTTGTATCCCTAATCTCTCCAAGACCTTTATCATAAAGGGGTGTTGAATTTTGTCAAATGCTTTTTCAGCATCAAATGAGATGATCATATAGTTTTTTCTTTCAGTTTATTTATATGATGCATTACATTGATAGATTTTCATATGTTGAACCAGCCCTGCATCTCTGGGATGAAGCCTACTTGATCATAGTGGATGATTTTTCTAATGTGTTCTTGGATTTGGTTTGCCAGTATTTTACTGAGAATTTTGCGTCAATGTTCATGAGTGAGATTGGCCTGTAATTCTCTTTCTTGGTTGAGTTTTTGTGTGGTTTAGGTATCAGGGTACTTGTAGCTTCATAAAAGGAATTTGGCAATGACTGTTCTGTTTCTATATTATGAAATACATTAAGGAGTATAGGTATTAGGTCTTCTTTGAAGTTCTGGTAGAATTCTGCATTGAAACCATCTGATCCTGGGCTTTTTTTGATAGGGAGGTTTCTGATAACAGTTTCTAATTCTTTGTGACTAACAGCACTATTTAGATTGTTAACCTCATCCTGGTTTAACTTTGGTATATGGTACTTATCTAAAAAAGTGTCCATTTCTTTTACATTCTCCAATTTTGTGGCATACAGGCTTTTGTAGTAAGATCTAATGATTCAAGCCGGGCGGTGGTGGCGCACGCCTTTAATCCCAGCACTCGGGAGGCAGAGGCAGGCGGATCTCTGTGAGTTCGAGGCCAGCCTGGTCTACAAGAGCTAGTTCCAGGACAGGCACCAAAAGCCACAGAGAAACCCTGTCTCGAAAAACAAAAACAAAAACAAACAAACAAAAAAAAAAGATCTAATGATTCTCTGAATTTCGTCTGTGTCTGTGGTTATGTCCCCCTTTTCATTTCTAATCTTATTGATTTGTTTGTTCTTTCTCTGCCATTTGATTAGTTTGGCTAGGGGTTTGTCAATCTTGTTGATTTTCTCCAAGAACCAGCTTTTTGTTTCATTGATTCTTTGGATTGTTTTCTGTTTTTCTATTTTGTTGATTTCTGCCCTCAGTTTGATAATTTCCAGTCTTCTACTCCTCCTAGGTGAGTCTGCTTCTTTCTTTTCTAGAGCTTTCAGGTGTGCTGTTAAGTCTCCAATGTGTGCTTTCTCCATTTTTTTTAAGTGGGCACTTAGTGCTATGAATTTTCCTCTTAGCACTGCTTTCATAGTGTCCCATAGGTTTGAGTATGTTGTGTCTTTATTTTCATTAAATTCAAGAAAGACTTTAATTTCTTTCTTTATTTCTTCCTTGACCCAGGTGTGGTTCAGTAGTTGACTGCTCAGTTTCCATGAGTTTGTAGGCTTTCTGGGGGTAGCATTGTTGTTGAATTCTAATTTTAATCCACGGTGATCTGATAAGATGCAGGTGGCTACCTATATGTTTTTGTAATTGTGGAAGTTTGCTTTGTCACCGAGTATGTGGTCAATTTTCGAAAAGGTTCCATGAGCTGCAGAGAAGAAAGTATATTCTTTCCTATTTGGGTGGAATGTTCTATAGATGTCTGTTAAGTCCATTTGGTTCATTACCTCTATTAAGTCTCTTAATTCTCTGTTAGGTTTCTGTCGGACTGACCTGTCCATTGGTGAGAGAGGAGTGTTGAAGTCTCCCACTATCAGTGTGTGTGGTTTGATTGCTGCCTTGAGTTCTAGTAATGTTTCTTTTATATAAGTGGGTGCTTTAATATTAGGGGCATAGATATTTAGGATTGAGACTTCATTCTGATGGATTTTTCCTGTAATGAGTATAAAGTGTCCCTTTCCATCTCTTCTGATTGATTTTAGTTTGAAGTCAGCTTTGTTAGAAATTAGTATGGCCACACTGGCTTGTTTCTCAGGTCCATTTGCTTGATAAACCTTTTCCCAACCCTTTACTCTGAGTAGATGTCTGTCTTTGTGGTTGAGGTGTGTTTCTTGTAAACAGCAGAATGTTGGATCCTGTTTTCATATCCAATCTCTTAGCCTGTGCCTTTTTATAGGTGTATTGAGTCCATTGACATTAAGTGATATTAATGACCAGTGTTTGTTAACTCCGGTTGTCATTTTTTATTTGGTAGTAGAGATTGTGTGTTTCCTTTCTTAAGATGTGCTGGTGAAGGGTCGCTAGATGTCTGAGTTATTTTGGGCAATGCTGGACTTCTTTGTTTGTGATTTTCCTTCTATTACTTTCTGTAAGGCTGGATTTGTGGCTACATATTGTTCAAATTTGTTTTTGTCCTGGAATATCTTGTTACCACTTTTAGATGTCCCATAAGAAGACCAGGCTACACAGCTGTCACATAATAAGGAGGGTTCACCAAAATGTCTGGACAAAATTCCTCAGTTATTAAAGTCATCACAAACAAAGAGAGCTGAGGAAATAACTCATTCTACAGAAACAGAGATGGCAAGACTGAATGTGATTTGCTGTATTGATTGGGATTCTGACAGAAAACATTAGTTGGTAAAAAAAGAAAATAAGAATGAAACAGTAGTTTTGATAAGAGACATTATTAAGTTATTAACTATAAGAAACACATGATAGTAATATAAACGCTTATATTAGTGATTCTGGGCTGAAAATATAAAAGTGCTGGGTTTCTTTTTTTTTTTTTACTATTTTCACAATTTTACCAGAATCTAAAACTATTTTAAATACTTACTAGACAAAATATAATTTATACATAATGATCAATCTAATAGTCAAATAAAGATAATCCATTTAAAGTGGCATCATAAATAATAAAATAGAAACAGATGACCACAACATAGGATGATTGTGCATTTAAATTTAAGAGTCCCTGAGAGGTAGTAAAGAAGATTAAAGTAAATGGATAAGACTACTGATTATTATATTGTTGATTCTTCCTGTAGTGATTTTTTATTGATCCAACACAATCTCCATTAAGATCCCACCAGGGCTTTTTATACAGATTGACAATCAACTCAAAAATTTTTATGAGTGTGCAAATGTTTACAAAGACTGAAGCTTATTTTGTAAAAGGTTATAGTTGAAAATGAATATTAATATAATTTCAAATATGCCAGTATTAAGACACTATTATTAATCCAAGAATGACTGTAAAAACACAAATACTATAGACAACACCTGAGTAACTAATGATGACAGCATAGACAGAGTAGAAACATTAAACAAATGGTTGACATATGTCTGGGCCAGGACAAAGTAGGATGGCTCATGTTGTAATCAGGCTACCCAAAAGATACATAATTAAAATGTATGACTGGCAATTTATAGAATATCCTACTTCATGTGTTTGGATAGCAGCTGGTCATAAGTAGCTGAAGTTGAAAGGTTAAATCCACAGGCAAGTGGGGTGTGCAGCTACATTGCACCCCTATAGTGGACAACTGGGGATTAAAAGAAACAAACTGTCCAATCATGCTATGATGTAGATGAGCCTTAAGACCTGAATCCTGAGTTAAAGAACAAAAATGCATTATGTATGACCATATTTATGTAAAACTGCAGAAAAGGCACTTTTGTAGACAATGATTTCCTAGGACTAGATATCAGTATTGACTGTAAATGAACTCCCATGAATTTTAGGCTGAAAAAATTATTATGAAGTTGTATCCAAATGATATTACCACAACTTTGCATATTTACTAAAACCTTCAAAGGAGTGAAGTTTATGGTATGGTTTATGTGATAGAGCTTTTCAAAAATATCACAATTATTCTATTTAAAAATTTTTTTTTTTTTTTTGGTTTTTCGAGACAGGGTTTCTCTGTGGCTTTGGAGCCTGTCCTGGAACTAGCTCTTGTAGACCAGGCTGGTCTCGAACTCACAGAGATCCGCCTGCCTCTGCCTCCCGAGTGCTGGGATTAAAGGCGTGCGCCACCAAAATTTTTATGTCCTGGCTAAGAGGTGTTTTTCTCTTTTTAAAGGAATGTGAAGATTGGAATAAAACAGTAACAAATTTCATCAACAAGTTGGTCTAAGAAAGACAAGAAAAAGTAAAAATTTGTCTTAATATTCTTTAATGAAGGAATTCAGCACAAGGGAACTTGCATTATTAAACCTGGGAAAACAGAGAGATCACAAAATTTTTGTTAACATACTATACATTTAAGGATGGTGAAAAGATGAAGTGGAGCAGAAAAGGAGCTAGAAGCATTGCAAATCTTCTGAAAGGGCATACACTTTATGAAACCAGATTGCACGTGGATGGCCACAAGAATCTGTATATAAATCAGATCCCTCATTAGATTTCAGTGCATATGGAAGGTGGTTTATAACCATATTGTAAATCATGAATATAGGACTAAATGTATAACCTTGGAAACATGAGTCCAATGTGTTAGATCAATGGTTTCAACCATACTAATGCTGTGGCCCTATTATTCAGTTCCTTGTGCTACAGTGACAGCTAATTTAAGCAAAGATTAAGTCAGAAAAAAATGCATGGGAGAAGGTTAGCAGGCTTTAAGGGGGAAGAAATCCACTATTTCAGAAATGTTTATTGATCTCATTAGTAAAGTTCTTAACAAATAAATTGTCTTAAATCAATGACATGCCTATTTTTCTTTTTGTCATGGCAAGGAGAGATGCCATTCCCCATTAAGAACAAAACTTTAGGATTGATGAGAAGGTTTAACAGGTAAAGTGTTTCCTATGCAAATGAGAGCATATGAGTTTAAATTCCTAGACTCCAAATAAACTAGAATCCAAATAAAACCATAGTAGCACAGATATGTCATTTCAGTACTTCCATGGCAAGATAAGAACTGGAGAACCACCATGAATTCAAGGACCAGTTAGCTTAGAAGATTCATTAGCAAAAGTCAACGAAGATACCCTGGCTCAGACCCTGTGGAAGGCATAGGCAATACTTGAAGCAGTCCGACTTTTTCACATGTGTTCTAGCATACTCATGCCTGCAGTGACACATATAAGGACACAAATAACTCTGCCAGACATCATACATAGAAAGGCATTCAGAAGAACAAAGCTTTGTATTGCAGATACACACACAAGTATTTCCACATATATCAGCTTTTTTTACATCAGACATGTTCAGACTGCAGCTGTCTAAACAAATGCTCCTTTTAGAAAGGATATAATCTCTTCATGAATATAGCTAGAGAATTAAAGTGGTATTCTGGAGATGGTGTACATACCTCATTTATGTCTTCATTATGACATGGACATCTGATGACCTTGCAAGAAATCCTTCTGCAAGGAATGAAAGCATGCCTGATATTCATTAATCATCAACATGCTTATTAAGCAAGATTTTATAAAAATAAAGACTGAAGGGTTCCACAATATCATAAAAGTTCCACAATTCTATTATTTTCCCCATTTCTCAAAAATACTGAAACTGGGGTATCACTTTCATTTCTTTCAATCACTGCTCTCTCTTGTTCTTTTCTTTAAGGAAACATGCTATTTCCTAGTCATATACAGCTTATGACATGAGAGCAATCAGTTACTTAGAAGATTTTCTGTATCAAATTCTCTCTCATCTTAAAGAAAATATGATTTTAGTCACTTGCAAAGCAAACTCAAGTACAAAGAAGTAAAGTACTAAATCTCAGTGAAGCTTTAGGGCATTAGGCTTCCTGCTTTGAAGCAAGCTGATCAGGAAGCACACACTTGTCAACAGTGGGTTTTCACAAAAAGAGGAACTAAGATTCATTATCTGGGCTCATGTTCCAAATGCATGTTTTCAAGCAGTTCATGACCTTCCTTTAACTAAGTGAATAATAAATATTCAAAAATGAAGCTTTCAGAGGGCTGGAAAATTACAGAATTAAGATTACAGTGTTATCAGCATTATTGAAATATAAAATGCATAAACTAACTCAATGTTGGAGTTCTATAGATAGTGGTGGCACATTGCTGATGCATTGTGTTTCCTAGTCACTGTTATGTTGCTGTGAACCAAGGCAACTTTTGTAACAGAAAGCATTTAACTGGGGACTTTACTACAGTTTCAAAGATCAGTCCATTACCATCATGATCCTCATGGTGATATCATGATATCACAGCTTTGGAGCAGTAGCTGAGAGAGAAAGAGTAGAGGGGGTGGGGGGAGACACTGTTCCTAACATGAGCTTTATAACCTCAAAACCCACCAAGAGTGGCAAATTTCCTTCAACAAGGCCAAACCTTCTAATCCTTCTAAACCTTCCAAACAGTTCAACTCCCTAGTAACCAAGCATTCAAAATACATTTGTCTGTTGGGGACATTCCAAAACCACCATACTGTGATATACTGAAAGCCAATGTTTTGTGGTGGTTAGTTAGTTCCCTTGCTGCCCAGCAGCTCAGATCCTAAATAATCACACAGAAAATATATTATTTAAAACACTGCTTAGCCCATTAGCTCTAGCTTCTTATTGGCTAGTTCTTTTTTTTTTTTTCCGAGACAGGGTTTCTCTGCAGCTTTTTTAGAGCCTGTCCTGGAACTAGCTCTTGTAGACCAGGCTGGCCTCGAACTCACAGAGATCCGCCTGCCTCTGCCTCCCGAGTGCTGGGATTAAAGGCATGCTCCACCACCGCCCGGCCTTATTGGCTAGTTCTTACATATTAATTTAACCTGTTTCTATTAATCTGTGTATCATCACATGGCAGTGGCTTACTGGCAAAGTTTCAGCATGTCTGTCTCTGGTGGCAGCTCCATGGTTTCTTCCTAACTCCTCCTTCTTTCTCCCAGCATTTAGTTTAGTTTTCTCCACCTGCCTCTATTCTCTGTGCAAGCCTGAGGCAGTTTCTTTATTAAGCGATGGTATTCACAGCATACTGAGGGAAATCCCAAATTACCTCCCCTGTTTAAATAAAAAGGAAGGTTTTAACTTTAACACAGTAAAATTACATATAACATGACAGGTATCAAGCAAAAATTATAGTTACAATATTTATATCTACTTTATCTTTTATCATAACTAAAGAAAACTATAATTATCAATTTTTCAACTCCATCAAAGACCCCAGAAGGATATAATATTACCTAAGTAAGCAACTTCCAAATTTCTAGAGTTGACAGAGACATCTCACTACCTGGACAGTCACCCAAAGTTCTTCAGAAGAACATCCATCTTCAGCCTACAGGCCCATAGTATCCTGCAGACTTTTCCATGAAGCAGGAAATTTTTAAAGACTGTTCTGCTTATATTGGCAGTTTGTCAGTCACGTTCTTCTTTGTCCTGCAGAATGTTTAGGAAACTCTTTCATGAAGCAGGAACCCCAAAGGATCATCTCAGCTTTAGGCAAGATCAGCAGTCATTTCTCCATGGGTCTTGCATATCCAGTTCGTATATCACAGTATTCAGGCAAGAACAGTTTATTGCCCAAATGGCTAGCAAACTCCATGAGGAGCCTCTTTTATGCCCATCATCATCTTGAAGTAGTTTGTGCTGCCAGGAGCAGATGTGTCTGATTGTCATGAAAATTCCTACATTTTTAAAACATTTAAATGTCATATTCTGTAGTCTTTGAAGGGTTTGAAGAATAACTATCTACCTGAAATATATCTATGTACATCTAGAAATCCTAACTAACATGACTACTAGCTTGATTATTATAGATGATTATCTATTGACCTCTATTTCTTAATTATACATTTTAAAATGAGCTACACAAACACAACACCTTAATCAAGACCAGAAATATATATACATACATATATATGTATATATATATACATACATACATATGTGTGTGTGTGTGTATATATATATATATATATATATAAAACTGGCCTTAAATTTGTATCAATAAACCAAGAGCCATACCAATGCAAATCTCTATAGCATAGCCCCCTATAAATATAAACAAACATTTATAGACAATATTTGGGAATTTGAGTGTAGTTCTCTCTAAACTGTTCCCTGATTTTTGTTGGGCAAAGTAATTTTTGGGGTGTTCATGGAGACCTTTTGGGGGATTGTGGTCCATCAAACCACATTAGCTTGGAATGAATCCACAGGTTCTCATCCTCTGTGGAAGCAATAAATCCTTAGACTCAAATTCTGAAGTCAAGATACCTTTAAAGTGTATATATATATATATATATATATATATATATATATATATATATATATGTTTAGCTTAACAATTCCCAGAATCAAATATCTCTCTGCAGTCAAAAAATTAAAAGAAAACACAATAGTATACATAATTTAGCCTGTGTATACTCCATCTTTACTTGGCTTATTCTTTCTTTACTCCTTTTAATCTATGACTGTCTGTTCCAAGCCTACATACATTCATCCAACACTGTGACCCATTTAGAGATCTTTTATGTCTCAATCTGTCCTATTGTGTATCTGTAATTCTTTACTGTCCAGGAGTACTTCTTAAAATGCTAAGCCCTTCTTATGAACTTAAGCGGTGCCATTGCTAGGGGAAATATAGCAGTGTCTTCTTGCTCTGCCCAGTGCAACATGGTGGAAGTCCATTCACCCCTCTGCAAGCCATGAATATTGCCCCAGTTCCAGGTATACAGCAGGTCTATGTTGAACCATTAAACAATTTGTAACACACTGCTTAAAACCCCAGTTAAATGTTTGACCTCCTCAAAGAGCCAGAGGTTGCATTGGCGCATGACCCAGAAAGCTAGCATTTCAAAACAGTATGGGGTTTTTTGTTTTTGTTTTTGTTTTTTTGGTTTTTTTTGCTACCTCTGAGTCTGGAAAACCTCTCTTAAAGGATACTTGCCCCTGCTTGCTTCTAGCATACAAAACCCACCCAAGAAAACTATATTATTTAACAATGCTTGGCCCATTAGCTCTAGCATCTTATTGGCTAACTCTTACATCTTAATTTAATACATCCTTATTGCCCCAATCAGTGCATTTCTACTTTCTTTAGTTACATATTCATGCCAAATATGTGTGTGTGCACACTTATATATGGTTTTACATAACTGTCTAAAATCTAGAAACCAAAATAGAAAAAGACATTTGCTGTTTTGAGACTGACTTAACTTACTCACTATGACTATCTCCAGTTGAGTCTATTTTCTTGAAAAATAATATATCTCTATTTTTCTTTATGCTGAGAAGTTAACCCCTTGTGTATACATGCCAACTGTCATTTATTTATTCCTCAGTAAAGAGACACATAGGCTGATCCTAAACTTAGTTGTTGTCAATAGTATTTCTATAAACATTGATTAACAAGTTTCTCTATCAGAGGCTAACCTGGACTCCTATGGGTTTTTGATAATTTTATATCATTAAATTTTTATTAAAGATAAAAATTTTAATCCTTATAAATTCAGTGATACTTTTTTATCTTACTAAATATAACTTTGAATTATAAAATACAATATGTGACTTTTTACCATCAGATATTCGACTTGTAAATTTGATAGTACTTTTCCTTATTTTTTGAGTTAAAAGTTCATATAACTTTGTTTTAATTTTAGAAGTTTAATCAGAAATATTCAACATTTATTTATTTCTAAGGCATTGTATACCTTAACTTACTGAGTTAATTTTAAATATTTAAATCCACTTTGAATGATTTTAATAGATATTACATACTTGGATATACTTTGCTGAATTTAAAAAGTCTTGCATTTTGTAAGTCACACGATATATCATAAACTGTTAACATATCTTTTGCTGTGTAATCAGTTACTTAATTTTGAACTAAGTTTTGAACTTTAAATTAGCACACAAAGTATTGGGTTTCACTATGGCATTTTCTCACATATTTTGTTCTCACTCACCTTCCTCCCTGACTGCTCTCCTCCATCCTTGTGGCCTGGTTTCTTGTCCCCTTTCTTCCTTCAAGTTTCCCAGCCTAAACCTTCACAGCACATTCATCCTATTAACCTTCCCTATCTTAAAGTATCTTTCCTCTCATTACTATCTTTTTTGTTTCAATACACACACACACACACACACACACACACACACACACACACACACACACACACAGAGAGAGAGAGAGAGAGAGAGAGAGAGGAGAGAGTAGCAGGAAGAGAGAGAGAGGAGAATGTGCAAGGAAAAGAGAGAGAGAGAGAGAGAGAGAGAGAGAGCAAGTGTACATTAAAACTCACATTCTACATTTGAGAATCAGCATGGATTTTTTTCTGAGTTTGGCCTTGTTGTACTAAACATAACTTATTTTAGTAACATTAATTTTCCTGAAAATTTATGATTTTCTTCTTTCTTTATGGCTAAATAAAATTCCATTGTATAAAAGTATTATATTTTTTCATTCATCTGTTAATAGATGTCAAGGCTAGTCCTATTCTATGGATATTATGAAGTGATAATTTTGGACTAATTCCCTGTTGTGTTGAACTTTATTTTCTTTGGATATGTACCCAGCAGTTGTATGACTGTGTTGTATGGCACTTCTATTTCTAGTTTTATAAGAAACCTCCTTGCTGGTTTTCACAGTGGCTGCACCAATTTTTGTCCCCCATCTGTGAGCAACAGACTTTTTTCAAACACCCTCATCAAAGGTTGTCATTTGCTTTTTGATATTAGTCATTCTAAGTAAGAGAGAACCCAGAGCAAGTTTGATTTATATTTCCTTGATAGTTATGAATGTTGAACATTTTTGCAAATATTCATTGGCCATGTGTATTTTTTTTTCATTTAGGAACTGGATATTCAGTTCATGAGTCCTTTATTGATTGGAAGACTTTGGATTTTATGTTATTTAATTTTTTATAGTTCTTTCTAGATTCTGGCTTTTGATATTTAATTATTTAAAGCTTTTCATCCATTCTGCAGGCTGTCTCTGTACTGTAGTAATGGTTTCTGTTGCTTTGCAGAGCTTTAGAATTTAGAGTTAAATTCTAAAGATTTCAAAGATTGCATTAGTTAATTTTTAACTATTTTTGTGCTGTTAAAGTTCTTTTCAGAAGTTCCTTGCTTGGGCCTATGTCTTGACATGTTCTATGCTTACTCAAAGCAGTTTTAGTGTCTTGTGTCTTACTTTAAAGTCTTTGTCTTGGTTAGGGTTTCTATTGTTATGCAGAAATACCATGACCATGGCAACTCTTACAAAGAAAAATATTTAATTGGAGTGGCTCACTCGCAGTTCAGCAGTTCAGAGGTTCAGTCCATTATCATCATGGTGGGACATGGCAGCATGCAAGCACATATTGTGTTGGAAAAGTAACTGAGATTTCTACTTCTTACAGGCAACAGGAAGTGAACTATCTCACTAGGCATTTTTTTGAGCATATGAAACCTCAAAGTCTGACTCCACAGTGACACACTTTCTTGTACAAGACGATTGTACCTACTCATAATGCCACTCTTTTGGGGGAACATTTTATTTCAAACCCCCACAGTCTTTAATTCATGTTGTATATATCTTGTTTAAGGTAAGAAATATGGATGTAGTTCTATTCTTCCACAGGTGAACAATCAGCTTGTTTTTGAAGTGACTATCATTTATTCACTATATGTTTCTGATCCATTTTTTTCATATATAGTTGTCTGCATCCACTTTAAGTTTCTCTGCTCTGTCTCATTGGTTTGTGCACCTGTTATTGTGCCAGTACTATCTACTATCATGTCTTTTTCATGACTTTTTTGTAGCATAATTTGAGCTTTGATATTGAGTTATCACAGGATTGGTTTCTCTGATTAGGATTGCTTTGCCTAACCAAAATATTTATATATTATATGAATTTTAGGATTTTAAGTATTCATGTGAAGAATGTTGTTGGAAGTTTAATGGAGATTAACATTGAATCTACAGAGCACTTTTGGTAATATAATTTTCACAAATACTAGTACTTCAAATCTATTAAGTGTAGGAATCTTTTTGATCATCTAATATCATCTACAATTTTTTGTTGTTTTCTTTAAGACAACAAAAAGGTCTTAAGTCTCTTTGTTTGGGTTTATTTTTAGGTTGAATTTTGTTTATTTGTTTTTGTTGTTTTTTTATTTACTTATTATTTACACAATATTCTGTCTGCATGTATGCCTGCAGGCCAGAAAAGGGCACCAGACCTCATTACAGATGGTTGTGAGCCATCATGTAGTTGCCGGGAATTGAACTCAAGACCTTTGAAAGAGCAGGCAATGCTCTTAACCACTGAGCCATCTCTCTAGCCCTGTTTTTATTGTTTTAACAGATTGTGAATAGGACTTTACACATGTAGGCAGACACTGCTTGTTTGAATTCCTGTTGCGCAGACCCAAATAATCACACAGAAACTATATTAATTACAACACTGTTCTGTCAAAAGCTTAGGCATCTTTCTAGCTAGCTCCTATATCTTAAATTAAGCCATTTCTATCAATCTACATATCATCATGTGGCTGTAGCCTACCAATAAGATTCCAGGACATTTTTCTTTTTTGGCAGCTATATGGCATCACCCTGACTCTGCCTACTTTCTCTCTATATCTCTGTATGAATTTCCTGCCTGGCTTTACTCCACTAAGCCATCATCTGAAATAGTTTCTTTAATGATCAATGGTATAAAACATATTCATAACATACAGAAGGGAATCCAATAGCATACTCATACCTTGTTTTTGTGTGCTTGTTTTTTCTTGGTGAGTTTGTTATTGGTTTACAGAAAACCTATTCATTTTTTTCTATGTTGATTTTGTTTTTTTACTAACAGTGTTGATCGGGTCTAAGAGTTTTCTGTTCAAGTGTTTAGGGTCCTTTAAGTATGAGATCATGTCACCTTAAAGAGGGGAAACTTTGGATCCTTTCTTTCTTTTTTAGCACTTCCCTTTAACATTATCTCTTTTTGTTTTAGCTAAGACTTTAAGAACTCTATTTAATAGGAGTGGAGAGATGGTACATCCTTGTTGCATTTCAGAGTTTCATGGGAAAAAAGATTTCTTTTCCCTATTTAGCATAATTTTGTTAAAGCCTTACCATCCATACCCTTATTATGCTAAGATATGTTTTTAAGCCCTTGTTTCTTTAGAGCTTTCATAATGAAGGGATGCTGAACATTGTCAAAGCGTCTCTCCTGCATCTTTAAAGATGTTTGTGTGATTGCTGTCCTTAAGTCAGTTCGCATGCTGTCTTGCATTTATTGATTTGGAAACTGATTTGAACTAAGCTTGCATCTCTGGGATGAATGCAAAATGAGATGAATGCAAATTAGTCACAATTTATGATTTTATTAAGGTATCCTTAGATATAGGTTCTCAGCATTTTATTGAGAGGCAGTTTGTCTATTCCCTAGAGAAATTGTTCCATTATTTTACTTTTTTCTTTCCTATTCTTCTTTTTCCTTTGTGTTTTGGTACCAGGGTGAACCTAGTTTGTAGGCAACTTCAGTAGCATTCTTCCATATCTATTTTATGGAATAGTTTCAGCAGAATTGATGGTAGATTGTCTTTGAACTCTTGGAAGAACTCAGCAGTGAATGGATCTGGTCCTAGGCTTTACTTTCCTGTGGAATTTTAAACACTGCTTCATTTCATTGTATGATATCAGTTTGTTTCCACAGCCAACAACCTCTTTTAAGGATATTAACATGCTTCCAAGAGTCTGTGGTTTGAAGAAATGGTCCAAACTTGCTATAAAATTTTGCTGTTTTCCAGGGCTGGGACTGTGCCTCCATGGGGGAATGCTTGTGTAGCCTGCTCAGTACCCTACATTTGATTCCCTGTTCAACAAAAGCAATGAACAAGAAAAAAACCATTGCTTGTTTGTACTAACCTCATGTGTCCTGTGTTCCTACAATAGTGCAGGGACTTTCTTTTTTCCCCTCCTTGGGTTTTAAGAAATTATTTGATTGTATGCCATGGACCCCATTTATTGAAACAGCTGAAAAGAAGAGAGAAATATACTTAGAAAAAAATCTGTCTGAACCAAAAATTGACCCCAAATGATTTCTAAATCTTTATTAGCAGAAAAAAATACAATACTGGAAGTATATAAAGTCTGCTGTCTGGGCTTTGTTACGTGAACTTGTACCAAGTTCAAAGGCATTAACAAATTGACCCATGTATCACACTACAATAAGTTAAGTTTAGTATTTCCTCCTGGGTGAAGGGGAGATATTAAATTGGATTGTGAGGGCCTCTCTGCTTGGCTTGTGTTTTCTATAATTTTCACAGCAGGGCACAGGACACTGTTATTCACTGTCATTGAAACCACAGTGAGACCATGGGCACTGCTCACTCATGTGATTCTAACCAAACACCAGAAAAGAAAAAAAATAACCTCCTTCTTCTTTTCATTTATTAACTTTTGAAACTTTCCAACAGTAACACAGTATGCTAAGTATATTCCGCTCTACACTTTACCCTGTTCACTGTATCCTCATTTTTCTCTCCCTTTCCCCATATCTAACACCCCTTTTCCCTTAACTAAATAGTTCTCTTTCAATTTAACTCATGCACATGTCTTTTTATGTGGCTGTTTAAGATTTAGGAACCATGAGAAAATGTACAGTGTTTTCTGCTGGGTCTCTCTTAGTTCACTTCATATGAGTATCTTCATTCGCATTTATTTTCTCTGAAACAATATCGCCTCAGTATTTATGACTACAAAATAATTTCATTGTGTATTCAAACCACATTTTCTTTATCCATATATTTGCTGGTGGACACCTTAGTTACTTCCATGACAAAGCTATTATGAACATAGCTGCAATAAATACTGATGTCCAACCATCAACATAAGATGTTGCCTTGAAGTTTTTTGGGGTACAACTCGGGAATGGTATAAACAGGTCATATGGTAGATCTTTTAAAAGTTTTGAGAAATGTCCATATCGATTTCCATAGTGGTTGGAAATCGATTTTACATTCTCAACAGCAGTACCCAAGTCCCTTCCTTTCCACATCTTTGCCAGCGTTTGCTGTAGTTTGTTTACATTCGGATTCTATTTTAAGTGACTTTTTAGACTACTGCAACATTTTCACATATAAATATAACCTGCTTTGATCATATTAACCCCATAACTTATTACTGTCTCCTCTTTCTATCACTCTCCCCTTCCTCTAACCACGTCAAAGCCTTCCTTTACCTTCTGTTGAGACCCTAGAGGGCCGCATCACACCACAAACTCTTGCCGTTCATGTGAAAGGAGGACAAGAAAGTCCAGGTAAATGTGGGGTTCAGAAGGACAGCATTGTGTGATGGTCTTGTCCTTAGAGAACAAAGGAGAAAACTAAACACTTTGAGAGTGAGAAAAACACAGGGTATTTTACACATTCGTTTATTGAATAATCATAAATGAGACACACAGCGATGATAGGAAAGACAAGTAAGGCAGACCTCGTGAGCGTTATAAAACCTAAAATGCAGGCTGGATAATGGGTCGGCTGTTAAGAATAGCGACTGCCTTTGCTGAGGACTGTCACTGGGTTCCCAGAACCCAAATGCAGTGGCTCCCCATACTGGCTCCCTCTTCTGACTTCTGTGGGCAGCCTCATAAACATATGCATACCCGCACATGCACATAATTTCAAAAGTGAGGAAAAAAAAACCACTCCAATACATCACACCCCAGGAAACTGGTCTAATGGTTTAAAGGCACCTAAAATAGAGCGGGCACATTTTCAACCACCAGATGGCAGTCAAGTATAACTTGCCTACCAAATGCTGTCTTTATTATTAAATTCCTAAAAATCAATGTAAAAGGAAGCATTTTAAAAGTGGCCTTCTGTGAGCCAGAAGGTGAAATGTAAATGAATTTCAGAATAAATCTGTTCACATCAGAAAAATACCACGATATCTTCTTACTATCATTTTTTTGTCTCTAATTCATTCATTCACTTGTTGAAAAGCATATGCTATGAGATTCCCACAGTTTTGCTTTTAAAATAATAAAAAAAGCATTACTGATATATAAACTACATACTGTGCACTCAGTAATCTGAAGGGGGCAGTTTAGTGGGGTTTGTCATACACAGAGCTATGCAACCCTCACCCTTCTCCAACTGCAGAAAGTTTTCCACAAGCCCTCCTTGCAGTCAATCCCTGCTGCTTTTCTAGCACCCAGGCTCCTGTCCTGAGTGATCACTGACTTCCTTATTCCAGAGATTTTCTAATTCTAAACAGTCATCTCATTTTTAGACACAGCATCTTAACTGCCCATTGTATGTTAGAATGCACAGGGTAGGGTCAGTATTTTCTTTCCCACGTTGTGAATAGTGTGGGAATGGTCTCACTTGCTCAGTCTTTTTCTCCTCATTTTCTCATTCTGTGCACGTGAAAGACAAAGGATGATTCAGGATCTTTGCCAAAGTAACAAAGCTCCCGGGAGGCACAGTATGGGTTCCTCTGAATTACACAGAGAGGACTACAGTGTTGGATTCAGGATTCCCATCAGCTGTGTGACCTTGGCGATATAGTCAAACCCTACCACAGTTTCAAACAATAACACTGAAAATGCTCAGTGCTGGATTCAAAGTCCAGAGTGCTAACCTATGTGTTGGAAACATATGCTTGGCATATTACATATATAGTATTATGTATATACTATGATTTATTATATTTTAGTATAAAATCATAATTTAAAAGCCAATTTCAGAAAGAATCTCTGTATGAGAATGTGAGTTTCAAAATTTCTAATAAACTATATTATGCTATTAGTATAAATTGTTATTAGTGTATCAATTATATGAATCTATCATTGTAATTTTAAATATAATAAACTAATGGACAGTTTTTCACAGCTAGGGAGTAGAATTCTAAATAAGATTTAGGGAATTTATCTCTAAGCCTTAAGCATAACAATATAAACTCATAAAAACTGATGGAGCATATGGCATATAAATTTTATTAACTTACAATTTCAATCCTGTTATATTAAGTAAAATAGAGCCGTATGAGTACTCAATTTTCAGAATAATTACAAACGGATCTCCCTAAGTCATCAGTTTTGAAGAGTATCTGTCATTTATTCAGTTTTAGCTCCTGTTTTCCATGGTGTATGATGAATGTTTGGTAATAAGATAAATGAAACTCATAAATCTCCGGTTATAATTAGTAAGAATTTTAGAAAGTTTTTCATGTTTTTTTTTAAATTGTTGAGAATATTCTTTCACTTGAAAAAAATTGATTTTCAAAATCATACTTTTTATTATGCCATTTTTGATAATATGCTTCCTCCTGAAATACCAAAGATGCATATTGAAGATCAAAGACTGAGGAGGGACAGAGACCTGTGAACAGGCAGTTTGAAAGCAGTGTGCAAATTTCAAGTTCTCAGGGAAGATTCGAGAAGGAATGTGGGTGTGAGTTATGGGTATGGTTTTGTACGAGTTTTTCTGGGAGAAGTATTTATGCTGGAGTAGTTTTAATGGGCTACTAGAAATGAGGATGAAAAATCTCAAGTTCACTCATAAGGAAAGAAAACATCTGTGAAGACTCACACATGGAGAAAGCCTAGCGGATGCTGCAGAGTGAACGGTAATGAAATATAGACAAGGAAATGAGATCAAAAAAGCAGAATTTAGGTAATGTGAGGCCTTCATATTATGTTTTCAACATGGAGGATATATTGAAAAACTACAATAGAGTAGTCATCAAATGTACTTTTCCTAAAGGCAGCATAATGAACTGAAACATAATGCTGAAATATAATGTCTCTCTAAAATTAATGTGTTCAGATATCATCTCCAATGTGATGATGTTTTGGAGGGTGACTCTGGGGAGGCAGTTATGTCACGGGGTTGAGGACCTCATACTGTGAAGTTCCTGAGGCAGAAGGAAAGATTTAAACAGCTCGGTCAATCTCCCCTCTTCCTCCTGTCTCTAAAGTTCAGCCTGGAAGTAGACCTCACACCCAATCATGCTGGCACCTTCATTTCCAGCTTCCAGTCTCCAGACTGAGCAAAAGAAAGTCCTGTTCACAAGCAATGCACTTTACGTGATTTCTGACAGTAGCCCACACATAGCCTTAATGGAACTTTTCAGAACAAAGTTGGTGGATCTCGCTGGTAGTCATCTGATGCTTTAAATTATGTTTTAGTCACTTAATGATGTTGTTTTGGCACAACCCTCAAGAGTGGCCCACTGCCATGTTAGCTTTGGCTATAGCAGATCATTCAAAGACTCTCAGATGCTACTTTCAAAAACTCTGAGCATTGTTAGCCTACTGATTTGCACCGTAAGTTATTATCCTTCCATGGAGTGATCTTCTTAACGGGCTGACTCTGTAAACTGTTGTCAGTTTGTGGAGCTTCTGACTTTGGTAATCCCGGCTCTCCAGTCTTTCAAGGGGGTTTTCATGTTGCCTTTCAGTGTATGAGAGTTGCTATTGACCTGACTGATCCTGTTTCTTATGCAATGTCTCTAAAGGTAGACAGGAGCCAGCTTTGATCATTTTTCTTATTAAAGCTATGTCCCACGCTGGCAAATGGCACTTGGGCGGTTCCTCCATCCACTCTTCTTTCCCGTATTTTCTGCCAAGCAGGATGACTAATTCCACCCACACCTCCACTTCCTGCTTTATCCCCAGCCCCTTGTTGTTTCTAATGACATCAGCTGTTTTTTGTCAGAATAATATTCAAAGACAGCTTGGTTCCTTTTCAGTGCCTCTCCTTGGGGATGTTAATTACTTGGCTCCACCAAAAACACAGATTTGAAAACTTTACTTAATTGAATTCTCAGATTTTTATTTTCTGTGCTATAAATGTTTGGATTTTATATGTGCTGAACAATAAGCAGACAACTCAAATGATGGCTTCTTTTTTACTTCACTAGTTATTAATTTTTCATACTCTAAGTTTATGGTTGTGTTTTTACCACATACCATTATTAGGAAATGGGAGAATAAAGTGAAATAAAGAAACAGAAGAGAGGGGTGGAGAGGGCTGGAGACTTGTAGGAGGCAGTTGAAAAGAAGAGAACTTGATTTTTCTCAAAGTTTATATGAATATTTTTACTGCATGCCATCCACAACTTTCATCTTAAAATCTCTTAACTAATGGAGTTGAGCAAATAATTCTAGGCATTGATTGTCTCTTGTTGGTAAAAATTGATTTGTTCAAAATATTTATTTCAGTGTGTGTGAAAAAGAGAGACACACAGATAGAGAGAGACAGAGAGAGAGAGAGATCTACAGACTGAGAAAGAGTCATGTGTGTGGGTGACTCTGGCGATCAGGAGTTACAACTGATTGTGAGCTGCCTGACATGGGTGCTGGGATCTGAACTCAGGTCCTAGGGAGGAGCAGCAAGCACTTCACCGCTCAGCTATCCCTCCAGTCCAATAAAGTTTGCTTTCATTTCACCTTGCCAAGGACTCCTAGCAAACCGACATTCATGTCTCACTCTTAAATTCTTTCTCTCTTCCTTGAGAATGGCCCTCTCATCATTTCATCGTGCAATAAGAATGTCCTTATGTGATGACGAACAGTCAAATAGAATTGACAAAAGGCCTTGATTGCTCAGAAGTAAATGAAACTCAAGGTAATTTTAAACACAAGAAAGTCGAAAGAAGCTAAATATAAGAATTCTAGAGAAGTACTGCCCTCCTATGCCTACATACCTACGCTTTCCCCCCCAAAGTGTGGACTAGGATATGTGACGGTTAGTGCAGGCTGTCTTCTTGACAGGGTCTGGAATCACTCAGTACAAGCTCCAGGAATCGGTGAGGTCCTTCCAAGGAGGCAAACGGCATTCTCTGGCTTGAGTCCTGGTTTGCATAAACAGAAGGGAGCTACCTGAGCAGGAACAATCATTTTCTCCTTCTTCACTGCGGATGTGACCTGATGATCTGACTCAGACTCCCACCACCTTACATCTCTGTTGTGACATCTGAGGCCTGTGTCCTCAAAGTCGGAGTCCAGTTAAGCTCTTTCTCCTTCAAGTTGTTTTTCTCAGGTAATTTTGGTCCCAGTGACAGAAAATATATCTAAGGCAAACAGTTACTCTCTTTAGCAGTTTGGAAATTTAAAAATAATTAATTTTCCTCATTTGTATATTTAATGCATTGAAATATGGTTGTTACTGATATTTCCCGATCTAAACAACTTATGTAATCAAAGACACAAAGCAAATCTTTTTCCAGCGTTATAAGATAAAAGCATTATAGAATTCAGGGAGATCCTGTAATATCAGCAGAGGGCAGCAGAGAGCTTTTCCACGTGCTTGCTGCGCAGCTGCCTTTATTTCTGCTATTTTAACTTTGTGTATACAGCAATCACGGAGCTGTCAAGCCAAATTAGCACAGAAATGCATGGAATCTATTTGATCTAAACCTCCTCCTCTTTCCCAAAAGTTCTGCAGTAGCACACTGAGTTATGAAAGAGGCATCTGCGTGTGCAAAATTTGTTTGGTATAAAATATGAAAAGTCAAAGTAAAGCCATTTGCCTTTGGAGTTGCTTGAATTCTTTATATGGGAAACTCCTCCTTATGGGGAATATTCTCAGATGTGATAAAATGGGACTTGGCCCAGGTTTCTTCTTTAGTGACTTAGCACTTACAGTGTCTGTGTGTGTGTGTGTGTGTGTGTGTGTGTGTGTGTGTGTTGGACTAAACCTGCTCTAGGAAAAATAAAGAATGAAAATCTTTAATTTCCATTGTTAAATGACCATACAAAATATTTATGAGAAATATATGTTTCAGGTAGAAAGAAGGAAAAAAAGCACGAAAAAGCTAGTCTTAATATTTCTCAAGTCATTCAAACACCATGCAGGCTTTATGAAGGTAGAAGTTATTTTCATTGACTTTCTCTGATAAATGTCAAATAAGAAATTACATTTTGGATATTAAATAAAATAATGCTTCTGTTATTTCTTATTCTTTCATTTAGCTTTCATCAAATCAATGAAATTAAATACATAATGATGTCCTGGTTAGGTTACAAACTTTCCATGTTCTAGTACTGCCATAAAGAGACTGAGTTAACTATTAAAATCCATAACATTTTAGGTGGGTTAGGGTGATGTTTCCATTGGTGAAGCACCAGCCAGGCAGCATGGGGACTTGAGTTCAGATCTCCAGAACCCCTGTAAGAGCGGGACATGATGGAATGCTTGTAACTCCAGGGCTGAGGGAGCAAAGATAAGGTGATTCATGGAGCTAAACGAGAGTTATCCTCAATGATTGGTGAGCTTCTGTCTCAAAGGATAAAGTAAACAGTGGTTGAGGAAGAGATCACCTAGCTTCTGCATGTACATACATGCAACTGAATCTACCTTTACAGGTGCACACATCCATGCGAACACCCCCATCCTCCTAAAGAATATAAATATATCTCAACCATATGGTTTAGGTTGTATGTGTTGAAAAAATTTTGTAGTGTCCTAAGAAACTTAAATGTGAGCAACAGAAGTTGAGGTCATTTAGACATCAAAGTGTTTTGTTAAAAGACGGCACAGTAGGTCGTGAAATTACTGGGACTGAAGACAGGGGCTTGGAACACAGGAAACCATGAACTATACCTTAGTTACATCTTGTAACAGGCTCCATGAATCCAGGTTAGGAATGAAACCACAGCTGCTCTCACTGCTGTGCCTAGGACCTACAACTAGTTTCCTTTTTTTTTGTAATTGTTTCTCTAGTGGGAAAGTCAACAGGATCTAAAATCACCTAGGAGACAGCCTCTGCCTAGCCTGTGAGGATATCTAGAAGACGCTGAGGCAGTAGGTTCCTTCTTCACTGTGGGCTGGCTGAGTGGCACCTTTCCATTGGTTGAGTCTTAGACTAAATAAAAAGAAGAAACTGAGTTGAACATCTGCATTTGATTTTTTTCTGCCTCCTAACTATGGATATATTGTGACTAGTCATGTTAAGCACCTGCTTCCATGAATGCCTAGTCATGATGGATTGCGCACCCTTATAGTGTGAGCCCCCCCAAATCCCTTTCCTTCATTAAGTTACTGTGATAATTTATATTGTCCAAGTGATCAGGAAATTAAGAAAGCTCCCATCCTTAACAAACACTCTTTATTTTTTGAACCATCAGCTTTTCTTTTTTTTTTTTTTTTTTTTTTTTTGGTTTTTCGAGACAGGGTTTATCTGCAGCTTTTTTAGAGCCTGTCCTGGAACTAGCTCTTGTAGACCAGGCTGGCCTCAAACTCACAGAGATCCACCTGCCTCTGCCTCCCGAGTGCTGGGATTAAAGGCGTGCGCCACCACCGCCTGGCTCATCAGCTTTTCTTTTAAAAATGAAAGTTGGTCTGCTAATCACTAGTCTAGACAGTATGTCCAAATTTAGCTGTAAGAGACATAAGGACAGCAAACTTTTGAGCTGTTATTAGTAATGAGGTGATAAGTTCTGTAATAAAATGTAGCCAGTGCCCCACAGATGAAAAGTGATTTGTAGCAGTTAGCAACAGCAAGCAATGGCATACATTTAAGCATACCCTCCTCACGTGTCTACTCAAGGAACATATACTTGTAACTCTAAGTCAAGGACATCTAGTTTATATCTACATGTTTTAAGAAGGTCACTTTTACCCTAAACTCCAGTTTTGTAATCATGATTTCATAGGAAGAGAGTTTATCAGAGTTCCCCATCAGCCTTTTGATGTCTATAGGAAGCATGGGAAAGGCAACCTTTTCATTTCTGGTAATAGTAGTTTGTGTCTTTGTCCTTATTTTCATAGTCAGTCTAACTAGATATAAATCCATTTTATACTGATTCCATAGAGTAGAATTTTTATTGCCTTTATGTTTATGTTTTTAAATTCACTGACAACTGCTTTAATTTTGAATTTAAAACCTGTTTGCTTTAGGCTTCATATGTTCCTTCCCTAGTTTTCTAAAGTGGAAGACCAGCCTGGTAGTTTCAGGTCTTCTTTCTTTTCTAAAGCAGCACTCTTTCCGTGTTATCAACATGGTTCTCTTGCGGCTCCCCAGAAAGGTTGATGGGTTTTCACGCTCATCCAGTTAGGATTTTCAGGCTACTAAATTCTTCTCTAGAATGGACTCAAGATGGACTCGATAATCCTGGCTATGATCTACCCTGTTGAGTGTTCAATGTGAACTTGAAATTCTTGTGCACTCTTCTGAGTTTGGAAGAAATGGTCTGTGGATGTCAATTATATAATCTTTATTAATAGAGCTCTTTATATTAATATTGGTCTGACTTCTCCATGCTCAGTCATAAGTTTCAGAGAGTTGAAATTTTCAACTATAACAACATATCATCTTAATTTTCCATTTTGCTACTTGCTCTTTTGCTAGGTCATTATAAGTATAAACTTTGGAATAATCTTGGGAAATTTATACCCTTACTAGCATGCAGTCCTTCTCTTTAACCTAAGTCACCTTCCATGTTTTGTGTTTAATAAATACATACAACAGCCTCTTTTGGCTCATCCTACCATGGCATTTATCCTTAGTTATGTTCACTTTGACTTTCTATATACATTTCGAGTGTGTGTTCTTATATGTAAAGTGTTGTTTCTTATGTACATGTCAACTAACTGTTTTAATTGCTATGGTTGTCCTGGTTTAAAATGATTGTTGCTACATTTGGGTCAACATCTGTCATATCAGGAATTTTTTTCAGCTAGTGTGCTTGTTTATTGTATCTGATTTGATGTTCCTACCTTCTTTCTCCCAGTATTCAATATTAATTGATCATAATTATAATTATCTTTTCCCATTTCTTTTAAAAAGCATAAATTATCCTTTTTGAAACAAATTTGAACAGTTGCTCCAAAGTTTGTCTTATATATTTTTCAACAAATCTATTCAATGTTACTGTACTAATTTACAAATGGTGCAGTTACCAATTATCAACATCTATACTTCTCAGTTCTTACAACACTTCATTTCTTTATTTCAGTTTTTCTTTAATCATTATCCAACACATTGTTGATCTCATTCAAGTCAAGATAAGAAATTGAAAGTAGTGGCTAGAGAGATGGTTCAATGGTTAAGTGTGCTTGCAGCTTTTGCAGAGGGCCCAAGTTTTGCTTACAGCACCATGACAGGTGGCTTACAACATCCTGCAAAGCCAATTCCATGAGCTCCAATGCCCATGTCTAGCTACTGTGTATACATTCATGCATGTGGTGCACATGCATACACTTAGACACATGCATAAATAAATAAATAAATAAGCCTAAAAATAAACTAGAAATACTTTGCCATGTGTCTCTTCTTAAATTGTCCTTTCCTTTACCCTCTACATAGCAATGTAAATTCTTGTAATTCTTTATTTGGATTTTTCCTGGAATGTTTTAATTTTTTGGAGAAAGAGAGAGAGACAGAGATAGAGAGAGAATGTGTGTGTCTTTTTCACTTACAGGGACTTTTTTGAATATGGAATTCTTCACTTTACCTTTTTTCTTTAATACTAAATTCATAATATATTCTTTTCTTTACTACTTTTACTTTTCTATACTTCTTGCAAATTCAAATAATTTAAATGTATTTCTCACTCTTCTTCCTCTCTGTATAATATTTTCCTTCTTTTTTATTTTTTGGTTTCTGTCTTAGATATGTCTCAGTTTTTATATTTCTTACCTAGTGTTCTCTGAGCCAGGATCTTTGAATTTTATGCCTATAATTAATTTTGATAAACCCTTGGCTTTTATTATTGCAATTTTTTCTGCTCTTCCTTCTCCTCATTTTGATGTCCCCATTATGCATACACCATTTTATGCTTTTAATTCATTTTAACTTTCTAATAAAAATATATTATAAAGTAACTAGAGCTGGAGCTTGTAACATATGCATGGTCACTGGTGTGAGGTTTTATAAGTTGGCCAGTGAATTTATGTTGAACAATGTCTCGTTTTAGGGTGATAGGGTGAAGTGGCTGTTGGTGTTATAGATGTAATTCAAGAAGACTTAGGAGAAATTTCTAGTGCCAGTTTTTTCTTTTCTTCTTCTTTTTTGTTTGTTTGTTTCCTTGTTTTTTTTGATCCTTTAGCACCATCTGTCAGCAGCTCCTAGGACAAGGAGGTAGATGATGTCAGTGCCTTTTAGCTTGGGATGGGGCACAAAGGTACAGCAACACTACCACTTGATATGGGACTGGATGGAATTTGCCAATCTTATTTCCCCATAGTCTCTCTTCACAGAGGCAGTAGAAATTTTGACCAAAATGATAACCACTTGGATGGCAGCACAAACTTCTTTGGAATAGTGACACCCATACTTTTGTTACCACTGGAGTCCTCAATGGCTTCACTCTGGTCTGTTGGCCAGCTCAACTGCACTCAATGCAAACATGATCTTCAAACCATCCATCTTGAGAAATATCCTCATGGAAAACTGTCATCTCAGAAAACATGTTGGGCAGGGAGAATAGAGAACCTCAAGGAACTTGATCTTCATATCCCAGACCCCAGGTTCTAGTTTGCTGACAGTGATCCATTCCTTGTCTTTGGACTTGCCAAGTGCTCTTGATTCTGAACTGACCACGCGTGCTACTGTATTCTCTGATGCCGTTGCTGAAGTCTCTGGCAGTAGGTATGGAGTTTCAGTGGCCTCCCATACCTGCATCTGATACTTTCCTCCCAAGCCTGCATACCAGAGCTGCATCCCAAGCCTCCAAACTCTACTGCTACACTGGTATCAATCATCATCTGTTTTCCTAGAAAACTCTGTCTTCTGAGTACTCCCATTCTTCTTAGATTTGTTTTTCCTTCTTTGTTCTATTACAGTTTAGAAATTTTGTAGCAGAATATCTTCAAGCTTGGTAGATTCTTTTGGGTCTTATTCAATCAATATACTAATGGGTCCATTTCAAGCATTACTTACATGATTTATTTACCTTATTTTTATTTCCTACATCACATGCCCATTTTTTTGAAGTTTCCATTTCTCCTTTGTGCTTGCATATACTCCACTTTCTCCATTGGAATCCTTCACATATCAAGCAATGCTAATTATTTTTAAATTATCCATCTGATAATTCTACATTTGAATTGAGTTCTTTTGATTTCTTGATATTTTTAGGCTTCTAAAATTTCATTTCAGCATATCGTGATTTTACTTGAAAGCTGGCATAAGATTTTGAAAAATGGGAGAGCTATTTGCTTTAGTCTGAAAGTCTATGTTAATCCAGGAGCTTGGCTGTGTTTAATGCTTGCTGTAGGTGTAGATGCCAGAGGCTTAACATTTCTCTAGTACCTCTCTATCCCAAGGAATCTGTGCTTACCTAAGAACATTTTCTTAAATTAAGTCCAACTTGCCCCTCTTTCAATTTCAATCCATCTCATTGGAGCCTTCTGAATAGGATAAAGATGACAGGGAGAAGAAATAATGTTTAACTCTAGAAATAAAGATAATTTAGGGAGAGGCTTGAGTCTGTGACACATGGTTTGCTACTATTGTTCAAACTTTTCTTTGTAACAAGTATTTTTCTGCCCCGCCAGCCAGTCCCCAAATCATGATACAGAGACTTATTAATTATGAAAGCTTGGTATAGGCTTGTTTGTCACTAGCTCTCCTAACTGCAATTAACCCATTTATAGTAATCGATAATCTATCATGTGGCATTACCTCACTTCCATCTTGCATGTCCTGTTTCCTCTCCATATCTCCTGGCTTCTCCTATGTGCGTCAATTTCTCCTTTTTATCCTTTCTCTCCCTAGAAATCCCACATCTACCTTCTGCCTAGCTATTAGCCATTTAGCTTCCTATTACACCAAACACAGCACTACATCTTCACCCAGTGAACAAACATTTCTCAACTTTTTTTGTGTAAGAAGGGAAAACTACAGAGGCCTGAGGTTTGAGTGGTAGCTCTTCTTATGGGAAGAAGGGGCTGGGAATCTGTCCTTGGAAGAGAGAATTTTAAGACACTTACTCTGGTGAGATTTCCAAATGACTACTGCCCTTTCTGTCTTGGAAAAAAAAATAAAGGATTGCTTTTGGGTATTCAGAATGAAAAATAGATGTGCATGTGCATCCCAGAAGAAAACTCCACTTAACTGTGAAACCTACCTAAAATGACAGTTAATACACCCAAACTCATGGAGAGTCAGACCCCGGAGGCTGCCCAAATTACCACTGGGAAGAAAACCTTCCCAGTTTATATCTGCATGGTTGTCAAGGCATCCAAGTCTACTCATCTTTGCTCCCTTTTCTGTACCTGTGTAAGTGTCTGCATTTTGTGGCTGAATTTCACCTTGTGACTCAGGTCACTGGTGGGTCTAAAAGTTGATGATTCTCCATTTATTCATCTTATTGTGAATACAGCAGTAAATAGGATCCAAACTCCTAAGACTGAAGCTAAAACCAGAAGCTCTCACTTTTCTACCCTCTCCTGCCTCACCGACCCCTAGCCCATTTCAGAAAGTCTATTTTAGTCACAGATTCACTCACCAGCGTCTCTGTCGATAGGAATCACCACTTAGCACTTTTCAAAAGTGTTATTTTCACAGCTGTATTTTTTAGTGCTTTTAAGAAAGGAACATCTTGATTCTTGGGACCCCACAGACACTACAGCCAGGAAAGCAGGTAGGCTAACTACAAATCTTCACCTTTTCCTCCTCGCCTTTAAATTCAATCACCCAGTCTCATCCCCTTCTCTGTATGAGACTACCTGTTGTGGCCTCTCCTCACTCTCTGCCCCTATCCCAGGAGACAAAGTATATCTTGGCAGAAAGCCCTGCTTTTCTCTCTTCCAGGGACTTATATAGAGCCTCAACCTCAGCCTATTCAGATCTCAACATGTTAGCTCCCAAAACTTAGAAACACTTTCAACTGGAACCACCAGTGGACACACCCACAAAGAAAGGGAGTTACAGAACAATTTCCCTTATGAACATTGATGTGAAAATTATCAGTAAAATGCTTACAAAGAGAATCCAACAACACATCACAAAATCTTCCACCAAGATCAGGTTGGCTTCATCCCAGAGATATAGGGGTGACACAACATGCATAAATTGATAGATGTAATAAATAAAAACTGAACAAAAAACCCCATAGGATTATCTCAACAGATACAGAAAAATCCTTTGACAAAATCCAGTATCCCTTTAATGATAAATAGCCTGGAGATTAGTGATTCAAGGGACATACCTGAACATAATAAAGGCAGTTTACTGTAAGCACACAGCCAACAACAACATAAATGGAGAGAATCTCAAAATAATTCCACTAAAACCTGGAACAAGAAAAGGTTATTCACTCTCTCCTTATGTGTTCAATATAGTACTTGAAGTCTTAAATAGAGCAATAAGACAGCTGAAGGGGAGAAATCAAGGTATCTTTATTTGCGATTATATGTACATAAGTGACCCTAAAAATTCCACCAAATAAACACGTTCAGCAATAGTTGGGTACAACATGAACTTACAATAATCATTATTTTCCTACTTACAAACAACAAACAGAAAGAAATCAGGAAAGCCGCACCTTTCACAATAGCCTCAAGAATACAAAATACCTTGGGGTAACTCTGACCTAGCAAGTGAAAGATCAGTATCATAAAATCTTTAAGACCCTGAAGAGAGAAATTGAAGAAGGTATCAGAAGATGAAAAGATCTCCTATGCTTATGACTCAGTAGGATTAACATAGTAAAAATGACCATCCTACCAAAAACAATCTGCAGATTGATTGCAATCCTCATTGAAATTCCAACACTATTCTTCATAGATTTTGAAAAGACAATCTTCAGCTTTGATTGGAAACACAAAAACCCAGGATACCTAAAAACAACCCTCAATAATAAAAGAACTACTGGAAGTATCACTATCACGAACCTCAAATTGTGCAATTCCTTAGTAATTAAAACAGTGTGATATTGGTACAAAAACAGAGTTGACCAATAATTGAAATGAAGATCCTAACAAAAGTTCACACACCCATGAACACCAGATTTATGATATAGAAACCATAAACGCATACTGGAAAAAAAGACAGCATCCTCAAAAAAATGGTGCTGGTCAAACTGGATAACTGCATGTAGGAAAATACAAATACATCCATTCTTATCACCCTGCACAAAACTCAATGTTAAGTGGATCAAATACCTCAGCATAAAGCCAGGTACACTGAACCACATAGAAGAGAGAGTGGGGAATATCCTTGAATCAATTTACACAAAAAAGCATTTCTGAACAGAACACCATTAGCATAGATACTAAGATCAATTATTAACAAATCAGATGTCTTGAAACTGAAAAGCATCTGTGCAATAAAGGATACCATCATTCAGACAAAGTGAGCACCTACAGAATGAAAAAAGATTTTTGTAAATTACACATCTTATAGAGGGACAATATCAAAAATATATAAAGAACTCCAGAAACTGAACTTGAGGAACCCAATAATCTAATTTTAAAATGGGGTACTGATTTAAAAACAGTGAATTCTCAAAAGAAGACACTCAAATGAATGAGAAACACATAGGAAAATGCTTAACATTCTTAGTCATCAAGAAAAGACAAATCAAAACTACTTTGAGATTTCATCTTATACCCATCAGAATGGTTAACATTAATAAGACAAATGGCAGCTCATGTTGCTGAGAAAGTGGACTAAAAAGAACATTCATTCATTGTTGGTGGGGCTGCAAACATGTACAGCCACTATGCGATGGCTCCACAGGAAGATGGAAATCGGTCTACCTCAAGATCTAGTTATACCATATACTCAAAAGATGCTTCATCCTACCACAGAGACAATTGCTCTACCATGTACACTACGGCTCTATTCATAATAACCTGGAATTGGTTAGGTATGGAGTTGGGGACTGGGGAGTGTCAAACAGATTTTCCTAGAAAAGGAAAATAGAATGCTAAGGATGAATTGGAGATGGAATGGGAGGATCAAGTGGAAAAAGGAAGACAAGAGAGAATATTGGAGAGACAGCTAAAATTAAGGACCAATTGAAGGACATTATAAAAACATAATACATTAATAGCTTCTTGAAATATATAAAAAGTAATCTCAATAAAATTATCAAATAATGGTTGGTTGGTTGAGAAGGCCAACTGAACATCTCTTGTCACCAAAGGAAAGTTTCAATACCAGAATTAGGTTACATCTAATTGCGTTGTTAATCAAAGGGGTCCTGCGGGAATCGCCAAACAACACAAGCTGTTGCCAAGACTGTTCTCCACAAATTGACAGTAAGACTCCATTGCTGAAGAAAACACCTACACAGTCCATTAAACTTGAAGAAGTCAAGCTGGTACATACACAGAGATTTCTCCCCTATGTGCTAGTGATTTTGGTTTAGGAATGAACTTGGCATGTTATCAAATAAGAAATGTAAACTCCAAAAATTTTTGTCCATATTGGGTTTTATGGTCTAAGTTGATGCGGACGACTGACCAGCTCTCTTCCTCAACCCAGCCACAAATCCTTTCAAGTACAAAGGTATCCTGGATGCAGCATATGCTAGTGCACTAGTGGCCCAAAACACGGTAGTAACCAACCAATACCTGATTTGATTTAATACCTACCCCATAATATAAAACCTATACTCTAAACTGCCTGGGTGACCAAGAACTTTATGCTAGATTGCCCATAGACCTAATAATACTGATTTTAAAAATTACCTGGCAATAAAGTGGATACTAATGATATTCTGCTACACTCATAGATCTGTGCCTTCCTCAGTCACTATCAGAAAAGCTTCCTCCTGCAGCAGATGGGAATAAATACAGATACTCCCAGCCAGACATCATGCAGAGAGTAAGCGATGGAACACTCATCCCTAAACAGGATTTCTCTCTCAAATGTCTATCCTCAGAACTCACAGAGGAAATCTCGCAAAAGAAATACAAAGAGTCTGAGAGACAGAGGGGATCAAACACTCTGTTTTAGTTATGGTTTAATTGCTGTGAAGACACACCATGACCGTGACAACTCTCATTAAGGAAACCATTTAACTGGGGTGGCTTACAGTTTCAGAGGTTTAGTCCATTATCATCATGGTAGGAAGTATGTTGGCTTGTAGGAAGACATGGTGTTGGAGAGGTAGCTGAGAGAGTGTGCTACATCTTCATCTACAGACAACAGGAAGTAAACTAGCTGCCACACTAAGTGTGGCTGGAGCAAAGGAGGCCTCAAAGCCCACTCCCACAGTGACATACTTCCACCAGCAAGGTCACATCCAATCCAGGAAATCATACCTCTTAAGAATGCCTCTTGCTTTGGTGTCATTTTCTTTCAAACCACTACAGGTACTAGGAAAATAAGACCCCTTGAATCAACAGGATTTAAGCCAATACGAACTCCTGGAGAGTGAACAGCATGCACAGGGCCTCCATTGAACCAGATGGGATGCTAAAGATGAAAGAAGTGGCAAATGTCCCAATTTCCAAGCTAGAAGCTGTCTCCAGTGGATCATCACTTGCAATTGAATAGTTTCCTCCAAGGGAGTTTCACTGGGGAAACCAACAACTCTTAAGTATAGGCGCATGCTCATCAGTAGATGACCAATAAAAAATGAACACGATGGCTTCTTTCGAGCTTCCTTGTCTCATAAAGTCCTGGCTTTTCCTATTCTTTTTTTTAAACTTCTCTTTTTATCTAGTAGTTCCTAACATATATATATATATATATATATATATATATATATATATATATATTATGGTTTCAAATTTAGTATTTATATGGGATTCTTGAATATGTGAACAAATGGATATCTTTTTTTTTGCCATATTTCTTGGGGCTCATTTCCTTCTGTTTGTTTGTTGTGTCCTATTTTAGAATTCTAGTTTTTGTTTTATTTCATTATATTTTATTTCATTATTTTCTCTTAGAAGACTGTATTTTAACAAGAGACAGAAAGGGAATGGATCCTGATGTGAGGGGAGGTGGCGAGTAACCTTTCAATAAAAGGAAACATGAAAGAAAGAAAGAAAGAAAGAAAGAAAGAAAGAAAGGAAGAAAGAAAGAGAGAGAGGAGAGAGAAAGAAAGAAAGAAAGAAAGAGAGAGAGAGAGAGGAGAGAGAGAGAGAGAGAGAGAGAAAGAAAGAAAGAAAGAAAGAAAGAAAGAAAGAAAGAAAGAAAGAAAGAAAGAAAGGAGGCAGTGAGGAAAAGAGGGAGAGAGGGAGGAAGACAAAAAAGAAGGAAAGAAAGAAGAACCATCTTGGGTCTGGAGAAATGGCTCAACAGTTAACTCGGTATTTCAGAGGGCCTGAGCTTTATTTTCATCTACCATGCCTCCTACCTCATGATCACTTGTAAATCCAGTCCCAGCGTATCATAGGCCATTTTCTTGGCTCTGTGGGTACTGAATGCGTGTGTACAACCTTGTGCCCTCATATGTTCTAATTAAAAGCAAAACCTTATGAAGAGGAAAGAGTATCGTATAGCTACATAAATTAATAAAAAGGTTGGACTAAGCAAACACAAGCTCATTTTTTAAAATTGTAATTTCATTTTCTTTATTTCTATTTAATTCCACCAAAAAATTTCTTAAGCTCGAGGTATTTTTCTTCATTCCCACAGATTCTGTATTACTCAGCAGCTTATTCACCCTCTAGATGAACCACAGAAGATCCCCTGATGCACACTGATCCCAGGATCTCTAGTACATTAACTCTTATGGATAAGTTTAATTTCATTTTAAAATGTCCTTTCCTTCCTTAAATTCTGAAAGCCCATTTCAAGGTATAATATTTACAGAGTTCTTTTTTTGCCTCACAAACTCTCATAAATTATTTGTGTTTGATCATTCTCTTTCAATATTTGAATTTGTAATTACCTCCCCCAATGTCTTCTGAGACCTGACTTTCCTCATAAATCTGTGATGGGAGAGGAAATTAGATAGGTGGAAAGCAGCTTCCTTTTGAAAGTTTTATTCTCTCAGGTGAGGTGCTGTCAAGGAACACCCTTGCTCCAGTGCGTGGACAGCTTCAGTGGAAGCTGTACCCAGGCAGGTTAGATTTTTCTGTGTCTTCCCTCTGTCTTACTCCCATTAGTGAGAGGAACATTTGCCCGAAGTCAGTGTTCCATCTGAGAAACCAAAGAAGCCTAGAAGTGTATCTCATAACTCATTGGCCGTCTGAATAAAATGTTGATTTGGATAGTCTGTTCAGTCCATTTCCAACTGACAGGAAAGAATATCTTGGACTGTGTGATTTATAAAGAAAACAGCATATCTTGTCTCATGATTTTCAAGGTGGGGGAGTTAATAGGTATTCGTACTTGGTGACGGCTTTGTGGTGCTTCAATTCACGGCAGAAATGAAAAGCACGTGGTGGTACATGCTAACGGAGGAGCCTAGGCAAAGTCTCGCCATAGTTCATTCTTTACTGTGATCGATGGCAGTAATCCAGCTAGGATGGCTTCTCCTCCCTGCTTCAAACAGCTCCCGACAGTTATGCACTGAGGAATTGATGTTCTGACACGTGAACCTCGAGGTCCACACATCAATCATGGCTACTTGGTATGGTATGAGATGGGAAGTTCTTGATTTATCCACACACAGACCTACTTTTTTATTTCATGACATGATCATTAGTTTATCATCTTTTCTTTTTTGGTGTTCAGAACCTCACTTTTCAAATAACCATTATTATTTCTAAAAGCCTCCACAACCCCTCTCTTCTTGGGCTGCTTTCACTAGGGGTCACTATGATTAATGATTGTACTAAAGTCTTAACTGTTACATGCTAGGGATCGCTAGAGGTCCATTGTTTACCACCCTCCAGATGCTCAACCTAGTCTTTATAAATATCAAGTACACAAAAGTTTGTATTTTGTGACCCTGCTCTTCCTGATTCTATGTTTTCCATTTTTATTTAAGAAGGAAAAGGACTTGCAAGAAGGCTGTTGTGAATCCCACTGATGCTTCAGGAGTCCATTCATACTCCATCCAGCCCGAGAATATCCTCCTCACTTTGCACTGGTTCCTTATTGACAGCATTGCTTCAGAGACAGGCACTCTGTGAGGATTCTCCTGGGTACCACTTGCTGCCAGACTGTGTCTAGAACCGCATCCACCTTCACCAAGTAACTATTGCTGCATCCTCTTTCCATGTGTAACTTGGTTCTGATTTATAGTTGTAGGCAGGTGTGTTTGCCTAGTTGAGACCAGATGCTAAAGCTTATACTTCAGCTATAATGGTATGTCAGGAAGTTCTTTTCCAGTTTTAGCTTCTAAATTGGGAATCCAGCTTTATTTGGAAAAGAACTGTGTTATTTCCTCAAACTTGATTGTTGCTGAAAGTTTTATTTTAAATTCTTGCTGTTTCCTGGGGGCTACTTTTGTTCATCGGTTCATCATCCAGGATTGTTCTGTCTGTGCCTGATGAATTCTCATAGATGTTGAAAATTCTGTCTTCTTTTTTTTTCTTGAATTCATGTGCTTCTCTTTAAGCCCTGACCCAGGTAAAGAATGATATCCAGGTATAAAAGAAAACCATTCTATTTATCTTTGTGTACTTCTTAATCTCCCCTATTGCTGGAACAGCTCATAATATATGATCTGTACAGTGTGTTAAAGGAAGTAATTCCTCACAGTAAGTGCTCAGATTGTAGGAAGGAGGCCCTACTTACTTCTGCTCCATCAACTCACAGAAAGAAGATGGACCTTGATGTTCTCATTTAACAATGCTTAGCACCCTACTCCTTACATGCAATCTGTTTCAGAAACATTTATCTCCTCTTTGGCTATATTTAAATGCTCTTATTTGACTGCATGAGAATTCATAATATTCGAGGTAGCCTTGCTAAGGAAGTGAGGATTGCCAGTTTCTTGAATATTATCAGACCAAGCATTGATTAGACAGATTTGAGTATTGGTTCTGCTATCAAGAGAAAGCCTTCTCTACAGAATTTTATCACTGTTTTGGTGCGGAAAGATATGAATTAAGGAAAATTAAAGTTTGGTTCGAGGCAGGTATTTCTACATAAGGATTTAATGACCACTTTGAACAATATAAGAAACATTGATTTAAGAAAAATGAAGATATTTAATAAGAATGAAAATATGGTAGCAGTTTTTCAAATTCTAGTTTTTTTCCTCATAAGTTTTGTTATGATCATGGGACGCAATAGTCCAATAGTCTTGCAGACTCAGCTGTGAGATACAAGCACATGACACTGTTGAGCTTGAGGTACCCCTAAACTACTCAGCAGAATGATATTATTTGAAAGTATTGATGCCCTCTGCAAACCCCTTTCTCAGGAATTTTCTTTGGCCTAACCCCAACCACTTCTATGATAATAGTGCTATCCCAGGCCCTTTGTCAAATACGAAAGTTATAAATTACATAACATTGCAGTAGCTCAAGGCACTGGTGACTCTGAAAACAAACATGAGTTTCACCATTATATTAAAAAGGAAAGAATAATGGAAAAAACAGCTATTTAGAAAGGACATTGAAAACCACTAATACGTCAGTTCAGAAGGTAACACATAAAAATGGCTATGTGCAGAGCCAGGAGTAAATAACCTAAGAAGGCCCCCAAACCCTATCTAACGTTTGTTTTGAGATTCTATACAAAAGGGAAAAAGAGGAACTCAGTGGGATAGTTTAATACTTCATGAGCCTTGATGACATACCATTAACTATAACAAAGCCCCAAGCAAAGCCCAAAATATGACCTAAATTAAACATTTATGATAATTCCTATCCAATAATTTGACCACCAAGCCATCAAAGCAGAGACACCCAAGGCCACACTGCAAAATTAGATTCAAGAAAATAAACATAAAATCCATTAAAAAGTGACAAAATCATGGTAAGTAGAACACCTGATTAACATAATTGTCATCTTATTTTATTAAATGTCCAGCTTAACAGTACAGCAAATTCAAAACTAGATAAGTTAATAAAACCATAAGTTACAGAAAGATACAAGAAAGGAAAAGCCAACAGTGATGTGTATACAATGGGATGGCTGTTTGCAGAGATTGTTCCCAAGGAAGCAAAGACAATGGATTGACAATCTAAAGATATTAAACCAGTCTGTGAAAAACAGGAGGAAGTGGTCCCTCCTTACGGGAATGGGTGAAAGTGTAGAAGGGAAGCATTGCTAAAAACATGCATTTACACGGGTATGTGAATTAAGCATTTAATGGAGTTACTCACAACAGATTTAATTTCGTAGAATTAGCAATTAATAATTATAATTGAAATTCTCTAATTTGAGAAATGTAAGTTTAAAAAAGATGTTTTTCTTGATTCTCTTTTTTTTTTCTTTCTGAGGTTCAGTAAGACAAAATAACTTTTATGAATGTTTGTGTAGTATCAAAGAAAAGGAACTAGAGAAAAGGACAGAACATTTGAAAATGTCTGTGTCAAAAATTTTGATATTTATGATACACACACACACACACACACACACACACACACACGAGATTTACAGAAACTAAGTAGGATTAACTCAGACATTCACTCAGAGACATCATAGTCAATGTAGCCAGAGGCAGAGGAAAAGTTTTGCCAACAGAGAGCAGACACGAGACTCACTCTGTGTGAGACATCATCTTCAAGTCGATTAGGTGATATGTCACGAGAGATCATTATGGTAGATGGTGGTAGGGTGACACAGCCAAAATCCTGAAAGATAATGAAATTCTTTCAAATTCACCAGCAATTTAAGATATCTCAGATACACAAAGAGGATCATTTAGTTGACAAAATTTCTCTATGTGAGAGTAATGTGCATTCCTTAGTGAATCACACAGTAAGGAAAGCTCGCTATGTGAGTTTCTTGTTACTACCTAGGGCATATTTTTAAGTACCTCCTGTAAATACCTACTTCTTAAGTGAAGAACATATATCAATTATATTTCATATAATTGGTGATAAATAAAGATCTCACAATGACCTTACTCTTTCTTTTGTATCATATCCTTTGGTTTTTTCATTCTTTATAATTGCCATCCTTTATACTATAAACTAATTTTAGTATGCCATATTTATTTCTCTACTACTATATTTTGAGTTATTTTGCAAGTGATGCTTTTTGTATCATGATAAACATTAACATATAGCAGTCTTGTTTTGATTATTACAAAATTAATATATGTGAGTGTGGTATATGCACATGTTCATATGGGTTTGTGCATGTGTGTGCACAGGTATTTCTGTACATGCATCATGGGACCATGAGATCAATAGTGGATACCTTCCTAGATCATTTCCCATGTTGGTGCTTGAAATACGGTATCTCATTGAATTTAGCACTCATGGGGTGACAGGCCAATGTGTTCCTGGAAACTTCTCATCTCTACCTATCACTGAATGTCCCTACACTCCATTCTTAGTACTGGGGTTATGGTCACTTAGCACTGTAACCAAATCTTACATGATTGTTAGGAACCCAAATTTGGGATTTCATGCTTCCATGGGAGTTACTTTTTAAACTGAGTATCTCTCTTTAACCCCAAATTAATTTTAATAATAAAAATATTATTCCAAAATAAATCTATTCCATTCTCCCTTTCTATTTTCTTATAATCAAGTAAATCATAGTTATCATTTTTAACACATTTTATAATTGTTACTTTACTTTATAAAGATGTTCTGTAAATCAAGTTAGGAGAAACTAAGAAAGGATGCACACATTTATACAATATTTACCTGTCTATTTCTTTACTCTGACTTACGCTTTTTAACAAAAGTAATTAGCAATTGTATCTTGAATATTTCCAAAGGCCCGTGAATCAAACACATATCCTCTGGTTTCTAGGCAAGTGGTAAGTCCTTCAGAAAACGGGTCCTAGTGCAAGGAAGTTAAATCACTGGAGGGGGCTCTTGAAAGGGATTTGGGGGCTTCCCTCTTCTCTTTTATTCTTGGCTACTACAAGATATGATTTCTGATCTAAATGCTTCTTGCCATTATGTAATTTATGCCTTATTACTGACTCAAAAACACAGAATCATCCATTGTTGGGACCCAAAAATGTGAGCTTATTCCACCTTGTCTGAAGGTCAGAGAGTTTGAATTTATTTTGCTCTCTAAAATTGTTGACAACAAGTATAGCTACACACCCTGATGTAGGGTGTGGTTATTTGGTGTTTTGGACATTAAGATAGCCCATAGAGGTAGATCTGCTCCACCCTGACAAAAGATCAGAGAATTCAGGCATACTTCTGCTCTTTTTTTTTTTTTTAAATAGAAGGTTTGACCTAGGGAGTGACTGACTACAGGATACATGATTTAGGGTGTGTCAGTGCCTAAACAACAGAATGTTAACACAAGATATAGTTGCTTGATATCTCAATTTTGGGACAAGTTACTGTTCTGGTTGTCATTTGTATCATGTTAAAGAGGGCTTTTGCCTTCTTTTCCCCTTTTGTATCGGGAAATAAAATACATGGAAAAATATACACAGGCAAACTCAGAAGTCATAACAAGAATTCAGCATTCAATATTCATTGAGTTGCTCTACCACTGCTATCCTGTGTCTCTGTGTTTAATATCTCTCTACCTCCTATACAACATATCTAATCCTCATGACCCTACCCAGTAAAGTGAGAACTTGCGATGGCTAGGATTTCATCAGAAGTCACCCCCAAAAAGGTGGCTGTCAACAATCCAGTCACAGTCTGAAACTGTGAGTCACAGTAAATCTTTCTTTTTTTTAAATTGATCATCTCAGGCATTTTTGTCATAGGAAAGCAGCAGAAATGTAATCACTTTGTGATGGTTCATCAAACTGTCAGTTGATTGGATATGGAATTACCTAAAACACATGCATCTTGGAAAGTTTGTTACAGTATTTTCTGACAGGTTTAATTGAGGGGAAGGATCCTCTGCCACAGTGGGCAGAACCTCTTAACAGCATCCCAGATATGAGGAGATCAAAGAGGCTTTGTTCTATTTGCCTTCATGTAGGAGCCCAGAGAAGTGAATCCATTCTGCCTTGACTAAAAGAAAAGAGAATTCAGACCTATTCTTGCTCCTTCAAGGTTATATGGCAGGATGCTTGATTTGGGATGTGGCTACAGGATGCTTTGCCTAAACAAAAGAATATTTTGTTTTAGGGTTGCTTACTTGATGTTTAGAGATGTGTGGAGGAAATTAGTTTGTTCTTTGAATTATGGTAAGGAAGACTTTTGCCTTCCTCCCTCTTTCGGATTTGAGTATATAAGAACTTTAATTAATAAACTTAGGGTGGATCACAGTATTCAGTGGATGCCCTCTTGATTCTATCTGTTGTCTCTTCTCTATTTCTTCTTTAACCTCATGCCTTCTTCCGAGTATGGATGAGCGATTTGGGCGTTACTCAGGATCTTTAGAGTCTGCAAATGAATGTGTCTCCACTGTTGTCAGTGTTGCCATCTTTTGCTGAACTAAAACTCATTTTCCTCAGTCTTTCCCAGTGGACTCAAGAAAAGTGATTTTCCATTAATCCTCCAGGTCTTTATTAGGAAATCAGAACTGATAAGGCACACAACCTTGTAGACCAAGCAGCTTCCTGATTCCCTCTCCAGCAGCGACAACACAAACACAATCTTGTAAGTCAGTGTGATAATATGGCAATATGTATCCAATCTATTGGTCCTGCCCAATGAGAGAATCCTCACTTATAGAGATGGTTAAGAAATGAGTAGAAAATTCAAGAAAAACAGGAATTTCAAGATAAGTCTTTGAAAAAAACTCATGGAGATACATAATAGATAAATTGAATGACAAAGTTAATACATTTATTAATAATTTTCTCAAAATACACTGTGTCTATAAACATTAAAGAACTTTGAACTTTCTTTTTTGCATTTTAAATTGATTTTATTGAACACTGTATTTTTCTCTGCTCCCCTTCCTACCTGTCTCCTCCCCTTCTACCCACTCCCATGGTCTCCATGCTCCCAATTTACTCAGGAGATCTTGCCTTTTTTTACTTCCCATGTAGATTAGATCAATGTATATCTCTCTTAGGGTCCTCTTGTTGTCTAGGTTCTCTGGGATTGTGAATTGTAGGCTGCTTTTCTTTGTTTTATGTCTAAAAACCACTCATGAGTGAGTACATATGATGACTGTCTTTCTGGGTCTGGATTACCTCACTCAATGTGATGTTCTCTAGTTCCATCCATTTGCCTGCAAAATTCAAGATGCTGTTATTTTTTTCTGTTATGTAGTACTCCATTGTGTAAATGTACCACATTTTCCTTACCCATTCTTCAGTCAAGGGGGCATTTAAGTTGTTCCCGGGTTCTGGCTATGACAAACTATGTTGAGGACATAGTTGAGGACATGTTCTTTGAACTTTGAATTTTCAAATCCTTGTAGGTAACTATCTTCTAAGTCATGTGAAGAATCTGAAGTCTTAGGGTTTAAATTAGTCAGCGTTAAGAATGTTCCACAGTATGTGCTAAACTCTAAATGTGGGAAACATTAAGCAATAAATCTTCTCTTTGAAAATACACCACTACTCTTTCTAATATCAGGTTACAACCAAAGATCAGTTGCCCTTCTCTTTATGTAAGTAGTAAAGGTGACACCTCAGTATTCTAAAAAGACTTGATAACACTGAATTTAACATTTATTTTCAACCTTAAATTAATAGACTGACAAACAACAGTTCAGCAATCTGTCAATTCATTTAAAACAGGTATCAGTCAGCACGCACGCGACACTGCCATCTGGAGAGCTAAAATTATATCTATGCAGTTGCTATTCTGCCACAGGAAAGAAAAGACTAAAACAATATAATTATCTGGCTTGTGAGTTTCTCTAACTTCACAATGTTAGGTGACAGGTACTACATAAAATATAGACTACTTTTCATCTTAATGTCTTCATGGGCTACAATCACAAAAACTATTTTTTTGTGTTCAAATGGGTCATTAATTTGCCACTGGTTTTTTGTGTCACAGAAAAGTGTTCTGTAAGTTGTGAGTGAGAAAGAGAGTACTGTATCAACATTGGCTGTAGAAGGAAAACACATGAGGATATATTATCCATCACCTCTCAACATGGTTGTTCCAGGATGCACTCATCCTTGAGCAAAAGAGCCGATACCAGATTTTTTTCATTAGAAGTTTGAAATTTATTATCACAAAATTCCATAGCTTGCTGCATATTAGTACAGAGACTTTATAAAGCACATCACTGATTTTACCCTAACCCTTATTTGAAATGTCCAGTTGTCTTTAGAGTTGGAAAAGTCAGACATGGATGGGCACTATTATACACACATACAGTGCAAGATTGCATTGGGAGAAGTGTTTTAGTGTTCAAATAAAAGGTCTTAGAAAAATGAAAGACAGCACTGACTCTGATTCTCTGTGCATATCTTTCACAAACCAGAATTTATGTCTAGAATGCTTCTGATACATCTTCTAAAGGGACTTTTTTCCCCAAGAGTTTTATACCAGACTAACATATTCTAGTTTATCAACAACTTTTTAAAAAAAGAGAAACTAGATTTTGTACTTTGTAAATCTTCTTGGGGTTCTGTGGTATCTCTGTGCATTTATTTTTACTGTCAGAGATCCATTACTTTGATGATAAATTTTGATTTATCATCAATAAACAAACATTCACTTTGAAGGAAAGTAATAGTAATGGGAAGATGGCTAATTTATCACATAGTCTGATGAAAGTCAGCAAAAGGTAATGCTTTACATTAGATAATAAAATGTCTTATGACTGTATGAGATAAAAGTGACAGTGACATGATTCAAATTCTTATTTCTAAATTCTTCAGTGACGTTGTGCCTTTGTCTGTCTTTCTCTTCTTTCACAAGTACCCTTTGTCTTCACGTTGTCTGTAACACTGGGTATTTCAGAAGAGAGGAATAGCTTGCTCACATATGATGACATTGAAGCCAATGTGTCTGTGTTCTCTTAGGTCCCAGGCTGGCTGATTTTATATATACAAACAGATATTTATGTTTACCATTACATCTGTACTCATAGTAAAATGTAGACATATTTATATTTATAAGTAATGGTATATATAAATTGTGATAGAAATAGATGATAGATAAATAATAGTAAGACTATTTATAATGATAATGATAGATAGATGATAGGTAGGTTAGTAGGAGGAGCATTTTCTCTAGGTAAACATCTTGCTACGTTTTTCTGACTCTGAAATATTTTATTTAAGCAAAAATAATGTACTGCATGCCGAAGAGATAGCACAGCACTTAGGACCACTGGCTGCTACTCTTCAGAGGACCAAGATTAGATTCCCAGCATCCACATGTTAGGAATTTTTCTTAATGCAAGCTCTCTGCCGACGCAAATTCCCAATCAAGTCAAATCAAAACAAGCCAAATTAAGAAATATCCAGCTTAATGGGATTCCTGTACTCTTGGGTGGCGACCACCAGGAGGAAGAAAAAGGGACAATGTGATCCTCTTTTGGGAGGTCACTTAATTAAATAGTCTGTGTGAGTGGTCCTGACCTACCCACGGAGGGGTCATGACCTGGCATCCTGGGATTTGGAGTCCAGACCAATACAACTCTCAGGCCTGGGGGCTGGGGGCTACATTCCCAACTTAAAATTCCAGACTCTTTGGATATAGGGATGACAGGAAATTTAAGTGGTAATTGTGATCAACCATTTGGGCTCTCTAGGAAAAAGGGGCATTGAATCAAGTCTGGCTACTTCCTGTGGGTATAAGGTGATGTGGGTAAGGGGAGAGCTAGGTGTTGTTGGGTCCATGCTCAGCGAGAGTGTGGCTGGAAAGGCATCCCGTGTACTGTCATCCCGGAGACGTCAGGCATCTGTTCCTTGGGGGAGGTGAGAAGGCAGGTGTCTAGGAAGAAAATACTGTTTTTACAAAAGATGAGTGTGCCAGGATGAGGAGCAGGTAGGCCCTTCATTGTGGCATCCTGGAAAATCGGAGGGTGGAAGGTCCTGTCTGCTGGACAGACCAAATGTCCTGAGTAGGTGCCTGCTTGAGCCTGGAGAGATGGTACCAGCATGGGTGTCCCAAGTGCTTGGCAGCTGAGGATGTGGTGAGGATTACAGTGTGAAGTTCTGTCCATCGAGGCTCGAGAGACCTAGGAGTTAACTGTTTGAGGTGTACTCTGTCCCTTGGGGAGAGCGGGGCAGGTTTAGGGGCATTAGGGTCCACTGGTATGGTGACAGGGAGACAACTGTCAGTGTGTGAATGGAGAACGGACCTTAAAAGGGAGAGGTAGGGTAGGTACCCCGCCAGTGACGGAGTTTGGACTGGGAGGTAATGGTTAAGGAGAAAGGGCCTGCTCAAAAGGGCTCAGGCCCATAGGGGACCATGGGGTGACCCTGAAGTGTATCAGGGCCATGGGGAGAAGGGAGGGCCAAGATAACCTGAGTTCAATGGAGAGCTTGGTTAGTTGTTGTTTGATGAGTCCATTGGCCCTCTCCACCTTTTCCGAGGATTGTGGATGGTAGGGGGTGTGCAATTTCCAGGAGATGTTGAGAGCTTCTGACATGAGCTCCATGACCCTGAGCCACCAAATCTGCCATTTTCCTGAAGACCGGAAACACTTCTATCCATACTATAAAAGTATCCACAAGTGTTAAAAGATAACGGAACTTTTAGGTATATGGGTAAAATCAACCTGCCAATCTTTGCCCGGTTAGTGTCCATGAAGCTGGTGTAGAGACTGACTTATGTGGAAAGCCCCTTGTGGGTAGTCCTGGGCACACATCTGGCAAGAGAAGTGAACCTGTAAAATAGAATCTCGGAGATGGGTGGGGTCAAAAAGAAGTTCCAAGAAGCAGAACAAAGCTTTGGGGAAGTGGTTAAGGATTTCTTCACCCAGTAAAGGTATTGGGTAAGCAGGTATCACTAAGAGAGAATGAGAGAAAAATTGTCCTGCAAAAATGCAGGGCAGTGGCAAAGTTTTAAAGTGGGGAGGAATGGGTTCTGTCTACCCCCATTACTGAAATTGGTGAGGGGAATGTAAGGCCTGAGTGAGAATAAAAGTAATGAACTTACCCACTACCTGCAGTTTTACTTTAGGCTTGGATAAAGTTAGGGGATAAACCAAGTCTGGGCAGCATCAATCCTCCGCAAGGCTGAGAAATTCTAAGGCTGTTACCATTTCACTTGCCGATGTTGATGAGGTTGGACCTCTGTGGCATGGTATAAAGGACAAGCCCGCATGGGGGCATTGTGATTTCCATTGTCCAGGTTGCTGGCAGATAGGGCAGATAGATGCTCGGAGGAGGCATAGTGCATTATAGTGTCATGTGACCATTTAGACCACACTTGCAACAGTTTGCCTATGAGGTTGACTTAGGCTGGGCTCTTACAGGGTAGAGCCTGGTGGTTGGCTTCCCTTGTCCTCATTCCTGAGAACTTAGGGCAGCTGCTAATGTCTGGGCCTGTAGATTGTTGTAGCTTTGTCTGTCGGGAAGACTCAGCTTCTCAGGCATTAAATTTTTAAAGGCCATTTTCACCAATTCCCATATATGGGTTTGGGGACCTTCCTCAACCTTTCTTAACTCTTTCCTAATATCTGGTGCTGACTGAGAAATAAAATGGGTAAGCAAAGGATTAGTAAAAAAGGAACCTAGCCGCTTTACTTTATGAGAGAGATCTGGAAGAGAAAAGGGAACATGGGGAGGATTGGGAGGGGCTAGCCCAGTGTTCAGAGGGGGTCCGAGGGTAGGGAGATGAGGTAGGAGGGGGGAGTATGAGGGGAAGGTGGGTAAGGTGGAAGTTGACTTTGACCCAAGGGAGGGGGTTGGGTAGTGTGGGCTTGAGGGATCAGGGGAGGGGCAGGTGCCTCTGGCAGCATGGTGCTGCAAGACACTGGCTGCTAAGGGAGGGATGAGAGAACAGAGCCCAAAAAACCATGGTCATATGTAAGCTCTGTCCATTTGTCTTTATGGTGGCAAAAATTTTCAAGGCCCTGGAAGATGGTTGAGGCCAAATCTTAGTGCATAGGGAAATTAGCCATTTGGGACAGATTGTATTTAGGACAGGCCCAATTAAAAAGGGTTTGTAAGAGGAGTTACAGGGGCAACAGCAGATCTGGCTTTGAAATCTAAGTGCCCATTTTAAATTCTATGACCAACAACGTGGCCTAAGTCCATTCCGGTGCATCCACCAAAATAGCTCTTAGATCCAAAGGGGTTGTGGAAATTGAATGCTTGGAGTCCCAAAGCAAACAAATCCCACCTCAGCCAAGCCCGGTCTTGCAGGTCTGGCTGCTGCAGAGATCATACCCTTGGTACAAGCTCACAACTTCAACAAGAGTCCGATAAACAACAAAAGTAAGATGAATGGGTCCCCCAAAACCCTATAGCATAGGAAAAGGGACTCACCAAGACGCAGCCCTAGGGCCGCATGGAAAGGGCCGCCCTACCCGGTGGGGCCCCATATATTAGGAATTTCTCCTAAAGTGAGCTCTCTGCTGAAGCAAAAATTCCAATCAAGCCAAATCACAACAAGCCAAATTAAGAAATATCCAGGTTTAATGGGATTTCTGTGTTCTCTCGGGTGGCCCCAAGGGGGAACCAGCAGGTTGTGAAGGAGGCCACCAAGAGGAAGGAAAAGGGATCACGTGATCCTCTTTCAGGAGTTCTGTGGGAGTAGTTCTGACCCTCCCTAACATCCTGGGATTTGGAGTCCAGACCAATACAGCTCTTAGGCCTGGGAGCTGGGGGTTATGCTCCCTACCTAACAACCCCAGCTCACAATCAAATATAGCTCCAGTCCCAGGGAATCTGATAGCATTTTATGGTTTCTGTGGGTACCAGTTACACACATGGTACACAGACATAAAGGAAAAAAAAATACACGTAAAATTATAATAACTTGGTAAAATTAATATCATTTCAAAAGGTTGCCAATCAGAATAATCATTCCTCCATTAATAACTCAAATGTTTTGTATATGATTTGTTAGATCTAGAAGGGTAAAAAAAAGTTTTTCTATTCTATCTATTCTATTCTATCAAGAATAGTGTTTTAGATTTTATCTGAGAAAACTTTGCACTTTAATTTTCCCTTAAATAGAAATAATTTTTTGGGCCATTTCCCTGGTGTACTCCTTGACTCTCTCTAGCTTGTTTCTTTTGTCAATTTCTCAATTTCTGTCAAAAGCTCTGTTACCTCTATCTGCTCTGAGATGTAAGAAGCTCACAGGGTTATCTTATTTAGTGGAGAACTTTGACTCATAAATGATAACAGGAGATGTTACAAAAGAAAGAAATACCTAGAACTTCCAGTTTATTTATTCAGCACTACATTCTCTTATCTGTGACATTAAATTGTTTAATGGCTAGGAAGAATAGCATAAAAAATAAAAATTTGTCATCTCTAAGGATATTTTCCTGCATCCCACAATGTCCCCAAAGTTTCAAAACTTAACAAAGTAAAACGTACCTTCATAATTGCATGACTTAAAAAATATTCAAAGGCCTAAGGGTTCTCAAAGATTTATAAATAATAGAAGCAGGTTTTGGGTTAGAATTTTCAACATTCTAAAATGGTATTCCCCTTACTTGTATACCTTGTGTGGGTTCCCTATATTAGGAGAAGACAATTAGCAAGTAGAAAAGGAGATCTTAGGGATTTGTGCCTGTGCTTAGGTTATTTCAACTCTGACCTTGGTGAAGTCTGGGAAAAGTCACATAACTGCTCCGGTTTCTCTGAAGGAGAAGGTTGGATTTTCACATGAAGCTTTGACATCTCCAACTTATTCACTGGCCTTCTCCCACACTCACTCTTCAAACTGCAAGCTTCTTCATGCTTCCCATGAGCAAATCAACCAATGAAACATGCTTGTCGATCTGCTCTTCTTGGTAAATTTTTTAGAATATGTGAAGCCCTTTGAGGGAGGCTAAACACATTTAAATTCAAGAGACTTAAGTAGATAATCATCTTAGGTACACAAACCTCAACTCAATTCTGAGTCCAGACAAAAGACTTTAAGAGTCTGGTGTTTATTTGCCTCTGGTGATCGTTAGAAGATCCTTAAATCTTTCTCATTACACTGGTTCTGAGCCGCTGGTCTTGGTCTTTGGAACTAGTCTAACTCTCTTGTGACTTTTTATGAAATTTGCTTTAGAGGCTCTCACTGTATCTGTAAAAGACTTTAGTGATAATAAGTCTAACAGCAAAGGTAATTCTAAAAGGCATAATATTTGACTTTAAAATTGTGAATATCATTGATTTTCTGTTAATTTGGAATTGTGAACATATTATAACATAATTATTAATCACTATGAGTCATCATTTGGTGACAAGAACAAAAATTAAGCTTGTATTTAAATAGCATCACACTAAATTTCATGATTATTATAAATAGCTCTGCTATCTATTAATGAAGTATAGAATGAAGGAGAAGTAATGTTGAAATATTTTTTAAATTAGTAGAAATGATTTTATGTTATTTATTAATGTGGGTATTATATGTCAACAAAATGGTGTGAATTGAAAGAAAACTGTATTTAAAGTATTTAGAAAATTATTCCTATACATAACATTTGAAGTCTGTCATAGCAAAAAGATACATATCCATATGGCATAGCTGTGATTCACCTTCTAGTAGGTGGGTCTAGTTATTATATTTGTAATAAGTAGGTATAGTGTAAACTCTTTTGCTAGTGCTGTTAGCAAAATAATATTACCATCAGTAAGGAATTTTAATTCCTTTCTAGTTTACAGTATTTATACATTTTTTATTCTTAAATTTTGTATTTATGTAAGTGTGTGTGTGTGTGTGTGTGTGTGTGTGTGTGTGCTGTGTGTGTGTGTGTTCATGCATATGGGTACCTAGGAGGTTAAAAGAAAGTGTCATATCCCCTAGAGCTAAAGTTACAGGAAGTTGTGAGCTATTTAACATGGATTCTAGGAATGGAACTCATGGCTTCTTCAAGAGCAGTGAATGCCTTAATCACTGAGTCATGACTCCAACTCTGACAATACTTACTTTTGATTTCTGTAGCTAACATATCATGATTTATTTAGGATAAAAAATAGGAACATTGCTTTTTTCCAAATATTTATGATATAATGACAAAGACAATAACATAAAAATTTATGTAAACACAAAATGCAATATTGTGAGAGAAGTGAAAGTGGAGGGGCTGTTTGAATGTAAAGCTAAATTCAGTGCATGGTTGACCAGATGACAGATAAAGTAAGTGCTCCAAAACTGAGTAAAACATCCAAAACTAATACACTCCCTGTCTTTGGTTTGGATATGTGATTTGGGTACCATCATTGAGGAGAATGAGATCAGCAGGAACAATAATGTTAAGGAGTCTCAAAGGATAGAGCCTGGGAAAAATAGTATTTAGTAGCCAGATGCTCAGATACTTTTTAGTTGTCATTCAACAAGAATTAGGTGGTTGGATATGGAATAAAGGTATCACATGGCTATGAATTCATTGCTAAACTAAAGCTATGCTCTGAGAAGAAAAGAAAATACTCACATCCAAAGAATAAAAGGCTTGGCATCTTGACAACTGAGCAGTTTCAATATGGTGAAATTGAGACTGGAATACATTGTGTGGTGCTGTTCCTGAAGAGATGTGAAGAAATGTTGACTCACTCCAGATAGAAAACCAAAAACAAAGTTGTCCAACATGGTAACCAATAAGTTGCTTCTGGGAGTATGGCTGAAAGATTTACTTACAGAAGAGAACTATACCAGTGAAATCTTATCCCAGAATGGGTGAAGATTCACAAAAGCTGCAAATCTGAGCCCTCTGCATAACTAGCAGGCAGCTCAATACGTGAGAGTCACTTATTAGAAGTTATTTCTGATTGTATCATCTTGATGAAGGTGGGAGTAAGGGTGATTGGGGGTTTGTTTATATGGTAAGTATTGTGGAATTCCTAAGACTTTTGAGTTGTTTACTTCCTGAGTCAATTTTTTTGTTGTTGTTGTTCATTTTGTTTGTTTTCATTTTTCTGAGACAGGGTTCCTCTGTAGCTTTGGAGTCTGTCCTTCAACTAGCGCTTCTAGCCCACACTCTGCCTCCCAAGTGCTGAGATTCAAGGATTGTGCCACCACCTCCTGGCTTACTTCCTGAGTCTTAATTAGTCTCCCATCTGGATGGGGATGGATGTTTCAAGTCACAGGAACTTGCTGCAGAAGAGATTTGAATTTTGATACAGAATGATAGAAACAACAACAACAACAACAACAACAACAACAAACCTAAGTTAAAATATGCCTTGAATTTATCTACACAAGGGAGCATAAAAATCACCCTGAGTTTTAAGTCAACTATTAAATGCCCTATAAGTATTCTAACATTTTATTTAGTGTGTACTTTTATGTTAATAAATAACATTACCATTGAACTATGAGTCTCAAATATTTTCTTTGAACTTCATAGAAAAGAGTATATGAAGTGTTTCTGTTCTCACATCTTTGTTGTATCTGTCTCAAGTAGGTATCAAGTATGTGAGTCATCTCCATGTAGGATCACAGAATGGACCAGGACAATATTATTGCTCAACTAGTCAATTCTAGTTTATCATAACATAGCATGTATTCTTGTCTGATAGTTATGCTCTTGAGAATTGGTATTTGATGAAGAATAAGGAAAATTATTATGATGATCATGAGGATAAAGCAATTATGTTTGGAATCAGTGCCTTTATTTAAAAAAAATCCCAGAGATCTAGCTCTCCTTTTTTACCATTTAAAGAAAACAGATACTTGCAAGGTGATGGTCCTTCTCCAGACACCACCATCTGTACTTACTTTCATATTGAAATTCTCAGACTCCAGAAAACTATGAGGAAAAAACTCGCTTTGTTTATAAGCTACTCAATGCACAGTATTTTTGTTGTAATAAGCCAAATCAATATGCCAAAAGATATTTGTTTCTTTTGTATCAACCTTTTAAAGCCATGACTTAAAAGTACATTAATTTCTTTTATCTCAAAGTTATTGCTGCTGCTCCCATTGTTCAAACAAGCTTGCAATTTGAGGACATTATTTGTTAGCTGATTACGAAATAAGCTGATAGCAAAAGATAATGAAAAGAGTGAGATTTCATTCTCCCTTATATTTTAATAAAAGCTCTTTGTGGAGTATTTCTCATATGTTAATTAGTAGCTGATTAGTGGAGCTGCATTATGAACTACTTGATTCACTTTTAATATATTGGCCATTCAATATTACCACAGCTAATTAAACATGTGATTTCTTCAACTAATTGTTATTATCTAAAGAATTAAGATGCAAATTCATTGCACTCTACAAGACAAATCATTTAGGGAGTGGAGGGAAAAGACTTACATCTACCACTCATAACATTTTCCTCTTCAGAGTTTGCCTTGTCTTCACAAACCTTCCTTTGTCTAAAATATTGAAAGTTTAATGACTTAGGAGAGAAAACATTTGAGACAGTATCTTTGGTAATCAACTGCTCTGATTTGTAAAATTTAACATTTGAAGGACTAGTAAGGTCCTTCCACCACCACCAAAAAAAAAAAAATCACATTATATATCAATAAATGTCATCAACTGATATCAGTTGGGGACCGAGTATTCAGTTGCTCAAAAATTTGGGGGATATCTCATTAAGGGGTAATTGAGAAATCAGGCACTAGAGAAATTCCTAGGTGTTGGGACTTAATGGAGTCCTGGCCTTCCTACTCACCTCCCCTTTTGGTGACCTTTCTTGCCCTTGTTGTTCTGGGTTTCTGAGAAACTTGCAAGTTCCCTGCTCTCAGAGTTGTTTACCAACCCTGCTTCCTGAGCCTTGGCCCTAACCTGAGCATCCATCCTGTTGGCCCACCTGTCTGGGTTAGGTAAAAACCCCCTTGGTGATGTAAAATAAAGGTTTCTGATTCTACAACATCCTTAGTGAGTGTTTCAGCAATCCTGATGTCATTTGCTCAAACTCAGCATCCAGGCTGTGCTGGTGCTGTACCTAGGGCTCCTCAATGATTACCCCATTTAAGACTGCAATAGTGGAGGAGAAGGTATCTGAACAGGTATTCCCTGTATGACTCCCTAAAATGTCATCATAGAATCTTTGTCTAGTAACTGATGGAAGAAGGTGCAGACATCCACAGCTAAGCAGTGAACTGAGCTCCTGGAGTCCAGTGGAAGAAAGGGAAGAGCAAAGGGGTAAAGACCATGGTGAGGATGTCATAGAGACAGCTCGTTGAGCTTGTGGGAGTTCATTGACTCTTGACTGACAATCGGGGACCCTTGATAGGACCGAACTTTATAGGTTCTGTGAATATGGGTGACAGTTGTGTGGTTTGGGCAGTTTGTGGGGCTACTTGCAGTGGAATCAGGATTTATCCATAGAGCGTGAACTGGCTTTTTGGATCCCATTACCTATGGAGGGATATCTTACTCAGCCTAGATTACGTGACATGGTGGTGGTAGGGCTTGGGTCCTGCTTTATGTGATGAGATACTTTGCTGACTCCCTAAGGGGATGCCTTATCTTCTCTAAGAAGTGGGTGGGCATGGAGTGGAGAGAAGGTGAGGAGAGCAGTGGAGAGAGGAGGAAGGGGGAAATGGGAAATAACAAAAGAAAGATACCATAAAAAATTATTTAATTTCCCCACTAGAAAACAACTAGAATGGATTTGTATGATAATCAAACTTGAAATATGAAAAATAAATAAAGTCTGGTAGTAGATACTCATTCCTCACCAGGAGTCTTAACACACCTGATTCTGCTTTTCCTTCTTCCATAGAATTTTCCACCTTTCAATATATTGTAACATGTCCTTATACCTATTTTTAGTGCCTCATCACACTGCCAGATCAACAGGGTTTAGCTTTGAAAATTAACCACCACCTCCATAAGATGGTGGCAATAATCATGAGGAATCAATGTTTATTTTTGTAAAGTACTTCAAAGACTGTTTTCCTCACATAAGTACCATTAAAATGTATGTAATAACAGGGGAAATTTTAAAAGGCTGCTAAAAAACACAGGTCTTTGATGAGACAGTGCTAAGATGGTTGGATGTGTTTATCAATGATGAGGTCATGTCTACCATGTATGAGAAGTTTGATTAAAGAAGGAGCCTAGACAAAGATTCACCATAAATCTCACCATGATAACACAAAGTGAAATTACTGGCAGTGAGACACTCAATGAAATCCACTTTAAGAGTTTATTTGAGAAAGAGAGAGAGAGAGAGAGAGAGAGAGAGAGAGAGAGAGAGAGAGAGAGAGAGAGACATGCACAGGCCTGGGAAGAACTGGTGAGAGAAGAGAGCATGCAGCAGCCTTGTTCAGGTTTTAAAGCCCTAGTGCATATGCAAAGGGATTTACAGAATTGCGACATGCATACATCTTGTGACTACATTTTATGCAGGTCATGGAGGGCTTGAGGACCCTGGGTGGCTATATAAATTGCTGGGATGCTTAATGGTGAATGTGTGGCCATGGAACCCAGAATTGCCAGTGCTTAGGGTGGCTAGTCATTCAGTCAGAGCACTGGGTGATAGAAATGGTAACATTAAGATCCTTAGAATCTTATTGTAACCCATAGTCAGACATGCCATTTGACTTCCTAAGACACAAGAATTTATTTCATTTTCACACTGTTAATTTGATTTTATATCTTTGCAAATTCAATCTGTACACCTTTGAATAATAGCTTGGTTTAATGCTGTTATATGAATTTGATGTTTAAATCATCAGTGGGCATGTATCAGTGATAACATCCTTACTGTGCAGGCATTCAGTGGGTACCTTCTACAGTGTAGGCTACACTAGGTTAGAGACGTACTACTACCTTCACAATGCTTGCAGTTGTGTTAGAGAAACAAGGGAAAAAGTGACGAATTATATACTATAAATCGGCAGACCAAGTATAGCAAATAACAATGTTCTATTTGCCAGTTTTGTTTACCAAAGGAAGTCCCTGTTTTTATTTCCATCACATCCAGGGCCCCCACCAGCTGTCAGCATTCAGGCAGAATGCTTAGTCACCCCAGGCATTAGCGCTTCTCGGTCCCAATGCTGTACATATGCGATCACTACACAGCGTGGTCATGTAATCTATGTATGATGTAGCTACCTAAGCACCTGTACACATGTGCGGGATGGCCTTTTAAAACAGACATGCCTGCTCCAGCCTCTCTCACATCACACTGTATCAAACAGACCTGTGCACTACCCACATTCCCTCTTCCTTCCTCTGTTAATAAAACTCTTTTTATTTTATTATTATTATTTTTTGGTTTATTTTTTTATATTTAAAAAATTTCCATCTCCTCCCCTCTTCCTCCCCATTCCCTCCCCTCCCATCCACCCATTCCCTCCCCTCCCCTCCACCCATACACCCCCTCCCTCTTCAGGCCAAGGAGCCATCGGGGTTCCCTACTCTATGTTAAGACCAAGGTCCTCCCAACTCCCCCCAGGTCCAAGAAGGTGATCAACCAAGCTGAGACGGCTCCCACAGAGCCTGTCGTGCAGAAGAGTCAAAGCTCAGCGCGCCTTTGTCCTTGGCTTCTCAGTCAGCCTCCACCATCGGCCACATTCAGAGAGTCTGGTTTGGTCTCATGTTCCATCAGTCCCAATCCAACTGGAGTTGGTGATCTCCCGTTAGTTCTGTCCCACCGTCTCCATGGGTGAACGCACCCCTCAGGGTCCTGACTTTCTTTCTCATGTTCTCTCTCCTTCTGCTCCTCATCAGGACCTTGGGAGCTCAGTCCGTTGCTCCAGTGTGGGGCTCAGTCATTTTCTTCATCTATCGCCAGGTGGAGGTTCTATGGTGATATGCAAGAAATTCATCAGTATGGCTATAGGAACTGGCCTTTTCAGGCTCCCTCTCCTCAGCTGCCCAAGGAACTAGCTGGGGGCATCTCCCTGGAAACCCGGGAACCCCTCTAGAGTCAAGTCTCTTGACAGCCCTCAGATGGCTCTCTTAAAGTGGGGTTCGCTGTATATCTTGTAATCCATTCTCACGCCCGGTAATACCAGTCCTTTTTATGTAATTCCAGTTAAGCTGCATGTAAAATTAGCCACAAGTAGCAAGTATAAAAAAAACAGTGCAATAAAAGACTAAGAAGAAAAACATGGGAGGAGGCCAGAGATACAGATTTCGTCGGTTTTCTCGGGGATTTGAATGAAGATGGGTATAACCAATTCCTACTGGTATGTTGGATTATTCCATAACAGAGTGGGAAGAAGGAAGAGATGTTGCCTTAGTATTTTATAAAGGAGTTGAGATTAGTGAAGACAGGGAGGAGGGTGGGGAGAAAGTTTACAACAGAAAAAAAGGAATGACTAGAGAGCTTCCTCTATGGCAGAGCAAAGGAATATGCAAATGAGGAGCTGTGAAAATGTGGGGGAGATAACATAAAAACAGACTGTTTAAAAATATCCTTGAAGATAAGGATATGCAGACCAGCATGTGGAAAGGGGTTAATTCTTTTTTAATGAGAATATAAAGCTCTTCTTAAATTCTTTTTAAATTGGTTAACTCTCCCCTGCCTTGAGAATGTCTTTGGTAATTGGTGAGAAAGTATACAGGGACAAAATTTTCCTTCGTGTGTGTGTGTGTGTGTGTGTGTGTGTGTGTGTGTGTGTGTGTACACACAAATACATATGCATGTATTAGAATGTGTATGGCTGAGGATAACTCACACCTGTGACATTCGTAATACAAATATGTAATGCTCCAACAGCACAGGTCATTTTATACCCTTTCCTTAAATATAGATATATTCCTTGTTATTCTGGAAACTTCACTTTTGGACTCATGTAGTTACAACATGCACAGCACACTGATAAAACACTTAAATAGCACTTAATACACTCATGATGTGAGATTTTCTAAAGGTATAGGCACTAGTTTTGACAATACCTTTGAACTTAAGAAATATCTGGAAACTTGCCCATCTATTAAAAATGAGTATTGACCTCTATCTACCCCTAGCAGAACATTATCTGTCTTTACCAACCACATAAGATCTGTTTTATCAATTGATATCTATAGTCTTTGGAAATGTTCAGAAAAAAATTCTTCTAAAACTATTTTCCATGCTTTCCCTTTTTCCCTCTAACACAGGACGGGGTCTTATTTAAAACTTTAACAAATTAAGTTGACGGAGGAATGGCAAACAATGTTCATATGTATGCAAGGAAGTGAATTTCTGATTTGAACTGTTGGGCGCTGGCAGCCTGAGCTGATAAATAGTAAGACATCCAACGAATCCTTTACAAGAATGTTTTCTTCTCTCTTACACTCAATCCTACGCATCTCCAAAGAATACCCAACATTCCTCTATTTTCCTTGCTGTGTTCTCTAGAAAATATTTGACATGTTGAAAATACTGCATAAAGATAAACATGCCCTTTTCAGGGGCAATACTCTTAGAAAATGAAAGAAGACCCAAGGAAATACAAACTCAAAAATTACAACACTGTACATGGTAAAAACTCATGGTGCCAGTACTTGGATGAGAACTTTTTGGACTTTGGGTTATAGTGCAACACCTATGAACTATGGCAATGATCAGAATGGGAAAACATTCATAAAGGTGAACTAAGTGTAACTTACATGGTGGTGGCAACCAAAAGCTTTCTAATTAACAGGAGGGAAATTATTCCTGGCACTGGAAGCCAGCCACCTTCCTGGAGCTACTGAGGTCATGTACCTTGGAGATCTCCTACCTCCACTTTGCTAGATCAACATAATTCTTTATTGCACCCCAAATCTTACTAGTATACCTACAAATAAGTGTAGCTATCACCAAGAAGACTCTCTGTAATATAAAATGAAGACCTTTACAATAACCTAAAATAGATACAATGAAGAGATTAACTGATCATGGGGAGACTAACCTCAGTGTATACATCCACATAACAGCTCATTCATCTATGGAATGTCAAGAAGAAGAGGTAGAAAGGTAAGAGACAGACAGACAGAGTCTGCAATGAAACTATCTTTTAGAAATGGCTGTATAAGCAAGACTAGAACAATGGAAATATCAATGGACATGTTAATATGGAAGAGAGCAATCTCCATGGGGAGCCTTCTAGACAAAGAACTACAGACTACTAATGAGTTTTCGGGGGAGGAAGGTTACCCTCTCCCAGGGATGAGACTCCTCACTGTTTGTCCAATGCAGAGTGTTTAGCCCTGAAACCACAGAAACATACAAATGGCAAAGATGGACTACTGTAGGAATTTCTTCTGTTTGTATGTTGCTCTAATTGGTTAATGAATAAAGAACCTGCCTTGGCCTAGTTGATAGAGCAGCTCTTAGGTAGGTGGAGAAAATAACTGAATGCTGGGAGGAAGAAAGACAGAGTGAGAGAAGTCATGGATCCTCTGCCTGAGATGGACACCAGTTAGAATCTCTGGTAAGGCACTGCCACATGGCAGTACACAGATTAATGGAGATGGGTTAAACTAATATGTAAAAGTTAGCCAATAAGAAGTTAGAGCTAATGCCCAAGCAGTGTTTTAATTAATATAGTTTCTGTGTGGTTATTTCCAGTGTAAGCTACCTGGGCAGCCAGGACAAACATGTAACCCTCTCCTTTCAACACTTAGTGAAAATGTGATCAACTAAATCCACATAAAACTTGAGAGGGCTTAAAAAGAATATATATATATATATATATATATATATATATATATATATATATATATATGAATATGAGAGAGAGAGAGAGAATAACAGAGCTTTATGCTGTTTGGTTTGTGGCGTGCAGCAGAGACTTTTCCTGACTCAGCAGATGCAGCAGGGAAAAAGGAGTGGTTTTAAGATACCAGCTTTCTGGGCTGTGCCTCCAATGTAACCTCTGACTCTTGCGGGAGACAGAGCATTTTGATGGGGTTTGTGAGCAGATCGCTGCAACTTGCTTGATGGCAATGTGGACCACCTTTGTGCCTGGAAGTGTGGTGGTGTGCTTGGCTCTCAGAGGTTTAAGCAGCTCTGCCATGCTGGACTCAGTGGGGCAAGCCTGCAGTACCTGTATTTTACCTAAGAATGTCACAGCTTAGATTCTTAAGCACTTAGCATTTTAAAAACTCAAAGCAAAAGTTACAGATTCATGATAGGACAGATTCGGACATAAAAGACCTCCAAATGGGTCACAGTGTTGAATAAATGTATGTAGGTTTGGGAGAGAGAAGGAAAAGAATATAGAGAATCATAAAATAAAGTAAATGTTTAAAAAAGGGGGTAAAGTTTTTAAAAAGACAGAGTGAACATAGACATACATTAAAAGGAGTAAAGAAAAATAAGCTACATAAGAATGGAAAATTCACAGAGAGTCTGGATTATGTATACTATTGTGTTTTCTTTGAAATTTTGACTGTTAAGGAGCTGAGTACAGACATTTCATTGTATGAGCTGCTAAGCTAAATCAGCATGTATATTATAAAGTTATCTTGACTTTAGAATTTGGGTCTAAGGATATGGTGCTTTGGAAAAGAGGTTCTTTTGTTTCCACAGAAGATGAGAACCTGTGGAATACCTCCAGCCAATATGCATTGATAGACCACGCCCTCCTGAAAGGTTTTTCTGAACACCCTCAAAAAATTACTTTGCCCAACTGGTGACTGAGATGAATCTAGCATACAGAATACACCATAAAAGGACTGATTACCAGCGCACCTATCAGCAGGAAGCAGCATGGATGAATCTACACCCATATTCCCAAATATTGTCTATAAATGTTTATTTACATTTAAATGGTGATATGATATAGATATAGATATAGGACTTGCATTAGTATGGATCCTGGTTTGTTGATACAAATTTAAGGTCAGTTTTGTTATATGTATATTTCTGCTCTTGGTTAAGGTATTGTGTCTGTGTAGTTCATTTAAAATGTAATGTATAATTTAAAAATATAGATTAATAGTCATCTATAATAGTCATGTTTATAGCCATGTTAGTTAAATTTTCTAGATATATAGATGTATAGTTCAACTAGATAGGTATTCTTCAAATCAGAGACCTTCAGAATATGGCATTTAAAATCTTTAAGAATTTAAGACTTGTCATAACAGTGAGAACATCTGCTCCTAGCAGCACCAAACTACTTCAAAAGGATGAAGGGCATTGAAGAGACTCCTTATGGAGTTGATTAGCCATTTGAGCAAGAAACTGCTCTTGCCTGGACTGCTTCATGGTATGCTATAAAACTGGACATGAAGAACCCACAGAGAAATGACTGCTGAATCTGCCTAAAGGTGAGACAATCCTTCAGGAATCCTGTTTCATGAAAGAGTCTGGCAGGATACAGACTCTTTCTTCAGGATACAGAAGAAAGTGACTGAACTGTCTTTGAAATCTGCTTCATAAAAAAGTCTACTGGATACTATTGGCCTGAAGGCCAAAGATGGATGTCCCAACAGTATAGAAGAACTTTGGGTAACTGTCTATGAAGCAAGATGTCTCTGTCATTTCTAGAGTTTTGGAAGTTGCTTACAATGGACTTCCTGTTTACTTATGTAATATTATATCCTTCTGTAGTCTTTGATGGAGTTAAAGATTTTATAGTTATAGTTCTACTTAGTTATGATAAAAGATAAGTAAATATAAGTATTATTAGTGTAATTCTTATTTGATACCTGTTTTGTTATATATAATTTTACTATGTTAAAGTTAAAGCCTTCCTTTTTGTTTAAACAGAAAAGGGGAAATGGTGTACAAGTTACTTCTGTTTGTGTGTTGCTTTAGTTGGTTAATGAATAAAGAAACTGCCTTGGCCTAGTTGATAGGGCGGATCTTAGGTAGGTGGAGAAAACAGAACTGAATGCTGGGAGGAAGAAGGGCAGAGTGAGAGAAGCCATGGATCCTCTGCCTGAGATGGACGCCTGTTAGAATCTCCTGTAAGCCACTGCCAAGTGGCAATACACAGATCAATGGAGATGGGTTAACTAATATGTAAGAGTTAGCCAAGAAAAAGTTAGTGTTTTAACTAACAAGCAGTGTTTTAATAAATACAGTTTCTGTATTTAATTAATACAGTTATTTTGGGTGTAAGCTAACTGGGCATCCAGGACAAACAAGCGACCCTTTCCTTATAACAATGGACCAAGCATGTTGTTTTTTATATATTTATACATACACACAGGCAGATAGACAGGCAACAAACACACACATCCATACTCATGCACACAAACATATATGTAAATAACGTGTATATATGTAACAGTAATCATCAAAGAACAGAGCTATCAATTTAAAAGTGGGCAAATTGGGAAGGACTAGAAGTAAAGTAACTGGGAGTTGCTGGAAGGAGGTAAGTGATATATTTCAGAAAAAAAAACTTTTAAAAAGTAAGATGAAGGAAGTTTCTAGAAGCAAATGGTGTCCTTTTGCAAATACACTAGTTAGGCACAACATACAGATCAGAATAAATTGTTAAAAATTGGAAGCAAATTAATTTTAAAATATCTGTTTTTTTCTTACTTTTATCCCTTCTTTCTCTTTTAATTTTTTCCCATCTCTTTTTCTTTCCTTTTTTGTTTCTTTAAGAGTGACAGAGAATCCATGAACTGCCACTATGAAGACTTGGGCATTTTGATCTGTGAAGAAAGGTGATATTGCTATGCCATGTTTGTAATGTCTGTGGGGACATTGAAGACTTCTTTATGTAACGAGCAAATAACTAACATACATCATATGAATTGGACACATTGAATCACATTAGAAGGAAAGTTGTCTTGGATCAAAATAATAGTAAGTCAGTCTATTATATAGGAGCCAAATGAGATTCCTGTATGTCTAGTCATGTTGATTGCCTTATTGGTGGAAAATGGGAAGGTTTTTGGTTTTTCATCTTTTTATCATACTAACATTGTCATAGAGTCTCTACTCTGTGGCCATTAGCTGTACTCATTTGCATCCCAAGAGTCATTATCTGCAGATATTACCATATTGAGGCTAGAAACATTAACAAATGGTTTTGATTATAGCACAACATTCAATTCACAGAAAATTTCAAAATTTCAGAAATACAAAAGGATATGGAACTGAAGAGTTCTCCTCATTTTTACCATGAGTTTCTTAGGGCAGGAAACAAGTGATGTGTGTAGTAACAAGTGTAAACTAGATAGAGAGAGAATGCATAGTCACACCATGGGACAGATATGACTTGATTCACAGTTTGGTTACTTCCCGATAAACTCATCATGAGCAGAACATAAGTCAAACGAATTTAATGTCTTTAACCTACCCAAATCATAGATTTGCCGACTAGTACACGTTACAGTGTTGATTATTTTACCTTGTAGATCTTAGACATCCCAAAGCATTTCCAGAGAGCATTATACCACATATTGCTACTCTGGGTAAAGATGAATAAAATTCAAATTTGAAGGATTTCTTTTAACTAATTCACACTGCTTTCATTCCAAATTAAAATTTAAAAATCATAAGTTGGTCCATCAGAAGCTGAAGAATCACTTTGTTCTCAAGCTTTGCTGGGCATGATAATGACAAGGACAGTTTGATGAAGCACATATTTCTGAAGTCTACTCCGGGGAATTTGATTTTGCACATCTAGTCTGGGACCTAAGAATTTGCATTACAAACTAAATGTTAGGAATTGTTGATGCTATTGATCCTGGGACCACTCTTTGATTAGCAGGGTTATATGGTAATGTAAAATAATGAGATACAATGTAAATGATATTCAGAAATGAAGAGAGGAGAGCCAGACATGAAAGTAGACAAAGGTAGACAAAATGAACCCGTGCCATTCAAGGCCAAAATAATGGTTACATCACTGCAAGAAGGTGGTAAGACAATAATGTCTACTGAGGAAGCTTCTAGCCAGCTGATAACTGTCTAAGTCTTTATTTTTGTGCTCACTGCATAACTGTATGCAGTTGTAAAATACTCACAGAAGTGAACAAAAACATCACCCATCAAGATTAACCAGACCCAAAGTCTATACTACTCAATGAACTTCTGTATTTTTAAACCAGACATTCAGAACAGAGGGTATGGAATATCAGAGAAACTTTTTTAAAGTTTTATTCTTTCTGTACTTTCTTCATTTCCAGTTATATTTGACAAAAAATAATGATGGAGGGCAGGCAAGTCTGGAAATACCAGTTACTCAATCTTTAACTGACTCTAGAAGCCATCATAGACATTGTCAGAGAAGAAAAAACACAAAAATAAAAATGACATAGTTTCCACCTTCAGATAAATCACAGTTTAATCATGGAATGAGACACTTCAATAAGAAAGATTATGATTTATGTCAAAAATGGTATAAAGTGCTTCAAATCGTCAAAAAAGAGAAATATAACTCCTGATTTAGAAGTGCCACAGAGCTTTTAATGAGGTGATGGGAGTGAGAGATGGGTCTTGGATTGATGTGTAGTTTTCACAATTGATTTGGCTTCATATTTAAAGCCATTCTGTATCTGGGTTCTTTAATCTATGCTTCATATTTTGTTGAGATGACAGTTATTCAGCCTTTTTTTATTATAGTTCAAACCCAACTGAGTCTTCTGGTCATCAACTTTCAATATTAATTTGATTTACTCCAGTAGTTGAAAACATGATTTGCCTTCCAATTTGCAGAAAATATACTTAGTTTATCTGATGCAAAAGCTGAAAAATAAAAAAGAAATGAGGATGTATAATCCAATTTTTAACTATTTTAGTCATTTAAATGAGGTATATTGTTTCAGTTAATGTCTAAGGGTACACAAATTAAATTAATTCCCTCTCCTATATCACAAAATATGATCAGTGATATTGTTCAGCATATGTTATTTTAGATTATACATTTATAGAAAATGAGAGAAATACAATAACACAAGAGTACATTGTCAATCATGTAGATGCCCCAAATATGGATTTAAACATTATAGTTAGGAAATCTCCATGAATAACTTTAAATAAAAGATTATGTCCCACAGGGCTCCAGAAATATCTCAGGGTTAAGATCACTTGCAGCTATTACAGAAGACCCGACTTCTGTTCTCAGTAACTGTAACTGACAGCTCACACCCACGTATAATTCCAGCTGCAGGAAACCTTATGCTCTCTGCCCTCTTCTGGCCCCACATATAGCAGCAGGTATGTGTGCCTGCCTACGAATACACAGACACATAGATATACAGACACATAGAAACACACACAGACAGACACACATGCAAAATACAAAGCAAATAAATAACTATGTCTCATTTTTTCCAGTTTCAAGAAATTTAGAACTGTAGATATCACAGCCCCAATCAGGCTTATATTTTTTTCAATTCACTTCTCATTCTCTTATCTGGACATATTATTGGATGTGCTATTTTTTTTGTAGACAAAAGTTAATGGATGAGGAAGGATTCTACATGTCTGTACCCTTACCAATACTTTCTAATATTAGTATTTTATGTGGCCATTCTAACAGTTATACAGCATTATCTTATTTTAGTTTGAGATAAACTTATTTTCATTGGGGTTTAGCTAATGAGATATAATGAATATCTTTCTTTGTGTTAGTGCTAATGTAACTTATTTGTCAGAACAATATGCATTTATCTCTTCTGTCATTTGTAGTAGGGTTACTTGTTTAACTATTAATATTTGGTAGTATTTGACCATTTAAAATGTTTGTTAAAGTAAATAATCCTAAAATAAATATGGAACCACAAAAAATACCTCAAAGAGCAAAAAAGTTTAGTCAAAAAAAAAAAAAACTGGAGTCAGCATCATACCTGACTTTTGAATTTATTATAAATATATTCATATAAATATATGAATGTGAAAAGGAAACAGGTTGAGGAAATATAGTGTCCTGAATACATGGTGTTGGGAAAAGCTAATCACCACATGAATAAAATTGGACACAATTATTTCTGCCAGAGAAAAATTTTGTTGCTATTCTTTTGCATATGCATGTATATATACTAATAATGCAATGTATACATGATTATTTTATTTATTCACTGAAGAAAAATATTTAACTAATTCAATCAGTTATTATTAGGTTTTTAGAATAACTTAAATATTTTACTTTATACTATTATATTTAGTATTACTTTTGAGTAACTCAATTGTTACTATATAGATAAAACTACAATTTTGTTAACTGCTCTTATAATTTGAACATTATTAAAACTATTTAATGACAGATTTTTAATCTACATATTCATGGTCCATATAAATGGTGATAATATCTCAGAATTGAAATGTATTTATTTTTCATACTTTGTTTTCCTATCCATGGTAAGATGCTATGTAGTTGGACTTTCTTGGACCACCAACCAACAAATAATGACATGGAAACTTGTTATTAATTATGAATGCTTGGCCTTAGCGTAGAATTTTCCCCAAGTAATTATTATAACTTAAATTAACCTGATTTTATTCATCTACGTTCTGCCACATGGCTTTTCACTCTCCTTACTTTCTGCATGTCCAAATTCTTCTGTGTCTTGCTGGCATCTCTGCCTCTCCTTTTCCCAGAGTCCTCTCTCTCCCCAGAAGTCTTGCCTATTTTCTTCTGCCTAGCTATTGGCCATTCAGTTCTTTATTAAATCAATTAGAAGCTACCTTAGGTAGAAAAACATTCTTGCAGTATATAAAAAATTTATTCCAACCTATGTTATGATGATTAATTCTCATTAGGCTGTTAGCACTATAACCTATATTGATTGAATTTCATTGTCAAACAAGTTTTGACTTCCTAGGAAAAATCAGTCAGCAGTTCCAGATCTGTAAATACTGATACAGACTTTTTCATCTAAGGTCAAGAAAAGCATTGCTTGGTAGACTTATTTAAGAGTGGGAGTTTCTCATTTTAAAAAGAGAAGTACAGAAAATTATCAATTATATTAAGAGGTTTTTTGTTCCATAATGTCTACATCTATCAAGACAACAGGTGGTAGCTCACAAATAAAATTCATTTTTATTTGTCAGTTACAACCATGACAACCGCTAGTTTTCTTTTCTTTTCTTTTTTTTTTTGTTTTTTAGGAACAATGGCTCAGGAAGTTGATCCCCTATATGCAATATCAATCATCCACTATAAAACAAGGCAAGCCATTTGCAGTGGCTTTCTTTCTCCGTCTTCGTAAAAGTGACAGACACGATTAACACTGCTCAGGTGTCACCGCACATTAAAGAGTCAATGCTGACTTCAAAGAGAGAGAGGAATAAGCTGCTGTGAATAGCCTGTGTGGAACAGCTTCAGGTAAGAATGTTTGCCAGAGATAGTTAAGATGCACTCTAGCACAATTTGACAAGAAATTTTCTAGGACGTGTCACATTGATAGTGGTGGTAGAAATGCATACACTAGTAAAAGACTTAGCTGTATAAATACAAAAACCTTTTAAAGATGTAGGCTATTTCGGTTATCCATAGTAGCATTTATGGACTAATGGTATGCAGAAGATAATAAAATTCATCACAAATAGTTGAGGAATAGAGACAATAGGGACATTTAGCCACTCTCAGAGACTTACCCATTGTTTGTCAAGAAAAGTTGAAAACCTAACATCCTACAATTTAAACTAGCAATCTGATTCATTCCCTATAGTTGTTTAATTAGAATTTATTTTTCTAGAGTTGAAGAATAAAACTTACCTGCACAAAGCACTATCTTAGTCTGTTTGTGAGCACTGAAGAGTTTGGGAAGTGAGCTTTTGCCCATGTTTGTGGTTAGCTCCGTCTAGAATTACAAGGCAAAACAATGCTTTCTGTGAAGCTGCCAACACAAGGAAGTTGTTTCCCCAGGAAACTGTTGGAATCACAATCTGTATCCAGCGGCTTTGTACATCTCTTGCCCTGTCCAAAGTTAAATAAAGAAACGAGATCTGCATTTCCATATAAATTTGCATAGAATATGTTTTCTGAACTAAAGCCACAGTTCTAGCAGCATTTTATGACCTCAATACAAGTGCAAAGAAATCTCCATATTTCACAATCCATTTAAATGTGCAATCCAGAACCTTTCACCTAGCCTTCATTTGGGAACAGGTTAATATGCAATGTAACCACATGCTAAAATACCATTATCAAGTTGGAATCTGAAATAGGCTTCTATAAATGCCTTCACATTGATGAATGTGCTCAACCAGCATCACCTGCTCACTGAGTGGTACCTGCGTTTTGAGACAGGTGTCGTCCTGAAAAGACATGTTAAAAGATAAGATATGTAAAATGTCATCAGACATCAGTATCAACAGACATGCATATTTCCCATATATTTGATTATAGTGAACACTAACTCTGAATTCTAGTTAAAGTATTGTATCTTCCCTGGCTATTCCATTCTCCACATTAGTAGACCCCATGCCACCAAAACTTATCATTGAACATTATTTAAAATATTGCCACTATTTTCTTTTGAAGTAGAAAGATGTAACCCAGGATATCCTAGAATTCTTTATGTGTACTATACATATGGAGGACAGAATGGTCTGAATCTGTGTTCTTCCTTCTTTATCTTCCTGAGTGATGGGATTACAAGGATTTGCCACTACTCACAGATGACAGTGAAGTTTCTGTGGTCAGTTATTTCAATCTTCTTATACATTTATACCATGTATTTTGCCTCTTGGATTTTGAGAATTTTTTCATCTTATAATTACTAATTTATATATGGACACATGGAACAGTCATACCAAAGTCAGTATAAACACTATCCTTAGGGTGGATCACTCGATTTGCATTACTAATGATAATTTTGTTGAAATAAATTTCCTCTGATTATATTTCTCTTTTTAATTAATTAATTTTTTTAAAAAGAAAACCCATCTTTTAATTTTATATACCAATCCCAGTTTCCAGTCCCTCCCCTCCTCTTGCACTCTCTCCCTTTCCCTCCCCACCACCCCCTATCTACTCTTCAGGGAGGTTTAGGGTTTCCATGGGAAGTCACCAAAGTCTAGAACATTGTTTGAGGCAGGACTAAGACCCTCTCCACTATATCTAGGCTGAGCAAGGTAGCCCTCCAAAGAAGGTTCTATGATGACATTTAAAGTAGCCATCAATCTGCCTACCGGACAAGGCCGGTTCAGACACCCTCTCCACTATTGCTAGGATTCTTAGCTGGGAATTTTTCTAGTATGAGGTTTTTTGTTAGCCCCATAATGGCTCCTTTAATCAAGATTTCTCTTTCCTTTCTCTATGTCCTTCTCCCATCACAACCATTCCATTTTCAGCATCTTCTCCTCCCGTCTCTCCTCCTCCCATTCCACCCTCCCTTCTCCCCCCACCTCTATGCTCCTAATTTTCTAAGTAGATCTTGATGGTTTCCCCTTTCCAGAAGGACTCATGTATGTTTCCCTTAGGGTTCTCCTTGTTTTGTCTGCTTCTCTGGGTTGTGGACTATAGTCTCCTTATTCCTTACATCTAATATCCACTTATGAGTGATTATATAACATGCTTGTCTAGGTTACCTTAGTTAGGATATTTTTTTCTAGTTCCTTCCAATTGCATGCAAATTACAAGATGTCATTGGTTGTTTTTTTTTTCCCCCACAGAGTCTCCATTGTGTAAATGTTCCACATTTTTTAATTCATCCATTTGTTAAGGGATATCTAGGTTGTTTCCAGATTTTGGCTATTATGAATAATGCTGCTATGAACATAGTTGAGCAAATGTCCTTCTAGTGTGATTGAGCTTCCTTTGGGAATATGGCCAAGAGTGGTATTCCTGGATCCTGAGGTAGACATATTTCCAATTTTTTGAGAAACTGCCATACTGATTTCCAAAGTGAATGTACAAGTTTGCAATCCCACTAGCAATGGATGAGTGTTCCCCTTACTCTGCATCTTCTCGAGCATAAGCTATCATTGGTGTTCTTGACCTTAGCCTTTCTGACTGGTATAAGATGGAATCTGAGAGTCATTTTGATTTACATTTCCATGATGGTTAAGGATATTGAACATTTCCTTAACATTTCAGCCATTTGAGATTCTTTTGTTGAGAATTCTCTGTTTAGATCTGTACCCCATTTTAAAATTAGATTATTTGGTATTATGGCAATTTTTTGAATTCTTTATATATTCTGGTAATCACGTTTCTATCTGATGTGGGGTTGTTGAAGTTCTTTTCCCACTCAGTAGGCTGCCTTTTTGTCTTATTGACTTTGTCTTTTCCTTTACAGAAAGAAGCTTCTCAGTTTAAGTTAAGTTGCTGTGGGACAATTGTCTAGCAAACATGTGTTATATTCTTTAATGCTGCATTTATTCAACTCTGTGTTGAACTTTTCCTGTTTAAAAGCTGTTTTACTTTTCTTGTTTAAAAGCCTGATATGTCTAATAAAGAGCTGAATGGTCGGTCATAGCTAGGCAGGAGAGAAGAAGGGTTTTTGATATTGGCCATTCTGACAATATAGATGTCCCTCAACCAAAGAGCAGATAAAGAAAATGTGGTACAACTACACAATGGTGTATTACTCAGTGGGGAAAAAAAAAAAACCGACACCATGAAATTTACATGCAAATGGATGGAACTAGAAAAAAATCATCCTGAGTGAGGTAACCTAGACCCAGAAGATAAACCTGGTATGTACTCACTTATAAGTGTAGATTAGATGTAAAGCAAAGGAGAACCAGACTATAATACTTAGCCTCAGAGAAGCTAGGTAACAAGGAGAACCCTAAGATGGAAGCATGGATCTCCCTGGGAAGAGAAAAATAAACGAGATGTTCTGGGGAAACTGGGGTTGGAGTTAGTAGAGAGAGGAGATGGAAGGATTAGGATGGTTGAGTTGAGGGTGGGATGGAGGGACAGAGAAATGAAAGAGATATCTTGATACAGTAGGCCATTATGGGGTTAGGAAGAAACCTGGTTCCAGGAAAACTCCTAGGAACCCACAAGAATGATCCCAGCTAAAATTCCTAGCTGTAGTGAAGAGAGTACCTAAATTGGTGTTCCCTTGCAATGAGATTGGTGACTACCCTAATTGTCATCATAGAGCCTTCATCTAGTAACTGATAGAAGCAGATGCAGAGACCCTTAGCCAGGCACTGGGCTGAGCTTTGGAAATCCAGTTAAAGACAGGGAGAAGAGATTGTAAGAGAAAGAGGGGCTCGAGATCATGTTGGGAAAACCCACAGAGACAACTAACCTGAGCTTGCGAGAACTCACGGACTCTGGATGAACACTAGAGAGCTGGCATGGGACCGACTGTAGTGCTATTTTGTTCATAGTCTAACAAATAAAGCTTGCCTGAAGATCAGAATACAGAGCTAAGCCATTAGTTAGCCATAGAGGCCAGGCAGTGGTGGCACACACCTTTAATCCCAGTGTTCCCAAGGTAGAGGCAGAAGGATCTCTGTGAATTCAAGGCCACCATGGGCTACACTAGATTCATCCAGTCTCAAAAAGAAACAGAGCCAGGTGGTAGTGGCTCACACTTTTAATCCTAGTACTTGGGAGTTACATGTCCTTATACCCAACACTAGGGAGGTGGAGGCCGAAAGAAATATGGCTGGGCAGTGAAAAGAATATAAAGCAGGAAGAGAAAGGAGCTCAGAACCTTTGCGTCTGGGAGACAGTCATGTAGCTTGGTCTTTTGTGAGACCCCTAGCAATGGGATCAGGAATCTGCCAGTGCACAGATATAAGTCTGTTCCACCTTAACTAAAGGTCAGAGAGTTTGATCTTATTTTTGCTCTTTCAAAATTTTTTGACAACAGCAGTTGCTACAAACCAGAGATCCTGATCTAGGGTGTAGTTAAGTAATACTTTGAATATGGAGGTGAATTTGCTCCACCTTGCTATTCCTGCTCCTTCAAAAGAGATTGGCAGGAGGTTCCAGGGAGTGACCGCCTGCAGGATACTTGGTCTATTCCTTCTATCATATTAATGAAGTCTGTTGTCTCCCTCCTTTCATTTTGGAATGAAGTATATAAGCATGTGGAAAATAAATGGGGGTGGCTCAGTACTCACTGAATTTCCCTCCTGATGCTGTTCTGTGTTTCTGTTTCTTGTTTCTCTCATATCTCTGTTCCTTTGGCTTATTACAATGGGATGCCTCATTCAGCCTTGATGCAAGGGGGTGGAGCTTCTTCCTGCCTCAACTTGATATTCCCTGCTTTGTGGATTCCCAAGTGAGACCTTACCTCATCTGAATGGAGATAGAGGCGAATTGAATGAGGGGGTAGGTAGAAGGGAAGTGGGGGGAGGGAACAAGAGGAGAACAGAGAGGAGAAATTGTGCTTGCTATATAAAGTAAAATTAAAAAAAAAGAAGAGAAAGAGAGGAGGATGCCAAGGGCCATCCACTGAGCAACACAACCAAACATGGAGTAAGAAGGGAAGAAAGACATATAGAATAAAACAAAAGCAAAAGGCTCAGAGCAAATATAGATGAAGAGAAGATGGCTAGAAACAAGCCAAGCTAAGGTCAGGCATTCCTAAGTAAGACCCAACTATACCTTCGACATTGGAATTGATCTTCTTTCAAAATCTGATTTAAAGCACTGTTTGAGTTATTATTTTCATTGGAACCCAAAGCAGAAGCAGGAAAGAGCCTTGGAGTAGACACTAAATATAAGAAGTCTGTTGAGGTAAAATCTGTGTCTCTAATACTGGAGTTGACACTGGTGAAGTTTAGACTCAGTCTAGTTTAGACTAGACTGCTTCTAGTACCCATTGGGGGATTGGCACGGAACCTAGGACAGATGCGGAGCATGCTTTCAAGCAGCGCTCATCGGTAATGAATTAGTCTCACTAGTTAAGTTGGCTTTGATGAGAATAAGTAATAAACAGTGAAGCTAAAATACTAAAAGACCATTTATAGAGAACTCACAAAATGCTACAATGTGTCCTAAATGGGATTTCAAAACTTGAGTACAACTAGAAATTCTTAGTGATTTAAGAAATTTTTTTCCATAAAACTACTGTATTGCTCAAATATTCTTAGACAAAATGGAGTAATCCTTGCTATGATTATGTATTCAGCAATAGAGACATAGAATAAATTTGAAAAGAGAAGGTAAAAGAAATATGCTCGAATATTTTAGGTTAAACTTTTCAATGAACCTTTCTTTGTCTTTTAATGTCAAATGTTACATCAGAAACCCAGAGATTTATTTGATGACAGAAATATATCACAGTGGGAAAATATGTCTATCATCTTTGAAGGTCCTCACTCTCCCATAAAAAGTGAGAGAATGGTGTAAGATTAGTGGTAAAATTCATTGGCAACATTTGATACTTCCATATTTTCAGGAAAGACATGTGAGGTGGATTGAAAGCCTAAAGAAAATAGCCATTATCAATCAAGTGCATTAAACTAATAGTCTCAGGAGTTAAGACAAGGTCAAGGTCAGTTCCTAAATAAGAGGAGCAGTTTTAAGTTTCTGTGTGTTAATAATGCAATCATGGCATTTATTTGAGCAGCATTTTCTCATTTATCATTCCTCTTGTTTGTCTTACTTAGAGCAAATCACTTCTCCCATCCTTCTCTCCTTCTCCTCCTTCCTCCCTCCCTCCCCATCTCATTTTATTTGGTAGTGGGTTGAAAGGTTTACAGGATACAAGTTATTGGGGAAGACATCCTTTGGGAGTTTGAAATGGTTTGTTGGTTGGTATTGTGTCCCTCGTGAGGAAGTGAAGGAAGGTGCTGTCTGAGGCTAAGACAGTGTTCTCCTCTTTCCTGTTTATTCAGCATGAAACTCCAGTCTACCCGATGATACTGCCCACCTTAGCAGATTTTTTTACCCTTATGTTGAACTTCTGTATAAACTTACTTACAAATACACCTCAAAGTGTGTCTCATTAATTCTCTAGGTATGTATTAATTCAATCAACATGACAATAAAAACTGAACAACACACACACAAAAGACATGTATACACACAAACACACACACACATGCATACAGATACACACATAGACACAGACACACACATACCTGTGTACAAATATACACATAGACACACCACACGCAACCCACATTACCATTTTATCATTATTCCAGAGGAACTGCAAATGTGTTAAGAATACATCAAGAATTTAATACATAAGCCAATATGTGCTTTTCATAGAAATATCAGGCCCATTAGCTGAATCGTTCTGAGAAACACATATTCTTTTGTAGTTTCTTCATTATTTATTAAATCTTTTGTCTTTGCCAGAAGCAAAAGCATGCCGTGCCAGAATCCAGAGCACTCTGATAGCAACGTTTTCCCTCAGGGACATTTGTGAGTTAGAGAGACTACTTGCCATTAACAAAAATAAAGTCATTTTATTGTCTGAGCTGGAGTACAGCACTCCTTGGAATATCAAAAGGAAAGGAGATTTAGATGAGGGGGGGAGGAAAGCAGGAGGATTTACAGAGGAAAAAGAGAGAGAAGAGAATATGGGTGAAAAACAAGGACAAACTAGAATAATAGAAGGACAAATATAATGCGTCCTTATACTAAGTAAAGTAGGCCGCCCTGGCTGCACAAGAAGCGGTCAAAGGCCCGGGGCTTTCAGACTTGGTAACTGTAATAGCAGCATCCATGAGGAATGAATTTAATAGTTTACAGGCATGGTCATGTGATGGCCAAGAAGTTGAACTATAGTTGATGTGGGGCTGTGAAGACAAAGTTGGGAGCCAAAACTACAAGAACTACATGTAGCAGTGATCAAAAGAACTTGAGAGAGCACCATAAAGGGTAAGGAAGAAAGGGGCTGACAATTGAATTCTTCACTACAAGAGCAAAACGGGCTACTGGGTATTAGAACTCTAAGTCTTGGGCTGTGAACATGCGCCTTGTGACAAAGCAATAAGACATCAACTTCAAGGACTGGATCTGTGAGCCTCTGGTTCTTACAGTCTTGAGCAAAACTTCCCCGGGGTTTGAAGACCATTCTGTGAGTCCCTGAAAGTACATGGGTGACTCCGTCCCTCTCTAGGTAGAGTGAAAGAAACCTCAGACAGACATTTATGATGTCTAAAATGGGATGAAACTGGTCTATATTATCACACACAGAGTTTAAAGGAAGGAAAAGTTCTAAGAAGGAAGAAGCCATAAAAACAGAATGAAGATCTGAGAAATCATCATAGAAAATATTCATGGTGATTTCTAGATGTCTAACCATGGAAAAACTAATGGAATAACCATGTTTTATTGTTTACCATATTTCCAGTGACTTTGTTGATATGAAGCCCTTCGCTTAGTAAATAGAAGATATATTAAAAATTTGTACAACATAAAGTAAGCATGTGATTAAATAGAAACATACAAACAAAAAACTCCAATAATATTTTATTACAAAATAAAACAGAAAGAACCAGGAAAAGTATGCATGATGTTTCCATAGTTCAACAGGATAAAAGTTCACATATTTTTCTAAGGAAAACTATGGGAAAAATCAGAAAACTGAAACATTTATTTTAGCAGGATAAAGAAAGAATTGAGGACAGTAAAATATATCTGGACTGTTAACAATTAGTAGCTTATCTTTATAGGACTAAAATCTAACTTCACCTAAATTATATAGACCTAAATAAAAATTTAAGTATTATAATTTTTATCAATATACATATATAATGTCTCTCTCCATAAAATCTTACATAGTCACACACACAAACTCATATATATCCACATAGATATATGTCTACAGAAGGAGTTGTTTGAACTGTTCAGTTATACCAGTTTTTAAAATCCCATTGGCTTGAAATGCTATTATGTTGGCTCATCCACTGCGTAATTCTTTTTTCAGAGAAAAAAATGTTGATCATTTTATTTAGCTGTGTTTTATGGTTCAGCATGCCCAGAAAATGTGCTCTTCTTTTAGATAACCTGACTCACAGCCAATCGAAGAAAGTTTTGTTTTCAATATATAGTTGACTTCAGCTACCCACTTTTCTGGCTTTCTTTTTTCCTTCTAATTAAGTCCACTGGTTGTGACTGGAGAGTCAGCTCAGCAGGTAAGGTCGCAGGCTCCCCTTCCATAGGAACAGAGTATGGCTCCCAGCAACCACATGCTGGGTCACAGCCTACAAACCTGTGGGCATTGCATGCATGTGATCTGCATACATGCATGCAGACAAAACTCCCACATATAAAATATTTAATTTATTTCTTTTTATTCCACTGGTTTTGTAAGCACTTTCTTTGTCTCTTCTGATTTTTTTCTACAATCTAGAAAAGAAGGACAAGTTATCTTGTGAGTTTGTCTCAAGAATGAGTGTCAGTTTCTTACTGAAGGAACATCTATAGTTTAAGCTGAGTGGTCTTCATTTATCTGAACAAGCACATTTTTAAGTCTTCTTGGAATAAGAAAAACCACATGCAAGTGAATCCCCTCCCCACATCCTTTTGGTTTCTGTAAAGACTTTCCTCTCCTTTTTCCAAGTTTTTCCTCTAATCTGTAAAAAATGAATACGTTATCTGACTCAGGAAACAGGAATTGATATCAGTTCCTTTTGTAGGTGAATTTAATCTATCAAAAGTTTTCCTAAGTATGAGATTTTGAGAATTTTCCTTTTTCTTCTAACATATCGAAGACGAGAGACAGTGACCTGAGTAAATATATCTGTCTTAGTCAGATAGCCTGATGATTAAGAAAACAGCATGAAAATATTCCTTAGAGTTCTAAATGCTGGATGTTGAAAAACAAAGTGATACTATAATCGTGTTCACATGAAGATTTTCAGAGTGATAGGTGGTTAAAGTTTTGCTGCAGCGACAAACACAGGAAAGAGTGTCAGTGAGCTTCTGGGGTATCTATCCTCTGTAGGGGCACTAATCCTACTCACAAGGGCTCCAGTCTCATAAACTAATAGCTTCTCTGAGGCTGTCATGAGACGATCAAAGGGAAGATAAGGATTGCCAGAATTAGTGAATCTGAGGGCATGGGGGAAGAAACACAGTTAGCCTATTACCATTGTAAATATAGTTTGTCCTTGAAAGTCCTTGGAGAGTGTTCGGTGGAGGTTAAAGTTGTCTGTGAACCTGGGTGACAAGGGGCTCTGCCTGATCCCCTACTCCTATGTTGGAAAATTTTTGAGTTATTGTGTAGCTCTGAAACAGGTTTCCCTGATTTACTAAGTTTTTGGCAATAACAACAAAGAAAATTCTAGCTCTCTGTGCTCCACAGGGTACAGTTCTGGGAGCTATAAGCCCTGTAGAAATGAAGGACGTTTCATTCCTGTGGAACAGCTTCTGTTAATTTGTTTCCTTTCCAAATGCTTTGATTTATAAAATGGGGCCTCGTTCTTTTTTGCCTTGTAGTTTTACAAACTGATGATATTTTTACTTTGACTGTGTGGGCGTGTGCAAATGAGCCTCACACGCTTCTGTCAGTTTTCACACTGTCTCTGCTGTGTTCTTGCTGAGCTTCTAAAACCAACTCGCAAAAAAATGTGATTGCTGCTATCTGAGTATCAGAAAAATTGTAATATCCTTCATTGCTTTACTGAACAAAATCATATATTAGGAAAGCTAAATGCTTTACATGTTATTTCTTTAAACTAAACCATTGCGTTAGAATGCATATGTTTCTATATGAGGGTTGTCATTCAAATGATGTTCTAGACAACAGGTGATAGGCACTAGTATGTGATAAAAAATGCTCAGGTTATGATAAACAGATTTTTACACTAGCACTTGCTCAATTGGCCTAAATCTGGACTACATTTTTCTTTTTTCTTTTTGTTATTTCTCATGTTTTTCCCTTTTAATATTTTATATATGTTTAGGCAGCTCCTGGACCCATTCCTCTTGATGTGTGAGAAAATGAAAACTTCAACAAGGTAAGACATGTAATTTTCATGTCAGGCTAATTTGGGAGATGTCTAATCAGAAGGGAAGGCAATGACTGCTAAATAGTTTCAGAGCTACAAGTCTGTGGGTATTGTGCTCTGGGAAGAAAACAGACTATTAAGAATATTTAGCCATTAGTTGTTTGTTCCCCCCAGAAAAACAAAGAAAAATTAAGAAAAAGGCCAAGAAAAAGGCTGGACGGTGATGGCACCGCCTTTATCCCAGCACTCGGGAGGCAGAGGCAGGTGGATCTCTGTGAGTTTGAGGCCAGCCTGGTCTACAAGAGCAAATTCCAGGACAGACTCCAAAACTATAGAAAAAATGTCTCGAAAAACAAACAAACAAACAAAAAACCAAAAAAAAAAAAAGAAAGAGAAAAGGAGAGAAATGGTGGGTAGAATAATGAAAGTATTTTCTTCTGTAAAACTAAATCATAGAAGAATCTAGAAATTCTAAATTTTATATCACTATTGTCAATGATCTCTGAAACCAGAAACACTCATTTGGGAAGCACGGGAGCTTCTCCCTGGGTTGGGGGCATAGTGAACGACACTTCAGAGAAAAGATTTGCTTGTATCAATGACACACACATTGAAATCTTGCCTATCATGCCCCAGTGTTTTCCTAAGTGATTACAACTGGTCACGTAACCCTTATACAGCCTATGTAAGTACTATAATACCCATATACATACAAAATGATCTAGTAGCAACATCAGTTGGAAATTTTGATAGTAACCATTAATGAAGAGTTCTCTATGAACAAAAGAACATATGGGAGGAACAATGTGGCTGAGTGAAGATGAAAAGCCTAGAAAGTGGCCTTAGAGAACTAGGGCTGCCCTCTCTCTGAGTGTGCCAGCATAAATATATATGTCCTGGAGCTGGATTCTCCAGGAATCAACGACAGTATCTGAACTAGCTGTAGAAGCCATTCTGAGGTGGGTTATTTTGGAAATCAGAGATAAAGAAGGGACACTAGTATGAAGGGAAAAGCCTTAACTGAAGCAGAAAGTCCTGCCCACCTTGCTTGTAAAGACTACAAAGTTTCTGAAAATCTAGCTCATGAACAATCATGTAACAAAATAAGGAGGAGTGTAGAAAAACAAGAGCACATGATAACAAAAAGTTATGGAAGCAGAAAGTCTGTTTGATCAGAAAAATGTCAAGGGAATTCAAAACAGAGTCATAGAAGCTCACACAAAGCAGATAAAAACCATAGCCCCAAATACCAAATGAAGTAAGGAGTTAGTTTTAATAAAGTTCGTAGTCATATATTATATATCGGTTTGTATTAGAAATGAAATGCTACACTTAGTAAAGAGTTCAATGGAAAGCTTTTTCAACAGGATGGATAAAGACCATATGAAGACTTGACGAAAAGGTAGTGAAATTTACAACAACGACAAAGAAAAAATAGCAAGAAAATATAAACAGAACATGTCTGAACTACGGGACATCACTAGAAAACAAAATTTATGAATCACAAGCATAGAAAGAAAAGTATATAGAAAAGGCAAAAGTGCATTCATTAAAATTATAGAAGAACATTTCTCAAATTTAAAGGCGGTATGATAATTTTGATAAAGACTATAGAACATCAAAGCAATTTAACAGGAAAATCAATTTCTCATGCCATACCATATATATAGTTAAGATGCATATTGTACAGAGCAAAGAATAGATATTGAAGCTAGAAAGAAAATAAAGAAGCCATAGAGACTGCCCATGTAAATTAGATCCATGTATAGGTCTCTCTTAGCATCCTCATTGCTGTCCAGGTTTTCTGGGATTGTGTTTTGTAGGCTGGCTTTCTTTGCTTTATGTCTAAAAGCCACTTATGAGTGAGTTTATATAATATTTGTATTTCTGGATCTGGGTTACCTTGCTCAATATAATGTTTTCTAGATCTATCCATTTGTCTGCAAATTTCAAGATGTTATTATTTTTTTCCACTGAATAGTACTCCATTGTGCAAATGTACCAATTTTCCTTATCCATCCTTCAGTTGAAGTGCATTTAAGTTGTTTCCAGGTTCTTGCTATGAGGAAACAATGCTGCTTTGAACAAACCTTATAGAAGACAAAGTGGAAATTACACTTGAATGCACTGGTACAGGAAACCACTTCCTAAATATAACCCCAGTAACACAGACACTAAAGGAAACAATTAATAAATGTTTCTCCAGGAACTGAGAATCTTCTGTAAAGCAAAGGACACGGTCAACAAGACAAAACGGCAGCCAACAGAATGGGAAAAGAACTTCACCAACCTTATATCAGACAGAGGACTGATCTCCAAAATATACAAAGAACTCAAGAAATTGGTCATCAAAATAACAAATCATGCCATCTTCTACTACCCACTCTTGGTCATCCTGAAAACTCATACAGGTCATTAACATGTCCCAACTCTTGTCTCCTTCATTTGACTCTTTGACAGTTCCTTCTCAAATTATTAGTAGGAATCAATTTTAAGTTGCTTGTATTTTGTCACTTCTTTATACAACATATTCCAGTAGCTTGCTAGTAAATCAGACACTGTCATTGCAGTGGTTCTGGAAAATGTTGCTTTTGCAGACCTTTCTCTACCAGCCCTATTCCTAGCACACTTGCCCTTAATACTGAGGCTGTCCTCTTTGCCCCCAGCACTTTCCTAGCATATACTCAGATTGTTTCTCGTCACCGCCAGTCTTTACTCAAATGTCACCAAATCAGGAAAGCCAACTTAGCTAATTTTTAATAAATTGTAATCTTACTCCTCAAAATCTGAGTGTTCTTTTCTTTTTATTGTTATTATTTTTTATGAGTACTCCTTAAGTTTCTGTTAAAATTTGTACATTTTAACCTGCACAAAAGAAAAAAAAATATCAGTATTTTTCCAACTGATAAGGCTCAGGTACAAGAACAATGTCTGGGAAACAGCAGGCATTTCATGCACCTATAAATATTAATGATGAATGAATAAAGTAAACATCTAATACTAAAAGCAAGAAACATGTAAAGTGTGGTAAACATTTTGAAACTCCCATGGGAATTGTACTGCATTAATTGAGGATCAAGACAGGATCTTACTAAATATGCTTAATTAATTGATACTAAGTCTGAATAAACGACACTGTAAATTATTTCTTAAGTCATTGAATGAAAACATTCAGTGATATTAAGGAAAAACTGTGAAATTTAAATAGGGAAGAGATAGAAAAAAGGGTACTAACCCATGTTTCCTACTGAGGCTTTGTGAAGAAGTCTTCTTTCAGAGTAGGGAGCAGAAATATATTGACCTAAAGAAAAGCAAGCTTTAAGATTGAAGATTAAAATTAAAAATTCAGAAGCATTTCAAAAATTAACATAATTACACACACACACACAAAGTTTATCTGTGGAGCAAATCTAAAAAGACTAAAAGGGAAAAGAATGAAGATCAAACTGTGGGACAAGATGGCTCTGAGATTTTGGGAGCGTTACAGAGGACTGGACAAATTTTACTCTTTGTGGGCAGGTAACACCTGTTCAATCGATTATCTGAAGAAACAGAAGCTTCCACCTATTGCACAAGTATCTCTTGCCCTGTCACCATCAACTTAGATAAACATAAACATTGTTTAAAAACTACTTGCAAAAAGAAGTTAACTTATTTAACTTTCAGTATTCTTCCATGTGTAAAGTTAGTTCTCCCTTGTTAGATTCACTGTAATAAATAATTAGTGAAATGTTTAGTATTGATTGCAGGGCTTGTACTTGAAAATAAATAAAGGACTGCCTTGCCTAAGTGAGTATGTGTGACTTGAAGGGATCAGGTAAGAAGTTAGCGTTCTATATGAGCATGGGCAGACCAGGCTAGCGAGATGGCTCTGTAGTGACACGTGGTGTGCAAACATGAGGACCTGAGTTCTAGTCCTCATGAAGACAGTAAGTTCTCTGGGACTAGCTAACCACAAACCTAGTTCTGGCATCAGTGAGGGTCCCTAATGTGTCCTAGGAAAATAAGGTGGAGAGTAATGGAGCAGGACACCTGACATCCTCCTATGACTTTCATACCTGTGAGTAGACACATAAACCTGCATATGCATGTGCTCGATACATACTTCAAGGTATGTATTTATACCACAATATATATACTTCACTCCCACACGGTATAATACATGACACACACATTCACACACATACACACACACACACACACACACACACACACACACACACACATACAGACAGACACACTAATGCCACCTCAAAATCTTTGTGACCTGTATCATGTTGAGCAACCCTGGGTGTTAAATGGACAGTTAAAATCAATGACTGAAAAACGAGTCATGCAGGTGGCATGTGAAATTCTTATTACATTTGTAAGAACAAAGAAGTCCCTTAAATAAAATATTTTAAAATATTTTGCGTATGTACAAAGGTAAGTGAAGAAAATTAAATATTATCCAACTCAAGTTAGTACTATTTCTACCAAGAAGTTTCACTTCTCTAGAATCACAAAGAAAATTAAGAGCTATTTTTAAGTCCACAAACATATCATTTTTAATACAACCATCAAGGTATTTGATACTTTGTGAGTAAGTTGGGAAGGTGAAATAACAATCTCTAAGTTTTGCACTAACTTTGAAAAGTTTAAGGAGAATAATGCGTTATTTTAAAGTGGCATGTCCCTTTTAGGTGTGACTGAAAACTGATTCCAAGCATGATTTTCTGTTTCTGAGTGTACATGTGGAGAGGATTTTTTTCATGCAGAGAAACATAGGGTGTCCCTCTGTACCAGCCTGTAACTAAAGCCTGAGCCCCCATTGGTAAAGTTACAATACCAAAACTTTCTAGGGAGTAAGAGGAATTAAAAATCTCCTCAGTACTATAACACACAGTCTCTCAGATGATGCCAAATGCTTATGACTCCAGGTAGATCAGGCTACCATGTAACAATACATGGATAACCTGGAAAGGCTCATTAGGAAAGGAATTGACGGTTCCATCCAATAGGTGGAAAAGACTGGCAGAAGTCACTTAAGAGAGATGAACATGGATTCACCTACAGTCGCAGGCTAGGTGTCTGCAGCCCTGGTGGACACACCCCACTGGGCTTTGTGAAGCTAAAGAATAGAACAATACCTAGGACACACTCACCCACACCACACACATGTGCAAAAAGTATACATGTATGATATGCACACTAGCTGTTTTTATGAAGCTGGCATAAGAGTGGTCATGAATAATTGCATGGAAGGACAACAAATTTTAGCTACTAAAAGGGTAGTCAAAACAACGAGATTGGTTTCTCGCAGCTAGTCAATGGAACGCTTCCTGTGGACTGAAATGATAGAGTCAAGCCATTGCCATCTCCAATGCCAACTGTGTGACCTTGGAAATTTTAGTAAATACTGATGCAAAGTTTCTCATTTACATGTGAGAATAACTACCCATACATATAACAAAAATTATTAAGTGGAAGAAATGTTTATAATGGACTCCATCTTATCTCATATAAACTAAGCACTTTGCACATGGCTATTATTATTTTTCTCCATTAATTTTCTAATGGTTTCATTAGCTTGGGAAATAAAAGTGTAGAGTATTTTAAAGGCTGAAAACCACTATTTTTGAGTTGCCTTTATTGGATATTGTATTATGCCAAATGTGAAGGAAACATAAGGGAAAAGATAAGGTAAAGAGGAGGGGAATGCTCTTTGCTTTTATCTTTGAAAATATACTTTTAGTGGAAAGAAATACTACTATAGTCATCCATATTTATGAAAAATAAATTGAACATTTAATACTGCATCTAAAGTAGTTGTGCAGGCCCTGAAATAATTATGAAGGACTTTGCCTTCTGTAGAGAAATAGTCTCATAGGATAAAAAGGAATCAGTTCCATCTAGCGCAAAACAAGTTTTCTAAAAAAGCTTTCAAATTATGCTCACCAAAGTCCTTCTATGCAGTAAGGTCACAATCAAATTAATTTTAATTTAACATATTCTATAGTTAACATATTAATTTAACCATGCTACAGGCTAAAGTGAGACCTTTGCCTTCCACACATTTGCTGTAAGGACATTATAGTTTTTATAAGCCTCTGCAATGCCAACAGAATTCATTTGTAGAACTCATTGTAAAATTTTGAGGACATGAAATATTTAAAGGAAGTTAGGAAAGCATTTATGTTTGAATTTAATGCATAGGTTGTCAATGTTATGTTTACTCATATTGAAAACTGGGGAAAAATGAATGACAGATAAATTTTTAAGTAAATTTAAAATTTTCAAACTGCAATTATCTGTAATTTTAAAAGCTATTTTAATTATGAGACCAAATTTAATATTTTAAAAGAATGACATAGTTGGAAAATCAGAGCAAAATACATTTGACTTTTAAGATGGGTTTCACCACATATTCTTAAAATTCAGAGAGCACTCCTGACTAATTGAAAAGTGAAGTCTTGATGTTTGTCTCCTACATAAACATCTGGAGAACTGCAGAATAATCATGAAAGAGGGTGTGCACATACAGAATAATAGGGAGTACAGAGACAATAACATCATTGACAAAAGAGACATACAATTGGGCATGGTGGTACATGCCTGTAATGCTAGGACTTTGGGCGTGGAGGTAGAAAAATCAGAAGTTCAAGGTCTTCCTGGACTACACAAGATTCTGAAGGCCAGACTATGCTGCTTGTGATCCTGTTGGCTGCTAGTTCTACAGCCATGAGGGAGGACACAGAGAGGGGCTGAGGTCTCATTGAATTCAGAAAATGAATCAGAGGATGCAGTTAGAAAATACGCAGAGTTTGGAGGACCAGTAAGAGACTAGAAAGAAGATGTAAAGGGAGGCAATGGGAAAGCAGGAGGGGAACACTTAAGTAGTTAGACTGCTGCTACGGATACCTTTAGGAGTATCTCAAAATTGATCCCTGCATGAATAAAAGGAAGTTTCTAGAAGCTTGGACAGGGACCTCAGAAAAAGCAGATGTTCTTTTATGTAGCTCCTTTGAATCTGAGGTCTTAAGGAAAAAGAAAAAAAAATCTTTATCATCTCTTGAAGTCAAGTTCTGCTGCCAGTGATTTCTTTCAGTTTGCAAATATCTGCTCCAGTGGGTGGTGTGTGCGTTCATTCTCTTAGCAGTGTCTTCTGAGCACCAGGCAAGTTTCATTGCAAATAAAGTTGATTTACCATATTTTTATATTTGTTTCTTGTTTTGTTTTTTAGTTAAGAAATCTTTGTGAAGCAGAAGACTATGAATATTCTGCTAAGAGTTTTACAGTTTTATCTCTGACATTATGTCTAACCCAATGCAAGTATATTGTTGGGTGTATGGCAAGCTCTCTCTGGGTGTCTATCTTTCTTTCTGTCTTTGTATCTGTATCTCTCTTACTCTCGTTCTAGCGTGTGGATACCTAATTATTCCCACAGTTTTGAAAAACAAATTCTTTTGCCAATAAATCATCTTGCACTGATGTTAAAAATAACCTCTTCATATATGCTTGAATCTGTTTATGTTTTATCATCTTTTTATTACATATTCAGTCTCTTGTTAGGGACTACTTGTAGGGATGGTTTTTCTCACTCCTCACACAGACTTTCTGTATTTATCCCCTTTTTGCCTATTGGTCTTATCCTAGGTATTTGTTAAATGATTGATATTTTTATTTTTATTTTCTTTTATTATTTTTTATTTATTTAACATACAAACCACAGTTCTCCTCCCTTCCTACCCCCCGCCACTCCTCAATAAAGGGTAAGGTCAACAAAGCATGGCATATCAAGTTGAGGAAGAACCAAGCTCTTTTCCCCTGCATTAAGGCTTAGCAAGGCTTTCAATCATAAAGAATAGGTTCCAAAAAGCCATCTCATGTACCAGGGACAAATCCTGATTCCACTGCTAGGGGCTCCACAAACAGACTAAGCTACACAACTGTCACCCATATGTAGATAGCCTAGGTCGATCCCATGCAGACTCCCCAGCTCTGAGTCTAGAGTTGCTGAGCTCCCAGGAACTTGTGGTCCCAAGTCAGTTGTGGGTTTCTCCTATCATGTTCTTGACCTTCCCTTTGCTCATATAGTCCTTCCTCCCTCTCTTCAATTGGACTCCCAGAACTTGACCCAATGCTTGGCTGTGGTTTTTCTGTATCTGCTTCTATCAGTTACTGGGTGAATGTTCTATGATGACAATTATGGTAATCACCTATCTGAATATAGGGAAAGGCCAGTTCAGGTAGCTTCTCCACTATTGTTAGGAATATTAGTTGGAGTTATCCTTGTGGTTTTCTGGGAGTTACCCTAGCACCAGATTTTTCTCTAACCTCAAATGGCCTGCTATCTCTTTTATTTCCCTTTCTCTCTGTCCCTAACCCAATTTGACGATCCTGATCCCTTATGTTCCCATTCCCTCCACCCACCTCCTTCTGGGAGATCTCATCTATTTCCCCTTCTCAGGGTGATCCATGCATCCCTCTTAGGGTCCTTTTTGTTACCTACCTTCACTGGGGCTGTGGTTTGTAGTCTGATTATCCTTTGCTTTACATTTAATCAGTGATTGATATTTTTAAACACTAACTCTTAATTATTGTTTTTATTTTATTAATATCTTGATCTTAATGGTTACAAGTCTTTTTTTTTTTACTTTTATTGATTCTTGGTGGAGTTCACAACATGCATTCTGATCCCACTTATCTCCATGACTCCTTGAATCTGCCCTTCTGTCCTTGCAACCTTCCACCAAAAATCAAATTTAAAAGAAAAACCAAAAACAAACAAAAGAAAGAAACAAAACAGACAAAAAAAAAAGAAATAGAAAAAAAAAAGAAGAAGAATCATGTCATGGAAGTAAAGTGGGCCTGTTAAGCCACACAGTTTACCTTTTAGTCCATTCATCTTTACTTGAAAGTGTTCATTGACACGAGCCATTGGTCTGGTTTGAGGCCTCTGGCTTCTGCAACATTGCCTATAATGGGCGCTCACTGGGGCTCCTCTTGGATATCCTGCTGTTGTCTTCTCTCATTGTCTTAGATATCCTGCTGTTTGGGTCCGCAGGTTCATCCCCTTCACCTGATCCAACAGTTTATACATGTATACATGTGGTAGCTGGGTTGGTTAGCTGGCTATCTATCCTTCACATCACTGCCCAGGCTCTTCAACACTGCCTTGGATCGCTCACCCAATGCAGTCGATGGCAAGAACAGAGCCACTTCTGTTCTCAGGCCCTCACATCCACATCCCCCTCACCCATATTGACAGGGCCAGCTCTGTTTTGCCCAGGCAAGATGCAGGCCCTCGTTCCCAATTACTATATGGAGCATATAAGGAAAGGAGTCAGCTCTTTTGCTTTCATGCTCTCATGTATGTAGGTGTATGCTAATAAAGTAGTCCCACGCTAGCTTAGAACTGAGTACAATAAAGACTTCTTCATGGGGGGGGCAGACTCACAGGTCACAGTCCTCTGCATGAACGGGGAACAGGAACTGAATCCAACAGTTGAGAGAGAGAGAGAGAGAGAGAGAGAGAGAGAGAAGAGAGAGAGGAGAGAGAGAGAGAGAGAAGAGAGGAGAGAGAGAGAGAGACATAGAGAAGAGAGAGACAGAGAGAGAGAGACAGAGAGAGAGAGAGACAGAGAGAGAGAGAGACAGAGAGAGAGCATGCAAGCATGTTTTTGGTACCCAAGGCCACACCCAACCTGGTCTAGCATCTCCAAGGCCATTGGCTGAAGGAGTTTCCCCAGCACCTCCCCCTTTTCTCTAAATAAGAGAGTTCCAAACCCAATACAAAACTATATATAATAAGAACAGATATCAAGTATAAAATTTGAATTATAACCAGTATAAACAATGCTAAACAAAAAAACAAATGTTAAATGTTTATTTTAGCCTAAGGAATTTGAGTCTTGTATTAGAAATGGATTAGCTAAGTCATGAGAAGAAAGTAACTTTGACTATCTGGACTTTAACCCCATCGAAGGCCTGAGAAGGGGGATTACTTGAGAAGTCAGGAAGTGCAATTAAGAAGCTTTCAGAATGTGCAATAAATGACAGAAACAACTGGCTACCTGGGCAATCACCCAAAGCCTCATTGGCAACATTGGAGTAACCAACTTTAGCTAAGGGCTATAGTAACTGAAAGACCATTTTTAGAGACAGGAAAAGTTTTAAAACCATCTTACCCTATCTTGGCAAAGTTTGGCAGTCTTTTTTCCTGTACCCTGCTTGGCCAATAGAGACACTGTGCATTTTGTTAGTGATCAAAGCATGGGCAATTCCTTGTGTAAAGGCCAGTTTTACTAAGAGAAAAACAAGCTCCAAGTAGAGTGTCTTCGATGCTCAACATTTTCTCAGGAATAGATCCATGTTGCCAGAAGCAATAGTGTCTCATGTCAACAGAACCCTACGTTATTTAAATGCCATATTCTACAGTTCTTTGAAGTATTAAAGATTACCTATCTATGTTGGAATACAATCTCTGTGTATTTAAAGGATATCATTAGTCTAAGTATGGCAAACATGGATGACTATAAACATATAATATTGAATACTTGTATAGCTTAAAGACTTCAAACTAGATTATTAAACAATCTTTGAACAACTGTGCAGCAAATGAAAACAATGACCTCTAAACGTAAACAATGTATAGGTATCTTGATCAGAGGTAGAAATGTATAGTGCAATATGATAAATATATCCTAAAATTGTTTCAATACACAAACTGTCTTAAACAGAGGTAGAAACATGCATGCATACTATATGACAAAATAGCTTTGCATAGGTGTACTAATATTGTAAACAGAAATAAGAGCATATTTAACATAACAAATATAATTTGAATTTGTATCAGTATACAAGAATCTATACCAATATAAATTGTCTATAAATAATAGCTCACAAGTATTTACTCTATTAGTCACTATTATTATTAGTGTGAGTAAACTCACACTAGTTTACCTATTATCCCATCCAATTTTCTTCCCCCCCCCAAAAAGCCCCATAGCCTATATTATTTCCAACCCAACCTCCAACCCTATACCACTTATAATCAACCCCTAATTGATGTTCCTAACCCTGAGGATAAATTTTGTTTGGAGAGGGGACATTGTCTTTTAGAATTACTTTCAGCTGTCATGTGAATGATGTTCCTTATACACAGAGGGTTGAGTTAGCCAGAATATCAAAGAATGCACAGCTTGCTGGCAGTCATGAGCTGCAAATCGGGCCTTGGCAGAGCTGGTGGACATAATACCATGTGTTTCTCAGTGAGAGAAAAACCTGGGCAGCTGGAGATGTTGCACCAGGGTGCTGTTAGCAGGGCGGTCTGGGTGCTGGATGGAGAGGCTGCAGCAGTGGGAAGCATACCTAGGCTGGTGGGTCAGGGAATGCCATAGGAAAGAAAAAAAGCATGCGGGACCTTTAGAGCCACCCTAGTGGGTGTGGGCTCGTGCCCCATGTTGGGTTCCAGATGTAGAGGAATGTGAATAAAGTAGTCCCACACTAGCCCAGAATTGAGTATAACAAAGAGTTCTTTATTTAGGAGGGCAGACTCATAGATCACAGTCCTCTGCATGAGCAGGTAACAGGAACCGAATCCAGCTGTCGAGAGAGAGAGAGAGAGAGAGAGAGAGAGAGAGAGAGAGAGAGAGAGAGAGGGGGGGGGGCTGGAGGTGGAGGGAGAGAGAAGGAGGGAGGGAGGGAGGGAGGGAGGGAGGGAGGGAGGGAGGGAGGGAGGGAGGGAGGGAAAGAAAGCTAGCAAGCACGTTTTAGGTACCTAAGACCACACCCAACCTGGTCCAGCATCTCAAAGGCTGTTGGCTGAAGGGGTTTCCCCAGCACATGTAAGCTAGTTCATCTACACACCCATAACATGATCAACTCGACTGTGCTGCCAAGGCAAGGTCCAGGGCACTCTCTCCTGTGTGGTACAGCTGGTGAGGGGCAGGGCTAATTTTCTCACTCTCATGACCCTGACATCAACTCTCTCACATGCCACAGTTAGCAAGGGCAGAGAGAGGAGACCATTTTCCCTCCCTCATGCCACCACATAGCAGACAAGTGGGGGGACTGGGTCAACTCTGTAGCTATCACACCCTCAGTGATGTCTCCCCTGTGTTCCTTCTCCTAGGACAGAAGCAGAAACTTACTTCCTGTGCTGTAGCAGATGAGGGTCAGAGTTAACTCTCCCACCCTTGTGACCCCAGGGCCAGCTTTCTCACCTGCCACAGGTGAAAATGGGTGAGGGGAAAGGGTATCTTTCCCTAACCCATGTCACCACATGGCAGTTCAGTTTGGAGCTCCAATGGCACAATGGGTTAGCCCACATTATACAGCAGCATATGGTTACATGCCTTACATTTACTTTGGGTTTAGCTTAATAAATCAATTCTTATAGACTTAAGGTAAAACATTTATTTGAGGATTATTCTATTTTCTAGCACCATTTATTTTTAATTCACAAAGGAGTGGGTTAAGTTATGTTCTCACCTGGGAGAAGTAGGAATGTTTTAATCCCACTGAATTCTTTCCCTTGTTCTGAGTCTCATCCCCAGAATAATAAAATACTTACCTTCTTCTCTGAGACCCCTGAGCTAGCTGAACTGTATCTAACTGGTTTGTTAGAACTTATATTGTAAAGGAATAAACATTATCAAGTCGTCAAAACACTAACATATCATAGCAAGCATTAAAAAGGACATGAAGCAAGGAAGAGGAATGTGTTGCAGGAATAGTGAGTAAACAGGGAGACCGGAGCAGATAGGATCACATTTTATAGTCATGGCTGAGCCATCTTTCCAGCCCCAACATATTGTATTCTAATTCCATCTAGAATAGTTCCTAATGTCCCTTTAGGTTTCTTCTTTACGGAGGAATTAACTTCAAAATATATGGGAAATTTATAATTGTTATTTTATTGTTAATATCTACTCTCACTCAATACACATAATTTAAACCCTTTTAAATTTACTGAGATTTGCCTTATGTACTAAAACATAGCTTTTGCTGATGAATATTCAGCAAATACTTGTGTACAATGTTTTTACTATGGCTGGTGTAGTAGGTAGTTTTATAATTTATCAAATTTCAGCCCAGTAGTTAATCAATTATTAAGGAAGAATTACATTCTATAGTTATAACTTAGGATTTGCTTATTTATTCTTTTAGATATAATTTTTTCTTTGTTTCACATGTTTTGAAAATTCATTGCTACATTCATAACTATTTAAGAAATTTGTCTTTTGATGAATTGGGCAATGTTCCTTTTCATTCATAGTAATATGCTTATTAAGATGCATGTTATTTATATCTCCTAAGATACAGCAATGTTTTCATAATCTTGCATCAAGTATTATTTATTAGAGCTGTACACAAGTGCAGTTTTCATCTCATGGCATACATGTATCACCTCTATCTTGTGCTTCCAGAATAGGGTAGAGAGTTCAGAAAAATTCCAGAAATAGTAAGAATAAAACAAAACCAAACTCAATGAAAATCATCAACTTAAACCATAAGAAGCTCAATGAATAACAAGCACAGGAAAATCTCCAGAATCTTTTCAGGAAACATCAAAATAAAATACTAAATGGCACAGAAGGTGAGACAGGATATAAATCTAAAAAAACAACCAAAAGAACAATTATAGAGAGGGAAAAATATGCTTTTGATAGAATTGCTTTTGATAGAATTGCCATTTTTACTATGTTGATCCTCCCTAATCCAAGAGCAAGGGAGATCCTTCCATTTTCTGGTATTCTCTTCAATTTCCTAAGTGGATTCTAGACCTAAATAAAGGTCAGTGAGCCTACAATTTGTGATCCTAGAGAAGCTAAATAAGAAGGTAAACACAAAGAAAAACATACAGTTATCCTCCTGGGTATTGAAAGGAAACATGATTGCCAGGCAAAAATTGGAAACTGGGGGGTGGGGATGGGGTGGGGGTTAGGAGAGATGGAGAGATGGGGAGAGAAAAGTGAGGAGGGGAGGATGGGGAGACCCTGGGGGAATGGGATGGTTGGGATGGAGGAAGGGTGGATAGGTGTGCAGGGAAGAAGATATCTTAAATAAGGGAGCCATTTTAAAGTTGGCAAGAGACTTGACTCTAGAGGGGTTCCCAGGTATCTATGGAGATGTCCCCAGCTAGTTCCTTGGGCAGCTGAGGAGAGGGAGCCTGAAATGGCCCTTTCCTATAGCCATACTGATGAATATCTTGCATATCACCATAGAAGCTTCATCTGGCGATGGATGGAGATAGAGACAGAGACCCACATTGGAGCGCTGGACTGAGCTCCCAAGGCCCAAATGAGGAGCTGAAAGAGGGGGAACATGAGCAAAAAAGTCAGGACTGCGAGGGGTGCGCCCACCCACTGAGACTGTGGGGCTGATCTAATGGGAGCTCACCAAGGCCAGCTTGACTGGAACTGAAAAAGCATGTGATCAAACAGGACTCTCTGGACGTGGCTGACAAGGAGGGCTGACTGAGAAGCCAAGGACAATGGCACTGGGTTTTGATTCTACTACATGTACTGGCTTTGTGGGAGCCTAGTCTGTTTGGATGCTCACCTTCCTGGACCTGGATGGAGGGGAGAGGACCTTGGACTTCCCACAGGGCAGGGAACCCTGACTGCTCTTTGGACTGGAGAGGGAGGGGGAGGAAAGTGGGGGGAGGGAGAGGGAAATGGGAGGTGGGGAGGAGGCAGAAATTTTTAATAATAAAAAACAAAAAAATTAAAATGACAGCAGATTTCACATCAAAATTATGTAAATCACTGGTCATGAACTTAAACTATAAAAAAGTTGAATTTTTATCAAAAGAATATTAAAATAATGAAAATGGAAACATTAACCTCTATATTTAGTTGGAATTTTCAGTCCTGAGAGTAAAAAATTTGTAAAGTAAAACATACTAATTAACTATTCTAAACATATGAATTACTTTTTTCACATAAGTGTTTAGTAGCTAATTTTCTATAACATTATACAGATACTTCACCCACACTAAGGCAAACGGAGGCATCAGCTGATCATCCATCTGACATGCATCCTGTCCTTTCATCTAGTCTCCAGAGCTTAGTTCTCACTAAATGTATCATTATGGTCATGTGAAGCAGTCAGATATCTTTGTTTACACTTGAAGACAAACTTTGTGCCAGGCTGTGGGTCTGTGGCATTGCTCTGGTCCTCTGGGCATATTTCTTAAAGGACCAAAGCTCTGCGGGCCATGGATAATGTCTCTAGTGGAGCGCCAACCCCTTTCTATCTCCTGCTGCAATATATGTGGGATTTCTTATCTGTATGTTACTCTACCGCTTCCTGTATGCATACAGGTACTTGTATGGGGTTTGTCTGGTTGAGACAGAAGTGGCAATTTCCCACATTCTGGAGAACATCAAGAATGGGGTTCCCTAGGGGCATGCAGATGATTTCCCATGGTGCAGGATGTAACAGAGGTTAGTACTTGGGGCGCACACTGCTAACTCTCTTGGCAATAAAATTTCTGCAAGAAAATCTGGATTCATTTAAGGAACCATTCATTTCTGAGTTATTAATGAAGTGGATTTGTCAAGATTACAGAATAAAACATTTATCAACCTTACTTTGATCTTATAAATTTAAATGCATTCAATTTCGGAAACTAATTATATTCACTGAAGACTATTGATGTGACCAAGCTTCATTTAATTATCAATGATTTTTAGACTGATGTTCATCACAGTGCCAATCATGAATATTTACAATAAATAAAATAGCCAATTATTACGTGATCAACTACATAGAGTTAGTAGCCTAATGATGAATATCATGTGTGAAGTTGATACAAATTATAGAACATGTTCTATGGAAGATAATCAATTCTTTCTGAAATTTAGATGATTTAGCTAGTATTGTTTGGACTTGCGGTGATTGCCTTTTACTGATTTGTAAATCCTTGGCTATTCTTCCTTGAAGTATAAAGCTTTAAAATCATTCTGCTTGGAATGTCAGGTTGAATTCCACCCAGTTTAGACCTTTTGCCTTCTTAAGCACAGAACTGTTCTCTAGAATGTGGATGCATTCTAGGCCTTATTTGTAGAAGTGGTTACTTTGTTATCAGATATTTGGTGGTTTGCAGTCTTAACAGTTCTTTTTCTTAGCTATTGTTTCTAATTTTCCAAGACTTGAGATAACTCATAGTGGTTCCTCACCCATTAGAGCTGAAAGGACACAGAACGGAACAGTTGTCTAATCTCTCTGATTTGGAAAGGCTGTAGATGAACAGGCTTGTGAGCAGTTCAGAAATACTTTTGTTACGTTTGGGTGTCAGGCCGTTTTTCAATAGGTTAGGTCGGGTAAAATCTGTCCTTTACATAATTGGTATTTGCCATGCACCAGTGATTTCATTTATGGAGGAAGTTGGTTTATAAATAATCTTTTTCTCTTACACATGAGACTTTACTCTGAAACAAAACCTAAACAAACAAGGTCTGTGAATAATTGGGGCCATGTATCTTGAACTGTAGTGTGTCAATAGCGAACAAAGTATAGGCAGCCCAGATGGTTTCCTTCACAATGATGGTTGGTTACTGAGAATCTTAGTTATTTTTGCTTGTCAATTTAATGTCATTTGAAGCCAGCTGAAAGATGGTGCTCTGGGAGTATCTATGAGTACAATTCCAGTTAAGGTTAGCTAAAATGAAAGACCCATTCTATATAGTAGACATTGCCTTCCAATGATGGCTTGGGTAGAAGAGAAAATGTTCCTGGGAAAAATCAGGGCTGCATTTGCCCTCCATCCTTTGGTCTTTACCTGTGAGCGCATTTACTTTGTTGTTCTTGCTGCTGCTCCTGCTGTAGGTGATGGTGATTGTGGTAGTGACAGAGGTCTTGTTCATTCTTCTGCTAAATTCCCGTCCACAGAACCAAACTTCTTCACCTTTCTGAGGTAGACTGAAGCCTAGCAGCTCTCCAATACACTTCCATCCCTTCAGTGTCTGATTGTGACTGTTATGGCATCTACAGTGTTGGGCTGAAGGCTACTCTATGCTCAACCTCTCTAGTATTCTACAGTCATTGTTGAACTACTCAACCCTTATCATGCAAATCAGTCTAGTAAACCCTCTTTGAAATGTATGCTCATCCTACCTGTTTTCTTACCAGAATGCAATGCTATTCTAATTATCAATAGAGCACTGGCCCTGCTCCTGTGGGTGAATTCAGGTGGCAAAGAGGAATGCCAGGGCGACCGGAATGCACAGAGTGAGGAAATTGTAGGCAAGTGACTATGTGACCCTTGTAGGAAGGCACTGGTGAAGCAGGGCAAGCAGACACAGAGTGGATTCCTCTGAGTAATTTCATAAGCTTCTGGGGAAGTTATGGTTTGAATCTTGAAAGTCCTCACAGAATCATATTTTAATTGCAAGACCTTAGGTTTTCAGGTGGCAGAGCCCTTAAACATCTGTTCTAGATGGTAGAAGTAGGTTGAGGGGAATGAGGGCCTTGGAGGTTGTATCTGCTCCTGGTTCCAGGCTGCAATTCTTTCTTGTTCCTCTATCATGTGAAGAACCACTGCCTCACATTCCCAATGCTTCCCAAGCTCACTACCCAGAAGGCGCTGACTGTTCCTGCTGCCTGCCTTCTCCACCAGGAGAAGTGACAACCTTTCCAAAATATGGGCCAAAGTAACTAATAGAGAGGCAGTGTTTGCTTCTCCAGAGCCTGGTACTGAAATCATTGATTTTGGAGACGATGAGTGAGTGTGAGAGGGTCTATAAGAAGGTAGCTTGTAACTAAAAGACAAGCCTAGGAGAACTACCTGGATAAATGCCAGAGAAGCAAGAGGTCAAGCGAGATGACCCCCACACGAGGAGGCATTGCCAGAGCAAAGCCCTTGCAGCCCATGCTCGTAGGGCAGACTCTGAAACAGCAAGGTCACAGAAGCTGGAAACACAGTCTTTAGCTGGCGATGGGATTTAGAATGTGAAGGACAGAACAGGTGCACTTACATTGATCTGTTATTATGACACCGAGGTCTTTCCCCATAGAGCTTACAAGTAACTTGAAATCTGTCAAGGGGAGCAAAGCACTTACATTTTCTTTCTATGCTGTGTTACATCTCATACAGGTGGAGGAAATTCCGTTCTCTTAAACTCATGTCTCCCTTTTGAAATTTCTGTATTTTCTTCCAGAAATTTACTTGTTGTTCTCACTGTTAATTAATTAAGAGACTGACCTCTCTCTTTTCTAACATTGTTTCTAGCCACCTTTGATAGATTTTTTTAATAGACTCAATCCTCTAACATGCACTTCATTGTACTTTTTTTTTAATCTCAATTGCTTCTCAGCATAGAGTTTCAGATAAGCACACTTTTACTTCTATATTTCTTTGAATCATTGCTCACTTCACATTTTCAACTCCTGTGACTGTTTTTTCCAAATCATCTTTAAAATAATCCATGAGAAAACATTGAGATTACTAATTATTCACTCAGTAGAAATGCATCATTTTCAGTTTGGGTGAAAAGATTTGACATCTTACAGTCACTATTGTCAAACATTTACAAGGTTAGAGAGATCACGCAGGTTAAAGGCACTTGTTGCTCTACCAAGGAACTTCAGTTCCCAGCATCAATGTGGAATTGCTCTCAAACACCTCTACCTGCAACTCCAAATGTCTCAACTCCTCCTCTGGCCTTTGTGTGAATCATATACTTGTATGTATACACATAGACACAGACACAGACAAACAAAAATAATCAGCCTTTTAAAAACAGAAAATTTTGCAATACTCCTCACATTTGAAAAAAGTACTACTTAAAAATACCCAAACTATTATTTATTCATGAAAACAAAATTAATACATGCTGCAAATATTGATTAATAAAATCATGAAGCCAAGAAGTTAATAGCTATACACTTAAATATATTTGGTAAGCAGAGGTTTATGAAAATGATTAAGTAGAAAACTCTAAAAATACACCTGATTATGGTGATAATGTGCACATTTAATATAGGAATTGCTATTATTTGTCATTAAAATGCTGGTTTTGATTCATTGTTTATTGTTGAACACCTTTGCAGAGTGTCTTAGACAATGATTGTGTCTACCAGCAGAAGTAGCAAAAATAGAACAGTTTAATCAGGGTGAGTTAAAATGATGCAATCACATTTTAACTAAAATTTAAACTAAAAAATTGTTTCATAGGACTTATCCTTACAAGTTGATGTATTTTATAGCATTTTATTCTTTGATATAGGATTCCTAAATGACAGGATTTAGTATCCTAAATAGAGTCAAAGTAGGGCACAATCATTTTGAAAACTGGCATTAGAGGGCACTGTTGGCTGCACTGTAGAAACTGCAGAAATTGAATGCTCAGTCCAGTGGAGGAATTTGTATGGGGTTAAACTACAAAGTGCTTCATTTTTTAGAACCACAGGAAAATTTAAAGACAGTTTTTAACGTAGAAAGATGAGAAAGCAAGGATGGGTAAGGGAAGGGGGGAAGGAAAAGAAGCACGGAGCAAGAAAAAGAGGAAAATATGGTGGAAGGGGGGGGAAGAAGGAAGGAAGGGAGGAAGGAAGGGAGGGAGGGAGGGAGGGAAGGAGGAAGGGAGGGAGGGAGGACAGAAGCCTATTGGGTAAATCACATTAAAGTTAGACAGTGAAAAGGGAGATATGTAAGATATAATTAGAAAGCTCAAGCCATAGAAATATGAAGTTGCTGAAGAAGTCAAATGCATTAAGATGGAGAAAATGAAACAGCCAGAATTCTATAGAATACTTAAGTCCTTTAGCTTGTTTTAGACTAAGATGCACTAGGCCCCACGAAACAGTACTGACAAAAGTCACCTTGAACGTGATCCTGGGTGCAGAACAGTCCTAGAAAAGGCTCATTCTTTTTTCACAACATTATAAAAAAGAGTCACTCCAACTTTTCAATCAGATAGTATTTATATATTTCCTTGGTGTCATGCTGGGTACAGAAGGACTGGTCCCAGTGTTTAAAGAATATGTAATTCTTTTGTTCACTCAAGATTTTTATTTAAAACAACTGTAGGAGGAATGATCAGGCTCACAAATGCAATTTTGATAGTAACTAATAAATACATCATTTTACATTCACTAAGGTGAAACTGTCATTAAGTGGAATGAGAAACTAGAAAAAATATTTTTTTGCATACTTGAGCAAATTATTTTTTTCTCTCTTAAATGTATTAAAATTGTCTATGATGTTATTCTTGGATACAGAGAAATACAATGCCTAAAACACAAATATGAATATATTCTACTTTTTTAAAAGCTAAAATATGAGTATTTTAGTACTTGCAGCATGGAGACATACTGGTCCCAAAAGAATACAAAAGCAGTTTTGTTTTGTTTTGTTTTTGTTTTGTTTTCAGGTTTTTGGATCTGAGTCTTAGACTTTTCTTTTCCAACAAGGGTGAGCAAAGAATAAAATCAGTAGGTTGGTACCTGAGAATTTGAAGATTACTTCTGGAGGCTGAGGGGTGTTGGTTTCCTGTTTTGTGTCTTTAAAGGGGTGACCATTTAACTCTACACTTCTATTTGGTTGAACTCTTAAATGTTAAATCACACTGATGCTTAGCTTAGGAGAATCTGTTGGACATGTTTTGTTTAGTTCTGTCCTTGGCTGCAAAACAAATTTCTCCAACACAGCTTAATAACTTTGTGGATTGTAGAGATTGCTTCTTCACACATACTGGGTGCTGTAACAACCCATGGATGGTTTCACTGGGATATTTGTTCATGTCTGGTCAACAGGCCACGTTTTTATTCTTAAACTAATTGGGTAGATTGTGGGAGAGGATGTGATAGAGGCTCATTTTTTCAATGTTCAGACGATTTTATTTTCTAGTCTGATTGCTAGAGAGACTATAAATAGCTGGCAATGTTTCATATAAATAATGAGAGCCTATGCATATATTTTCACTAATTTTATAAGTTTTCTACAATATAGTTGAAACATAACTTGTTCCCCAAGAGACTCTTATTGAACCTTAGCACTCCGTAAGACAGCATTGGGAGGTGCCCATGATTTTGTTAAGTACACTGCAGAGAAGAGACCATTCTTTTCTCTAGATTTTGAGTTCTTGCTGTCATGTGAATGGATTATACTCTGAGAGATAGTTGTTGTGCAAGCCTTCTCCATGTGTTTTTTCTCATACTTATGAGCTAATTTACCTCTCTGGCATCTACAATGAGATGAAGATGAGGAGGTCTCCTTGAACTTAGTAGAAGCCCGTGCTTGTGCTACATTCTTTATTTACTTATCTTCTGGTTTTTATTAATCAATTTGGTTTTAATTTTTTATTAATAAAACTTGGTAAATAAGAAGCACTGTGTATTTAAGCTAAGGCAACATTTTTTGCATGTTTGGTGTGGGAAGTCATTAAAAATAGTTATAAAAACAGTTAAATGGTTTTTTAAAAGAAAATCAAGTCTTTAAAGAGACAGAGTACAGACAGTCACTGGAAATTGATTAATTTAAGATATAAGAACTAACTAGCAATACACTTAAGCTATTGGCCAAGCAATGTTTTAAGTAATATAGTTTCTTTGTGATTATTTCGGGTCTGTGCAGCTTGGGAATTAACAAGCAGTCTCTGACACCAGATTCATGCTCAAAGTGTGCCAGCTAAATCCACATAAAATCTGAGAAATCTTATAATGGAATTATAGACACAAAAGAACAGAGTTAAGCATGGATTCTTGGTAGCTGACATTTTTTGGGATGGGCTCTATTTGCTGGCAGCGAGCAGGGGTGATGCAGCTTCTTTAAGAGTGATCTTCCTGATTCAACATTAGCAGCACAAAAACCATATGACTTCTTTAAGAAAAGTTGGCTTCCTGGTTTGTAGTAGTTGCACATACAGAGCTGATTCTTTCAGGAGACCAAGCACTTAAATGGAGTCTGTCAGCAGCTTGTTAAAAATTGCTTAATGATGACACAGACCCTCTGTAACCTTGTATCTGGGGCAAAGAGAATGGCTTTCAGAGGCAGTGAACATGCCTTCGCCATGTGAAAAGGCAAAGCGATCTTAGTACTAGCCATGCCACTTAACAATTTAAGAAGCAATCCTGTTCAGAAAAGGATTACAGATAAGCAATAAAGACAGATTCAGATGAAAAAGACCTTTAAATGGGGCACAGTGTTGGATAAATGTACGTAGGCTTAGAAGAGTGAGAAAAAGGAGTATAGACAGTTATAAAAGAGTACAGACAGTCATAGATTAAAGGAGTAAAGATAATAAAATAAATATTAAACTTAAAGTAATGGAGTAAGAAAAATAAGCCACATTTAGATGGGCTATATAGAAATACTCTGGATTATGTATATTATTGTGTTTTCTTTGAGTCTTTTTGACTTCAGAGAGACATTTGATTCTCTGGGGAGGGAGTTGCTAAGCTAAATCAACACATATATTTTAAGGTTATCCTGATTTCAAACTGTGGGTTTAAGGATATGTTGCTATGGGAAAGAGGTTCTGTTTTAGTTTTCACAGAGGATTAGAACCTATGGATTCCTTCTAGACTAATGTAGTTTGATAAACCAAGCTCCCACCAAAAGGTCCCGTGAACCTCCAAGAAGAAAATACTTCACCCCCCAAAAAGCAGGAAGCAGTTTGGAAAGAACTATGCCCAAATTCCCAAATATTGTTTATAAATGTGTGTTTACATTTAAAGGGGGATATGCTATAGAGATGAATACTTTGCATTGGTATAGGTCTTGCTTTATCGATACAAATTTAAGGTCTATTTTATTATATGTATATTTCTGCTATTGATTAAAGTATTGTGTTTGTGCAGCTCATTCAAAAATATATTGTATAATTAAGAAATATAAGTTAATAGATAGTTATCTATTATCACACTTGATGTCATATTAGTTAGGTTTTCTAGATACATAGAGATATATTTCAGTTAAATAGATAATCTTAAGCACTTTCAGAATATGGCATTTAAAATATTATGTTTTAAAAACTTAGGAATTCTCATGACAATGAGACACATCTGCTCATGGCAGCACCAATTCAAGAGGGAAATGGGCATCAAAGAGGCTCCTTATGGAGTTTGTTGTCATTTTGGCAAGAAACTGTTCTTGATTGGACTACTTGACTGGACTTGCAGGACCCACAGAAGAATGACTGCTGAAGTTGCCTAAAGAAGGTGAGACACTCCTTCAGGGTTCCTGCTTCATGAGTCTGCCAGACATTCTTCAGGACACATAAGAAAGTGACTGACAAACTTCCAATATAGGCAGAATTGTCTTTGAAATTTCCTGCTTCATAGAAAAGTCTGGCAGATACCATGGACCCGTAGGCTAAAAATGGTTGCTGCAATGTTACAAAAGAACTTTGGGTGACTCTCCAGGCAGTGAGATGTCTCTCTCAATTCTAGAACATTGGAAGTTGCTTACAATTCACCTGTTTACTTTGGTAATATTATATCCTTTTGTGGTCTTTGATGGAGTTGAAGAATAGATAGTAATAATTATAGTTTTCCTTGGTTATGATAAAGATAAATTAAATATAAATATTGTAACTGCAATTCTTGTTTCATACTGTTTTGTTATATGTAAGTTTACTACATTAAAGTTAAAACCTTCCTTTTTAATTTGAATAGAAAAGGGAAAATGGTGTGGGAAGTTCTTCTGTCTATGTGTTGCTTTTATTGGTTAATGAATAAAGCTGTTTCAGCCAATGGATTAGCAGAATATATCCAGGTGGAAATTACAAGCAGAGAGAAGAGGAAAGAAGGCACAGTCAGAGAGAAGCCATGTAGACACAGCTCAAGACAGATGCTGAATGCCAGCTGGAAACTTGCTGGTAAACCACGAGCCTTGTGGTAAAATATAAAGTAATGGAAATGGGTTAATTTAAGATATAAGATCTAGCTATCAATATGCTTAAGTTATTGACCAATCAGTGTTTTAAATAATATAGTTTTGTGTAAAATATTTCGTGTCTGGGCAGCCAGGAAAACGAACAAGCAGCCTCCGATAACACATGGTCATTGGAACCATTTGGTTTTTAGGAATCTACATTATAAAGTTGTTGACAGCATGCATTCTTTGCTTGTTTTTGCTTTCTTTACAATATACATCTTCTAAAGAAAGTCCTTGAGATGAGAGGCAGTATTTACCTGTCTAGTAAGTGTGGTTTTTTTTTTGTTACTAATAGCTGTGGAAAGCAAAGTAAAGATTTGGTTCAAGAAGTTGCTTTCAAGGAAATAAATTAGAGTTTACAAGCCTTGTTGGCATTTGATGAAATGCGTCAATAAATTTTCCAGTATGGCATATACCAGAGATGTGGAGTACAGCTAGTCACTGCAAAAAATTGTTGATCTATCCCTAAACTGATACAGAAGTACAAGACGTGTCATATCTCCCAGCCAAGCATCCTTTCTGACAAGTAAGTTTGTAGTAAGTTAAGAGCCACCTGACACTCAACAAATGGAAATCAGTTAATATTAAATATGGATTCTCTATCTTATCCAGAAAACTTTTTTATTTTGAATGACATTTTTAGTGTTTATTTCAAAATTAAAGGTCACCTTTTTTCAAGAAAGAATTTATGCTTAGTATTCAATTCTCTACTCTTGAATTTTTCAATGAGTGCAATTAAAGTGTTGATCAGAAGAAATGAAATGAGCATAAATGTGCATGCCTTTGGCTTTGGAATCTAGTTTTTATGATGCTCTGATATTGTGCAAGGATTGTCTTGCCCTAATGTTTTTACACAGTGGATGTTTTCCTAGCATCATTAAATTAAAGGTATAGAGTTTAGTGACACAATGCACTTTAGCTGTATTCATAAATTTCAGATTTGTGTTAATTGAGGGAATTTAATTTCTTACATATTTTATTGAGTCCCATAATAGTTGAACAGTAAATCATTAAAATATTAAATGTGATGTAAATGTAGAAATCCAATTTTTGTCACAGGATGAAAAATTTATGTAGATTTGTTTTCCGTTTCATCTAATATTAACTTATGCTTTACATTACATTTGTTTAGTGTTTATGCATTGGGAGTTTTCAAAGACTAATAGATTATGGTGAGACTTTGGTCATTTAAAAAACACCTCTCCTCATTTTCTCTCTGTGTTCATAACCCACTTTGTAGATGAAAATTACAAATTACCACTCATTTTGTTTCATGAAAAAAAAATAATAATGAAGCAACCATCCCTAGGACTAAATTGTATCCTAGAATTAGCCCTATGTGTTATTAATGTCCTAGTAGTGAGGACAGATTGTTCTATTAGCTGTACTTAAAAACAAGCAATTTCTTTTACATCGTTGCTTAGTGTTGCAGATATAATAGCCTTGGTCTGATCTGTAAGTGGACCACCATTAGCTGACATTCCTTGGGCTCAAAGAAGAAATTTTCCCAATATGCAAACACTGTAGTTTTTTATCCTCTGCTCTTACTGCCTGCCCATTTCTCCCCAGGTTTCTGCATATTCTGCACCTAAGCTGCACAGCTTACAACTCTTTAAACTCTTAAGATGTATGGAGCTTAGTTTATATTTTTAGATTTTTCAACATGGAATTAAAAACTTGTGATATTACAATTTTTTTTACTGCAATTAAGCTAGGCGAGTATAGCCCCACAAAGCAAAGCCATCTTAACAAGAAAGTAAAGATAGATCTTCTGCAAGCTACCTCTGGAAACATCCATATATCATTAAAAAAATAGCCTTAGTGTACTTGATGAGATCATATTTGTGTGTTTGAGTGAGATGATGTACAGGACATATGAGAGAAAATGAAGGTTATTTCACAAGACAGCATAACATAATTCCACGCAGACTGTACCCTTTCCTTGCTGTCATTATTATTTACCTTCCCTTCAGAAATAGTAGTGCATAAAGAAAATAAAAATTAAAGACTAAGAATCTATCTGAAAGATTAGTCTTTAGAGGTTCAGAAGAAGTTTTTAGATATTTTCAAATGATAGACATTATATCTCACACATTATCCTTTTATTGTTCTAGTCTTTATTGAAAATCTAAGAGTCATATTATTGTAGATATACCTTTTCCACTTTGTGAGACTACATGATGCTCTAATAGCCATCATTGTATTTCTTTTCCCATACACATTTCAATATTTTCTAGAATATATAAACAAATACAAAATACAAGCTATATGGAATAATATATATTGCTAGAAGTTTTATGCAATTTTGTCAAATTGTCTTCCAAACTGTTGTAATTTTATTTCACTTACTGTCTGTGAAGTGTTCACGTTTCTATAACACCAACGAATATATCATTTCTATATTTTGCAATTTTGCTGATGTTATACATGATGAAATGTTACATGATTTTGTTTTCACTTTTGATATGATATTTCAGAATTATGATCTGAGTTTTAAATTAGCAGAAGTTACTTTGAACTCACAAAAATAATAAATAACTTCCATTGACTGACAACATCTGAAAGTTTTACAGTTAAATTCCAAATGTAATTGCCTTATTTTAACTAGAGAACAGCTTAGTCGTTTATCTTTTATTTTAGCCAATCAGATGTTTGGCCTGCATTATTCTCTTAGTGCATCCTGTTAAACAAAACTAGACCTCCAGAGTTGAATTCTGGGTTAGAAGACTAGTCTCTGACTTCCCTTAAGTTCTTTTAGGGTTTTGAAGAAGTTTTGTGGAAATAGACCATTATTAGCCCGAGTATAAGGCAAATGAATAAATATGTACCCACTATTCCCGATAAATATATCAGTTGCTTATATTGTTTTCTTTTATATATTTATTTTACAGTTATCACAGAGAACTCATGAAGATCAGAGGACCACTTACCGGAAGTCTTATCTCACATGGGTTCTGAAATCTCATGTCATCATGCTTGGTGGTGAGTTCCATACTTGCTGAGCCTTCTGACTGGCCTGAGTCTAGAAATGTGAAGTTATATAGAGACCTCAGTTAGATTTACAGTAGATGTTGAAAGGAGATTTAACATCACAACTTAGTGTAAGACTAATTCCTTAGTGCATCTGATTGGAGATTTTGATTACAACTTCAAGTTCACATAACAACAACACTGAAGTTATATATATGTAGGATTTATTACAGTGACTTACAGGTTATGGTTCTGCAATTCCAATAATACCTGTTTCCCCATGGAAAATTCTAGAATCCAAAAGTTATTCAGTCTACAGAGCCCTAATAACAGTGAAAAATAAACTTGCCAGCAAGATGGAGGACAAGTAAGCAAAGAGCAAATATTTCCATCTTTTATGTTCTTACTCTAGGCTGCCACCATAGTTTTGGACCAGATTTAAGGTACATACTTCTACCTCAAAACACACACACACAAAAAAAACCCTCAAAAACTAGATTTAGGATAGGTCTCCCAATGTTAAATGATCTAACCAAGACAAATAGTTCACAACTGTACCCACCTGCTTAGATTTTGTTTAACTCCTGATGTGATCAAGTTGACAACCAAGCATAGCCACAACAACCCCCACAAAAACAGCAAATATAATTCCTAGTAATTCTATATAACAGAGAGGAGTCTACAGGAGAAGTTGTAATATTAGGATACACCTATATCTACACATCAATACTTAAAAGCTCCTGCACATAGTTATATAAACATATGCTCGTATATGTATATATTAGTTAATAAACTTTCTCTTCCACGAAACTGACAAATACAGCTGTAGTAGTTTGGTAAGTAAGAGAGACTTAACAGAACCAACATCCTAAAAGGATAATTAATGTCCTAAAATGATAAGTGAAGAGCACTCTAGGTACACAGAGGACTTTGATTACATCTTCAAATTCACATAATATCTGCAATGAAGTTTTTGCTTGACCATAATCCTGGGCGTGGAGCCAAGGCATTCTGACCACAAACCCGGACTGGCGCCAAGCCATTCTGGCCACTCACATCTTGTCTCTTTCTTTTGTGAAACTTATTATAATTATAAATGTGATTATTTTTTACTCAAACTATTATACACATTTACAAGGTGATATAAAATGGATATTGTATCTACAATTCTGGGAGACAAGTAGGGACAAGAAAAAAAATGCCCTCAATTACATCATGTTTCCAAAACCAGCAAGGATCTTCCTCATCAATGTGAGGGGAAGCAGTGGTCTTTCTGCAGGTACTGAACATGGAAAGCAAAAAGGCTTGAGAAACAGAAATTTCCGAACTTAATACTATTTGGAATTATTCACAGATGTTATAATAAGGTAATGTAATTCAGGAGAAGTCTTTCCTTGTAAAACATTAAATGTTATTTTTTTCAACTAGTCAATAATTGATTCATAATTTCAACTGACAAAAGAGAAAATTTACTGTTATGTATGATTAATTTTGTACTTTATATAAATTTATTTTTCCTTGGAAATGATAAAAACAGTGATTGTAGGCTGTCTGATTTTTTTTGGGGGGGGGAGAACAATCACTGACTAAGATTTATAAATAAATGCAAATTCTTTGGATGAAGAAAATTATCTGACTCTGGAATCATGGTACTAAAGTCCACACCAGTTACGCTTCTCAGTGGATCTGCTCATTCTGAAGAGTTTGCCACTTCAGAAATCTTCCTCACTATTGACTTCAGAATTTGACATAATTTTAACTCTGCTTCCTATTCTTTGCCCAAGTTATTCCCTAAGTATGTGACATAGATTTATTGTAATGAATTTACTGTAAGCTGGGAGAGAGTGAGTCTTGTTAAAAAAATCTTTGTTATAAATTGGAATATAAATTACGTTATGCATTTAACATATGTATATTCATACTATATATGCATCCACACAGCTGTATATTTATTATAGGCATTTAAAATTCAGTTCTTGGGCCTGGTGTGATTAAGCACACTGGCTACTCTTCCAGAAGCCCCAGGTTTGATTCCCAGCACCCACATAGCATTTCACAGCCATCTGTAAATCTAGTTCCTTGGGACCTACTGTCTTCTGGCCTCTTTGAATATTTCATGCATATATGAAAATAAATAAATAAATATACTTTTTAAAAAACTCAGTGGTTTATAGTCATTACTTCTCTAAAAGTTATGATCAAACATTTTGAACTAATTTGAGAGAACTTTTTAGAGTGCTACTGGCTTGCCTAATTAGTTGTTGGTTACTGCTGTATTGTAAGAAAAAATCTAGCATAATGGATGGATATTTTAAAGCCTGAAATATTGCGATTTTAATCACTTAAGACTCAAACATCATGTTTGTATAGAGAAAAGGCTGCAAGCAGCCATCATTTGAGGAACATTTCCCTATGCTATTGAGATGTGGATTCAAATGCCTGTTTTAATGAGGATGCCATTCCTACTTTCCACTTGATTGAATATTAAAGCTTGTAGACACATCATTAATTGGCACAGATATCTTGTGAAGTTTGCAGACAGTAAAACCAACATTTCTCTTGCTGCTCAAATCTTTCTAAACTTGTACAAGAAAAGAAAGTAGATACGCCAGAAATCCAGCCTACTACCCATTTTTCTATGTGTTCCAGTGTCCCATAATTTACATTCAAAAGCATTTGCTACATTGTAATCTGAAGAATATTAATCCTTGTGAAGTAATCATTTGGCGAGAGTGGGAGGATTGGAATACACACAGAGTCCAGCCTCCTCAGCTCTCTGACAAACATCCACGTTGCACCTGCAAACCCCAGTTATCCTGAAGGAGGGCTGGCACAAGAGGTCCATGTAAGAGACTGCTCACCTGCAGTTACCTTCCAGATTCTCTTACCTGTGAGAAGTGTCCCCTGAGCAACTACGAACCCATGGCCTCAGCAGTGCCCTCTCTCCACTCCCTGTGCTCACACTCCCTGTTGGGGTCTCTGGACTTCTTGTCTCGGCTACAGTAGCAGGGCTTGTAGAGTCCAAAGTTATGTGGTGGCTTTGCAGGCTGTGATCACTCTTCCTCCTCCATACCCTGCTTTTCTGGGGTTTCAGAGGTATCTCCAGTCCGGTGTGCTGCGCTTTATTATGCTTCTCCAACTGTATTTTCTAACAAGACACAGACTTTACAAGAGAATTCGTTTCCATGCCTCAAAATGTGCATAGCATTCCTATGGCACAGAGAAAATCTTTAGCCATCACCACTCTGCAGAGACAAGTGAACTTCTGATAGAAGCTCATTAGTTATTTCCTTTTGACATCCTATCATAATTATTTTGGTTTTGGTTTTAGTGATTTTGAGACAGGATCTGTTGTTACCCCCAAGTAGTCTGGAACTTGCTATGTAGTCCAGGGTGTGCTTGAATTCCTGACCTCTCTAGTTCCACTTTTTAAAATCCTCAGATTACAGGAATTTTGAACCACAACAGTGTAAAATTCAGTGTGTGTGTGTGTGTGTGTGTGTGTGTGTGTGTGGTGTGGTGTGCTTGTGTATGCTAGCGAGTGTGTGTGTGCATATGTGCATGCACCAACCTTGCCATGTATGTTGGTGTCAGAGGACAACTATGGGAATTGGTGAATTCCTTCACTCAGTTCCTGAAAACTCACGTTGCCAGGTTCTACTCACTTACTGGCCCTAGACACCTTTTAAAATTTCTTGTTTCTTTACACAGGTAAGATTACAGTGACTTTGCCCTTTTAAGGGCATCACGTTTGTTTACCCTATGATGGACACTGTTTAGGTCAAACTGCCTGAATTTTCCATGTTAAAGTCCTTGTGGTATTGGTGGGTGCTATCATGGGGGCTCTCTAAGCTCCATCTAACCTGTTAAGAAATGCTTTTGTCCATTTGGTTTTTTTCTACATACGTGACACAAATGGATGATAAGCTGATTAATATTAATTATTAAAGAATCTGATGAACAATCTCAGGGATTAGATTTGTTATAGAAAGTAAAATATTGGAATTTATTAATAACAGAAATATTTTTTTTATTTCAGAAATAATGGTGAACCAAAAAAAAGTTAGACAATAGAAAATAATAATTGGAACCATGTCATAATTTTTTAAAAGATTATGTGCAGTGTATATAAATATATAAATGAGTTGTAGAGCATATATTTCTCAAAACTCACCTTATTTGCAAAAGATTATGGAAGAGTAAAGATAAATAATACTTTTAAAAACATGTAACATTTCTATACAAGTAGCACCTTTTCATGAATGATGAGTACAAATTGTGTGGTCAACTGTCAAGCTCCCTGTTACAAAGCAAAGATTCATCTATCCACCAAATAGAAAAATCTATGAAAGAGTACAAGAAAAACAGCTTTATGCTCTCTTTAATGATCTTTTACTACCTATATCCAGTCTTTCATCATCTCCTGATTCTCAGATTGTCTCTTGTTCTCTCTTCTACATGTGTTTCTTGTATTTTGTATAGGAAAGCCCAATGTGAATTCCACAGCTCTGTTCTGAACAGATAGCTACCTCTGACTGCATGGCAAGTTCATTGAGTTCTATAGTCTTGGAGATCTGCTTCATTCCGGGTAGTTGAGGGTGTGCAATTTTTAAAATATTTACAGCATTTTTATTTCATTGTAAGCTTGTAATAAATAATTTGAAAAAGGAAAGATTAAAGTGAGTTCTGTATCTAGAGTTCCCTATGATCTGAAGGCTTCTTGATTTTGAGCATGGAAAATAGGCAATTTTAGAGCATAAATATTTCATATGAGAATAAATCTCTTTTATTGGGTACCAGCATGGAAGATATGTTCTCTTCCTAGCTACCTGTTTATAATAGGGGCTATCTTGTACTTCCTTTGTAGGAATTCTATAATAATTTGAGTTAAGTCTTCCTTCACAGAGAAAGTGGTGTCTAACTTACTGAACCACAGTTCAGAACAATATTGTTTCTAATGAGTCATTCTTCTTTGCAGAAAGACATATGGCCTCTGAACCCCAAATTACAACCACCTCTTGTCAGTAATTAGAGAACCAAAATAAAACACAGACGCATACAGCTTTTTAGTTTATTTGTACATTCACAGTGCCTTTTGTAGAGTTGTGTGCACAAACTGCTTGTGTGACCTCTTTCAGGGTCCTCTCTGTGAACACTTTTGACCTTCTCTGACAATGTGGTCAGTGCACTTTAATGGAGAACACCTTTATGGCAAAGTGGGAGGTAAAAGCTTATTACGGAAGAGTTCTTAAAAGTGAAGAGATTGGCAGGTAGAGCTATTAGCATATGAAGTATTAGCCACTCCCCTTATTCCTTGACCTCTCTTCACTTTTTTATTTTTCTCATTCTACCAGAAAATGTAATACACACAAACGTTCTGCAGACAGGACATTGCATCTAAATTAGTATTAAAGACCATAAGAAGAAAGTTGTGAGGTTTAAAAAAATCTCCAAGAATCAAGAATAGTTGCTTCCTGTTATGTTGCTTACCTTAACTGTGCCTTAACAATTATTAATTGATTGCATGGAAATGATCTGAAAGGACAGGACTCTCACAAAAGTAGAAAGCATATTTATTTCTTTTGTTTGTAGCCAACTAAATAAATGTGACCACAAGAATGACATTTGATGACGATCATATGAATACTTAAAGAAGAGTGCCCAACAGGCAGAATGAGTCATCCCTAAAGGATGGTTGGTGAGACAAATTTCTCCACTTCTCCAAATCACCATCATATTAAGTTAGGTAATAGAGAAAATACAAAAACTGATGAAAATGTGTATGTTCAACGAGAAAGGGAAAATGAAGTCACATGGTTGATACTACTACAAAATTTTTATGTGCGTATACATAAGGAAAATACTGGGAATTTACTTGCATTTTTGAATTAGGTTCCATATTTCTGTGGTTATTTAAACTTTTTAGAATTCTGACATGCATATTCTCATGTTGACCTTGATGAAAGCTCTGTGAGTTATCTGTGTCGTGTATGTTAGTGTCCTTCAAATATCCATTCCCAAATCACTTATCTGGATTATATGCAGGGCACCTGTGGTGTCACTGCAATGACAGCTGGCAGACACACGGGTTTTCAGGTCTTCTTCCTTTGGGGAAGGTGCAAGGTCTTGGACATTTGTGTTTGACTGAGAACAGGGCTGTGATCTTTCGTGCCTCTGTTCTGTGCAGCTGTTATTAAGCAACCAAGCTCTACTTTTCCTTATTGACACTGAAGGAATTTATATCCTTTCTTATCTTCTGACACCTTTCCATCAATCACTATGAAATAAACACATACAGGCACATGAATATGAACACACATGTTCATACCCACATCAAATCTTTTGGGATATAAGCGCAATTCACGATAACTAAATAATACATAATCTCCTTAGGTTTCCATTTTCAGTGCTCTCAAAAGAAAGTGTGATTAAAGCCCGTGTACTCACAACAGCAAATTTGCTTATGGTATTTCTTCTGTTATTCCCATTGAAAACATAGATCATATAATTATCTCTCATTAGGTGCTGAATGATTTTGTTGATTTATCTTTGGTTTGGATTTACTGTGGCAGTCTATAATATAGATGAGGAGATGAATCTGGCTCAGTAATAGCTACTAAAAGAATCATCCTAGTACATGACAGGTCATCTGGCAATTTACTTCCACGTGTTCACTTTTTTATTTTACAGCATTAATTTATCTTTATAATTCATATATTCCTGTCTTGTTGACATCCGTTTAATGTGTTTTAAAATACACTGGAATTAAAACATATTTTATTTACTTATGTATTTGTGTATGTGTGTATTTGTGTATGTATGTAGAGGCAACTGTGGAGAATCCATTACCTTAGTGTTGGGATAACTTGCTCTTTTGCCTTCTCACCTTGTTTTGAGACTGTGTTTGCTTTGGCTTTGTCTGTATATATAGAGTTAGGAATTTTTGTCTACCTGATGAATTGACATTTTTTGTGAAGTGTCCATATCAGATTCTGTATTCAATATATTTCTCTATATTTTTAGGTTTATAAATACTTTTATCCATAACATTCATTATTTAATCAGCTAAAATCACATTCCGTGTCTAAAACCAATTTTGAAAACTGTAAAGTTACACTTGAAGAGTTAATACTTTTATTCTAAAGATTTGTGGATGTTACAAGTAGCTTTAAATATGCAGTCCTATGGTATTTATGACATTCATATTTTACTTCAATTATTTATACCAGTCATCTCCAAATCTTTCACATTCTCATATTGAAACTGTGTCCATTAAACAACTCCCCATTTTCTCTTCATGACTCATGGGGTTCATCATTCTTCTTACTGTATATATAAATTTAACTATTCTTGTTGCATCACATAAATATCATTATATTATGTGTGTCTTTCTGCATTTGGACTACTTCAAATGTATTGTTTTCAATGTCAATTCATGCCATAAAATTTGTCACAGCATCCTTCCATTTTGGGTATGAATAATGTACCTTTGCCAGGATACATAATTTTATAAATGTATATATGTAGTGATGCGCAACAGGCTGTATTCCTGCCCGGCTCCCGGCTGCCTGGCTAGCTTATTCCCCAAAATAACAACACACAAACTGTATTTATTTAAACACTGCCTGGCCCATTAGTTTCTGCCTCTTATTAGCTAATTCTCACATCTTGCTTTAACCCATATTTAGTAATGTGTGTAGCACCACAAGGTGGTGGCTTACCGGGAAAGATTCAGCATGTATGACCTGGTGGCTGGCTTTATGGCAACTGTCTCAGAGAGGAGAGGCATGGCATCTGTCTCAGAGAGGAGAGGCATGCTGTCTGACTAACTTCCCTTCTTCCCAGCATTCTGTTCTGTCTACTCTACCTACCTAAGGGCTGGCCTATCAAATGGGCCAAGGCAGTTCCTTTATTAACCAACAAAATCAACACAAACAGAAGACCCTCCCACATCATATATATACATGTGTATTCCTACACCAGTACACATTAGGATAGCTTCTACATTAGCTATTGAGAAGGATACTGTTAATGCTGCAGGTATATTAGCAAATCCTTCAGATGTTATTTTCAATTAGGGGTAGTGCACTAACCAGAAGAAATGTGTTGAATTATACAGCTGTTCCTTTTTGTAATTCTTTGAGAAACTGTTATCTTTGACAGTGGCTACAGATTTTGCATTCCCAATCAGAATATGTAAGCATGCCAGGTTTTAATGCATTTATCTAAATGAAATTAATTACTATGTTATAAAATTGGTCCTGAATTTATCTCGCTTCTGCTGTAGTTTGTTATTCACCAGTTGGTGTTGGTGTGTCTCCCACTCCAGGGTTTTATGAGGATGCTCAAATTCATGACACCATACACTAGAGCTCAGCAACAGTACATTTCTCCAGATATGTACAGTCTTGGGAGAAAGGACAACCTTTACCACACAGTATCACTTGGGGTGCACTTGGGAGTAGAGGGAAACTAAGTCAATAGGACATGGGCTTTGTAGTGTCAATAAATTGCATAAGCTCTATCACCCAAGAGAAAATATAGTTACCCTTGCTTGAGCAATTCCACCACAGGAAAAGGGAACTCACAACTTAGAAATAATAGGAAGTATACAGAAAGTCAATGGTACAGAAAGGCTTGCCTGAGTAGGAGACTTATCCAATGTAGCATATGGGAAGATAAAAAAAACCTGGCTTTTGAGCAGTATTAGTGCATTTGATATTATGTAATCACACCCAGTATCTGATGAGGATTAGCTAAAGAAGGAAGTGGTTTGTTTGCCTCATGTTTTGAAGGTGCAGTATCACAGCAGGGAAGGTTTGGTGGTAAGAGTGGCTCATGGATGTGGATCGGTAGAATCATTGGGCAGCTGTGCACATCTGGATTGTTCAGAAAGTGGGGAGTGGTCAGAATAAGCCAGACATTAAAATTTCACATCCTGCTGGCAGTAAGTCATTTCCTTCAGCAAAGCTCCCAAATGTCATATGACACCCCTAAAAAAGCACCACCTGCTGAGGACTGGGCAAGGGACTCGAGCACATGGGCCTATGGGGAACAGTTCACATTAAACAACCATAACACAGATTATATCACACCCAAATTCAGGCCTCACATCTCAATGACATTTGGGAGAGAATTTACTCCATTTTTTTTCTTGGCAACAAACAAAATTGATTTTGAAATATTTAATCTTGAGTCATGTTGCAGTGACTGCATAGAAATAAACATTTTTGCTATAAGAGTAAGAGAGTAAGAAAACTGATATTTTAGCACAAAATGTTATCTCTAAGCTGTGCATATGGTTATTATATACTTTGCACAATCTTATACTGTGTACTACCATATATTTACAGAAAGAGTAATTCTACTAAATTATTTTGATTGCATATTAACCTTCAGTGCTCAAACATACATACATGTACTATATTACTATATAAAGATATATATATATATACATATATATATATGTATGTATGTATACCTAAAACTACTATGTATATGTATGTACCTAAACGATTGGGACGTCCATCTTAAATATCTCTCCTTCATGCAAATGTATGGTGATTGCTGCTTTGAGGTAGGCTTTGTGATTATTAGAGTTATTAGCTATACTAGCTTTGCTATTTTCTCAAACTTCATTTTAATTTGAAAGAACTGTTGAATAAAAGATGGATTAGTTTTTAGACTGGAGTGATTAGGAGATAGCTTGTCAAAAGTAAATGGAATAGGTAGATTGGCACAGTAGTAACGTGCCCACCATGCATACACAGGGACCTGTGTTTGATTCCTAGAGTGCACATTTTAAATGGCAGGTGTGGTGGTGCACCTTTGTAATCTCTGTGCTGAGAGGCACAGACTGGTTCATCCCTGCTCAGCCAGCCTAGCAGAATTGGCAAATTCCAGGTGAAAGCAAGAGCCTGTCTCATAAAATCGAGGGTCTGGAGAGATGGTTCAGTGGTTAAAAGCACTTGTTGCTCTTGAAGTGGACCCAAGTTTAATTTATAGCACCGACATGAAATTACAACCTTTCGTAATTTCAGTTTTAGGGGATTCAATGTCCTCTTCTTATTGCCTTGGACACTGGGCACATAAACATTGCACAAACATACAGGCAAACAAAACACTCAAACACTAAAATAAATTAAAAAAAAATGAACGTAACAACAACCAAAAAGTTGGTGGCATCCTAAGGAACAATCCCAATGTGGGATTGTGACATCCACACACAGGCATACCAATGCATGCACACACATACATACACATACAGAGAGAGAGAGAGTGAGAGAGAAAAAGATAGAGAGACACACACAGAGAGAGAGAACATAAAGGAGAGTAAAAGAAATTGGCCTCTTCAAAGAAAAGAAACACTAGATTTATCTCAGAGAGGAGATTAGCACTGTAAGAAAACCTTTGAATTCTGGAAAACTTATAGCTGCCACTGAAAGCTTGTCAGTTCTGCAATATGTAAAGAATATTCTAGTGGGAGTGACATTTAAAATGTCTTTTTTTGGTTAGTATATGAAGCATAGCAACCTTTAGAAAATCTGGGTAACTTGGAACATCCAGTGATTTTCAAAACACTTTTCATACGCACACACATACAAAACATCCATGCACAAAATACCACTGGAGGGGTATATAATAAAATATAGACTTTTCTAGTTTTCTAGTCCCCACTGCAGTTAATATTTAAGGTATTATCATTTAAATTTGAATGTAGTGTCAAAGAATGACATCAACAACTACCTAAAATAACTAGCAAAATAGTACTCTGTTTTTAAACCGCCTGTATAAAGCCAGCTAATTTTTCTTTTATCTCAACATAAACAATGTATTTTAAAGGCTTAAAAGGCTTAAATACAGGGACAGACATAGTCATCCAGCTGTTTTCTGCTAGAATATATGTGGGAGAAAGCAGAAAACATGTAAAATAATCACCAGAGTCATCTAATACGCTTTCCTTGGAAAAATTTGTATTTTCTGTAAGAAATTACAATAATCTATAGTGAATTTATTATTGTTTTCCAAAGATGAACAATGAATACATACATCAAAAGTTTTTTTCTTGTCCATAGCAATTATATTCATAGATATAACTCATAAAATCTCCTCAACTACCTAAACAGTTAATAGGAAAACATAAAATCTTAAATCAAAATGTGAGAACTTCTGCCCATATGTTATTGCTGGATATCATATCATTTATATTTTACCCACTTGATATGCAAACATTTTCTACTTTTCAGAGGTAGAATTTGTGTGATTTTTGCCTTAATATTATGCACAATGATAGCAAGGTTGCTATGTGTGCATTGCCTTGACACTAAGCATGTAGATAAGAAGAGTCCTCAATTGAATTATACCTAATTTATACGTTCATCAAATATTTACTCAGTGCTGTAATGTGTCAGTCGGTGTTTTGGATACATGGCAATCTCAAAGAGAGCAGGTACACCATCTCATCTTGTTTGAAGTTATTTCAGAAACCATTTTGTTTAGTTTGATCTTTCAAATCTCAAAGCCATTGGGACTCCCTTCACACTCCCAGTGAGACTTCCTGCTCTTTACCTGCCCTTATCTGGAGAACATCTGTGGGCCCCTGGAGGACTGAACTCATCTTAAAGCTGTCTTTAAGCCCAGATCCCCAACTTATCTCTAGGGTGACCCGAGGCACCATTTCCTGCTAGAAGCCACCCCAGCTGCACACATGGTAACTAAGACTTATGCTAGGAGCTTTGCTATAGGGCCCTACTGCCACATACGAAGTCTGTGATAGGAGCATACCACTTAAAGAGAATTAAGGTTTGTCCCCAGGCTCCCCAATCCTATGTTTCCTATATGCTGGAATAAAGCTGAGCCAATTCACTGGCGTGATCTCCTAGACGGCTGTCTCATTCGTACCCACAGCCACCAGAACCCTGTTCCCCAATTCTGTTCCCTCTACCCTTTTGGACCAATGCGCCAACGATCTGGAGAAAGAAGCAGAACCAAATAACTCTGAGTTTCCTGCCTTCTCCTAATTCCCAAGTTGGAGCTGCCACAATTGTTTATACACCCATTGTAAAGACAGTGAAGACAGTATGCCAACATCCATGACACAATAGTCCTTCAAACATAGACATCCTTTCTTCAGACACTTGGTTCACATGTGTCCTCCTCAATGACACTTGGTATTTCAAGGCCACATAAGCCTCATGGTAAAATATACAATAATAAGAATGAGTTAATTCAAAGTTGCATAGAGTGTGCTTGTTGGTTCCCATGGATTTAGTTGGTCACATGGATACCAATTTGTAAGAGTAGGGCCCACTTGTTTGTTCCCAGCCGCCCAGCTAGCTTTGACCCAAAATAATCACACAGCAGCTGTATTCATTAAAACAATGCTTGGCCAATTAGCTCTTGCTTATTCTTGGCTAACTCTTACATCTTAATTTAACCTATTTTTATTAATCTGTATATCACCACGAGGTCGTAGCCTACCAGCAAAGTTTTAGTGGCAGATCATGGCATCTCCCTGACTTTGTCTTTTTCTTCTCAGCTTTCTGTTCCATCTTCCCCATCTACCTAAGTTCTGCTGTTGATTGAGTGTGTGCTGTAAATCCACCCGGGGTTGAAAAGCAGTTAATCCACCTGGGCTATGAAGCAACACTGATGGGCCTGGCCTACCTCAGATGTGCTCTGACCTACATCCACCTACAGTAGGGAAAATTATGGAACTAGAGACCACTTGATGGACAGCAATCATGAGGTGACACAGGTGACTGGGAGGGGTCACCGTTCCTGCCAGCATCCACAAAGTCTCACAGTTATTGCCATCCAAGAAAGAGAATAAAATTTGAATATGGTTTTGTGATGTTTAAAAAAAAAAGATCATGGAACCAAAGAATTTACGTCTAGATCTAAACAAAGCCTCTAACAAGGGGCAAGTCTTATATGCCATAGAGACACTGGTCTAGTGGCTTTGTTATGGTCCGATAAGTAGAAATGTACAGGGATAAGAAGGGCATTTGCTTCATACAGAGTGGACTTTTCTTCAAAGAAATCTCAACTCCTTTCATAATCTGGCCTGATTGAGCAAATTTGGTAAAACAAATGTCAGCAAGGAGAAGTAAACAGACCACCTGGTTTCTGAAGAACAGCTTCCTGTGTTCAGCTAAAACTCTGAAACTTAGCTTCATGTTCTTGAAAAATGGTTTCCCTCCTTTTAATCTCAATTTTTACTTTTGTTAGGAATAAATACAGAGACTCAGCTGGAAATGTGCAGAAAGTGGAACCTTGGAACCCTGAGACCTGAATGGGAAGTCTCCATGAAATTGCTTCCCCTCAGGGCTCAGGGAAAACTTCTGAAGAGGCAGAAAGAGTATAAGATCCAGAGGGGATGGAAGATACCAAGGAATCAAGGCCCTGTGAATGCAGTAGGACTGATATATTTATAGACTCCCAGACTGCAACAGCATGCACATGACCTGCACAGGTCTGGGGAACATGGGTCCCATTACTGAGAGGGAAAGTGGATACAAGTCCACATCACTAACCTTGCAAACAAAAAATTAATTTTATTTGACTGAGCCTCAATGGGTAGACAAGACCCCATGGCCCACAGTAGACAGAATGAACTCAATGGCATTTTTAGAGGTTCTTTGCATCATAATGCTTTCTCAGTGACTTTTATTTTGGAAGCTTTGAAGGTCATTACATGTATATTACATTCTCTGCTTTTTTTTGTAGAATTTCTCTGTGTGTGAATATGTTTGTATGTGTATATTTCTTTAGCTCTTTTTTCTCTGTTTTCTTGTTTTGTCTTATTCCAGTTGTTTGTTTTTATTTTATTTTATATTACTTTATTATTATTCTTTAGATGTCTGTTTACTAACTAGTGAGAGACTTGGAAGGGAGGGAAGGTGGGAGGAACTGGGAGGAGTAGGAGGGCAAACTGGAATCAGAATATTATATGGAAATCTACTTTCAATAAAAGAATAATAGAAAAAAGATGAAATTTGCCATTAGGCCTAAACACTGTTATAAGTGCCTGCTATACACACACACACACAAACACACACACACACGTTGTATATACAAAGTTAGCATATTTATGTCTTTGTTTATTCATTATAATAATTTGGAACACATAAACATTCACTCTGGTATTTGTTTGGGAAAAAACCATGTCCTGAGAAGGTTCTGCTGGAGAGCGGAGAACAAACTATCAAGTATGTTTGTAGAATACCTTCACTTGAATCCTGGGTATCGGTTGGGTTGGTCTGGAGCTTGTGTCAGTCTCAAGTCTCAGTCTCCAGGTTCTGAGATTTCAGCGTACATAGCAATACATCTGTCAAAACATCGTGCTTGACAAAATCAGAGGTAACAGATTGGCCTCATGCTGGGAAAAACTTGTGCTGAGAGGAATGAATGCAATTATGCTATGAACTTTTTGCCACTTTACATAGACACTTATCAAAATTGTAGGTGACATAAGCTAAGATACAACATGTTGGCTAGAAGCAGTAGTATCTAAATAACTCCACAATTTTAATATTGGGTCAAATTCTACTGAATTAAATTTCATCTAAAAATACATATTTTGATTTTTGAGCATTAAAAGAAGCAATATATACCTCGAGGAAGTTATTGATTATCAGCTAATATTGGTCAAGTAATAAGGTCACAATCTATATTGGGCTCTATTTTAGTACCATAGCATCTTTATCATTTAAGGTGATGGGGATTAGCTTAGGTAGCAATACTTCATGATACTTTCAGAGAACAAAAAAAAAGTAGGGCATACTTCCGCAGATCAACTTTGAAACCTAGTGTACTTGAAACTGCCACCTTAGGAACTGAGGAGTGTGACAATGACAACTCATCCTGCTCCTGTAGCTTCTCAACACTTACACAGTCCATTGCACTCACTCTGCCTAGCATCAGGTATGTCAGTAAACTGTGTTGGAGCAATTATACCAAGCATCCTAAGGCAGTTACTGAACTCCCAGTTTTGCCTCCGTTCTTCTTTACTTGATCAGAAACATTCTTCTTTCAACTAACCAATTTTAGGATTTTTTTCTTTTAAAACTAAAAATTATATTTATATGTGCTAGATTTGTGTAGATGTCCATAGAAACCAGAAAGGGTCATCTGGTTCCCTGAAGGTGAAGTTATAGGCAGGGATAAAGGGCTTGATGTGTGTGCATCCCATTAAACCTGAATCCTCTGCAAGGGCAGTAAGTACATTTAAGTGTGGAGCCATCCCTCTGGCCTCAAGTAATTCTTCTTTTAGGTTTTAATTTCTCAGATCCTAGTCATTATCAGATCTTAATGGAGTTTGACCTTTTGGATTTTTTTTTTTTTGGCTCAAAAATCACAAATGGAATTCAAGGAATTCTATTCAGAGTAGATAGAAAAATGACTCAACTTCCCTTAGAGCTGCAGGCTCTTAAAACTTGCTAGAAATAGCCTTCAAGGGCAAATCTAAAATGCAAATGAGATTAATGGGAGGCCTCGTTACTAAAAAGCAACTTCAAGGTAGCAAGAGTCATCTAATGTGATGGGAGTGAGCTTGTCTAAGTACTAAGGATTTCCCCACTTCTACAGACGTACCAGAGAGATAATAAGGTGCTCTCGAATCAATAATTAACCAGAAAAATAAGTCTTTATTCGGATTTATATTTTTCATTCCAAGTATAGATATTTCCTTATAGCCACTTTATACTGATCACTCGGGGGATGAGAAAATAAGTGAAGGAGCTCAGGATGAAGTTCAGTGTTAGAGTGCTTGCTTATGAACATCCATCCATGAGTCTAGTCCCCTGATTCTACAAATAAGATATAATAAAATAGGAGATAATTGATTTCTATTCTTAGGGGCTGAGAGGTGTAGAAAGAGACAGCCCAGCAAACCTAAGAACTTGGGCCACCAACACACACATAAAAGCAAGACATGGTGCTGCCTGCCTTGAGCCAAAATGATAACAGGTGGGTCTCTATGTCCCATTAGCCAGCTTGCCTTGCTGAACAGTGATCTCCAGCTTCATCACCGAAAAGAACTTTTCTCAGTAATAGATGTGAGAATGAGAAAATAAGCTATCCAAGTCAACCTGCAGCCTCTTACACACACACACACACACACACACACACACAAACTGTTTTTGGTTGATTCAGTGAAGTCTATAACATTAGCAATTGAAGGAAGAGACTCATAACAATTCAAGTTAAGGAAATAGAGTGTGTAGGAAACAAAATTTGGATATTGTTGCCCCTTCATTAATTATCTTTAGACAGAGGTTAAAAGTTCTTATCTCAGAAATGAAGAGGGCCAGGCGGTGGTGGCACACGCCTTTAATCCCAGCACTCGGGCTGCAAGGGGACCTGACAGACTGCCAGAGGATCCATCATTCTTTGGGGTGAGTGAGGAGTGAGTGCCTGAACCGCGGCAGCTGCCCGGAGAGGGACCACAGACACTCCACAAATCGCCCTGCCACCAGCACACTTCCTGCTCTTCCTGCAGGGGTTATTCTCCCCAGATACTGCCTCTCTCTTCCTGTCCCACTTCCCAGCTTGCACCCAGAATCCTCCCCCCCTCCCCCCTGCCTCATCCTCCCGTCTTTGGGGCCACAAAAGCCCACAGCTCAGCCTGTTTGGGCTCTGGGGACCTGGAATTGAGTGCACCCAGGCGGTGGGAGGTCCACTCCTTATTTGACTGCCCGGGGCAAGGTTGAGGCCTTTGTCTGACGAGCTGCTTGGCCTGCAAGGGGACCTGACAGTCTGCCAGAGGATCCATCATTCTTTGGACACTGCAAGTCCTGATGACGACTTCTGGAGATGCACTTTCATACCTCGGTGACCTCTCAACACAGTAGCACCCAGTGATATTTTCTTAGTTGTTCTCAGGTGTCCTGCTCTAGTTCTAAGGCCATCCACCCAAAGGGGTCAGACCTCTGGCCTCCAGGCAGGTCTGAGGATTCCTGCGGAGGGGTGCGGGCCTCCTTCAATTGTGCTGCCAGTTTCGCTGTGTGGTATTCATCCCGCCCTGCCCCCCACCTTGGCCCTTTTTTCTGGGCTGCGACCCTGGGCTGCCTGGAATCCCTGATCCGTGCACTGACATTCCATCTGAACTGGTGAGTGAATGCGGACCCTGGGGCAACCTGCCCTGGAAGAGAGCACAGACCCCAACCCCCATTCCCTCTGCAGGCTTTGTCTTGTTTCTCCCGTCCCTGTGCTCCCAAGCTTTCCCTAGTGGTCTCAGGTGTCCTGCTCCTTTTCTAAGGCATCCACCCAAAGGGGTCAGACTCTGCCTCCAGGCAGGTCTGAGATTCCCTGCGGAGGGGGTGCGGACTCCTTCAGATTTGCTGCCAGAGTTCGACTGTGTGGTTATTCCATTCCCGCCCTGCCCCACCTTGGCCCTTTTGTCTGGCTGCAACCCTGGGGCTGCCTGGAATCCCTGATCCTGTGCCCTGACATTCCATCTGAACTGGTGCAGTGAATGCGGACCTGGGGCAACCTGCCTGGAAGAGAGCAAAGACCCCCCTACCCCCATTGTCCCTCTGCAGGGCTTGTGTCTGTTTCTCCCATCCCTGTGTCTCCCAAGCTTTCCCTGTGTTCTCAGGTGTCCTGCTCCAGTTCTAAGGCCATCCACCCAAAAGGGGTCCAGACTTCTGGCCTCCAGGCAGGTCTGAGGATTCCTGCGGAGGGGTGCGGGCTCCTTCGATTGTGCTGCCCAGGTTCGCTGTGTGGTATTCACCAGTTCAATTCCACCTGAACTGGTGTCCTGCTCCTGTTCTAAGGCCATCCACCCAGAGGAATCAGACTTGGCCTCCAGGCAGGTCTGGGATTCCTGCAAGGGAGTTGCGGGCTTCTTCAGATTGTGACGCAAGGAATAGTCCTCCTCTGACACAGGGGAGATCCAACCAGTTTCAGTCACGGCAAAGATTGGTCTAGGACACCAAACGCCTCCGGGCTCCTTTTGAAGGAAGAGATGGGCAGGCGCCAATGCAGGAGCTCCTCCAACAACATGAAAGGCAACATGACATCACCACAATCCAGACATCCCGAAACAACAAGAATTGAAACACCCTACCCCAGAGATATAGAAGAAACCGACCTTAAAACAGTACTTTATGAAAATAATAGAGGACCTTAAACAGGAGGTAAAAAACTGCCATAAAGAAATGGAGTTGACAAACAAAAAGGTAGACGAAATAAATAATCTCTCAAAGATACCCAAGAAAAACAGAAAACAAGAAAAGCAATCAAACAGGTAAGGGAAACAGTACAAGACCTGAAAAATGGAATGGAGGTATTGAAGAAAACACAATCTGAGGGACGACTGGAAATGGAAACTCTGAGTAAACGAACAGAAACTTCAGAGACAAGTATTTCCAACCAAATACAAGAGATGGAAGAAAGAATCTTGGACTCTGAAGATACTATAGAGGAAATAAACTCACAGATTAAAGAACTAAACAAATCTAACAAATTCTTAACACAAAACATTCAGGAAATCTGGGACACCATGAAAAGACCAAACCTAAGAATAATTGGGGTAGAAGAAGGAGAAGAATTACAACTCAAAGGCCCGAAAACATATTCAACAAAATTATAGAAGAAAACTTCCCCAACCTAAAGAAGGATGTTCCTATGAAGGTACAAGAAGCCTACAGAACACAAATAGACTGGATCAAAAGAAAGCATCCCCACGCCATATAATAATCAAACACAAAACATACAGAATAAAGAACAGATATTAAGAGCTGCAAAGGAAAAAGGTCAAATAACATATAAAGGGAAACCTATCAGAATTACACCTGATTTCTCAATGGAAAACCATGAAAGCCAGAAGAGCTTGGATAGATGTTGCTAAAAGACACTAGGGAACATGGATGCAAAGCCTAGACTACTATACCCAGCAAAGCTTGCATTCACCATTGATGGAGAAAAACAAGATTTCCAGGACAAAAACAGATTTAAACAATACGCAGCCCACAAATCCAGCCTTGCAGAAAGTAATAGAAGGAAAATCACAAACCAAGGAGTCCAACAACGCCCACAATAACTCAGGCATCCTAGCGACCCTTCACCAGCACAACTAGAAGAAGGGAAACACACAACTCTACTACTAAAAAATGACTGAAGTTAACAACCACTGGTTCATTAATATCACTTAATATTAATGGACTCAATTCACCTATAAAAAGGCACAGGCTAAGAGACTGGATACGAAAACAGAATCCAACATTTTGCTGTTTACAAGAAACACACCTCAACCACAAAGACAGACACCTACTCAGAGTAAAGGGTTGGGAAAAGGTTTATCAAGCAAATGGCCCTAAGAAACAAGCGGGTGTTGCCATACTAATTTCCAACAAAGTTGACTTCAAACTAAAATCAATCAGAAGAGATGGAAAGGGACACTTTATACTCATAGCAGGAAAAATCCATCAGAATGAAGTCTCAATCCTGAATATCTATGCCCCTAATATAAAAGCTCCCACTTATGTAAAAGAAACACTTCTAGAACTCAAGGCAGCCATCAAACCACACACACTAATAGTTGGAGACTTCAACACTCCTCTCTCACCAATGGACAGGGTCAATCAGACAGAAAACCTAACAGAGAATTGAAAGACTTAATGGAGGTAATGAACCAAATGGACTTAACAGACATCTATAGAACATTCCACCCCAAATAGGAAAGAATATACCTTTTCTTTGCGGCTCATGGAACCATTTTCGAAAATTGACCATATACTTGGTAACAAAGCAAACTTCCACAGTTACAAAAAAATATTAGTAACCACCTGTGTCTTATCGGATCACCATGGATTAAATTAGAGTTCACAACAATGCTACCCCCCAGAAAGCCACAAACTCATGGAAACTGAACAGCCAACTACTGGACCCACACCTGGGTCAAGGAAGAAATAAAGAAGAAATTAAAGTCTTCTTGGAATGTAATGAAAACAAAGACACAACATACTCAAAACTATGGGACACAATGAAAGCTGTGCTAAGAGGAAAGTTCATAGCACTAAGTGCCCACTTAAAGAAAACGGAGAAAGCACTCATTGGTGACTTAACAGCACACCTGAAAGCTCTGGAAAAAAAAGAAGCAGACTCACCTAGGAGGAGTAGAAGACTGGAAATAATCAAACTGAGGGCAGAAATCAACAAAATAGAAACACAGAAAACAATCCAAAGAATCAATGAAACAAGAAGCTGGTTCTTGGAGAAAATCAACAAGATTGACAAACCCTTAGCCAAACTAATCAAACGGCAGAGGGAGAACACACAAATTAATAAGATCAGAAATGAAAAGGGGGACATAACCACAGACACAGAGGAATTCAGAGAATCATTAGATCTTACTACAAAAGCCTGTATGCCACAAAATTGGAAATGTAAAGAAGAAATGGACAGTTTTTTAGATAAATACCATATACCAAAGTTAAACCAGGACCAGGTAAATGCTCTAAATCGTCCTGTCAGTCGCGAAGAATTAGAAACTGTTATCAGAAACCTCCCTACCAAAAAGAGCCCAGGACCAGATGGTTTCAATGCGAAATTCTACCAGAACTTCCAAGAAGACCTAATACCTATACTCCTTAAGGTATTTCATAATATAGAAACACAAGAGTCACTGCCAAATTCCTTCTATGTAGCTACAGTTACCCTGATACCTAAACCACACAAAGACTCATCCAACGAAGAGAATTACAGGCCAATCTCACTCATGACATTGACGCAAAAATTCTCAATAAATACTGGCAAAACCGAATCCAAGAACACATTAGAAAATGATCCCATTACGATTCAAGTAGGCTTCATCCCAGAGATGCAGGGCCTGTTCACATACGAAAATCTATCAAATGCCAATCATCATATAAATAAACTGAAGGAAAAAAACCATATGGTCATCTCATTAGATGCTGAAAAAGCATTTGACAAAATTCAGCACCCTTTTATGATAAAAGTTTTGGAGAGGTTAGGGATACAAGGGTCATTCCTAAATATAATAAAAGCTATTTACAGCAAGCCGACAGCTAACATCAAATTAAACGGAGAGAAACTCAAGGCTATCCCACTAAATTCAGGAACACGACAAGGCTGTCCACTCTCCTTATCTCTTCAATATAGTGCTGGAAGTTCTAGCAATAGCAATAAGACAACATAACGGAATCAAGGGGATTCAATTTGGAAAGGAAGAAGATAAACTTTCATTATTTGCAGATGATATGATAGTATACATAAGCGACCCCAAAAACTCCACCAAAGAACTCCTACAGCTGATAAACTCCTTCAGTAACGTGGCAGGTTACAAGATCAACTCCAAAAAATCAGTCGCCCCTCCTATACACAAAGGAAAGGAAGCAGAGAGGGAAATCAGAGAAGTATCACCTTTCACAATAGCCACAAATGGCATAGGATATCTGGGAGTATCTCTAACCAAGGAAGTGAAGGATTTATTTGACAAGAACTTTAAGTCTTTGAAGAAAGAAATTGAAGAGGATACCAGAAAATGGAAGGATCTCCCCTGCTCGTGGATTGGGAGGATCAACATAGTAAAAATGGCAATTCTACCAAAAGCAATCTATAGATTCAATGCAATCCCAATCAGGTCCCATTAAAATTCTTCACAGAGATTGAGAGGACAATAATCAACTTTATATGGAAAAACAAGAAACCCAGGATAGCCAAAAAAATCTATACAATAAAGGTACTTCTGGAGGCATTACCATCCCTGACTTCAAACTCTATTACAAAGCTACAGTATTGAAAACAGCTTGGTATTGGCATAAAAACAGAGAAGTTGACCAATGGAATCGTATAGAAGACCCGGATCTTAAACCACAAACCTACGAACACCTGATTTTTGATAAAGGAGCTAAAAGCACACAATGGAAGAAAGAAAGCATCTTCAACAAATGGTGCTGGCATAACTGGATGTCAACCTGTAGAAGAATGAAAGTAGATCCGTGTCTATCACCATGCACAAAACTCAAGTCCAAATGGATTAAAGACCTCAATATTAATCTGAACACATTGAGCTTGATAGAGGAGAAAGTGGGAAGTACTCTACAACAAATGGGCACAGGGAACCGTTTCCTGCGCATAACCCCAGCTGCACAGACATTAAGGGCAACATTGAATAAATGGGACCTCCTGAAGTTGAGCAGCTTCTGTAAAGCAAAGGACATTGTCACAAAGACACAAAAGGCAGCCTACTGACTGGGAAAAGATCTTCACCAACCCTGCAACTGACAAAGGTCTGATCTCTCAAATATATAAGGAACTCAAGAGACTAGACAGTAAAATGCCAATTAACCCAATTAAAAATTGGGGCACTGAACTGAACAGAGAATTCTCGACAGAAGAAGTTCGAATGGCCAAAGTACACTTCAGGTCATGCTCAACCTCCCTAGCTATCAGGGAAATGCAAATCAAAACAACTTTGAGATATCATCTTATACCTGTCAGATTGGCTAAAATCCAAAACACCAATAATAACCTTTGCTGGAGAGGTTGTGGGGTAAGGGGTACACTCATCCATTGCTGGTGGGAATGCACACTTGTGCAACCACTTTGGAAAGCAGTGTGGCGGTTTCTCAGGAAATTCGGGATCAACCTACCCCAGGACCCAGCAATTCCACTATTGGGAATCTACCCAAGAGATGCCCAATCATACAACAAAAGCATATGCTCATCTATGTTCATAGCAGCATTATTTGTAATAGCCAGATCCTGGAAACAACCTAGATGCCCTTCAGTGGAAGAATGGATGAAGAAACTGTGGAATATATACATGCTAGAATACTACTCAGCGGTAAAAAACAACGACATCTTGAATTTTGCAGGCAAATGGATGGAAATAGAAAATACTATTCTGAGTGAGGTAACCCAGACCCAAAAAGATGAACATGGGATGTACTCACTCATAATCGGTTTCTAGCCATAATTAAAGGACATTGAGCCTATAAATTTGGGATCCTTGAGAAGATAATAAGAAGGTGAACTCCCAAAAAAAGATATAGTAATCCTCCTGGATATTGGAAGTAGAAAGGATCGCCAGGCAAAATTGGGAACTTGAGGGTTGGGCGAGACTGGGCCAAGGGAAGATGGGGAGAGAAAAAATGTGAAGGGGAGAATGGGGGGAGCTCGGAGGAATGGGATGCTCGGGATTTAGGAAGGGTGGATATGGGAGCAGGGAAGCATATATCTTAATTTAAGGAGCTACCTGAGGGTTGTCAAGAGACTTGACCCTAGAGGGGTTCCCAGGTTTCCAGGGAGACGCCCCCAGTTAGTTCCTTGGGCAGCTGAGGAGAGGGAGCCTGAAAAGGCCAGTTCCTATAGCCATACTGATGAATTTCTTGCATATCACCATAGAACCTCCACCTGACGATAGATGAAGAAAATGACAGAGCCCCACATTGGAGCACCGGATTGAGCTCCCAAGGTCCTGATGAGGAGCAGAAGGAGGGAGAATATGAGAAAGAAAGTCAGGACCGTGAGGGAACCTCCAGCTGGTGACAGATGGGGAAGGTGACTGAGCCCCACATTGGAGCACTGGACTGAGCTCCCAAGGTCCTGATGAGGAGCAGAAGGAGCGAGAACCTGAGGGAGAAAGTCAGGAACGTGAGGGGTGCGTTCACTCATGGAGACGGTGGGACAGAACTAAAGGGAGATCACCAACTCCAGTTGGAATGGGACTGATGGATCATGCGACCAAACCCGTCTCTCTGAATGTGGCCAACAGCGGGGGCTGACTGAGAAGCAAAGGACATTGGCGCTGGGCTCTGATTCTTCTGCATGGACGGGCTCTGTGGGAGCCTTCTCAGCTTGGTCGATCACCTTCCTGGACCTGGGGGGGAGTTGGGAGGACCTTGGACTTAGCATAGAGTGGGGAACCCTGATGGCTCCTTGGCCTTGAGAGGGAGGGCGGGGAGGTATGGGTGGAGGGAAAGGGGGGGGGAAGGGGGAGAAGGAGGGGCAGGAAGGGGGAAGAGGAGTGGAGGGAGGGGGAGGAGGAGGGAAGGAGATGGAAATTTTTAAATATAAAAAAAATAAACCATGAGAAAGAAAAAAAAAGAAGAAAAAAAAATCCCAGCACTTGGGAGGCAGAGGCAGGCGGATCTCTGTGAGTTCGAGGCCAGCCTGGTCTACAAGAGATAGTTCCAGGACAGGCTCTAAAAGGCTGCAGAGAAACCCTGTCTCGAAAAACCAAAAAAAAAAAAAAAAAAAAAGAAATGAAGAGGTATCATCACCTCTGACTTCAAGCTCTACCATAGAGCTATAGAAACAAAAACACTTTGGTTTTGGCATAAAAACAGACATGTGGATCAGTGGAATTGAATTGAAGACCCTGACAGTAATCCATACACCTGTGAACATCTGATTTTTGACAAAGAAGCCAAAATTATAAAATGGAAAAAAAGAACAACAAATGGTGTTGGCTCATAACTGGATGTCGATATGTAGAAGAATGAAAATAGATCCATATCTATCACCCTGCATAAAACTTAAATCCAATTGGATCAAAGACCTCAACATAAATCTAGTTGCACTGAACCTGATAGAAGAGAAAGTGAGAAGTAGCCTTGAACACATTGGCACAGGAGACTATTTCCTGAATATAACACCCGGAGCACAGACACTAATATAAACAATTTATAGATGGGACCTCCTGAAAATGAAAGTCTTCTACAAGAAAAGGACACTGTACAACAGCACCCTACAGAGTAAGAAAAGATCCCCCCCAACCTCACATCTGGCAGAAGACTATCTCTAAAATATACAAAGATCTCAAGAAGTTAAACATCTAAATACCAAATAATCCAGTTAAAAATAGGGTGTAGATCTAAACAGAGAATACTTAACAGAAGAATCTCAAAAGGTCTAAAGACACTAAATGAATTGCTCAAGGTCCTTAATCATAAGAGAAATGACTTTGATTTTGTTAAATTGGATATTTTCTGTCTGCCTTTTGCTTAGTTTGGATAAAGGTTTATCTATTTTGTTGATTTTCACAAAGAACCAACTCTTTGTCCCATTGATTCTTTGTATTGTTTTCTTTGTTTCTATTTTGTTGATTTCATCTCTCAATTTGATTATATCCTGCTGTTTAGTTCTCTGGGGTAGGTTTGCTTCTTTTTGTTCTAAAGTTTTCAAATGTTCTGTTAATTTACTAGTGTGGAATTTTCCCAGCTTCTCTTTATGTAGGCATTTAGTGCTATGAACTTTCCTTTTTTAATATTTATTTATTTATTATGTATACAATATTCTGTCTGTGTGTATGTCTGCAGGTCAGAAGAGGGCACCAGACCTCATTGCAGATGGTTGTGAGCCACCATGTGGTTGCCAGGAATTGAACTCAAGACCTTTGGAAGAGCAAGCAATGCTCTTAACCACTGAGCCAACTCTCCAGCCCTGAACTTTCCTCTTAACACTGCTTTTATTGTGTCTCATAACTCTGGGTATGTTATGTGGTCATCTTCATTGAATTTTAGGAAAATTTTAATTTCTCCTTTTATTTCTTCCTTGACCATACTCATGCTTCAGATGAGCATTTTTTGATTTCCATATGTTTGTGCATTTTCTGGAATTAGTGTTGTTGTTGAATTCTAATTTTAAACCATGGTGATTTGACAAGATACATAGAATTATTCTATTTTTTTTGTATCTGTTGATGTTTGTTAATGAAAAGGGGGACATAACAACAGACATGGAGGAAATACAGAGAATCATCAGGTCATATTTCAAAAATATGTACTCTACACAATTGGAAAACTTAAAGGAAATGGACAACTTTTTGGATAAATATCACTTACCAAAATTAAATCAAGACCAGATAAGCAAATTAAATAGACCTATAGCTGCTGAAGAAATAGAAACAGTCATCAAAATCTCTCTATCAAAAAAAGCCCAGGACCAGATGGTTTTCAGCTCAGAATTCTACAAGATTTTCAAAAAAGAATTAATACCAATACTCCTCAAATTGTTCCACAAAATAGAAACAAAAGGAACATTGCCAGACTCTTCCTATGAGGCTACAATTACCCTGATACCCAAACCACATAAAAACATTACTAAGAAAGAGAATTACAGACCAATCTCACTCATGAACATTGATGCAAAAAATACTAAATAAAATACTGGCAAATCGAATCCAAGAACACATCAGAATCATCATCCACTATAATCGAGATGGCTTAATCCCAGAGATACAGGGATGGTTCAACATATGAAAAATCTGTCTACATAATCCATCATATTAATAAACTGAAAAATAAAAACCATATGATCATCTCATTAGATTCTGAAAAAGCTTTCGACAAAATACAACATCCCTTCATGATAAATGTCTTGGAGAGAGCAGAGATACAAGAAACATACCTTAATATAATAAAGGCAATATACAGCAAGCCAACAGCCAATATCAAACTAAATGAAGAGAAAGTTCCAGCGATCCCACTGAAATCAAGAACAACACAAGGTTGTCCACTCTCCATATCTATTCAATATAGTTCTTGAGGTCCTAGCTAGAGCAATAAGACACCAAAAGGAGATCAAGGGGATATAAATCAGAAAATAAGAAGTCAAACTCTCACTACTTGCTGATGATATGATAGTTTACATAAGTGACCCCAAAAATTCTACTAAGGAACTTCTACAACTCATAGACACTTTCAGTAATGTAGCAGGATACAAAAAATCAGTAGTCCTCCTTTACACAGATGATACATGGACTGAAAAAGAAATCAGAGAAACATCACCATTCACAGTAGCCACAAATAGCATAAAATATCTCAGAGTAACTCTACCAAAGCAAGTGGAAGACTTGTATGACAAGAACTTTAAATCTCTGAAGAAAGAAATTGAAGAAAACACCAGAAAGTGGGAAGATCTCCCATGCTCCTGGGTAGGTTGAATTAACATAGTAAAAATGGTAATCTTACCAAAAGCAATCTACAGATAAAATAACTCTGAGATACCATCTTACACATGTCAGAATGGCTAAGATAAAAACAATTATGACAGCCTTTGTTGGAGAGGATGTGGTGTAAGGGGAACACTCCTCTACTACTGGTGGGAGTGCAAGCTTGTACAGCCACTTTGGAAATAGATATGGTAGTTTCTTAAAAAAATGGAAATCAATCCACCTCAAGGCCAGGTATACCACCAATTTTATGCAAAAACTTAAAGGATGCAAAATAATACCACAAAAATACTTCCTCAACAATGTTTACAGCAGCATTATTTGTAACATCCAGAACCTGAAAACAACCTAGATGTTTTTCAACTGAAGAACAGATAAGGAAAATGAGGTACCATTACACAGTGGAGTATTACTCAGGGGGAAAAATGACATCATGAAATTGACAGGCAAATGGATGGCATTAGAAAAACTGTTTTGAGTGAGTTAACCCAGACCCAGAAAGACAAACATGGCATGTACTCACTCAGAGGTACTTGTTAGGAGTAAAGTATAGGATAACTAACCTATAATCCACAGCCCCAGAGAGGCTAGATAACAATGAGAACACAAAGAGAGATGCATCGATTTCCCTGGGTAGGGGAAGTAGAAAAGATTTCCTGGGTAAACTTGGGGCAGGGACTGAAGGAATAGAGTGATGGAAAAATGGATTAATGGGAACTAGAGGGAGCAGACTGGGCAGGCTGGGTGTAGGAGCAGGCTGGAGGCAGGATGGAGGGGTATAGTAATAAAAGAGATGCCAATATGGGGGCATTTCTGGGTTATAGAGAAACCCAGTGCCAGGAGAAACCCCAGGAACCCACAAGGATAACCCCATATAAGACTTCTAGTATTAGTGGAGAGAATGCCTGAACTATCTACTTTAAGCAGATTGGTGACTTTCCAAATTGCCATCAGAGATACTCTATCCACTAATAGATGGAAACAGAGGCAGAGATCCACAGACAAGCACTGTGCTGAGCTCTGATAGTTTTGCCAAAGAAAGGAAGAAGGGATTGTGCCAGTCAAGTCTCTCATGATGGGGGAACCCATAGAGACAGCTGACATGATCTCGCAAGAGCCAATGGACGCTGGACCAACTGTCAGGGAGCCTGCATGGGACTAACCTAGGCTCTTTGCATGTGTGTGACAGTCATGTACCTTGGTCTCTTAGTAAGGCTTCCAACAGTGAGAGCAGGTGCTTAGCTAGCTTTTGGTAACCTACTCCCAATGCTGTATTACCTGGCCCTGATCCGATGTAAGGGGAGGAGTTTGATCCTGCCTCAGCTTGATGTGTCATGCTTTGTGCAAGCCCATAAGGCTTGTCTTTATCTGAATGGAGATGGGGGAGTGGTGGATTGGGGAGGGGTGTAAATGGGAAAGGGGAGCATAGAGGAGGGAGGGGAAACTGGTTGGTATATAAAAAATGAAACCAATTTTATTTAAATAAAAAGAAGAGGAAATGGAGTGGTGAACCAATGACAGATCTAACTTGAGGCTCATGCTGCAAGAAGGAACACATGCCCCACACTGTCTGGAACTGGAAGCTGGATGGCTCAGGGGCACAGGGTAGAACCAAAAATATTGGCAAAACCAACCAACCAAACAAAAAAGTCAATAATATTATTTCTGATGATATTCTGCTGTATTCATGGATCAGAGCCTAACATAATCGTCATCAGAAAGGCTTCGTCTAGCAACTGATAGGAGTAGATGCAGACATCCACAGCCAAACATTAGGGAGAGATCCAGGAAGGCTGCAGAAGAGAGGGGGAGAAAGAATTGTGGGAGCCAGGAGGGGTTAAGAACACCAGGAGACCATGGTGGCCCAACAAAATCAACTAGGCAGTGATCCTGGAGACTCTCAGAGGCTGAGATAATACTCATGGAGTCGACATGGGTCTGCGATAAGTCCCCGCATAGATGTAGTACAGCTTGCTGCTCTTGTGGAAATCCTAACGGGGGTGTGATGTTCTTTCTGACTTTTTCTCCTGCCTTAGGACAACTCTTTTCCTTCTACTGAGTTGCCTCTTCCAGCATTGAAATGGGGTCCGGAGGATTTGCGTAGTCTTATCGTATCTTCTTGTTATGCTATGTTCCTTCTGTATCCCTGGGAGGCCTGCTTTTTTCTGAAGGGAAGTGGAAGAGCAAGCAGTGGATCTTGGGGAAGAAGGGAGGTGAGTCAGGGAACTGCAAGAAGTGGAGGCTGTGGTGGGGACATATTGTATGAGAGAAAAATAAATAAAAAGGAAACATTCAAAAGAAAAGAAAAGAAATGGACTCTGTAAAATAATGAAATTAAGTGTGGAAAGACAGCTCAGTGTGCAACGTTTATTACCTGCAGCTTAGAGTCTAGAGTTGGTTCCCCAGAAACTAAAAAAAAAAAAAAAAAAAAAAAAAAAAAAATGTTAGATGCAATGATGCATGCTTGAAACCCCAGAACTGGGAAAGCAGGGACAGGAGGATACCCAGGTCTCAATGAATAGCCAGTACACCTCAATCGGTAAGCTCCAAGTCAATGGCGGGCGGTATTTCTAACAAGAGAACACTCTTGTGCATGTATAAAATAGTGACAAAACTGGCCACCAGTGAAGCAACACAATTTAAACTCCAAAGACCTTTAAAGACCTTTAAACAATTAAGATATAAACAGAATTTTGTATATTTGCATTACATATTATAGTCATGTAATTTTCTCTCTCTTTTGAAACATATTAAGAAGTCTTCAAACAAACTAGTGTATTAACATTTTAGACTCAGATTAAATAAAATTAAATATATAAAGTATTTTTGTAGGTAAGTGTTGAAAACATGATTTAAAAAGAACTGAAAAAATCTGTCGAAGTATAAGAAATGCATTCTTGAGATATCTCCAATTCTATATAAACTGGTTTTCCTAAATTAGATGTTGAACGGATATGTATCCCTTTTATTACATAAGAATTAATAGTTGACTAAAATTTTTTCATTTGCACTTTTGTAAGTTTAAAAAACAATATTGTTAGAAGCTTCTCCCAGTAGACATGAGTTATTAGATTAATATCTCAAAATCCGATGAGGGATATCTCCCTTATGTATTGCTCAGGGAAACCCTAGGTGCCCTCAAATTAGTAAGGACTACTGACATTGCTTTTAGACGCCCACCGTAACAATATAGTAAAAGTTCATTGATGAAGAGACAGCAAATCATTTCCATGGGGAAAAGGAACTATTCTAGATGCTTCTTCCATGAGGGCTGAAGGCACTATAAAGGATCCTTGAAAAGGAAACACATCAACGAACTTACCTAAAGGTGGACTCCGCTTGCTGTAACACTGACTTGACAGACAAGATGCGCCCACTAAGGAATTAGCATGGCTGTTACAGAAGTCATCGAATGCTTTCAGACTGGATTTGGATTTGAGACTTTTTATACAGGAATGTTGTTGGTTGTTTTTTACTTTTTGTTATTTGACTCTTTCTGGGGGTCCTGCCACCCAGCTCCCAAATAAATACACACGGAATCTTGTTCTTTCTTATAGATGCCAGTCTTCCGAGTGGCTTATTTCTAGCCAGCTTTTTCTAACTTAAATTATCCCATCTATCTTTTTCCTCTGGCCCTTTACCTTTCTCTTCTTCTGTATACCTTTATTTACTTTTTCCTCTGTGGCTTGCTGTGTAGCTGCATGACTGGCTCCTGCATCCCTCCCCCTTATCTCACTTTCCTTCTTTTCTCCCTCTCTTTTTCTTTCTTTTTATTCTCTCTGCCTGCCAGCCCCACCTGTCCTTTCTCCTGCCTTGCTATTGGCTGTTCAACTCCTTATTAGACCAATCAGGTATTTTAGACAGACAAAGTAGCACAGCTTCACAGAGTTAAATCAATGCAACATAAAAGAACACAACATATCATTACATCATTAAACAAATGTTCCACAGTATAAAGAAATTTAACCCATTTTAAAATAATATTCCCAAACACAGGAGGCAGTTCATATCTGGTATTGTAAACCTTTTAAAGTCCATGGCTGGGAAGGATAAATCATAATGGGGGAATCTACAATTGTTGATTTAATAGGTACACACACTGTTAAATTGCCTTTTAAATATTTTGTTTATACTAGTAGAGTAGTTCTGATTTCAACGTTGGAAGATAATTTTCTTTTTGCAATATGTAGCATTCAATGGAAATACATGTAGCTGATAAAGAATGGTAAGCAGAGTACGTGACTGTGGATGCTCAGTCCTAAATGGGATATTGATAACTGAAAGGCTCAGAAAACATTGTATAAGAGGCGGCATAAAGAATGTACAACTTTGAAGATGGAGGTGAACACTGAGAAATGCTATATTCTTGAAGTGGCAAGGCTCTCACCCCCATAAGCTCAAAACAGCTAATTACTTGCACAAAACCTGCAAAAAACGAAACCAGAAAACAATCTGGGGATGAATGAAGGATGCTTTCATGAGGCTCCACCCCCAGCTGTGGGGGTACTGGCTAACTAATGGCAGCTGGGGGAAGAGGAGTAATTTTCTTCAGGAATATGGACCCTGGTTGGTTGTTTGTGCAGACAATGCTAATAAGAATGAGGATAAAAAGAGAAAAAAATAAAAGAAGGAAAAAAAGGAAAGGAAAAGAAAGAAAAGAAGGAAGTAAGGAAGTAAGGAAGGAAGGAAGGAAGGAAGGAAGGAAGGAAGAGGACATGATGTTGGGATGGGATATATTGAGGGGGCCAAGATGAGTTGTTGAAAAATATGTTTAAAATAACAATCAAGATGATACATGTGCATGAAATTGACAAAGAATAAGCAAACATATTTTTAAGATAATTTATGTCAGAAGGCATTTCATATCTCAGATTCTTCATACTTGAAAGCATGGCCCAAAGCTCTTGTAACAATGTGTCATTTTTGGCACTGTAGTAATTCCAAATTTTAACTGTGGGGACCTTAAAAGAAAATATCAGTAGAAACGCTTCTTAGGGTAGCATCCAAGGGAAGGAATCTTATATGTGTATATACATATATTCATGTGTTAACTAGCAGCATTGAAAAGAAGAACATGGATATGATGTATAGCCATAGCATTATAACACTGAATGTAGAGCATACAACCTAGGTTACTGAAAGTCCTCTCTATGGTTTGTCCCATGCCAGTTTCACACTTCAGCACACATTTCTTAGAATGTTTCTGTTACTACCCTGTGTGTGTAAACAACATGTGTGCCTTCATTGGAAACAGCCATGAAGTTTACCACCCCATTTACTTCTCTGAATAACACCATTATTATTATTATTATTATTATTATTATTATTATTATTATTATTATTATTATTATTATTATTATTATTCAAGTCATTATTGCCTAGATACTTATAACTGAACACTTATATATGCTCCATTATTCTTGTCTAACTTACAGCACATGGTCATTATTTGGTAGCTACTAAGACAAAAAGATTTTTCTTCAGTAGAGCTTAAAAGCTTCTATATGCCTTTTCAAGTATCATGTATTAAGTATCTGCTTAGACAAGAACATTACTGAAAAGCACGGATACAATATACCATATTGACTGCAATGGCTAATTTTGTGTGTCAACTTGGGTGGTCCATAGAGCCCATATTTGGTTCATACATCATTGTAATTATGCGTCATTATTCTAGATGTTTTCATGGGGCTAATTTGGATGCAATATACATTTAAATTAGTTGATTTTGAGTAAAGCAGATTGCTTTCCATAATGTGGGTGGGCTTTTCTAATCACTCAAAGCCAGAATAGCACAAAAGGCTGACCTCTTCCCTGGAAGAGCGAGTACTCCAGCAGACGGCCTTCAGACTTCATCTGCAACATTGGCTCTTCTTGCGTCTACAGCAGATGTTAGGCCTGCTGGCCTTGCCTATCATAGCTCTCTCTTCTAAGCCTTCCAGTTTATATAAACCAGTCTTTGGAACAAATCCCTCTTAGATGGAAATGCAGGTAAATGTAAACATGGAGGCACACACAAACACACACATACACACATACACACACATACACACACACATACACACATACACACACAAACACACACACACACACACACACACACACACAACTGGTTCTGTTTCTTTATAGAACTCTGCTTTCTATGGGTAGTACTCATGTTACCTGTTCTTAAGAAGCTCTTTGCTCACCGAGAGGGTGGCCAAATTGATGATTAATTGTAACCTAATAGCCTAAGAATATTTACGACTAATGCTTTATGAATGAGTAGCTTGGCTGAAAAGAACTTGCAAAAGCTTTGTCTTAAGACATTCATAAACCCAGAGTAGATGGAGGAGTTTGTTTTGTATAAGTGGCTACACATACGAGAGAAAAGACAAATGGCAACACTGTTTGGAACAAAATTACTAATTATTATGTTGGAAAATTCAAAGTGGATGAGAGGCAGATGCTTACTCCAAGAAAATGGGTCACAATTCTGTAGCCTAAACAAATGGAACACACAGTTTTAGTCATACACACACACACACACACACACACACACACACACAGACAAAGAGAGAGAGAGAGAGAGAGAGAGAGAGAGAGAGAGAGAGAGAGAGAGAGAGAGAGAGAGAGAATACAGAAAAACTCCATATGAAATGGTCTATATAGATACTCAATTGTACTTTGTCTTTAGAGTCATTTGCTATTGGCCCTCATTATCATTTTAAATATCATGGATTGTTTCATAGGACCATAGGTAATTGTGTACTCATTTTTTTCTTTCCATCATAACTTCAATTGGTCTTTTATTTTGAGTACTATTAATAGCCAAGTATTTTGCGACTTGCAAAAGAAGCTGCAGAAGAATGAATGAAGCATTTTCCTATCTGCCATGCCTTTAATATCACAGTAAATATTTGGAAATCAGGAGGTAGCCCCTTGAGTGAAGTGCTGGTTGTGCAACCCTAAGGACTTGAGTTCAGATCAATAGTACCTAGTAAAAAGCCCAGCATGGCAAGTGTGTCTACAGTCCCAGCGTTAGAGGATAGAGACAGACAGGTAGATCTACAAGGTTTTTGTGACCAGTCTGTCTAATAGAACCAATAAGCTCACGTTCAGTGTGAGAATCTGCCTCAAAATATAAAGGTAAGGACTGGAAAGATGGCACAGCAGTTAAGAACACAGAGGATCTCAGTTCAGTTTCCAGCACTGCCAATAATTCCAGATCCAGGGAGCCTCAGACCCTTTTCTGGCCTCTAAATGCACCTACACGCATGTGCATATACTCACACAGAGAAAGACACACTGATAACTAAGAATAAGATACATCTTTAAAAGTGTACATAAGTTTGAGTAGATTTTGACATCAACCTCTAGTTTCTAAACACACAAGCACAACAAATACACTCACTCACATCTAGGCACTACTCTCCTCAAAACTGGAGAACTTAATTTTTTCCAATTATTAGGATTTAGTTTATTTCTACTTTGATATGATATATTATCAGAATTGTTCTATAGACCAGAAATTTTTGTAGTGATGGTATAGCTAAACAAATATATAGAAGAAAGTACCTCATAACTGAAAGAGTTAAAAAAAATCACTGTTGAATAAAAATAAATACCTGCCATCTAGGTAAAAAATGATCTTAATGGCATTTCCGTTTTTAAAGTAAATATTAGAGTAAGAGTCATTAGGTAACATGATTTATTCTAAAATAACAGAAGGGATATGTAGATTTCATAGTAATTCCATAAGTAATGCCAAAGATTCACCTTCAGGAGCAAGCTAATTAGCTCATTAAAATATCCTATCTCGCTGAAAGCTGTTCTCCTTGAAGACTGTCAGCTGCCTGATTGAATGACAAGCAGACTCTCTTGGTATTTTATGGATATGTGATCCTTGGCATTCCGTAATGAAACTGCTCTTCTCTGTTTGTAAAAGAACATTCAATTTTCATGGAAATGTCAGAAAGATTATATTGTTTTCTTCCATTTATTTGTATTGTTTCGGTCTGGATGAAAACCTTTCAACAGTATATTTTTGCAGTTGCTTCAATAGTCATAATACAACTGGTACAATTTGGCAGTGCTAATTTATTGCTAATGGCCAAAGATAGGGATCGTTTTTCAAGAAGAAATCGTGTGAGAACTATCAATTTCCAGTTAATGTCAGATCCTTTCAAGCTTGTAGTCCTTTTATTCTACTTTCCCCCAAACGATAAGAAAACATTCTATGATAGGATTATTATGTATGTATGTTTTGGTGTGCTTATTTGTGTTCATGTGTGGATACATATGCACATGTGCATATGTACATATTATGCAAATACATATATCATGCATGTTGTATACCTGAAAGTTGATAGACATTCAATACATGTTTAATAATAAAATGAATAAATTCAGTAACTAGTCAATTCACATGTCAGAAACTTGATAGTTCTTTGTGCTTATATTTCCCTGTGGTTATATTTTCAATAAGCTTTGTCAATGGATACAATAGTTACTTATAATGCAAGCTTATTCTGTTTGCATTTTGTTTAAACTAATATTGTGCTAGTTAATACCGAATCATGTTAAATCTTAATAAATAGTAGTTTAGACACTCATGTGAATTTTAAGACAGTTTCTTGCAAAATATGTTAACATGTGGGGGAAAAGGAGAAAAATCAAAGAAAAATGTAGGAATGAGTAAAAGCCTATTGAACTTCAGCTAAAATAAATAAAACTCATCTATTATTTATTCATTCATACATATATTCAACTGTAAATGTTTATAAACTAACAAGATGCTAGACTAGAGAAGATACTGATGAATAAATATGACAGCAGGCATTAGCCAAATTTGTAAGTATAGACTACAGTGGGAATATAAAGAAGGGTCCATAAGCTAATCTTTCTGAGTTCAAGGTTTCTTCCCTCAAGGGCATGCAGAATGTCACAAAAAATGTATTAACCAGAGGAATATTCATGAAGGGTCCAGACAGAGATTGTGAATTGCATCCAAGTCCCCTCTTTCATTTAGTAATGAACCATGGCCAGCAAATCAGCTGCAAGAGGGTTCATGTCCACCCACTGAATCAAATACTTTGGTCCCTACTGGAGGGCAGGCTGGTCATGAAACTAAATTATCAATGATGTACAATGAATAAAAGTGATGTATTTACTTACTTAGTTACTTCATTAAGCATATAATAATATAATGATTAGGACCCAGCTTCGACTACAAGGTCAAGTACCAACCCCTAAGGAGTGGAATACAAGAAAGACAGAAGGAATTCAGGTTGATGTAAATAAATTACTCTAGCAGCATTGCATTGTGCTTGGGGGACTATAGATCTTCTACAGAACCCAGTTGTGTGCTAGATTTGTAGGCTTCTGCTGTTTGTGAAAATGTGTGCTGGCCTTCCGACAACCACATGAAACAGGGAGAAAGAAAAAACAGTACAAAACAAGCAAACAAAGACACTTCCATTTGATGGGGGAAACAACATATTTGGGTTTGTATTTCTTAGTTTCTTAACCTGAATTCAAAATAAAGAGGCAGAGGAAAGAATTTATGAAAAGGGCCAAGAATGAAATGTAGGACACAAACATTGAAGGATTTGCTATCAGGATGGCTGACATTTTTATCTGCTTTTGGAAGGCTTTTCTGTCCTTTAAAATAATCCGACTCTCCCTCAGACTCTTTTCTTTCTTAGTCTACCCAATCTAGTGATCTTTTTTCCCCAACAAATTCTTGAAGTACAGAATTTGTTTACATTCATTTATGCCTGTAAAATCTGAACCTGGACCCCAAGCCTTCAACTTTCTGTCAAATAGTTAATATCTTAGGATTTCTAAATTTAATAAATTTTCCATTTTAAGCATTCATCTTCAAGAGTTCCATACAAATCTTCTGAGGACAGTGAAGTGTTTACACACTTAAAGAAAGAGTCAAAATATTTTTTAAAAGCAAAGTATGTGCTACATTTATGATTATTTTTGCTTAACGTGTGCTTTGAAACTACATAATCCACAGAGTCATAAAATTGGGCTCTTCATCTGCCTTCCTTGCCTGTCCCTGATACTTCCAGTCCATTGGTATTCGGACTGCACTGCACAAGGTGATTCAATGTATTTGCAGCCTGCTGTTTTCATGACCCGCTCATGTTCAAGATACTTTCCCCCTATAATTATGCCCCTGTCAACATCATTCACAACAGGCCCATCACACACAATTGTATTAGCCTGCAGAAATTTCATATTGATATATTCAATCATTTCACTTTTCTGAAGTCACCTAAGTGCTTGTGAAACTTAAGAAAAAACCTGCAAGCCTATGTTTGACTTCACCATTGGCCAATGAGCTGGAGGTTACGAAAGCATTCCACAGCACTGGATCATTCTTTCTTGACTTTTGGATTACTTCTTCCCAGGCTCTCAAGTCTGACTTCATTTAGAAATGGATCACACACATTTTTAATTGGACGGACTCTATCATTTTTAAGTTTCAATCATGTTTTAATAATTTCATTTCCTCTCATACTGAATTTGTTATCTTTGTCTGCCTTTTTCCCTACCTGATAAGAATTTTTATTATTACAAATGTTAGAAAATATCAAATTAATTTTTATCATTTTTCTTGTCTCTGTTCTACTCTCCTCCCTTCTCTCTCTCAGGCTCTTCACTATTTTCTGTCTGAAAACTCATGTTCCTCAGTTCTGCTAAACTCCCTAACATTAACTTTCAATTGTTTCAGGATTCTGTGAATTGATATAGTAGCATCCAGTGTGGATGTGAAACATCAGATAAGTTGAACACATATAAGCTACTGCAGAACGACTGCTGTTTCAAAAACAGATATGGGGAAAACAAAACAAATAGAACTTCATTTATGTAAATAGCGTGACTTCAATCCTAACTCAGAATATAGCTTATTATCTTGATTTCAGAACTGTCACTCACAAAATATTTAAGTAAATATTTAAAATTACAAATGATTCCTTGTCCTTTTCTTTAGTTATAGTAAATGTTGTCTAGATTTGTGTTTCTAAAAACATGAAATGGTCAATAGATGCATATCAGGAGTGAGCAATAGACCCTTGCCTGCAATGATATTTCATTGTGCAGAAATTTATTTTTATCCATGTTGTCTGAGAGTAAGAATTTGATAGAAATGCATACATACGTGGTTTTTCTGGTTTTTATTATTTTACCTAACTGTGCCTGTCCTCTAGACTAGTGTCTGCTTCTGACTTTGATAGAACACAGCTGACCAAGTACAGAATTAAAACACACTTCCTTTCAGTTCTAAAGACATAGAACAAGATACATGGAGATCTACCTAGGGTCAAAGCAATGTTTACTTTTAAAATGAGTCTGTGTAGTGACCACACATATTCTGTCATCATTGCGCATTGTGTCCTGAGTGACAGAGGTGGGCACAGATACTTGTATGCATCTGTGCATGTGTCTTTATGATATGGAATATTTTTTTTAAATATTAGGATTTAGGACAGAGAGCTCACGTTGACAAAGCTGGAAAAAGACTGCTTAAATCAGAAGACGTCTAAAGCAACCTAAACCAGGCCACTGGTCACTACTGTTTTCCCTCTTTTTAGCAGTGTCTTTCCCCCTGCAAGCAAACATAACACACTGCGTCCATGGTTTCCACGCTGTTCATTTGTTCTCTTTGCTAATTCGTCTTGTGTTAATTTCTCCAAGCGTACTGTGTACCAACCTTCTGCCCTTCCTTCCTCATTTTAAAGAATAAAGAAAACATCTATGCTTTATCAGAGATGCATGCTTTTTACTCTTTTGTTTGCATGTTCCAGGACATACATTAGTGTCTTATACATGGAATTCATCAATGTATAATTTATAGTAAGTAAATAGAGAAAGAAAGATTTCCATACTGATGGGATTACTTGAGAACATGAGTTTTAGTGTTCAGTTTAGCAAGATTACAATAGTAGTATTCATAAAGAGGTTATGTTGTATATTAAGGTATCTAGCAATGATTTCATAGAAACTATGGATGGACCTACTATAATAACAGTCTTGGCTAAGTCTAAATTGTATAACATCTTCAAATACCTAAATACTTTCACATACATAAACTTACTTGTAGAAGAGCTCTGATTTTTTTAAGCTGGGTGAAGGTTAGAGAAGCATAAGAACGTAACTAGGAGAAGGAAACTTGTTTCATCCTCCAATCATTCATGTATATATATGGCATGATTGTAAAAGAATTTTGTTTTGATTTTTTTGTGTGTGTGACTGCTGCTGACATTTTTTAATTGATTTTTATTGAGCTCTACATTTTTCTCTTGATTTGGATTTTTATCACTCATCCTAGAACGTGAAGTTTATTAATTTCTGACAATGGAAAATGTCTAGAATGGCCAACTCAACAGTATACTCAGGTAAACATTTGAGTAGGAACGAAATATCTTAGTGAAGATGAAAAGCAATATATCTAGAGTCAAACCTATAAAAGCTACCCTGGATGGAAAAAAAAAAAAACTAGAGATGGGTATTTGAGCTAGTGCTCAAGATGTAATCAATTACCTGGCTCCCCCAAGACTTGTTATTTTGTATTTGGAGAGGCCCTTAGTTTTAAGTTCTTGCCAGTTTCACAATTGAATACTCAAACATATTAAATGTAAATTAAAATTTTTCCATACATAGCTAAGATTTTTTATTTTTTAGAAGTATATGACCAATATTTTTAAACTGGCTAAGGGATTGATTCAAAAAGAACCATGGCATGGCTTGTGGAAGACATTTAATCGCCTGAGGGAAAAGCTAACAGGCAAAAAGAATGAGAATTTCATTAGTCATCTTGAAAAGCATCATATGCTACACCAAGAAACACATTAATCTAGCAAGACATCATAAATAAGCCATATTTGTCCATTTTGCTGAACAAATATGTATCTAAACTAACCTTCCTTTTGCTTTCTCACCCATCTCAGTAAATTTCTCCTGACATTCTTGTTGAAAAACTGGATAACCTTGCATTCTAAAATAAACAATCTATTGCTAGAGCGCTGAGAGAACTGTCTAAGGTCTTCCTGCCCTGAGAAGGTTTCTTAGCGTCCTTCCTATCAGTACATCAAACTTTGCATTAGAGACTTTTTAAAACTATGTGGTCAATTCCTGCCAAGTAACAGCGCAATTCTAAACTGACAGATTCCTTCCTGTAGGGAGGATCCCGAAGACTCAGGAAAAAAAATAAAATTTACAAGTCTCAGAAAGCTTGTGGAATTTACAAGATTCACAAGGCAATCCCTAAAGTCACATAAGCAGAACCAATTGCTAGGGAGAGGTAACTGTCTGACAGGCAGTCTTCTAATTAAATCAATAATTCTAACTCTGTAACTGGTTGGGTTGCTTCATGTTTAATTTTGTTGTTAAAGAAACTCGAGTCTGATTTCGTCATTGCCTTCTGATGCTTATGACACTGTTGGCCACATGTAAAGATGGTACCTAGAAATCTTGAAAAAACTTTGCCTCTATCCACTCATTCAAGTTTTTGAAAATCCTATTGCAAAAGGTCATATTGCTAGAATATTTATTATCATCATATTGTCAAGATCATTATTTTATTTTTTAAATATCTGGTGGAAATAGCTTTCTAGATTCAATACATGGCAATGTTCAGTTACATGTTCTTGACAAATGTGGAAGCGCTGTTCTCTGCTCTTCTGTTTACCCTCATCAACCACAGTCTCAAAGACAGTGGAGAAATCATCACTATGAGCTTTCAGAGGAAGAGAAATCTTAACTTTATTTTGTGATGAGCTTTTTAATTATTATCCTATTTTATTACTAGTTATTGTTGAACGCCTCTTATTGTGTTTAACTTTTAAATTAATTTTATCGGGATAAGTATACCTTCATGAGGAAAACATAGTATATTTAGGGATCATTTGCATTTATGTTTTCAAGTCTCTATGTGGGGATCTAGGAGCATGCATAATGTGGTATTCATAAATGACTAAATGGGAAGAGGAATTGTGGTGCGATGTATAAGATAAATGAGTCTTAGCTAATTTTAATTTTAAAATGCACACCCACCCACACCCCCACACCTAAAGAGAGAGAGAGAGAGAGAGAGAGAGAGAGAGAGAGAGAGAGAGAGAGAGATAGAGGATGGTAACTACATCTGAAGAGTTCTTTTTAAAGTTAAGTTAATGAATTATTCAGATAGCAACGATATTTCTGTAAAGTACTGATCATTTCCTACTAAATTTCCAGGAAAGGGCTTTAGCTTTCACGCATCAACAAAACAGGCTAATATGAGCAGTATATGTGTGGACTAAAAAGAATTCACTCTTTTCTGTCTGTGAGGAATTCAGATACTTTTGCAATCAGTATTAACTCATGCACTTTGACTAAAATTAGTACTTTGCAAGCTTTTCCTGGAAAGAATAAGTGGCTGATTGCCATATCTAAAATCTCCCCTTCTGTTCTAGCACTGTACAGGTTTGCCAAACCTTCTGCCTCATGGCTACTTAAATACTCTAGGTTCGAGTTCAGTTCCAATGTTTCAAAATAAGAACAAACATGTATGTACACTATACAGAAATATGCACTTCTCCATAGTGTAGTAATCAGTGGCATTGTCCTCCAGGGTCTCTTAGGCATCCTCACTTCTCAGACATTAAAGATGCAGAAACGAGGGCTCATCAAAGTGAAGGAACTGGCCCAGATTTTTAAGTCACTGTCTGTCCTTCTCAGCCACATTTTAAAAACCATTTGTCATCTTTGTAACTAATTTAAATCAGGCACTGTTGATTATATTTTTCATCATTTTATTTGCTGAACGTTCAAATATCTTCCGTATATGCTACAGCAAAAAATGAACAAGGAGACTATACTATATAACGGTTTTTACTTGAATGATCTCCTGCGTACAATGCTGAGCTAAATATTGTAAAAGTCGTTTTTGGAACTGGCTCCATCTAGTTAAGTAAGCACATTGGATCTTGGGAGAAGCATTTGTTTGGAAGTGGTTCAGTGTAGGAAGCCAGGGAGGTGAGCAGGGAGGTAGAAGAAAACTGAGTTCTTTGTTTTGCTTCTCTCCCCAACTGTTTCGCTCTTTAGAGGTTCCTCTGCTAATCGGCACCAGTTCACAGCCAATACTGTCTACAGAAAAATCCCCCTCCTTAGAAAGAAGCATGAGTTCCCCAAATGCTTTTACTGTCTCTTACCTTCTGCTGTGGTGGGAGTGAACCAGCTCCACTAAGAACTGTAGTCATCCGCCCTTTCCTTTGTGAAGCAGATGGTGTGGCTAGAACTTCACAATGGCTGGAGCTTGTTTCAAATTAAAGCCACAGCCCTCCCTATTTGCTGCGCTGTCGTTAACCATGTCTTCTTTGTCATGTTGCAGGCATGAGACTGATCAGCAGTTGCAGTCCATTTGCACTCACCAAATGGTAAAGTGTTTTGCTGTGAGATCTCATGCCTTAAGGAAAATGGATCGAACAATGGAAGATTGACACTTCCTGATTATATTCAAGGGCTCAGCTTTCCAACTTACTTGGCATTGTTAGTTAACTGTGCTTATCCTTTTAACAATTTGAAAGCAACTCTCTTTTCAAGTAAAATCTTCCTAAAATCACGCATTATTCCCAGGATCCATAAATGAAATGCAAATGTTATAGTTGAATCGGGTTTAACTCCGAGCAGAAAATAGCTTACTTTGAATATCTTGATTCTTTGGGGGCTGTACAAACGCACAATCTGTTTCTGCCGATTCCTTATTTCCCAGATTGGTATACATGTTTAGTTATTTAATTTGCTCCGTTTTATGTTTTCACAATTTATCTAAATATAATTGACATACAACAAGCTAAACATTTAAAAGGAATGTGTTGCTCGTTTTCAACACATATGTATATCCCTGCAAATCATTAATCACGAAGAGAACACCATCTATATACATGAACAACATTTTCCTACCCTCCACATTTCCTTTCCCCAATTAGCGCTGATGTCCAGAGACATCTTGTGTTTCCATTTGTTAAAAAGTTACAGTATGAATACTGTTTAGTCTGACTTCCGTAGCATAATTCTTTCAAGACTCAAGCATATTGTACTTGTGGCATTTATTGCTTGCAAATTCACTAGAAGACAGACTTGCATAAATGTACTATGGTCTATCGATTAACCAAAAGTGAGCAATTGGGTTATTTCTCATTTTGGAATTTAACCAAGAAAGCTACCAAATCACTTGTGTTCCTCTGATGTAAACTTACGCCTCCTTTATTACTTTTTAGCAAGTACATGGATGTGGATGCTTTGATCATATTGTGGGTTCACATGTAATGGTTTAAGGCAAATGAGCAGTTTTGTAAATTACTGTGCTCTTTTATTTTCTCAAAAGTTCTTGTTTTGAAGTTAGTCTATGTTGTCTTCGTTTCTTTTCTGTGACTACAATAGATAAAGTACCCTGGCAAGAGCAACCTCCAGGAGAAAGGGCTTATTTTGTTCATAGTTTCAGGTTACAATCCATTGCAGCAGGGGACTCAGAAAAGCAGGAGCCTTAGAAAGCTGGTCACATAATTTCTGGAGTCAGAAGGAAATTGCTGTGATTACATGCATGTCTTGTTAGTACTCAGTTTGCTTTATATAATCTCAGATCTCCTTCCCAAGGGAATGGTATTACCCAAACTTAAGATGGGCTTTTGGAAGATAACAGAAGAATGTATGAGCCACTTTACGTTGAAACAACATGGAGCGAATGTGGATATCCAGTAGGAGGTAATTAAGTTATCTGGGGCACCACAAGTCAGCGAATAACGGCCGACACTGCATTTTCAGGGCACTGCAAAGAGAGCAGCGATGCAGCTTGTGTTTGGCAGAGGAATCATGTGATCCTATTCAAATACAGCCTTCACCCGACTGCCTACGTGGTCCTCCTGTATGTCTATGTAGTTACCTTGTGTGGCCTGGTGCCATTCTTAATGTGTACCTGTTTCTACCAGAGTCAAGCTATGTTAGATGCTGTATTTGGGACTGTAGAAACACCCATCCTCCTGAAATGAATAACTGTCATTTCCTTAGTCTTCATGTTGTGAAACAGAGATTGTTGGAGTACTTAAAACAGAGCCCGTAAGCCAATCAAACAAACCCTTTGTATTTTTAATTCTTTCACTCTGTCCATTTAATCAATCTTGATTACTTCTTTACATGTTGAAAGTTCCTAATCATTTTAATTTGTATATATATTACTCAATAAGCATTTCCATTGCATGTTAATATTGGAGACATTTATTTTCTAATGCTGAACTCTATGCAAATACTTGTTAAAATCTAAGAGCATTCTCACTTCATTTTCTTTGAAAGCCATGTCTTGACACTGAGTCCCGAAAGAAAGGAGATTTATATGGTACTGCCTACCACATTAGCTGCCAGATTCTTAATCTGAATAAAAGTAGTGTTAAGAGGTCCCCAGATCAAAGAGGAAATGAAACAACTAATAGTGACCTTTTTCTGGCCAGGCCAAAGGGTTTTTAACCAATTGTCCTTAACTATATGAAACAGAGTAGTAGTTAAACTACTACTCCAAAAGTTTTTGTTATGGATTCATTGATGATTTCCTTACTGCTTTTCCCTTACAACATTTGGGAAAATTACCCAAATTTTTAATCAGTATTTAATGTTATATGTTTTTACTAGGAAGAGACATCAGCATTCTCCAGCTCTTTATCTTAACTATACAAAAAGAAGTGATCAGAGTACACCGGTGAACTGGTAATACGAGGCAGTATATTGAAAATCTTGAGTACGGTTTTTGATATTCAAACTTGGATTTCAGTCATGTGATGATCTCTGTATTTTTCACTCATAAGACAAAGAAGTGGGGACTGTTCATTTACATCTCTTGTGGTTGCCAAACCTCTTTGACTCAAGTGAATAAAGCCCCTGACTTCATTCTTTAGCCAGCAATGCAATGTTGTGTAACTGTGGTAGAACTTATTAATTGTTTCATAAATTCAGTGGAAAACTATTACTTAAAGTAACAAAGGCTTCTTGCTAGATACAAGCAACCATTCCATTGCATCCTGAAATTGAAAGAAACAAACCATGTCAACCATCGGTAAAACTTTCTTAGGACTTTGTTGTTGTTGTTTAAATTTGGCACCAGGAAACTTTTGTTCTGAGTGAGAATTTATATAGTTTACATAAGTTTCGGTACTTAAGGATATGAGACTATTCTGAGTCAAATGTGAGAAATTTTTACACATTCAACCTTTGATCACTAATATGGTTTTCTGCGAGTCATTTTTAGAGATTATAAAGATTTGAGGAGACTAAGTATGACTAGCTGGCACACTACACAGTGGTTTTTTTTTTTTTCCTCATGGTTTATTTTTTTTTTATATTTAAAAATTTCCATCTCCTTCCCTCCTCCTCCCTCCTCCCTCCGCTCCTCCTCCCCATTCCCTCCCCTCCTTCTCCCCCTTCCCTCCCCTTCCCTCCACCCATACCTCCCCTCCCTCCCTCTCAAGGCCAAGGAGCCATCAGGGTTCCCCACTCTATGCTAAGTCCAAGGTCCTCCAAACTGGTTTTAAGAATAAGCAAGCTCTGTCCAAAATGACTGAGAAATTACCATAGATAACCAACACCATGAGACCATCATTCTCCTCCTGCCACATAGTTCCCGTCAAACAAGCCAACCTCCAGAATCACTCCTTGCCAGCCCTTTGACCAGAAGAGAGATTTTTATAGTGTGTTCTTGGAACAGTAGAATGCATTTTACAAAATATTTTTGCAAAATCATGGAAGAGAAGCCAAAATTATATTCATAAAATTCTTGTATAATATCAGCAGGTGTATGGAACCTCTGTACTTAAAATATTTAATAACTGTAAAAAACCCACTCTTAACTCATTGAAGACAAATTTGTGTATAGACATAAAGTGATACTATGTATTAATGTAATTTTGATTAACTCCACCTTCTCTTGCAGTTCAACCACTCTCCTCAGGGTTGTTCACAACTGAAAAAAAAATTCCTGTTACTGGAATCAAAATCTTAAGTGGCTTTTCCCCTCATTTGCAATAAACACATACATTCTTTCAAGTGCTAATCTGATGCCTTACATAGAGTGCACTGAAGCAATTCTGTAACCGCTACTGAGAGATGACTGTTTAAATTTATATCAAACGTTTCAAAATTGAGAGTTACTAAGTAATTTAAGTTTTCTTAAGACTATGTTACTGAGAGACTAAAATGTATTTGAGGTAAAGCATTTATATTCTACATAATATCCTCTAACAAGCTGGGGAACCAAGCTCAGAAAAATGAAGTATTTGAATTGTGGCATCTTTTCTTGTTTGTTTGTTTTTCGAGGCATGGTTCCTGTGTGTAACAGCCATGCTGTCCTGGGACTCACTTTGTAGACCAGGTTGGTCTCAAAACCATAGAGATCAGCCTGCCTCTGTCTCCAGAGTACTAGGATTAAGAACATGTACCATGACATCTGCTCAGCTCTGGCATCTTTTAACCTGACTTGCTCTAGTCTGTTGTGGGGTGATAGGCTTTTAATTTGTGTGTTTGTGTGTGTGTGTGTGTGTGTGTGAATGTCAGTGTTGTTATGTTTGTGTACATATATACATATGTGTATATATACATATCTATAGATATATACACATTTCAAAATGAAGTCATCTTTTCCCTTTTGATTATTTTTGCATTCTACTATTCACTTTTCAGTTATAGTCAGGTGAAACATTGTGCTTGTGCATTGTAGTGTAATAATGATGAGAAATAAGCTGAGAGCCTAGAACAGTGGATGGAACACTTAGTTAAGGAAAGTTGTAAAGACCAGGTTTTATCCTCAACATTGGAAAAAATCATAATGAGTTGTGGAACACATGGACACATACACATACCATCCACACAATCACACACACACACACACACACACACACCATGAACACAAACCCACACACAATCCACACCACAGAAAAAGAAGGGAATGTTTGATGCAGTTCTGCATATCAATAACTATATTCATATGCACATACTGCATGTTTGTTCCCAATTTATTTTCATTATTTTCTGAAGACATATCGGTCTTTCCAAAACATATTTAATAAATATTAAAAAAAAGTTTGTTTGGCATGATACCCAACTTACAGTGGTTGTAGTCTCATTTTGTGACCTGATAATGGCTTTAATGCATGCTTCAGGTGGTGGTGAAGTTTGGCTTGGCTTTTTCCTTGGATCCGCCCTGTGAGTGAGATTCTCTGATGCTCTACTACAGCAGCCGTTGCAAAGGAAGCACTTCCGTGCAGAAATAACACTTCATGGTGTCTCATGTTGCTAAGTTATAACGTTTTCTCTGTAAGGTAAATCAAACACACGCTTCCTCCTAAGTTCAATGAGTGATGGGTTAATTGGTATGCAACCCCACCGCAAGTGGGTGAGCCTCTGAGATTCCAAATGAAACATCAGCTTGCCTTTGACGGCAGAGAGAGCAAAGAATCAGATTTCCTTTCTGTGATATATTTTGCTTGAATGTGAGACTGAATTAGGTGTTTTGATGGGAGAAGAAGAATGCAGCATTTTTCTTCTGAAAGTCTGCCATCTTCTTTAAGGATTAGTTTCAGAGTTTTTAAGAGATCCAATTGTTTGTGTATTACTTGATGAAAAAAATAACCTACACAAATTGAATTACCATCGGCATTGAAACCTTTCCTTCTGTTTAAAATTTCATTTTAATTCTGATACTCTATAATATTGAGCATGTTACTCTGAATGTAAATGACCTTGTGGGGGGGAAAAACAGTATCATTCTTTTTTCAAGGGTTCAATATGATGGCTATCATTTGGGTAGAAAAATCAAATCAGTGTGTGTTAGAAAAACCTCGAAAATCACTCTGCTCAGTCATTCTTTGCTTCCTCAAACTTCTGGCCCTCAGGCTAAGTGTCAGTCACACTTCCAGCTTGCAGAGTTCTGAATAATTCATAGGTCTTCCATTGAGCCTTTCACCAAGGATTGATAGTAATGCCACTAATGAAATGTCCTGGCCAGCTGTGGCTGAACTACTCCACATTGACTCTGTTTATCTAGTCAACGCTCCCAATAAACCCACAAGCATGCTAAAATGCTAACAGTTGTGCATAGGAAACTACCCTGTAGTTCTAAGTCAGGATGGCTAAAACACCATCAAGGAGACTAGATAATGTAATAGGCATCGATGGAAAATAGTCTTTAAATATAAATTGGCAGCCTTTTTTTCTAATTGGATCAAATTTTTACTGTTTTGTATGTGCTGTAGGATGCTGGCTACTAATTATTCTAAATTCCAGCTTATTATGGATGAGGCGTAGAAGTCTGATTTATTATCTGTTTTCTATGTTTTTATGAGGCTCGTTAGCAGAACTCTATTATATCTGACTGACTCCCTGATGTCAAGAAGCCATTCTTGATGAAATATTTAATATAAAAATGAGCCAGCAAATCATTGAAATGGTTCTGCTAAACAAGAAAAGCAGAGTGGGATATAAAATATTGTTTACAGCACAATTAACAATATTATTGCAATTTCCAAACAACTCTTTAAGCACCATATCGAGGCGCTGCCTGTGAGGAAAGTGGTACCCCCCCCCCACACACACACACATCGTCATTGTCTTCTGGGCCAACAAGGCCTTGCTACTGCTTCCTTTCCAGTGTTACTCAGTTGTTCCGTTGGATTAATGATTGCACATGGCCAGTTTGAAATGACACAATAATACCAAAGATGATCCTGTGTGAGTCCTGTCTAATGTCTCCTGAGGGAAAAGAGTGGATATTTGTCAGTCCCAGTAAACACTGCTTTATTTGTTTACTTCTTCAATCAGGGACAAATAACTGAGCATTCCTGCAATATAAAGCTCAAAGACTATGCATTTCGATTTTGTTTTTACATCTCTTTTTTTCTAGTTTTAAAATACATTTTTAACATCTTTATTGACTCTTTGGGAATTATGCATCCTAATTCTGCTCACCTCTTGGTCCCCTATATCCGTCCCTCATCCCTTCCCGCCCCACAAAAGAAAACAAAATAAGCAAGCAAACAAAGGCAAAAACAAAAAACTCCACAAACCAAATCAAAACAAAACCGACAACTACAATAGAAAAATCTCTTTGAGTCTCCTTTATTCCTGGTTCTCCAACACCTCTTCATTTATCCTGGTGGCATTGGAAGCTTTTGTATGCCATGTACTATACCCCTTTGTGCCGTAGCTTTCCTGGCAAATGCTTATTGCCCTGAGTTACTGGTCTGGTTCAAGGGCTCTGGTTTCTGGTACAGCGTCCTTACTGAATACTCTCCAGAATTCCTCTGGGATATCCTGTGGCTGCCCCAAGTCTTGGAGATCTTGCAGATTTTTGTCCATAGGAATAGTGACTTCATGAGCGCCAGTAGGCCCTAGATAGGGTAGATGTTAGGGTGGGTCAACCTAAAGCCTGGCTATGGGCCTGGGTGGTAGCCAAGCTGGTCAGTCGGAGCCATTTTGGCCACCTGCCTTAGACAAGGATTTGGAGTCAGCTACCCTACATGCATGGTTTCAGGGTCGGTTCACCCTTGACTGTGGTGAGAGGTGGGGGCCATTCATTCCCCCCGCCCCGAGTTCAGGGGCCAGTTAGCTCTCTTGCTGTAATGTCCAGCAAGAGGTAAGTCCAGCTTTCCCAGGGCCAACGAAGGGCACGTCCGGCTCAGTCAACCTCTTTAACTTCATCTGGCATTGTTCCTAAGGCCTCCTGAGGTGACACAGGCCACAGATATCAACGCAGACTTCAACTGCAAGTGGACCACGGACCAAACATGGCCCTCGGCAGCTACTTAGGCCAGGACGAGATCCTAGTTCTGGATGGAAGGAATGATCACTCACATTGAAATGATTCTGTAGGTCCTATGGCTGTCGGAAAACCATAAGATCTCAGGTTGTGGCCCAATCCTGGACCTCTGTGTGACCTTTGGAAGCAATGCAGCACCTGAACTTTAGCACAGACATCAGCCTTGGTAGGACCATTAATCCCAACATGGTTCTTAGCAGCAGCTGGATGTCACCACTGAGAATGCAATGTTTTAAGATGGCTGGGATCTTATAAATTTCCACATAACAGTCAGACGGGCTACTTCTGAAGGGTGCTTCCCACAAGCATAACCTGCACCACAGAGATTAGGCTTCCCTACCTCTTCTCAGGAGACAGATGGGTCTATGTCTGCTGGGTGACAGTGGCAGCTGGGACAGGCATCACAAGGTCACTGGCAGCAACATTAACCGTGACACTGCCAGGGTCAACTGTGGAAACATTCGGGCCATGAAGACCTCATTGAAAATTTCTCCTGGTGCTGCTGAATCCTGCCCTCTGGCAAGCCCAATGAACACTTTCAAGCTCACCTTCACAGCAATGTAGCAATGGGATGCTCCATAGCTTTTCTTTTAGTGAACTCTGTCGGAGGGTGAATCCCAGTGGTTCATTAGATAAATCCAAAGTTCCAGGCTTAGCAGACGATTTTTCCTTGTGGATAAAGTCCACCCAAAGCTTATTGAAGTAACTACTCATTGATCCAGTGCAATATTGTACTAGTCAGTGTATTCATGTACAGCCTCTGCCCCCAGATTCCTATCAAGAACTTTCACGCTTATGAAAAAAAAAAAAACAAATAACATATTCCAGATCATACTTGCCAGCATCCAACATTATTCCACATGTACAAGTTATAGTAACACTTCTGCTAGAGTCGCTGAAAACTCCAAGTCAGGAAAGAATTAGGATGTTATAGTTTAGGCCGGGGTAATAAACCCTGACATAACCACAGATTTGAAGGTTATATCTCATTTGTATTTAGAAACAATAATGGAATAGTTGCAATTTTGTTTGTAAAATCCCCATGCTGTTACAATAGGACCTTCACAATCTTGTTCACATAAAATGGAATATCATAGTCTATTTATTTGGGTCTAATTGACTTAAATCTGTTGTTTACATTGAAACACCAAAACAGGAGCTGGGAAGAAAGCTCAGTAAGTGAAATGCTTGCCTTGTAAGTCCAGGACCTGAGTTTGATACCCATGATCTGTGTTGAAAAAAAACCACAATAAAAGCCAAATGTGTTAGCATATAGTCTTAATACAGCACTGGGGAACTAGAGACAGGTGGCTCCCTAGGACTTGTTGACCTAATCGCTTAGCCAACTTGGGAAAGTGAACAACTAAACCTCAAACAAGATGGGTGAGCCCTGAGCAATAACATCCGAGGTTGTTCTCTGTCCTGCATATGCCTGTTCACATGCTGCACCCATATGTACATAAGCACCCTACCCCAACACACACCATGTTGATAAGAGTTGGCAATGCACGGTCTTCTCCAAGGAATATCAATGTGGGGATGCTAGGATTGCATCTCACATCCACCATAATCTTGACTTCACTTTTAATATTTTTGAACTGGCCGGAGCATTTATCCAGCCACTTTGGATTGCACAAGGCATTAAATACTTAATAATATTCACCCTGTATACTTTTTGATCAAGTTGATATTCATCTTGGTTCCATTATTACACCACTTGGGAGTCCTAAATCTCAGTACTTTCAGAATTATTATATTGTAGGAGGGGAGAAGGGGAGGGGGAGGAGCGCTTGAGGGAATGGGATAGTCGAGATGGGGGAAGGACAGAGATGAGAACAAGGAAAAAAATATTTTGATTGAGGGAGCCATTATGGGGCCTAGCAAAAAACTTGGCACTGGAGAAATTCCCAGGAGTCCACAAGGATGACCCCAGCTAAGACCCTAGGCAATGGCAGAGAGGGTACCCAAACTGGCCTTGTCCTGTATTGATTACTATCTTAAATGTCACCATAGAACCTTCATCAAGCAACTGATAGAAATAGAGGTGGAGACCTGCATCGGAGCACTGGGCTGAGATCCCAAAGTCCAGCTGAAAGAATGAGAATACGAGCAAAGAGGTCAAGACCATGATGGGGACACTCACTGAAACAGCTTACATGAGCTAATGGGAGCCCACCAGCTTGGATCCGACATGGAAAGAATCAGCGTAGGATCAAGCTAGACCCTCTGAATGTAGGTGACAGTTGTATGGCTTGGGCAGACTTCAGGGCCACTGGCAGTGGCAATAGGATTTATCCTTGCTGCTTGTATTGGCTTTTTGGAACCCATTCTCTTTGAATGGATACCTTACTCAGTCTGGATATAGTGGGGAGGGCCTTAGTCTTTACATGGAGCAATGTGCCTTGCCCTCTTTGGAGAGTGGATGGGTGTTGAGGTGGGAAAGTATGGGAGAAGGGAAGGGAATGGGAACTAGTATTGGTATGTAAAATGAAAAAAAAGATAGTTTGTTTTCATTTTTTCTTTTCTTTTCTTTTTTTTCTTTTTTTTATTTTTTTTTCTCATTTTTTTTATTCAAGATTTCCATCTCCTCCCCTTCTCCTCCCCCTTCCCTCCCCTCCCTTCCACCCATACCCCCACTCCACCCCTGTCCAAAGACAAAGAGCCATCAGGGTTCCCTTCACTATGTTTAGTAAAAATTTGGAAAAAGAATTATTATATTTCATTAATATCCAGTTGCCATAGTTCCTAACAAGTCACAGAGGAGTCAGACTTGTGTAAAGGCCTGGTAGTCATTGTGTGAAAGGCAGCTAGGGTGAGACCTAATTTCTGCCCTTCACACTGTGGCAGAAAAGTCAGCAATGAAGGTTGCTCTCATTCCTCACAGACGGTATGTGTTAATGAAAGGAGAGACATGGGGAGAGGATGTCACCTTCTGGCCATTTTTGCATTGTTTGTAAGAATCTATGGTTGTATTGTGCTGGGCATCAGGACCACAAATAAGTAGGGATGATGCTGTCTCCTGTAGCGGCTGTCGGAGGAATTTGGGAATAACCAAAAATAGTCCTTTCAGAATAAATCAGTTTTAATAAAGGGAGAAAATGGAATAAACTTACAGGGCCAAGGTTCCAGGTAAGAGCCGCGAACCAAGAGGAAAAAGAAGAGGCCTGCCTACCCCAAACCCGGTTCTTTTAAAGGTATCCTCCGCCCCTGGGGCGGCCACGCCCCTCATACCAGGGAATGGTCAGCCGCCCCAACGGTCTCCAAGAATGGAGGAATTCACCTTCTAAAGGAAGGAGATGGAAATTTTTAAATATAAAAAAAAATAAACCATGAGAATGGAAAAAAAAATAAAGTGCTCGCCTTGACAAAATTGACAGAAAAAAAAAAATAGAAACAAAAGTAAAAAAAAATAAATAAATAAATAAATAAAAAAATACTTCCAGGGATTCCAAATGTTAAATGCATACTACCTCAATATTGTTTTTAAAACACACTTATTCATGCACACTGTATGAAAAGACATGCTGTAAAGGATGATCACACTAAATCTGTGAATTATCAAATGTTCATTTTATCAGACTGGTGACATTTAAGTATTGGCCTCGCTGACATAATCCAGAGAAGCCGAAGAATCTTTAAGATCTCTTCAGTTTATAAAACACAAGATTATTACATTTAAATTAATAATACATTTTTATATTCAATAAATTCCTAAAAGGTGTTACATGATACATGGAAATTTTAGAATAGTAAAGCATTTTAAGGATTCTCATTGTGTAATGGGAAACAAATATTTTAAAATGCATGAATTATATGGTTCCATACCTTATAGATAAAAAAAAAATGGTTCTCAAATCACTCACGTACAAAACAACTTCTTTTCAAATCTTTAAAAATCTTTGAACTTCAATTAATATTAAATTTATTAGTGATAAATAAAAAAAATAAAATGTCTACATAAAAACTAGCTTTATGTCTTATAGCATTTTAGTAGAATGTATCTTTTTACTTTTCTTAGTATATTCATGCAAGACAGTCTTTGCTCAAGCTGTCAGTCATGTTGCCATATGAATAAAACTAAAAAAGAGTGGAATACAGTGGGTGTCCCAAGAAACGACTATTATTTCCATCCCCCATAGCAGATCAGGGGATATTTGAGGGGTGAATTTTCTTAATGTTAAAAATTCTAGTGAAACAAGAAAAATAAATTGTCATGAATATTATGGCTTTTAACCTAAAAAAAATACTTCTAGTTCAATGTCAGTGAGTCAGAGCAGCAGAATGACTTTATAAGGGTGATTAGATGGTGCATTTGGGGAGTAATGCACCATTTCATCTCTCTCTCTCTCTTTTTTAGCACTATGAAAACCTCTCCTTTCAGTTAATGGCCTTAATCCAACAAGTGTAATTCAATGAATGAGAGAAAAATGAATAAAATGGTACATACATGCATATATGAACTATCCCTAAAATTTACAAATATAGATTTATAAGTTTCTTAATTATTTTTGGTTATGAGTGGAAGTCTCAAAGAACATTCACCACTTTGCTTGCTTTGCTACATTATGGCAAAGAACCTGAGATAAACTGATGAGTGGTTTCTAAGGTTCCCCTCCATATTCACTTGGCTGCACTGTTTTGGAACTCACAGTAAAGCAAAAGATCACCGTGACAGACAACATGAGATGGGTAAGAATGTGTGAAATACAGAAAGTGGAGTGGGGGGAAACACGGGGACAAGTTAAATTCCCTTTAAGGACCCATTAGTTCATTCATTTAGGTGCCACCTCCTAAGATGAGATTCTTAATTCATAAATAGAGTGATCCATTAATGACATCAGTACATTTATGAGCCAATAAATTTCTAGCAGCTCTGCCTAGTGCATTGGGAACCAAGCCCTTAGCATACAAACCTTTGAGGTCCATTCAGAATCAGATTTTAGTTCTCACTAGCCACTGGCACACAGGTAGCGGGAACACATAGATCTCCTTTGAACTATTTTAAACTCAGAAATGGAAAAACTCTTTGGAATTATGTCTCTGTTATATATAGTTCACCTACCTTTATGAGACAGTCATTTCATTTTCAAAATGGAAATTTTGGTGTAAAAATGATAGTGTCCTTCATACTATTCCCATTTATGAGAGAATGCCGGGAAGTGGGGTGAGACAGAAGGTATAATCTAGTCAGATCCAAGAAATAAAATGAAATTCATGTTAATCATTCAAGCTGAGATAGGACTTAGGTAAAATATCACAGAGAGGAAGAGATTTTCAGAACTACTTTCAAATGATATGAGTGCCCCTCCTTTTTTAATAGATGGATTATGAGATGGTGCTGAGCTGAATTTTCTTCAAATGTCAGCAGAAACATCAGATGTGAACTTCTGATTTTTGGGTTCTATAAGGGAAAATATCAGATTTTACTTAATTAAGCTTTTATGGTAGCACACATCTAAGACATATCTTTTCTCCTATTTAATTTTATTTCATGAAATCATGTGTCAAATTATTCCCCAGATCATAACACATTTAATATTTTCAATAATGGACAATTTAAGTAATAAGAGAAAAGGGACAAACTATATGTTGATTGTAACACATATTTAGACTTTAAGAGATCAGGTTTTTTTTCCTTCTGTGTGATGCTAAATGCGATGCACTAGATTAGAGATAGGAGAGTTCTGTCCTAATCATTTGAAAGGAAAGAAAGATAAGTAGTCAAAAATATAAAGGCTTGCCCGGCGGTGGTGGTGCACGCCTTTAATCCCAACACTTGGGAGGCAGAGGCAGGTGGATCTTTGTGAGTCCGAGGCCAGCCTGATCTACAAGAGCTAGTTCCAGGACAGGCTCCATAAGCTACAGAGAAACTCTGTCTTGAAAAACCATATATATATATGCTAGGGCTCTGTTCAGTTCGAGATCTTTCTTACTTTTCTGTGCCAATAATCCAATTATCGCTTGTTGGTATGCCAAACAGACACAAACTCATAGGCATTCCTAAAAACAAAAAGAAAATTTTAATTGCTAGGGATACTACACGGGGACCTTGTACAAATCATGCAGCCTGAGACTTACAATGCTTTATATTTTATGCACAAAATCACATCCTGGCTCATAACTTCAGTTAGCAAGAAGAGTTTACCCAGAACCCAGAGGCAGAGCTATGGAAGAGAAATATAAATAAATAAAACTAAAAGAAAAAGAAAATATAAAAAGAAGAAAACATCATCAACAACAACAACAACAAGATTAGTAAACTGAGAAACTTGCTTGGATTTGGATCTTGGATCCTGAAATTATGGAGTGTGTCTTTGATATCATTGTTCCTATTTTGGCATTGTTAGGGCCCATGTGCTGGGCTTCATGTGCCTCTACATGGTGTTAGGTATGCTAAGGTATGGGGACCTGTTACACTTTGTATAGTTTTCCCACTGTAGCGAGTTGTTTTAACCAGTCATGCGAAATAACTACTCACACAATGAAAACTACCAGGATGTCTTTTATTGTTAGAAATTTGGTCGTGATACTTCTCAAAAGCTGCATGTTTATTTGATGTGTCAGAGGAACTCTGTGTCCTAAGTGGATTTCCTCCTTAACATTCATTTCCATCTCTCCGCTTCTTCAAAATGCGTTTCTTATAGTCATCTACTTCAGTGATGATTCTAGCATAGTGACCACATTCTCTCTTGAGATAGTTAGTAATGGAACATGTCTTGGTCTGGCAAGAAGCCATTTGCTATCCTTGATTGGCTTTGGGGAGGGCACCTTCGTCAATTAAAAGACTAGAGGAAAAAGGAATGTGCAGAACAGAGGGGAGAGAAGAAAGGGGATGAAAGGGGAGGGGCAAGGAATGCAGGGAAATAAAGCGAAAGGAGAAGAAGGGAGGCAAATTCATTTCCTTTTTCTCTTTCTTTGTTCTCTCTCTCCCTCTCCCTCTCTCTCTTTCCTCATTATATATTGATGTATTTGCATCTATGACCTTGAACTTTGACAGAGATTTTCAGTCAAGAGAGGGTAAGTGGTGACGATTTAGGCTAGTGGCAGAGTGCGTTTGAAAGTTTCTGGGTTCCACTGTCAGCACCACACATAGGAAAGCATTTGGATGATGACTGACTAGAACCTCTATCATCCCATTAACGGCTGGGCTGACTCAACTGGTCTGATTGGCAAGGTAGGATGTCCTTGCATTTACCGCTCCATTTATGTCACAATAGATGCTGTGCACAGGTTGAAAAGGACAGATGACCTTCCCTGATAGAGATTCTTTGGCCAATGGCATATAAATGCTACTCCTTCCCGCTAGAATTTCCATAGATGTTTTCAAGAGGTAGTTAGAGAAAGACAAGTTAAAACTTTGATCTTGGAGAAGAAAAGAATAAAAGATATTTGTTTTCTCATGGTCTTGTTGAACATTTGAATATTATATACTCTGCCTTAAATCTCCTTAGGTATAGAATTAAGTTTCTTTTGGATTAAACAATCTAAATCTAAAAATTTCATTTTTTTGCAATAAGGACTTCTGAAGTGTTTGACCATATTCGAGCAACTTGCCACAAACCACTATTGCTATGACTGCTTTTGTAAATACAGATAGCAAATATGCACAAGAAAAAATACTCCACATCACACATCATCAGTTCAATGCAAAGTAAAGTCATTAGATATTTCTCTGTGTCACTTAGAAAGGAAGAATTCTGCAGCTCTAATGGTGCTGAGTTTTGCAAGCTGGGTGAATAATAAGATCTCTCATCTCTGCTGGTTGGGAAAGATAAACATGATTCATCCAAATTAATGAAAACTGTCTTCTTGTATGTAAGAATTCATGAGAGCATAGTGCCTCCTTAAAGGAAGGTCATAGCAACCTTTTGTGCTGTGTTCATGGTGAACATTTTAGAGACAGAGGCAACAATAAATGCTCAAACAAGCAGCTACATATCTGTTTTGTAGAACTGGGAAAGGTCAAAGACATGCCTACATACTGCAATTTGCAAACTCATGAAATTATCAGTAGCTAACTAAGGATACCTAGAGAGGAGAAAGCTAATCTTCGAAGGAACATAGAACATAGTAATTAGCTTTACACTTTTTGTTGCTTTAACTTAAACTCATGAGAATGGCTACTCTAATAACCCTGCTCCATTTTAATATTTTAAACCAATTATTTCATTGCCTTCAAAAGACTGTTAAATGTCTTTAATCACACTATATTTGAGACAATTACCTGATGGCACATTCCATTCCAGATAACTCAACACGGGCTTGCAATCAGAATACCTAATTTAAAAGGAAACAACAACAAAAGCCTGCTGTCCTCATGGGAATTTGAATATCTAATCTATATTCATGACTCGGCTACAATTCTTGTATCTGTTTGCGCTTGAAGATTTGCTAAGGTTGTTTTGCAAAAATAAAAAAAAGAAAGAAAAGGAAACTCCCATTTAGTCACTGTCCTTAGTGGGTTAAGAGGGGAATTTCAATGTAACTAATTCTTTTACCTATATTAACTTAAATTTTGTTCCAGACTTTTCTCTCCATTCACTCTCATTTCTTCGTTCCTTCTCTCATCTCTGCCCTTTTTCCCATTCTCCCTCTCTATATCCCTCTCTACTCCGCTCTTCTTTCTTTTTTCCAACTTAAAAAATAGCGGCTCAATTATAACTTTAAATGTCTCACAATGACATTTGGAAATTATTTTTCTGTACTTAATTTGATAACAAGTAAATTTTTTCACACATGTCAAAATATATAAAACATGTACTGTACCATCTGGACAAGGCTTTTGTCCATCTGGAATGCACTATCCTGGAAACAGTGCAAACTTTTCTGAATCTAGTGCTTTCTCCATTTAAAAGACCCATGCATTTGAATCAAGCTATATTCGTTATACAAAATCCCTGAAAACTTTCAGACAAGGGCCAGTGTAATTTAGCTTCTATGCCTCTGTCAAGTCACTTTCACACATCGGGTAGATTGTAATAATCTTCCTGCGGGTTATTTAGCGTGAAAGGTTCTATTCCCACCCCAAGCCCTATTGATTCCCTGTCTTGATTTTGTGCAAGGCAGATTGTGTAGATTGCCACTGTGTCAGTCAAACCTGATGGGATTTTTTTTCTTTGAATGTAACTGGACCTTCGCTAATAGATTTGTTAGGTGATTCACAGCTTAAACAAAGTCATCATGAGAGCCTTTGTTGCCGCAGAACACATAGGCATTAGGTCTCTACCGTGTCTGTTCAGATCTTGTTTTATATATTGTTGCAAATTTGCATGAATTATCATTAACGACATATTTGATCTATCAGGCAGGCCTGGGTAGAAACTATACATTAAATCATATAGGATGGTTACCTTGCACATGCTTAAAAAAACAAAGAAAAGTTTTGAAGTTGGTAATTTTGGATTTGAGTTGGAATTCTGATATTTGTTAATATAAACTTAGTTTTTGAATGATAATTATTTTTCTAAGATTATATGGAGAAAATGCTAACCTATAGCCAGAGTGATGATATGCATAGTGGCAGAGCCTGTCCTTAGGTAGCTGTTAATATTATAATTAGTACTGTAATGGAGTTCAGGAGAAAACAGAGTAGGATGCTGTCTTGGGAAGCACTTTGGAGGAAGGAGATTTCTGTTCAGGACATGCAACAGTGAGGTATTTTATTTTATTTTATGTTTCTATCATTTTATAACTTGGACAGTTCTTGGGCCTCTTAACTGTTGTGGCTACTAATATGGTCCTTTTCTTTATGTTCAGAAATATTAAAAAAAATTATACTATTGCCCCACAAATGTCTTTCCCTAAATTGTGGGCAAAAGTTTGACCATTACTAGGACATGGGCCATTGAGCTTGAAAAAGTGATTTCTATGTGACTTTAGACATGATTCTGCATGATTCCCCACAATCTGGAAAACAGTATAACTTTCAATAAGTTGAAAATATTTATTGAGAAGAAATGGCAACCAGCAGGTTTTCAACCAGGCCAGGACTTCCAAACACATTCAGTGAACATAAAATGCATAACCTTTGTGACTTGACCAAATTTGTGATTATGTGATCTTGGTCATGACATTTTGAGGGCACTAATTTTTCTTTGTAGTTATTACTCTCTATCATTCCCTAGCTAAGATTTAGGTTTTAAAATTCAGTTCATAGCTGTTTGTATGTGTGAGAAAAAGAAAGGAAAGACATATAAGGTAAAATAAAAAATGTTATTATACAGCAGAAACTTTAAAACTATATTCAAAGGATCTGTATATTGTTTATGAACAACTTAATAATCAGGAATGGCTGAAAAAAAAAGACAGATTTAACTGAACAGGTCTACCATTCATTGCTTTATGTAGAAGATTAGACTAAAAGCAGGTGTAATAGCCTAGTAATTTAAAATAGAATGGATTTGTGTCAGGATTGTCGGGTTTGCATTGGCAGACTGGTGCTCTGCACTTGGGATTTCTATAATCAAGGCTTTTGAGACAGATGCCTGTTTTCCAATCGTGTGAGAGTTTAAATGGAAGGTGAAGCCTTTTGTAGATTCTTTGTTCAGCTCTACTGGATAATCCCAGGATATCTATGTATCAGATGTCATTCCTGCTTATCAAGAAGGGCAAACAGAATTCTAGGAACAGCGACTTTAAGATGACTCCAAGGCTGCACTCATACATCCACTGTGTTCTATTGGCTCGAACTTAGTCCTCCAATAAGACCAAAAGTGTAATTAGTACTTGTAATCATGAGCTAAGCTAAAGCTGACCAGTTCTAGTCTTAAAACAATGCTCAGAATGAAACAGGAATCTGAGCGAGAAGAAGCCTGTATCACACTGTCTCTTGTTTTCATTTCATCTTCATTGTCTGTTTGCTTTTTCTCAAATTACAAAATGACAGAATTTTTTATTAATTAAGCATTTAATGTCAGGCTGCAGGTGACCACAGCAGAAATTCATAACAATGGCATTAAATGTTAACCTTAGTATCAGTTTTGAGTAGAACTGTGTTTAGAACAATATTTTGTGAATTCTTTTAAGTGTTTTCATATCATTAGAAATTATTTTCTGGATAGAAATTTCTAGGTGAATTTTTCAGATGTGAAAAAACACAAAAATAGGCAAGTACAATATAAATAATAACATTTGCTTATATGAAATTAAATAATTAAAGCTTTTAAAACTCATTGAACTTTTTTAATAAATTGAGAATTATGAAATCCATATTTGAGCATTTAGTTTTTAAAACTCATTGAACTTTTTTAAATATATTGAGAATTATCAAATCCATATTTGAGCATTTAGAAGTGCACATTAATTTAAACTATTCAGATGAGCAGACTATTTCTTTTTCTCAAAAAGCAAGGTGGCAACTATAAGCTTTTTTAAATAAATAAATATAATTTATAATACTTATTTAACTATAACATAATAATTTTTAAAAATAAAGAAATACAATTTGCAATATTTATAATCTAGTATATGTTTATCTAACAACAGTGATGGAAATATAAACAATTTCAATCAAAGTAGAACACATTAGAAAACTCTCTAGAAATGTGAATGAAAATTAACTTATTGTACATAAGTAAATTACTTAATGATAAAATACAGTTAAAACATGCTATCTCATCAAAAATAAAACAAAACAAGAGAAGCCTAAAAGTAGAGGGCATTACAAAGTTTTGAAAGAAAAATGTATCAAACTGACCATTCCAGCTCATGAGAATTATGCTTTAGATGTGAAGACAAAATAATGAGAGTCAGAGATAAGCACCGAGTTACTCTGTTCTTAGCCAATGTGCCCAGCAGAATGAGAAGAAAGTGTTCTTGCATAGAAATAAGTGGCACAGACCGTTCTAGTGCAAAGAAAACAAACAGAAAAGTAACAATGCTGAAAGTTTGCAGGGCAATGTGAATATAGGGGTTAAACATATAACAAAATAAACCACATTTTGGAGAGAGGAAATAGAATTAACTTGGACTAGAGTTTATATTTAAATCTTGAAAGAATTATTTATTTTTAGTGTATATAGGTATTCTGCCTGGGTATGTATCAGGTATATGGCTGATTCCTGACGAGGACCAAACATGGTGTCAATCCTTTGGCACTGTCAGCCATCATGTGGATGCTGGGAACCTAACCTGGGTCCTCTTCAACAGCAGCCACTGTTTTTAAACACTCAATCCTCTTGGTTCCATATTCCTGTGGAATTAAATTAATATTTATATAAAACCGTCTGAGCAGATGTTCATTATAATTCCTAGAACACCATAATTTCAAGTTTCCATAGCACATTGTAATTCCTAAGAGCTGCTTTTTAAATATGAGTCCGAGACCCACATGTAGGAGTGGCTCCTACTTTTCATAAAAGAAGCTTCTCTTTGTAGCAGACCGGGACCATTACAGGGCCAGAATGTCCACAACACTGATCATGGTGTGCCCAGCCTCGGTTCATGATCTATAACACAATTCCAGCACCCAAGGCTCAAGGAACATTATGCAAGAAGGGACAGAGAGATTGTGACAACTCAAGAACCAGGAAGTCTGCTATGTTTCCTAGGAATGACAGGGAAGCTGTACGCATTCTACCTCTGCAACATGGCTGCCTAAACAAGACCTGAACCTTGAGAACATCAAGAGACACTCACAGGATCTTATCCCCAGACAAAGAACTTTGGGAAACAAATGACAACTTGGTCAGGGAGAATCAGGATTACCCAGGGATGAACTTTCCAATTGGTTAGTCAAAACTGAGTGATCAGCCTTGAAATCATACACATACAAACATCTCCAAATGGACTCAACAAGATGTGTGTGTTGTGTGTGTGTGTGTGTGTTTATGTATTCCTGAAGAATAAACACCTGGTATATTTCTCCATGTCTAAGATGGCTAATTTGTGTATCGACTTCATGTTTCCAGTTTTGTAATGTGAGAGATAAAATCTGGTCTGTTATTTTATAATACCCAGAACAGAGATACTAAATTCAAATTGAGTATCTTTAAGCAGACTTGTGACTATAAACTATTGTGGTACAACCTACCTGTGGAATTATAATACAGCATTTCAAATAGTAAAACACAACTTAAATAAAGCCATTTTCCCTCCTAGTTATTGCAAAGAGAAATAAATCTTTATGACATATAGTGACACAGGAAACCACGCATTTATATTATATACAGATTTATGTAACACACACACACATCTATATCTATATCTATATATTCAAACACATTTTAGAAAAAATATAAAATTATTCAGTTGTAGGATTTATAGAAATGATATGGATTTGTTTTTTAAAGGGATTTCAAGTTTTACATTAAACATAGATATTTTAAAAGAATGTTTTGTTTTCTTTTTCTTTTATTGAAAATAGATTTGCTTTTCTCACATAATAAATCATTTTAGGGTTTTCCTACCTTCTGTTTCTCCCAGTTACTCTGTATCTTGCCTTCCATCTGGATCCACTCTCCCTAATATATTCTTGTCTTTGTGCCTTGAACCAATTCAAAAATAAGTTTGATGCTTATTCGTTAGCTCAGCTTTCTTTGTTAAGAGCTAAGAAATTATCCTCACTATAGCTATACAAAATATGTCAGTTTCAGAATGAAACAGTGAACTTTTTAGTTTTTAAGAACTTGGAATTATTATCATAATACCAAACTATGTGTAGGTCTTGAATATATATGATTCCAGATATTTAAGTATTTCTAGGTACTAAGTTTACTTTTCTCTTTAAAAATAATTGTATTTGATAATTTCATAACATATATGCAATGTTTCCTTATTATTGTCATCCCTATCTTTTCTTCTACTCTCTCCCTAACATTCTCATCAAACTCCTCTCATAACCAAGTCCATTTTTCAGAATCATTTGTCTTTTTTTTTTTTTTTTGGTTTGGGGGCTTATTTATTTTACTAGAGCTCTCTGTAGTCTTGGGATGAAATGACACATTGGAGCTTAGTGGGATCACCAGAAGGTACACATTAAAGGCAACCATTTCCCTCTCAGCTTAACAAAAGAGGATGCCTCCTTTAGCCCCTCCTACATCCATGTCTGCCTAGTCTTATTTAGATTCACTGCTGTGGGGATGGTAAGAAACTTTGTCTTGACCAAGACATGATATTTCACAGCCTTCCTCCCAATATTTTGTAACTAAAATTCTTTCCATCTCCATTTTTAACAAGAAAGTTATTGAAATATAAGAAATTTTATTCTAGTATGGAATTTTATATCAAAATCTCAATATGATATAGGGAAGCACAGTCAAAATTTTATTAAGTAAAAATAAAACTAATAAAGCTTGTGACAAACTTACAATGTAACATATTACTAATAGCAGTGAAGTCTTCATAGTAAGTCAACCAGTTATTATTATTTAATCCTCAACATGCTTATATCACAGAAGGGAAATGAATAATTGATTATGTAAATATTATATAGTAACATTACATAAAATATAAGATAAGTTATAAGACTATTGGGCAAAAGAAAATCTAATTTATCTAAATGACAAGGACAAGATTATACTGAAGCAGAGGCAATCAGAAGGAATTTAAACATAAAACATATATTGAAGAGACCATATTATCTACAACTAGAATAAATAATTATCACTTAGTTGCATAATGATATGAACCTACATAATTCAGTGAGACAATCTAAGAAACCATGGTGGTTGACTCAAAGTTAAAAGTTCTTCCAGAGAAGCCATGTCCCTGGACTCATTTCAAATAGCTCACAGTTGCATATAACCCTAGCTTTAGAGATTGGATACCTTCTTCTGGCATCTCTGGGCAGATCCACATACATGCCATATGCATACACACATACACATACACACAAATAAAGTGAAATTTTAAAAACTAAAGAAAACCTTAAATAAAAGTTAAAGAAAAAGGAATGAAATTGCAGAAGGTTCTCGGTAATTTCACCAGTATTTACCTCTAAAGCTCCCCCACCTTCTATAAGGATCTAACTTGTCTTGTATAAAACAGCTTAATATTTGTTTACTAAAGTTGTTCATTAGGTCTTAAGATTTTGGGTGATAAAATATGATTTATTTTAGATTTTAAATGTTAAAATTAGTAAATAAAGTAAGGATAATTACTTTAGATGCTAAACACACCTCTGTGTAGTAGATGACATTAAACTTTTTAAATATTTTTATATGTTTTTGTATATTTCAGAAGTATATTTATTAGATATTTTTTAACTGGTAGTAACTTCTTTGTATGTAATCCACATGCGTTCTTGACGTAAAAAAAATACATCACTGGCTGGTGGTGGCCCACACCTTTAATCACAGTACTCAGGAGGTAGAGGCAGGAAAACCTCAGGAGTTCAAGGCCATCCTGGTCCACAAAAGTGAGTTCCAGGACAGCCAGAACAGTTACACAGAGAAACCTTGTCTCAAAAAAACAAAACAACAATAAAAACAAAGGAATCCATCATTCTACCATGTTCATTTCTTTTTCCTTCCTTCCTTCTTTCCTTCCTTCCTTCCTTCCTTCCTTCCTTCCTTCCTTCCTTCCTTTCTTCCTTTTTTTCTTTTCATTGATTTTTTTGATACAGGGTTTCTCTATAGCTTTGAAGCCTGTACTGGAACTAGCTCTGTAGACCAGGCTTACCCCGAACTCACAGAGATCCAACTGATTCTGCCACCCGAGTGCTGAAATTAAAGGTGTGTGCCACCACCACCGGGCTTTTAGTATTTCCCTTTCTTAAATCATTGAACCACAAGGGGATCTTTGAGAACCCAAGGGTTTTCTCTGATATCACTGGTACAATTTTCTTATTCCGATGCTAGTGGGTTTAGAGAAACACTATCGGTCTTGTAAGTCAGGAAGGGGCATAACAAGTGTCCATTGAATTCCCGGTTTGAAAAGGCTTTCTGTCTCTTTAAAACAATGGTACTTCCTGAAATCTGACTCATCCTTCAGATTATGGGGAAATAATTAGAAGATCAATAGGAGCCAAATGAGTTTTCATTTTTCAGAACTGAAATGGGGTTTTAGTGACAATCAGTTTTTAGCTTTCGGTGTCTGGGTGTGTTTTTTAACCAAAATAGTTTCTCATGTAGTTCATGACATTAGATATATGAACACATGAACTGTCTTTTTTTTTTTAGAAACTGTACTGATTTTCTGGTAGTTCAGACATCATATTTGATAGAGGTTCCTTACTTCCTCTCAAGAACTGGAATTTCTTTTCTATTTGGAAGTGAACAGTGCTGGTGGTATAAGTTCAACACAAAACCAAATCTAACTGAGCAACATCCACTGAAAATGAGGTCTAAACCTACTTGTAAAAAGGGGAATGTATTACAATGATGCTAACGAAATAATTAAGAGTTGCTGTTGGCAGAAGTCAGGGGCTCATCTGTCAGCTGTGGGGTACATAATTGAGTGGAAATTGTTTTTCAGGCATTAACCTAAAAGTAAAAAATATCATTCAACTTTCTTCTTTTGTGGGGGCTAATAGAAAGCTGATCTTGGGGGCAAAATATTGGTGATTTAAAACAGAGCAGAAAAACTTATCAAGGACACCAGGGATGGGCAAAGGATTCAGAGCCATGGGACTGAATACTTCATTCCAAGAGTATCATCTCCACCTTATGCAAACTAAAGCTTTTCTCACAGTGATGTTTATCCTTCTAGAAGTATCCTTTTAAAAGAAAAGATCCATCCATTATAAAAACAAATGGCAATCTGGAAGTTTCTCTGGTTCCTGTTCCATGAGAACATAAGATACTCAAGTATTATCAGAATACTTATGATAGAAAATCATGATATGACTTATGCTCATGATAGAAAGTCCCAGAAAAGTTACTGTCATTTAAAAAGCTGCACATGTCACTGAATCTGAGAATTTCCTATTATGCGTAACATGTAACCCTCAAAGTTATATTCTTAGTGTGGAACTTTTTATTTTGGCTCTGCCACTTGCATTATTCTTTGGTGTAGTTATGGTGGTTTGAGTTGTGGTCTCTGTAGAGATGTTTCTTTGATTCTGGAATTGACATCGGCAAAGACTTTGCTTTAGGAAAAGGGCCCCATTTAAATAATTTTCAAGCCTGTGTAGCATTATCAAATCTCCATAATTATACAGTCTCTGAAATGGGTCTGCTTGTATTCAGTTACCCACCCAGCTTTATAGGCATAGCATAGTTTGGAATGCTGCCATCCTCCTAGTTTTTTCTTAAATTTGTGGAAGCCCATCATAACACAACCATTTAAAATAGAAGGATTTTATGTTCATAAGATAATTTATAATTTTTATTTTCTCTTTTACATCAATGTTTTTAACTCTGTGAAGGAATTGAAGGCTGGTGGTCAAATGTCAGCATATTTCAATGAATAAAATTGTTTAGTTAACTATTCCAAACACTGTATTTCTTTGCCAACCCAGGAAAGCATCAAAAAGACTTCTGGTAGCCATAGCAACATAACCACGAAGCTGCTCAATTTTAGGCAGTCTTTCTTGCATCCTATTCCCTTTCCATTTTGCAGAAAATCAGAAGCTAATGGGACACAGCTGCCTTCACTTTGGTTTGCTTATTAAGCTAAATTCAAATTGTGTCTTGTTTTATTCATTTAATTAATAGGGCATCAGTTTTTGACATTCCAGTACATTTTAGTTGAAGGACTGAGATTTATGAGAAAGTTTCGCAAGAAGAATTTTACTGTAAGATATTCAGAAAAGCACAGTCAGACAGTGCTTTTAATTATTTCATTAAAAATGATTAACATGTAAAATATCTTAATCTATCATAGATGACATGGCTTTAGTGGAGTAACAAATCATTACAACCCAACTAGACAGTGGTAATATAAGAAAAAATCTCATTGATAAAACAGATTCTTGGGCATATAGCCATTGTGGTGAGCTGTTTGGTCCATTGCAATTCTAATAACTCTTACTAAAGTAACAGTTTACATGTGCTATACTTATTGTGGCATATGTACAACACATGCTAAAGCATTCCTGCTTAATGGTTGAGCTCACTATGGAAGTTAATTTAAAAATCAGATCAGTACCTAAAGTTTATATAGTTCATTAATTGAAGACACTGACATTTTGTAAAACTAATTTTGATTTAAGATTATTTATCAATAATTAGTTTAATTCAGTTCAGCTTGTTGATACAGATCAGCAATCACACAACTCAAAAGACAGAGATAGTAAAAAGACATGAGTTCAATGCTCACTTTTCGTGCGGGACAATTCTATGTTCTGTCAATTATATTTAAAATAAACACTGATTGGTTGGTAGCCAGGCAGGAAGTATAGATGGGAAAACCAGACAGGAAGTAGAGGTAGGGCAATAAGAACAGGAGTATTCTGGAAAGAAGGAAGCTTTTTCTGCAGTCCTGATCAGACATCGAAGAAGCAGGATGTGACGTGCTCCACTGAAAAAGGCACCAAGCCATTTGGCTAACATAGATAAGAATAATGGGTTAATATAAGTTATAAGAGCTAATATGAAACCTGAGCTAATGGGCCATTCAGTTTTATCATTAATATAGACTTCTGTGTATTTTCCTTGGGATTTACCAGCTGTGGGAATTGGGCAGGACAGAAACCCCAACAAGCAGGCCCTCATGCTACATACTTTAAATTCTCAGAAAGACCCTGCTCCCAAAACAAAACAGTTTTTTAAAGGTGTTAGTTTTACTTATTAATTATCAAGTAGACTAAATCTAATTCATTTTTTAATTCTGGTGGAACTGTGCCCACAAATAAAATCTCATTTTTCTAAGCCTTTAATTATCCCTTTCTTGGTCTAATCATTGGGTTATTTATGAAGTACTGCATAGTCATTTAGGTAGACACAACAAATATGGGTGCATAATAAAATAGAGTGTCTATATGTAAACACATAAAAGCAATTGGAATGAAGCTGGTTTCACCAAAGTCATGATTTAACATGGTTGTGAGATTTTTTGTTCTCTTTTGTCCTTCATTTTAGACAAAGGTCTTCACATTCACTGAAAGCAAGATATTCAACATTTTCAGCTTCACAACCTTCTTTCTGAGGCATGCCTAGGGACATACAATAATTTCTCTATAGTTACTTGATTCTTTAGTCACACAGATTGGCCATCTGCATCAAGTCCTTTGTATATTGCTATGTGAAATTAAAGTGGCCCCTTGACTATCTATTTAGACACCTTCCAACATTTGAAATAGATTTTATCATGACAAACAAAATCTAATCATTTTCAGTGTTTGAACACGTCAGTTCTGAGGAGTGTGCAGAGGATATGCCTTCCTTGATTTTTCAGTTCTGTCTTGGTTAGGAGTCCAGAGACTTTTCGTGATAAGCTTACACACACAGAGACTGACACTAGAGAAGGTATCAGGCAATGAAGGTTCTTTGATTAGTTAGCACCTGAATAAGGCAGGTTGAGAGAGAGTTCATGATCAGTGAAGCCAAAACCAATTCTCTAGTGTCTAGACCAAAGAAACTACATCAAGTGTATTATCTTGTAACACCTGATCTCGCTGGAGCCTCCAACTGTAACACCTGCATCTGTGTTACCCTCTCGGTACAGTTCATGTGCCACTATACTGCATGCCAGCCGAGCAAGGGCCTAGAGATTGAAAGAACACACAAGAGACCTGGGTCATTCAAAAAGAGATCAGCCAAATGCCATTTATTCAAACTTAGGGAAAACCTTAAATACCTAGCTGCTGCACAATGGAATATCCCCCAGGCAGGTGGGAAATTACCATGCCCAAGAGGGAGTCAACGATGCCCTATAGCTAATCAGCAGGCAGGGCAGAGGGAGCATAGGAATAAACAGGAAATGCTGGCTGGCCAGAGACTGTCCTCAAAATGAACCCCGGGAGCAGGGGTAGTCCCATGGGCCCTACATTATCTGCTGGATTCCTAATGACCAGAGCAAGAAGAAAAGACAAGAATCCAGTAAGCATGCTCAAAGGCTTACTTTTGTAGATGTATGTAGCATCAAAACAATTTAGATAAAAAGCATTTTTTTGCTATGAGGATTAATCTAGTTTTCAAGTAAACACCACAAAGATGTAAAAATTAGTTTTGCTCTCTTTTCCTAAAAAATGTTCCTTTTGCTATTTGTTTTACCAAATTAAGTTTCCTACAATTTAGTAAAAACCAATACTTCTAGTTATGATTCCCTTTCTCAATTAATACAATTTCCCAAAAGCCACATTTATTGTGATTTAATGACACTTAGGTATTAGACACAGAACAAAAGTTCTTTAAATAAACAAAGTGAGGAGTATATAAAGTTTAAGTGATCTGCATGGTAAAGACTCAGGTTCATTAGATATAATATTTTTGTGTTTTTCTAGCATTGGTCTTTTCCACATAAGTCTCCTAGATCAACAAGCAGATTAAGAAAAGAACAACAGCTAAATCTAAGGGCCATTTGAGGGATACTATGAAAACAATACAGGTTCCCAAAATATATACATATATGAATGTAATCTAAATGGATTAACCAAATAATGGGGAGAGGGAGCCCCAACTGAAGCTTCCAGTTCTTGAAACAGATTATATCTAATTGAGTTGTTGGCCAAAGTGGGTCCATGGAAATTATCAAAGAACCCATGCAGCTGTCAGTGCTATTGATTTTGCTCTCCATGAGCTGATAATAAGCCCCTATTGCTGAAGACAACACCACACTCATCAAACATGAAGAAGTTGAGCTGGTGCCTACCTGGAGCTGTGAGCCTTACTGGTTAGTGTTCATGGTAACTAGAATATACTCTGCAGACTACCAAAGGAGAAAGGTAAACACCAACACAAATCCAAACCCTTCAATCTACAGTCATGAGCTGCATGCAATAGAGCTAGTGCACAAAGCTATGTGGGACAATCAACAGATACATAATTGGATTTAAGGCCCACTCCATGAGATGGAATCCATCTCTGAACTGCTCAGGTGGCTGAGAACCTGAGATTAGACAGGCCACAAGTATAGGAGAAAACCAAATTATACTGTTCTGCTAGAGGAAGGTAGCAACAAAGGAATCCTCCCCTCAGGACTTGGAGAACCCAGTATAAGAGGAGTCAGGAAGACTGTAAGAACCAGAGGTGATGGAGAATAGAAAGGACACAAGGCCTTCTAAACACATATGTGAACTTACAGAGACTGTGGTAGCAAGCGTGGGCCTGATTGGGTTCCAATGCTGAGAGTGGATCATGACACAAGCCCACATCCCTAACTCAGAAGTAATCACCAAAAGTCTACCACTTGTTAATGAAAAGGTTCATATTCTCTAGCAGAGTCTTACTGTGTATGTAAATAATGCCTAAGGCCAGACCCATGTTCACCAGTAGATGACTAACACAAAATACACTCAATGTTATTTTTGGAGAATTTGTTTTTTCTCATAATGCTTTGTCTGGGCACTTTTTTCTTTTTCTTATCTTATAGGTCTTGTGCTTATGCAGTATTTTTTCTGAATTTTTGTTTTTAGAGGATTTCTGAGCACGTTAATGTTTGTGCCTCTATGTCTGTATTGTGTGTTTCTTTGTTAGTTTCACTCTATTCATATTTATTTGCTTTTATTTTATTCCAGATCTAACCCAATTCACCTTTTCCTCCACTAGAGATTAAATTGTATCCTGAATTTTTTAACTTGTGTTTCTACACCTAATTCTTCAACATAATTCTTTAGATACCACAGTTAAATATTCTTTGAAGAGGGTAGCATTATCTGTTTTGTTTTTGTTTTTATTTTAAGTACGTTAAAATCACGATTCTTGGAATGTAATTCTTATCTACAACCAAGGGTATTGAGAAAATCCTGTAATCATCTGGGGGTATCTGGGACCTCCATGACAAACATATCAGAAAGACTTATATCTTGTTCTGGAATTTTCATTTATTAACCTTTGACTTCTGAAGACACCATTATCCACTTAAGCATATAGATAATTATGTTTGAACTATTTTCAATATTTTTAAAATATAGATGCAAAACAGTGGATGTCTATGGGGCTTTTTCGTATAACCTTGGTTTGTGTAACCCTTCTCCCAACTTCTTTCTCCACACCCCAAGGCTCATCTTCATTTAAACATTTTACCCCCAGTATTCCCTTCTCTACTTCCATATGCTGTGTGTTCTTCTTCCTCTATCCTTTAATTCTCCCTGCCACCCAAGTAGTCACTTTAATTTCCTGGCTTTGTGAGCATTTCAATTTAAATGGACTAGTGTAAGAATTCAGTTATGAACTGTAGAGACTTCTCAGTGGTGGAGAGTACTTGTGGCTTTTGCAAAGGACCTTGACTTGATTTTAAGTACCCATCAAGCAGTTCACAGCCATCTGTAGCTCAAGTTTCAGGCAATCTAATGCCCTCTTCTAACCTGCTTGAACTCCAAGCACAGACAAATTTGCAGACAGGCAGGAACATGAAATTAATAAAACTTTAAAAAAACCACATGCACTTGAGAAAGGCCATATAATGGATATCTTGATGGTGTAAATCACAAACAATCCCACACCAGTTTGGAATTATGATTAATAGAATGGTTATTTATTTAAAGGGGAAAAAACTTACAGATCACCGTCCCAGACAACAGCCCTCTGCGCAATCAGGAAGGGAGCCTAGTCGTCAGAAGCAGAGCCGGAAGCCAGAGAGCGAGCGGAGGGAAGTGGCCGCATTTTTAAAAAGAGAGACCACGCCCCAATGGGCTGGTATCTCAGTGGCTATTGGCTAAAGGAGCAGAAGGAGCTCCCGCAACAATATCTGTTTGAGATTGGGTCACCGTACAAAATACTTTCTCCTAGTTCCTTTCATTTATTATCAATTTCATTTTTTATCATTGAATAAGATTACATTGTATTTATGTACCATGAATTTATTATCCACTTATCAGTTATGGAAAGCTAGGCTTGCTGGATGTGGCAGTGTCTCAGGAAATATTGAAGAAGTGCAAGTAAAGAATTTAAGAGCCAGAGGTTGAAGAAGAAACCTATTAAAGAAAATCTCCTGCATATGGCATAGCCACTGAACTCTAGAACTTAGGTCTATGGTCACCTGAATAAGACCTGCACAAGGCTGTACCTTTTACAGTTTCATTCTGTAGTAGGGTGTCCTCTTGATACTCACGACTCACTGAGTAGCTGTGAACAATTACTTAGTGCTTGGAGAAGACTGAGGTTTTCCAGTTATGTAGCAACTAATAAATTATCCATATTTAAACATATAATCCCCAGATTCTCCTCTTGCAGAAAATAATTATACTCAGTCAGTCAAAGGGAAAAAAGGAGGGGTTGTCACATAAGAAATAATCTTAAGAGAAGATTAAGTTTTCATCAGGGGAGAAGGAAGGATGAGAGAGATTGGAGGGTGATGAAAAATGCACCAGACTTAATACATGCAAACATAAATTGTCAAAGATACAAATCTTCTGTTTCTAACAAGCAATAATATCCAAGAATAAATAAGGGGCTAAAAGATCTAAATTATTTAGGATGAATTTGGGGCCTACAGAGGGTATTTATGAGGGTAAATCGTGGGATCTTTTCTTAGATATGCACTTGAATACATTGGAAAGACAAACCTGACCTTTTTTGTGAACTCTTTTGAAAGAAATGTTGATGGTAGGAGTTTAACTAACAGACCAGCAGGAAGCAACAGGGTCCTGGTGTTCCTTTTTAATTGGCTTGGCCAAGAAATAACTCGTTAACAGAGAGTGGGTCAGACCTACTCACTAACAATCTGAGTCATTTATCCCAACTTTAGTCATAGAACAAAATAGAAGAAAAAAAGCCTGATTTCTGAAACAGACACGTGGTGATTTATATTATTTATATAATTTTCACAACTTTATAAAGGGAAATATATCACAAAAATTACACAAGGCATTCTTCAAAGGAAAGTGGAATTGAGGGTATGAATCTGAATAGGCTATAGTCGTGACATCTTTGTGAAGCATTTAGGTAGCTGTTCATATGTGACTCCAGAAAAGTAGAAAAAATAAGATCTGATATATATGCTAAATCCAGACCATTAGAGTAACTTATACAATGTTCAAATTACAGTAAAACAAGCTCTCAGGTGTATAAACTGTGTGGTGACCTAGAGGAGATGGGATCTGCAGTAATAGCAGCAGCCTTTGTTCATTTGGCAATTTTTCAAGGGTAGAAAAGATGCAGTAATTTTAAGAGGAAGGATTTAATATAATTATAAGCAAGAGGAAATAAAATACAGAATGGAAACTCAAGATAATTTTTAAGATATCCTACAGAGGAAGGAAGAGCTATAGATGGATCAGCATTTCCCTAAATAAGTATGTTGAAGTCTCAACTAACAATGTGACAACATTTGGGCACAAGGCCTTTAAGGAAGCCATTATCCCTAGTTGAGATAAAGGTAGAATTCCTATGCAGTATTATTGTTGTCATCTTGTGGAGAACTTAGAACATCCACAGAGGAAAGATCACATGACATTACAAGCAGAAAGCAGTTGTTGGCTAGCAAGAAAGAGAGCACCACTAGAAATCAAGTTTGCCAGCATCTTTAACATTGACTTTTAGCAGACAGAGCTGTGACAAAAATCAGTGCCAGGTGTTTCAGTTGTTCCTTATGTGATATTTTTGTACAGAAGCCAGAAATGACTGATACAGTTATAAAGATAAATAAACAAACATGTAAGGCAAGGACAATTCAAGAATGGTATTTCAGAGCTAGTCCAAATACAGTAGCCAAGACTGGTGGCCAGAACATAGTTTCTTATTGTAAAAAAAAAAATCAGCATGTTCATTGCCATTGTTTGGTTGCTCACCTTCCTGGACTTAGGGGGAGCTGGGAGGACCTTGGACTTAACATAGTGAAAGGAACCCTGATGGCTCTTTGTCTTTGGAGAGGGGTGGAGTGGGGGTATGGGTGGAAGGGAGGGGAGGGAAGGGGGAGGAGAAGGGGAGGAGATGGAAATCTTGAATAAAAAAATGAGGAAAAAAAAGCACATAATGTAAAAATGACTTTTATAAATATTCTTTGCTGGAGCCCTTTGAACAAATAAAATAATAAGCTCAGAAAAAAAAATCAGCAATAGGTATGAGGGTTCTTGGGCAGAATTGATTGTTGAAACTCCCGGAAACCTGTGTGGGTATCCTGGAGAGCTTTCTGACAATTCACTGGCTGTGTTGTGTGTAGATACTAAACTCTAAAGCCACACAAAATTCCCTTTCCCCTTCTCTTTCCAGTATCCTCCACTGACATCTAGATAGGCTCCAAGATGAAGAACAAAAGCAGAAGATTTACTCAGAGGCGCCATATTGATAATTAGCATACCCCCCTTTAGCCCACAAGCCAACCATTTTCCCAGAACATGTCTGAGAATATTTAGACTATTTTCATCATACTTATGGGTCCATCTGTCCCCTCAATAGAATGACTACTCCAACTGTGTGGGAAGACCAGAATGCAAGCTGGGCCACTCTCATGGAGAAGTAGACTACTTTACTATTCCTTTACAGATGTCTTACTGCAGGTTGAGCTGGAAGCTTCACTACAAGATTTCAATGTCTTTCTTCTATCTCTCCAATATTCTGTCCTTAGAGGCTTCTTCAAGAAACTCCTAGTGAACAGTTTTTCCAAAGCTCTCACATCGCTCTCCCCATCAATATACACAAAGGCACGTGAGCACGAATACACACGAATTCTAAGTTTATTTTTTCTTTAAAAAGAGTAGAATAATTTTGAAGAGGAGAAAAATTACAGCTCAGAGTGTTTATTCCTGGAATTTGTTTTGTAGGTGTTGCTTACCAAGCTATCCCAGTTTCTAATCTTCCTGGGTGACTGTCTTGATGGATAACTTCAGTTCATCACAAATATGTATATACCCTCAGACCTACTCATCTCTTTAAAGAGGTTATTAATGCAGAGAACACAGTCTTTTCATTTATCATGACAATCTTAGAAATGAAATATCCCTTATAATCATATATGGGGGGAGAAACCTTTATTTCTTCAAACTAAATGAGTTTTAACTTTGCTACAATTCCTGAGACATAGATATACTTAATGTTAAACACATACTGTGAACTACTCATTCTCCATAGTTTGTGGTTAAAATGGTCATGTCAAAGGTAAAACTGAATTTGATGGATGGAAAGGGCTTGATCTTCTAGCATCCTAAATTCCTCAAATCTTAAATTTTACAGATACTCTATTTCTCAGAGTGAAGGGGTCGCTTGGAAAAAGCAATATTATTTTCAAGGGTCTGGGAACTCACTCAAGGACATTTTATGGTTTTGTTTGACACAGAAAATTTGATATGTTTTATGTTTCAGATATATGATGAATTTTGAATACCTAGATTTCCCAAATGCCTGTACTTTGCTTGTGCTGAAGACTCAGCATGAAACAATGCCTGTTGTTTAAATTTCCTTCAAACATCCAGAAAATACATTTGGCACTGATGCTCAGCTGTTCATCAAACAGATGCCTATATGTGCATTATTTCATTTCTTTCAACTGGGTATTTTAACGACGTTGTTAAAGCTGCGTGAAGCCAGAAGCTCAAGGAGGGGAGAATACTCATTTGAAGCTTGCTGTCATATATAAATATGTGGGAAGCAGAAGATTTTTAAAGTAGGCTATTCATAGTCGCTGTGCTCTTGGATTTCTGTGGTGAGAGAAACTTGTTTCAGGGTGCCCTGATGAGACCAGGGTATGTCTAAAGCCTATTTGGTTTGACTGGAAGAGCACCTGACTTAATGAAGAGCCAGGGCTCACACTAAGCTCTCAGCCCCATTTGGAATGTGTCAGCATTTTTTTTTACTCTAAAATGTAATTGCCCTTCAAGAGTCTCCCAGATGACCCATCCTGTCAACATAGTACCAGAGACCAAGGGAACACATTAATTTTCCACTAGTCATTCCTCTCAGCTATCGCCAATAAAAAAGGAACCATGAGTATGAGTTATTTTCAAATTATCTTCTTGTTAATTTTTAGACATTTTGAGGGCTTGGTTCTTATGATTTTTTTTCATATGAGAGCATATTGTATACCATGGAGCACATTGGAGATCAGGGAATAATTTTACCAAAGACTGTTCTCTTTTTCCACTATGTGGGTCCCAGATGACACAGTCAAGTGTCAGGCTTAATGGTAGGCCTTTGTATTATATCTAGAAACGTTAAATATTAGTGATATCTTTTCCTGACAAGCAATAGAATAAACGCTGTATACCTAGGTTCAACTTTTTCATAGCTTTTTACTAAAGGATTATGTTTGGAAAGTATGTGTGTGCGTGTATACACACACATAGGTGTATTAAATAGAAATTGCTTTTAGCCTATTTAAATTCATGTGATATAACATTTTGCCTACCCAGGCAAGCACATTTGAGTGAACTTAGACTCAGAGCTGGCAAGTAAGGCCAAGTTGTCATTAGAACATTATTCTGATATGATTAATGCCCTTTTCCAAATCCAGGTGTTTGAAGACAATTACGTTTTTTTTTAATTTTTTAAAATATTTTATTTATTATGTATATAATATTCTGTCTGTGTGTATGCCTGCAGGCCAGAAGAGGGCACCAGACCCCATTACAGATGGTTGTAAGCCACCATGTGGTTGCTGGGAATTGAACTCAGGACCTTTGGAAGAGCAGGCAATGCGCTTAACCTCTGAGCCATCTCTGTAGCCCCAACAATTAAGTTTTAACTTATTTACTCTTACTAGAGATATATCACATGTTCATGAACTTAGAACATATGTTCCCATGGCAGTTGAAACTGCCTTATCTACACATATATTTCTATCATTAAGTTGTATGAATTGGGCACTTTGGAAAATCCTTCTGAAATTGGCAGTAAATGCTTTGTATGAGTATAAAATGTGTGTATCATTCTGAATGCGCAGAGTGATAATGTTTGGGCTGAGATAGAGACTCTAGAGAATGTCTTATTAGATAGGAAATATCAGGGATACTGTGTAGACATTCGAGTTTGAAGAGTGACACACTTATGGTCTTATACGATATGGTACAAACCATCTATTATGTGTGAAATACCTCATTTTAGGTCCAGAAAATCCATTCAGAAACCAAAAAGAGCTGTCATCAACAAATTGCTATAAATGATAGGCATAGAACAGAAATGGTAATTATCTATAGATTTGTGACCTACTAATGTGGGTAATTCAGTGGCAGAAGGGAATTCCAGAGATGTGCAAGACTTTGTATGACTTCTTCTTTGTGAGTTATATTTACTATTCATGTTGTTCAACCCCATTTAAAGAAAATAGGAGGCTTTATATCTTGATCCTCAAGCATAACAGACTTTCTTAAGGAAATGCTGTTATGACTCTTTGTTAATAAACACCTAAATATTTTTATGTTCATGGTGAGATGAAACTTCTTCATATCTGCTCCAAATGTAGCTTTTCCCTATATTCCTCCATTATTATTTTGGTACTGAGGATAAGCAATGGCCCGAACCTGCCAAACCTAACTGACAAATAGGTTTAGCAAACATAATAAGCAATGCAAAATAAGTACCCTTCCATCTCCAATGGTTTAGGTTAGGCAATAGATGGGTCATCAAAGCCAGAGAGGTGAGTTGAACTGACCACGGTGTGCATAGCCAGCATTGAAATGGGGACGTTCTATTTAACATGAGCAATTCTTCTAATATATTGGTGTTATTATCCAGTTAGACATAATTTTTAGAGATAATATTACTACTAGAGCATCAGTAGCTAGTATCATAATAACCCAGCTTGCAGATGGAATGGTCAGAGTTATGGGTATGGAAACGTTAGGGTTAGTGCTATGACTATGGTTAGGTTAGACTTGGCTAGCATGCAAAATGGCCTAGCTTAAAGATGGAAAAGCTTTAGCAATATTTGGCAATTTTAAAAATAACACTATTGCAAGAGAAGTATGAGTCCCTTGTGAGTTATTCCATCTATCATTCACCTTTTTATTTGACATACAACCTCCATTTTTGAAATAATGTTAGGGGGATTGGGTGTAAATAAAAACACAGAAAAGCTATGATATGTTTTTCTTTTTTGCATAAACTGATTTAGTTAAAGAAAAATGAAATGTTAAAGCACAAATAGTTTTAAAACTGAATTATGTGCCTATATTTGGCAAAATATAAATTTTTACTTATCTCATGATCATTATTATGAAATACCCCATTAGCAAATTATTTCTGTTTCATATTTTCATAACATATATGTGGAGATGCAATGTTCTCAAATTATATCTTTTGAGACTAGAACATTTTGAACCACACAGCTAGATTTGATAACGATACACCTTGAGGTCACTAAGGACTTAAGATTGGCGAGCATTCTGTGTACTTTGCAGGTTTGTTTAACATGCCTTTAAGGGACCAATGTAACAAATAACCTCACTTGCCTTGGATTTCCAGTGCAATCAAGTTTTATGACTAAAGCTAAAGCTTTGTTGTAGTCTGAAATTATGTACTTTTCTATGGAGCTGACCCACAGTAATGCTTGTGTATCATCTGCTAAAAGCACAGAATCTTAAAGTTGAAAGCATCTTCCTGAAATCTACCATGAAGATTGAAAATAACCATGTGTGGATGTTGGTTAATAATATTGTTTGTTGTCTGGGTCAATGGGGATCACTTGGACTCAGTTACATAATCTCTTGTAAAATTTTGTTAAGGATTTCTGTAAAGTATATCATTCTGTACCTATATGATGCTTCTATACTTTTTAACAAACACATAGTGAAGCCTTTTGTTAGGGACACCACACCACACACACACACACACACACACACACACACACACACACACGCACGCACCAGACAAGGCAGACACAGCCCTTAGGCAGGCAGAGTCAGAATCATGGAGCAGACAGAGGATGGATACAGGGAGTATGAAGAATATAATTCAAATCTGAACACTCTTAGTTAAATGACTCCAAGAGCTAGTGCTTAATTTTCTTTGTTTACTGTGATACCAAGAAGGTATTGGTGACTCAAAGTTAATCCCAGATGTGTATAATCCTCACACATAATCATGTTGCAGTTTGTTAAATAAGTCTGTATCTATTTTTGATGCAGTTTTAAGTATTAAAGTTTTAAAGTACATTTACTTTTTCAATATGTATTTTTGAATACTTAGCTTTAAACACTTTCCTAGCTATGTGGGACAAATCAAAATGATAAGATCCAGCTCCAGTCACTGTCCATACTAACTCTGCAAGTTTTCATATAAATCCTTTTTTACACTGTCATTCCTCATAACATCTTTACAAACTGATTTAATGGTATTTTTAAAAAACGAAACCTAAAATCTGTTTGAATGCTATTCTTGCTTTGCACTGCTATAACAATACCTGGAGCAGGATACTTTATAAAGAGGGGGAAACTGGAGCAGGGGAAAGGACCCAGACGGAAAGAACAACTAGTGTACTTGTAGAGGACTCAAGGTCAGTTCTTAGTACCAACACTGGATGGCTCACAACTGCCTATCACTCCAGCTCCAAGAGATCTGAAGCCTTTGTCTAGACTCCTTAGGCTGCCACACCCACACTTGCACATACAGCCCCACTAACATACACACAATACATCTTGTCATTCTTTCTTTCTTAGGATATTTTCTTATGCTCCTTTGCTTGGGTTTTCCAGGAATTTTTTTTTTTATATTTTACAGAATATGAAATGAAGTAAACTTCGGAAGGTCTTTGGAGTAATAAATTAACATTATCTGTTGGATGCAGAAAATGTTAGAGAAAAATTTGGGTTTCCTTTCTAGTGTCTTTGTAGATGACTGCATTTCTGTGCCTGCAATAGCATTGGCAACATTCCTTTTGTGTAAGCAAAACATAAGATTCTTAGTATTGCAGTCATTCAAAATCACTCTAATTATGTTGTCAGATGTAAGCGGCAAATTAATGAGGAAATAGAAAGAAATCATTTTTATATTGATAATTAGGTATAGTGCCTTTCATTACAGCAGAAAGTCTCATTCTCCTCTAGGGTTATGTGGCTACAAATTCAAAATTTGGAGAATTCATCACTGTACTGTTATAATGTCCTATTTACCAACATTTATATATTTTTAAAAAGAAATTCAATAAAAGGGATAAAATACTGAAAGGATTTGATATATAATTGTATACTTCCTGGAAGATTTGATACATTTTATCATTTCCATCTCTCTTTATTGCTTTATTCTGTAGGAAAGATCTAGAAAATTGCCTGTTACACTAACAGTGGGTTCAGCAGGAATATTTAATTGCCTTTCTTTCTTGCAAATATATTTTCTATAGCCTTGTGATTCAAAGATACAATTAGAATGCTTATCATTCAGGCTTTCAAAAAAAGAAGGTCAGGCTTCTCACAGAGAGGAACTCTAATGACTTTGCTTTCCCTCGCTCTGTATCTGTAACGCATTTCAACTTGTACTGATGTATAATTGCAAGGGAAAGTCCCATAGAAGACCAAGATGAGACAGAGAATCGGCTGGAATGTGTATCTCCATTGGAAGTCACTGTATTAATGAATACACAAGAATTTGTATCTATCTAAAAGCCATAATTTATTAACTAAAACTCCTTGCAGAACAGCACTTACAAAATTGATCCATGTTGTAGACGTTTTTATTCAAGGCAGTTAAGCTGCTAATCTCTCATCTCATTATTTTATTTATCACTATGATACTTGATATATATTCCAAGACATTCTACATAGGGCTAAATGTATGCATTTATTTCTATGGAATAAGTCATGTGTATTATATATAGTATTAGTCGGGGTTCTCTAGAGGAACAGAACTGATGGGATGGATGTATGTGCATGCATATATACATACATACACACATACATATATATTTAACAGTGGCTTTCAACTAATGGAGAAAGAGAAAATCTAAGAATTCAATTGCTGTTCAGTCTATGAGGTTTGTTATCTCAGCTGGTCTTCAGTATACACCAGAATCTTGAAAAAGTAGGTTCTGATACCAGGGAAGAAATGAATTTGTCACTGAGAGTGAGCAAGCCTTTCCTTCTTCCACTTCCTTTATATAGGCTGCCAACAGAAGGGATGGCCTAGATTTAAGGTAGATCTTCCCACCTCAAAAATCCAGATTTACGGTAGGCTTTCCCATATCAATTGAATTTATCTTTTAAAAAATTGCCTATAGTCACTCATAAGTTGTTTTAAATCATAAAGCAAAGAAACCAGCCTACAAATCACAATCCCAGAGAACTTGTGAGGATACTAAAGAGACACATAGATCTAATCTACATGGGAAGTAGAAAAAGACAAGATCTCCTGAGTAAATTGGGAGTATGAGGACGTTGGGGGATGGTTGAAGGGGAGGGGTGAGGCAAGGAGGGGAGCAGAGAAAAATGTAGAGCTCAATAGAAATCAATAAAATAAAAAAACCACCTATAGGTGTTCCCAGCCATATGGGTTTTACTTAATTCCGGATGTACTCAAGTTGACAACCAAGAATAGCCATCATCACATATAAATTTAAGTATATGCCTTTGTTAGGGTTTCTATTGCTGTGGAGAGAAAACATGACCACAGTGAAATTATAAATAATACTTAATTTGTGTGGCTTAAAGTTCAGAGGTTTAGAATATTATGTGGTAGGATGTGGAGGCATGCAGGCAAAAATGGTGTTGGAGAAGATGATAATTCTACATCTTAATCTGAAGGCAACAGGAAATAGATTGAAGTAGTGGGTGTATCTTGAGCATAGGAGACCTCAAAGCCCCCCACAGTTATACACTACTTCTAAAAGGTTACACATCTTAATAATGCCACTCCCTATGAGTTCATGGGTACAAATTGCATTCAAACTACAATAGTATATTTATAAAACAAACTTTTCTATACAGTAATTACATAACTATAAATGGATAGATGAATAGATGATGAAGGTTTGATGGTAATTTAATGAATAGATAGGTAGGTAGATATAGAGACACTGATATTTAGATAGATGGCAATATATAGTATATAAAACCATATTTAAATTAAAATATGACAAAATGCCTATTTTCTTAAATATTAGATAACTTCAAAACAGAACAGTCATAACAATATATACATTTCGACAAGTAAGTATGCAAGTTGAAGATCTTTGGAAAGTATAAGATAGCAGTAATGTTGAATCTACATTTCAGAACTGAAGCTACTACAAATACTCTAGTTGACTTTAAAGAGAATCTCAGACTAATTTTTAATTTGAGGGATTTATTCTTTCATTATTATCAGATAATTTTATACATATATTCATTGAAATATTATATTCACCCGTCACTCCTCTCTGCCACTTTCCCCAGAAATTTCCTTCCAATTCACTTCTACCTAAAGTCCTATTCTGCTTTGCTTTAAAATAAGCTGCTACTTATGTAGTGCCTCAATGTGAGCATGGGTATAAGGATATCTATGGGAACATGGCCATCCTCTCATTATCCTTAAAAGAATGAATCTCTGTCCACCAGCATCTATCAACGGCTGATAGCTCTATAATCAGTTTCCCAGCCTTGTGAGTTCCTCCAACATCTATGCTAGAATGTTGATTGACTTAATCTTGAGCCGACCTTGAGTATGTAATCACAGCTGCTATGATTTTGTGACTGTTACAACCATGTCATGGCCAGAAGACAGCAGTTGAAAGCACACCTCTCTATTTTGTAATTTTTTATATACTTTCCTTCTCCTCTTCTCTGATGCTCCCTGAATCTTGGAGGAGGGCTTGACAAATATATGTTATTTAGTGTTAAATAATCTTAGTCACTTAGCCTAACCAGATTAACTAGTTATGAGTCTCTGTATTGAGTGCTGTAGACTAAGAGAATCTTCACTGGCCAAAGTTGGGAGCAATCCAATATATGAATATAAACATAAGTATTTAGAATGCAGTTTGAATAGACCATTTGGCAAAATAATAATAGTAGGACCCACTCTAGGACCTATGAACTCTATAGCTATGGAATTATGATCAGGTGTACATTAGTAGATATTAATTCTATCTTTTATAGCAATCCTCAAATCCAATTAGAAAGTGGTTATACCATAGGATTCATGCCACTATCCCACCTGTGGACACATCTTGCCTTGCAGGTCAGTATTATAGCACATGGGCTCCAATGTTGAGGAAGACCACTGAGCATTTCCTCTCTCAACAATATTTAAATAACCTCATTATTCAAGAAAAAAGATTATGATGATCTCAGATCTTTGCAAATGCCTCAGATTAAGGGAGAATGTGAGCTGATAATGATATTAAATTACCAAACCAGTAGTTGAAAGAATAAATAAATTTCAATTGTAAGGTAAATAACTACCTTACATAATTATAAATAACAAACTCAACACATTGTAAATAAAACCAATTTTAAATAACAACTCAATAAAATAGGTAGAAAACTTTAAATAACACAAAGATAATTAAATTCAGATATAGATATTAAGTAAAATATGTGTCAGAAATCAGATGTTTGTAGTACGTTTAATAGGGAAATAAATAAGCCAGGTTTTCACAAGATATATAATCAATAGAATTTAACTAAATGTCACATACATTGGAGTTTTGGGGTTAAACTAACAGGATGACTAAACGATATAGAGTCTATTTCAGTTGAGGGATTACATTCCCTCACTTGTCATTTGTAAAATTCTGGAAATCAGAAAAGATCGAACATTACAGGATTGACAATAAAACTGAGTAATCAGAATACAATGTTAGTTTTAAAAGAAAGAAAAACTAGTCATCTAAATACATTATCTTAAACTGGACTGGCTGGGATATTGGACCAAAGATAAAGAAGGGAATCTATGCATGCATTCATCCCTCACTTCTCCTTAATTGTACATGTGATGCTTCAAGCTCTTGACACCTTTACTTCCTAGACATGATGGAATCTAGCATGAACTGTAAGTGAAAACAAACAATTTCTTTAACTTGCTTTTGTCAGAGCACATTGTCATAGAAACGAGAAAAGAGCATTTGATAAAAGAGAAATGAGACTTGACCAAAATCATATTACATTACTTGCATATTTTGAACATTAAAGTTACTCCAGATTCTAAAACTATAACATTGGTTTATATAGGTTGTTAATGGATAATCATCTATAATAGTCATTTGTAGTCATGTTAGTTACATTTTCTAGATGTGCACAGATGTATTTCAGATAAGCATTCTTCATATCTTTCAAAGACTACAGAATATGGCATTTAATGTTTTAATAACTTTGGGCTTTTCATGCCAACGAGACATGTCTGCTTCTGGCAGCATGAATCTACTTCAAGAGAAAGATGGGCATCAAAGAGGCTCCTTATGGAGTTGGCTAGCCATTCAGGTAAGAAACTGCTCTTGCCTAGACTGCTTCACTGGACAGGCAGAACCCACAGAGAGAGGACTGCTGAACTTGCCTAAAGGTGAGATGGTCCTTCGGGGTTCCAGCTTCATGAAAGAGTCTGCTAGACATTCTGCAGGATACAAAAGAAAGTGACTGAACTGTCTTTAAATTTTCCTGCTTCATGAAAATGTCTGCTGGATACTGTGGGACTGAAGGCCGAAGATGAATGCCCCAACAGTACAGAAGACCTTTGGGTGACTGTACAGGCAGCAAGATGTCTCTGTCAATTCTAGAGTTTTGGAAGTTGCTTACTTCTTGTTTACTTAGGTAATATTATATCATTCTGGAGTCTTTGATAGAGTTGAAGAATAGATAGTTATATTCATAGTTTCCCATTGTTATGATAAAAATAAAGTAGATATAAGTATTGTAACTAATTCTTGCTTGATGACTGTTTTGTTATATGTAATTTTACTATGTTAAAATGAAAGCTTTTCTTTTTTGTTTAAATAGAAAAAGGGGACATGGTGTAGGAGGTCCTTCTGCATTTGTGTTGATTTCATTGGTTGAATAAAGAAGTTGCCTTGGCCTTTTGTTAAGGCAGCCTTTAGGTAGGTGGAGTAGACAGAACAGAATTCTGTGAGGAAGAAGGCAGTGTGACAGACTCTCCTCTCCAAGATGGATGCTGGTTAGACTCATCCAAGTAAGCCACAGTCAAATGGTGATACAGGTTATTAGAAATGGGTTGAATCAAGATGTGAGAGTTAGCCAATAAGAGGCTAGAACTAATGGTCCAGGCAGTGATTTAATTAATACAATTTCCCTGTGGTTATTTCATGGGGGGGTTAAGCTAGCTGGGAGGCGGGATGGAGCCCCCCCGCACCTTTTACTATACAGGCTTAGGTATATCAAAAAAATGTGACTTCTCCCAAGATTGTTGTATCCAGTGAAGACAAAGATTACTTGCTTACCAGTACTGAGTGGACTTTGTGGAACTTGACAAAACAACCATTTAATTTATAGACAATGATGACCATGACCAGATAGTCACCTTCCAAGTGGACTCATCAGGATTTAGCACAGAAATAATAAAGCTATTAGTAATGACTTAAAACAGCAAGCTTATAAGAAGATATGTGCATGTATGAAAGCACAGGAAAGGTATGGCCTCTTAATAAATGGAAATTTAGAAATTGGTACCCATGAACGGAATAACAGATAAGTTGATGTTTATATCATAAAACATTTTCTGAAAGGACGTGAATTAAAAAATATAAGGCAAGAACTGAATGTTTGTGGATATCTATCAAGGCTGAACAGAAAAGGATTTTGTAAACAAAGACCACAAAACCTAAAGTCTTATGACTAAATTTTATTAATTAAAGTCTAAAATAACTATTAAGCAAAATAAATGACATAAAACTTCAAATATTTAACTGAAAATATTTTTTAAAATGATTAGTGTATATGTGACATATAATAATATTCTATAGAATGTGAAAACAGAAGAGGATCCATAAGTAAATTATTTAAAATTAAAGTATTCTATGAAATCTAAGCTTTTTACAGTGCTGTTATTGCTATAAGCTACTATTCATCAATATCTCATTAACAATCAAATTCAATAATTAATAATTTGAAAATGAGTGTTTCATACTTTAGAATATGTAAGGTACAATATGTTTTCTTTTATAGATTCACTTTTTTTCCCACATAATAGAAAAAATTTTTCGGAAGTCAATTTCCCTCCTCATGTACTCCAGGTAAAGGTCAGAGTAATCTGGGTTCTCGTTTGAACTCATGACCATAACCTCAAGGTAATGTGCCAGTCTTTTGTGGATCGTTCCTTGAGAGACAAAACCTCTAAAGGCTAAAGGGGATGAGCACACTGGGAAAATGAAGTGGGAGAAGCAGGAACAGGATAAACACTAGAACCAGATCTTCAAAAGCAGGTGTCCCAGACCCAACATGAGTCATTTGGATGCAACTGATTTCCTGAAGAATATGCTAATATGATTAAAACTGTAAGAAAAAATAAAATATGCGCAATCCATAGATAATTTCTCTGAACACTGTGATTGTCTGTTAAATTGTGAATGATTATTTTGATTCACCTAAAACTAAAAATTTAACCAGAGCACTATGACAAACAAGAGAGTCAATTTGAAATAATATCATGAAATTTTTATTAGGAATTAAGCCATCTGACTCTGACTTCTGCCCTTGCTGGTGCTGATATAAAAATAAAATCATTATAGTTCATATCTAATCATTACAAAAATCCTTCAAAAGCATTCTGAGGTTTTATTTTTCACTGAATAGGGGGAATGCTTTTGAAAGGACAATCTGTGAGGTAAGAATGGAATAGGTATCTTATATGTCAACATAGTTGAAGATTATGGAACTCTAATCAGGATGGCATCAGAAGAACCAGGTGGAAATGGATTACAGAGATGTTCCAGATACATGATTTTGTTGGACTGAATGTGAGACATGAGAGAAATGAGAAGAAAAAGGTAGCAACTTCATCACAAAGGTTGATGATATTACCGTATGAAGTTGATGTATCGGTGAGATAATATATCGAGGCAATTTAGTACCAGGAGTGGTCCAAAGAAAGTACTCAATAAAAGATCTTCTCTAACAGTTTTCTAGATTCATCCTGAGATCAAAGACTGCTCTAGCCGGGAGGTGGTGGCGCACGCCTTTATTCCCAGCACTCGGGAGGCAGAGGCAGGCGGATCTCTGTGAGTTCGAGGCCAGCCTGGTCTACAAGAGCTAGTTCCAGGACAGGCTCTAAAACAACTGCAGAGAAACCCTGTCTCGAAAAACCAAAAAAAGAAATAAAAAAGAAAAAAAAAAAAAGACTGCTCTAGACCCATGCTATAGCAAGTTCTTCTATTGTGAAGAGCGAAATTCTGATGTCACAGTTCACAGACTACGGGCCACTAAAACTCAGCAAAATGAAATCATTGGAAATATGTCCTGCTTAATCAAACTGTGTTTGTTCAACCGGTGAAGTAATTGGTTGTCATGAAGTTTGCTTCCAAATGAACTGTGACTAATTAACATGTAAACGGGTGCTTTAATGGCAGACTTCAGTATTCATCAATGTTTTCTAGTAGAGTAACATCTGACTCTCCTGTTCTTGTATTTTAAACCCAAAAAAGTCTGAACAGCTGCCCTATTCAGGCAGAACTTTCCATTGATAGTTTCACCACTAACTGTGTGAACTACAGTTTCCCCCTTCATAAATGGGGATGATGATGCTAACCCCATAAGATTATTCTGTGTATTCATTGGAATAAGAATGTAAATTACTTAGTATAGTTCTAGGGATATAGTGATTGCTCACTGAATGTTAGCTGTCATCATCATCATGGGAGGAATTCAGATGATGATTAATAGAACATGAGATATAATCATTCATAAATTGATAGTGAAGAAAATTACATCAAATTTTTCTAGGACATCTACTGCTTGTGTTCCAACAGCTCTTAAAGGTTCAATAAATGAAGCAAATTATCCACATGGGTTTAATTGTAAAATTAGGCACTATAATCCCCAAAGCAACAAAATATATTACAGTTTTATTTGGCCCCTAAACAACACACCTCCACTTTCTTTCCCTGTTCTCTTTCGAAGAAGAATAACATATTCAGGTTTATGTATATGTTCACAGCCCTTTAGGAGTCTTTAATCTCTTTTTGAAGCGCTGTAGAAAGTAATGAGATCCCCAAAGTAAGCCTGAAGGGCCTCTAAATAACCAGAAAGGAATAGCTAATCTCATACAACCAAGCCTTGTAAAAAAGCAATTTGTTAGTTAATGATATAAGTACAGCATCCTCACTGGAGGATATGTGCCATAAAACAAAATCACCTTCCACATATGTATGAAAACATACAAAGACCAAACTGGAGTTCGTGGAGCCAGCCTTTCATAATGCATCATGCTAATAGTGCTGTTAAAATTATTTAAAAAAATAAAAAGGAAAGAAAGAAGGAAAATCTCATTAGCACCTTATCTCATGGAGCACTTAAAGGTAATCAGCAAAGGAAGGGGGTCTTGCAGTGCAATTAGTGGCTGTTAAATTTAGACAAAATTAGAGGGGCTATTCTCCTACCAGGTTCCTAGTCAACTGTGAATCACTGGGCTGAGCTTTTGAAGGGCTGGTTCATTAAGCAGCAATCACAGCAGGTGTGGTTTTCCAAGTTAACGTTAGAGGCAGTAGATTTCATGCCTCCAGTCAGGACAGTGGGACTCTAAGGGGTTGTTTCCTATTCTGCACATTTATTTGATTTTTTATTTGCCTCTGAACTCTTGCAGGACTTTCTGATATTTAATTTTGTACCACAGTTTGTACTTGCTTTGTAATTTGTTCATGTCTCACATTAGAACCATACTGGTGCCCCACATTATATTTATAAGGTGACCTAAAATTTCTTCTACCAAGATAACATTCTAGTAAATGTTTGAAATCACCTATTTTAAAGGCAGGAACATCTGATATCTCCATCTATTTGTCTGTCTGTCTATCATCTAGCCATGTTTAAATTTATCGTGTGCTTATCTGAGTATCACCTGTGTATGTGTTACAAATGGCATTCAAATTACATATAAAAGCTATTTAATTTAGAAAACCTCTCATTAGCTAGACCTAATGCAGGGTACTCTCTAAACACTTTAAAAAGCTTAACAAATAAATTAAGCTTGGTTCTCTCTAAAACCTTTTCCTTATTTTCCCTATTCCTTAATTTTTTATTTTTTATTTTATTTAAAAACAAAACTATTTTTTTCTCATTTTACATGCCAAATCCAGGACTCACTCCCTCCCCTCCTCCTGCTCCCACTACCTTCCCTTCATTCCACCCCTCATCCACTTCCCAGGGGAAGTCATCCTAGCACATTTCTTTGAGGCAGGACCAAGGCCCTCTTCATTATATCTAGGCTGAGCAAGGTATCCCTCCGAAGAGAATGGGTTCCAATAAGCCAGAGCAAGAAGGAGGGATAAATCCTGGGCTCACAGCCAGGGACCCCACAATCTGCCCCAGCCATACAACTCTCACCCCATTCAGAGGGCCTAGTTTGATCCTATGCTGGTTCCCTCTCTGTCAGGCCCGAGTTGGTGGCTCCTATTAACTCAGGTAAGGGGTTCCAGTGGGTATCACTATCATGGTCTGACCTCTTTGCTCATATTCTCCCTCCTCCTCTCTTCAACTGGACTTTAGAGCTCAGCCCAGTGCTCTGCTGTAGATCTTTGCACCTGCTTCCATCAGTTGTTGGGTGATGGTTCCCTGAAGACATTTAAGAGAGTCATCAACTTGACTACTGGGCAAGGCCAGTTTTTAGGCACCCTCTCCAGCATTGCTTAGGGTCTTAGATGTGGTTATCTTTGAGGATTCCTGGGAATTTCTCTAGTGCCATGGTTTTTTTTTTTCTAGCCCCATAATACCTCCCTCAATCATGATGTCTCTTTCATTGTTCTCCCTCTCTGTCCTTCCACCATCTCAATTACTGCATTCTTCCAAGTTCTCCTCCTCCATTCCCTTCTCCCCTCCTTCTCCTGTTCAGCCTTCCCTTCTCCTTATACTTCCCACTTACTCCCAAAGCTGTAAAGTACATAATTTTACAAACGGAGATCATTATTGATACCTTGGTATTTATTGCTTCCAGGAACAAAGTGCTACAGTTTTACAAATATTCATTAGGAGAAGCAAGCAGGCTCTTGGGAAATCATGAGTCTTTTCCTGATTAGAAATGAAATTGACTAGAGTCAAAGGCATTGACTTTGAGAGTAGAGAAAAGCTCGGTATGGGAATTATATGGACAACAGTTCCAGTGTAAAGAATCCTGTGGCCTGAGCCCAGCTGCAGATACCAAGCCATTCAGTGTTTATGAAATTAGTGTCTTCTCAAAAGTAATAGACACTAAAACAGGATTTCAAAATATTCATCTATCCTTAGCATTTGCCTGCTGATCTATATTATAATATGAAACTGTCAAATCACACTCTGTCAGGAAAACTATATTGAAGAGATCTGCAAAGAAATATCTAAATTAAAACTCTGCTTAACAAAAGTGAACAGATCCTGGAGATATAGGGTGAAAAGAAAATAAATAGAAACTCTGAGGTAAATGTTGGATTATTCATGGATGAATCAGGCAACTGACTTTCAAAATGCCTATCAATAGAATGATATCATCCTTTATCCATTAATACTAAAATAGAATAAAAGCAGAAAAATAGAAATAATGAAATGTTGTAGCAGAATATCTATAGTTTAAAGTTGTTGCTCACATGGCAAGTGAAACACCAGGAGAAAATCAAAGGGTTTCAAAGAGTGTGAAGAAACCAAAATGACAACTGAGGTGGAACAGGTATTTCTGAAAAGTGACCACTGAAACTTCAGTTACTAAAATTGGCCACTAAAAGTGGGTCAGGGATAAAACCCCAATTGCTATCATGACTTTCCCAGACCCAGCGCAGGTGATTGTCTTAGAGTAGGTGAAGACAATCAACAACAGTCCAAGTAGAGAAAAAAGAAATGAAGCCCACATTGAACTAATACCAAAAGGCAGAATCTGAAATTTATCTTTGCTACAAATTATTGAGCATCTAAATTTATCTTTTAAAAATGTTATCTAATTTTTGCATGCCATTTATCAAAGGTCTTTGCATCCTTGATATCACATGCAGCCTGTATTATGTAATATATACATGCATATTTATGTACTTCTATTTCTGAGTCTCTCTTCCATTGGATTGGTCATCAGTTTGTTCATGATCCAATAGGACTCTGTTCTAAGTATGAGACTATGTACTATTTAAAAGCTTTGAAGTATTAGCAAGCTATCTCCCTTTGAAACATTTATTTATTTGTTAATGTATTTACTTACCTTTTACTTATTTATTTTGAACTGTCAGTGATTTCCTCATTCTTCTTGTACATTTAGCTTTCCACACGAACTTTTAATATCGATTTTCTTAAGTTCATTAAGAAAGGCTGTTGGCATTTCTATGGTTAGAATTTTGCTAAATAAATTAATTGGTTTCTATTTCCATCCATTTGCATGCAAAATTCAAGATGTCATTGTTTTTTACCACCGAGTAGTACTCTAATATGTATATATTCCACACTTTCTTCATCCATTCTTCCACTGAAGGGCATCTAGGTTGTTTCCAGGTTCTGGCTATTACAAATAATGCTGCTATAAACATAGTTGAACAAATGCTTTTGTAATATGATTGGGCATCTCTTGGGGAAATTCCCAAGAGTGGGATTGCTGGGTCCTGGGGTAGGTGGATCCCAAATTTCCTGAGAAACCTCCATACTGCTTTCCAAAGCGGTTGCACAAGTTTGCATTCCCACCAGCAATGGATGAGTGTACCCCTTACTCCACATCCTCTCCAGCAAAGGCTATCATTGGTGTTTTTGATTTTAGCCATTCTGACAGGTGTAAGATGGTATCTCAACGTTGTTTTGATTTGCATTTCCCTGATTGCTAAAGAGGTTGAGCATGCCCTTAAGTGTCTTTTGGCCATTCGAACTTCTTCTATTGAGAATTCTCTGTTCAGTTCAGTGCCCCATTTTTTAATTGGGTTCATTAGCATTTTAAAGTCTAGTCTCTTGAGTTCCTTATATATTTTGGAGATCAGACCTTTGTCTGTTGCTGGGTTGGTGAAGATCTTTTCCCAGTCAGTAGGCTGCCTTTTTGTCTTAGTGACAGTGTCCTTTGCTTTACAGAAGCTGCTCAGCTTCAGGAGGTCCCATTTATTCAATGTTGCCCTTAATGTCTGTGCTGCTGGGGCTATACGTAGGAAGCGGTCTCCTGTGCCCAAATGTTGTAGAGTACTTCCCACTTTCTCCTCTAACAGGTTCAGTGTGTTCAGATTGATATTGAGGTCTTTAATCCATTTGGACTTGAGTTTTGTGCATGGTGATAGAAACGGATCTACTTTCATTCTTCTACAGGTTGACATCCAGTTATGCCAGCACCATTTATCCTGAGTGAGGTAACCCAGGCCCAAAAAGATGAACATGGGATGTACTCACTCATAATTGGTTTCTAGCCATAAATAAAGGACATCGAGCCTATAATTCGTAAAAATCCTAGAGAAGCTATATAAGAAGGTGAACCCAAAGAAAAACATATAGTTATCCTCCTGGATACTGGAAGTAGACAAGATTGCCAGACAAAAAATGGGAACATGGGGTGGGGATGGGGTGGGATGGGGGAGGGGGGATGGGGAGAGAAAAGTGTGAAGTGGAGGATGGGAAGAGCTTGGGGAAATAGGATGGTTAGGATATAGGAAGGGTGGATATGGGAACAAGGAATTATATATCTTAGTTAAGGGAGCCATTCTAGGGTTGGCAGAGACTTGACTCTAGAGGGGTTGCCAGGTGTCCAGGAAGACGCCCCCAGCTAGGTCCTTGGGCAGCTGAGGAGAGGGTGCCAGAAATGTCCAGATCCTATTGCCATACTCATGAATATCTTGCATATCACCATAGAAACTTCACCTGGCATTGGATGGAGAAAATGACAGAGCCCCACATAGGAGCACCAGACTGAGCTCCCAAGGTCCTGATGAGGAGCAAAAGGAGGGAGATCATGAGCAAGGAAGTCAGGACCGTGAGGAGTGCATTTACCCATTGAGACGGTGGGACAGAGCTAACGGGAGACCACCAAGTCCAGTTGGAATGGGACTGATGAAACAGGGGACCAAACCGGACTCTCTGAATGTGGCTGACGGTGGAGGAGGACTGAGAAACCAAGGACAACGGCAATGAACATGAACTCTACAGCATGGACGGGCTCACTGTGAGCCTTGTCAGTTTGGTTGCTCACCTTCCTGGACTTAGGGGGAGCTGGGAGGACCTTGGACTTAACATAGTGAAGGGAACCCTGATGTCTCTTTGTCTTGGAGAGGGGTGGAGTGGGGGTATGGGTGGAAGGGAGGGGAGGGAAGGGGGAGGAGGAGGGGAGGAGATGGAAATCTTTAATAAAAAATGAGAAAAAAAATAATTGGTTTCAGGAGGAACTAGTATATTGCGGTGATGAATCATCCTGTTTAGGAAGAATGGGCCTGCTTAAATCCGATACTACATTCACTGTTCATGTGCTTTACTTTCCAAGACTTGCTGGAGTTCCTGTTACTATTTGCTCACCTTTGTTCCTGTACATGGGGACTACACCTGTGTCTGAAAATGGTTCACTATTTCTTACTTCAAATGTGTCATGTTTATTGACTTAAGTATTTACCAGTTCTTCAAGTAAGTCCATCAGTCTTCCCTCTTTCAAAGTAGGTTGAGAATATCAAGTTGGTTGTGAGTTTTATTCTACATTGCTCTGGGGAATGGAGGCACTGAAATAGGAGGAATCTCATTTACAGGTTGTTTTCTGTAAAAATTTTAGACAAGCTTATGCCTTTTGCTTATTTCCTGGATACAAGGAGATTGATAAGATACTATGAACTGTAGTGATACAATGTCCACTGTCCTCTCAGAACAAAGGCCTGACTTGGTTTGTGTTTGTGAGAGGAGATGTCAGAGTTAACAACTACTGGGGAGAACAAGCACTTTGCAGCTTTCAGGTTCATCACCTGGGCTGTGTGGTCTGATTCACCCACAACTGAAAATATGTCACTTTCTTTCCTATTGAATGTTTATCCTACAGCTGTCCTTGTCAAAAATCTCATCTATGGAATCATTTATCATTGATACTCCTTTCCCTGTAGTCAGAACTGTGACTTACAAGGGTAGATGCTTCATAGAGAGACACCCTTTCTTGTCTTAGACACAAAGCGATTTTGAACTAAACTCTCTTTGGATAGTTTTAGCACAAGAGAGTGCTTGCTGGGATTTGATGTTGCTTCCTCCTCTTTTTGTTCTTGTAAATTTTATGGTTTTTTTTTAAAAGAAATGATTATTTTTTAACTTTAACAACAAACTACATCAGAGACCTAGACAATGTATATTTGATATGACTACATATCAGTATGTTTCTGCCTCAGCCACAGTCTCCTTAACCTTATATTCTTAAAAACTAAAATGGGAATATTCCACTCTACGTGTTTTTGTAGCTAGGCAGATCTGTGAGTCCAGAAGAATACCTTTATTCATTATTTCATGGATTTTTTTCCCATATATTTCTGGGCTATCCAGTCTCCAGTTCCTGGCTGTCCAGAAAGTGTTGGACATAAGCCCCCTTGTCTTGCGTGGATCTGGTGTGGACCTCGAGTTAAACCAAACATTGGATGGGAACTCCCACAGGTTCTCTAGCACCATTGCCCCAACACATCTTGCAAGCAGGGCAGAATGTAGGTTATGGCGGTTGTGGTTGGTTTGGTGTCCAGATCTCACTTTCCATAGCAAAATGTTTCTCCCTCCAGAGACTAGAACACTGGGTTGAAGGCTCTATGCATCACTGTCTAAACCTCTCTTAATTCAGTGAGCTGTGTGGGTGTTATTCTCAGCAATGGGGCCCCATTGTCAGTTTTCAGAGAGTTACCTTCTGTCCAAGCATCAGCCTGGGTTGTTTAGGAATCACTATGAGACCACCGCCCCCTTTCCGGCCAACAATGCAAATGAAGGCAATCCAGTTTCACCTCTGTACGCCTTACCTGGCTGCTAAAGATGGCCAGTTCAGATTCCATGTCTTCCATTACTAGGAGTCTTAGATCCCTTACCTTGTCTAGTTGTCATCAGAAATACTTCCTCCCTCAGAAAATGGAAGCAGGTCCAAAGACCCACAGCCAGACTTGCAGAGAGTATCTAAATTGGAAGTCTCCATTGGGTCCCTCCCCCTTGGAGATCAGGGAACACCTCAGAAGATGAAGAGGAGAGAATGTAGGAAGCAGAGAGGATGGAGGACACCAGGAGAACATGGCCCACTGAATCAACTACGCAGGGTAAACATGGATTTACAAAGATTGAAGCATCTAGCACCAGGCCTACATGGGCCTGCTGCAGGCCTTCTGTATATATGTTATGGCCATTAGCTTGATGCTTTGTGGGACCCCTAACAGTGAGAGTGGGTGTCTCTGACTCCCTTGCCTCTTCTTGAAACTCTCTTCCTTCTGTTGGCGAGCCCTATTCTCCCTCAATAGGAAGGCTATTACCTTTTCTTATTGTATCTTGTTTTTGTCATACTTGGTTGACATCTCTTAGAACCTGCTCTTTTCTGAACAGGAAACAGAGCAGGAGTGGATCTGAGCAGAGAAGAAGTAGTTGAGAGGAGTGGAGGGAGAGAAAACTGGTCAGAATGTATTGTTTTGTGAGAGTATCTGCTTTCAATAAAAACTTCATGTCAATTACAGTTCTATAACTTTTATGAATTTAAATATTTTTAATTATAATTTTTCTCTTTTCCTTTTATTGAAACTATTTTTTTCTCACACAATATACCTTGGTTATGGTTTTCCCTCTTTCCATGCTTCCTAGTTCCTCCCCATTTTTCATCCAATTCAGCTACATGCACAGGCTGGCATAATTCTGCACTAGATTCTCTGATTCCAGTTTAGTGTTATGGCTTCCGAAATGGTGTTTTGTGAGATTTCTGAGTGGGCAAATAATCTGATTCCTGATTCTTATGCCTTCTCTCAGACTCTTTCTTCTGTTTCTTTGTTTCGTCCAATTCTGACAAGTCAGATTTTGTTTTATCCTATTATATTATATCATACTATCATTCCTTAGAAGCCTGTTTGTTTTCTAATGTCATTTTGTTTTGGACACAGAGTCTCATTATGTAATCCAGGCTTGTGGATGGACACTTAAAAGAAATCCCACACTAGCTCAGAATTGAGAAATAAATGGTTATTTATTTAGGGGTAGACACACAAATCAGAATTCTCTGTTTGAACATAGATGAGAAAATGAACCCAAAACTGGAACAGGGAGACCAGAAAAGAGGCTGGATGCATGTTCTACATGGGCATATATAGTGTAAGAAGCCATGCCCCAGTGGGCAGGTAACCACTAGCTGTAAGACTTTCTACAGTACCTGCCCCTTTTGTTTAAATAAGAGAGTTCTAAGCCTAATACAAAATAAGAACAAATATATTCAATAATTATCCTATCCTAACTAGTTTATGACTTGTATAATAAATAACTTGGCCAAGTCATGAGAGGTAATTAACTGCACCTATCTCATCTTCAACCCTATCGAAGATCTGAGAAGGGAAATAATGTTACTTGAGTCAGCAGGAAGTGCAATTAAGCAACTTCCAAAAATGTGTAATAAATAACAGAGACAACTGGCTACCTGGGCAATCACCTACAGCCTCATTTGCAACATTGAAGCAACCAACTTTGGCTAAGGCCTAGAATAACTGACAGACCATTTTCAGAGACAGGAAATTTTTCAAAACTGTCTTATCCTGTCTTGGCAAGATTTGACAGTCCTACGTATCCATTTGCGGATATCATGTATCTTGTCAGTGGTTGAGGCATGGGCATTTCTTTGCCCAAAGGCCAGTTTTGCCAAGAAAACAAGCTCCAAGTGGAGTGTCTTCGGTGCTCAACATTCTCTCAGGAATAGATCAGGGCTGCCAGGAGCAATTGTGTCTCACTTCAACAGAAACCTAGGTTATTTAAATGCCATACTCTACAGCTCTTTGAAGTGGTTGAAGATTACCTACCTGTATAGAATATAATCTCTATATATCTAAAGAACCTGATTAGTCTAACTATAAGTATGACAAACATAGATGACTATTGATCTATAATCCTTAATACTTATATAACTTAAAGACTAAGACTTCATATTAGAATATTATACAATAAACAATTGTGCAACAAATGAGGACGATTACCTCAAAATGTAAACAATGTATAAGTATCTTGATCAGAGGTAGAAATGTAAATTGCAATATTATATATATATATATATATATATATATATATATATAAATGTTTTACCCAGAGGTAGAAGCATGCATGTATACAATATTCAATGTAATTTAACTATGTACCAATATCCAAGAATCTATACCAATGTAATTGCCTATAAATAATAACTCACTCTATTACTCACTATTATTATTATTAGTGTGAGAAAGTTCAGACGAATCTATTATCCTATCCAATTTCCCCCTTTTTTCCAAAGAGATCCCGAGCCTATAAAATCCCCCCCATCTCCCAACCCTATACCAATTATAATCAACCCCTAAATGATGTCCCTAATCCTGAGGGCAAACTTTGTTGGGAGAGGGGATGTTGTCTTCTAGAATTACTTCCAGCTGTCATGGGGGCGATGTTCTTTCTATGGGGTCCTGTGAAAGTAAAATGATGGTTAAGTTTTAACATTACTGTCTGGTATAATTGTAAATAGTATTTGGTAGGGTTTTTTGAGCTTTCTATTTGCAAGTCTGACCAGAACATTGTAAAAAAAAAAAAAGTACACCATTTCAGCTAACCAAGTTGGAATCATCTTGAGCAGCTGGTATGCAAACAGGTCTTGTAGTAGCGCTATCAGCATCATGACGTCATATCAACCAGGTGGAGTTGTTGTTGTGGGGCCCCATCTTCTTCCTGCAAACTTCAAAGATTACTGCAGGAAAATTTATAGTTCATTGTGGAAAACTTAAACAATATTTATATAGACATATACAGACATATGTATTCAATGAAAGGTACGATAGAGACAAAAATAGATATGACGAAAAGTATTTTTTTTAATTATTTTTTTCTTTCTGTCCCATGTCATGGCTCCTGACATGAGACAGAAACTCTGAATTTTTATTTTAACAACATGCTTGGATTTAGAGAGGGACAGAGCCAGTGTCTAACTCCAAAGCCAGCTCTATATGTTCATAAACACACAAACACATACATATGTATACATTTTAACATTTGTACTTACAAATCATATTCAATTTCAATTTTTTGATGATCCTTATTGGGTAGTTATTTTTCCATCTGTCAGCATTCAAACATCCATGGTCTCTTGAATTTTTGAATTTGAGTATTCTCCTACAATGACAAGAACAAAACCCTGCCCCAATCCTTATGAGGTTTCCTTATTATCTGTATGGTTGTCACCATTGTGGATAAACTGTCATTTCTCTTTTTCAAGAGGTTTCTCCTTTTCAAACTGAATCTTTATTAATTTTGATGATATCCATAGTTTTTATTCTCCTGTGGAAACAAGAACAAAATCCCTTCCCAATGCAGCACATCTCCTGGCTTCCATTCTAAGATCAAAATATTCTTGAAATAAAATGGTTGATGTAATTCAGAAGACTTTTCTATTATCCAATGTTTCCTGCAGCTGTTGTCCCTTTCTCATTAACATTAAGAAAATTCAAGGTTAATAAAGCATTATGTAATCTATTTCTGGGAGCATATTCCATCCTTTTCTTTTTTTAACATATCCTTTATAGTTCGATTTGATCTTTCTATAACTGCTTGACATGTATGATTGTGTGGTATACTGTAATATTCATAATATTATAATAAACAATAAACTGTTTCATTTTCCTAGAAACATATGCTGGACCATTATCTGTCTTTATTTGTGCAGATGTACCCATGATGGCCATAACTTCTAATATATGTGTGATTACTGAATCAGCCTTTTCTGAGCTTAAAGCAGTTGCCCACTGAAAACCTGAATAAGTGTCAATGGTGTGATGTACATATTTTAATTTTCCAAATTCTGCAAAATAGAACAAATCCATCTGCCAGATTTCATTTCTTTGAATACCCTTTTGGTTAGTCCTTGCATGTAGCGGTGTTTGGTTATAGAAAGAGCAAGTAGGGCATCTCTTTATAATCTCCTTAACTTATTGCCATGTAATAGAAAACTCTTTCTTTAAGCCTTTGCTATTGACATGATTTATTTTATGAAATTATGAGGTCTGCAACATGCTTCCAATCAGTAATTGATCAATTTCTGCATTACATTATGGTAGAGGACCTGGCACACCCATATGGGATCGGTTGCATGTTATGCATATAGGACAAAGCCTATTCCTGATTTTGTCTTGTACCTGGATAAATAATGAAGTCAATTCTGTATCATCTGATGTAAATTCAGCAGTTTCAATATGCAAGATAACTCTTTCTCCATATTGTGAATCAGTAACTATATTAAAAGTTTCTTTAAAATACCTTAGCACCATAAAAATAGCATATAATACTGCCTTCTGGACAGAATTATAAGGGTTTTTTTCCACACTACTTAATTCTTCTGATTTGTGTCCTGCCTTCCCTGACTTGTTTGCATCAGTATAAAAGGTACAGGCTACAATTATTGGAGCATCATGTACACTTTGGGGAAGAATCCAAGAAGTTCTCTTTATAAGGTTAAGTCTATCACTATTGGGATAATTGCTATTAATTTCTCCCAAAAAGTTAGCATAAGCTCTTTGTCATGGTTCATTATCTTCGCATAACTTTTTTTATTTCATCAGTAGTGAAAGGCACTATAATCTGTGCTAGTTCTATACATGCTAATTGACAAAGTCTCAATTTACCTTTTATAATTAATTCAGAGACTTTTTTCCACATAAGTTTTTAATTTTTACTGGTTTATGTGGTAAAAAGATCCACTCTAAGATAATATCATTCCTCTGCATTAAAATTTCTGTAGGAGAAATTCTGGAAGGCAATATGACCAGAATACAATTAAGATATTATTGAGGGAACTAGCTTCTGGTCCTCATTCTGCACATGTGATTCCAAGGTCTGAAGTTTCTTCTTTAAATATAACATTATTTTTTGACATTACTTGAATAGCATGCAGTTTTCTATCCTGGAGAGACAATCTGTTTAACTTATCATAATTTTTAAACAAATTTTGATTACCAAATTCAACAGTGTGAATTATTTCAGATAACTTCTTAGTATCCTTTGATATGGATTCAATTTTGGCTATCAAATTAATATTATCCTTTTTAATAGTATTAATTTTTTCAGGCAACTTTTGATTTTTGATGGTATTAATCCTGCCAACTAGCTGTTCACTATTAGTCTGTAAAGATTGTATCAGTCCTAAAAGTGCCATATTATTTCTTTTTTTTAAAGTTTGCTATTTTTTTATTTTCCTATCCATTCAAATGATAGCAGTATCATACTAATTTATTTATTTTTCTTTTTTTATTATTACTAAAAATTTCCACCTCCTCCCCACCTCCCATTTCCCTCCCCCTCCATTAAATCCCCTCCCCCTCCCTTTCCAGTCCAAGGAGAAGTCAGGGTTCCCTGCCCTGCGGGAAGTCCAAGGTCCAGCCCACTCCATCCAGGTCCAGGAAGGTGTGCATCTAAACGGACTAGGCTCCCCCAAAGCCAGTACATGCAGTAGGATCAAAACCCAGTGCCTTTTTTCTTGGCTTCTCAGTCAGCCCTCATTGTCCACCACGTTCAGAGAATCCGGTTTGATAGAATATGGAGAAAAAAAAACTGAATCCCAATACCCAATAAATGGAAGCATCACCATAACCCTATAAGCCTCACACAATACAATCCATAGTAGTAGCAAAAAAATTACTGAAAGTTTCAATATTAATGTAATTTGCCATATTGATTTCTTTATTACCTGTTATGAGATCTGGTAAACTGTTTTAGGTGTAATAATCTTTATTGTCCAGCTGATGGCATGGTTGCAGATTTGCGGTGGCTACAGGAACAGTCTTGAGCCGCTTTAGTTTCCGAGCTGCTTTAGTTTTCCGCCTTGGTACTGGTTAAATACTGAGAAATATGCTTTGCTTGGTAAATTAAAAGCAAATAAATCAATTCCATACATGGAGCAAGAAACCAAGAACTCACGGACAGGGAGCAGTAACCCGGAAGCTGCACAAGTCACCACGCAGTAAGGAACCACCCCAGGGAATGCAGAAGACGTGCATGCGCTTGGGAAATTTCCAGGTTGCCACACAGAGTAAACTTCACTGTGGCGGGAGAATTACACACACACACACACACACACACACACACACACACACACACACACACACACACACGCACAAACCTGCTTAGGTAAAAGCAAGCCAAGTAGGCAGGGTTCAGAGACTGGCTATGCCATTAGGCCGTCCACCCAGTAGATGTGGAGTACGAATCCATGTGGGTGCCAAATGTGGATGGACACTTAAAAGAAATCCCATAGTAGCTCAGAATTGAGAAATAGATGGTTATTTATTTAGGGGTAGACTCACAAATCAGAATCCTCTGTTTGAATGGAGATCAGAAAACATATCCCGCAACCCAGAACAGAGAGGCCAGAAAAGAGGCTGGATGCATGCTCTACATTGGCATATGTAGTATAAGAGGCCACACCCCAGTTGGCGGGTAACCACTAGCTGTAAGACTTCCTACAGTACAGGCTGGCCTTACTTTCCCTCCAAACAGTCCTGCCTTAGCCTCCACAGGTTGAGACTCCTGGAATGAACAACCATATCTAGCTTCTAATTTTTTTTCATTTTTTTTACAATTTAATTCTTGTATTTAATGCATGCTGATTACTCTTTCATCTCAATACTGTCTTATATCTCTCCTGCCCCATTACCTCTCTGCCTCCTACTTTCTAGCTCCCTATCCCCTCGTCTCTCTGGTTTCTATAGAATCTCCACGTTGACCACACACAATTAGATAATCAAAGGCAGCATCTACCTCCAAAGAAGAATGTGTACTGTTTGTTCTTTCACCAGAATATTCATAATTCACCATTGTACAACTAAATAATATTCTATTGTGTACATGTATCACATTTTTATTATATTCAGAGGATCCTATATAAAGTAGACTCTTGTCATCCCTATTGGTTGCTCACCAAAACTAGGTGATACAGTCCTATTTATGAAGACAGCACACACTTTCGTTGCATGATGTGGGGAAATCAAGCTGAAACTGAGCTTAAAGCCTCCTTCTTACCGGCTAGCTTCATGGGTTTGGAAGGCATTATTCAGGAAACCAAGAGAAAAAGGCATTGATGTTTTTACCCACTTTTGAGCCGTATGAACTATAATAGCAATGTGCCAGGGAAGATGTGCCCACTTATGCAAACAGTTACACTATGGCTATGGGGGATAATCAACTAAATTTGAGACCAGTTCCATAGGAGATATCTTATGTCTGATACTATACACCTGTTCAAAATACAGTGGCAGGGAGACCATAGGCCTTAGGATGATCTAGAATACTCTTGTTTGTCAAAATTGACATAGCATCAAATTTCTTTCTAAATATTTATGTTTATACTCATAGACAAATGCTACTCTCAGCCATAATAAGGGATGCTTCTGCGCAGTAAAAGGCAGTGAATGCAGGGACTAATGACTCACAGGGTGCTTAGAATAAATTATTGTTGAGCACTCACACCTAAGGAAGACATTTGAACCCCTTATCTTGGCCTTGTGGAACAGGGTGGAAGACAAAGCAGAAAGAATATAAGAGCAGAATGTGGGGAAGGGCTATGAAATATCATGTTATGGGCAAGCCACAGCTATTGAAACAATGAATTCACAGCAGCTTTAGCTGTCTGCCGTGGGTCTGCATAGGTCTGGCCCTCTCAGCAGAGAGGCATATTTTGGAGAGGGATTTATGGGCACCTATTCTTCACTGTTGAAATATTTGCTACCAATAAATTCACAAAGATGGGAAGTCGTTGTCTCAGTGTGTACCCACTGTGACCCCGCCGGGTTCCAACAGATAATTCTAATCCAGTGTTCACACAGACTGCCCTAGTAAGGTTCTACAGCAAGAGGTCTTAGCCTCTGAGCATCTATCTCCCCAAAACCACTCTGAATTGCACATTTTGGAGGTAATTGCCTTGCTATGAGTTTCAAGACTAACACATCTCTTTACCTGTTGGGGTTTGTCGGAGTCAATACTGTTTCAGCTAGTGCTCCACCTGGGATACTCTCTACTGCTTGCTTCATATTCGACACATGTTGCAACCTAATTTGACATTTCTGATGTTCTCATTTATACCACACCACAAACACAATAAACTATATTGGTGCCTTACCTTAACGTCTATCACTTTTGTTACATCATGTATTTCCTCTTTAGCTATGGCATGCAATCCACCTTTTAATTTTCTTTAACTTTAAATAGCCTGTTGGCTTTTTAAACGAGTTGGGAGTCGGAAAAATAATGACAGTTTTTATTTACTTGTTCATCTCATCCTGTCTTATTATACAACTTACCATCTGCTACCATTAGCTTTCTGCCTGAATAATATCCTTTAGCACTTCTTCTGGCGAGTTTTGTTAACAATTAATTCTCAGACCATTTGCTCATTCCAGAATGCCTTTTCTATTCGCTCATCATAAGAGCTGATTAGAGTTCCCGCTATGATTTTACTTTTTTCCCTCTTAGTACTTAAGTTTCTCATACAATTTCTTCTAGTCTGTCTATGATGAGAGAACAGTCATAATATTTAAATTCTTCATCCCATATATAATATGCAGTTGTTCCCTTTTCTCCAAGGTTTTCTCTTGCTTTCATCAGAGACTCATGGGAAAGTCTTGTATGAAGGTTGGCTGTAAATGTAACTTTGTAACATTGTTATCCCCCAATTCCCTAGGTATTGGTACAGGTACTCTTCCTGTACTTACAACGCGCTCAGTTTCTATGTGCTTGAGTTGATACTCTGTTAGAAGATCTTTAAAAGTCAACTCTCTAGCCCCTATGAAGTCCTCAGTGATGCTGGTATTCAAGTGTCTGCAGTTCCACAGCAATTAATCAAGTCCATGTAATTTTACCTGCAGGTGAGCAACTAAGATCTTCTGCAAACAATTTATGGACTTAGGCTAGGAGCACCAGAACATCCTCTCTATGAAACTCCCTTTATTCCTCCATTTTTAGATCATGTCTTCAACAGTCCAACTTCATATATTGTACAGAATTTACTAAATTCTAATAGCTGCTGCATAAAACTGTATACTGTTTATATTTTAGATAAACATCAACATGCTTAAGAAAATGTCTTAGGTTAAGAGACAAGCACAACAAGATATATATTATATATATTCATATTCATGAATTCATATATTCATGAATATATATATCACAAGATATCTGTCTGCCTGCCTCTCTCTCTCTCTCTCTCTCTCTCTCTCCTCCTGAAAAGGCTGTATGTTTGTTTTTGATACATTGGATGTGTTTCTGGATCTGATATTATGTTCCATTGGTCAACATATTGGTGTGCCCATGGTAATTTGTTTTGTCGCTATGGCACTATGGTCCTGCTGTATAAAGTGAGGTGAAGTATGATTTCCTTAGCATCTTTCTTTCTGGTTGGTATTCTCTTGGTTAGGGTTAGGGTTAGGTTTTCATTTCCATCTTCATTTTTATATTTTTACTCCAATGTGAAGACTGCAGTTAGATTTTTACTACCGTAATAGTGATATGTTCTTTCCTAAAACCAATGATCAGTCTGATACTGTTTCTAGGCCCTGGTGAGTCTATTGGGTATGGTTTTCAATTTGAAGAGCAAGACATAAATCCAATAATGGAGTGATTGTCTACATTTTTCAACATTTTTGCCACTTTGGCATCAGGGGCATTCTTGTCAGCTGGATGTAGCTTGCAGGAATCACAGCTGGGTAGTACTGGTGATTCTTTTTGTTCTCTGGCAACATTCATGCCATTGTTAAAGCTAGTCAGTAGGCTTCCTAGTGGGCAACAGCTTGATACCCCTGTGTTTAATGACTCAAGTGTGTGGTATCTTCAGTGATAGGGTCTTACCATCAAGTACTAAAGGGAATCAAGAGCATTGGCCATAACTTTCGATTTTTTTGAGTATCTATAGGACATAAGCTTGGCAAAAATTCCAAAATAGGTATCTTACTTTTGGCACTATGATTTTAATTTGCTATTCTATGGTGTCTAATAGTGGCATTGTTGCCTTATTATAGTAAAATTCAATTTAAAATTCTTATATAAGAGTATTCATATATCTTAGAAACATTCTTCAGTAGGAAGTTTCCACATGATTTTCAAATATCTAATGCCATTAAAGTGTTTATTTGTTTAAATATTATTTACCTATTCCTATATACACTCATCTTCCTGCCCATTCCTGCTTCCATTTAAACTCTTCATGTACCATTATTGCCTTTTAGCCATTTATATGACTGCATTTTATCTATATTCCTTGAAAGTCCCCCTCCCCAGTGGCCCTTACTAATTCACTGACTGCTGTAGATGTATTAAATGGAACACATATACCCAAAATTTCTAGGTTTACACTCATAGATGAGAGAGGGATGTCTTGAAATCTGTAGACTGCTTTAACTAATATAGTCATTAATCCTGCCATTCCATAAGCATGGAAGATTTCCAAGTACCTAATGTCTTTTTAGAGTGTCTTAAAGTTTTCATTTTAGAAGTTATTCACCTCCTAAGTCAGGTTGATTTTTAAATACTGTAAAGCTATTATGCATGTATTATTTCACCTAAATTATTTCCTGTATTGAAAATTTATAAATAGAAAAACTACTTATGAAGTATATTTTTTCTCTGTTGATTATGATTGATCTTTTTGAATTATTTTTTGAATTATGATTGTTTTGCTGTTTTTAATAGGCTGGGTTGGCATCTGTCGTCTTTGAACCTTATAGAATATCTGTCTAAATCCTTCTGACTTTCATAATCTCCAGTGAAAAGTCAGGTGATACTTTAGTAGCACTGCCTTTATATGTGAATTGGTCTTTTCCCACTATAGCATTTAGTATACCTTCTTTGTTTTGTACATTTGGTGTGTTGATTATTATATGTCTTGAGAAATTTCTTTTCTGGCCTGTCTGTTTGGTGTTCTGTATTCTTCTTGCATCTTGACAGACACCTCTTTCTTTAGATTTTTGGAAATTATCTTTTTTGATTTTGTTTTAATTATTTTCTGTGCATTGACCTGGGTTGTTTCCTCCTCCTCTTCTTTATTTTCTAAATTTGTTGTTCATAGGATTGGCCTTTGTATAATTTCCCCTATTTATGGAATATTTTGTGCTATCATCTTTTTGAGGTTTTGTTTTATTTTGAGATTTAACATTTTCTTTGATGATTGATCCATTTCTTTGACCTTGTCTTCAAAACTTGAAATTCTTCCATGTCTTCTTTGCTTTTGTTTGACAACCTTAGGTTTTTATTTCAGTTTGGTTTTTCCATAGTGATTTATTTCCTTTGTGAAGTTCTATTTTTATATCTACTTTTATATCTGGAATTTGATTCTCATTATTTTATTCAACTATTTATGATTTCATTGTATTCATTTGGGCATTAATTCTTAGCTTCCTTAAGGTCTTTGAACATATTAATAATTTCTATTTTTTATGTTTTTTTCTTGTGCTTTAGATAAGCTTATTTCCTTGGGGAATTTTGCAATGTGGTTGTTAGCTTCTGAGGAGGGATATTGTCTTAGTTATTAGTGTGTTTGCATTTGCAATGGGACCAAACATCTAGAGGTACAACATTTGTTACATTTCTTTTTGTACATATCTGTTTGGGGTATTCTAATCTTTTTTTAGCCTTTTGGCTCTGCCCAAATTTGTCAGATTATGGATCAGCTGAAAGTCTGGGTTTTCTGTCGTGGACCTACCCTGAGTTTCAGGGTTCAAATATCAAGTGGCCCCTAATTGGAGAAATATATAATGTAGCTGAATTCTGGTTGAAATTCTGGATTCAGAAGCCAAACAACACCAGATTAGTACAGTAGAAAGATGGGTAGTGTCCTATGAATTTTGTATGCTGATTTTTTTGTTCTGCCACATTGATAAAAATGCTAGCAGATATAAAATAGTATGGTGTGATTTTGGGGGTCTTTTAAGTATAAAATAATGTCATCTGCAAATTTTGGTTATTTGATGCCTTTCTTCTAATTTATCCCTTTTATTTTCCATAGTGTTCTATATAAGACTTCAAGCATTACATTGAAAGGAAATAGAGAGTGGACACAGTCAATTTGTAAGTATTTTGTAGAGAAATTTTGCTTCTAATATCATACTGAGAAACCTCTTGCTAATAATAATTTTACTTAATAATTTTTCATGAAGTCATATATATTATATTTAAAATTTAAGGTTCTAACATTTCTTTGAAAGAGAAAAAAAAGATAAAATGAACTTAAAATATAGTAGCGGGAAATGAACCTATTATAGTATTATTATAGTAATGGATAAAAAGAGAGCAAAGTAACATAAAATGAAGACATTTAAGTTTTTCATTTGTTTGAAAATATAAAACTCTAAGTTTACAGATTTCTTTTATTTCGTGTTGTATTTTGGTTTTTATCTGCCGATATATTACTATCCTTCATCATACGAAGGTTTGGAAATGATCCCCTTTGGTCCTGTGGGATGAATAAATTAAACTGAATGGAAGAAACCAACACTATTTCAATTTTATCTCAGGGAGACTGAATCAGCTGCAGCTGCATTTCCTTGTCATAATTAATTCCTTTGGAAAACTTGATTACAGGGAGTTGGAAGGCTAATGTACAAGGCTTGGCTTCCTGAGGCCAAATTTTGTGTGGAGCATATGCAGCTGTGGAATTCCAGGAAGTATGGAGGCTGTTCAGGAAATGATGAAGCAAGCTTATGGAATACCAGAGAGGACCATTTGGCAGTTTATCAGAGGAGTATGTAGCCTCCAATTTGAGCTATAATCATAACAAGGGGGGAAAGGTAGATTTCTCTCCTTAGGCTTTGATACTTCTTTGACTGTTCATGAGGGGAGAAAAATAGCACTGTGCTCTTTGTGTTGATCAGTAGACATCAATGTTCATAATTCAAACTTTGGTTGTCAAAAAAATCAAAGGGAATTGGCTTTGCCTTCCTGAGATGCATTTTAAAGATAATGGCTTCATAAAATTTATGATGGAAATGTCAGAATGAGTATACAGGATGACTTCTTATGCCAATCATCCCTTAGGGAAAGCTAACCTCTAGAATAAAAAATAAATAAAAATAAAAAGCAACTCTGATACAGTTGGTGTGTGGAATCTCTAAAACTGGTTCACACTTCTACAATGTAAAACTATTTGCTAGTGTCCGAAGGTGTGGAAGATGCGAAGATGCTAATTAAAGGGTAACAAATGTCAGCAGTTGTAGTAGTTTGAATAGAATTGGCTCCCACAAACTCATAAGGAGTGGCACTACTAGGAGGTGTGGCTTTGTTGGAGTAGGTATGGCCTGGTCGCAGGAAGTGTGTCACTGTGAGGACAGGGTTTGAGGTCTCCCAGTATCACAGACCACTTCCTATCATCTGCAAGATGTAAGACTCTCAGTTCTCTAGCACCATGTCTGCCTGCTTGCCACCATGTCCCAAAATGATGATAATGGACTGAACCTCTGAACTGTAAGTGAGCTACTCCAATTAAATATTTTCCTTTGTAAGATTTGCTGTAGTTATGACATGGCAATAGAAGCCCTAAGACAGCAGTCTAAAGAAGAGCAAGACAGCTATAGCTAACAAAACTGCAAGGAGTGTTAAAAATCTACAAAGAGAGGAACATGAGTGTCCATAATCATAGAATAGGTAACTATGTGAGTTGAGGACACCTGGCATCCTTGATGGTGGAAATAAACTTTTTCATGAATACTATCCTGTTAAAACATCATTCCTCTACCTTACGTAGAGAGCATATTTGTTTGTCAAATATATTTCAGTGTAGTTGGAAAAATAATAGTGCTTAACTTGTCATGAATACTTATCTCTTAATCCTTAGCTGCTGCATTTATATTCAAAATTATAGGGATAGGGCTGAAAAGGTTATCCCTAACATAAATAAAGATATTGATAAGCATTAAGGTGAGGGATATCAGGTTTTATTATTCTAAATTCACAATATTTTCTACATAAAGTACGATGTGTTGTGTGAAAATAATTTTGAATATGCCTTGATACTTGGCTGTAAAAGCAAACAAGGTCTCTGGTTGTTTAGTAAGAAGTTATTGATGGAGGTGGGGGTAGGAATGTGGTTGAGTGGACAAAGAGCTTGCAGCACAGCAGTGAGAACTGGAGGTCCTACCCATGAACCCATGCAAATGACAGCTGGGCATAGCCTCCCACTGGCAATTCCCATACTTAGGAGTTGGGGACAGAGTGCCTAGAGCAACCAAACAAGCTAGACTAACCAATCACTAAACTCTGAGTTCAAGTGAGAGAGTCTCTTCAATGATAAGGTGGTAAGGATTGAGAAAGATTTCTGATGCTGACGACCAGCCTTCACATGCATGGGCTCACGCATGCACATGCAGTCCCCTCTACCTAGATGCACATACACTTGTTTTTAAAGAGAGTTTAATTAATATGACAATTTGGGAAGCGTTTGTTCTGGTAATAATGTATCTCCCTAGGGTACAAATGATAAAATGCTTGTAATTGTTTTATTTCAATTTAGGAAACTCAAGCAAGCAGATTTATAGTAAGTATTATACTTTCTTATTTTTTAATAATTTATTTTTATTTTAAATGCATTGGTTATTTGCCTGAATGTATGTCTGCATGAGAGTTTCAGGTCCCCTACAACTGGAGTTACAGGCAGTTGTGAGCTACCATGTGGATGCTAGAAATTGAACCCGGGTCCTCAGGAAGAGGAGTCAGTGCTCTTAACCTCTGAGCCATCTCTCCAGCCCCTGTAGTGAGTATTTAAAGCAAATATAATATCTTCCCTTTTTTTCAATATCAGTTTTTATACCTCTATTTGTGTTCCATATTTGACATAATCTTTATACAATATGTCATCATAACAGTGACAACGTCTGAGAAATACATTATTATGTGTTTTGTAATTGTGCAGAATTTATATAGCATTTTAAGATCAAAGTAGATACTGCAGGTCAACCACTCTGCAAAACATAAAGATATGATCAAGTAGCCATGATCTGTATGAAGCCTTTGAAGGTGTTAATGTCACAGTTTTTTTTTCACAGTATAACATGCTTAAAAGTACAAGGATTATACCTTAAACAATAACTAAGGAGCTAGGGAAATGGATTCATGGGTCTGAGTATTTTATGTAGAATCAGCAGAAACTCAAGCTTGGGAACCATGCGGTGATGGCATATACCTTTAATCCCAGGAGTTGGGAAGCAGAGGCAGGTAGAAAAAAACTTATCAGAAACAAACAATGACATTTGAAATTTGTATGCAAACAGATAGAACTAGAAAAAAATCTTGAGTGAGGTAAACCCAGACTCAGACAAACAGGGTATGTACTCATTCATAAGTGGATATTAGACATAAAGCAAAGGATAACCAGCCTAAACTCCACGATCCCAGGGAAGTTAGGTAACAAAGAGAACCCTAAGAGACATATACATCGATGCCCCTGGGAAGGTGAAACAGGTAAAATGTAATAAAATTAATAAAGTAAATTTTCAAAATAAGAGGAAAATGACAAGGAAGAGAGGTAACACAGAAGAGAGAGAGAAGGAAACAACAGCAATAAGGATGTTTGAAAATGTCACAGTAAATCCTCCTACATTCTGTGTCCCTAAATTTACATATAATGCTGATCAGTCTGTGTACACAGGCACAGTGAAATTTTCCTGATAGGTATGGGACAGTGTTACATGTGAGAACCACAGACTACTTAACAAAACCCCAGGATGGGATGTTGGTCAGAGAGTCTAGAAGACTTGTCAAATATTATGGCTATTGCTGTTGCCCTTGGCTCCCTCCCAAAGTTTGGAGACAAGTCTCTATTCCTGAAGAAATAGTGCTTTCAGCACAGGAAGCCAGATTATCAGACAGGGTCTGGCCTAAAACATTCCCCCTGGTGACTAGCTTTTATGGTAGCAGAAGGAGTCATACAATCTCATAAGTCCCTACATATAAGTTTGCAGGGGTTAGGACAGGGTGGGGTGGGGGAAGGATGAACAACCAATAACTTTTCAGCTATGATGTTTGTGAACTACAATAACCAGCCTGTCACAAGAACCCTAATGGTGTGTTGGGAGACACTGATTGCTGGTCAGAGGTTGCAGTTCGCCATGGCCTGACAGCTCTCTGAGCTCAATGATATGAAGGACTCCTTCCACCCCCACTCCCCCACTCCCCAGTACGTGTCTTCCTGCTTTCCACCTGGCCTTATCTAGAGAATCTCTCTAGGTCCAGATACCTGACTTATCTCTAGTGTGACCCTTGAGACAGTCCCCTGCAGAAACTTACTCCTTGCTGCCCACATGGCAATTAGACTTGTACTAGAGGCCTTATGATAGGAATGTGATATTTCAAGCAAATTAGGGAATGCTCCAGCCTATGTCCCAATCCTTTTTATCTTTCATCACTCTGGAGGACGTTGACCTGTCTCACTGAACCCGTGTCCCAGAAGGCTGTTTCCACCATGTTCACAGGGCATACACAGCTCTCTGTTGCAGCTTCTGCTCTTTATCCTTGCAGACTGGTGGCCGATGGACCTTGAGGGAAAGGGGGACACCACAAGGATGCAAGGGTGCAGTGGGACTTGGAGGGGAAACTACAGCTGGCACTTTACTAAACTAACATATTTCCTTACTGCTCTCCAAACAGTTACTTATATCCACAAATAAGTGTACGTTCTATCTCTCCACAGAGAGGCTTCTCTTTGCAACAGAGAACACGATGGAAACTAAAACACAGAGAACTTGATTGTCTTGGTCCCCACACAGATGGGAGGCTGGAGATTGAGCTGTGTGAGCAAGCAGATAAATCCCGGGGTAAAAAGAGCTCACATTAGTTCCTTCAACACACCATCTCCTTATGGAAGGAATTCTAATACTTTTTATAATCAGACTGGTTTTCTCTCAAACCTTCAAGTTGTAGGAACATTCTGATCTTACAGCCAAAAAAGTGGTCTCCCATGCCAAGGCTTTCAAGGCAGAGAAGATTTCAATACAGTTTTCTATTGTCTCTGATGTGTGGTTATTAGAGATCACTCACTAGTATGCACATCTACAATGAAAAACATCAAGCAGATGTTTTGGTTGGAATCCAAACCCAGGCCCAGTAAAACCTTTCTGTCAAGAAAAGGGAAAGTCCCCAAGATTTAAAATCCTTAGGAAGTGTGGCTGTATAACAATATTTTTGGTCCAAAATAATGAAAATGCTGAATATTTCTATTGTGTCTTTGTGTGGTTATTAAGGATAAGTCACTGGTATGCACATCTCCATTGAAAAGATCAAGCAGGGCAGAAGGAAATTCAAATGTACAGTTTGAGGGGACAAAGAGCACAAGAAATGTAATGTTGGAGCCTTGCTTGGTGCTGAAAAAGGTAAAGAGGAATGGAGTAAAGGGAGGGGTCCCCACAGGACAAGACCCCAGGCAGCTAATCCTGCAATTGTGAGAAGAAAAGGTCTTATGGAATGACTAGTTCCTAAGGAGCAACAACAAATCAAAGCTTATGCCAATACAATTCAAGAAGGGTCCAGGTTCCAGGTTTCATCCTAAGCAGGCTGCAGAACTTGGCAACTTCATTCATGGGGTTCTGGTGTTAGAGTCAATAAGGAAACATGAGTAAAGGCATTGTGGAATCATCCTCTGGGCTTAAAGAAAGCTGCTGAGGACAGGCATATGTCAGTGGTGGCCCTGCATGGAGGCCTAGAGAGGCCATCACATGACTCTGTGAAGGTGAAGCATAGAATTCATTGGTAACCCCAAGATGTTGGAGATGCCAGAGCCGTGGATCTCTGCCAAGGAAAGCTGCTAACAGGGAGTAGATGCAGCCAAAGAGAAGGAAGTGTGCTGCAGTCAACAAGGCTGAGAGGACCGGAGAGCTGAAGAGCCCTTTGATGCCAGACATGGAGATGCAGAGTCTGGAGTTTGCTCTGCTGGGTTTTGGTCTTGATTTAAACCAGCCTTTCCTCACAACACCATCCTTTCTCCCTTTAGGAATGGAAACATGTTTTCTGTGACATTGTATGTTGAAACAGGCAATTGAGTTTTATTTGTATATATGGTTACAGTTAAGATTGACTTGAATCTCAGAAGAGATTTTGGAATTTGAAATAATGTTGAGACTGTGAAAAACATGGACTTTGGCACCTTGACTAAGTGAATTTTGCTTTATGATATCACTACAAGCCTATGGAGGGCCAGAGAGTGGACTGTGGTGGGTGGAATAAACCCCCATGGGCTCTTATATTGGAGTGCTTGGTCTCCAGTTGGTAGAACTTTTAGAGGGGATTAGGAAGTGGCATGGAAGTCTCAAAAGCCCACAGAACGTGGACAAGCCTTTGACTGGGCATAGGAGAGGAAGAGACAATGGATAAGACTCTATTTTTGGTGGAGTGTGCAGATGTAATTGGAAACAGACACCAAAGGCTGTGGAGGATCGAGCCCATGTGAAGCCTGGAGGACAGGGAGTGATTGTTTGGTAGGCTCTTCCTAGCACCCCTCCCCCACGCCCAAGAGCCCTTTGTGACAGGGAGACAGGAGCTCTGTGCTGTGGTCCTGACCCAGCTGCCAACTCCCAGACAGAACTCTCAGAGTTCAGTTGCCTGAGAGCAACAGGGCGATTCAGATGGAGAATTTTCTCTCTCTTCTGGAAAGCGTTGATCCTTCATGGCTGACCCCCATCCCCACCACTTGGGCAATGGACATGATTCTTGCCTTTGTGTGTGGGCTGGGGCTCTTCCGCCTATTATTACCCCTCCTCCCCCTTGACTCACCCTCACCTGCACCAGCAGAAAACACCACCCCACAAAAGGTAAGTTTCCCTTAGGTCCAAGCCAAGGAAGAATAGTTTCCTCTCTCCAGGCTTCACTTTCTGAATCAAATAGGGAGGTGGCTGACAGGGGATCTCAGCCAAGAGCCGGACCCCATCCTCTTGAGACGGCAGGTAGGGGAGAGCAAGAGTGGGCTCCAAGATGTCTGCTCTCAGACCATCCATACCTGGGAGAAGTCCTTTGCCTTGGTGGTTAGGGGTGATGTCCCTGGGTTGGTAGAGATCTCTGAGAAAGGAAAGGTTCTGAGTGATTCTTTCTATGTCCCCCTCTAACATACAAGCTTATAGGGTTGATCGCGCTGATATGAAGGGGCTGATGATCTCCAGGACGTCAGGAAGCAACTGCTGGTACTTCAGAGCTGCGCCTCTGGTCCCTGAGCAGAACAACACTGACATCCATGTGGCTCTCACAGAGACGGTCCCCATTTGAGTTTTCCAAGAGAAAAAGAACACATATTTGCCCACATTATAGATATGTGAATGGAGCTGCAGGTGCTCTCTGTCTCTCTCTCTCTCTCTCTCTCTCTCTCTCTCTCTCTCTCTCTCTCTCTCTCTCTCTCTCTCAGGGGGTGAGGAGGGAGCACAGAAAAGTCAGGAAGAAAATCAGGACTGTGAAAGGTAGGCTACCTTCTTCCCCCGGGGAGGTGACTCAGCCCCCCATCCCACTATAACACTAATGAGTTGCAGGATTCTCAAGGAGACAGCTACTGGGAAGGAACCCAGAACTGATGACATTTCCCAGGTCCTGTGCTCAGAATGAAGCTATGGACCACCAGGACTGGGTCCTGCCTGGGCAGGGATGGTGTGGCAGGGAGTGGTGCCATGGGATGAAGTGGGGCCATGCTGCCTGGATTTGGAAGTAAATTGGTTTTTTGTCTCTTCTGAGACAATTTCCTCTCTCAGAGCCCTGGTCCTTCCTTCCCCTCCACAGGGAGATAATGACGCCTTTGGAGGTCATTAGAAGTGGAGGCTCCTGGTTGATGGCATTGTCCTGCCCAATATGCGCCTTGCTCTCCATGCATTGGGCACCCGGCCTTGCTCATGGAAAACAGAGCTCCTGCTTAACTTTCATTTCTCCAGAAGGGACATTTCATTCAGTCTTGGGTAAGATACTTGGTCCCTCCTATACCCACCAATAACCCAGTCTCCATTTCCAGCTTACAGAAGCAGCAGGAAGAAACCTAAGGAGGACAAGGTACTGGGTTCACTGCACAGGTGAGTCATCTCTACTTCTGTCTGTCTCACTCCTACTGTCTGCTATGTGATCATCACTGACCAGGGCATAAGGTTATCCTGGGAATAGGGGCTCTCTGGATGGGTGGGAAATGACTACAGCCCTGGAGGTTAAGATGACAAGGTCTCGTAAAGAGCACAGTGTGGAACAGTGGTTCTGATGGGCTGTGAGGGTCCCTCCCTATTCATCTTGCCCCACCTCCTGGCCCCATGAAATCCTGGCTGCAATCATATCTCCTGCCTGTTACAGCGTGCAAGAGAGGCTTGTCAATTCCATCAGCATTTGCCGGCATTTAGGACAAGATGCCTTAGGTGAAGCCTTCAAACCAGATGCTGTCAAAGCCCACCTGTCACCTAGGCAGCCCACAGGGAAGTCTGTAGCCACCAAGTCATCTCTAGAGACTTTCTCTGCCTCTCGCAACGAACACCTGTTGCTCAAGGACTCTAAACCCTCGTCTCCTGTCCTGCTGAATTCCTCACCTATTGAGTCACAGTCGTCTGTGAGTGCCTCTTGGACACCAGAGACCTTGACAACTGGAAGACGCCATTCACCACCTCAACAACGGGCATCTTCCTACCCATCTCATCCTCGAGATCCTGTGACTTGTGCTCCATCCATGCCAGATCCCAGCATGGCAACTCTTCACTCTGAATGGAAAATACTGGCGACCTCACAAAGCCAAATTCTACCAGGTTTGCCTTCTCCTATGCCAACCACCCCAGGAATTAACCTCTCAAGGAGGCCTACCTCAAACACCCCAGGCCTTAACTACTCTAGCAGGTCTACTTCAGCCAGCCCAGACCGTGGCCACTTAAGCAGGCCTACCTCGACCACCCCAGGCCTTAACCATTCAAGCAGGCCTACCTCAAACACCTCAAGCCTTGACCATTTCAGCAGGCCCACCTCAACCATCTCAGGCCTCAACAATTTAAGCAGGCCTACCTCAACCACCTCAGGCCTTGACCATTTCAGCAGGCCCTCCTCAACCATCTCAGGCCTTGACGATTTCAGCAGGCCCACCTCAACCATCTCAGGCCTCAACAATTTAAGCAGGCCTACCTCAACCACCTCAGGCCTTGACCATTTCAGCAGGCCCACCTCAACCATCTCAGGCCTTGACCATTTCAGCAGGCCCACCTCAACCATCTCAGGCCTTGAACATTTAAGCAGGCCTACCTCAACCACACCAGGCACTGACCATTTCAGCAGGCCCACCTCAACCATCTCAGGCCTTGATCGCTGCAGCAGGCCCACCTCAACCATTCCAGGCCTTGAACACTCAAGTAGGCCTATCTCGCGCCCTTTCATGTGCCAGATAACTTCCAGAACCACTATCACTGCACGCTCCTTCTGGAGCAACGACAGCAAATCAGAGAAGATTTTAGCTGATGATTTAAGGGACAAATATATCCAACTTTACTGGGGTCTCCCCTGGCTCCACAGTGAGTCCCTAGTGGCTCATGTCAGCATGGAAGGGAACCCACTGGATCCCCCCTCCATCTTGTTTAATGGACTCTCTACTTACAGCCCATTACACACTAACACTAAAGGCCGTCCACAGCTCTGTTCTCCAAAGCCCTTGCTTCCTCACTTGGTCAAATCCGAATCATTGTCTCCAAAGTTTTCCTGCTCCCAAACACCATCAGAGACCAGAATCCAAGCCGAGGCCCATGACCCATCCTCTCTCTCAAAGCTGCCATGCGATTCAGCTCCAATTAGGAAAGATGGGGCTTCTTGTCCTACACCTTCAAGAGCTGAATTCGCTGCCTCACATAGTGTTCAACAACTAGAGCGCCACCTATTGAAAAAATACCAGGAAAGCAGGAGTGATTTGCCAGTCATGGTGAAAAAAATCACTGGAAACATTTAGTCAACAGACTTCCAAAAGTTGGGGCTCACAGGGCCAGGGGCCTGTTTTCCATCTCCAGGGGGATTACATCAGCCCTGAGCTCCGGGAGCACACGGAAGACCCCTCCAAAAAGAGACTCTTACAACACCAACATCAATGGCCCCCCAAAGTCCAGCTATCTCTTGGCCCGGGTCAGGCAGAAGTTAATCACAGGACTCCATGTCCCTCAGCACAGGAAAATATAAGAGGTCAGCGTCCACAGACTGTCTCTTCAAAGGGTCCAGAGATGTTACAACCATGGAGGACCCCACACAAGGATCTTCCAAACCTTCTGGGAAGAGCTCTGGAAAAAGATCTCCACAAGCCCCCAGAAGGTTCCCTAGGCCGAGTTCTCAAGGTCTTCTCTGAGACAGAGGGGGAAACTTGCCACATGAGACACCCAACATGTGATCTGCAAAGTGTTTCCCCAGTGAGAGCAGGAAAGAAACAGCTAGGAGGCGCCATGAGGAACATCGCAGTTCCTGAGAGGAGGCAGACCAGCTACAGTGAGGTGCCCGGGGGAGTCTGTTATGACGTATGTGTCGGCCATGCTCTGGTCCCGTCGGAAATATCCAAGCCTAATCCCAAAACATTGAACAAACCGTCCTTTAAGGAATCAGTTAAGAACTGTACTAATGGGCCTTCCTTCCTAGATCTGGGCACTCAGAAGGTGCTAGAAGCACATATTTCAAGACATCTGGTGAGGCACAGATGGAGCCTGCCCCTCAGAGGCCTCAAGACCATACATATTTTAAAGAGGAAGGAGGCTCCAACATTACCCTCTCCACAGTCCTCCAATGCCTCTCTGTCCTGGGAATCTACATACGACTCTATGATTGAAATGGCCAGTGGTCTGGGAGAACCCATCCAGCAAGCCCCAGAAAGAGACATGAAGATAGAAACTTCCTCTGTGGATTCTCAGTCCACACAGAACTCTCCTGTCTTGCAGCCAGCATTCCCGAGAGTCGCTCCACCTACTAACAACTCTGTGCCCCCTGAGGCCCCTACAACTGTCCAGGGGTGCAATGACACTTCTGTGTCCACTCCACAGTGCCCCGTGGGCAGAGCGTGGCACAGGGATACATTTGTTAGATCTAGGGCAGAATACCCTGAGCCGAATCTATGCGGAGTCCAGGATGCCTGGAAGACACTGGAGAGTGAGGGTGTGACTTTAAGACAGAACGATCAAGAGGTCTATGTCGGGGAGATCAGTGGGGCTTCTCAGCCCTCATATAGCAGGGATACCAGGGAGCTGGAGGAGACAGAGGAGGAAGAATCCTGTAGCTGGACATGCCCCAGTGAAGCTGGGAGGATGGGTGATTTTCCAATCAATCATCCACTAGATAAAAGTGGAAATTTATCATCCCCTTCTAAAACCTATTCCCAGGATGCAGACAACTTAAGCCTGAGCTCGGCTGCTGGCTCAGCCCTACGGGACTATGCCCCTGGAAAGGTATGCCAAGACTGGGACCCCGAGGTTCTGCTTGCTGCAGATATCCTGGCTTCCAGGACCTCCCGGTCCAACATTAAAACCGAGGCTGCTACAAACAAGTCACCCTTCCAAAATAAGTCCCATTTCTTATCAAGAGGAAGGAGTATTCACAAGAATTGCCAACTGCAGGAACCAGAGCAAAACCATAGCTTTGTTACAAATATGCAAACAGAAAAATACAGAAGTCCTCCCAGGAAGGACACACAACTTAAAGGGATGAAGCCTGTGCAAGGCCACACATCAAATCATGAAAAGTTTGGGGACAGAATTAATAAGCTTATACTATCAATTTTCACCCCCAACTGTAATGTACAAGAGAACTCCAAGCAAAAATGCCAGGGTTTCCCATCTATGATCCAAGGGCCACTCACAGGCGCTTGTGTTCCCCCCAAATCCAATGAGTAGGCCGGTCTCCCACCGCGAACAGAAGAAAAACCAAAAAAACATTAGCCATGCAAACCTCAAGAGTCAACCTTCCCTTGACAGAGGGATGGCCTATGGCAACAAGCAGGCCTGGGAAACCAGAGACCGTGTCTCCCAAGATAGCCTCTATTATAAAAGAGCCCATATGCAACACATTCCAGGGATCCCTGTCTTCTGTCCAAGGCATGGACACCGCATAAAAGTTTGAACAGGAAAGAACTTTCCCTAAATTAAAGTCAACTTTTATACATTACTTTCTCTGAGTATGTGTGTTTTTTGAGGTTGTATCTGCTTGCTAGGTCAAAGAGAAATGATGTTTGCATCTTGTCCACCTTAGAGTACTGCTTCAGGAGAGGATATGGCTGCACAAAGAGGGGACAGAACCGTCTCCAAGTTCCATCACTGTAGATTCAATTATACTGTAATGATGGAAACAAAAGTTTTAGGATTTGTGTGTGTGTGTGTGTGTGTGTGTGTGTGTGTGTGTGTGTGTGCGCACGCGTATGTGTTTGGGTGTGTGTGTATGTGTGTATAATTGTGGAGGGGAGGTGTCTCAATCAACCCTACAAGACACAAACAAGGGATCTTTGGTACTAGGGAAAGTGATTGAGTCAAGCATGTAAGACCCCACCCTAAGAGTCAGCTCCTACCACTACCACCACAGATCTTGACCACAAAAGGTGTCCTACATCAACCACCGCAGGTCTTGACCACTCATGCAGGAATAACTCGGCCACCCCAGGTCTTGACCACTCAAACAGGCCTACGTCCACAGACTGTCTCATCAAAGGGTCCAGAGATGTTACAACCATGGACGACCCCACACAAGGATCTTCTAAACTATCTGGGAAGACCTCTGATAAAAGATCTGCACAGGCCCCCAGAAGGTTACCTAGGCAGAGTTCTTGAGGCCTTCTCAGAGACAGAGGAGGAAACTTGCCACATGAGACACCCAAGAAGTGACAAGTGCTTCCCAGCTGGGACCAGGAAAGAAACAGCTAGGAGGCGCCATGAGAAACAATGCAAACAATAAGATGAAGTGGACCAGCGACAGTGTGGTACCTGTGGGAATCTGTTATGGCGTATGTGTAGGACATGCGTAGGTCCCGTCTGAAATCCAAGCCAAATATGAAAACTTCGAAAAACCTTTGTTCAATGATTCAATCACTAACAAGAAAACTACTAATGGGCCTTCCTTCCTAGTTTCAGGCACTCAGAAGTTGCTAAAACACATATTTCAAGATACCTGGTGATACGCAGATGTAGCCTACCCATAGAGGCCTTAAGACGATACATATGTTATACATGAAGAAGGCTACAACTTTACCCTTTCCACAGTTCCCCATGAATCTCTGTCCTGGGACTCTATGGAAGACTCTATGACCCAAATGGCCATGGCCCTCAAAAGCCCCCAAAATAGACGTGAAGACAAAAGCTTCCTCTGTAGAATCTCAGTCCACACAGAACTCTCCTTCTACCCTCCAGCTAGCATTCCTGAGAGAGTCTCCACCGAGAATCACCTCTGTGCTCCCTCAGGCCCCTACAACTGACCAGGAGGAATACAATGTGACTTCTGTGTCCACCCCACAGAATCACATGGGCAGAGTGTGGCACAGGGATACATTTGTTAGATCTTAAGCAGAATACTCAGAGCCGAATCCCTGCGGAGTCAAGGGTGTCTGGGAGTCAAAGAGAATGAGGGTGTGACTTTGAGACATAACAACCATGGGGTGTCAGTTCAGGAGATCAGTGGGGTTTCCCAGTCCTCAAGTAGCAGGGATACCAGGGAGCTGGAGGAGACAGAGGCAGAAGCCCTGTCAAAGCTGGGAAGAGGGGTGATTTTCCAATCAATCTATTGCTGGAGACTAGTGGAAATCTATCATCTGCTTCTAACCCCTTTTCCCAGGATGCAGATGACTCGGGCCTGAGCTCAGCTGCTTGCTTAGTCCTGTGGAATTTTATCACTGGAAAGGTAGGTCAAGACTGGGCTAGTGAGGTTCTGCTTGCTGCAGATATCCTGGTTTCCAGCACCTCCTGGTCCACCATGAACTAAGTCACCATTCCAGGATAGGTCCCCTTTGTTACCACAAGAATTGCAAAGTGTAGGAACCATAGCATGGCCATATCTTTGTTACAAATATCCAAAAAAAAAGATCAATACACAAGTCCCGGGCAGGACATACAACTTAAAGGGATGAAGCCTGTCCAAACCTACACATCAAGTAATGAAAAGTTTGGAGACAGAATGAAAACGTTGATAATATTGACTTTAATTTCCAACCTAAAGTGCAAGAGAACTCCAGGCAAAAATGCAAGGGTTTCCCATCTATGACCCAAAGCCCCAAGGGCCACTCACAAGCAAAGTGTTCTTGCACCAGAAGATCGCTGAAGGACAGAGCATAACCGCGTCTTTGGACAAATTCTAAAGAGGAAAATTGGGGGTTCACTATAGCTGTGTTCCCCCAAATCCAGTGAGTAGGCATGTCTCCCACAACAAATCAAAGTAAAACCAAAAAAACATTGGCACAGTTCACCATGCACACCTGAAGAATCAATCTTCCCTTGACAAAGGGATGCCCTATGGCAACAAGCAGTTCAGGGCATCCAGGGACCCTGTCTCCTGAGACAACCCCTATCAGCAAAGAGCCCATATGCAACACATTCCAGGGATCCCTGTCCGCTCTCCAAGGCATGGGCAATGCATAAAAATGTGATCTGGAAAGTATCTGCTTTCCCCCCAAAAAGTCAAATTTTAGACATAACTTTCTTTGACAATTTTAGGATTTTTGTGGTGTGTGTGTGTTCATATGTGTGTGTGAGTATGGAGGGGAAGAATCTAAAACAAGAAGTCTTTGGTACTGGGGTGAGTGATAAGTCAACCACATAAGACCCCACCCTAATGGTCAGCTCCCATTCCAACCACCACAGGCCCTGACCACACAAGGCATCCTACCACAATGACCTCAGGTCTTGACCACACAAGAAGGCCTGCCTTATTGCTTTCTAGTTACCAAGCAGCTGCTAAAACCTGGTGCCACACCAATTCATCACATGGTGAGTCCTAGCAAGAGAACTTTCTCTCAGTTTCCAAGAGGCCTTGCTATGGACAGGCCCCACATACAGACAGATGGAGGCTGGAAAAGCCTCTTTTGTCAACCCTGATATTCAAGAGTTTCTGGAAGTTCAGGGTGCGAAGAGGCTTGGAAGTGGAAACGAAGAGAAAGATCTGACTGTACCTTAAGCCATACGAACCATATCCTACAGTAGTGGAGCCAGAAGCAGGCCACCACCACCTCATGCACCTTTTAGAGCAGAAAATGCAAATCAGAACAGTTTTCAGGTCCTTGGAAGTTCTTTTACCAGAAGGTTTTAAACACAGATCTACAGCACAAATGGAACCAGCTTTTCTGGTCCTCTCCTTTCTCAACCATGAGTCCCTAGTTGTTACTGTCAACATGGCAGTTCCCCACTAGATCACACCTCCATCTAATTCAATAGATACTCTATTACACCCCTAAACAATTGTGGAGCATCATATCTCCACAGCTCTTTTCTCAGAATTCCTTGATTTATCAATTTGACAAATCCCCACATTTGACTCAGAATCAATCCTGGTCCTGATCTCTTTAAGTGGTTGGAATCCAAACCCAGGCCCAGTAAAACCTTTCTGTCAAGAAAAGGGAAAGTCCCCAAGATTTAAAATCCTTAGGAAGTGTGGCTATATAGCAATATTTTTGGTCCAAAATAATGAAAAAGCTGAATATTTCTATTGTGTCTTTGTGTGGTTATTAAGGATAAGTCACTGGTATGCACATCTCCATTGAAAAGATCAAGCAGGGCAGAAGGAAATACAAATGTACAGTTTGAGGGGACAAAGAGCACAAGAAATGTAATGTTGGAGCCTTGTTTGGTGCTGAAAAAGATAAAGAGGAATGGAGTAAAGGGAGCGGTCCCCACAGGACAAGACCCCAGGCAGCTAATCCTGCAATTGTGAGAAGAAAAGGTCTTACGGAATGACTAGTCCCTAAGGAGCAACAACAAATCAAAGCTTATGCCAATACAATTCAAGAAGGGTCCAGGTTCCAGGTTTCATCCTAAGCAGGCAGCCGAACTTGGCAACTTCATTCATGGGGTTCTGGTGTTAGAGTCAATAAGGAAACATGAGTAAAGGCATTGTGGAATCATCCTCTGGGCTTAAAGAAAGCTGCTGAGGACAGGCATATGTCAGTGGTGGCCCTGCATGGAGGCCTAGAGAGGCCATCACATGACTCTGTGAAGGTGAAGCATAGAATTCATTGGTAACCCCAAGATGTTGGAGATGCCAGAGCCGTGGATCTCTGCCAAGGAAAGCTGCTAACAGGGAGTAGATGCAGCCGAAGAGAAGGAAGTGTGCTGCAGTCAACAAGGCTGAGAGGACTGGAGAGCTGAAGAGCCCTTTGATGCCAGACATGGAGATGCAGAGTCTGGAGTTTGCTCTGCTGGGTTTTGGTCTTGGTTTAAACCAGCCTTTCCTCACAACACCATCCTTTCTCCCTTTAGGAATGGAAACATGTTTTCTGTGACATTGTATGTTGAAACAGGCAATTGAGTTTTATTTGTATATATGGTTACAGTTAAGATTGACTTGAATCTCAGAAGAGATTTTGGAATTTGAAATAATGTTGAGACTGTGAAAAACATGGACTTTGGCACCTTGACTAAGTGAATTTTGCTTTATGATATCACTACAAGCCTATGGAGGGCCAGAGAGTGGACTGTGGTGGGTGGAATAAACCCCCATGGGCTCTTATATTGGAGTGCTTGGTCTCCAGTTGGTAGAACTTTTAGAGGGGATTAGGAAGTGGCATGGAAGTCTCAAAAGCCCACAGAACGTGGACAAGCCTTTGACTGGGCATAGGAGAGGAAGAGACAATGGATAAGACTCTATTTTTGGTGGAGTGTGCAGATGTAATTGGAAACAGACACCAAAGGCTGTGGAGGATCGAGCCCATGTGAAGCCTGGAGGACAGGGAGTGATTGTTTGGTAGGCTCTTCCTAGCACCCCTCCCCCACGCCCAAGAGCCCTTTGTGACAGGGAGACAGGAGCTCTGTGCTGTGGTCCTGACCCAGCTGCCAACTCCCAGACAGAACTCTCAGAGTTCAGTTGCCTGAGAGCACAGGGCGATTCAGATGGAGAATTTTCTCTCTCTTCTGGAAAGCGTTGATCCTTCATGGCTGACCCCCATCCCCACCACTTGGGCAATGGACATGATTCTTGCCTTTGTGTGTGGGCTGGGGCTCTTCCGCCTATTATTACCCCTCCTCCCCCTTGACTCACCCTCACCTGCACCAGCAGAAAACACCACCCCACAAAAGGTAAGTTTCCCTTAGGTCCAAGCCAAGGAAGAATAGTTTCCTCTCTCCAGGCTTCACTTTCTGAATCAAATAGGGAGGTGGCTGACAGGGGATCTCAGCCAAGAGCCGGACCCCATCCTCTTGAGACGGCAGGTAGGGGAGAGCAAGAGTGGGCTCCAAGATGTCTGCTCTCAGACCATCCATACCTGGGAGAAGTCCTTTGCCTTGGTGGTTAGGGGTGATGTCCCTGGGTTGGTAGAGATCTCTGAGAAAGGAAAGGTTCTGAGTGATTCTTTCTATGTCCCCCCTCTAACATACAAGCTTATAGGGTTGATCGAGCTGATATGAAGGGGCTGATGATCTCCAGGACGTCAGGAAGCAACTGCTGGTACTTCAGAGCTGCGCCTCTGGTCCCTGAGCAGAACAACACTGACATCCATGTGGCTCTCACAGAGACGGTCCCCATTTGAGTTTTCCAAGAGAAAAAGAACACATATTTGCCCACATTATAGATATGTGAATGGAGCTGCAGGTGCTCTCTCTCTCTCTCTCTCTCTCTCTCTCTCTCTCTCTCTCTCTCTCTCAGGTGGTGAGGAGGGAGCACAGAAAAGTCAGGAAGAAATCAGGACTGTGAAAGGTAGGCTACCTTCTTCCCCTGGGGAGGTGACTCAGCCCCCCATCCCACTATAACACTAATGAGTTGCAGGATTCTCAAGGAGACAGCTACTGGGAAGGAACCCAGAACTGATGACATTTCCCAGGTCCTGTGCTCAGAATGAAGCTATGGACCACCAGGACTGGGTCCTGCCTGGGCAGGGATGGTGTGGCAGGGAGTGGTGCCATGGGATGAAGTGGGGCCATGCTGCCTGGATTTGGAAGTAAATTGGTTTTTTGTCTCTTCTGAGACAATTTCCTCTCTCAGAGCCCTGGTCCTTCCTTCCCCTCCACAGGGAGATAATGACGCCTTTGGAGGTCATTAGAAGTGGAGGCTCCTGGTTGATGGCATTGTCCTGCCCAATATGCGCCTTGCTCTCCATGCATTGGGCACCCGGCCTTGCTCATGGAAAACAGAGCTCCTGCTTAACTTTCATTTCTCCAGAAGGGACATTTCATTCAGTCTTGGGTAAGATACTTGGTCCCTCCTATACCCACCAATAACCCAGTCTCCATTTCCAGCTTACAGAAGCAGCAGGAAGAAACCTAAGGAGGACAAGGTACTGGGTTCACTGCACAGGTGAGTCATCTCTACTTCTGTCTGTCTCACTCCTACTGTCTGCTATGTGATCATCACTGACCAGGGCATAAGGTTATCCTGGGAATAGGGGCTCTCTGGATGGGTGGGAAATGACTACAGCCCTGGAGGTTAAGATGACAAGGTCTTGTAAAGAGCAGAGTGTGGAACAGTGGTTCTGATGGGCTGTGAGGGTCCCTCCCTATTCATCTTGCCCCACCTCCTGGCCCCATGAGCTCCTGGCTGCAATCATATCTCCTGCCTCTTACAGCATGCAAGAGAGGCTTGTCAATTCCATCAGCATTTGCCGGCATTTCGGACAAGATGCCTCAGGTGAAGCCTTCAAACCAGATGCTGTCAAAGCCCACCTGTCACCTAGGCAGCCCACAGGGAAGTCTGTAGCCACCAAGTCATCTCTAGAGACTTTCTCTGCCTCTCGCAACGAACACCTGTTGCTCAAGGACTCTAAACCCTCGTCTCCTGTCCTGCTGAATTCCTCACCTATTGAGTCACAGTCGTCTCTGAGTGCCTCTTGGACACCAGAGACCTTGACAACTGGAAGACGCCATTCACCACCTCAACAACGGGCATCTTCCTACCCGTCTCATCCTCGAGATCCTGTGACTTGTGCTCCATCCATGCCAGATCCCAGCATGGCAACTCTTCACTCTGAATGGAAAATACTGGCGACCTCACAAAGCCAAATTCTACCAGGTTTGCCTTCTCCTATGCCAACCACCCCAGGAATTAACCTCTCAAGGAGGCCTACCTCAAACACCCCAGGCCTTAACTACTCTAGCAGGTCTACTTCAGCCAGCCCAGACCGTGGCCACTTAAGCAGGCCTACCTCGACCACCCCAGGCCTTAACCATTTAAGCAGGCCTACCTCAAACACCTCAAGCCTTGACCATTTCAGCAGGCCCACCTCAAACATCTCAGGCCTCAACAATTTAAGCAGGCCTACCTCAACCACCTCAGGCCTTGACCATTTAAGCAGGCCCTCCTCAACCATCTCAGGCCTTGACGATTTCAGCAGGCCCACCTCAACCATCTCAGGCCTCAACAATTTAAGCAGGCCTACCTCAACCACCTCAGGCCTTGACCATTTCAGCAGGCCCACCTCAACCATCTCAGGCCTTGACCATTTCAGCAGGCCCACCTCAACCATCTCAGGCCTTGACCATTTAAGCAGGCCCTCCTCAACCATCTCAGGCCTTGACTATTTCAGCAGGCCCACCTCAACCATCTCAGGCCTTGAACATTTAAGCAGGCCTACCTCAACCACACCAGGCACTGACCATTTCAGCAGGCCCACCTCAACCATCTCAGGCCTTGATCGCTGCAGCAGGCCCACCTCAACCATTCCAGGCCTTGAACACTCAAGTAGGCCTATCTCGCGCCCTTTAATGTGCCAGATAACTTCCAGAACCACTATCACTGCACGCTCCTTCTGGAGCAACGACAGCAAATCAGAGAAGATTTTAGCTGATGATTTAAGGGACGAATATATCCAACTTTACTGGGGTCTCCCCTGGCTCCACAGTGAGTCCCTAGTGGCTCATGTCAGCATGGAAGGGAACCCACTGGATCCCCCCTCCATCTTGTTTAATGGACTCTCTACTGACAGCCCATTACACACTAACACTAAAGGCCGTCCACAGCTCTGTTCTCCAAAGCCCTTGCTTCCTCACTTGGTCAAATCCGAATCATTGTCTCCAAAGTTTTCCTGCTCCCAAACACCATCAGAGACCAGAATCCAAGCCGAGGCCCATGACCCATCCTCTCTCTCAAAGCTGCCATGCGATTCAGCTCCAATTAGGAAAGATGGGGCTTCTTGTCCTACACCTTCAAGAGCTGAATTCGCTGCCTCACATAGTGTTCAACAACTAGAGCGCCACCTATTGAAAAAATACCAGGAAAGCAGGAGTGATTTGCCAGTCATGGTGAAAAAATCACTGGAAACATTTAGTCAACAGACTTCCAAAAGTTGGGGCTCACAGGGCCAGGGGCCTGTTTTCCATCTCCAGGGGGATTACATCAGCCCTGAGCTCCGGGAGCACACGGAAGACCCCTCCAAAAAGAGACTCTTACAACACCAACATCAATGGCCCCCCAAAGTCCAGCTATCTCTTGGCCCGGGTCAGGCAGAAGTTAATCACAGGACTCCATGTCCCTCAGCACAGGAAAATATAAGAGGTCAGCGTCCACAGACTGTCTCTTCAAAGGGTCCAGAGATGTTACAACCATGGAGGACCCCACACAAGGATCTTCCAAACCTTCTGGGAAGAGCTCTGGAAAAAGATCTCCACAAGCCCCCAGAAGGTTCCCTAGGCCGAGTTCTCAAGGTCTTCTCTGAGACAGAGGGGGAAACTTGCCACATGAGACACCCAACATGTGATCTGCAAAGTGTTTCCCCAGTGAGAGCAGGAAAGAAACAGCTAGGAGGCGCCATGAGGAACATCGCAGTTCCTGAGAGGAGGCAGACCAGCTACAGTGAGGTGCCCGGGGGAGTCTGTTATGACGTATGTGTCGGCCATGCTCTGGTCCCGTCGGAAATATCCAAGCCTAATCCCAAAACATTGAACAAACCGTCCTTTAAGGAATCAGTTAAGAACTGTACTAATGGGCCTTCCTTCCTAGATCTGGGCACTCAGAAGGTGCTAGAAGCACATATTTCAAGACATCTGGTGAGGCACAGATGGAGCCTGCCCCTCAGAGGCCTCAAGACCATACATATTTTAAAGAGGAAGGAGGCTCCAACATTACCCTCTCCACAGTCCTCCAATGCCTCTCTGTCCTGGGAATCTACATACGACTCTATGATTGAAATGGCCAGTGGTCTGGGAGAACCCATCCAGCAAGCCCCAGAAAGAGACATGAAGATAGAAACTTCCTCTGTGGATTCTCAGTCCACACAGAACTCTCCTGTCTTGCAGCCAGCATTCCCGAGAGTCGCTCCACCTACTAACAACTCTGTGCCCCCTGAGGCCCCTACAACTGTCCAGGGGTGCAATGACACTTCTGTGTCCACTCCACAGTGCCCCGTGGGCAGAGCGTGGCACAGGGATACATTTGTTAGATCTAGGGCAGAATACCCTGAGCCGAATCTATGCGGAGTCCAGGATGCCTGGAAGACACTGGAGAGTGAGGGTGTGACTTTAAGACAGAACGATCAAGAGGTCTATGTCGGGGAGATCAGTGGGGCTTCTCAGCCCTCATATAGCAGGGATACCAGGGAGCTGGAGGAGACAGAGGAGGAAGAATCCTGTAGCTGGACATGCCCCAGTGAAGCTGGGAGGATGGGTGATTTTCCAATCAATCATCCACTAGATAAAAGTGGAAATTTATCATCCCCTTCTAAAACCTATTCCCAGGATGCAGACAACTTAAGCCTGAGCTCGGCTGCTGGCTCAGCCCTATGGGACTATGCCCCTGGAAAGGTATGCCAAGACTGGGCCCCCGAGGTTCTGCTTGCTGCAGATATCCTGGCTTCCAGGACCTCCCGGTCCAACATTAAAACCGAGGCTGCTACAAACAAGTCACCCTTCCAAAATAAGTCCCATTTCTTATCAAGAGGAAGGAGTATTCACAAGAATTGCCAACTGCAGGAACCAGAGCAAAACCATAGCTTTGTTACAAATATGCAAACAGAAAAATACAGAAGTCCTCCCAGGAAGGACACACAACTTAAAGGGATGAAGCCTGTGCAAGGCCACACATCAAATCATGAAAAGTTTGGGGACAGAATTAATAAGCTTATACTATCAATTTTCACCCCCAACTGTAATGTACAAGAGAACTCCAAGCAAAAATGCCAGGGTTTCCCATCTATGATCCAAGGGCCACTCACAGGCGCTTGTGTTCCCCCAAATCCAATGAGTAGGCCGGTCTCCCACCGCGAACAGAAGAAAAACCAAAAAAACATTAGCCATGCAAACCTCAAGAGTCAACCTTCCCTTGACAGAGGGATGGCCTATGGCAACAAGCAGGCCTGGGAAACCAGAGACCGTGTCTCCCAAGATAGCCTCTATTATAAAAGAGCCCATATGCAACACATTCCAGGGATCCCTGTCTTCTGTCCAAGGCATGGACACCGCATAAAAGTTTGAACAGGAAGAACTTTCCCTAAATTAAAGTCAACTTTTATACATTACTTTCTCTGAGTATGTGTGTTTTTTGAGGTTGTATCTGCTTGCTAGGTCAAAGAGAAATGATGTTTGCATCTTGTCCACCTTAGAGTACTGCTTCAGGAGAGGATATGGCTGCACAAAGAGGGGACAGAACCGTCTCCAAGTTCCATCACTGTAGATTCAATTATACTGTAATGATGGAAACAAAAGTTTTAGGATTTGTGTGTGTGTGTGTGTGTGTGTGTGTGTGTGTGTGTGTGTGTGTGTGCGCGCGTATGTGTTTGGGTGTGTGTGTATGTGTGTATAATTGTGGAGGGGAGGTGTCTCAATCAACCCTACAAGACACAAACAAGGGATCTTTGGTACTAGGGAAAGTGATTGAGTCAAGCATGTAAGACCCCACCCTAAGAGTCAGCTCCTACCACTACCACCACAGATCTTGACCACAAAAGGTGTCCTACATCAACCACCGCAGGTCTTGACCACTCATGCAGGAATAACTCGGCCACCCCAGGTCTTGACCACTCAAACAGGCCTACGTCCACAGACTGTCTCATCAAAGGGTCCAGAGATGTTACAACCATGGACGACCCCACACAAGGATCTTCTAAACTATCTGGGAAGACCTCTGATAAAGATCTGCACAGGCCCCCAGTAGGTTACCTAGGCAGAGTTCTTGAGGCCTTCTCAGAGACAGAGGAGGAAACTTGCCACATGAGACACCCAAGAAGTGACAAGTGCTTCCCAGCTGGGACCAGGAAAGAAACAGCTAGGAGGCGCCATGAGAAACAATGCAAACAATAAGATGAAGTGGACCAGCGACAGTGTGGTACCTGTGGGAATCTGTTATGGCGTATGTGTAGGACATGCGTAGGTCCCGTCTGAAATCCAAGCCAAATATGAAAACTTCGAAAAACCTTTGTTCAATGATTCAATCACTAACAAGAAAACTACTAATGGGCCTTCCTTCCTAGTTTCAGGCACTCAGAAGTTGCTAAAACACATATTTCAAGATACCTGGTGATACGCAGATGTAGCCTACCCATAGAGGCCTTAAGACGATACATATGTTATACATGAAGAAGGCTACAACTTTACCCTTTCCACAGTTCCCCATGAATCTCTGTCCTGGGACTCTATGGAAGACTCTATGACCCAAATGGCCATGGCCCCCAAAAGCCCCCAAAATAGATGTGAAGACAAAAGCTTCCTCTGTAGAATCTCAGTCCACACAGAACTCTCCTTCTACCCTCCAGCTAGCATTCCTGAGAGAGTCTCCACCGAGAATCACCTCTGTGCTCCCTCAGGCTCCTACAACTGACCAGGAGGAATACAATGTGACTTCTGTGTCCACCCCACAGAATCACGTGGGCAGAGTGTGGCACAGGGATACATTTGTTAGATCTTAAGCAGAATACTCAGAGCCGAATCCCTGTGGAGTCAAGGGTGTCTGGGAGTCAAAGAGAATGAGGGTGTGACTTTGAGACATAACAACCATGGGGTGTCAGTTCAGGAGATCAGTGGGGTTTCGCGGTCCTCAAGTAGCAGGGATAACAGGGAGCTGGAGGAGACAGAGGCAGAAGCCCTGTCAAAGCTGGGAAGAGGGGTGATTTTCCAATCAATCTATTGCTGGAGACTAGTGGAAATCTATCATCTGCTTCTAACCCCTTTTCCCAGGATGCAGATGACTCGGACCTGAGCTCAGCTGCTTGCTTAGTCCTGTGGAATTTTATCACTGGAAAGGTAGGTCAAGACTGGGCTAGTGAGGTTCTGCTTGCTGCAGATATCCTGGTTTCCAGCACCTCCTGGTCCACCATGAACTAAGTCACCATTCCAGGATAGGTCCCCTTTGTTACCACAAGAATTGCAAAGTGTAGGAACCATAGCATGGCCATAGCTTTGTTACAAATATCAAAAAAAAAGATCAATACACAAGTCCCGGGCAGGACATACAACTTAAAGGGATGAAGCCTGTCCAAACCTACACATCAAGTAATGAAAAGTTTGGAGACAGAATGAAAACGTTGATAATATTGACTTTAATTTCCAACCTAAAGTGCAAGAGAACTCCAGGCAAAAATGCAAGGGTTTCCCATCTATGACCCAAAGCCCCAAGGGCCACTCACAAGCAAAGTGTTCTTGCACCAGAAGATCGCTGAAGGACAGAGCATAACCGCGTCTTTGGACAAATTCTAAAGAGGAAAATTGGGGGTTCACTATAGCTGTGTTCCCCCAAATCCAGTGAGTAGGCATGTCTCCCACAACAAATCAAAGTAAAACCAAAAGAACATTGGCACAGTTCACCATGCACACCTGAAGAATCAACCTTCCCTTGACAAAGGGATGCCCTATGGCAACAAGCAGTTCAGGGCATCCAGGGACCCTGTCTCCTGAGACAACCCCTATCAGCAAAGAGCCCATATGCAACACATTCCAGGGATCCCTGTCCGCTCTCCAAGGCATGGGCAATGCATAAAAATGTGATCTGGAAAGTATCTGCTTTCCCCCCAAAAAGTCAAATTTTAGACATAACTTTCTTTGACAATTTTAGGATTTTTGTGGTGTGTGTGTTCATATGTGTGTGTGAGTATGGAGGGGAAGAATCTAAAACAAGAAGTCTTTGGTACTGGGGTGAGTGATAAGTCAACCACATAAGACCCCACCCTAATGGTCAGCTCCCATTCCAACCACCACAGGCCCTGACCACACAAGGCATCCTACCACAATGACCTCAGGTCTTGACCACACAAGAAGGCCTGCCTTATTGCTTTCTAGTTACCAAGCAGCTGCTAAAACCTGGTGCCACACCAATTCATCACATGGTGAGTCCTAGCAAGAGAACTTTCTCTCAGTTTCCAAGAGGCCTTGCTATGGACAGGCCCCACATACAGACAGATGGAGGCTGGAAAAGCCTCTTTTGTCAACCCTGATATTCAAGAGTTTCTGGAAGTTCAGAGTACGAAGAGGCTTGGAAGTGGAAACGAAGAGAAAGATCTGACTGTACCTTAAGCCATACGAACCATATCCTACAGTAGTGGAGCCAGAAGCAGGCCACCACCACCTCATGCACCTTTTAGAGCAGAAAATGCAAATCAGAACAGTTTTCAGGTCCTTGGAAGTTCTTTTACCAGAAGGTTTTAAACACAGATCTACAGCAGAAATGGAACCAGCTTTTCTGGTCCTCTCCTTTCTCCACCATGAGTCCCTAGTTGTTACTGTCAACATGGCAGTTCCCCACTAGATCACACCTCCATCTAATTCAATAGATACTCTATTACACCCCTAAACAATTGTGGAGCATCATATCTCCACAGCTCTTTTCTCAGAATTCCTTGATTTATCAATTTGACAAATCCCCACATTTGACTCAGAATCAATCCTGGTCCTGATCTCTTTAAGTGGTTGGAATCCAAACCCAGGCCCAGTAAAACCTTTCGGGAATGTCCCCAAGATTTAAAATCCTTAGGAAGTGTGGCTATATAACAATATTTTTGGTCCAAAATAATGAAAAAGCTGAATATTTCTATTGTGTCTTTGTGTGGTTATTAAGGATAAGTCACTGGTATGCACATCTCCATTGAAAAGATCAAGCAGGGCAGAAGGAAATACAAATGTACAGTTTGAGGGGACAAAGAGCACAAGAAATGTAATGTTGGAGCCTTGCTTGGTGCTGAAAAAGATAAAGAGGAATGGAGTAAAGGGAGCGGTCCCCACAGGACAAGACCCCAGGCAGCTAATCCTGCAATTGTGAGAAGAAAAGGTCTTACGGAATGACTAGTTCCTAAGGAGCAACAACAAATCAAAGCTTATGCCAATACAATTCAAGAAGGGTCCAGGTTCCAGGTTTCATCCTAAGCAGGCAGCCGAACTTGGCAACTTCATTCATGGGATTCTGGTGTTAGAGTCAATAAGGAAACATGAGTAAAGGCATTGTGGAATCATCCTCTGGGCTTAAAGAAAGCTGCTGAGGACAGGCATATGTCAGTGGTGGCCCTGCATGGAGGCCTAGAGAGGCCATCACATGACTCTGTGAAGGTGAAGCATAGAATTCATTGGTAACCCCAAGATGTTGGAGATGCCAGAGCCGTGGATCTCTGCCAAGGAAAGCTGCTAACAGGGAGTAGATGCAGCCAAAGAGAAGGAAGTGTGCTGCAGTCAACAAGGCTGAGAGGACCGGAGAGCTGAAGAGCCCTTTGATGCCAGACATGGAGATGCAGAGTCTGGAGTTTGCTCTGCTGGGTTTTGGTCTTGATTTAAACCAGCCTTTCCTCACAACACCATCCTTTCTCCCTTTAGGAATGGAAACATGTTTTCTGTGACATTGTATGTTGAAACAGGCAATTGAGTTTTATTTGTATATATGGTTACAGTTAAGATTGACTTGAATCTCAGAAGAGATTTTGGAATTTGAAATAATGTTGAGACTGTGAAAAACATGGACTTTGGCACCTTGACTAAGTGAATTTTGCTTTATGATATCACTACAAGCCTATGGAGGGCCAGAGAGTGGACTGTGGTGGGTGGAATAAACCCCCATGGGCTCTTATATTGGAGTGCTTGGTCTCCAGTTGGTAGAACTTTTAGAGGGGATTAGGAAGTGGCATGGAAGTCTCAAAAGCCCACAGAACGTGGACAAGCCTTTGACTGGGCATAGGAGAGGAAGAGACAATGGATAAGACTCTATTTTTGGTGGAGTGTGCAGATGTAATTGGAAACAGACACCAAAGGCTGTGGAGGATCGAGCCCATGTGAAGCCTGGAGGACAGGGAGTGATTGTTTGGTAGGCTCTTCCTAGCACCCCTCCCCCACGCCCAAGAGCCCTTTGTGACAGGGAGACAGGAGCTCTGTGCTGTGGTCCTGACCCAGCTGCCAACTCCCAGACAGAACTCTCAGAGTTCAGTTGCCTGAGAGCAACAGGGCGATTCAGATGGAGAATTTTCTCTCTCTTCTGGAAAGCGTTGATCCTTCATGGCTGACCCCCATCCCCACCACTTGGGCAATGGACATGATTCTTGCCTTTGTGTGTGGGCTGGGGCTCTTCCGCCTATTATTACCCCTCCTCCCCCTTGACTCACCCTCACCTGCACCAGCAGAAAACACCACCCCACAAAAGGTAAGTTTCCCTTAGGTCCAAGCCAAGGAAGAATAGTTTCCTCTCTCCAGGCTTCACTTTCTGAATCAAATAGGGAGGTGGCTGACAGGGGATCTCAGCCAAGAGCCGGACCCCATCCTCTTGAGACGGCAGGTAGGGGAGAGCAAGAGTGGGCTCCAAGATGTCTGCTCTCAGACCATCCATACCTGGGAGAAGTCCTTTGCCTTGGTGGTTAGGGGTGATGTCCCTGGGTTGGTAGAGATCTCTGAGAAAGGAAAGGTTCTGAGTGATTCTTTCTATGTCCCCCTCTAACATACAAGCTTATAGGGTTGATCGAGCTGATATGAAGGGGCTGATGATCTCCAGGACGTCAGGAAGCAACTGCTGGTACTTCAGAGCTGCGCCTCTGGTCCCTGAGCAGAACAACACTGACATCCATGTGGCTCTCACAGAGACGGTCCCCATTTGAGTTTTCCAAGAGAAAAAGAACACATATTTGCCCACATTATAGATATGTGAATGGAGCTGCAGGTGCTCTCTCTCTCTCTCTCTCTCTCTCTCTCTCTCTCTCTCTCTCTCTCTCAGGTGGTGAGGAGGGAGCACAGAAAAGTCAGGAAGAAAATCAGGACTGTGAAAGGTAGGCTACCTTCTTCCCCTGGGGAGGTGACTCAGCCCCCCATCCCACTATAACACTAATGAGTTGCAGGATTCTCAAGGAGACAGCTACTGGGAAGGAACCCAGAACTGATGACATTTCCCAGGTCCTGTGCTCAGAATGAAGCTATGGACCACCAGGACTGGGTCCTGCCTGGGGAGGGATGGTGTGGCAGGGAGTGGTGCCATGGGATGAAGTGGGGCCATGCTGCCTGGATTTGGAAGTAAATTGGTTTTTTGTCTCTTCTGAGACAATTTCCTCTCTCAGAGCCCTGGTCCTTCCTTCCCCTCCACAGGGAGATAATGACGCCTTTGGAGGTCATTAGAAGTGGAGGCTCCTGGTTGATGGCATTGTCCTGCCCAATATGCGCCTTGCTCTCCATGCATTGGGCACCCGGCCTTGCTCATGGAAAACAGAGCTCCTGCTTAACTTTCATTTCTCCAGAAGGGACATTTCATTCAGTCTTGGGTAAGATACTTGGTCCCTCCTATACCCACCAATAACCCAGTCTCCATTTCCAGCTTACAGAAGCAGCAGGAAGAAACCTAAGGAGGACAAGGTACTGGGTTCACTGCACAGGTGAGTCATCTCTACTTCTGTCTGTCTCACTCCTACTGTCTGCTATGTGATCATCACTGACCAGGGCATAAGGTTATCCTGGGAATAGGGGCTCTCTGGATGGGTGGGAAATGACTACAGCCCTGGAGGTTAAGATGACAAGGTCTCGTAAAGAGCACAGTGTGGAACAGTGGTTCTGATGGGCTGTGAGGGTCCCTCCCTATTCATCTTGCCCCACCTCCTGGCCCCATGAGCTCCTGGCTGCAATCATATCTCCTGCCTCTTACAGCATGCAAGAGAGGCTTGTCAATTCCATCAGCATTTGCCGGCATTTCGGACAAGATGCCTCAGGTGAAGCCTTCAAACCAGATGCTGTCAAAGCCCACCTGTCACCTAGGCAGCCCACAGGGAAGTCTGTAGCCACCAAGTCATCTCTAGAGACTTTCTCTGCCTCTCGCAACGAACACCTGTTGCTCAAGGACTCTAAACCCTCGTCTCCTGTCCTGCTGAATTCCTCACCTATTGAGTCACAGTCGTCTGTGAGTGCCTCTTGGACACCAGAGACCTTGACAACTGGAAGACGCCATTCACCACCTCAACAACGGGCATCTTCCTACCCATCTCATCCTCGAGATCCTGTGACTTGTGCTCCATCCATGCCAGATCCCAGCATGGCAACTCTTCACTCTGAATGGAAAATACTGGCGACCTCACAAAGCCAAATTCTACCAGGTTTGCCTTCTCCTATGCCAACCACCCCAGGAATTAACCTCTCAAGGAGGCCTACCTCAAACACCCCAGGCCTTAACTACTCTAGCAGGTCTACTTCAGCCAGCCCAGACCGTGGCCACTTAAGCAGGCCTACCTCGACCACCCCAGGCCTTAACCATTCAAGCAGGCCTACCTCAAACACCTCAAGCCTTGACCATTTCAGCAGGCCCACCTCAACCATCTCAGGCCTCAACAATTTAAGCAGGCCTACCTCAACCACCTCAGGCCTTGACCATTTCAGCAGGCCCTCCTCAACCATCTCAGGCCTTGACGATTTCAGCAGGCCCACCTCAACCATCTCAGGCCTCAACAATTTAAGCAGGCCTACCTCAACCACCTCAGGCCTTGACCATTTCAGCAGGCCCACCTCAACCATCTCAGGCCTTGACCATTTCAGCAGGCCCTCCTCAACCATCTCAGGCCTTGACTATTTCAGCAGGCCCACCTCAACCATCTCAGGCCTTGAACATTTAAGCAGGCCTACCTCAACCACACCAGGCACTGACCATTTCAGCAGGCCCACCTCAACCATCTCAGGCCTTGATCGCTGCAGCAGGCCCACCTCAACCATTCCAGGCCTTGAACACTCAAGTAGGCCTATCTCGCGCCCTTTCATGTGCCAGATAACTTCCAGAACCACTATCACTGCACGCTCCTTCTGGAGCAACGACAGCAAATCAGAGAAGATTTTAGCTGATGATTTAAGGGACAAATATATCCAACTTTACTGGGGTCTCCCCTGGCTCCACAGTGAGTCCCTAGTGGCTCATGTCAGCATGGAAGGGAACCCACTGGATCCCCCCTCCATCTTGTTTAATGGACTCTCTACTTACAGCCCATTACACACTAACACTAAAGGCCGTCCACAGCTCTGTTCTCCAAAGCCCTTGCTTCCTCACTTGGTCAAATCCGAATCATTGTCTCCAAAGTTTTCCTGCTCCCAAACACCATCAGAGACCAGAATCCAAGCCGAGGCCCATGACCCATCCTCTCTCTCAAAGCTGCCATGCGATTCAGCTCCAATTAGGAAAGATGGGGCTTCTTGTCCTACACCTTCAAGAGCTGAATTCGCTGCCTCACATAGTGTTCAACAACTAGAGCGCCACCTATTGAAAAAATACCAGGAAAGCAGGAGTGATTTGCCAGTCATGGTGAAAAAATCACTGGAAACATTTAGTCAACAGACTTCCAAAAGTTGGGGCTCACAGGGCCAGGGGCCTGTTTTCCATCTCCAGGGGGATTACATCAGCCCTGAGCTCCGGGAGCACACGGAAGACCCCTCCAAAAAGAGACTCTTACAACACCAACATCAATGGCCCCCCAAAGTCCAGCTATCTCTTGGCCCGGGTCAGGCAGAAGTTAATCACAGGACTCCATGTCCCTCAGCACAGGAAAATATAAGAGGTCAGCGTCCACAGACTGTCTCATCAAAGGGTCCAGAGATGTTACAACCAGGGAGGACCTCACACAAGGATCTTCCAAACCTTCTGGGAAGAGCTCTGGAAAAAGAACTTCACAAGCCCCCAGAAGGTTCCCTAGGCAGAGTTCTCAAGGTCTTCTCTGAGACAGAGGGGGAAACTTGCCACATGAGACACCCAACATGTGATCTGCAAAGTGTTTCCCCAGTGAGAGCAGGAAAGGAACAGCTAGGAGGCGCCATGAGGAACATCGCAGTTCCTGAGAGGAGGCAGACCAGCTACAGTGAGGTGCCCGGGGGAGTCTGTTATGAAGTATGTGTCGACCATGCTCTGGTCCCGTCGGAAATATCCAAGCCAAATCCCAAAACATTGAACAAACCGTTCTTTAAGGAATCAGTTAAGAACTGTACTAATGGGCCTTCCTTCTTAGATCTGGGCACTCAGGAGGTGCTAGAAGCACATATTTCAAGACATATGGCGAGGCACAGATGGAGCCTGCCCCTCAGAGGCCTCAAGACCATACATATTTTAAAGAGGAAGGAGGCTCCAACATTACCCTCTCCACAGTCCTCCAATGCCTCTCTGTCCTGGGAATCTACATACAACTCTATGATTGAAATGGCCAGTGGTCTGGGAGAACCCATCCAGCAAGCCCCAGAAAGAGACATGAAGATAGAAACTTCCTCTGTGGATTCTCAGTCCACACAGAACTCTCCTGTCTTGCAGCCAGCATTCCCGAGAGTCGCTCCACCTACTAACAACTCTGTGCCCCCTGAGGCCCCTACAACTGTCCAGGGGTGCAATGACACTTCTGTGTCCACTCCACAGTGCCCCATGGACAGAGCGTGGCACAGGGATACATTTGTTAGATCTAGGGCAGAATACCCTGAGCCGAATCTATGCGGAGTCCAGGATGCCTGGAAGAGACTGGATAGTGAGGGTGTGACTTTAAGACAGAACGATCAAGAGGTCTATGTCGGGGAGATCAGTGGGGCTTCTCAGCCTTCATATAGCAGGGATACCAGGGAGCTGGAGGAGACAGAGGAGGAAGAATCCTGTAGCTGGACATGCCCCAGTGAAGCTGGGAGGATGGGTGATTTTCCAATCAATCATCCACTAGATAAAAGTGGAAATTTATCATCCCCTTCTAAAACCTATTCCCAGGATGCAGACAACTTAAGCCTGAGCTCGGCTGCTGGCTCAGCCCTACAGGACTATGCCCCTGGAAAGGTATGCCAAGACTGGGCCCCCGAGGTTCTGCTTGCTGCAGATATCCTGGCTTCCAGGACCTCCCGGTCCAACATTAAAACCGAGGCTGCTACAAACAAGTCACCCTTCCAAAATAAGTCCCATTTCTTATCAAGAGGAAGGAGTATTCACAAGAATTGCCAACTGCAGGAACCAGAGCAAAACCATAGCTTTGTTACAAATATGCAAACAGAAAAATACAGAAGTCCTCCCAGGAAGGACACACAACTTAAAGGGATGAAGCCTGTGCAGGCCACACATCAAATCATGAAAAGTTGGGGACAGAATTAATAAGCTTATACTATCAATTTTCACCCCCAACTGTAATGTACAAGAGAACTCCAAGCAAAAATGCCAGGGTTTCCCATCTATGATCCAAGGGCCACTCACAGGCGCTTGTGTTCCCCCAAATCCAATGAGTAGGCCGGTCTCCCACCGCGAACAGAAGAAAAACCAAAAAAACATTAGCCATGCAAACCTCAAGAGTCAACCTTCCCTTGACAGAGGGATGGCCTATGGCAACAAGCAGGCCTGGGAAACCAGAGACCGTGTCTCCCAAGATAGCCTCTATTATAAAGAGCCCATATGCAACACATTCCAGGGATCCCTGTCTTTCTGTCCAAGGCATGGACACCGCATAAAAGTTTGAACAGGAAAGAACTTTCCCTAAATTAAAGTCAACTTTTATACATTACTTTCTCTGAGTATGTGTGTTTTTTGAGGTTGTATCTGCTTGCTAGGTCAAAGAGAAATGATGTTTGCATCTTGTCCACCTTAGAGTACTGCTTCAGGAGAGGATATGGCTGCACAAAGAGGGGACAGAACCGTCTCCAAGTTCCATCACTGTAGATTCAATTATACTGTAATGATGGAAACAAAAGTTTTAGGATGTGTGTGTGTGTGTGTGTGTTTGTGTGTGTGTGCGCGCGCGTGTGTGTTTGGGTGTGTGTGTATGTGTGTATAATTGTGGAGGGGAGGTGTCTCAATCAACCCTACAAGACACAAACAAGGGATCTTTGGTACTAGGGAAAGTGATTGAGTCAAGCATGTAAGACCCCACCCTAAGAGTCAGCTCCTACCGCTACCACCACAGATCTTGACCACAAAAGGTGTCCTACATCAACCACCACAGGTCTTGACCACTCATGCAGGAATAACTCGGCCACCCCAGGTCTTGACCACTCAAACAGGCCTGCGTCCATAGACTGTCTCATCAAAGGGTCCAGAGATGTTACAACCATGGACGACCCCACACAAGGATCTTCTAAACTATCTGGGAAGACCTCTGATTAAAGATCTGCACAGGCCCCCAGTAGGTTACCTAGGCAGAGAGTTCTTGAGGCCTTCTCAGAGACAGAGGAGGAAACTTGCCACATGAGACACCCAAGAAGTGACAAGTGCTTCCCAGCTGGGACCAGGAAAGAAACAGCTAGGAGGCGCCATGAGAAACAATGCAAACAATAAGATGAAGTGGACCAGCGACAGTGTGGTACCTGTGGGAATCTGTTATGGCGTATGTGTAGGACATGCGTAGGTCCCGTCTGAAATCCAAGCCAAATATGGAAACTTCGAAAAACCTTTGTTCAATGATTCAATCACTAACAAGAAAACTACTAATGGGCCTTCCTTCCTAGTTTCAGGCACTCAGAAGTTGCTAAAACACATATTTCAAGATACCTGGTGATACGCAGATGTAGCCTACCCATAGAGGCCTTAAGACGATACATATGTTATACATGAAGAAGGCTACAACTTTACCCTTTCCACAGTTCCCCATGAATCTCTGTCCTGGGACTCTATGGAAGACTCTATGACCCAAATGGCCATGGCCCCCAAAGCCCCCAAAATAGACGTGAAGACAAAAGCTTCCTCTGTAGAATCTCAGTCCACACAGAACTCTCCTTCTACCCTCCAGCTAGCATTCCTGAGAGAGTCTCCACCGAGAATCACCTCTGTGCTCCCTCAGGCCCCTACAACTGACCAGGAGGAATACAATGTGACTTCTGTGTCCACCCCACAGAATCACATGGGCAGAGAGTGGCACAGGGATACATTTGTTAGATCTTAAGCAGAATACTCAGAGCCGAATCCCTGCGGAGTCAAGGGTGTGCCGGCGAGTCAAAGAGAATGAGGGTGTGACTTTGAGACATAACAACCATGGGGTGTCAGTTAAGGAGATCAGTGGGGTTTCGCAGTCCTCAAGTAGCAGGGATACCAAGGAGCTGGAGGAGACAGAGGCAGAAGCCCTGTCAAAGCTGGGAAGAGGGGTGATTTTCCAATCAATCTATTGCTGGAGACTAGTGGAAATCTATCATCTGCTTCTAACCCCTTTTCCCAGGATGCAGATGACTCGGGCCTGAGCTCAGCTGCTTGCTTAGTCCTGTGGAATTTTATCACTGGAAAGGTAGGTCAAGACTGGGCTAGTGAGGTTCTGCTTGCTGCAGATATCCTGGCTTCCAGCACCTCCTGGTCCACCATGAACTAAGTCACCATTCCAGGATAGGTCCCCTTTGTTACCACAAGAATTGCAAAGTGTAGGAACCATAGCATGGCCATAGCTTTGTTACAAATATCCAAAAAAAAGATCAATACACAAGTCCCGGGCAGGACATACAACTTAAAGGGATGAAGCCTGTCCAAACCTACACATCAAGTAATGAAAAGTTTGGAGACAGAATGAAAACGTTGATAATATTGACTTTAATTTCCAACCTAAAGTGCAAGAGAACTCCAGGCAAAAATGCAAGGGTTTCCCATCTATGACCCAAAGCCCCAAGGGCCACTCACAAGCAAAGTGTTCTTGCACCAGAAGATCGCTGAAGGACAGAGCATAACTGCGTCTTTGGACAAACTCTAAAGAGGAAAATTGGGGGTTCACTATAGCTGTGTTCCCCCAAATCCAGTGAGTAGGCATGTCTCCCACAACAAATCAAAGTAAAACCAAAAAAACATTGGCACAGTTCACCATGCACACCTGAAGAATCAACCTTCCCTTGATAAAGGGATGCCCTATGGCAACAAGCAGTTCAGGGCATCCAGGGACCCTGTCTCCTGAGACAACCCCTATCAGCAAAGAGCCCATATGCAACACATTCCAGGGATCCCTGTCCGCTCTCCAAGGCATGGGCAATGCATAAAAATGTGATCTGGAAAGTATCTGCTTTCCCCCCAAAAAGTCAAATTTTAGACATAACTTTCTTTGACAATTTTAGGATTTTTGTGGTGTGTGTGTTCATATGTGTGTGTGAGTATGGAGGGGAAGAATCTAAAACAAGAAGTCTTTGGTACTGGGGTGAGTGATAAGTCAATCACATAAGACCCCACCCTAATGGTCAGCTCCCATTCCAACCACCACAGGCCCTGACCACACAAGGCATCCTACCACAATGACCTCAGGTCTTGACCACACAAGAAGGCCTGCCTTATTGCTTTCTAGTTACCAAGCAGCTGCTAAAACCTGGTGCCACACCAATTCATCACATGGTGAGTCCTAGCAAGAGAACTTTCTCTCAGTTTCCAAGAGGCCTCGCTATGGACAGGCCCCACATACAGACAGATGGAGGCTGGAAAAGCCTCTTTTGTCAACCCTGACATTCAAGAGTTTCTGGAAGTTCAGGGTAGGAAGAGGCTTGGAAGTGGAAACGAAGAGAAAGATCTGACTGTACCTTAAGCCATACGAACCATATCCTACAGTAGTGGAGCCAGAAGCAGGCCACCACCACCTCGTGCACCTTTTAGAGCAGAAAATGCAAATCAGAACAGTTTTCAGGTCCTTGGAAGTTCTTTTACCAGAAGGCTTTAGACACAGATCTACAGCAGAAATGGAACCAGCTTTTCTGATCCTCTCCTTTCTCCACCATGAGTCCCTAGTTGTTACTGTCAACATGGCAGTTCCCCACTAGATCACACCTCCATCTAATTCAATAGATACTCTATTACACCCCTAAACTATTGTGGAGCATCATATCTCCATAGCTCTTTTCTCAGAATTCCTTGATTTATCAATTTGACAAATCCCCACATTTGACTCAGAATCAATTCTGGTCCTGATCTCTTTAAGTGGTTGGAATCCAAACCCAGGCCCAGTAAAACCTTTCTGTCAAGAAAAGGGAAAGTCCCCAAGATTTAAAATCCTTAGGAAGTGTGGCTGTATAACAATATTTTTGGTCCAAAATAATGAAAAAGCTGAATATTTCTATTGTGTCTTTGTGTGGTTATTAAGGATAAGTCACTGGTATGCACATCTCCATTGAAAAAGATCAAGCAGGGCAGAAGGAAATACAAATGTACAGTTTGAGGGGACAAAGAGCACAAGAAATGTAATGTTGGAGCCTTGTTTGGTGCTGAAAAAGATAAAGAGGAATGGAGTAAAGGGAGGGGTCCCCAAAGGGCAAGTCCCTAGCCAGCCAATCCTGGCAATTTGTGAGAAGAGAAGGACTTAAGGAATGACTTGTCCCTAAAGGGCAACAACAAATCAATGCTATTGCCAATACAATTCCAGAAGGTTCCTGGTTTCATTCTCAGCAGGCAATATGAGTATATGCACATTCTAATGGTGGCCCTGTAAGGAAGCCATGATGCTGTGGAGTTGAAGCCTGAGTGGGGGCTACTTGTCCTATACTTTTAAGAACCCAATTTATTGTCCCACCTACTCTTTGACACCTTGAACACCCATTTTGAAGAACCACCAGGAAAGCAGGCGCAATTTGCAAGTCATGGTTAAAAAAATCACAGGAAGCAGTTAATCAACAGACTTCCAACAGTTGGGGCTCGCAGGGCCAGGGGCCTGTTGTCCATCTCCACGGGGATTACATTATCCCCGAGATCCGGGAGTAGACAGAAAAAAACTTCAAAAAGAGATTCACACAACACCAAAGTCAATGGCCCCCAATAGTCATGCATTTCTGGCCTGTGTCAGGCAGAATTTAATCCCAGGGCTTCATGTCCCTCAGCACAGGCAAATGAAAGCAGTCAGCATCCACAGAGTATCTCATCAAAGGGTCTAGAGATATTAAAATCATAGCAGAATCCCTACAAGGATCTTTCAAACTATCTGGGAAGAGCTATGAAAAAAAGCTCTGTAAGACCCCCAGAAGGTTCCCTAGGCAAAGATCTCAAGGCCTTCTCTGAGACAGAGGTGGAAATTTGCCATATGACATGCACAAAGTGACATGCAATGTGATTACCCGGTGGGACCAGGAAAGAAACAGCTAGGAGGCACCATGAGAAACAACTCAAGTAGTAAGTGGAAGCAGACCAAGGACAGTGAGGTGCCCGGGGGAATCTGTTATGACATATGTGTAGACCATGCGTTGGTCCTGTCTGAAATTTTCAAGCCAAATATGGAAACTTTGAACAAACCACCCTTCAATGAATCAATCACCAATAAGACAACTCCTAATGCTTCTCTGTCCTGACTGAAGCTATCCAGATGACTCTGTGATCTAGAGGGAGTCTGGCTAACCCTATTTTATCAACCTTGTTATTCAGGAGTTGCTGGTAGTTCAGGTTTGAAAGAGGATTGAACTTAAAGTTTGGAAGTGGAAACAAAAAGAAAGATCTGACTATACCTTAAGCTGTATGGACCTTATCCTACAGCAATGGACCCAAAAGCAGGCCAGTACCACCTCAGGCCACCTTTGAAGCAGAAACTGCAAATCAGGAAGGTTTTCTGATCTTTGGAAGTTCTTTAATCAAAAGGTTTTAGGACACCGATTTTACAGAAGAAAAGGTGCCAGTTTTCTGGAGCCTCTCCTTTCTCCACAATGAGTCTCTTGTAGTTACTGTCAACGTGGCAGGGTCTCCACTAGATCACCTCTCCGTCTAATTCAATGGATAAACTCTTACACCTCTAAACAATTGTGGAGCATCATATCTCCACAGCTCTTTTCTCAGGATTCCTTGATTCATCAATTTGACAAATCCCACATTTGACTCAGAATCATTCCTGGTCCCCATCTCTACAAGTGGCTGGAATCCAAACCCAGGCCCATGATTCACGCTCTTTTCAAAGGTACCACACCACTCAGCTCCAATTATGGAACATTCTTTCAGGAGTGGGTCCCTGTAGTTCTGCTGGCTGCAGATATCATGGCCTCTAGGGTTCTCAGTTCAGCTTCAAGACTGTGCCTGCTCCAAACAAGTCACCCATTCAGGACAGGAAACCCTTTCTGTCACGTAAAGGGAATGTCCCCAAGATTTCAAAACCCCAGGAAGCGTGGCATAGCCATGTTTTTGGTCCAAATAATGAGAAAGCTGAATATAGAAGTCACAGGCAGGACCTATAGCTTATAGGGATGAGGCTTCTAGAATCCTCCACGTCAAATAACCATGAAAAGAAGTTTGGGGACAGAATAAAAGGCTTTTTATTGTCACCATGATTTACTCCTGATATGCTCTAAATTTACCCTTGTGTAGCTGTGTACATAGGCACCAGAGAGCCAGCCCAATGTTTACCCAAGTAGGCACAGTCATCAGGACAGTACTGTGGTATCCTTGAGTTCAAAACAGGTGAATAGTCACCCCTGAATATCCTTTAGGCTGATGCCTAAAGGACCTAGGGACCCTAGGAACCTCCTACTCAACTCATTGGAGACTGGCAACCAACTGATTTCTCCAGGCCCTTCCAGCTCACCCTAGATGACAAAGCCATGTCACCCTGTCCTATGTCTGCCTGCAATGCCAGAATGATGGCCAGCATGGAAAAGACAACTTTCTTGTGGGTGGTAGCTGCAGAGACCCCTGGTCATTTTCAATACCTTTGTATATACAGTACTCATCTGACCATGGGCATGACAAGCCTAAGGAGGAGGTAGAAAATACAAAGTTTAGAGCCAAGTTAGGTAGCCATGTAATGTGAGGATGCCCTAAAAGTTTTCAAGCATGTGAATCCCCTGCCCCTCCAGTACAAACAGTTGAAATGGGGTTCAGAGCCACACACCTAACCTCAGCCCAGTCTCTTTACCATGGACTGGAGGAGCCCTTTAGCTTGAAGGGACTTTCCATTGGCACAGTCCTGAGGACAATGCCAGCGACTGAGCAGTGAGATTTGCTTAGTCCCAAGCTTTCGGGATCCTGGAAAATAGTTCTAGAATTGGATAGACTTCTCTTGTCTCCAGCGATTCATTGATTTGAGAGTTTCCCATCTCCACAGCTTCTTCTACGGAGAATGCCCATTCACAGACACTCAAAAGAGATATTGAGATGGGTTGTTAAGGATCTGGAGTATATTAAAAGGGTGATAAATGCCATGGGCAGGCCATCAGTCTACCCTGATGGAGGCTCTGAAGAGATTTGGTGAATAGGTTTTGCTTTTGTTTGCACAGGAGAAGGAAAGCTATGGATATCATCAAAATTAATAAAGATTCAATTTGAACACAAAAAACCACTTAGCATAGTTGTATGCTGTACCCAAATGTATAATTTATGCCTTCAAAATGCAGAACAATGTTCTCATCACCATTGCCATAAAGATGTGGCTCTTAGACATAAAGGACGTGTGACATTGTGAACATTGATGTCTTCTATTGGTCATTGAATTACTGTAGAGTAGGAACTCCCTTATTCATTAAAATCTTCTGTGAGAGACAACTGTCATGTCAACATGACACTTGTGCATAGTGTAAGCACATCATGTATGTTTAAGTAATCTGTAGAGGCCATTGCTTCAGCAAGACAGCATCGCTTTTGACGAACTTGTCATTGACTGGGTTTTACTTCTCAAGTAGCCTTCCTGAGATCTAACAGTTATCCATGATCTTTTAATGCTGTAATAGGAATTGGAGATTTCTTTTTGTTTTAAGCACTAAATTTCATATTAATAAACTGTTAGGATTGAACAGTTTACAGCACACTGTGTAATTTCATATTTATTCTCTGAAATAATGTACACTTTCCCCATGTATTCTGAAAAGTCTTTTTGTAAACGCACCACCAGAACATCATGGGGTTCTTCACACAGCACCAAGAACCTGGCAAGAGGGTAGCTTTTGCATTGTTACTTGAAAACCCTAAAATACTTAAATGTCTACAAAAGCAATAAAATGATCACAGGATTATATGGTGATATTTAATTTTTGTACAGGTTAAATATCACTGATAATTAACTGTTAGAAGTTTATTTTGAAGTGACATTTTCCTGGAATATCAGACCTTTATAACATAATTAAAGGTTTTCTCATTGTAATGGTGCCCTATTGCTTATATAAAAGTTCTTGTGCTTCTGCCTTATAAATTATTATACATATTTAATAATAGACAGGTCATAGAATTTTGTTGTGTTCTCATTAAATAGTCCTTACCAGAGATTAATCAATGATATTTCCTTTTCTTGGATTGTATTTTAGAAGTATGAGGAAGGGTGGGAATTAGCAATGTGCCCTGAGCAACTAAGCTGTGTATGTGGAAAAGAAATTTAATATGCTACTCATTTGACCATAGGGAGACTAATCATTAAGAAGGAAAAATTTTGCTGATTTTTTATTACACAGTGGTGTGTGTGTGTGTGTGTGTGTGTGTGTGTGTGTAGTTATGCATATGACATGGAAGTCATATGGAGGTCATAGGAAAATGTGTAGGAATTGGTTCTTTTCTTCCTTGAGGACAGTGCAAAGAATTGAAGTCATGTCATTACTCTTGGAAGCACTTGTCTTTATCTACGGGGCTCTCTGTAAGACTCATGTTAAAATCTAACAGAAACAAGTATAGCTCTGCTCTAATAGATGGTTTTATGTAGAAGAAATGTTTTTATCTTTTATACAAACATGATATTCTCTAAAAAGACCCTCTCGTTATCTAGTTAGCCATGACCATACATTGCTGGAAATTCTTCTTTATTAGCTATGAACTTTAAATTAGTGGCAAAGAGTAACATAAAAAAAAATCATAGAATTACGACTGTTATTGTGTCATAGCCAAGGAAATGTAAGAAGCCAAAAGATGAGATCAGGCCAAAACAGAGGGGTTCTAAAACATGATTTGTCAGTAGCTTAGGCATGTAAGAAAAGAACAGTGTGTGCAAGACTACTCAGTGAGAAGGGCACTTGCCAACAAAGCCCGAGGACCTGAGTCTGGGACACACATGTTGGAAAAAGAAAGAGACTCTTTGTATACATTTACTTACATTTAAAATTTCTTAAATGAAGTTATGTTTGTAAATAAACCTTGGTTTATCTTACATTTGGTGAAGATCATGCAATGATGAAATCATCACACAGTGTCAGCTATAACAGTGTAATATTAAAATTAAAATAACTTCCTACTAAGGAGATTCTGACCCTACTACATACTTCAACTTCACAGTACTAAAGGAGAAAGCAACATTTAAAAAAAGCTATTCCATGGTTTGCATGTGAAGTGAAGGCTTTTATTAAAATTAATTAAAATATGTGTGAATATAAGTAGAACTATTTTATAAGTAATAACTATAGATATAAGTTAAAAATAGTGCCTTATATAAATAAATTTTATCTTTAACTGCTTTGGTAGAAATGGATAAAATAGCAAAATATTATGATGTGCTTGTGTTGATTATTTAGAAAAAAATGAAAGTGGTCTTTAATAGAAAACTATCAATATCTTATAAAGAAAAAAGTATAATATATGGGTTAGTTTCAAATGTAATGAAATACAAAACTAAGTCTGAAGCCATAGAGTAGTTCAATTTTAGAAGGAAGCAGGGTCAAAGAAAATGTGCACTAGAATATCCAAGGCACACATTAACACAATTATTAAGCAGAAGAGTCATGGATAAGCTCAGAGATAATGTATGTAGACTGCTCCCTGACTACAAGAGAAGCACAGATTAAGGACAAGTGAAGTGATGCATATGGTAAAAATAGGGCAATTACAGTCATGATATACATTAAACTGATACATCAATAGTCAATATTAATGTGAGTGTCTAAAATAGAATCAAAGTTAGGAGGTATTAAAGTAGAACATAAGTAGACATAGGTATAAAATATCTTCAGCAATATTGCTTGAAGTATAAAATACAGGCTCGAAGGTCTTATTTTTCAACATTTTGAAAAATGTAACACTTGAACCCCTGATTTCAATATACAGCTTCTCCTCAGGTGATAAGGCTGTCAGAACCTAAAAGCAAGACAATGTTACTTCTTTATCTCATTGCCTCAGGGATATTTTCAATTTCTCTTGAACCTGGGTGTATAAATTTTCCTAGGTCATATCATTTGTTGACAATTGTCTTTTTTATATTTTCAAACTCTTCATTTGGATGCTATTTTCATAATTTTACAAATATCTCTTGTCTGTTAATAATTTTCCTTTTTGACTTTACTAAGTCCTTCATTTTTCAGTAATTCTGTATTTTAGTCTCATATATTTGTGGGAGAATTGTTTCATCAAAACTAGTTCTTCACTGCCTTTTTGTCTCTGACCACAGCTGTGGACAACCTATTTGTTGTTTACATAATTTCGATGTATAGACCTTTGTTTTTTCTTACTTATAAAAGCCCATTGGCTTGGCTTGTTTCTTGCCAGCTTTCCTTATCTTAAATTATGAGAACCATTTTATTTAATAGTCTAACCATATTCTTATGGTACCAGAAATAAAATAGAGCTTCCCATATGTTTAGGCAAGCAGTCTATCCTGAATTATATTTTGTAACGGCTCTAACCATTTTTAAATCACAAATGAGGAAGAAGGCAGGAGGGGACCCTCAGATCAAACAAGCTAACTGCTAACTGTCATAATAAATGAGCTGTCCAAATGATGCTTCTCTGAGGATAACACTGACCTATGGGGTGTTCCACTTCTTTCCTTCTTCTGTCAGAGACAACGCAACAAGAAGTTATTACTCAAGGGTCTGGGAACTACACATATAATGTCCTTCCTTAGCCAACACAGACTCACAATGTGTTGCAGTTTTTAATGCATCACGTGAGAAATTCATGACAGATCGCTAAGACAAATAAGCCTCCACACAGGGAGACTTTCATGACTCACAGTTGCTGGGATTGTAGTCCATGTTCCCTGGCCCCATAGTTTGGGGCCTGCAGTGGAGGATATGCAGTGTCGCACATGATGGACTAGCACTGCTTAATGCAAAGCTTCCTGGAAGCAGAGAAAATGGAAACATTGAAGGACACCAAACAATCTAGCTTTGACATTGCTGGTGACCTAAGACTTAACTATAAAAGACATTGGCACCTCGGGAGTTTTCCCTCAGCTTTCAATAATGTCCCTAACTTATGACAGCATTAGTGAATTAGTCTCGTGATCGTGTCAGAACTGTCACCATTGAATCACCTCTCTGTCATCAGATCCACCCGCTCAGGACCAAGCTTTAAATACAAGACCTGTTCAGAAACACTTCATATCCAACATGTAGTATATGTTAACGACTAAAAACAGCATCCCGAGCTTTCAGGTCTGTGATACACACATAACATTTACTATACAATCCTAAGAATCTGTGTTCAAATCCCAGAACATCCGAATAAAGCTACATACAGCTGCACTCACCTATGATGCCATGGCTCCTAAGGCCAAATAGGAGACAGGCACAGGAAAGGCCTAGAATCTCACTGGTTAGCTAGCCCAAGATGAACAGAAATGAGCAAGGGACCCTGCTTCAAAATGACGGGTGGCAACTGGAACTGGATCTCCTCTGACCTCCACACGTGTACCATGGGAGGTTTGTGCCCACATTCACACACAAACAATCATACACACACATATACCATACATACACAGAGATAAACAAGAAAAATTAGCTGGGGTGCCAGTGGTACACGCCTTTTAAATAGAGCACTTGAGAGGCAGAGGAAAGCAAATCTCTGAGTTTGTGGCCAGTCTGGTCTACAGAATGAGTTCCATGAAAGAAAACCCTGTCTCAAAAATGGGGGTGGGGTGACACCTGGAGGGATGGGTCAGCATTCAGAGCACTTGCTCCCTCTCACAGACCCAGGGTCTGTCCCCAGCATCCACATGGTACAGCTCATAACCATCAGGTCCAGGTTTAGGGCATCTGGCACCTTTTTGTCCTCTGTGGGTATATGCATTTAGCACATTTACATTCATGTAAGCATTAATTCATGGAAAATAAAAGCAAGTAATTCCTTAAAAAGAAAATAAGAAGCCATTGCTCTCCTTTAATATTGGGGATGTCTAGTCTATCTCTCAGCTATTGGTTCCCAGTCCTCCTTCCATTTCTCTTGAATATGCGCTTTGAATGGTTGCTATGTGCATGGTGCTTATTATGGATAATTGGATGGTTTTTACTATTCCTCCTGTGGTTGGGAGCCAAACCACTGAAAAGAAGGATCAAAATAAAGCTTCCAGCTTGCTACAGTGTATGTCGAAGGACAATGTTATAGTAATTAGTTATGTGGATGCCCTGAGAGCTCTGGATTAGGTGCCAGAGTTTAGAACTTTCATGTTTATATTCCAAGTGTCGCTGTTGTCACTTCCAGCTGTTTGCATGTCTCCTGCACTGCACTCAGATGCGGGGCCCATCAGCTCCCTGTTGATTCACATTAAACTCTCGGCTCTCACACGGCACCTGTCTTTAAGTCATTTCGTAAATGTCAGCTAATCGCACACCCTCAGGACTATTCAGCCTTGTCATGTGTATCACATGTGTAACTAGACCAATGTGCAACATGGATAAAAGCCTCAGTAAAGACTTCGCAGCGGTTGGCATCAAAGGCCAAACCCCAAATCCCTCCCAGCTTCATTTCTTAGCCCAATATTTGAAAACCAGAGTCCATTTCATGATAAAAAAAAGTATGTGGTGTAATGAGGAGCTGTGGGCTGTGTTCCCGCCGCCCTGCTCCCAGCTGCCTGGCTAGCTTATGCCCCAAAATAACAACACACAAATTGTATTCATTTAATCACTGCCTGGCCCATTAGTTCCAGCCTCTTACTCACATCTTGATTATCCTATATATAATAATCTGTGTAGCACCACAAAGTGGTACCTTACCGGGAAGATTCTAGCATAAGTCCATCTTGGGCCGGAGCTTCATTGTGTCTGGCTCAGAGAGGAGAGGCATGGCATCTGCCCCAGAGAGGAGAGGCATGGCTATTTATTAACTTCCCTTCCCAGCATTCTGTTCTGTCTACTCCGCCCACCTAAGTGCTAGCCAATCAAATAAGCCAGGCAGTTTCTATATCAACCAATGAAATCAACTCAAACAGAAGACCCTCCCACATCAATTTGGTTTTTTTTTTTTTTTTTTTTTTGTTTTTTTTTTTTTTTTTTTTTTTTGCACAGTCTTTGGACATCAGCAATGAAGCATCTTATTGACTGATACTTTAGCATCTTTATTGCTACTGGGGGATAAACAGACTAACTAATCAAGCAATTAATTTGGAAGGCAATTTTCACATCTTAACAGCTCAGTGCTCCAAGGCGAGCCACCATGTTGTTATCCTACAGCCCCATTGCCTTTGTCACAAGTTTTATTGATTTTCAGGAGCGATTGTTGTTCACATACATGACTCGAAGGCCTGCACCTGGATATAAGTATAACCTTCTTGGTAACCTATATATCAGAATTCGGTCTGAGGTCATTGGACAAACTACTTCTGTCTGCTGCAAGCATGTATCTAGTATCTCCAGGGAAAAGAAAAAGAACCATAGCTATTCTAAGTCAGGGCTCTGAGACATTCTTTTGAAGCAAAACAAACAAAATTACAATGTATTTATGGGCTCTTAGAATGATCTTTACCCGCAAATTGTAGACAGAATGTCACATTTCTTTATTCTTCATGCTCTGTCATTGGAACTGAAAAATTGCCTTAGCAACCTTTATTTGTTTATTTTAGCAAGGAATTTTTTAAAGAAGCTAGCCGTATTTACTCGTGTTTTTGGCAACTGTTTCAAAGGATTTTTTTTTTTTTTTGGAGTTCATTATCAGTTCACACATTTCTGTATCCCAGTATAACATCATTGCTAATAAAATGAGAATAAATACTTATTAACACTCAGAGCAGTAATTACCGTGAATTTGCATGGATAGTGGTTCCCGTCCATCAATACATGAAGGTCAGCTAATATAAGGGAGGAAGAGAGTAGAAAATTAAAATGTGAACACACTGAGAACAACACATTAAGAACTCAATGCAAAATTAGATGCTTCAAACAGACTCACAATAAAAGAGTGAAGGATAATGTAACATACACATCCCGGGACAGAATGTGGCAGGGATACTTTCAAGGCTGAAATGCTTTTAGAATGCTAAGACCTGTCTGTGGTTTGGAAATGTTTCAACCAGAGGTCCACCTGTGAAGAGGACTTGGTACACAAGTTGGCACCTTTGAAAGATGCTCAGGACCTGAGTAGTTCAGGTGTCATTGGAGACCCTTAGATGACCCAGAACACCATCCCTCTCTTGGTATTGCAGCCTCTTCATTCTTCTTTTTCTTCTTTTCCTTTCTGGTTTAGGAGGCGAGCAATTTTCTCACCTCTGAGCTCTTTCTTCCATTGTTTCAACTGTCAGAGGAAGAAAGCAATAAGATAATTTAGTCAGGAGCTGAAATGCCCACCTCCAAACTGTAAAATGAAATAAACATATTGTTTTTATAAATTAATTGATTCAGGTATGTCATTTACATGTTGGTAAGCTGACCAATGCAAACTCCGTCTTTTGCCAAATGTGTTAGCAGCTGCATATGAATCAGGACCTTCAGTAATACCTTGCATATTTCTTGTAATTGAGTTTATTAACACTTTTAAACTATGACTGAGTTTTTCTCTCTTATTGTATACCAACTTGAGTTACCCCTCCTTCCCCTTCTCCCATCCCCCCACCTTTACCCATTTTCACCCTCTGTCCACTCTTCAGAGAAGGTAAGGCTTTCCTTGGGGAGTCAACAAAGTCTGGCATACCAAGTTAAGGCAGGAATAAGCCGCTCCCTGCAGTATCAAGGCTGAGGAAGATATTCCTCCATAGGGAATAAGAACCAAAAAGTCAGTTCATGTACCCAGACTAAGTTCTGGTCCCACTGCCAGGGGCCCCCTCAACAGATCAAGCCATACATTTGTTACCCACATTCAGAGGGCCTAATTCAGTCATGCAGGTTCCCCAGCAGTAAGCCCAGAGTCCATGAGCTCCCCTAGCTTGGGTCAGCTGTCCCTGGTTTTCTCAATCATGATCTTGACTTCCCTGGCTCATTTGATCCCTCCTCTGTCTCTTCAGCTGAACTCCAAGAACTCAGTCCAGTGTTTGGCTGTGGATATTTGTGTCTGCTTGTCTGCTTCCATCAGTTAATAGGCATAGGTTCTATGATGACATTTAGGGTAGTCATCAATCTGATTATAGGGTAAGGCTAGTTCAGGTACTCTTTCCACTATTGCCAGGAGTCTTAGCTCAGCCATCTGGTACCCTCTTGTTCCCATCCCCATCCCCTCTATTCTATCTCTCCTCCCAGTTTACCCAGGAGATCTTAACTAGTTCCCTTTCCTGGGGCCCTCCCTGTGTGTCCCTCTTAGGTCCTCCTTTATACCTAGCTTCTTGGCATTGTAGATTGTAGCCTGATTATCTTTTGGTTTACTTCTAATATCCACTTATGAGTGAGTACATACTGTGTTTTTCTTTCTTGGTCTGGATTGCCTCACACAGTATCTTTTTTTCTAGTTCCATCCATTTGCATACAAATTTCAAGATGTTCAAGATGTCATTTTTTTAATGGCCGAGTAAATGCTCCATTGTATAAATGTACCAATTTTCTTTATCCGTTCATCGGTTGAAGGCCAATTAGTTGTTTCCAGGTTCTGGCTATTACAAATAATGCTGTTATGAGCATTTTATAGGGAGAAATTTTTACACTAAAAATGTTTGAGCACTTTGAAAAACATTTATTGTTAGAATGACACATGGATTTGATTTTATTTTTCTTCTTGTACATTATAAATGTTACCTAGCACTAGGTACAGGACTGGACAGATCAATGGTTCTTCACACTTTTCAGTTCCTTTCTGTGCACTGATGGTAGGTTTCATACCTAGTGACATACTAAATGCCAAGGTGGGGAAGTCACCATCCCTTCAGTCAAAACCTTTAAACAGTGAAGATCAAATTTCCACATCAATAACAAGGATGAACTTGGTGATTTCTCCTACATCACTTTCAAAAAGTACACAGAAAAGTAAAATTTCAGATTTGGTCTTCCACACTTAAGGTAGCAAGATGATAAATTTCTGGTATTTTTTATTGATTTTATTGAGTTATACATTTTTCTTTGCTTCCCTCCCTTTCTCTCTCCTCCCCTTTAACCCTATCCCATGGTCCCTCTGCTCCCAATTTACTCAGGAATTATAGTCTTTTACTACTTCCCATGTGGATTAGATCCATGTATGTCTCTCTTAGGGTCCTCGTTATTGTCTAGATTCTCTGGGATATGATTTGTAGACTGCTTTCTTTGCTTTATATTTAAAAACCACTTATGAGTGAGTAATATAATAATTGTCTTCCTGGGACTGGGTTACCTCACTCAGTATGACGTTTTCTAGTTCCATCGATTTGCCTGAAATTTTCAAGATCTTATTATTTTTTTTCTGCTGTGTAGTACTCCATTGTGTAAATGTATCACATTTTCCTTATCTTCTTTGATTGAGGGGCATTTAAGTTGTTTCCAGGTTCTGGCTATGACAAACAGTGCTGTTATGAACATAGTTGAGCACATTCCCTTGTGGTACAATTGAGCATCCTTTGGATATATACCCAAAATTGGTATTGCTAGGTATTGAAGAAGGCTGTTTCCAGCAGAGAACTCTCAACAGAGGAATCTAAAATGGCTGAAAGACACTTAAGGAAATGCTCAACATCCTTAGTCATCAGGGAAATGCAAATCAAAACAACTCTGAGATTCCATCTTAAACCTGTAAGAATGGCCAAGATCACTGATGACAATTTATGCTGAAGAGGTTGTAGGATAAAGAGAACACTCCTGCATTGCTGGTGGGAATGCAAACTGGTTCATCTCCTTTGGGTATCAATATGGCTATTTCTCAGAAAATTTCTGTTGTTTTAAGTTTCCTAGTCTATGCTACTTTGATACGGCAGCCTAGGAAACTGCTGCATAGTGAAATTATATTTATTTTCCATTTATGTAGAAAATTCTTTTAAAAAAACTATTGCAATGGCATTTAAAAGAAAAAATACAAACTTATGAAACTAGCAGAATATAATCCAATATGCAAAAGCAAATTATGTCACTAGAGTTTACAATGAAGAATTAAAAATAAACAACTAAAACACTATAATTTTGTGACTATTAAACTTTTAAGGATAGATTGTTATTCTTCATCTGTGATCCCTACAATGACAATGAAGCAATGTGCAGTAATTAAATGACAAGTTAACCTACTACACCCCAGACTGAAAGGTGCAATTGTTAATGGAACCCTGAAATTCACAGCCCTTCCCTTTGAGAACTCTAACAGACTATTCTTTCTTTTACTTTTTCCTGACTTTCAGTGAATATTGGAATTCAATTGGCAGTAACAGAAAATCTTTCAAAACAGTGGAGATCAAGAAAAAGTGGAGATCCTCAGTTTTCCCGAACCAGTTCCTATATAATGAATAATGAAGTTTGAATAATAATATAGTCTGATTGCTCAGTAGAATGGAAGATCCAGAAATTGGCTTAATAAGATACTTGATGTTCAACAACAGCAACAACAGCAAGAACACAGTCATTGTTAACTTTCCATATCTATGGTAAACACTAAGAGAAACAACTAATGGAAGAGAAAATTATTTCAGTCTTATGATTTTACACTTTGTAGTTTTTGTTCTCTCTCTCTCTCTCTGTCTCTCTCTCTGTCTCTCTCTCTCTCTCTCTTTCTTTCTCTCTCTCTCTATTTTTTTCAGTCAGTCTTAGCACATTCCCCAGGCTGCTTTAACTCACCCTGTAGCCTACCAAGCTGGCTTCAGATTCAATATCTTTCTACCTCTTCCTCCCAAGTGCTTTAAGTGCAGGCATTTACCACTGAGGCCAGGTTGACTATCAAGGTCATGTGTAAAAACAAAAACACAATAGACAAGAACCAGAGTAAAAGGGATGGGCCCAATAATGAACCAGACCACATGAATTTGTCCATGGTCCCTTGCTAGGCATCATTTATCAACGATATCATCTTACAATAACACATCAAACTGTAAATGCATCGATTATATTAGAGTTCTCCTGATGTAACTGTGTTTCAGTAACTGGATGCAACAGCTTGCTATCAAACCATTAAAACATTAGCTTTTGGGAGTGACATTTCATATTCAAGCCATAACCAACCCCTAGGGAAATATTTGAGAAAATATCAACATTTTACTAAGTGGTTTTGTAAATAGTGGATATTCACAGAAGGTGAAATTAAATAAACCTGCACCTCACCTAAAAATGTTCTTATATTAAGGTAGATTATGTATATGTATACATGTAACTAGAATTAGCAAACAAATAAGAAAATATTAAAGAAGCTACTATGCTACTGCAGTATGTTAGAAATTTTTGAAATGGCACAAAATACCAGACTTCTAAAAGAAAAGTTATGACTTTGACTTTATCAATTTCATATCTTCAAAAGAAATCTCTAAAGCAGATGTGAAAAATAAGCAGAGGAACTTAATAATAAAATGGGAGGCTTTGTGCCAATTATATCTCGAACTACTAGTACTGTCAAGAAGTTTGACCAATACTTCTCACAGGACAATAGATGCCTGAGAATTTCAAAAGGAAGAGGTTTAACACCAGGCTTCATTACAAAAATATAGATTCAAATCCATCATGAGGTGCTTCACATACTTAATGGACAGAGAGAGATGAAAATGCTTAAAATACCCAATAGATGGGAGAGTGTCAAATACCCTAACTAGTTCCTGACACTTAGTGCAGATACAAACTCTTACAATCCCTTTGAAAGGCAATTCCGATTCTTTAATGTTAAATGTTTCATGGGGGAAAGCAGTGCTACACCGGGAAAGGAAATAAGTCTTAAATCCATATAAAGACTCATACATGGATGGGAAATGGTACTTATAACAGCTGTGATTGGGGGGGGTTTTCAAATGTCCATCAACAAAAATTTAAAAGTCCTACATGCGTACGGTTATACCCATAAAAAGGAAAGTATCACTGATTAATAGCACAATACAGATTCATGTTATGACTATCAAGCAAGTAAAAAAGCAGCACAAAACTCAAGACATTTATACTCTAATGAAATAAAGAGAGTGGTGCCAGGCTGTTAAGTTTTGCCATGATCTAAGAACAGAGGAAATGACTGTGCCTCAGATGGCAAGGGGGGCGTTGCAGTCTATAAATATGTCCAATATTGTGACTGTGATGAATGTTGTAAGACTGTCCAACTGTCTAAATTCACTTAACATATAAACACACTTCATTGACATATACATTTGCAGTTTGTTACTTGCCTGATAAGGTCAAGTATTTGAACACTGGATTTCAGCTGGAGTTGTTCTGAGAGTTTGTGGAAGCTTCAGGGGAGGCACCTCACTAGTGGCAATGAATAACACACAAACACACACACACACACACACTGAGAGAGAGAGACAGAGACAGAGACAGAGAGACAGACAGAGAGAGAGACAGAGAGAGACAGAGAGAGAGACAGAGAGAGACAGAGAGAGACAGAGACAGAGACACACACAGAGAGACTTGAGCTTTCATAGTCTGGTTCTACTTTCTATTTATCCTTCTCTTCTTGTTCTACCAAGATATGGTAAGGCACCCTAACTACACTTTTGTCAACAAGAAGCCTCCTGCTACCAAACCTTCTTGACAAGAAACACTATACCTTCTCAAAACGTAGGCTGAAGATGCCTTTCTTCCCATAAATAACTTCTTGCTAGGCATCTGGTGACAATGTAAGTTGCTAACACAATACTTAAATAAGGTTTATCAAAATAACCAAAAATCAAAGTGCATTACTTACATCCTCATTTAAAAATGAATATTCTTTTTGTAATACTTGGAGATTTTTTGAAAGTTAGCTGTGAAGAGTGGGCATCATTTAGAAAGATACAGTGTCACCCAAGTGTGAAACGATGCTCCCATGCTTGAAATATCAGCTCTACTTGTGATAAGACACTATAAGATTGGTTGGTTGGTTTTTGAGATGGGGGTCACACTATGTTTCCCTGGTTGGCCTGGAATTTGCTGTGTAGAACACAGGCTAGCCTCTTACAGGAAGAGATCTGCTGACCTCTGCCTCCTTATTGTGGGATTTTTAGCAGGTGCCAGCACTCAGCAGCAAGGATCTATTTTAGAGATAGCTTTGATAATATTTGGTGATGACCTAAATGTCCTAGATAATGGCAGAAGAGGAAGGCCCAGTAAAGTACTATTGACGATCTCTGATATAAATAGACGCAAAGACAAAATGAAGACATTATTCCATCAACACTCTCACCAGCTTCCTTCCAAATCTCGTCTAACATCTATTTCTTCTTGATGTAAGGTTCAAGTCACTTCAACTATAAAACCTAGCTCTCATAATAAAATGTCTAATAGAAAGCAAGCTTTCAGCCTCACATGAAGAATAAAGGCTCTTTTTATCTCTGGAATTTCTAGAAATGCATCCTGCATTCACTTATTTTATGTCTGTTTTTTTGGTTTCCTTTTTATCAATTTTAAAAGTGAAGTATGTTCTTCAATCCACTTATGCCTGTGCCTATCTGAATCTAAACTGTTGAGAGGAAATCTCAACAATTCTTACATGACTTTTCAGTTTGGTTTTAGGTGATATTTCAGGCTTAGACATGTTTTGTAAAAATAGCCTGTGAGAAGGAAACTGGACTGTTCACAATTCATGTCATCACTAGAGTTCTACTTGTAGCTAGTTTGGATTCTTTTGGTTGTTTAAGCTTACTTTTTAAAGTGTAAGTAGCACAACATAGCCATTTTTGTTAAACACTTTAATTTCATTCAAATATTAAGTTGCAACTACAGACATCCATGGAATATTAGGTTGCCACCTTGACTTTGGTTTCACCCATATTGTGTCATGAGACTTGTGTGAGAAAGGAGCTGGAAAGGGCTCAGCTACAGGTGTCTCTGGGAGAGAACTCTGAAAATCAATTTACTGAAGACAATTATGACTCACTTATATCCTGCTTCTCTGTTGTCTAGGAAAACTATGCTCCTCTCTCGAATAAGTTGAAGCTGAGGATGTACATCGAGAAGTTCAGCCTCAGCTTCTTCCTTGACTCATTTCTGTGCTGTTGCATCTATTGGACTGAAGACAGATCATATTTGCACCAGTGCCACCAAGGAGGGTATATCAAATTCTTTCTAATTTCCATGACAGTTCCCTCATTGTCTCTTACTGATCAATAACTATCTAATAAAACTGTGGGACAATTAATGTTATTTTAATTTCATCACGTCTCTTTTAAATTCATATCAGACAACTGCCAAATACAAAATTTATTATAACTCTCAACATAATAAAAGAAAGTCATTTAAGGGAAAAATAAGAAAGGATTGATATTGTCCATGATTTACAAATATTACTAAAATCTTCTATTTCACTGCAGAGTTTTCCTGAGTGGGGAGCAGAAGATAGCGTAAAAAGTTTGAGCAGCCAGGGACCATTACAGAAAACCGCTTGTCATCAAAATAAAGTGAACAGTAGACCATTGGGTATCCAGCTCAGTGGGTGAATCTTCAACATCTCTCTCCCATATAAGGCTCAGGGAAGAGAAAGACTAGGGCTAAAGACAGGAAAGGTTTGCTATGAGACTGTGCCTCCAAGAAATGACATGAAAATTTTAACAAAATGGTTACTGACAGTTACTTAAGCAATGACAACGACATCAGATTTGCTAAAATGGAAGGTGGACTCTTATGGAGCCCCTCCCTTAGACAAAGAATTACAGGCAATTAACAACTTCCTGGTGAAGGCAAATTAATCTTTCCCAGGTCTGACTCCTCTGTTAGGTTATCAAATACTAAGTGGTCAGCTCTGAAATCATATACATATACATATACATATACATGTATATAAATACACACACACACACACACACACCCATATATATATATATAAAACAACACTAGATACATCTGCCGTTATTTATGTATTCATGCATGTATGAATATATACACATATATAGTCACTTATATTTAGTCAATTAATTTGAAGGATCACTATGTAGACAGTTGGAGGGAGAAGATAGAGGGGAAATTTTATGCAAAAAATTTTAATTTTAAAGTTTTGCAAACAGAAATTAGATTTACTCATAAAATTTTATCATAATTCCTTTCCTTATATTTATTTCTATTTTATCATTATGTGTATGTTTGTGTGCTGGAAACTGAACTTAAGTCCTCTGCAAGTGCATCATGTACTTTTAGATGATGAGCAATCTCTACAGACTCCAAGATTCCTTTATATATATATATATATATATATATATATATATATATATATATATTATTTAAGTATCAACTCAAAATGTTGAACATTTCCATATACCCGCTTTGAGGTATTTTACAATGTTTTCCTTAGAATCATGACTACTCTCAGGTCTTTGGGCTTAGGTCAGACAGGCAAAGAAACACATGTTCGCAAATGAAATGCCACTTAAAATAGTAACCCCAGAATACAATTCATAAACTTCTACATTAGCATTTATATGTAATGGTTCCAGTTTTAACAGCTGTGATTGAGTTTTCAAAAGGCTATTCAAGTTTCCTCACACTGATAATGGAAGAATACTGATATTTATCAAGAAATATTTATTTAAAAATAATTGGTGCTAGGGATTTAGAACCAAGCCTGAAACAACTTGGATTCGTGAAAGATAATATCTGTTCAAAAGATTTCTAAATCCTCTGACAATAAACTAAGATAATCCAATACTTGTTCAGTTAGTTAATATTAATAACAGTTTAAATAAAAGATTTTCTTGTAGGTAACTGACTGTTCACTATTCACCATTTCTGTCATGCTAAGATGGAAATGGGCTCTTGATAATTGATTATTGACTGTGCATATTTGCATACATGCATATGCATACTGGTGAGATTTATCTGCCTAAAACATCTCCTTGATCTCTGGGATTATGTATTTCATTAGAGGACTGAAAAAAACAGGATAGCAAGATATGATTAGCTTGTTCTATTATTTAAAGATTTAGTTTTACTTATGCATGTTGTGTTTGTATGTGTGTGTGTGTATGCATACTCACATGTATGCATGCCAAAAGAGGCCAAAAGAGTGCCTTGGATTCCCTAGAGATATAGGGAGTCACAAGCTTTACAACACTGGCCCTGGGTGTGGGTGTTGGGCAAAATCAAAACAAAGCAAGACAAAACAATCAAGTCATTTACAAGAACAATTGTTCTTGACTACTGAGCTATTTCTTCAGGTCCTACTTGTTCTATTATAATACAGTGACCATAAAACCCTATTTTGTCCTTGGTTTCTCAGTCCTCCTCCACCGTCAGCCACATTCAGAGAGTCCGGTTTGGTCCCCTGTTCGATCAGTCCCAATGAACATGAACTCTACAGCATGGACGGGCTCACTGTGAGCCTTGTCAGTTTGGTTGATCACCTTCCTGGACTTAGGGGGAGCTGGGAGGACCTTGGACTAAACATAGTGAAGGGAACCCTGATGGCTCTTTGTCTTTGGAGAAGGGTGGAGTGGGGGTATGGGTGGAAGGGAGGGGAGGGAAGGGGGAGGAGAAGGGGAGGAGATGGAAATCTTGAATAAAAAATGAGAAAAAAAAACCCTATTTTGTTTGCTATCAACTATAACTGTCCTCAATTCCTTTCTTTTGTTGCTGCTCAATGTTTCTTTGGGTCGTAGGATGAACTTTTACCCTATGATCATTTGCTTTACCATAGCAAAAATTTAAATGCTATTGTCTGTATTGGAAATTCTTTGCTCCAGCCATCAACCCCGAAAAGGGCATTTCTCTGACAGTGGCAATACTTCTACCCTAGTAGCTGAAATTCTATGTCATCTGTATTATAACACTCAAAATCCAGAGTACTAGGACAAAAGTTGAACCACTACCTTCATGGAGTGTTTTATTTACTTTTCCATTGCTGTGATAAAACATGATGACCAAGTCAACTTATAAAAGAAAGCATTTAATTGAACCTATGGTTCCAGAGATTTACAGTCCGTGATGGCAAAGGAATGACGTGACGGCAGGAACAGCTGAGAACTTACATCTTGAACCATAAGCAGGAGACAGAGAGAACACTGGGAATGCCATGAATTTGTTTGAATCTAAAAGCTCATCCCCAGTGATGAGTACATTTCCTTCAACAAAGTCATATCTCCTTATCCTTGGCAAATGGTTCCACCAACTGGGTCAAGTATTCAATCATATGGGCCTATGTGATTCAAACCATCACATACACACATACCTAGGGATAGTGAAGCACATACACAATCCTAGCACATTGGAAGCAAAGATAGGAGGATTTTTAGGTTATGTCAGTTTTGGATAGCTGATGATATCATATATAATAAATGAATATTAATATAATGCCTTGAGATTTAAGTTTTGATGAGACTGGAAGGGTTAGTATACTGCTAATAGAATCATTAAATGTGGATAAAGGTCTTATGGGCAGGGGAGTTTTCTTGAGCGAATCTCGGTATTTAAACAAGTGAAGACATGCTTTGGTAGAATGTTAAACATTAACGAAATGAAGGTGAGAAATACAAAATCTAGCACACACTTTAATGCATTTTGTAGTTAAGTTATGCTGATTTTTAGTGACAGTGCATCAAAAATGGCTTTCTGAATTTTTCTGCAATGCTATAATTCTCTATGTTTTTGTTTTTGGGGAGATGACACTGTTTCTACTTGTGGAGGAAAAAACCTGTTACTTAAATTGGTCTGTATTAAATTATCTTCTTTAATTGGAAAGCGCCAATTGTTTCAGATTACGGGGAGGAATATTTTTCAAATTCCTGCACACTAAGGATTTTTAGACTTAATTTTGCTTTGTTGTTGTGATCTTACATACAAGCAGATGTCACTTCGAGTCCCAAACAACGCCATCTACTTTCTGACTTCATTTGAGTTCTATTATGTCCATCACGGTCACTTTAGCTCTTTAGTGCGAAGATACCCAAGTCCAGTTCTCCAGTAAAAAAAAAATTATTACTTATAAAGCTTTCTTTATTTAGCAAGTAAATATACATATATAAAAACAGAAATAGAATTTGAAGTAAACAACTTTCTCTCATTTTTTGCCATTGGTAGTTTCTATTTCCTAGCAATAGTCATTATAATTAATATTTGAAAATGAAATTATATGCTCATCCTTAATGACATATGAACTATCATGTTCCCTTACAAAAATTTTGATTGTTCTCTAGAATTTGTAGATACCACTTATTCTTTTCCATGGGCAATAGTGAACAGTAACTCTTAAATTATTTTTTTAATTTAACCAGTTTTTATAGGTTCTTACAAAAAGAGAGGCTTCGATAATTATTTTGGCACACATTGAGATAAAATGTATTTTTAAATTCTAGAAGATTTCTCTCTCTCTTTTTATTTCTCTCCCTCCTATCATCTCAACATTTGTATGTGTACATTTGTGCTTTGCATTTCTGCTGTGCATATATACATATGTATTTATATTTCCTGTTTTGGGTCATGGGAATATAGATTTTTACTTGTGAAACTCATTTTTATATGACAATCCTTAGAAATTTTATTGAGAATCTTGACAAACATCTTGTTCTCTAGAATAACATTGTTTAAATAATGAATTAATGCAGAAAATAATAAAGTTATCATATTTCATATGAGTGATATTTTACATAGACCATATGTTATATATTATATGTGTACTCTGTTTAGGAGCCAATTTAAATAGAAAATGAGACGGTGTCACAAGAACAAGGAGGCAATGATGTCACAAGAAATTTAAGAGCAACATCTCTTTGGGACTTGAGAAATGACTAGTTAAGAGTACTGGTTACACTCATAGAGGACCCATGTTTGAATCTTAGCACAAGACAACAGCCTAATAATCATATGTAACTCCCATTCCAGAGGGTTTGATGCCCTTTTCTGTACTTTGCAGTAACCAGGCACATACACATATCATGAAAATACATACATACAAATAAAGCACTCATACATATAAAAATCAAATAATTAGTGAAAAAAATAGATCAAAATCTTGGGAGCCAGACAATTGTTGGCTGTATTTCAAGTTTGTAATAAATTGAACAAATTTACATATTTCTTAGTTATACAAGTAGAGAAAGAGATAGGCCTGGAGGGATGACATAGTGGTTAAGGGCACTTGCAAAGGGCTCTATTTCAGCACCCATATACGGCATTCGCAACCACCTGTAGATTTAGCTCTAGGGGTTCTAATGATAATGTAAAATAAAAAATATTCAACTCAGTTAGGTGTTTGTAGAAATAATTTGTATAAGAAACTGAGTATATTAATTTGTCTTCAGTGTGGTTACAAATATTTGCTTTTTACAATACACTTTATTCTTGTCCCTCTTGATAATACCTTTCTCTCTCTCCCCTTTACCCCCGGGACCCATTTGTATATTTACATTTCTTCCTTAGAAGTCTCTTGAAAGATATTGGGTTATAAATTTTATATAAAGGCACAAATTTACCTATAAATTCCAGAAAACCTACATTTGTATACAAGAACTCTTCATATACAGTTATTACATGCTAGTCTCAATAATCCATCCATTACAAGGAAACTTAGAAACTTCTAGAAACATAATTGCAAAGTACTTCTGTCTTACATGCTGCCCATGTGACTTCTAGGACTATGGTTTTGAAGGTTCCAATGTTGCATCTTAAATCTACAGGAATGAATGGTGTAGGTATCAGATAAGGAGTAGGTTGGCTCTTCTGTTCCTGTAACTCTGCTCTCCCTAAACAGAAGCAAAGCCAGCTGTGTTTTCATGCAGTTCCCCACATAACACTGCAAGTCTTTTGTAATTTCTTAGTCGTGTTAGATGCTGCCAATGTAAGCAAATCCTCAGCTCACCCTCCCTACTGGTAAATACGCATTATTTCCCCTTTAAAAGGTATTTCCATTATTGTACTTTATTTCAAAATTTCTAGCCAGCTTAATATTTTCCTATTAGTAAAACATCAACCCAACTGGAAATCCACGATTTCAGATAAAAAGAAATTTATCCTATATGTGATTGTGCTTCACCCTGTCTGCCTTTTGACCTCAGTTCTTTATTATGTTTCTAATTGTGTATATGAGATACAGTTAAAATTAGTATTCAGTAATTCAAAACTAAAAATCAAATAACAGAAACCATATTTCAACTATAAGAGGCCTTTTTGAATAAAAAATAGCAGCAACCAGAAACCTCTACTGCTAATGTTCTGAATCACCTTAGCGTTGTTTCTCAGAAAGTATTTGTCACTAAACAAAGTGCCACAATACTGCGGAAGACACAGTCACTATCTGGGTGATGGAGCATAGAGGGAGCTGTTGCCCAAGGCATGGTAATCCGTTCAGCATTGCAGGCAAATTTTCCACTCAAGCAGAATATTTTCACTGCTAAGACCTGAATTCATAGTTAAAATGTGAAGTGAAATGTCAGTGAGGTTGGTATTTCTGGAAGGAAATTATAATAAAAATTATCTCTAGCCTTTTTACAGAGGAAAATTTTTATGGAAAAAATGTCTTTTATTATCCCAAACAAAAATATCTTTAAGAAGATGGAGATAATTCTGCATTGTTTCACATAACATCGTATCCACTTTTATGCTGATGAAATTTATTGCGGAGAACATAGCTTTGACTCATGCTTTAAATTTGAATCATATATATCTGGAGAAATTAGATAAATTATTTTCAAATATTAGCTTATAACATTATTTGCTGGTAGTTGGAAACTATAAATTTATGATTTAAGTGGTATTAGATATGATTAAGTGATTATATAAGGTCAAAATCATGGTGATTTATAGCCCCATAATCGCCATAAAAATTCATTACACATATGTGACAAAGAAACATTTGGCTGGTGACAGAAACTGAAGACAAACAGCATTCTAAAGTAATTGAACATATAATCTGAATTTGTGCCACCTGGTTAGTTGTGAATTAGCCAACATGAATAATAACATTTCCTAAGAGTGTACCCCATCAATTAGTATTTAAACATGAACTGTCACATGAATTGACACATTATGTGATATAATTTAAAATAGCTTTTAAAAAAGTGCTCTCATGAAAGACCTCTTGAATGTCCTGTGATAAATATATATTCCATGATTTCCCGTGGCCATTGCAGCCAGCCTATAACACTATAAATGATGGTTTGGTCTTTCTTAGTCACTTGACAACAACTAGGATGCCATTATTAATGGCCTTATCTTTTCTGTTAGGATTCAGAGGGGCACCTGAGAGGTGCAGAAGAAGCCCCTGGAGGAGAAGGACTTCAACAATGTATGGAGCCCTGATGTCGAGACATTAAGGAAATGTGAAGGTGTCATTTAAAAATAGCTACACAGCAAAAAAATAACGACATCCTGAATTTTTCAGGAAAATGAATGAAGCTAGAAAACATAATTTTGAGTGAGGTAACCCAGACCCAGAAAGACAAGTATCACATGTACTCCCTCATAAGTGGTTTTTAAACATCAAACAAAGACAACCAGCCTACAAACTACAATTGCAGAGAACTTAAACAACAATGGGGACACTAAGAGAGACTTACATAGATCTAATCTACATGGGAAGTAGAAAAGGACAAGATCTCCTGAGTAAATTGGGAGCATGGGGACCTTGGGAGAGGGTTGAAGGGGAGAGGAGAGGCAGGGAGGGGGAGCAGAGAAAAATGTAGAGCTCAATAAAAATCAATAATTAACAAACAAAGAAACAAACAAAAATAATAGAATAGCTATTTTGCTTACTTTAGGAGTTCCAGCTGTAGTATCATTGACTCTAAACTTTCCAGTGCAAAATCTCTGTTATACCTTCTGTATCCTTCTGTGTGCCTAGAAAATGAACAAATTCAAGCAGGATTTATGGCATGTTGTTTTGGTGATTTCTTATTAATGTTCTCAGATGAATGTTTTATAGTCACACACATATATATGTATATATATATTTATTGAAGATAATATTAAATAAGAATTATTATATTGTTCTTATTAAATAAAAATAGGTATGTTCTCATTGTTTAACATAATATTTAAATTTTGGCCCTAGAAATGTGTTATGATACTATGATGAACAAGGTCATCTTATGGTTACAACTACAGTGCCTTAAATATTTTATTATCTTATGACTTTTACTGCATTCCTATGTGGTAGAAGAAAACACTCATGGGTGGAAGGTTTAGACAGTATTGCCAAATAAGCAAAGGAATATGTTACAATACACGGTCCCTTGTTCTATTATTTTCACTAATATAGCTCTTTCAAAAACTTCAGATAAACATATCATTTATATTTCATGTTATTGAGGAAGATACAGATGAAAATGGAGAGAATATTCAAATTAGAACAGCATGTTTAATTACTACTAAATTCTAGACCCTCTTTTGTCAAAGAGAATGGCTAAATGAACCGCAAAATACACAGATGTTCTCTGGTTAACATTTGCTGCTATGGATATGGACCAAAATAAGTTAATGCAATTTTGAGATGTTGGTTGAGATGGCATTTTGACAGGTTGAAAGGATATATATGAAGTGAATGAGGAACATTATAACAATAATTATAAAACAGGAGAGATTAAACATGAAATTAACAATTTTATAAACAGAAAGAATGAGAAGCAAACAAATCAAGGAAAAATGGCTCACCATGGTTTTTAATGCTAGGGTCAAACCAGGAGCCTTGCAGACACTGGATTTCTACTGCACAATATCTAATCCTTTCTCACTTAGATTTTGATAATGTGCAAACTTTTCACATAAAAAGATTATTAGTAATATATAACAAAACTACACACTCAATTTCTAGGTATTGCTTTGAAGATATACATTCACTATTACAACAGAATATAAGAATCAGATATTCACTGCAGTGATATTTTAAACCTCAAGTTAGAGGAAGCTGCCTCAGTGTTCCACCGCACGAGAGGGCGGGGGGAATCTAAATGCATGAATGGAAGAAGAGAGAGCTGTCCTCTGACCTTCACTCATGATGCTTTTCACACGTGTAAACACAAGCGCACAGTAATACAATTCAAAAACATAGTTTGATACAGTTCAAAATATATTTTGAATTTGTCGATACAATAGTGAGAAGGTAAATGCTAAATGATAATGCTGAATTAGACTGATAAAGATACATAATAAGAACAGAGAATAATGCAAGTAGTGGCTTTAACAAATTCTAGGGTTGGCAGAGACTTGACTCTAGAGGGGTTCCCAGGTGTCCAGGAAGACGCCCCCAGCTAGGTCCTTGGGCAGCTGAGGAGAGGGTGCCAGAAATGTCCAGATCCTATTGCCATACTCATGAATATCTTGCATATCACCATAGAACCTTCAACTGGCATTGGATGGAGAAAATGACAGAGCCCCACATAGGAGCACCGGAGTGAGCTCCCAAGGTCCTGATGAGGAGCAAAAGGAGGGAGATCATGAGCAAGGAAGTCAGGACCGTGAGGAGTGCGTTTACCCATTGAGACGGTGGGACAGATCTAACGGGAGACCACCAAGTCCAGTTGGAATGGGACTGATGGAAAAGGGGACCAAACCGGACTCTCTGAATGTGGCTGACGGTGGAGGAGGACTGAGAAACCAAGGACAACGGCAATGAGCATGAACTCTACAGCATGGACGGGCTCACTGTGAGCCTTGTCAGTTTGGTTGCTCACCTTCCTGGACTTAGGGGGAGCTGGGAGGACCTTGGACTTAACATAGTGAAGGGAACCCTGATGTCTCTTTGTCTTGGAGAGGGGTGGAGTGGGGGTATGGGTGGAAGGGAGGGGAGGGAAGGGGGAGGAGGAGGGGAGGAGATGGAAATTTTTAATAAAAATAGAGAGAGAAAAAATGAGAATATGCTTAAGAGTATGACTTTCTTTTTCTCAAAAAAAGGCTCATCAGTAAAACCAGAAGCCAATAAAATGGCTACCTGTGGTGGTGGCAAGTGGGCAGGAATAGGGACAGAACTCTTCTGAGCAAGAGCTTGAATATCGATGGCTGGGAGTCAGGCAACTCAACACGAATACTGCTAAGATTATAGATGAGCCAAAATGAGAAAAGGAGAAGTTTCTTGTGCTATATTTGAACTACAAATGTCATTTTATATACTCCATAATTAATTCATTTAAATTGAGTAGCAATATTCAAGTTGACAGTACAGTAAATTCTTAGACGGTTATGAAATACCATTGTCTAAAAGGACAAGAGTGACAGGACAGGGATGAGAGGGAAATAAGAGAGGGTGATTAAGGGAAGTAATCATATATATATATATATATATATATATATATATATATATATATATGTATATATACATATATATATATGGACAACTGGCTGAGGCCAGGGCATCATTAGAGGCAGCACACAAAGAGCCTGTGTTAGGATAGGATGGGCTATAAACAAAGAAAAGAGGGTAAGAGTAAATAAAGGAAAATTTAACTAGGTATATTAAAAAGAATTTAGATTTTCAAATTACTGAAAAATAATATAATAGACCATAATACGTAAAATTTACTGGTAGTAGTCTTCAGTAACATTAAAAAACTCAAAAGTAAAGGGTAAAATACCAAGGAAGAAAAAAAATGGAAGATAAAAGCCTGTATACATAGCTAAAATATATAGAATTAAATAGATTAATACTTCAGAGACACAAAGATGAAAGTTGTTTACTCAGGGGTTGTCAAAGGATGCCAAATATTTTGGATGCAGTTTGCTGGGTTAACACAGCCTTTAAGCAACCTCAGGAGCTGATTTCATGCATGTGTTGTTAAAATGATGGTGAAAGAGATCATTTCACGTGAAAGTTCTAACAGTCACCATTTTAATATCACTACCACTGGCTTTATTTATCACCTGCTGTGATGCATTAAAAACACAGTCTGAACAGCGATGGGTTCTCCCTCCCAAATGTTCCCACTAGGAGTCGAATTATAAGGAAATATGAACAAATCTAGATTGTGACATAGTTGAATGATGACTTCTTTTCATTAATCCATGCTCTTTAAAGTTACCTTTCAGTCACCATGTATGCATTGTAGGGGGGTCTACCTGTGCTACGAGTGTGCAGACAGAGCTCATGCATTAGTTTCCTTTGTTACTTTACTGCAAAATATTGCACACGCTGAGAGATGGTGGGAACATAGTATTTTAATCTAGACCATCAGACCACAATTCCTCCCCCAGTGAAATAACATGTAAGGAGTATCTAAAGTAAATGGTAAGGAGTCATTCAAGATCAAATCCAAGCATCCTCAGCATACTGAGGGACTAGCCAATAGTCACCTTAATTGCAACAGACTAAAGAAATAGAAAATGTTTGAGTGAGGTCACTAGGAACCGTGTCACATAAATCAGTCCGCAAATACCATCTGAGTTGCTAAGTTGTCTGTTATGATAACACAATTCCAAAAATAACCACTATATAAAAAGAAAAAAGGTTGTTTTGAAGTTTTGACGGTTGCCATCCATAATAAGACAGCCCTTTGCCTAGGGCCTGTCAGGAGAAAGCGTGCTGTAACAGAAGTATGGCAGGACAAAATGATACCTCATGCCCAGGAAACAAAAGAGAAGAAGAGAGCAGCCTCCAGCATTCTTCAGCAGAGTGCAACACCAGCTTCCTAAAACTCCTCCACAGCTACATCCAGGAACCTTCTGGAAAAAGACAGGATCTAGACCAGAGCAATGTGATAAGGAAATTTAAGGCAAAGAAAACTCATGGAAAAAGAAGGTTCCTTTACATAATAATTCAAGTTAACAATACTCTAGTTTTACTGTACTATCTCTCTCTGTGTCCTTTAGTTTTTTAAAGCCTGTCCTAGAACTAGCTCTTGTAGATGAGGTTGGCCTGAACTCACAGAGATCCACCTGCCTCTGTTGGAATTAAAGGTGTATGTCACCGCTGCCTGGCTGGACAGTACCATATCTTATAACATTTCCTCTATGTTCATAAATATCTCCATTCAAACAGGGGACACTCTGAGATCCATGAACGCCTCTGGAAAAAAATTAAATGAGATAATTTTCTCAAATCACAAATTAGAAACTGAGGCACATTAGTGTGTGATACAATTAAATATTGTTTGTCACTAATCCCAGGCCTCTGACTCATGCCTGATACAGTGTCAGAATTTAACTATTTCAGCTGAGTCATTTTTACTATTGGTAACTATTAAGTGCTTTAAAATATTTTTAATAAATTTAAATTGTATAATAGGATAAAAAGTATATATGACAGATGACTAAAATTTAATAAATAGCCACTGTCCCTTGAAGGGAGGAGAGATGGTAGGAAGGTATTGAAGGCCATATTTTACCAGGTTCCTCATTTGCTAGTACAGGCATTGGGGAGCTGCCAGCAGGGGAGGAATAGAAAATTCTCCGAAAATGCTTAATTTCATTTTCAATTTAAGTAGCCAGAGTCAACTCAAAGAAATAGTCCCTGGAGTGAAATTTTGCAGCTGAGAAATTCCTTCAAATCTTTCCCATTCTGCTGCTAACGTTCCTTAAAGCAAGAAATAGGCAGCTTGCTTCTTTTCTTGTTTTAGTCACATCTAAGGGAAGAAAATCCCCTTGATGCTCCCTCTTGTCTACGTTTAATAACATCTCTGTTGACTGTCTAATGGTGCTATCTAAAGCAGATGGACATGCGTGTCCATTTATGGGGTTTGCTTTAGGCCAGCATCTCTCTCTGTTCTCCAGTGGTGTTTCCCCAGAAGCCAAGGGGTACTTCACAGTAAGATCAAGGTGGGATACATGGCCTCATGGGTTCCCCACAAATTCTGACTCTTTGAAAGAAAACATAAAAAACCATAAAGACGAAAAAAATATGATGCAATGCCTCCAGCTGAAAATTGGAAGAGAATTAAAATATCACATACCCTTAGAACCCCATATCCTACTTTTGAAGATATAGCTAAGTTAATAAAGGTAGTCATTTGTGGAAATAAGACTATCACACAGTCAGAAACATCATTACAGAATAAAGCAGAAACCATTCAGGAAACAAAACCTGAATAGAATTAACATCTAAATAGATCGGGTGGTTTACAGTAGTCAATTTTAGAGCTGTGGCATAACCCAAGTGCTTATCCTTGCCTTATGCTTAAAACAGGGAATGCTTGGTTTTAATGAATGAGACTTTATAATCTGTTCTATGAATCAAAAGAGAAATTTCTAATTAAACCCTGAAAGTTCTGGGCTTTATTTACCTCATAAAACTTAGCAAATCTGAGAAGCTGACTTATCATCTAAGCAAGGAATTCCAATTTTCTACATTGACTGGTACATGCTAAGCTTATGTTTATAGTTGTATTGTTTCTATATTCCTTGACATTGTTGTCCCAAAATCTTGTGTCAAGTACTCTTAGTCATCTGACCAGAAAGTTCTCTAAGTGAAGGTTGCTGCCGCCTTTGGAAAACTTGAGTTCTCAATGTCATGGTCATACAATTGCAGTCATTGTGAAAGTACTAAATCTTTTTTTTTTTTTTTTGTGGGATTAGAAAGAGGAGGATTTTCTTTTTCTTTTTTTTCTTTTTTTTCTTTTTTTCTTTTTCTCATTTTTTTATTCAAGATTTCCATCTCCTCCCCTCCTCCTCCCTCTTCCCTCCCCTCCCTTCCACCCATACTCCCACTCCAGTCGGAATGGGACTGATGGAACAGGGGACCAAACCGGACTCTCTGAATGTGGCTGACGGTGGAGGAGGACTGAGAAACCAAGGACAACGGCAATGAGCATGAACTCTACAGCATGGACGGGCTCACTGTGAGCCTTGTCAGTTTGGTTGCTCACCTTCCTGGACTTAGGGGGAGCTGGGAGGACCTTGGACTTAACATAGTAAAGGGAACCCTGATGGCTCTTTGTCTTTGGAAAGTACTAAATCTTAAGAAAGAAAAACATACTATGTAAAAGGCCCTAGGCTTGACCCTTAGCACTTCATAAAATCATGTGTTAGCAAAAATACCAGCAATTCCAACAGTTTGGAACTGGTGGCAGGAGGAACACGAGATCAAGGTCATCTCCTCTTCATAGAAAGTTGGAGAACAGCCTGCAATAGATGAGATGTTGCCTCAAAGACAAATACACAAATGAAACAATCATTGATTTTATATTGTTGATGGGAGTACTGCTTATTTTGTCCTTAGGGCAAAGATTTGATTCTCAAAAAATTAAATTAAAATATAACAAATAAATTTAACTATATTAAGAGTTAAAGTTTGAGGCTTGGTTTATCTTGGTAGTAGAATGATTGTTTAGCATGTACCTGACATTGAGCTTGGTCTTCAGCACTGAAAAACAAACAAGCAAACAAACAAACAAACATGTTAAAGAACTAAATCTTAAATAAATTGGGGTAGAGGCAGTAGTGCAAATTTATAATCCCAATACTCAGCAATAAGGTAACAGAGATAGGATGATTGCTAGTTTGAGGCCAGCCTGGGCTACAAGGTGTGTTCCAGACCAGCCTTAGTTACATAGTAAGACGCTGTCTCAAAAGCAAAGAACAGAGCCGGGTGGTGGTGGCGCATGCCTTTAATCCCAGCACTCGGGAGGCAGAGGCAGGTGGATCTCTGAGTTTGAGGCCAGCCTGGTCTACAAGAGCTAGTTCCAGGACAGGCTCTAGAAACTACAGGGAAACCCTGTCTCGAAAAACCAAAAAAAAAAAAAAAAAAAAAAAAAAGCAAGAAGGGGGCCGGGAAAGTGGTTCAGTTGTGACAATGGCAAAATTTTTGCTCTGCAAGCAAGAGGATGTGAAGTGTTGGGACCCATGTAAAAATCTGGGCATGATGGCACATGCTTGTGACTCTAACCCTGGGGAGGCAGAGACAGAGGATCCCTGAGAGTCTACAAAATGTGTTATGTTTTCTTTTCCATTTACCACACATTTGAGAACTACTGGCAATTATTTTCTGTAGTGAGGAGCTGCAGGTTGCGTTCCTGCGGCCCAGTTCCCAGCCTCCTGACTAGCTTATGCCCCAAAATAACAACACACAAATTGTATTCTTTTAAACACTGCCTGGCCCATTATTTTCAGCCTCTTACTCACATCTTGATTAACCCATATCTAATAATCTGTGTAGCACCATGAAGTGGTGCCTTACCATTTAGTTTCTAGCATACGTCCAACTTGGGCTGGAGCTTCATCGCATCTGGCTTCTCTCTCTGAGGAGAGGCATGGCGGTCTCCCTAACTTAAGAGAGGTGTGGCATCTGACTGAGCCATCTACCTCACTTCCTTCTTCCTGTTCTCTCTACTCCACCCACCTAAGGGCCTGTCTATCAGATGGGCCAGGCAGTTTCTTTATTAATTATCCAATGAAATCATCAGATAGATAGAAGACACACCTACATCAATTTTCATTTAAAACTAGAAAGCAGAGTAAGATTTTTTTCAATTACTCCTCTGTGTTAAATGCATGTTTTTAACTCCTAAGACTTTTCCCTGATTCATAATTTATTTATTGTATTTTCTGTATGAGAGGAGGCCATGGCTTAATCCAGAATCCCTGAATGCCAGTGAACCTCAAAGTGAGTCATTGGTGTAACCCCCTAACCAGTAGGATGGACACTGAGTTTGATTTCCAACAGCTTAAAAATCTCTCGTTCCAGGAGCATTTTCTCCACCATTTGATCTGATGCTTGAAATACTCCATTGTAATTCATTTCCCATAGGCTGAATTATTTTCACTCTCCAACGAGTTCTCTATTAAAATGAAGATATGTCTGGAAATTGAACACCTAAGATTACTTTCTTAAAATCAACAAATATTTTGAGAGATTCAGAGCGAGATTAAGCATTGAATGAAGAGGAGGGCTCACACTAAAAAATAAACAGCAGAAGCACAGGAGAAAGAAGGGGAATTAGAGATGATGAACACCAAAGACCCACTTCCTGAGTCACATGGGGGGATACCACTGTGGAAACAGGACCAAAATTAAAGACGGAAGCACAATAAGCTTCAAATATCTATCTGACTGTCATGCTTGTCACACCTCTGAAGGAAGTTGAGATTTCTTGGGGAAATGAAGGTAAGACAGCCTCTCGCTCTATCTCCTTACTTCGTGATGCACATCCTTCATATGTTAGGTACACTGATGGCTGTTCCTGTGTGTTTCGTTCAGTCCCCTTAAATATCTAGACCACAGGGGTGGATGGGTGATGTGGACTCATAGCTGGTCAAAGTGCTGAGAACAGATGACTGCCAAGTGCTCAGCCCTAAATCGGAAGTCTATGTCAGCCCTCCTCCCAATTTCATGGTACATAGCTGAAGAGGAGGCGGAGAGAATGTAAGTGCTAGTGGACGGAAGCGAATTGTAGGAAATGTTTTCCTTAGATGTCCTTGGTGACTGCTCAGAGTGCTCGGGGAAAAAAATTTCCTGAAAAACACATGGGTATAGGCGGTTCTTTTTCTTAAATAATTAGAACCACCAATTCTCTGAACACTGTAGAGTTAAAACAATAGACCCAGGCAGAATTAAAAAACAAGATGAAAAAAAATGTATCGAAACCAATTCCTGAAAAAGAATAAATTAATTGAGAAGAATGCAATTCTAAAAGTATGTGCACTCCCCTCTCAGAATTTATATTAAACGTCTGCATCCCATGTAATGGTATCCGGAGATGAGGCCTTCAGAAAATAATTAGATTTAAGAAAAGGAATCAGAATGATTGTTCATCTGGACTGTCAACTTGACTGTATTAAATGCCTAAGAGAACAATAAAGTACAACTAGGTGTGTCTATAGTGATGATTCCATTAAGAATTGTACCCTGAGGGCTCTGATAAAATCAAGGTAAATCTCAATGTGCTCATAATATAATGATATTGTTAAGGGATTGTGGCAGATAGTAAGTGAACACTGGTTTGTGTATGTGAGCCACTGGGGACATGTGTTAAAATTTTTCCCTATCCTAGACTTTAAATGGGTCCTCTCTTCTCTGAGTCCTTGTGAAATGATCTACTTCAGCATGTCCTACTTGTCAATATGGTCGAAAACCTCTGAACTCATGATCCCCCTCGATAATCACTCCCTCCACATAATTCTTCCCTTTCATGTAGTCATAGCTGGAAAAGTAAACGATAGTGGACGTGCACTGTAACACCCTTCACAGTGCTGAACTTCATGTCTGCTTCCAAGATAAAGAACAAGGCAAAAATGTGTTTCCTCTAAATTTCCATTCACTACTTTACTCAAATCTACACAAGAAATACAGACAATAATAGTTAAGAAAAAATCCGGGATTGAAAATTTCTCTACTTGTAAAGCTTAAGATCATGTGCAAGAAGCCATTGGAAAGCTATTAAATGGCATGTCAGGGCTTCCTGGTAAACATTCAATGCACACAAATTTCAGTTTAATTTAGACGGTAACAATGGGAAAGCCAAAATAGAACTCAAGAAATTCTCATTTACAATAGAATTAAGAGGAAATATAGAGAAACAACTTTAGAAAGATAACTGAAAGACATTAAGATAAACATAATTGTTGACTATTATAGCAAAAGATTAACATTTAAAAGCATAGGTTGACATCTCATATTTTTGGGCTGGAAGTCGAGTAAAAGAAGCCTTTATTTCACAAACTGATTTCCAGACTCAATGCAATTCCTATCAAAATCCAAAGTTTATTTGTAAGACTAGAATTTTATTTAAAATGTGTAAGATTTATATGAAAATGCAAGAAATTAAGAAAAACCAGTGCAATCTTTAAAAAGAACAAAGTTGGGTATCTTATTCTTGGTGACTGTACAATTTATTGAATATTTGAAGTAATTAAGAAGGTATGATGGTGGAAGTTGGGCTAAATTAGAACTCAAAGAAATGGAATTTAGTTTTCAGCAAATAGGCTTTTAATTAATTATCAAGTGACTTTGGATAAGAGTGTTTAAATTTCAAGAGAAAAGCACAGTTCTTTGAACAGACAATACTATGAAAACAGAATGGCATATGTGAAAGCCATTCCTTAATTCCATCCTGGATAAAATAAACTCAAAGTGATTCAGAGACAAAAATATAAGCTTTTACTAAAAGTCTTAAAATGGAGCATGTTTTTCCTTCCATGTGATGAGGTTAATTTTTAGATGATACCAAAACCCAAACAGTAAAAAGAGACAGGCCCATTACCATTATTCCACCAAAATTACAAAATTTTGTACCTCAAGAACATTATTAAGAAAATGAAAAGAACTAATTGAGAAGGTAAAGAGAATTGACAGCTGTCTATCTGTAAAAGAAAATTATGTGAAGGGGAAGCCTAGCCCAAAACCTTGTTTTGTAAGGCGTGTCCCCCTTGGTCTGAAGGCGTGTCCCCCTTGGTCTAAAGGCGTGTCCCTCTTAGGCGTGTCCCTCTTAGGCGTGTCCCCCTTAGGCTAATATTGACTTATAAAATCTTGCGGGCCTGCGGCCCGCTCTCTCTTTGTTTTCCTGCCCTCCTCGCTGGAACCTTGGATTTGTAAGTTCCCTTTCTTTTCCTTTATTAAAACTGACTTATATATATTAAAGCTTATCTGGTGAATCATAACTGCCGATCAACCACGCACCTTCATTTGGCGTCCAACTAGGGCATTTGGGAGCCTTCAGCTCCAGTTCCCACACTGCGTGGCAGGGATTCGGCCTTGGGCTCTTGATTGCTTCAGAGCAGTTTCCCAGACTAGCCTGTCCCAGCCCCGCTTGTACGGAGCAAAGGACGTGTGTGTGCTCGGGTGACTCAGTCCGAGCTCGCTAACCCCTCAGGCAGCACCAGTCCCGGCTGAGTTCGGCCTGGGCCCTGACCTGCCAGAGACTAGCGGTTACTGCCGGAGTCCCAACATTCGAGCTCCTCAGGTACTGCAGACTCGGTTTGGCCGAGCGGTTATTGCCCTAGCAACCTACTGGCAGGGAACGGTCATTTCAGGTAAAATTTCTTTTGATTAAAAAAAAAAAAAATGTCTGACCATATCACCGTTGAAAGCTTCTGCAGTCTATTTAATTGTACTATGGTAGAAATATTACAGGATACATATGATATTCCCATAACTTGGATGTTTATAGGGCTTGCAATTTTTCTCGTATTTGGTTTCTCCCTTACATGGTTTGAAAATAGAAAAATGATAAAGTCCTTACAGAATGAAACCAGGATTCTTAGGACAGAGGTTGAATGCTTAAGAAAGGGCACAACTGTTTTGAGTAACAACTTTAAGTCGGTCGAGGTATTTGCAAAAACAATTCAGACTGACACCAAGAAAGAGTTTGAAGGTCTCAAGGAAGGGAATAGGGCTTTGTCTGATATGACTCGGTCAAATGAGCAAAATTTAGAAAAACTACAGTCTGATATTAAGGAGAGATTCATTGCTGCGGAGGAGAGAACAGCTGATTTGGATCGTAAACTTCAGTCCCTGTCTGAAACATTATCAGAGAGAATTAAAACTGCTGAATGTGAAAATCGGACTTTGACTAAAGGATATGACAGATTGGCTGACAGATTGTCAATACAAGAAGGCACAATTCATGCCATGAAAATTCTATCCAAGGATGAGATACTAACTCTACTGGACAAACTTCATGTTTTGGAATCCTCCATGAAGGCCTTGGAGCATAATTCTGGACAGGAGATCCAGGCCTTACAGAAGGGAATAGTAAGCAGATTAGAAAAGATTGAGGAAATTATAGAACAGGAGCAAACGGTACAAAGGCGAAATTTAACTCCGTCAATGAGTAAAACTCTCCGGGATAATTTCCATAAAGTTCTACCTGCCTTTCCAATAGTAACGTCAGAAAAGGTGACTGGTTCCAAAAACCCTAAAGTCATTAAGGAATATACATGGGAACCCGTCCGTATGAATGATCTCAAAGAAATTAAACAAGCCATTATGAACTTTGGGCTACATTCGTCCTTTGTTAGAGAGATGCTCAAAACATGGTCTATAAGCAATAAGGCAACGCCCCATGATTGGGTACAATTAGTATCAGCTGTTCTAGAGAGTGGGTCACAATTAAATTGGAAATGCATGTTCAGACAAGAGGCTAAACTTTTAGAACAGCAGGAAAGAGCAAAGGGAATTGAGATCTCCCTAGATCAAATTCTAGGTGAAGGACTTTTCTCCGATCCTCTGGAACAAGCGAATTATGATGAACACACCTTATCCATATGTACTACAGCAGCTTTAAAGGCTTGGGACAGGGTTCAAGACCCAGGACAGAGACTGGAATCATATATCAGAGTTAAACAGGGTCAGAGAGAACCCTTTAGTGATTTTTTACAAAGGCTAACTAAAGCTGTACAGATAGGGATATCTGACCCAGAAGCAAGACGTATAATAATTGAATCTTTGGCTTATGAGAATGCCAATGTGGAGTGTAAAAGGATCCTGGGGCCTTTAAAGATGAGATCAGCGCCCTTGGACGAATGGGTCTTACATACAATGAATGTTGAATCATTTGACTATGGCACTGAAGCATGGGTAGAAGAAGCAATTTCTAATGAAAAAAGGAGACATCAAGTTACCAAATGTCTTAATTGTGGCAAGATGGGACATATTAAAAGGAATTGCAGACAACGGATTTTCAGAAATAATAATAACAATAATAATAATAACAATAATAATAATAATAATAATAATAATAATAATAATAATAATAATGCCTCTTCTAGAAATAACAGACGTAGGAGGACTCAGCCTTCAGGTATATGTAGGAGATGTGGAAAAGGCAGACACTGGACAAATGAGTGCAGGTCAACAAGAGATAGACAAGGCAACCTGTTGCCACTGGGAAACTCAATGGGGGGCCTCTCGCAGGCCCCCATGGCGAATGTGGTCCAGTCATTTCCGGTTACTGCCGAGAACATGCCTCATCAAGAAAATTAGAAAGCCCCATGCCTGCTGTTAAAAGCAAAAATGGCCTGAAAGATGAGTTACGTGTATTTTGGCAGACTTTTATAAATGAACAAAGACCAAAATTAAGAGTGTGTGTAAATGGCATTTTTATTACTGGCCTACTGGACACAGGTGCGGATGTAAGTATCATTACTCCAGAATCTTGGCATCCGTATTGGCCTCTTCAGGATGTAAATGTTCAGTTCCTGGGAATTGGAACCCTATCTCAAGTAAAGCAGAGCACGAGATGGGTTGAATGCATAGGGCCAGAAGGACAAATAGGAAAATTAAGGCCATATGTAGCCAATATTGCAGTGAATTTATGGGGCCGTGACCTGTTGCAGCAATGGAATACCCAAATTAACATTCCTGCTGCTTCTAGAGCCTATATCACCGAGGGAAATATTAAAAGATATTACAGAAGGCAGAAACCGGCTGTTCGGGCTGTACAAGAATGCAAAGCAATTGATGGCCCTTCAGAGATACGAACAGCACTGCCTCTAAAATGGTTGACTGAGAAACCAATATGGACAAAGCAATGGCCTTTAGCTGAGGAAAAGTTGCAGGCTTTAGAACAGCTGGTACAAGAGCAATTAGATGCTCGACATATAGAAGAATCTACCAGCCCTTGGAATTCTCCTGTATTTGTTGTTAAGAAAAAATCTGGTAAGTGGAGAATGGTAACAGATCTCAGGGCTATCAGTAAGGTTATTCAACCTATGGGCTCTCTGCAATCTGGAATTCCTCTGCCATCTTTATTACCAAAAGGATGGCCTCTCATAGTAATTGATTTAAAGGATTGTTTCTTCACTATACCTTTACAAGAAAAAGACAGAGAAAAGTTTGCCTTCACAGTGCCTACTTATAATAACTCTCAACCTACAAGGAGATACCAGTGGACCGTCCTCCCACAGGGCATGTTGAACTCTCCCACCCTGTGCCAATATTTTGTAAATCAACCATTGCAAATAATACGCAAGCAATTTCCCAAGTCGATAATTTATCATTACATGGATGATATTCTGTTATCTGATTCAAACATGGCTACTTTAGAAAGACTGTTTGAAGAAGTAAAAATACTTTTACCTAAATGGGGATTGCAGATTGCTCCTGAAAAAAATTCAGAGAGGAGATTCTGTTAATTATCTAGGTTATAAAATAGGTTTACAAAAAATTAAGACACAAAAAGCACAAATTAGGAGAGATCGGTTACGGACTCTCAATGACTTTCAAAGGTTGTTAGGAGACATTTCCAGCTTACGACCAGCTGTTGGCATAACACCTGATATGATAATTCATTTAAATAAAACCTTGGATGGTGAAAAAGACTTAAACAGCCCCAGAGAATTGACAGCTGAAGCAGAAAAGGAGCTGAGAATGATTGAGGAGAAATTACAAGAGACACATGTGGACAGGGTGAATCCAGAGCTCAGTTGTATTCTAGTCATATTGCCTTCCAAAATTTCTCCTACAGGAATTTTAATGCAGAGAGATGATATTATCTTAGAGTGGATCTTTTTACCACATAAACCAAGTAAGAAAATAAAAACTTATGTGGAAAAAGTCTCTGAATTAATTATAAAAGGCAAATTGAGACTTCGTCAACTAGCAGGCATAGACCCAGCAGAAATTATAGTTCCTTTCACTGCTGATGAACTAAAAAAAATTGTGGGAAGATAACGAACCATGGCAAAGAGCTTGCGCTAATTTTTTGGGAGAAATCAATAACAACTATCCGAAAAGCAAGAGGCTTAACTTTATAAAGAGAACTTCTTGGATTCTCCCCCGAATCATCCGTGATGCTCCAATAACTGGAGCACGTACATTTTATACTGATGCTAATAAATCAGGGAAAGCAGGTTACAAATCAGAAGATTTGAGTAAGGTGGAACAAAGCCCTTATGATTCTGTCCAGAAGGCAGAATTATATGCCATTCTTATGGTGGTAAGGGATTTTAAAGAACCGCTTAATATAGTTACTGATTCACAATATGCAGAAAGAGTAATCTTACATATTGAAACTGCTGAATTTATACCTGATGATACAGAACTAACCTCATTGTTTATCCAGGTACAAGACATGATCAGGAACAGGCTTTGCCCTATGTATATAACACACATCCGATCCCATACGGGTCTGCCAGGTCCTCTAGCAAAAGGTAATGCAGAAATTGATCAATTGTTGATTGGTAATGTGCTGCAGGCCTCTGAATTTCATAAAAAAACATCATGTCAATAGCAAAGGCTTGAAGAAAGAATTTTCTATTACATGGCAACAAGCTAAGGAAATTGTAAAGAAATGCCCTACTTGCTCTTTTTATAACCAAACACCACTGCCTGCAGGGGCTAATCCAAAGGGCACTCAAAGGAATGAAATCTGGCAGATGGATGTGTTTCACTTTGCAGAATTTGGCAAATTAAAATATGTACACCACACCATTGACACTTATTCAGGTTTTCAATGGGCAACTGCTTTAAGCTCAGAAAAAGCTGATTCAGTAATCACTCATTTATTAGAAGTTATGGCCATCATGGGTATACCTACACAAATAAAGACAGATAATGGTCCAGCTTATGTCTCTAGGAAAATGAAACAGTTTTTTGCTTATTACAATATTAAGCATGTTACAGGTATACCATACAATCCTACAGGTCAAGCAGTCATAGAAAGATCAAATAGAACTATAAAGGATATGTTAAACAAACAGAAAGGGGTGGAAAATACCCCTAGAAATAGGTTACATAGTGCTTTATTAACCTTGAATTTTCTCAACGCTAATGAGAAGGGGACAACGGCTGCAGAAAGACATTGGATAATGGAAAAGTCTGCTGAATTAAATCAACCAGTTTATTTCAAGGATGTGCTGACCTCGCAGTGGAAGCCAGGAGATGTGCTGCGTTGGGGAAGGGGTTTTGCTCTTGTCTCCACAGGAGAGGAAAAATTGTGGATACCGTCAAAATTAATAAAGGTTCGGTTTGAAGAGAAGAAGCCCCTTGGAAAAGAAAAATAATTCATTCACAAGGATGATGACCATACTGATGGTAAGAAAAGCATATAGGTTGGGGGCAGGGTTCTTTTCTTATCTCCACAGGAAACCACTCATCTTCAAAGAACTTAAGGGACCCTGGATATTTAAATACTGATGCATGGACACTAGTTACAACCTAATATGGATCAACACAGAACCCGAATATGTTTAGTAAGTATAAAACATTTTTTTACATATATACTGTGCCTTTATTTATATGTATATAGAGCTGGTTTTGGAGTTGGACTATGGCTCAGTCCTTCTTCAATTCCAAGCCTGTTTATAAGAGATATCTCAGAGTTTCTGTCTCAGGTCAGGAGCCATGAAATGGGACAGAATAATAACAATAATAATAATAATAATAATGATAATGATAATGATGATGATGATGATGATGATGATGATGATGATACTTGATAAACTTTCTTTGCCTTTCCTCATATCTGTCTGTCTTTATTATACCTTCCATCGAATATATATGTCTGTATATGTCTTTGTAGATAATGTTTACCTTTCCTGTAACAAACAACAAATTTTCCTTCAGTAATCTTTGAAGTTTCCAGGATGAAGATGGGGCCCCACAACATCAATTTCACCTGGTTACTATGACGTCATGTTTTTTAATAGCGCTAAAATTAGACCTTTTTTTGGTTTTTTTTTTGGTACCAACTACACAAGACAGTTTCAAATGGTGTACAATTTTGACAACACTCTGGCCGGACCTCCTCAAAACACTCAGAGGCTAGTTACAATTTCCTCGACAAAATGTTATTCTGGGAATTTTACCATCATTTGCTTTCATGGAACCCCCTGAGAAGAACTGTCGCCCCCATGTCAGCTAGAAGCAATCTTAGAGGACGACGCCCCCTCTCTCAACAGAGTTTGCCCTCTGGTTTAGGGACATCATTTAGTAGTTGGTATAGGGTTGAGGGGATGGGGGAGGTATTATATGGACTCAGGGGTGTTTATGAAAAAAAAAGGGGGGGGGAATTACCTGGTTTGATGGGATGATTGGTATTTGTGAATTATTGTTATTAGAAAATTGCATTGGTGTTGATTCTTGTATATTGAACATTGTATGTGAGTATGCTTCTACCTCTATTGTATGAGAGTGTGCTTCTACCTCTGTTTAAAACAATTGTTATATTGAGATATTTATCATATTGCAATGTACATTTCTACCTCTGATATTATTTGTATAATGACATTGTTTACGTTTGGGGATATTGTCCTCATTTATTGCACAGTTGTTTTTTCAGGTTTTTTAGATACATAGAAATTATATTTAGTATAGATAGTATAATCTTCGACCTCTTTGAAGAGCTGTAGAACATGGCCTTTAATCTAACCTAGAGTTTGATACTTATGAGACACAATCACTCCTGGCAACACCACTCTACTCCCGAGAGAATGTTGAGCACCAAAGACACTCCACTGGGAGCTTGTCTTCTTGGCAGAAGTGGCCTTTAGGCAAAGAAAAAGCCCATACCTCGACCACTGACAGAGTTTCAGAGTATCCGTAAATGGATAAAAACAGGATTGTCTTATCTTGCCAAGACAGGGTTGGACAGTTCTACAAAAAGTTCCTTGCCTTTGAAAAATGTTATGTCAGTTGTGTTAGGCCTTAGCCAAAGTTGGTTGCCTCAACATTGCAAAACGAAACTTTGGGTGACTGCCCAGGTAGTTAGTTGTCTCTGTCATTTGTTGCACATTTTGGAAGTTTCTTGTTTGTACTTCCTGGTTGCTTAAGTAATATTACTTCCCTTCTCAGATCTTTGATGGGGTTGAAGATTAGATAATTGTAGTTACCCTCTACATTATTTAGACTCCTTGAAATAGAATGCTTAGTAAAACTTTTGTTATATGTTTCTTCTTAATATTGTTTGTAATTTTATATTTATTATTTGTTCCTATTGAATATAGTTGTATTTGGTTTGGTTCTGTCTTATTTAGACAAAAGGGGGAGATGAAGGGGAAGCCTAGCCCAAAACCTTGTTTTGTAAGGCGTGTCCCCCTTGGTCTGAAGGCGTGTCCCCCTTGGTCTAAAGGCGTGTCCCTCTTAGGCGTGTCCCTCTTAGGCGTGTCCCCCTTAGGCTAATATTGACTTATAAAATCTTGCGGGCCTGCGGCCCGCTCTCTCTTTGTTTTCCTGCCCTCCTCGCTGGAACCTTGGATTTGTAAGTTCCCTTTCTTTTCCTTTATTAAAACTGACTTATATATATTAAAGCTTATCTGGTGAATCATAACTGCCGATCAACCACGCACCTTCAATTATGTACAGATTATATGGTGACATCTTAGAGCTCAATAACAAAACAAAAACTTTATACAACGGCTTCATAGCAGTAACAAAGTTAAAATGGACTTTAATACACCATGACCCGGAGAGAAGAAATGTGGACAAAGACAGGTTTCTATGAAGACACAAAAAGATGCTTTCCACCTTTGGGTAACAGGGATTAGGTAATAATAGACACTCCCTGAGGGCCTTGGAATTAACCAGGCCTACCAGTATTTTGACACAGGTTGCCAGACTCCAAGATTGTGAAGTCAATAAAGTTCTGTTGATTAAGACATCTAGTCTGTGGTACTCTGCTGTGGCAGTCCTAGAAGACAAATGGATCCACTTACAAACAAGTAAACTATATCACTAAGATGTGTCATGAATTGCAACTCATTTATTACAATTTATCTTTTACCAGGTGGCACAAATGAGAACAATTGTTGGTTTAAGAAACTAGATGAAACTTTCATACAAGATTACCAGAGACAAATGATCGTGGTTGATTTACTGCCTGAAGACACTGACTGCCTTAGTTAAGGATTTCTTGCCCCCCAAATCTATCTTATTGTAAGGCATCATTACAAAGTGAGTTGACAATAGCCCTAGGAGTTTGCAAATATAGTGTTATGATTCATAGCAGGAGCAAACCAGGAGCAAACTCCACTTTATGGGGTAATAAGCTTAGAATTGAAGACTGACTACAGCAATAAACAACCTTTTGGTGAGAAATGATGGATGGAAAGAAAACTATTTTATAAGATTTTATTCACCTAAGTAATGTATTTCACTGTTGACTAAGAATCCACATCCAGAAAGAGTTTGAGTTTAAGTTAGAGTCTATCATGCTTCTTCTCATTGGCAGGCTAAAGACATCCTACACTTGCATAAAGGCAAGCGTTCAAATGCCAGATTTACTTATAGAGTGTGGAAAGGTGCTTTGTTTTTATAGAATGATTCATGGGAGATTTTTGTGCCTCCTGTGTACAGAAATTCTGCAGAGGATAATCTTCCTGTTATCTTGCAATAGCCAGCCCTATAACTTATAACTTGCTTGAAATATTTTCTCTGTCTCTGTAATTTTATTTTTAACCTGAGGTCTTGAATTTAATAATAGGCAACCACTTTTTCTTTTCTACCTCCAAACTATATGACTTTGAAATTTAGAGTAGATATTGAAAGTATAACTGAAATTTATAGCAGAAATATATTATGAAATACATATTTATAGTTGAATGATTGGGAATTCTAGGGCTAATTACATATCTTGCTACTGCATCTAATATACTTTTATTTCTGTTACACTGATAAAGAAGTTAACAAACACGCATTGAATGGTTAATTCCTCTCATGCCTAATTTAAATTCATATTTAATTTTCATACTGGTTCTCTGAAATATTCAGTATCACTAGACCATTTTATAAATAAAATAGCTAAATGAGATTAGTGAACACAAACTACACTTTTACATGGCATAATTGTAATTAAAAGTATGGACAGAATTGAAACTCGGTTTTCTGATATCACTGCCCATATTTTTCAAATATGCATTGCTTTCTAATTAAATATGATTACCTAGCAAGATTCTCATGCTGCATACTATGTATGTCTTCATTGTACATGTATACATGCACATTGAAGAGACTCTCGCTTCTTTGGTTTTGGATAAGAAAAGTCATTATATAGTTCATAAGCCTTTCTAGAGTGATATTAGCACAATTTATATAGACTGTAAAGGTTTGTGCAACAACAATGTGTGTTCTGGGTCATGGATAGCTCACAACTGACTTTTCATCTGCTCATTACTAACTTTGAACTCATCCATCAGAATTAGAAGTAGGAATTGTTTCTTTGGGATTGATTTTAAAGATACCTCATGAAGCATAAGGTTTCCAGTTCATTTTTTTCAAAGAACAGTTTTTGGTTTAGTGGCATCAGGAAGACCTTTTAGTTTGATAAGACATGAAATATTTTAAGTACAAAGGTTGTGATTGAAGTGATAACATAATTATTGAATATTACATTTGGAGGACAGTAAAAAATATTTGTGATTTAATATTGCTATCTTTAAACTAAAACAGTTTAGAGATATAGAATATTAAATCTAGACATATGGACAAATCCTATTATATAAGCTTTGCTCTTGTAAAAAATGTAAAGAAAGAGTGAGTTGCATAAAACATACAGAAGAAAGAACCACAAAACTAAGATGAGATGGACTTTATGTATAAAACTCACAATAGGAATTATTTGAGACCTTATTTGGTAGTACACTTATAAGTCCACAATAGGCTGAAATAGGAATATAACAATTTTAAGGTCAACCTGGCCTACACAATGACTTTATGATGAGACTCTGTTTCATGACAGAGCAACAATACAGAAGACTGCCTCAGCATCCCTTTTATACAAGTGTGAGAAGTAACAACTTCATTTTATTTATTTATTCTCTCATATATTAGATCCTTATCAGCTTCCAAATCTCCATCTTCTTGATCCAGCCCCCTCACTCCCATTCTGTCCTCCTCTGTTTCTCTTCAGAAAAGGAAAGACCTTGCAGATATATCAATCAAACACGGCATATCAAGTTGCAGTAAGACTGGGCACCTTCCCTCATATTAAGGTTGCAAAAAGCAACCCAATAGGAGGAAAAGGGTCCCCCAAAGCAGAAAAATGTTTCAGAAACAGCACCCGCTCCCACTGTTAGTAATCTCACAAGTAAACCAAGATGTATAGATATTAAATATCATGGGTTCCTACTGCAAATAATAGCTTGTCAACATAAATTTCTAGGCCTTCTCCTTTTACCTTTAGAGGGTTTCTCTTTGAGCCCAAATAACATCCATATACCAAAAGATGTACTCTGTTTTTCAAAGAAAAGCTTATATTCATTAGAAATGCTCACATTGTCATTTAGATTCACATTTGATGGAAGAAAATGGATAAAAAGGCAGACTACCGATTTAAGAACTGATTGGACCACTATGTGAAAATATTTGCTGCTGGAGTAAGTACAATGTTTAAGCAATCAAAATCTCCTTCATAACTTTGTTTGTAGCCAGTATTTGCAAATTGTGTCATTTTTTGTTAGTGACAATATGAATAGTCACTAATTTACTTTCTAAAAAATACTCTTATACTGAGTTTTCCTCAGAGAGAGAAGAATATTAGAAAATATAAGAACTTCTTTTATGTCTTAAAACTTGTTAGATAATAGAGATTACCCCCAAATAGTACTCTTTTGGTTTGTTTTTTTCTTTCTTTCTGTAGATACAATGTGACATAGGTAAAATAATTTTTGGACATATAAGACATAATATAACCTAATCATCTAGTTAACTATAATGACTGTAAGAATAAAATACCAACCAGGCTTTGATATTTATCTAGATAACTTCCTAGAGATTTTTGACTCCCACTACTGTGTAGCAAGTTAAACATTCGCTAAAGAATTAGGAAGTAAATAGTCCTCACAAAGCCATAGAAGCTCCTGAAACATACAAGATGTTTCCCCAAGGTTATACACAAGTAGTCAAAATTGCTGTGGTGAAGAGATTCGTTGAGAGTTTAATTGCCTTCAAGTTGTACAGAGAGCTCAGCGATACAGCCTTTAAGAGTCAACACCCAAGCTAGGGCAGGCTGTGTTGATATAGCTGCCTTTGATTGATAATTTTATAAGTCACCCCTCACCTACACTCCTATAAGTAAGCCCAATAAACTCAATGATTTATTGGGCTACATTTGGTTGGTATTATTAATTCAGCCTGTTGTCACTGGTCTATCTGGGTTGAATATTCCCACTGATAAAAATCATGTATCATCATTTATTCTAAAATTTTAGATCTCTATAAAATTTTTGTCATAAAAAGGGTTTTTCTTGACTTTTATTCAAGGGGCAGGAGAGGAAAAAGCAAGTATTACTTTCCTGCATTATAATCAGTATAAAAAGAGCCGTTGGTAGATCTTTTGTATTATTTAATTTGCTATTGGTTGAGTCATTTGATAAAATCCAATGCACTTGTAGAATAACCTCCAGAAAGTACTATAAAAATGTACCTAATAGGTTTTGTTTTCAATGAACCATATCACAGTTGGGTCAATAAAGTCATATTTGATGGGAACAGAGAGAAATAAGCTGTGATGAGAAATTGTGTAACAACCACCCAGCTTCCCATAACATTAATGGCAACTGTAATAAGTGCAAGGTGGTTGAATTTCTTTGTTTCACTTTTAGAAGTAATGTAGTTTTGCTGCAGAAGGGAAAATGTCCCATGATGTTTCTCAAGATGGGATTATGAACTGAATAAGTTTCAGGAGAGCCAGTGATGTACTGAGCACCTATCTGGAAAGGACCTTAGTTGATTACATCTTCCAGTTCCTTTTAGTTGTTTGTCTGAATCCAAAATCAGAATTTTGCACAATTTTGTGGGTATGGGTATTGAGAAGGAAGCTCAGTGGGTACAAGTGTGTGTGAGAGAGTGTGTTTGTGTGTATTTTGTGTGTGTTCATGTACATGCACACATGAGTGCACTCATACATTTATCAAAAATGAAAGTAAGGCATCATTTCTCTGGAGCCACCCATTTTAGCTGTTTTGCTCTTGTTATTGTCATTGTTGTTTGGTTTTGGAGAAAAGTCAATATCTCTTTGGCCAGGAACTCACCTAGGAAGCTTGGCTGTCTGGCAGTGAGAAGGCTGACATGAGCGATTCAGAACAGGCAACAACGAATTCTTAATTTGTCTTTAATTCCCATAAGACTACATCATTGAAAAGAAATATATAACTTATTAGAGTGGTTTCCCTCAGTCCAGGGTCAGTCTTAGAACTCAAACCCAAAATCTCTGAGACAGAATGGAAGCTACTTAGATATTATCTTTAACAAAAACCTTTACTCCTTACCTGGTTGTAATGCTGGTGCTTAGGATCAAGTATGTTTTGACAGGATGGAGCTTTTTCTTCTCGAATAGCCAGATATATAAAATGTTGAGCAACTAAATTAAAATATAATCATCAACTCTATATAATTCATGACTGCAGTATTATTGTCCAAAGCCACAAAGATGCATGTGTGATACCCGCAGTTGTACTGCACCTGAGCTATAAGAATAAATATGTCAAAATTAATTAATTGTTAAACAACCATGTTTGTCTCTAAGAGTTTAGAAAGCCTTCAGATTTTATTAAAATAATTTTGTCTGATGTGACTTTCCCCGCCCCACCATAGTTTCCTTTCGGGCCTTTGAAAATCCTTCCATTAACATGGAGCAGCACTTAGAAAAATAGACTGAAGTTTTCAGTTTTGCTTTCGGATGACAGCACTGTGTATCAGTGAGCTGCTGAGTGATGGAATAAAGTCTCTGAGAGCTGAAATGGGAAGCTAAATGCAGCAAGCATGAAGTTTCTGCAAGGGTGCAATTCAGAGCTGCAAAAAAAAAGTAGAAACTGTGTAGTGTGACAAGCTCTCTCTGAGCTTGGGGAAGGCGCATTTAATGATATTGTGTTGTTGGGAGCTCTTGCATATCTCTTATTTTATTATGTGATGAGCGCGATGCATGCTGCAAACGCATGCATATTTTTGGCCTGTGGTACTTGCCGTGCAAGTCGCACTACAGATCAGACTAGAAATTCATTATAATTCTCTGGTTTTCAGCTCCTTGAAGGAACAGGGAAGGTAGTTCTATGGATAAAGGGCTTTCAGCACAAACGTGAAAACGGGAGTTTGGATCTCCAGAACCCATGTAAATGCTGAGTAGGCGAAAGCAGATTTCTTTCAATAATGACACTAGGTAACTAAGACAAAAGACTTCCAGGGCAAGTTGGCACTTAGATTAGTCATATCAGCTAGCTCTAGCTTCGGCTGAGAGAATATGCCTCAAAGAATAAATTGGAGTGTGATTAAGGAAAATTACAGGTGCTAGCCATAGGGCTACACACACACACACACACACACACACACACGAGTATTCCCACACACTAGTGCATTCATGCACACACAGACATGTATCCCTCATTCACACGTGAGACACACAATAAATATTTTAAGTTCAATAATATCGTCTCTACAAGGGATATTTTAATGCTAATTTTATTATCAGAATATTTCTTTCAAAGGCAAATCTACAGTAAACATTTTCTCAATATAAAAAGCCCACTTTGTACACAAAAGAAAATTTATACTATTCTTATTTCCCAGAAGCTTTCTCATAAGAGGAATTCTAAGTCCCTGCTCAGCAATAGCAATGCTTCTCTTCTTTTATGTCCTTAAGAGATACCTAAAGCTTTGCTTCAATGCCTACCAACCCAGAAAACTCACTGCTGTGATGTGGTCACTCTTAGGTAAGTATTCATATACCTTAATTTTCTTTTGTATATTTCATATATAGATAAAGGAAATCAATATGTACCTATCTTAGTATGTTTGGTATTTCTGTAATAGAATACAACAGACTAGGCAATTTAAAAAGGAATGCACTAGCACTCGGGAGGCAGAGGCAGGCGGATCTCTGTGAGTTCGAGGCCAGCCTGGTCTACAAGAGCTAGTTCCAGGCCAGGCTCTAAAAAAAGCTGCAGAGAAACCCTGTCTCGAAAAACCAAAAAAAAAAAAAAAAAAAAAAGGAAAGCACTACATGCTTGTACTGAAATACCACATTGAACCTCATTAGTATGTATAATTAATGCATACTAATTAAAAAGTTATATTTCCAGCATTTTGTGCAATGAGAGCCAATTTTTAAAATGTTATTTTAAAACATAAATGAACATTTTTCAACTTAATACTTTCAACACCATGTTTTGAAATGCAGTTGAATACTAATTCTCCCGTGAAAGGATTCAGGAAAAAATATAGATGGCCTTTCTCATAACACATATAAACGCATCAAGTAATGCTGCTTAGTTGTGATATCTTCATGCTAATATGCCTTTAATGTTGAACAAAACTAATGAGAAATTAATCCTTCCCATTCTGGACACCAGCACTCTTAAGTCAAGGTGAAGCCATCACTGGTAAGTATTTTTGCTTCATCCTAACATGGTGGAGTATATCATAGGTCTAGAGAAGGGATTTACCATCATCAGGACCTCAAATTTCATCAGGACCTCAGACCCATGATAACTAAGCTGTTCCCTTGATATCCTTAACATATCTGTGAGAGAAGACCTCTCATGACTCTATCCTTTATCAACCCTTTTCCATAGAAGATTGTGTGTACACACTCCATATCCATAGCCTCGGAGGAACATTCAAATTCACAGAACTCACAGAAGTTCTTTAATTTGTTGAACACACACACACACACACACACATATACATACACACACACACACACACACACATATATATATATATATGATACTTAATGTTCATATCCTATCAAAACTTATTTTTCATTGTTCTTGGTTAAATACTTAGGGGTAAAATGTGGGGTCACAGGATACTTGTAAGTTTGGTTTTGTTAACAGAAGGTAACTCTGTTTACAAAGTGGTCATACCATATTGAAGGTTCACTTGTTCCCCTTCTCCAGAATAATATAAGGTCAGTCATATTCCTTTAAAATGAATTGCATTTGTGTGTGTTCATACATACTTGTGCATATTTGTGTATGTGTGTTGCATGTATGTGTAAGGAAACCTGTGTTTGAGAGCATGTAACCTGTGTATGTGTGTGGAGGCCACAGCCTGGCTTTGGTTTTCTTACTTGATTCTGTTTCACCCTGTTTTTTTTTCTCACCAATTCAGCTGGATTGACTGACCAGCAGCTCATTCAGAATCTGCCTTTTTCTTTTTACAGTGCTGCGATTGCAGGTGCACACCGTCACATCTAGCCTTTACCAGGGTCTTGGGGAACTAAATTCAGGCTCTAATTCTTAGGCAACAGAGCATTTTTACCCACTGAGCAAACTTCCCAGGCCCTGCCTTTTAATTTTACTTTCTCTAATTACAAATGAAGTTGAATTTACTACATTAAGAGTAGTTTCTTCTCTTGTTGGTGAATTCTTGTTCAAACATTACCTCAGTTTTTCTGAGATCCTTATATAGTGATAGCTATGACTACTATTACTGAGTGAAATTATTGTCTGTGTGTGCTTAGAGGCTTATCATATCTCTATTGCACAAATGTTTCCTCCCAGTTTGGACTCTGCTTTTAAATTTCCTCAGTAAATGATGCTCTTTACTTTTAAACCCAACTTGTATTTCAGTTCTTTCCCAAGTTTTACTTCTTATTTCATTTTTGAAGTAAAAGTTTTAAAGGTTTAACTCATGTATTTAGAACCCTAAGCCTGTCATAATTCATCCCTACTAGGAGATAAGGCCACTGTCCTTCTTTCCTTGCTTGTCTTTATCCATAAAAGGCACCAATGATTCAAACATAATTTATTGATAAAACTATCTTTTACCTATTGTGTTTCAAGGGATTGGTCTATTTGTTCTGTTTATTCCACTAAATAATGTCTAGACATAGAATAGAGTATTTTAACTATTTGACTTTTTTATAGTTATCATTAATCTTGAATTCAGATCACATGTGTCTTAAAATTTTCTTTTCACATTTTATAGCTAGGAATTTTGCATTTATTCAAATTTAAAATACAGATGACAAATTGTGAATCAATTGAAGAGAAAATGGATTGAGATGCCATTAAATCTACGGACTCGTTTTTAGTCTTCTAATTCATGAAATAATGCATGTATCCTTTTCTTATGTAGAGAGCTGTTATTTACTTATAACAATGTTTACTGAAGTTCTGTACATTGATCCTATATACATTTGTTAAATTCATTCCTGTGACCCATTCTTAAGCATCAGAACTATAGTCTAACACATTATAATCAAATCCTCACCTTCAAGCCCTATTCTCAGCCTATGTATTTCATAGTTCTGAAAAAAATGCAAATTATGCTTTTGAAATTTCAGTATCTAATTGATTATTTTTAAGAGAATAGTTAGTTAAGGCTTGAAAATGAAATGTCTCACATGGATCCAGAAGCAATGGAGATAAGTGACCCTGTAGTGCAGTGGTTCTCAGTCTTTGGGTCACGGCCCCTTTTTGGGTTGAAAGACCCTTTAACAAATGTCACATATCAGATATCCTGTACATCAGATATTTACATTATGATTCATAGCAATAGCAAAATTACAGCTATGATGAAGGTGGAGAACCACTGCTGTAGTGCAATCTCTAAAATCATTAACAAAATTTAAAAAATACCCCAGAAACTGTACTGATAAACTTTCTACTTCTAAAAAGAAGAAGAAGGAGGAGGAGGAAGAGGAGGAAGAGGAGGAGGAGAAAGAGGAAGAGGAGGAGGAGGAGGAGGAGAAGGAGGAAGAGGAGGAGGAGTAGGAAGAGGAGGAGGAGGAGGAAGAAGAAGAAGAGAGAAAGAGGAAGAGGAAGAGGAAGAGGAAGAAGAAGAAGAAGAAGAAGAAGAAGAAGAAGAAGAAGAAGAAGAAGAAGAAGAAGAAGAAGAAAGAGAGACTCCCTCCTTGGCTACTAAGGGCTACTAACATCTTTATCTTTCTTATCTCTAAGTCTGCATCAATAATATGATTAAAGTCCAAATTCTATAGTAAATTTTTGTACTTTGACTTTTCATAACCTGATAGTGGGAACTGAAGCTTTGTATTTGTCTTTTGCCAAGTCCCATGGCAAGCCTTTCAGAACTTTATGGCACTTAACATTGTCAATGGTGCAGTTCTCACAGCCAATACCCTAGGCTCAAGATGTTCTTAACCACTGATAATTTTCTAGATCTTGCAACAACAAAAAGCAGTCATGAACTCTTCTCACGGTGTCTATGAGTCAGAGATCCAGCTGGAACTTAATTACCTTTACTCTGAGATCTGCTATAAACCTAGCATAGCACTGGTTATAAAGACTTTATTGGACAGAAAAAATAAAATAAGTTATGTATTTCTAAAATATAGAGATAGAGCAAATTTAGAATAAATATTCTTATCCCCAGACAAGATAGAGGAAAGAAAAACATTAACAGTATTTAAGTATGGCCAGAATGTAAGGCAAACATTGTACCTTGTAATTGAGAAACATTTTTAACCTCCTTGTCTACTTCCAGATAGAATAAGATCAGGATGGAATCTTCAGGGATCCCAGGTGGCTCTGTTATTCTTTGGTAATGGAGGTAGTCTCCCACCCCCGATATTTCACTTATTAGATATGTCATCAGGGGCCTCACCTTTCCACTGGACCTTACCCCAGTTGAGAATATGTACAGCGTCTCTCCTGCATAGCTATCCTGGGCCTTGTTCTCATATGAACTCTCTGTCATTGCATTGTCTCTGTGAATGCTTTCTGTCTAAGCCAGGATGCTTCGGGGAGCATCCTCAGCACTCTGTATGGAGAAAGTTAGAACTTTGATGATTTTGGACTTTGTAAACCCATGGAAAGAATATTGCAGAGATATTGCTATGATTTATCACTGGATCCTACCAGAGCCCTATTGAGTTGAAGCACCACTACAGTGCTAAAGGAGTGTCTATCTGGATTGTAGGGAGGATAGCACAGAGGCCACCTCAGGCAGAAAGCACTGAGATCCTACATATACTAAGGCACCTTTTTTTGAGAGAGTTCTACTTGCAAGGCTGTGGCTCTCTTGGTTTGTAAAATTCTGGCCATCTACTAATCTCATCAAAAGGTCAGTAAGTTGCATCTTTGTTCCTTTCTGAGCATGTGTGTGCACTCTTAACAACATGGCCAGGGTTTTAAAATCCTTATATTATGCTTCCATTTAGTTAAAATCTTACCTTTATTTCTCTTATCTGATTAATTACTATAAAGCAATCAAGAGAAATCCTGCCATGCCCTTTATTGTATGTTTGTAGATCGATTCTAACTGTCCTGCTTGAGATTCCTAGTTCATTGTTCCCGCATTCCCACTTCCATGGACGAGTAAGACATGCACACATTTCAGCCAAGTTCTTTGCCATTTTATAACAAGGATGACCTTTCTTCGAGTTTCTAATAACACATTTCCTATACCAAAGGGAACGTGGTTTTAACAAGGTGACATTTGAACAGAATTTGAAGGTAGTTAGAGTCAACCATGTGGACGCTTGTGGGAACAGTAGTCCCTACCGAGGATGGTCAGGAAGGTTCCAGAAACATGCCTCTGGCTTGAAAAATATCAAGACTTTCACTGCAATCACGACATAGGGAGAGCAGGGAAAATACTGGAGGAGAAATGTAATGAAAGCTGGACCTTGGGTTAGTGCAGGGATGTCACTTCTCATCTACATGACACGGAGGTCATCCAAAGCTCTGAGTCAAAAATTCACCATGAAGCAGCTCACATTTAAATGTCAAACTGCTCCTGTCATGTTGACGAAATTTATGGAAATTATTTTCCTTCACAGGACTAGATGAAATCAGGTGAAGAAATAAGACATACAGAAAAGAAAGCAGAGCTGAGATCTTGGATACAGCTGGCTTAGAAATCCTCACTGAAGGAACACACAAGATGTAAGTTTTAAAAAGTGAACTCAGTGAGAAGAAGAAAGGAAATAAAGCAAATTAAAAAAAAACAAACAAACAAACAAACAAAAACTGGTGTAAGTGCAAAGTGCCCAAAATGCAAAAGAAAATAATCACTGTTTATTGTTTAGTTTGGTTAAATGCTGATGAAAAGTATCCAGTGTGCCTGTGTTTCTCTTATTTCCACCTCTCGTGTGTGTGTGTGTGTGTGTGTGTGTGTGTGTGTGTGTGTGTGATACATAAAAGCCACTGCAATTAAGTCACATGGAAAACTGCGCTGTGAGAACCAACTAAAGAGGGAAGAGAAGAGGACAGGCAGAGGCAGCAGGGAGTCATTTGAAGTGTTTCTTGGGGAGAAAGGTGAGAAAAGAAGACAACTGAATGAGACAAGAGACAAAGGGAGCTCGGGAAGTCCTTGGGAATGTGACAGCTAAAGAAATAGAAGCAAAACGTGGAGCGGCGAGATTTAAATTTCAGCAGAAACGTTCTCCCACTCTAGCAGAAGGGACAACAAGTGTGTGGGCAGGCGGCACTTATGCTGCAGCACTTGCTGGTATTTTTAGATAAGCCAGTTCTCATCTGTTCACTCTGCTTTCTTTAAGAAGTACGCAGAGAAGGCATGAGCTGAGAATGGAGGACAATGTGCTAAAGGAAAGAAAGAGGCATATTGAAGTCAGGAAGTGACCTTACTAGTCAACAGTATTATCTACTGTAGTGTCCAAATTGATGCCAGTGTTCAGAATTTGTCTGATTTGATTTTCTATTCTGAAGTGAATCTGCTCATCGTGGTGCGTTTTTCTCCCATGCATTTTCTTATGTACAGACAACTGAGTAGTTTGTTTTAATATGGAAGGGAATTTTGCCAACAATTGGGGAGGAGAAAGTTATGTAAATGTATAAAAATATTATTGAAAGTTTGTTTTAATGAAACAGAAGTGATAAAGAACTTCATAAAAAAGACCCACAAAAGAACAATATATTTTAGAATAGTATTTGTTCTTGATTAAGTTCAGGACAATTGAAGAAAAGAAATTAGGAGCAGTAAATTAAAGAAAGGGAACTTGGAGTTTTGGGGTAGGTTATTTGAATTAATTGTCTAGCGGAGCTGGGAATAGATAAAAAGAAGTCGGATTGAATCTGAAGGGAAGCAGGTCATAAAGCAGGCTCTCAGGGCTGCTATCACATGATATCCACTGTTGGGGGGAAGACACAGACCCAGATTGACTGCTGGTGCCCAGTTCACTTTCTCATTCTTATGCAATCTGAGACCTCAACATGTGGAATGATGAGCTGATATTTATCAGTTATCGAGCAGTCATACTGTAAGAGACGGTATGCTCAGCTAATGAAGAAGTGCTCTATGAAGAATGACAGGTAACAATAAAACTAAGGAAAAAGGCAAAGCAGTGGGCACTGGTGGTGCACACACCTTTAATCCCTAGCTTAGGAGGCAGAGGCAGGTGGATCTCTGAGTTTGAAGCCTGCCTGGTCTACAAAGGCAGTTCTAGGACAGCCAAGGCTACACAGAGAAATTTTGTCTCAAAAAAGGAAAGAAAAAAAAAAGGAAAAGTCAGGGGAGATTTAAAGAATGCGAAGGTTGTTTTTAGCATCTTTGAGAAAGAATAAATAGTTCTCACATAAAGGCTTGACATATGTGTGATGGGTGCAGAAACAGGGAAACACATAGGTAGGACCTAAAGTTGGATGGGGTCTTAACATGGAGCAGAGGTTAAAAGCACTTTGCTTGTGGGAGTTAGCTAATTAGAAACATGACATTGAGGAAAAACACTAAGGGAGGGGGAATAGTAAAATATAGGTAAAGTAAAAACAGAAAGGGAGAGTATTGGCAGCACAACATTCAAATAGGGAAGAGATTGATAGATGGACAAACGAAGATAGAAGTCTTAATTAAAAGGGAAGGGCATGTGAGAAGGCTGTTAGAAACCTTTAATATTATCAGAGAAAACAGCAGAACCAGAAGTGACATGAAATGACCAAGTATTCACCTTGGTCTGAAGGTTTAGACTTAGATGGGGTACAGAGATAGTGTATACAGGTACCCCAATTCACAAATGCATGAAGAAGTCATGTAGGAATCTACTTGTTTGTAAGGTAATTAGGTTATAGTAAATAGGTGTTTGAGTAGAAGTTCCTTACATAGATAGACCATGCTTCTTCCAGAAGACATGGCGGGAGCAGGAGTCAGATGTTCATCACAGGGTGTGGATATGTCAGCCCATTTTCTCCTTTTAATGCCACCTGCCAGCCTAGCATGTGACATGGCCCATTCCCATCCCCACATTCAAGATAGTCACAGACTTAGGTAAAACCTGATGTGTTTATCTTTACTGGTTCATGGACCTTTCAAGTTTACAATCACTACGAGACACTGCACTATCTCAAAAATAACAACAAAAAAGAACAAAAGATAAAGTCCAAGGCCTCTTCTGATACTCAAAGGCAAACTTTTTCCTGTGAGATCCTACAAAAACAAGAAAAAAAAATCTACTGCAATTTCCCAACTCAGTAGCCGAATGCATAAAGACTGTTATTCCAAAAGAGGTATGGATCCAAAGAAAGGAGAGATGAGGCTAAAGCCATAGTCCTACATCCAACAGTGCACACACTATACTATACAGCCACCAGGGCACATGATAATGTGATTTGTGGTGCCAAAATCTTAGAATGGCGAATGCATGTCTCCCTGTGGGCTCGCACATGCACACATGCTTGCATGCTTGCATGTGTGCATGCTCACACAGATACAGATATAATAGATATATTTGATTGTTATTCTTTTACCACTCCCTCTGCATGGGCTTACCACCCTTTCTTACAGGAGAATTCAACACAAAATCACTGGTTAATTCATATACTAGCATTTTTGGTATCATGATTTTTGTCTTTGAACATGATCAGAGGACTAATTAATTTTCTAAATGGACCAAAATGCTGATAGAATAAGAAGGACAAAACATGACCTAGAGAGAACAAAATAGTTGATTTTTATGTGGTTGTCAATCTCTATTATTACCAGTATGTCCATGTAGTTACCTACATTCACCAGTCTTAAGATATTAATTCATTATTATAAAATATAAATAATAATTATACATACAAAGTGTTTCTTCAGAGGTAGCATCAAAACTGGTAAAATGGTACTATAATAGGGGAACTGTGATATTCAACATTAAATACAGTTAGAAAAAGAAATTTAAAACTTTATTTTTTCAATTGAATTATTTACAATACAGAAGTTTCAAGAAAAAAAATGAAACTATAAACCATAGTAAAATATTCTATTATTTAATGTACTATTATTCACAGTTTAAAGCACTAATCAGCCCTTAGACAATAATTTACTCCCTCAATTCATAAATCAGTTTTATAATGAGCCTAACATTAAAAGAACATGGTAGTTTCTGTAACTGAGAGCTATCTTCAACATATCTTTAAGAATTCCTTTTCCCTTAAGTTATTAAAACTGTAAGTAAAGTATTTCGTACTCAACTACTTGACACATTTTATCTAGTGATTTGAAATTCGAGGTTGCTTGAGGAAGCATTGTTTGCTCTTGCTAGCATGCCATTTTACCTCGTGCATCTAATCAAAATCTCTTTAAGACAAAATGTCACTCCTTCTCTGCATGATGGTGGAGAAGAGCTATTGGTGCTTACGCAGCAGGAAATTATAGCTAGCATTAGCGGTGCACAATATTATATAGGTCAACTTTTTATTTAGTAGCTAGTAGTCGTTATTTGACATTCCCATGTTATTTTTCAGTAACAGGAAGTAAACTTTTAAATGAGTATGTTTTAATGAAAAAATATAAACACACTCATATACATAAACACACATAAAAATGAAAATTATCATTGAAGTATTATGAAATGTATACTTGAGGGTGTTTTATACATTCTCATTGCTGTATAACTCCTACCCTCTATTTCTGTAATCAGTGAATTAATCCACTGATGGATTGGTGATAAGACAGCAATATCAAGAGATGTATAGCACCATGAAAGTAGAGCTTTCCAATAGGTAGTCTGTCAGTGAAAGTCTCTCATTGTCCTCCCATTAGTGACTACAGAATGAACAACTCATGAAGTTGGGCCTTAATTCATCTACTAATGCTCCCCAATGGCTGAAAACCCTTATTTCCTATTTTTCTTCTCACTGAAAACAGGAGGATGATTTCAAAATGTGGTTGGCTGTTTCATATCCTGAATATTACCCATGCATGGCAGGAGGAGCTTGCCCTGGGTCCTTTTCCATTTTAACTGCCTTTCCATAATTACAGTTAAAGTCAAACTTTAAATTTCTAAATGTCCATTTTTTTTTGCTTAGACGTTACCTAAAGCTAAAGACATGGTTTATGAAATTCTGCCCATCTACTACTTGCTTGTTGGCAAGGACCCATGAGAAAACCTCCGATCACCACATGATTTTTCTCATTACCGGAACATCTCTACATCTCTACATAGGTATGAAACAAGAACTTATTACTTTGCATTTAGTAAGAGCAATTATAAAATATTCCTGGCCTTTTTATTGAGCTGACTGTTGTTTTCACTGTCGTTGCCTTGATTTACAAGAGAGCCTCTCTTACTTATCTCCAATAAGACTGCAGCAACAAAATGACCACATGTCCTCACTCATAAGTGGTTTTTAAAGATAAGGCAAAGGAAACCAGCCAACAAATCACAATCCCAGAGAACCTAGACAACAATGAGAACCCTAAGAGAGACATACATAGGTCTAATCTACACGGGAAGTAGAAAAAAGACAAGATCTTCTGAATAAATTGAGAACACGGAGACCTTGGGAAAAGGTTGAAGGGGAAGGGAGAGGCAGGGAGGGGAGCAGAAAAAATGTAGAGCTGAATAAAAACCAATAAAAGAAAAAGATTGCCACAACAAATAGCAAAACATGATTTGGAAATACTCAAAGTACAATAAACTGGAGACTGTTGATGGAGGTTTGGAAAAACTGGCTACTGATGATTTTAAAATTCTATAAGAGAGAACAAGGCATTGAACTGTTATGAAAGAGATACTTATCTAATACATACTATAATTTATGCATGCATCATTATATTTATCCTTAGGTCACTAGGATGTGAAGAGTACAGTAAAGTCAATGACATATGTATCCTCATAGAAAATATTGGGATGGCATACTATCAAAATGATACATTTATTTAGTTATTTTTTAGAAAACACAAAGCCTAATTTTTGGGTTGCAATAGGCCAAAAACTCTAGTCTCATAATATACTAAGCAAGGAAGTTCATAATGCCTTTATATAATTAATACTTGACAATTGTAATCTCTTTAAGAAGTGTTGGTGGTTTAAAACTTAAAGTCTGAGATGGAGAGGTGGTTCAATAGTAACAGGATTTGTAATGGCCATGTGAGGACCTGAGCTCAGATTCTTAGCAACTATCTGAAAGAAAGTATGCCTGGTGTTCTTTACTTGTAATCCCAGTACTACGGTGCAGACCTAGGAATGTGTAGGTGAATCCCAGGGACTTAATGGCCAGCTGAGCAAGCCAAACCACTATCTCCAGACATAATGAGAGACACTCATGATCCATGCTTCCCGGTGTATACTGTCCAGCTTAGATTTAAATAACTCAAGAGAAGAGGGACCAATGGACACTTCTAGGGTGTCTTCCTAAGACACAATTGTTTCTCAAACCCTGCCTGTGTTTTCATTTCCTAATCTATCATCATTCCTCATTAAAGCAATGACACTTGTATAATAATAACAGGAAGACTGCTTCTCATTTTAATCTGAGTAGTTTCACATTGTCAAAGCTTTTACTTTTATTTTGAACCAGTACCGGGAGGCACCTTCAAATGTCTCATAGACTGAAAGTGTAAAGGCATCCCATGGTTACCTGACCCCAATTTAATGTTCCCCTCTATCTTTAATAAAGAAGAGATTGTCTGAAGTCTATGACTCAGGATGCTTGCAAATGTTTTAAATGCTCATCTTAAGGGCTAGGGCATTGATTTTTCTCAGATCCAATAATCTACTAAAAAGTAATTCTTTATTTTGAATTGACAGAGAATATACTTTAATGTTATAACCACCTTATGTGATCCACATTAGTCATAATCTTCACACTGATTCTGTCGTGCAGCACATCTGAAAAGGTCATCACTGATGGAAGGTCATCACTGTTTCCAGGACACAAAGCCCTTGATTCATGGTGTAGAAACCTTGAGGTGTTATTGGTTGCTCTCTATAATTTGCTACCTTTAACCTATTGACCGGAGGACCTCTGGAATGCTTTGAGGTTGGCATCTTGAATAATAAGTCCTTATCAGTATATCAGGCTGCTTCAATAATGTCACTGTGGATCTGTTCGACATTGTCTAATTGCTCTGAAAATACCTGTGTATACATGACATGAATTGGTTCTCTCCCAATAGGAAAATATAAACTATGGAAGAGAAGAAAACCATTTTGTAACTCCTGTCTACCTTTCATTAAAGATTTGATCTTTTTCTTCATGTAATGACTCCCCTCTGAGCAATAAAACAATGTACACCTCCAAGGCATTTTGTGACACTTCTCGGTCTACCCCAGAAGTCCTGTCTGTAATTGTTATGCACAGGAAGAGCCACTTTTCTCTGCTACGCTGTAAGCTGTGTTACTAAAATTAGTGAATTCCTGTTAATAAAATTTATGGTGGCATCAGAGTTACTTCTGTGTGCCCCAGACTCCACTTAAAAGGGAAGCTGTGAACTAAGTTGCTGTCAGCTGATTTTATAGAATATATTATTTTTGCCTTGAGTATTCTTATTCTAGTTTGAGAATAAGTGATATTTACTTACAGTTCACTTCTGAACTTATTTGAAAGAGGTTTCCATCTCGTCCAGTCCCACAGCTGTTCAGTCCCAAAGAAGCACGTAGAGGACTGCATTAATTATAAACTGGTTGGTCTTTTAGCCCAGGCTCCTTATTAGCTAATGTATACATCTTAAATTAACCCATAATTGTTGTCTATGTCAGCCATGTGGCTTGGTATCTTTCATTAGGGAGGCATTCTCATCTTGCTTCCTTTGTGTCTGGGTGATAAATGCAGACTGAGCCTTTCCTCTTCCCAGAATTCTCCTATCCTGGTCACCCCACCTCTACTTTCTGCCTGACTACTGGTCAATGAGCATTTTCTTAAACCAATGCAAATGACAAATCTTTATAGGGTATAAGACCATTGTCCCACAGTATAAGTTTTCCCCAAAGTTCCACAGCTATATTACATTCCATCAACTCATCTCCAGCTCGGGGTGCATTTCACTCCTGTGGCTGCAGAAAACAGGAACTGTACTTTGCTATTTCATTCATCTTCCTACTCCAATCCTCAGCCAAACATCTCAAGAATGACAGATGCCCAATAAAGTGAATTAATGTAAACTCCATCTAGTTAGCACCGGTAAAGTCTATATTTCAGGAAAATTCCAAAATTACTTAATTTGCTTGGTTCCAGTGAGACATTACGGGAATAAGTACTTTCCATGATCAAACAAGTACTTGTATCATTCTGGCTTGTTGCCTTTGTCTAAGAGTTTGTAGTGATAACAGTAAACCAAACATTCCTTTATCCCTGCTCTTACAGCCCAGATACCTCATTTTGTAGATCTATTTTATGTTGCTATATTCATTGAGAGGTTTGCTAATTTGTGTGAATTTCAGCTCATAGGTTTCTCTGGATAAATATTAAGTGGGTTAATTAAGATATCTACTTCCCTGCTCCAATATTCACTCTTCCTCCATCCCAACTGTCCCATTCCCACAAGCTCTCCCCATCCTTCCCTTCTCACTTCTCTCTCCTCATCTCCCCTTACCCCCATCCCACCCCCACCCCCAAGATCTCAATTTTTGCCTGGAAATCTTGTCTACTTCCAATATGCAGGAGGATAACTACATGTTTTTCTTTGGGTTCACCTTCCTATTTAGCTTCTCTAGGATCATGAATTATAGGCTCAATGCTTGAATCCTCTAATGAATGAGTACATACCATATTCATCTTTTTGGGTCGGAGTTACCTCACTCAGGATAGTGTTTTCTATTTCCATAAATTTGCATGCAAAATTCAAAATGCCATTGAGTTTTACCACTGAATTATACTCTAATATGTATATATTTCATACTTTATCCATTCTTCCATTGAAGGGCATCTAGGTTGTTTCCAGGTTCTGGCTATTACAAATATTTCTGCTATATACATAGTTAAAGAAATGCTTTTGTAGCACGATAGGGCATCTCTTGGGTATATTCCTAGGAGTGGTATTGCTGGATCCTGGGGTAGGTTGATCCCAAATATCCTGAGAAACCGCCACACTGCTTTCCAAAGTGGTTGCACAAGTTTGCATTCCCACCAGCAATGGATGAGTGTTCTTCTTACTCTACTTCCTCTCCAGCAAAAGCTATCACTGGTGTTTTTGAATTTAGCCATTTTGACAGGTGTAAGATGGTATTTCAAAGTTGTTTTGATTTGCATTTCTCTGATGGCTAAGGAGGTTGAGCATGACCTTAAGTGTCTTTTGGCCATTTGAACTTCTTCAGTTGAGAATTCTCTGTTCAGATCAGTACCCCATTTTTTAATTGGGTTAATTAGCATTTTAAAGTCTAGTTTCTTGTGTTCTTTATATATTTTGGAGATCAGACCTTTATCTGTTGTGGGGTTGGTGAAGATCTTCTCCCAATAAGAAGGCTGCCTTTTTGTCTTAATGACAGTGTCCTTTGCTTTACAGTTTTAGGAGGTCCCATTTATTCAATGTTGTCCTTATTGTCTGTGCTACAGGGTTTATACGTAGGAAGTGGTCTCCTGTGCCCATATGTTGTAGACTATTTCCAAATTTCTCTTCTATCAGGTTCAGTGTGATTAGATTGATATTGAGATCTTTAATCCATTTGGACTTGAGTTTTGTGCATGGTGATAGATATGGATCTATTTTCATTCTTCTACAGGTTGACATCCAGTTATGCCAGCACCATTTGTTGAAGATGCTTTCTTTCTTCCATTGTATACTTTTAGCTCCTTTGTCAAAAATCAGGTGTCATAGGTTTGTGGGTTAATATCCGGTTCTTCTATTCGATTCCATTGGTCAACTTCTCTGTTTTTATGCCAATACCAAGCTGTTTTCAATACTGTAGCTCTGTAATAGAGTTTGAAGTCAGGGATGGTAATGCCTCAAGAAGTTCCTTTATTGTATAAGATTGTTTTGGCTATTCTGGTTTTTTTGTTTTTCCATATAAAGTTGATTATTGTTCTCTCAAGGTCTGTGAATAATTTTGTTGGGATTTTATTGGGGATTGTGTTGAATTTATAGATTGCTTTTGGTAGAATTGTCATTTTTACTATGTTGATCCTACCCATCCAAGAGCATGGGAGATCTTCCCATTTCCTGGTGTCCTCTTCAATTTCTTTCTTCAAACACTTAAAGTTCTTGTCAAATAGATTTTTCCCTTCTTGGTTAGAGTTACCCCAAGATACTTGATGCTATTTGTGGCTATCGTAAAAGGTGAAGTTTCTCTGAATTCCCTCTCTGCCTCTCTATCCTTTGTGTATAGGAGGGCTACTGATATTTTTTTTGGGTTGATCTTGTAACCTGCCACTTCACTGAAGTTATTCATCAGCTGTAGGAGTTCTTTGGTAGAGGTTTGGGGGTCACTAATGTACACTATCATATCATCTGCAAATAACGAAAGTTTGACTTCCTCCTTTCCGATTCGAATCCCCTTGATCTCCTGATGTTGTCCTATTGCTATTGCTAGAACCTCAAGAACTATGTTGAAGAGATATGGTATTTTCTTCTCGGATATAGACTTTTAGGGAACTCAGAACACAACAAAAAACATGAGTGATAGGAATATGTTTTGGACATTAAAAAGTATTTTCTAAGCATTTGTCAATGATCTAACAAAACTATACGAAAGAAGTCTTCGAAATTGTGTATATGCTTGCCTTTTAAAAGTTACTTTATCTGGTAAAAAATAAAATATTATTCCAGGAAAAAATTATTAAGTCGGATTGCATTATGTTTTTTGTGCATGTGTAGTGGTAAAGATCAAAGCACTTGCCTTTCACAAGCTAGGCATGTACTCTGAATGAGTGAATTAATGAATGAATGAATGTATGAATGAATGAAACTTATGCCCTGGTAATGCCCAAGCATGCAGGGGCAGTCTGTATATGGCTATTCTGTTTAACTTGTCCATTTTGGGTTTCATAGTCTAAGTTGATGAGGACTGACTAGGTCTCTTCCTCAAGAGGGCACCAGATCTCATTACAGATGGTTGTGAGCTACCATGTAGTTACTGGGAGTTTAACTCTGTACCTTGGAAGAGCAGGCAGTGCTCTTAACCACTAAGCCATCTCTCCAGCCCAGGCATGTACCATAGCAGTGAAATATATAACAGAGACATACATTGAGACAGGGTATCAGTGGATTGCTCAAGGTACACTTGAACTGTGTACCCAAACTGATGTATAATCTGAGGTTCTCCTGCCTCCATCTCCAAGTGCTTCATTTACAGGTACACAACTTCAATTCCAGTTTAAGTGTATTTTAATGATACATGTATTGATCACTTGTGTATTTCATGCTTCCATATGATATTTTTTGATAATATTTATCCCCTAATCCCTAGTCCTCTCTCTAACTCCTTCAGTAGCCATACCAACTTCCCCATCCACTCCCAACTCAGTGTCACAGCTGGTTAAGACTGATTGGGTCCTTTTTCTCCAAGAGCTTACTCAGCACCTTAAAGTACAATGAGGACTAGGCACTAGACAGGAACCTTCCTAGGTAGCATTACATTTATTTTTCTCTGCCCTGTGTCCAAATAATATAGTGTCTTCAGTAACAGGGTCTTTCTTACCACCAAGTTTTTATAACCTGTATTGTTTTAATGAGCACCAAGCCACCCTTGACCAAAAACAACTCTGGGGCAAGTGTCCTAGTAGAAACATTTTTTACTGTGTAAGACAAATCCAGTTAATCTCTCCCCCCACCCTCATTCTTCACACAACAACAATTTTTAAACACAAAAGGTTTGCATATGGCCAAGGTAAATTATGATGGTTAGTGTTATTGGATGGAAGGCTCCAGAGTACAGAATTCACAGAAGCTATAGTAACTGTGTTGAGATAAAGTTCACTCCATGAATTGGTTTCAGAGACCCCATATATCTTTGGAATTGTGTGTAAAGCTGTGTGATATAGTTTCCAAGAGATTATCACAAAATTTCAAGAACTGCAGCCATACAAGCAAATGCTGTCACTGTTTTTCTATTATATACTCTCACAGTCACCTAAGGATGATGACATGCTTTGTAATTCCCCCATGGTCTCATCATATGAACAGGTACACACCACGGAATACATTTTAGTAGGTATACTTGACATGTTAAATTTACTTGAATTAAGTTAACAGAACTTTCCTTTCTAAGGAATCTTACTGTATCAGGGAAGAGTGCTTGTTCAGAATGTTTTATCTAGTTGTATGCGATCTACAGAAATGCCCAAGATAGATAAGAATCCAAATTATAAAGGAATACTGTGTTGTTTCTTAAGCAATTTTTTAAGCGTAATAAGATAAAAAGAATCTATTCTTCCTTTTGAAAACTTTGCAGCCTTTTACAGTCAATTGACCAGTTACTCCGCTCCATTGACCTGTTTGTTTTCACATTAGCCATTAGCGGCACTCATTTTCTTACACTGTGTGTTTTGCTTGCAAAGCATTGAACAACAATTTACTTTAATCATTTTTGTGAATATTTTTCTATGCAATGTACCTTGTACTTCTACTTATTTTTACTATAATATCTGCACTGATTATTTTGAATTTTTACATCTGTTTGTAGAGACTGTATTCATATTGATGCCTATCAGCATAGCCATTTTGAAACTTTTACTGCAGTTCTTTTTAATGTGTGTGTGTGTGTATATATATATATATGTATATATATATATATATGTCTGTGTGTATGTATATATGTGTGTGTATGTGTATATATATACACACATGTACATGTGTGTATGTTCCTGTGACTAGGTACATGAGTCAATACATGTATACATGCACATGGATGTGAGACGAAAACATCTGGTGCCAGTACTATGCCATTCCTTTTATTTTGAAACAGGGTCTCTCACTTGCATGGAGAATGACCGAGTGACCTACCTCTGGCTATTTTCCCATCACAGGGTCTATTAAAATCATGGGTGACCACATTGCATTTTGTTGTGAATTCTGTGGATAAACTCATATCCTCATCTTCCCAATTCTGTAATTTATTTTTGAAAAACTTAGTAATTTTCTTTTTTAAAACCCTTGTATATGCATATTAGGAATATGAAATATTTCTCGATATCTGATGTCATGAAAATGATATATTTAAATTTTTATTTCCAGTTGTTGATCCTACTGTGCAAGAATATAATGAGTTTCTGTGGACTTATCATGTAGTCTTGTTAAATGCTAGCTGTAGGCTCTCTTTTTTTTTTTGTAGAAATCCTAAATTGAATATGTGTAACTTAATCTGTAAATACAAATATTTGCTTTGATTTAAATTTTGAACATGCACACATCTGATTTCCTTCTTCCATTTATTATTATAGTTAGCAAATTCATCTTTTACTTTATTGAAAAAATATAGAGTCTGTCTTAGCTTTATGTTTGACTTGATAACGCATGACTTGTGAAACTGTACATGCCTCTAAGCTGCTTTGGTAAGTCCCCATTTCTTTATAGGTTTTTGTATTTTTTTATGATGAATGCATGTTGAGTCAGTTCTGATAATTATTTATAGCATTCAGATATTCTAACCCTTATTCTTTGTTACTTTGTTTGTCTGAATAATAATTTTGTTCAATTTTCAAATGTTAAAACTGAACTTTACACCCTTACACGATCTTCAGTTAATCTTCCCTTTGGTCAAGACTTATCACTTCAAAACATGAGTGTTTTCAAGACAGAAAACCCCCAAAGCAGGTGGATTACTCTTGCTTCCTCCCTGGTGGGGGGGGGGAAGTCATCATAATGCCTACACATGAGTTCATCCTTATTATGAAAACCTACGGATGTGGAGCAGAATCTGAACAAGCATGCCTTACTAAGTCTCCCTGGATTATTATATTTGTGTGTTAATTGGGCATTTGTTGCTGTTTCAAATAACCAAAACACATTAACTTAAAGGAGAGAGAGAGAAAGAGAGAAAGTGAGCTGTAGGTTTGGATTCATGGCTTCAGAGGTCTCAATTAAAAGTTATTTAGTTTCTCAGGTCAGTGGTGGAACACTCTTTTTAACCCAGCACTTAGACCTTCCTCAGGACCCAGCAATACCACTTTTGTGTATATATCCAAAGGATGCTCAACCATGCCATAAGGACTTGTGTTCAACTATGTTCATACCAGCAATGTTTGTCATATGCAAAACCTGGAAACAACCTAAATGCCTCTCAACCAAAGAATGGAAAAGGAAAATGTGGTACATTTATACAATGGAGTACAACACAGCAGAAAAAATTAACATCTTGAATTTTGCAAGAAAATTGATGGAGCAAAAAAGCATCATTTTGAGTAAGGTAACCCAGACACAGAAAGACAATTATCACATGTACTCACTCATAGGTGGTTTTTAAACATAAAGCAAAGAAAACCAGCCTACAAATCACAATCCCAGAAAACCTAGACAACAATAAGGACTCTTAGAGAGACATACATAGATCTAATCTACATGGGTAGTAGAAAAAGACAATATCTTCTGAGTAAATTGGGAGCACAGGGACCTTGGAGGACAGTTGAAGGGGAGGGGAGAGGAATGGAGGGGAGCAGAGAAAAATGTAGAGCTCAATAAAAATCAATAAAATTCAAAAAATAAATAAACTCAGCACTTGGGAGGCAGAGGAAGGCAGATTTCTGTGGGTTCATAGTCAGCCTGATCTACAGAACAAGTTACAGAAACAAAAGTTATTTAGTTTATACTTTGGGGCTGAACATAATACCAGAGAGTAAGTTGTAGAGTTGCTCACGTCCTGGTTGCCTTGAAGCAGAGAGAACAACAGGTAGGCTTGTTTTATGTTAGGTTTCAAGTTATCAATTTCATACCAATTTCTGTGTCTTTTACCTAATGAAATAGAAACATTAAAACATTTTTTTTTAAATTTAAGGCTATTTTCTGTCACCCATTTTAGTCCATTGAGTTAACTCCCTCTGGATAGACTTCATTTCCTAAAGCTTTATCTCCTCCCACTACTTCTACAGGTTAGTCACTAAGCCCGAAGCACAGGGCCTTGGAACAAAATCTAAGAGCCAAATTATAATGCCAAGAAACCATATGCCTTTTTCCTCAGTAATATTGATTCATGGTGTTAAAAATGTTTTCTTTATTTGATTAGTCTTTATTTCCTTATGAAATTTCTCATGTCACACAAAACTTCCATTAAACAGCCTTGTAAGCTCTTATCATAGTCGTCTGTTATTTTATAGGTACCTTGACCATGGACTTTGACCATGTGGAAGAAGCTATTCCCTGCTTTTGTCATGATGGAACATATATTTTGACAGTGTTAAAATCGTTTTCTTTCTGCTTATTCAATGAAGTGTATATTTGTGCTCATGAAGGATATTGTCTTATAGCTTATGTTGTGCTATTTATGCTACAGTAAGATTTGAGGCTAGTATTGATTGCAGAATACCACATTCTCTTGCCCTTTCTTTTCCCTTTTAGGGGAGTGACCTTTAAAATTCATTGTTATTAATATGTATGTGTTTATGTATGATGTGTCAAGGGGCCAGTGTGTCACAAAAGTCAGGGATAAACTTACATGAGTTGGTTATTTCCTTCTTCCTTGGGTCCTGAAATTGAAAATAGGTCATCGGACTTATGTGACAAGTACTTCGACCCACTAAACCATCTCACCAGTCCTTTTGGTCTTTATTTTATGAAAAAGGTTAACTTGGAGCAATAGTGTGATTTCTTTAACCATTTGACTGAATTTATAATAAAACTACATGTTATTAGAATTTTCTCTGTGGGGAGATTGGAAATTGCACGTTCAGTGTCTGCCATGTAGACAGACATGTTTTTGCATCATTTAAGAAATGTGTCCTTTTTATTTTAGTTTTACATTAAACAACATTGTTGATATACTTTTAATGGTATACAAGCGAGCATGGAATCTTTAATGGTTCCTACTTGCTTTAGGTATACTGTAGTTAATGTGTATCTTTATTCTTGGTAAGTCTAAGTAGAGATACATTAACTTCATGGTGTTTTAAATGCCTCAACTGGATATGCCATGCTTAGTTGGCTCCCATGGGAAGCCTTACACATTCTGAGTGGAGATGGAGGAGGAGTGGATACACGGGCTAGAAGAGAGGTTGGAGGAGGAAATGGGAGGAGAGGAGGGTGGGGAAACTGTAGTTGGCATGTAAAATAAACAAGCAAATGAAGGACAGAAGGGAGAAAGGGGGGAAGGAGAGAGGGAGAGAGAAAGGAAGTTGCTCACCTTCCTGGACTTAGGGGGAGCTGGGAGGACCTTGGACTTAACATAGTGAAGGGAATCCTGATGGCTCTTTGTCTTGGAGAGGGGTGGAGTGGGGGTATGGGTGGAAGGGAGGGGAGGGAAGGGGGAGGAGGAGGGGAGGAGATGGAAATTTTTAATAAAAAAATGAGAAAAAAATAAATAAGTGAAGGAAGAAAGAAAATGCAAAGAAGTAAGGTGCTGCTGAGGTGATAGGAATTGTTAATAGGTCTTCTGGAAGAACAACAAGCAATCTTTTTCTTTTTCCTTTTTATTTATTTATTTTTTTAATTTTTTGGTTTTTTGAGACAGGATTTCTCTGTGTAACTTTGGAGCCTGTCCTGGAACTTACTCTGTATACTAGTCTGGCCTCTGCCTCTCGAGTGCTGGGATTAAAGGCATGCACTACCACCACCCAGCTGAGCAATATGCAACCTTATTTGCTCAGTCATCTCTCCAGACCTTCCCATAACTTCTTTATAAACATAACATGTGTAGGATCTTAAGAGACATTTTTTCCAATTACCTTGCTCTTTGTAACTAAAGGAAGACAATTTGAAGAGAAACAAAAACTTTAATTTTATGATAAATTATTACACGAACCTGTAGAAATGGTTCAAGATCATTTTCTGTTTTCTATTTATGATTTTGAAAGGACAGATAAACAAAAGCAATCAATGCTACTGCCAAGGCATTGTACATGTATCTCATAGATTGTGTTCCATGGACATACACTTGTTGCTACTAACAAAAAGTAATGAAATTAGGCCACTGAGGAGTTTAGCATTTTCTCATCTGAGTAACAGTGTATCTTAAAAAAACATCACCAAGAGATAACTCCTGGTTATTGCAGTCTATAACTGCGTGAATTGTTACAGCAAGTGAGCTGCCAAGAGTGCTTGGTGCTTTTGGTGGCAAGTAACAACGAAAGGCAGAAACTCATTCCTGACTGTCTAAAGGAGAAAGAAATTACACTAAAATGATAAGGGACACACAGAAACTTCAGGAAAACAATTGTAGTTAAAGAATGATTCATTTACTTTTGTGACAGAAAAAAGTCATTTTATTTGGAAATAAAAGGAAAGTAATGTAAATAATTTAAAGTCCATCTTAAAATTTCTTATGACTTAAGTAAAAAATAAATACATTTGATGTTAATTAGAGTAAACATAGGTAATCATCATGTTTAATGTTGCTTCAGGAAAAGTTACATTCATATTATAATAAAAGGTATCTGAAGTTAGAAGTACAATAGCTTTCCCTTGAATCCATGATTTTAGTCAATTGACACCTGAAAATACAGTATGGGAATTTCTAGAAATAAACAACTCATACACTGTCATCTGCACTTCTTTCTTAGTTGAATGACGAAATCTTCTGTTGTCTTCTTGCCATGTACTTATGGTGGTAAATCATTCTTGGCTGAGGCAATGTACTCAGAATAAGCTGCCTGCTTCAAAATTTAAAAGAGATCTATGGAGTGACTCACTTGAAATTCCACCAGAGTTACAAGGCTGGCACATGCTATGTGAACCCTGTGTCCTGCCTCCTCTTAGCCTTGAGGTTCCTCTCCTGTACCAGCATGGCCTCGCAGAGCAGTTAATACATTTCTTCCTTTTTTGTGGTAAGTCTTTTGTTCTTAAGATCTCAACTCTTGTACTCTTTCAGAACTTCAGATACTCAACCAAAGAAAACAGAATCAAATACAAGTTCAATGGTCCTTCTCAATCAACACATCTCCAGTAGTACAATGACTGCTTTGTCTGAGATTTCAGACTCCTGAGATGTGTCCTGGCTGATTTTTTTAATCAATTTAACACAAGCTAGTGTGACTCAGGGAAAGGAACTGTAAATGAGAAAACACACCCATCAGATTGCCTGTAGGCAAGTTTTTAGGGCATTTTCTCCATTAAGGGTTGGTGTGGGCAGGCCCAGCTCATGGAGGCATGGTAACTCCTTAGTTGGTGGGCTTATGTTCTATGAAAAAGGGAGAATGAGTGGTAGGGAATAAGACAGTAAGCAGAGTCTCCACCATGACCTCTGCTTCAGTTCCTGACTCCAGGTTCATTCCTTGAGATCATTTCCTGATTTCCCTTTGTGCTAGACTACAAGAAGTAAACCGAAATAAACCCCTTTGTTGTTGGTAAAAAAAAAAAAAAAAAAAAAAAAAAAAAAGAGATCTATGTTATCCTTATACAATTCTTGTTTTCAAATAACCATTGTTTTGCTTAATAACAGCCCCCCAAAAAAGATCAGTCATGCTGGCAGCTTATACACAAGGAGAAGTCATTAAGTGCTTCATTCAAGTGGAAAGGTGAAAGGAAAGAAATTTTTACCACAGATAGACAACTTATTTGTATAAGTTTTTATTATAATACATTGTCATTCATTATTTACTTCTAAAAAAATATATGCTATAGATGTAGTCCCTGGTTGACACTAAGATGCTAAAAGAAGGACTTTAATGCTGAAGACATTGACCACTTAGGCCACAGGACTTGAAGGAGTCGAATAAGACATGACCTGTAATACTCTTTTCTGCAGTCTAGCTTGTATGCTTTTAGAAAATACTGTGCAAACTTCCAAGTCAGAAAAGTGATTCAGAGATTCTACTCAGCAGTCTCTCCTATGAACCTCAGCCACCGCCATCATGGCAGGTTATGCATTAAGGAGGACTAAATGGCAATCACATTTCTTTGACAGCCAAGAGCTGTATATTAGGACTTAAGGCCCACTCAAGAGGAAGAAGTCATTCTGCACATTAAAAATCTAGCCAGCTTTCTGGGCCTGGTGAGGTCAGGGATATTAGAATCTACTACTACTACTTTGCTGAGCCAGCATAATTCTGTACTATGCTCTTTATACCACACAGGTAAGTGTAGCAGCCACACCTCACCATAGAAAAGACTTCTTCTTTTTTGTTTTTTCGAGACAGGGTTTCTCTGTGGCTTTGGAGCCTGTCCTGGAACTAGCTCTGTAGACCAGGCTGGTCTCGAACTCACAGAGATCCGCCTGCCTCTGCCTCCCAAGTGCTGGGATTAAAGGCGTGAGCCACCATCGCCCGGCTTTAGAAAAGACTTCTTTATTCCAAAAGTCCACAACAAAATTTAAACAAAATACCCAAGGAAGGAGCAATAAAATGAAAGAAATAACCTGTCAGATAAAATTCAAAGAAAAATATTGTGTAGATTATTTAAGTAATACATAACTAGAGAGACTCATAATTATAAGAATCCAATTGAGAAAAGGGTGAAAATCCAGCCTTTATTTGAGAATTTGAAAAAAAAATAGCAAAAATAAATCAATGATAACTTTTTGAAGTTTTGAGTCATATCTAATACAATAAAGTCCCCAAATGAGTGTGGAGCTTTATGCTAATTTTAGTACTTTTTTATTTTTGTATATGCTTTATTATCCCACCTGTCTAATGCAGACTTTGAGAAGGAGAGGAAAATATAGTTCAGATGGCTGGGTGGTGGTGACACGCACCTTTAATCCTAGTACTCTGGAGTCAGAAGCAGGCAGATCTCTGTGAGTTCGAGGCCAGCCTGGTCTACAGAGCAAGTTCCAGGACAGACTACAAAGCTACACATAGAAAACCTGTCTTGAAAATGACACACAGTTTTTAAAGGACCCAGAGAGATGACAGCTGAGGAATGAAACCTGAAATAGACCTCTTTCGTGTGTGTGAGTGTGTGTGTGTATGTGTGCGTGAATATGTGTGTGTATGTGCAGGCATGTATGCACACACACAGGGATGGGCATATGGTGTCAGGTGTAATGACTCAGGATGGTTCCAGATCTGTCTCAGAAGCCAGATACTTGGTTACCGGATGGAAACCTAATACCTCATTTGAGAAGCTGTTTCCAAGTTATAAAAGCTCACAAATGGTACCTACTGCTAATGCTACTGCTACTGTTGCTGTTGGAAACCATTTGGTTCAACATCCTGTCTGGTTAGAGGTAGCAGTGGGAAGCACCTACTGGGAAAAGAGCACAGAATAAACAAAGTATCTGTGTTGTGGGATGTGGCAGATTGGTGCTAGCAGGAGGTGAGAAAGCAGGTGATACAGTAGGGCATCTCAGACCTGATTTACCTGCCCCCTTCCCTTGGTTCCATTCCATGTTTGGAAGTGTCTGGAAAAGAGTTCCTTCGGAATAACATCTTACAGTTATGAAAGTCTAAAAATATGGCTGCTTAAAACATTCCCTTTCAGCTTACTTATCTTGAGATACTATTTACTTTTACTTTTTTACACACACATTCTTCTATGATCAGAAAGAGTAGTATTATTGTAAAGATGTTCTCATCTGAGCAGTTGGTCTGGGGATGTCGCTGTAAACTTGGCTTTTCAAGCTTGGTCCAAATCAGCAACGGTGGCATAAACTGGGCACTTACAATGATGGAGTGTGTTTGATATATACCTTAAAGTTGGGAATCGCTCCTTTATATGCAATGTTGCTTACTGCTTTGCCCCAAAGAGAAGGCAAATAAAAAAGGAATGCTTCATAAGAATGTGCGTACAAAGAACTAAACACTTGAGATTTTATTCCTTCATCTGTCATTCACTTAATGTAAGGACTTCCCGGCTATTCCTCTTGCCTTGGCTTTGGCATTGATGAGAAAGTAAATCCAAGGTATGTGTCTGTTGGTCATGGTTCTCAGAGAAGCCAATTTTAAGGTTGAAGACACATGAATATGAGAGCCTGTAAGAAACGGTGGAGGTGGCTGCAGAGGAAATGCTCTCGAGTCTGTGTGATGTGGCCTTATCCTCTTCAGTACTTAATCAGTCTGCCTAACAACTGACCCCTGGAAGTCTTGAGATAATGAAACACATGCACATACACACACACACACACACACACACACACACACACACTCACACACACTCACACACACGTGTGTGCACACCCACACCCTCTCACTCTAAATCTGACAATTCCTGCAGAAGCACTCACCCACACACTTTTCCCCCAATGACACAGCAAACGAAGGTCAAGAAACAATGAGTTTGTTTCTTCCTGAACTATCAGAGAGGAACCATTTTCAGAGGCATTACTGATTCAACATATGTACATGCATTTATTCATGTGCGTTAAATGGTTGGCAGCTCATCAAGTGTTCTCTTCAATATCTAATGGACTGGTTTAAGAAGTGAGTTTAAGGAAAAAGATTATAGAAATATCTCAGTGTCCTTCTGTTCAGTTCTTAACTGTTTCTTCTCTTGAGAATCCATGAGATTAAATTTCTTCCATAATAATCTAATATAAATATTAACTATTTCCACAAAAATTCCTAGACTCAGGTGAAGTTTTTCATTGTTTAGGCTTCATATCTTTCTCTGGGTAAATAACCAAGGAAGGCATGGTATGAGATTTACCTTAGTGTTGCAGAAAGCAAAGCCAATTTCTTCATATCATGAAACTCTTCAAATAGTTAAATAGCATGATAGAAAACCACAGTATTTCCAACAGCATGCACAGTCATGCAATGATTATAAAAGTTTAACATGACAGAGAAACACTTTTTGTTTCTGGCAAAATTGCTTAGGCGGTCACAGTGTTTGCCACTAAACATGACCACCTAGGTTTGGTCATGGAAAAACCCATGATGGAGTAAAGTAACTGACACCTGAAAATTGTCCTCTGACTTCCACGTGTATACCGTAGCATGATGACATCCACAATAATAAATAAAAGGAAACATTTTAAGAAAATTGCAAGACATTTTTAAAGCCATAAAACCAAAGGGTTTGGAAAATTAAGTGAAAGAGTCTTTTTTAACTTCTAGGGTAATAATAATAAGGATTTTATGGCATGGTAGATGTAAGGTAATTGTAAACATTGAAAGGCTTTTAATTGAACATTCCTCTTTGAAGACCAAATAGGGGTTTACGACCTGTGTTTATTATTATGGTTGAAATCTGAACCGTCGCACCAAGGCTTAGATATTGAAGGTTTTGATGCCCGGTGCTAAGATTTGGGAAACATCCGGCCTATGAGGAGCCTGACATCATTGTTGGTAAAATTGGTAATAGATGGTTTCATGGTGTTATATGATAACAAAGAGTAGGAGCTAAGGATAATGTGACCATACACATGCCACTGCCCACTCACCCAGAATAACTTTATCCTGGCCCACCCTCTTGTTCTACTTTCCTGCTTCTTATACTCTATGAGGTGAGTAGCTTTTCTCCCTGACGTGTTTCAGCCATGATAGTCGTATGCCACAGTTCTAAAAGCAATGGAACCAGACAACCATGGACTGAGTGAGATCTCTAAAATTATGGGCAAAAACAATCTTCCTTCTCTTCAGTTGCTTGTCTCGGGTATTTTGTCACAGGAAGAAAATAAAATGACTATCATAAATCCTTCTTTGACTATCGTTACCTAGAAATTGCAGGCCAATTTTGGAGAGTATTAAGGTTTGAGGTTTAATCTCTAGCATTGTATGGCAGATGATTTTCCCCATGAAAACTTGCTAAGTGGTATGCTGGCATTTCTGCCTGTTTTAGGTCCTTATTTCAAAAGGAATTACCTTTCTTCTTTTTATGAAAAGAGTAAGAAATACAATGATCAATTTGTTTTGACATTTGATAAGAAAAGGAGAATATGTTTGTATTAAATTATTATGGAATATTTATGGAATAAATTTGATTTTTTTTAGAGAGGGTTCCTCTGTGTAACAGTCCTGGCTGTCTTGGAACTCCCTCTGTAGATCAGGCTGGCTTTGAACTCACAGATATTCGCTTGCCTCTCCATCCCTGAATGCCAGGAATAAAGGCATGTGTCACCACTCAATCTACTCTATTTTTCATTCTGGTTAAACGGCAGACCACACTGGAGTCTGAGTTCTGTGAGGTACCCATTCGAGTTTGAGACAGCGTTACAGTCTTTGTTGTATCGCTCACCGCATAAATTCTCAATTTACAAAATATATTATACCTTTTAGGGGAAAGGTAAAACAATAAATGATAGATTAGATCTAACTAAACAATGATTTTACAAGAAATCAAAGCGTTTAGTAGCTTAAAAAATACAGAAAGAAATTCTCCTTGACCGCACCTGTTAAAGATGCTCTTACAATGCTCAAAGCTTACACACTTCTTTGAATGGTGGACTGTACTGAAAACTGGTATCATAATGGAACTGGTAAAGATAATACTGAATTGTGCCTTACACTCCATTGAGTAAGCATTTCTTATTATAGGTGTGTAATTTAAAACATTAGGCTCATAACAAAGTGAGCTATAGCCTAATGATTTGTTTTTGACTAAAAAAAGACCAAGTCCAGATATCAGTTTTCTCAGGGTTTGTTTCACCTTGAGTTTTGCAAGACTATCTTAGTCCTCTCTCCATCACGCAGCCTCTCCGTGCGTGGCTGAGGGGTAAAAGTGAATTCTTGAATTCTTGTCATTCGCTTCATAGACTTAAAGTTGTCCATGCACGTGTATACCTGTCTGGTAACCCTCTCTGCCTCTGTCTCTCTCTGTCTCTCTCTGTCTCTCTCTGTCTCTCTCTCTCTCTCTCTCTCTCTCTCTCTCTCTCTCTCACACACACACACACACACACACACACACATACATACACAAACACACACTCAACTCATTCACTTCATGGTTTTGATTTGAAGTAAAATCAAAGACATTTTCCTGATTGAGATTGTCTTTTCCCAACTGTGCAATTACTGTCTAGTCACACCCATTCTTGCATATTTTGAAAGTTTCTGTGTGTGCACGCATGCCTGTATATATTAGTACATGTATGTCTCTCTGTGTGTTTGTGTATTATATATACTGTGATCTCATCTAACATAATGAGTGTGTGCCTATGTACAGCCATTTTTATTTGTTTTCTTTCTTAAGTTCCTAGCAATAAATATATATTTCCTCCTTTTAATTTTGTTTATAATTTCATACATGAATAATATATGAAATAATGTCTTCCCCTCCTTCTCTCTGCTCCAACTTCTTCTTCATCTCATCCACTCCCTATTTAATTCATGACATCTTCTTTACTTATTAGAGTTGCATACATATTTGCATACATGTGTATGCTTATGTGTATTACCCTACTGAGTTTGTTTAGTCTTGCTCATATGTACATATGTTCAGCAATGAACACTTTAAAATGAATAAGCTATCAGAAAGTACATGACTAGAGGAAACTGATTCCCCCTCTCTCAGCAGCCACTGAGGAGCTGCAGTTCTCTTTATCTAGGGTTGGGGCCTTGTGAAATTTTCCCCATTCACATTGACAAGTCATCTGGTGTTGTCATTTTCGGTGATCATATTATTGTTTTTATTTTCTTCTATGAGTTGCCACTAGACACTTCCTTCTTTGTACAGTTCTTATTGAGAAGTTCATACATGTACACACAGATTTTTGATTTAACTGACCACGAATTTCCTCCTTTCCAATCTGTCCTTGAGTCCCCTCACCACTTTTCCATCCAAACTTCATGTGATCATTTTTAGAATTCACTGAGTCTATTTAATGCTGCCAGTGTGTCCATTAGTGTAGGATAATATACAGGACCATGAGTAATTCCTTAATACCAACATCCTTAAAGAAAACAGAAGGCCCATACCATAAAAAGCTATAAATTTTAAATTTTACCTCAGCTAGTGATGAGATCTTGTGAAACCCTTGCCAATCCAGGATAGTATTTTGGCTCCTTAAATCTTGGTTAGGTCTTGTTCATTCAGTACCAGCTGCTGTGAGCATTCATGTAAGCAACAGCTTGGTCATGACTTACAAATGCTGTCTATATTAGAATGCACATTTTTAAAAAGTTGTTAAGTTCTTGAGCTGGAGACAAAAACCAGAATGACTCTTCTGTTCTTGTAGTTGATAAAAACTGAGTAAGAGAACTCAAGAGAAACAGAGTCAGAGCTCGTGCAGTTGTTCTTGTCTGTCTGCATGAGAGTGTGTGTGCACAGGTTTAGGTGTTCCAAGAGAGAAGTCTTTAACTCCTTTATGCGATGACTCAATTGAGAAGATAAGATCAAAACTATGAAAGGAAACATGAATTTCTACTTCAGCCTCAGATATAGGAAAGCATATTTCTCCTATACTGACAAAGAAAAAATAGAATAAACTATAAAACCACACCATCAGAGAGCTAAGGTCACGAGACCACCGAAGCAGCTTGAAATCTAACCAGTAACAGAAAAGCTTTTCTCCATGAAGAAAAAAGTGGCCTGGGCATAGAACTTACAGGTTAGTCATGGAAAGAAGACAGATGCGAGGGCTAATGGACAAAGTCTGAGTGGAGTATCAGATAGTATGAGAAATAAAGAACACTTTGGAGACCTAGGCAAAAATCAATCCACATTTACAAGTGTATTGACATAATCTCCTCCTGGGTGCTCAGGACAAAGATTGGAAGTAGCAAGGCTGGGCTAAACACTCTTTCTGGTGAAAGTATAGGAGAGGCTTAGAAATTTCCCTTTTCACTATGATTATTCTCTCCAAAGATTTGCACCTTAAGAGAAGGGACATAAACATTAGCCTTGAAGACTTAAGAAAACTATCAATGTGTATAAAGATTCAATGGAGAAACAAAATTGTCTGACATTGGGGAAGGTTCAAAAGGGGACACAGTCTGTTGAGAGCAGAAGACTCTTGAGTATTTTTACAGACAGCCTACTGGTCAATGAGGATTGGGAAGCAACACAACACATGAAACAATGTAAAAATATAAAACATTCGGAAATGGCAGGCAGGGAAAGCAAAGCTTGGCTCCAAACTTTGGGTATGGTTGGCCAACTTTAGACTAGAGCTCTATTCTAAGACAGAATCTCCTCTATGCCACTCATGGCCAAGGATCCTGAACAATACATAGCAACACTCTGAATGTGGGAGGACTGCAAGAAGGGAAGGAGCCCTCTCCGTAGAACACAAGTCAGAGAGTGGCAGAAACTTTACAGAAGAAAACACGTACAGCGAAAGACCTCAGTGTTCAGCCCCCACCCACTCAGGTCCTTGCGTTAGCAATGTGGAGCCAGCTCAAATCTAGATCAGGATGATTTTATAATTTTCCTTAAACTGCTGCTGAGAGCAACTTTTATTTGGCTATATATTAATAAGTGTAACTAAGGATTCATGTACCTAATTTCCCATTTAAATGTGTGCCCCCGTGTTCACATTACTGTGTTAGATACCAACTTAGTTTATGATATTCATTATCTCTACATGTGGGATGTTACTTTCCTGGTTGCCCTAATAAAATGCTCAACAAGATCAATCTATGGAAGGAAAAGATTGTTAGGTGAAATATTTTAATGTGCAATCCTAAAATTTTGAAGACATTGCAGCCGGAGCGTGAGGCAGCTGGTCACACTGACTCTGCCATCAGGAAGTAGAGTGACAGAATCTGATATTTTATTAGCTTTCTCCCTTTCAGTCAGACTAGAACGGCAGCCAATACAATTGTGATCCCCATACTCAGGGTGGGCCTTCCTATCTCATCTCAACCCCATAACCATGTTCAATGCTTCTTCTCCTAGGTGGGTCTAGATCCCGCCAAAGTGACAATTAGGATTATCACTTTCTTTAAGGGCTTCTTCTGTTGGTAGTACCACAGTCAGGTCTCTTCTAAGACTTTACAATTCCCAAATTTTATAAAAGTATCAATTCCTAAAATCACACTGATGATAAGATTTTATAAAAATTGCTGATAAAATGGTACAAGAGGCCATCTGAGAAACATTCTTTTGCTTCTCTGCATTTCTTATTAATATTCTCGTAACACTGCTACTATTCCCCAGATACACTATAGAATACCACGTTTGCATAAGTAAATCAAACTGATTAAAATAATTTCTCAGTTGTTTTTCTGTAACCAAGCAATACATTGTGTGCATGTGTGTGTGTGCTTGTGTGCATGTGCGTTCTGTTTTCCTGGTTAAACTTGATTACTATAGAAGGTATGATATCACCAGTATCATGTCATAGCTCCTATTCTTTATTACTCTTTGAAATGTAACATTGGCTAAGTGAGAAGTGTCATGCTGCATAATTTAGTGAGGATGATAGCCCAAGTGTTCTAAAGGTCTATCCCAGGATAGGAGCTCATCCTGGGATCACAGGAGATAGGGCTTACATAGCAATGAGAAACTTCCCAAGAGAGGAGCTTCTCAGCTGCTTCCTGAGCCTTGGAGCCAGCTGGCAGAGGTTGTCTGTGTAAGTTTGTGATCCCTGAAAGGTTTTAGGGATTAACTATGTGATGAGGAGTATCTCCCAATAATATGTATTTTTTACCATTATAAATACTAATAATACTGTTAATTTCAATTTGAAACCTAGTATGTATTTTAATGTATACATTTCATATATTATATACATGTTAAATAAATACTATGTATTTGGTGAACATTTATCATGTAACAAATGACATATTACATAAACATATACACCGTATAATTTAATATATAATAAATACCATATATATGATATACATATGTGTATAAAGTATTGGTAATTCATATGCCAGTCTTTTCTTACTTTCCATACATATTTGAGATTAAAGAATGTCATTTCCAAGGTCTATTTCAGAAATAAAGTAATAATGTCTAATATAATTAGCCTACTAATACTATATATGTGACAATACATCTCTATAACACATAAAATTTTTTAAAATGTGAGATAATAATTGCTTATTTTTTTCAAATGACCAGTGACAGGTATTTATTTTGTCTATTCTTCTTTCAAAGCAATATCTGTACAAATAGGTAAGACATATGAGTTGACATATGTGCAAGTATGGTTTTGAAGGTAATTTTTTTTGAGAGAAGGTTTCTCTGTGTAGCCCTGTCTATCCTGGAACTCTGTATGTAGACCAGACTGGCCTCCAGCTCGGAGATCCACCTACCTTTGCCTTCTGAATGCTGGGATTACAGGTGTGCACCACCACCACCCAGATGTCCAAGTTTGCTTTTAATTTAAATTTTCGAAGTAAAATTCTTCCTTTCTGCATGATGTCAGCATTATATCCACTAGGGATCTTTCCTTTTCCTGTCTTTCTATATGCAGAGTGACTGTTCAGATCTGAGCTGAGTTATACAATTTTATTTTCTATTTATATTTTAGGTGAAATTAAACATATTGTAATACACCTTGGGGTGTCATTCAAAAGCTCATATACCTTGCATAGTGACTGTGTTAATGGCTATTTGGACACAAATCCAAATCCATACATTAATAATACATGCTGGATTTAGAAGTCTACTTCTCTGATAGTTTTAAAATAATTCCTATTATAATATCAACAAGTAAAAATCTAATGAAACAAATCTAAATTCACTTCTGCTATAATTCTATAACCTTAGGATGCAGGTGATATATTTCAGGCACTCTTTAAATGTAGCCATAAAAGCCAGAGCAGAGTGATTGTTGGGTTTCCCTGCCACAATGGCATGGATGCTCCTAAAGGAAGAGAGGACTGACTTCACGTTAACCATTGGATAATTTAAGTCTCATTCAGTATCACTAGAATTGAGAAGAATTAGAATTGTGTGACTTAACTGTTGGCTCGCGTTCAGATACCTATTAAGAAGCCTGAAGTTTCTGAGCGTGAATGCGGATGTGTGTGTGTGTGTGTGTGTGTGTGTGTGTGTGTGTGTGTGTGTGTGTTATTTCTTTGTTTCTTAGCTTGGTTTTATTCTTGACTGACTTTTTATTTGCCTGTTTTATTTTTTTTTTCAAGAGAAATAGAGAGACATGTACTCTTGGAAGGGAGGTGAAAAGGATCTGGGAGGAGCCAAGGAAAAAAAATACCATAAAAAATGCAGTTGTACTTGATGTGCTAAATCGAGAAGGCTCAATAACCTTACAAGGTAAATTCACCTGCTCTTTCTATCAGCAGAAGGAAGTGGGGAAACCCACATTAGCCTTTTACATAGGACTTTCATATCAGAAGTGTGTTGTGTTTCACAGTTAACTGAGGGGACTGGATATGAATTTGGGTGAATAAATGTCAAATCAGATTCTGGAAGAACAGGGGGAATAGGGAGAGGCTGAAGTGCTGACCTCTGGTGAAGCAGCAACTTAACTCCGCCACGGACATGATTTTTCCCCCTCAGGTTTAAGCGTCAGTTCAAATTATATCGGGGAGAAAAAAATACAAAAGTGTGGTTACCATAGTAACTAACATACCACATGGCATTAATATTTTTCTCTTGAGAAAAAAGAAATCTCATTTTTAAAAACAACTGTCAGAAGCCAAAATGTATGTTATTATAAACTTAGTCAAGTTTTTAACTGTGTTCTTAGGAGGGAAATAGTAGGTTTTAAACACATGCACATGGTTTTAAATGATGAGGCACCAAATCCAGATTGTAGACATTTTGTGTTATGTGGTCTAAAGTCATCTCAGATCTTCTAAGTGCCAGGCCCTCATTATGTGGCCTCCCATAACATGCAATAATTTACTGTATGCTACTAAGCTTTGTGTCAGGGAAAAGTAAGCAGATGATGGTCTCATAATAATGCAGTAAAACTCTGGTCTACATCATTCAGCAGACAACTGACTGATTTACTTGAAAATCTTAAATTCCATATTTAACTATGCCTTGAATTCTTGTTTACTTTCTAGTTGTCTTCATGCATCTAAAATTAGGTATCTCATTTTTATTAGGCAAGCATCTCATTTGTTAAAACCTAGATCAAGAAAACATAGTGACTTTTAACATTTAAAAGCTTGTAAAGATTAGTGATCCAAATTGGTGGACATCCCATGTCACCCCAGCAAAGTCATATATATATATATATGTATATATATGTATATATATGTATATATATGTATATATATAAAATTTACATGTTGATTTCCATTGCTCTGAGAATATTTGTTAAAACATCAGAGGATCATGATGAAATGTCAAGAGAAACGATTAGTTACAAGAAGACACATGGACTGGAGTTCTTCAGTGTGGAGAACTTAAAAGAAAACAGCTATCAGTAAAGGGTAAAGAGAATGAATAACCAGTGGTAAGATATAAAAAACAAAGGCAAAACCAAGGTTGAAGAATACAATTAAGTGTGGTTTATTAAAATAAAAGTGATCAAGGATGCCCAGTGCTACTGCACAGAGCTGAGTATCACCTGTTGACTTTGGCACCAAGAAATCATGGCTCCAGGGCAGTCAAGGTGAGAAAAATCCCACCATAGTAGGTTGAGAGAAAGAGAGAGAATGAAATGTGCTGAGTTTATGCAGACAGTTTCAAGCTTTTCGGAAAATGGGATAAAAACGATGTGTCAGAGCTGATGGATTCAAGAGAGGGCCTTTTCTTTTTCAAATGGGACACATAAAAGTATGACTTTATGTTATAGGGAATAGTGGAGGGCTGGAGTCTAGCTACAGATAGAGCGATCGACTTCAGAGATATGATGGAAAATCCATTTACAATAAAACACTAAAAGCAGAGAAAATGAATGCTAAGAGTTGATGTATATGGTGATGGGAGTCTGTGGTGATTTTTCTTCATTGGTTGTGATTCCTTTTCTCCTTGAAATAGAAAATTTTATTACCATCTAATGAGACCACTGAAAGAAAAGATTTGCAGTTTTGAATCAAAGAGGAGGGAAATGTAACAGGATTTCTAGGCAGCCTTGAGAACACAGCTGAGGAAACAATCAAAAAAGAACGCAGCTGAGGCTGAATTACTTGTCAGGAACTCAAACATTTACAACATGTATGGCTGTGCGTGTTCTCAGCTGTGTTTTGCTAACTGAGGCCCTACTCAACCCGACAAAGCTGTGTCTAACAAAGGCCTCGAATTTTTCTGTGTTAGTACAGTGAAGCTTAGGAAGGAAAAGGAAGCAAACGAGAAGTGGGTAAGGTTTAGAAGGATGAACTGTGGGATGCGGGTTGATTGAAGAGACGTGAAAAGGCACCAGGGAAGCAAAGGGCAGTGAGGAGTCTGTATGTTCAGGAGAATGAAAGTCCCGGTGGATAAAGTATTAACATTTGGGAGCTGAAGAAAATCAACAGAAAAAGAAGAAATAAATCCATATAGAAGGGGGTGCTGATGACAAAAGGACATAGGGCGTTCAGTGAAATGTAGGCTGGCGGGAAAGAGGCGTGAAGAAATATGCACAGCACACAGGAGGCACAGCAGGGTGCCCAGCATCCCAAGCCACCTCATTCATTTGGGACACTCTGTCCCGAAAGAGGTTGACGCAAAGCAAGGCACGGCAGAGCTGTTTCACCATATTGAGGTTAGACAGTATATAAAAGAATTAAAGGGGCCAGGCAGTGGTGGTGCATGTCTTTAATCCCAGCACTTGGGAGGCAGAGGCAGGTGGATCTCTATGAGGTCAAAGCCAGCCTGGTCTACAGAGTCAGTTCCAGGACAGGCTCCATAGCTACACAGAGAAAGCTTGTCTTGAAAAGCAAACAACAGACAAAACAAAACAAAACAACAAAAGCAAATAAAGGAATAAAAATAAGAATTAAAGGTAGGGAAAGAGGACTGTGCAAGGAGCAGAACCTATGTAATGGCCCTTATATGGGCACAGGTGAAGTCCCTGCATCTGTGCTGTCCCTCAAGTGAACATGGCTGACAGATGCTTCTCTAGTGGGCCACTCTTGTATTATGTGTTACACAGATTTCTAGCTGCAACGTTCTAACTCACGTTTTCCTCTCCGTGAAAGAATAATCTGGAGGCTACATCTCAGAATACAATCCTGTGATACTCATTCTGGGTTTCCAGAGTGAACTGCTCCTGGAGAGATCTTCGCTAAATTGTTGCTGTCTCAGCAAAGGGCCTTTCTTTCTTTCTTCTCTCCTGTTGAAGCCCAATGCCTATCCTATTATGGTTGATGCCCAGTGCCTGAACCTCTCTAGTCCTCTGTATAATGAAGGGAAGACAAGATGCTCAGAATGGTTTATATACCAAGAACTTTGGAAACCCGTTAATGTAACTCCCAATGTATGAAATCACACTCTTCTTATTTGCTCTGGTTTGAACATGTAGTGTCCTCCCCGCCCCCACTGAGGCTCATCACTACTCGGGGAGACTCTAGAATCTTCCAAGTATTGCACCAGCTTTGAAGGTCACGGCTGAGCTCTTGGTTCCCACAGCTCTTTTTTTCCAGGCTTGCTGTGATATACAGGGCTGGGGTGTCTTACTCTCATCTCTGCTGCACATTCCCTACCGAGATGGAGCAAAAACTTCTGAAATCGTGAGCAACACAAACCTTTGCTCCTTTTTGTTGTTTTGTCCCAAGTATTGACAGAGGTGCACACGTAAGAAGGAAAATGCTTAGTGCATTTACTTCATTGTTTTGCTTGTTTCTTAGTGTGGTTTGTTGGCTAAGATAATTCGGTTTCAGTCTTCATTGTTCATGGTGTAGGGGTTCACTGGCTCTAGTGTAAGTGATGACCGATCAGGTCGTTCAGTTAGGCATCTTTATCTTGTTGTCTCCATTTCTCTATTTTTCTTTTCTTTCTTTTTCTTTTCGTTTTTCCTTCTTTTCTTTTCTTTCTTTCTTTCTTTTTTCTTTTTTTTTTTAAAGACAGGTGTCTTAGTAGCCATGAATGGAACCGATCCTATAACTCACACTCTAGACCAGGCTGGACTCGAATTCACAGAGATCCACCTATCTCTGCCTCCTGAATGCTGGGATTAAGGGTATGTGCCACCACCATCTATCCATTGTTTTGTGTTTAAAGCACTTTAGAAAAGCAAATATTATAATAAAATAAACACAATGCCTCACCATAGCTGTTCAATGTAACAATCTGAGTTATAACCAACATTGTTAATCTCTATAATCATAAGCAATATAACACACTGTTTCCAATACTTTCATCTTTAATTTCAATGTCTCACTTCACAGCATTATGGTTTTATTATCATTGGAGTTTTTATTTGTGTTTTGTTTAAAGGAAATTTATGTAATTCAATTATTTCTTCAAGAGAACATTCTTCAGGCAATTATTTGCAGCCAAATCTTTGGTATTATTTTTATTCAAATATAAGGGATGGGAATTAAAACTCATGCATAAATATGAGAATAACTGGATTTTTCTCATATAAGCCAATCAGAGAGAATAAAACATCATTTCCTTTATTTTCAGAAGGATTTTAAAACATTGACCCAGTATGCATTATGTTCCCATTGTTTTGTGGCAGAATTCATTAAAACTGTTTTGAGTAAGACTCCTGAAACAGCACCATATATTGATTCTAATATTAATATTTATTGAGAATACTTAGCATTAGCAATTTTTCTGCATTCATTCTAAGAAAAGGACTAGAGGTTTCCACAGCTGCTTCCCCTCTCAGCCCCAATGCTCTACAATGCTCTGCTATTTTCTTCCACGCTACCAATGCTGAACACATCGGTGGCTGCTTCAGACAGCAGGCAGTGTCTGGAGGTGTCAGTCTTCTTTGCAGTTGTTTGGAAAGGAGGAAACCGATATTGAGTTTCACTCAAAATTCAAGTGACCCAAGGATTGAATTAAGCATAGTTGTTCTGTGGCGCAGTCTAAAGGATGAGTGAAGAGAAAGGTAGTGATTCCGTTCACTAGAACATACCTTTGAAGACACCTTATAATCAGGGCCAAATGAGCTTTGAAAGCTCAAAGGATTCATCCCAGAGTTCAATCAGAAGTAACGTCTCAACTCTTAAATTTACCAGGCTGGAGACATTGAGATACCACTTAAATACAGAAACAAAAGATAGTGACATTCATTTTAAGCCTTCAATAAACTTGCTACACAACCACAGAGGTTAGGTTTAGAGTAAGGGACTCTGGGGTGGAGGGGAGAATATTCCAAGGACGGAAAGAGCAGCACGAGACTGGAGCAGGAGGATTGAATGATGTAGGTGGAAGACAGTGGTCATGGAAGGATATGGGGAATGACAGCTAACACTGAGCCATTTTGAGGTGTCCTATGGAAACATGCTATGTAAGCTTCTTGAAATATTTACATATATGAAAGAAATCTAAATGGAGTCACCAAATAATGAGAGAGACAATTCCCTAACCAGACATCTTTTGCCATCAAATGAAACTTCCAGTATAAGTAATGGATTGCATCTAGCTGATTCATTGGCCAGAGGGACCTAATGGAAACCAAACATCTCAGGGTATTGCCAATGGTATTGGTTTCAATTCACAAACTAATGCTAAGGACCTTTTGTGGAAGATGCACTTACATATCTCATTGAACATGAAAATGTTAAGCTGGTCTCTAACTAGAGTCTTCATCCTTATCGATGAGTATTCACAGTATTGGAAGGTGCTCTGCATAGCACCAGAGAAGACAGGAAAATACTAACCTAGCTACCAACCCTGTGATCTAGAGTGGTGACCTTGCTGCATGATGCACTAGAGCAAGAGTGGGCAAACATTGCGGGTGTATAGAAGCACCCTTCCTGATTGGACTCATGACCCACTCCTTGAGAGGGAACCCATGCTTGACACTGCTCAAATTGCCTTGAACCTTAGACTGGATGGGCCATAGGCCTTGGGGAAAACCAAATACTGCTAAAGAAACAATAAATGACTCCTAAACATTCTTCTAAAACTGTAGAGCAATGCCTATCTTTGCCATTATCAGTGAACCTTCCTATTGGCATAGTTGGGCACAAACACAAAGACCCAAAACTGGAAAATGTGCAGACAGATGGAGGGAACAGACAGACAGACTTTAGACATACTTTAGAGCACTCATTCTGAAAAGTGATGCCTTCATCACTTAGGCCTCAGGGCACTATACAGAAGAGAAACTAGAAGGATTATGAGCCAGAGGAGATGGACACCAAGAAAACAATATTTTCCAGACCCAACAATACTGATGCACATATGAACTCAAGAGTGTGGGTGAGCTAAACATGTTTAATCAAGATGGATTTCCAGAGATTAGAGGGAAGAGTGGACAAGGGATCCAAACATAATGAAGAAGCTATCTGCAACTGGCACTCATTTGCAAAGAAAAATTAGGTTTTTTTTCTAATGGAATTTCACTGAGTATACTAACAAAGCTTGAGTGTATGCCCAATGCCCAGATGAAGATGGCAAATATACAATGAACTCCATTACATTTTTGTAGATTTTTTCTCTCATAATGCTTTGTTCAAGTATTTTTATACTATTGGTATTTAGCTTATATGTTATAGTTTCTGATTTTATGATTTGATGGTGTGTGTTTATCTATTATTTAATTTGTTTACATGTCTGTTGTTTGTTTTCTACAGAAAGAGAGGAAGAGAGGGAGTGGAGTTGGGTGGGTAGGGTTGTGGGAAAGATATTGAAGGCATGGGGGAAGGAAAAACTTGTTCAGAATATACTGTGTGAAAGAATTATTTTAACATTTTAATTTATTTTATACATTTTTAAAATTGCTTTTATAGAGCTAAATGTTTTCTCTGCTCCTCTCCCTCCTTGCCTCCTCTTCTTCTACCCTCTCCCATGATCCTCACACTCCTTATTTACTCAGGAGATCTTGTCATTTTCTACTTCCCACATAGATTAGATCCATGTATGTCTCTCTTAGTGTCCTCTTTGTTGTCTAGGTTCTCTGGGATTGTGAGTTGTAGACTGTTTATTCTTTGCTTTATGTCTAAAGCCACGTAGGAGTGAGTGCATATTATATTTCTCTTTCTGGGTCTGGGTTACCTCACTCAATATGATGTTTTCTAGACCTATCCATTTGCCCTCAAATTTCAAGATGTCATTTTTTTTCCTCTGTGTAAGTACTCTATTGTATAAATGTCTTACATCTTCTTAATCCATTCTTTGGTCAAGGGGCATTTAGGTTGTTTCCAGGTTCTGGCTATAACAAAAAATGCTGCTATGAACATAGTTGAGCACATGTCCTTGTGGTATGATTGAGCATCCTTTGGGTATATACCTAAAAGTGGTATTGCTGGGTCTTGAGGTTGGTTGCTTCCTAATTTTCTGAGAAACCTCCATATTGATTTCCAAAGCAAATGTACTAGTTTGCACTCCCACCAACAATGGAGGAGTGTTCCCTTTACCTCACATATTCTCCAGCATAAGTGATCATAATTGTTTTTGATCTTGGTTATTCTTACAACTATAATATGGGATCTCAGAGTTGTTTTGTTGATTTGTATTTCTCTGATGGTTAAGGATGTTGAGCATTGCTTTAAATGTCTTTTAGTCATTTGAGATTTATATGATGAGAGTTTTCTGTTTATGTCTGTACCCCATTTTTTATTTGATTTTCTTGAGTTCATTGTATATTTTGAAGATCACCCCTATATCTGATGTGGGGTTGGTGAAGATCTTTTTCCATTCCATAGGCTGCTATTTTGTCTTATTGACTATGTCCTTTGCTTTACAGAAGCATCTCAGTTTCAGGATCCCAAGGATTAATTGTGTCTCTCAGTGTCTGTGCTACTGGGGTTATATTTAGGAGGCAGTCTTCTATGCCAATGTGTTCAAGTATACTCCCACTTTCTCTTCTATGAGGTTCAGTGTGATTGGTTTTATGTTGAGACTTAGTCCTCCTTTATATATATAATAGAGAAATAAATCAGAGCCACAAATAACATAAAATATCTTGAGGTAACTCTAACCAAACAAATGGAAGACTTGTATGACAAGGACTTAAAATCTATGAAGAAATTGAAGAAGACTCCAGAAAATGGAAAGATCTCCCATGATTTTGGGTAGGTAGAATTAACATAGTAAAAATTGCAATCTTACCAAAGTAATCTACAGATTCAATGGAATGCCTATCAAAATCTCAGCAAAATTCTTCACATTCCTCAAAAGAACAAGAGTCAGCTTCATATGGAAAAGCAATAAAACCTAGAATACCCAAAACAATCCTGTACAATAAAGGAACTTCTATTGGCATCAGAATCCCTGACTTCAAACTCTATTACAAAGTTACAGTACTGAAAACAGCCTGGTATTGGCATGAAAACAGACTGGAGGACCATTGTAACTGAATCAAAGACTCGTATATCAATCCACACACATAGGATAACCCCTAATTATTGACAAAGAAGCAAAAAAATATAAAGTGGAAAACAGAATGGTGCTGGTATAAATGGATATCAACATATAGAAGAAAGAAAATAAATCCCTATCTATCACCATGCACAAAACTCAAGTATTCTTTTTTCAAAATTAAAAGAAAAGATAGCGAGAAGTTCATAAAACATATACTGTTTTCTAGGAGACTAATAAAAAAGTATAAGAAAGTTCACTGACGATATGAAAGGGCTGCCCACATGAGACATACTCACAGCTTTCTAAAGGGGGGGGTTAATATTTAAAAGTTAATAGTACACAAAGTAATTATTTCTGATTTCAAGAAAAAGTTTCTGAAAACATAGTGAAAGCACATAATTTAAATACGCTACACTACAAACATTAGGAGAAGTTTAAGTGTCAATGATATGATTCCTTGATGAACTTTTCAGTCCTGGCTTCCTTTGAATCTGAACTCATATATATATATATATATATATATATATATATATATATATATATGTCCACTACAGAATCCTGGTGGTGTTTAATTCTCAGTAGCTAAACTTACCTAGGTTGACTGTCAAGCATGTGTGTACTTTTGATGAATTAAGTCATCCAAAGGTAGCATAAACAATTCATAAAAGACATACATAGTTATTGCATTATTGACAATTCAATTCTTTAAAGAAAATAATTTAGATGACAGAGTGAACATTGATTTTAAGTATACATTTCAAATAGTTAGGACAGCTTGAAAATATGTATAGATGTCGCTCAGAGCCAATGAGAAGAGGGTTGATAGACATGACAAAGATATGGAGAAGTGCTGACCCCGAATCACATCTGAAGTCTATGGGACATAAATAGAAGGCTGCCCAACATGCCCTACAATAGAGAGCTATAATGTTGAATTCATTATTCAATGTGTCTTCAGCTCTCCCAGCAACATTATCTGTAATTACAAAGAGAAAGAATGGCTCACATTATGAAAATCTAGTTTCTGGCAAATGGTCCCCTTGTATGATCCAGCCTGGTCCATTCTGAGGAAGGATCTGTGCCAGTGCAGGGAGGGATTGTGTGGCTTCAATCAATGCTTTGTTCTCTTCTCTGTTATGTAATGGAGAATGCTGTGCCTAATTACAAATTCATCAATAAAACTCAAGAATTAGTACGAATATAACATTTCTGTTGGATAATATTGCTCTAGGTTTGTGCACCAATTAATTGAAGAAAATAAAAGCACTCATATAGATTCTTGTTGCTCTGGGTTTGTTCATGTTTTTTTTTCTTTTTGTATCATAAGACAAAATTTCCCCAAATTCCAGTTGTTACTAACAAAGAGACAATTTGGTACGTTTAAACAGAGAGGTCTAGTTATTAAAGTGCCTATAGAATTAAAATAGCTCAACAAATTATATAAGCCAACAATGGCACAGGCCTCAGGAAGTTTCTTATCACCCTTTCTTATTTTGAAATTATACACATACACACACACACACACACACACACACACGCACGCACACACACACACACACACACACACACACACACACACACCAAACTTAAAGTTATATAACAGTTAAAGTATTTTTCAAGTTAATTTTTGCTATTGATTGTTTTCCTTAGTTGTCTCTCCAATGTTACATATGCACCATAACTCAAATATGTGCTGGTTTGTGTTTAGCTATAAACAAATAATCCCAATCTAAAATGATTCCAAAGGAAAGAGAATAAGCTATTAACATTTATAGCATGCGATTTTAGACTGCACCTTGCCTTGTGGTAGAAATACACACTACTTGATCATTTTGTTCTGGTGGGAAAGACAGGGAATAGGGGGACAGGAGAGAGAATATGCTTCAGCCAATAGCCTTTAAGATACCAGCTCACTTGGGCATCGTCTCTTATACTGTAAGTGCAGTCATAAAGCTTTTGTGCTGTCTCTCCTGACTGCAGGACTCAGTTCCTGTTTCCTCCTCATTCAGAGGACTGTGATCTGTGTGTCTACATCTAAATAAATAACTTTATTATACTCAATCTGAGCCAGTGTGGGATTACTTTATAGAATCCATCTTAATCTGACACTCATTGTGGGGCTGACTATATCCATAAAAATCTGAGAGAAAGCTTGAAAAGAAATTCTAGACAGAAAAGAGCTGAATTTATTGCAACTTCTTGGAAGCTACTTTTTTTCCCAGTTGGGCTCTCTTTGCTGGCAGCAAGCAATGGTACCACAGATCCTTTAAGAAAAGACTTACTTCCTCAATGTAAGAAATGGGGGCTTTTTGGTTCATGCTTTCAGCACAAACTCTGGTTCTTTCAGAATGCTGAGCACTTGAATGGACTTTGTGGGCATCATGCTACAAGTTACTTGGTGGCAGCATAAGCCAATTGGCTACCAGAGTTGAGGTGGTGAGGACCCCTCCCACCAAGGCATCTCAGAGGCACTGAACAGACCTCCATCATGCTGGACTAGCTATAACCCAATGGCAAAGCATCCTTAGTCATAGCCTAGCCACATTTTAAGGGGAAGTCCTGGTTAAAAAATGATTACAGATACACAGTGAAGACAAATTCAGATAGAAAAGAACTCTAATTGGATCACAGTGTTTATATATATATATATATATATATATATATATATATATATATATATCACTATTTTGATGTATGTAGGCTTGGAAGAATGAATAAAAGAGTATAAAGAGTTATAAAGAGAAGTAAGGTCATTAAATAAGTAGTAAAAGTGATATAAAATAGTACAGAAAGTCAAAGATTAAAGGAGTAAAGAAAAATAAGCCACACAGATATAGAATATTAACAGAAAGTCTGAAATATATATATATATATATATATATATATATATATATATATACTATTGTGTTTTCTTTAAACTTTTTTACTGTGAATGAGCTAAATACAGAGAGACATTTTATTATACAGGCTGCTAAACTAAACCAACATATATATTTTAAAGGTATCTTGACTTCAAAATTTGGGTCTAAGGATATATTGCTTTCGAGGATTGGAACCTGTGGATTTCTTCCAAACTAATGTGGTTTGATGGACCAACAACCCCCATAAAGTCTCTGTGAACACCCAAAATTACTTTGCCCAACAAAAAAGCAGAAAGCAGTTTGGAGAGAACCTTGCCCAAATTCCCAAATATTGTTCATAAATATGTGTTTACACTTAAAGGGGGATATGATATAGAGATGCATACTTTGCATTATTATGGATTTTGGTTTATTTATACAAATTTAAGGTGAATTTTATTATGTATATTTTGGCTCTTGATTAAGGTATTGTATTTGTGCAGCTCATTTAAAAATTATAATATATAATTAATAAATACAGGTTCATAGATAGTCATTTATAACAGTCAATCTTCTTGTCACGTTAGGTTTTCTAGATGTACAGAGATATATTTCAGATGAATCGTTATTCTCCAAACCTTTCAAAGACTAACAGAATATGGTATTTAAAATGCTTTAAGAACTTAGGACTTTTCATGCTAATCCTGCTCCTGGCAGTACCAATCTACTTCAAAAGGATTATGTACATTGAAGAGTCTCATTATGGAGTTGGTTAGACATTTGGGAAAGAAACTGCTCTTGCCTGGACTGCTTGATGGTATGCTTCATAAACTGGACATGGACCCAGAGAAAAATGACTGCTGAAGTTACCTAAAGAAGGTGAGACAGTCTTTCATGCTTTTTAAACGAGTCTGCCAGATATTCTGCCGGACACAGAAGAAAGTTACTGACAAACAGCCAATATAGATACAACAGTCTTTATAGTATCCTGTTTTATGGAAAAATATGCTGGATACTATGGGCCTATAGGCTGAAGATGGATGCTCTAATGTTACAGAAAAACTTAGGGAAACTGTCCAGGCAGCTTATGTCTCTGTCAATTTTAGAATTTTGGAAGTTGGTTACAATGCACTTCCTGTTAACTTAGGTAATATTATATCCTTCTGGGGTCCTTAATGGAGTTGAAGAATAGATAGTTATAATTATAGTTTTTCTTAGTTGTGATAGATAAAGTAACTATAAATATTGTAACTGTAATTCTTGTTTGATACCTGATTTGCTAAATGTAATATTACTATATTAAACTTAAAAACCTTCATTTTTTTCTAGACAGAAAAGGGGAGGTGATGTGCAGTTCCCCTCTGTATGTTGTGAATATGTTTTCTTGCCATTGGTTAATAAAAAAACTGTTTCATTCAGTGGCTTAGCGGAATAGAGCAAGGCAGGTATTCCAAGCAGATAGATGAGGAAAGAAGACAGAGTCAGAGAGAAGCCATGTAACCGCCACAGAAGACCAACATTGAATGCCAGATGGAATCTTACCAGTAGGCCACACCCACATGGCAATGCACAGATTAATAGAAATGGGTTAATTTAAGATAGAAGAACTGACCAAGAAGAAAAGTGAGCTAATAGGCCAAGCAGTCTTGTAATAATACAGTTTAGCGTGACTATTTTGGGTGTAGGCAGCCGGGAAATGAACAAGCAGCCTTCTGATAACAAGAATACAGGTAAAGAATCCTCCCCCCCTCCCCCTGCCTCATCCTCCCGTCTTTGGGGCCACAAAATCCCACAGCTCAGCCTGTTTGGGCTCTGGGGACCTGGAATTGAGTGCACCCAGGCCGGTGGGAGGTCCCCTCCTTCATTTGACTGCCCGGAGCATGGTAGGCCTTTGTCTGAGAGCTGCTTGGCCTGCAAGGGGACCTGAAAGTCTGCAGGAGGATCCATCGTTCTTTGGGGTGAGTGAGGAGTGAGGGCCCGAACCGCGGCAGCTGCCCGGAGAGGGACCACCGACTCTCCACAACTCCCCCTGCCACCAGCACACTTCCTGCTCTTCCTGCAGGGGTTATTCTCCCCGGATACCGCCTCTCTCTCCCTGTCCCTTCCCAGCTTGCACCCAGAATCCTCCCCCCCTCCCCCTTCCTCATCCTCCCGTCTTTGGGGCCACAAAATCCCACAGCTCAGCCTGTTTGGGCTCTGGGGACCCGGAATTGAGTGCACCCAGGCCGGTGGGAGGTCCCCTCCTTCATTTGACTGCCCGGAGCAAGGTAGGCCTTTGTCTGAGAGCTGCTTGGCCTGCAAGGGGACCTCACAGTCTGCAGAAGGATCCATCGTTCTTTGGGGTGAGTGAGGAGTGAGTGCCCGAACCGCGGCAGCTGCCCGGAGAGGGACCACCGACTCTCCACAACTCCCCCTGCCACCAGCACACTTCCTGCTCTTCCTGCAGGGGTTATTCTCCCCGATACTGCCTCTCTCTTCCTGTCCCTTCCCAGCTTGCACCCAGAATCCTCCCCCCATCCCCCTGCCTCATCCTCCCGTCTTTGGGGCCACAAAATCCCACAGCTCAGCCTGTTTGGGCTCTGGGGACCTGGAATTGAGTGCACCCAGGCCGGTGGGAGGTCCCCTCCTTCATTTGACTGCCCGGAGCAAGGTAGGCCTTTGTCTGAGAGCTGCTTGGCCTGCAAGGGGACCTGAAAGTCTGCAGGAGGATCCATCGTTCTTTGGGGTGAGGGAGGAGTGAGTGCCCGAACCGCGGCAGCTGCCCGGAGAGGGACCACCGACTCTCCACAACTCCCCCTGCCACCAGCACACTTCCTGCTCTTCCTGCAGGGGTTATTCTCCCCGGATACCGCCTCTCTCTCCCTGTCCCTTCCCAGCTTGCACCCAGAATCCTCCCCCCCTCCCCCTTCCTCATCCTCCCGTCTTTGGGGCCACAAAATCCCACAGCTCAGCCTGTTTGGGCTCTGGGGACCTGGAATTGAGTGCACCCAGGCCGGTGGGAGGTCCCCTCCTTCATTTGACTGCCTGGGGCAAGGTAGGCCTTTGTCTGAGAGCTGCTTGGCCTGCAAGGGGACCTCACAGTCTGCAGGAGGATCCATCATTCTTTGGGGACACCAAACACCTCCGCGCTCCTTTTGAAGGAAGAGATGGGCAGGCGCCAATGCAGGAGCTCCTCCAACAACATGAAAGGCAACATGACATCACCACAAGCCAGACATCCCGAAACAACAAGAATTGAACACCCTACCCCAGAAGATATAGAAGAAACCGACATTAAACAGTACTTTATAAAAATAATAGAGGACCTTAAACAGGAGGTAAAAAACTGCCATAAAGAAATGGAGATGACAAACAAAAAGGTAGACGAAATAAATAAATCTCTCAAAGATACCCAAGAAAAACAAGAAAAACAAGAAAAAGCAATCAAACAGGTAAGGGAAACAGTACAAGACCTGATAAATGAAATGGAGGTATTGAAGAAAACACAATCTGAGGGACGACTGGAAATGGAAACTCTGAGTAAACGAACAGAAACTTCAGAGACAAGTATTTCCAACCGAATACAAGAGATGGAAGAAAGAATCTCGGACTCTGAAGATACTATAGAGGAAATAAACTCACAGATTAAAGAACTAAACAAATCTAACAAATTCTTAACACAAAACATTCAGGAAATCTGGGACACCATGAAAAGACCAAACCTAAGAATAATTGGGGTAGAAGAAGGAGAAGAATTACAACTCAAAGGCCCAGAAAACATATTCAATAAAATTATAGAAGAAAACTTCCCCAACCTAAAGAAGGATGTTCCTATGAAGGTACAAGAAGCCTACAGAACACCAAATAGACTGGATCAAAAGAAAGCATCCCCACGCCATATAATAATCAAAACACAAAACATACAGAATAAAGAACAGATATTAAGAGCTGCAAAGGAAAAAGGTCAAGTAACATATAAAGGGAAACCTATCAGAATTACACCTGATTTCTCAATGGAAACCATGAAAGCCAGAAGAGCTTGGATAGATGTGCTACAGACACTTAGGGAACATGGATGCAAGCCTAGACTATTATACCCAGCAAAGCTTGCATTCACCATTGATGGAGAAAACAAGATATTCCAGGACAAAAACAGATTTAAACAATATGCAGCCACAAATCCAGCCTTGCAGAAAGTAATAGAAGGAAAATCACAAACCAAGGAGTCCAACAACGCCGACAATAACTCAGGCATCTAGCGACCCTTCACCAGCACAACTAGAAGAAGGGAAACACACAAACTCTACTACTAAAAATGACTGAAGTTAACAACCACTGGTCATTAATATCACTTAATATCAATGGACTCAATTCACCTATAAAAAGGCACAGGCTAAGAGACTGGATACGAAAACAGAATCCAACATTTTGCTGTTTACAAGAAACACACCTCAACCACAAAGACAGGCACCTACTCAGAGTAAAGGGTTGGGAAAAGGTTTATCAAGCAAATGGCCCTAAGAAACAAGCGGGTGTGGCCATACTAATTTCCAACAAAGTTGACTTCAAACTAAAATCAATCAGAAGAGATGGAAAGGGACACTTTATACTCATAACAGGAAAAATCCTTCAGAATGAAGTCTCAATCCTGAATATCTATGCCCCTAATATAAAAGCTCCCACTTATGTAAAAGAAACACTTCTAGAACTCAAGGCAGCCATCAAACCACACACACTAATAGTTGGAGACTTCAACACTCCTCTCTCACCAATGGACAGGTCAATCAGACAGAAACCTAACAGAGAATTGAAAGACTTAATGGAGGTAATGAACCAAATGGACTTAACAGACATCTATAGAACATTCCACCCAAATAGGAAAGAATATACCTTCTTCTCTGCGGCTCATGGAACCTTTTCAAAAATTGACCATATACTTGGTAACAAAGCAAACTTCCACAGTTACAAAAAAATATTAGTAACCACCTGTGTCTTATCGGATCACCATGGATTAAAATTAGAATTCAACAACAATGCTACCCCCAGAAGGCCCACAAACTCATGGAAACTGAACAGTCAACTACTGACCCACACCTGGGTCAAGGAAGAAATAAAGAAAGAAATTAAAGTCTTTCTTGAATTTAATGAAAACAAAGACACAACATACTCAAACCTATGGGACACAATGAAAGCAGTGCTAAGAGGAAAGTTCATAGCACTAAGTGCCCACTTAAAGAAAACGGAGAAAGCACTCATTGGTGACTTAACAGCACACCTGAAAGCTCTGGAAAAAAAAGAAGCAGACTCACCTAGGAGAAGTAGAAGACTGGAAATAATCAAACTGAGGGCAGAAATCAACAAAATAGAAACACAGAAAACAATCCAAAGAATCAATGAAACAAGAAGCTGGTTCTTGGAGAAAATCAACAAGATTGACAAACCCTTAGCCAAACTAATCAAACGGCAGAGGGAGAACACGCAAATTAACAAGATCAGAAATGAAAAGGGGGACATAACCACAGACACAGAGGAAATTCAGAAAATCATTAGATCTTACTACAAAAGCCTGTATGCCACAAAATTGGAAAATGTAAAAGAAATGGACAGTTTTTTAGATAAATACCATATACCAAAGTTAAACCAGGACCAGGTAAATGCTCTAAATCGTCCTGTTAGTCGCGAAGAATTAGAAACTGTTATCAGAAACCTCCCTACCAAAAAGAGCCCAGGACCAGATGGTTTCAATGCGGAATTCTACCAGAACTTCCAAGAAGACCTAATACCTATACTCCTTAAGGTATTTCATAATATAGAAACACAAGAGTCACTGCCAAATTCCTTCTATGAAGCTACAGTTACCCTGATACCTAAACCACACAAAGACTCAACCAAGAAAGAGAATTACAGGCCAATCTCACTCATGAACATGGACGCAAAAATTCTCAATAAAATACTGGCAAACCGAATCCAAGAACACATTAGAAAAATTATCCATTACGATCAAGTAGGCTTCATCCCAGAGATGCAGGGCTGGTTCAACATACGAAAATCTATTAATGTAATCCATCATATAAACAAACTGAAGGAAAAAAACCATATGGTCATCTCATTAGATGCTGAAAAAGCATTTGACAAAATTCAGCACCCTTTTATGATAAAGGTCTTGGAGAGATTAGGGATACAAGGGTCATTCCTAAATATAATAAAAGCTATTTACAGCAAGCCGACAGCTAACATCAAATTAAACGGAGAGAAACTCAAGGCTATCCCACTAAATTCAGGAACACGACAAGGCTGCCCACTCTCTCCTTATCTCTTCAATATAGTGCTTGAAGTTCTAGCAATAGCAATAAGACAACATAAGGGAATCAAGGGGATTCAATTTGGAAAGGAAGAAGTTAAACTTTCATTATTTGCAGATGATATGATAGTATACATAAGCGACCCCAAAAACTCCACCAAAGAACTCCTACAGCTGATAAACTCCTTCAGTAACGTGGCAGGATACAAGATCAACTCCAAAAAATCAGTCGCCCTCCTATACACAAAGGATAAGGAAGCAGAGAGGGAAATCAGAGAAGTATCACCTTTCACAATAGCCACAAATAGCATAAGATATCTGGGAGTATCGCTAACCAAGGAAGTGAAGGATTTATTTGACAAGAACTTTAAGTCTTTGAAGAAAGAAATTGAAGAGGATACCAGAAAATGGAAGGATCTCCCCTGCTCGTGGATTGGGAGGATCAACATAGTAAAAATGGCAATTCTACCAAAAGCAATCTATAGATTCAATGCAATCCCAATCAAGGTCCCATTAAAATTCTTCACAGAGATTGAGAGGACAATAATCAACTTTATATGGAAAAACAAGAAACCCAGGATAGCCAAAAAAATCTTATACAATAAAGGTACTTCTGGAGGCATTACCATCCCTGACTTCAAACTCTATTACAGAGCTACAGTATTGAAAACGGCTTGGTATTGGCATAAGAACAGAGAAGTTGACCAATGGAATCGTATAGAAGACCCGGATCTTAAACCACAAACCTATGAACACCTGATTTTTGATAAAGGAGCCAAAAGTACACAATGGAAGAAAGAGGGCATCTTCAACAAATGGTGCTGGCATAACTGGATGTCAACCTGTAGAAGAATGAAAGTAGATCCATATCTATCACCATGCACAAAACTCAAGTCCAAATGGATTAAAGACCTCATTATTAATTTGAACACATTGAGCTTGATAGAGGAGAAAGTGGGAAGTACTCTACAACAAATGGGCACAGGGAACCGTTTCCTATGCATAACCCCAGCTGCACAGACTTTAAGGGCAACATTGAATAAATGGGACCTCCTGAAGTTGAGCAGCTTCTGTAAAGCAAAGGACATTGTCACTAAGACACAAAGGCAGCCTACTGACTGGGAAAAGATCTTCACCAACCCTGCAACTGACAAAGGTCTGATCTCTAAAATATATAAGGAACTCAAGAGACTAGACGGTAAAATGCCAATTAACCCAATTAAAAAATGGGGCGCTGAACTGAACAGAGAATTCTCAACAGAAGAAGTTCGAATGGCCAAAAGACACTTAAGGTCATGCTCAACCTCCCTAGCTATCAGGGAAATGCAAATCAAAACAACTTTGAGATATCATCTTACACCTGTCAGATTGGCTAAAATCCAAAACACCAATAATAACCTTTGCTGGAGAGGTTGTGGGGTAAGGGGCACACTCATCCATTGCTGGTGGGAATGCAAACTTGTGCAACCACTTTGGAAAGCAGTGTGGCGGTTTCTCAGGAAACTCGGGATCAACCTACCCCAGGACCCAGCAATTCCACTATTGGGAATCTACCCAAGAGATGCCCAATCATACAACAAAAGCATATGCTCATCTATGTTCCTAGCAGCATTATTTGTAATAGCCAGATCCTGGAGACAGCCTAGATGCCCTTCAGTGGAAGAATGGATGAAGAAACTGTGGAATATATACATGCTAGAATACTACTCAGCGGTAAAAAACAATGACATCTTGAATTTTGCAGGCAAATGGATGGAAATAGAAAACACTATTCTGAGTGAGGTAACCCAGACCCATAAAGATGAACATGGGATGTACTCACTCATATTCGGTTTCTAGCCATGATTAAAGGACATCGAGCCTATAAGTTTGGGATCCTTGAGAAGATAATAAGAAGGTGAACTCCCAAAAAAGATATAGTAATCCTCCTGGATATTGGAAGTAGACACGATCGCCAGGCAAAATTGGGAACTTGAGGGTTGGGCAAGACTGGGCCAAGGGAAGATGGGGAGAGAAAAGTGTGAAGGGGAGAGCGGGGGGAGCTCGGAGGAATGGGGTGCTTGGGATACAGGAAGGGTGGATATGAGAGCAGGGAAGCATATATCTGAATTTAAGGAGCTACCTGAGGGTTGTCAAGAGACTTGACCCTAGAGGGGTTCCCAGGTTTCCAGGGAGACGCCCCCAGTTAGTTCCTTGGGCAGCTGAGGAGAGGGAGCCTGAAAAGGCCAGTTCCTATAGCCATACTGATGAATTTCTTGCATATCACCATAGAACCTCCACCTGACGATAGATGAAGAAAATGACAGAGCCCCACCTTGGAGCACCGGACTGAGCTCCCAAGGTCCTGATGAGGAGCAGAAGGAGAGAGAACATGAGAAAGAAAGTCAGGACCGTGAGGGAACCTCCAGCTGGCGACAGATGGGGAAGGTGACTGAGCCCCACATTGGAGCACTGGACTGAGCTCCCAAGGTCCCGATGAGGAGCAGAAGGAGCGAGAACATGAGGGAGAAAGTCAGGAACGAGAGGGGTGCGTTCACTCATGGAGACGGTGGGACAGAACTAATGGGAGATCACCAACTCCAGTTGGAATGGGACTGATGGATCATGCGACCAAACCCGTCTCTCTGAGTGTGGCCAACAGCGGGGGCTGACTGAGAAGCAAAGGACAATGGCTCTGGGCTCTGATTGTTCTTCATGGACGGGCTCTGTGGGAGCCTTCTCAGCTTGGTCGATCACCTTCCTGGACCTGGAGGGAGTTGGGAGGACCTTGGTCTTAGCATAGAGTGGGGAACCCCGATGGCTCCTTGGCCTTGAGAGGGAGGGAGGGGAGGTATGGGTGGAGGGGAGGGGAGGGAAGGGGGAGAAGGAGGGGAGAGAAAGGGGAGAAGGAGGGGAGGGAGGGGGGAGGAGGAGGGAAGGAAAAAAAAAGAGACCAAAAAAAAAAAAAGAAAAAAAAAGAAAAAAAGAAGAAAAAATAAAAAAAAAAAAAGAATACAGGTAAAATTAATGACCATTTGAGGAGTAGTATGAAAGCCTAATACAGTAAAAACTATCTAAAAAACATTCATGTCTGAAAGCAATCCAAGTGAAATCACCGAAATACAGGGAAGATAGAGACCCAACTGGATATCTCTTGCTACCAAAGAGAAGTTCCTATTACAAGGAATAGATTACATTTAATTGAGTTATTGGCCAAAGTATTTTCATGGAATCCCCAAACAACCCATTTTGTCATCAAGACTATTGACTGTTCTACAGAAACTGCAGACGAGTGCCCATTGCTGAAAATAATACCTACATAACTAAACAAATGTTGAGAACTTGAGCTGGTGCCTACCTAGAGCCTTCACTCCTAAATGTTAGTGCCTTTGGTACAGTAAGGAACTCTGCATGCTACTAAAAGAGAAGCATCATTACCAAGTAAGCCTCAAAACCCTTAATCCACAGTGGTGTCCTGCCTTAAGATATGCTAGTGCAATGGTCACACAGACTGTGGGAGTAACCATTCAAAATCTGATTTGATTTAAAGCAAACTCCGTGTGATAGAAACTGTACTCAATGATGCTTGAGCGACCAAGAACATGAGACTACACAGTCCATGGACCGAGGGTAAAAGCAAACACTAATGCTAAAAAAAAATGACTCTTAATGACATTCTACTTTACTCATACATAAATAAGTACTTTGTTCAACCATCACCAGGGAAACTTCCACCTGCAGCAGATGAGAACAAATACAGAGACCCATAGCCAGACAATATTCAGTGTGAGGAACCTTAGAACCCTCATCCCTAAATGAGATGTTTCCATCAAATCCCTCCACTCAGGGCTCAGGGACTCCTTCCTTGCTGAAGAGGGGGAAGGAAGAGTGTAAGAGCCATGGGGAATGGAGGACACCAAGAAACAAGGATCAACAAACATATGAACAAACAGAAACTGAAGCAGCATGCATAGTGCCTGCAAGGGGCTGCACCACATGGGCTTCAAGATCTAAAGGATAAGTAGACACATGCCTCATCCCTAACCCAAAACCTATCTTCAGCTGTCCAATTGATAACCGTTTGCAAATGAAAACTTAGTTTCCTCCAAGAAACAAATTACTTTTAGCAATAACGATAAAAACCCAGAGACAGATATTGGTACTCAAACTTAAATCAGAAAAGCAAAGCAGCCAAGCCATTAGAGAGTTCTTATCTCTACCAAGGCTCAGACAAACAATCCTATGACTGCAGACTGCAATGTTCTCCACTAAAACTCAGACTTCCCTGTGTTCTCTTGCCTTATATACCTCTCTTTGCCCAGCTTCTGTCTCCCCCTCCCTAGTGCTGGAATTAAAGGCATGTGACTCCCGAGAGAAGGACCTGTAAGGTGAAAGCAAAAAGGTGAAACTAGGAAGTCTCTGTTTCTTTTGTCTTCTCTTCAGCTTTTATCCTTTTGTTTATTTTGTCTAATTTTACTATATTAGTCTTCATTTTATATTATCATATTATACTTTATATTATTGTTGTTCCATAGATGTCTATTTGTTTTCGAATGAAAGACAGAAAGGGAAAGGTTCCAGATGGGAGGGGACGTGAAGAGGAGCTAGAAGTAGATATATGGGAGAACATCAACTAGATATATTATGTGAGGAATAAAGTCTATCTATTTTTATTTTATTCATTTTACATACCAATCACAGTTTCCCCACCCCCTGCTTTACCTCCCCTATTTTAATTTATTTATTCTACATACCAACCACTGTTTCCCCTCCCTCCCATCTTCCCTCTTCCCCCCAAATCACCCCCATCCACTTCTCAGAAAGGTCTCTATGGGGAATCAACAAAGCCTGGGACATTCAGTTGAGGTAGGACTAAGCCCTGCCCCTCATCAAGGATGAGCAAGGCATCCCATCATATAGAATGGGCTTCAAAACACCAGCTCATGCACTAGGGATAGATCCTGGTCCCACTGTCTATTTTTAATAAAAGAAAAAAAACTGACATAAACTGAAAATACAATCTAAAGAAATTATTGATGTACTGAATGAGCCAATGGAAATAGTGTGGGACATAATAGGGGCAGCATAGGATATCAAGAGAGGTTTTCTTGTCAGTTAGGGTTGCATATGCCTTTAATCCCAGCACTCAGGAGGGAAGCAGAAGAAGCAGGCAGATCTCTGAGCCTCTAAGCGCAAGTTCCAGCACTAAAAATTGAAACACTCTTACAGAAACCAGAGAGGGGGAAAATTTAGGGAGAGAAATTGATTTTCTCAAGTGTGAAAATTAAGTGGATGAAATAATGATGAAAATAAATATTTTCTGCCCACTAAACTGATGTGAAAATCATATTAAAATAAGTGGATACAAAAGTCATTCACCAGGAATGAACTATCTCCTCAGTAGATGCAACTGCTGATATTCCACCCTCAATTCATATTTAGATTCTATTTTGTTGCATTCATATTCTAATCTCAAATACGCTGCTGCTATCATTTCTCGGAAATAAAGCCAGTTTGCTTGTATTTGTCTTACTATTTTGAACTCTTCTTGAAGGAAAATGTTGCCTGCGCTCTGGTTCACACGCTCCTTTGGATTTTCAATTCTCTTCTTGACTGAAGTTTTCCTGTAGATCCATGTAAAATCTAGCAAGGAAAACAGAAAATGCAAATGAACACTATTGCTCTTATGTGACTCTTCCTAGGGAGCTAATAATAGATATCTATTCAGTCTAGAAGGGGTAACCAGGACAAACCAAATGAAGCATTCCATTCAGGTCTATGTTGAGAAAACAATGCTTTTATTAGGGTCATTTATCCATGCATGGGTGACTAAAAGACACCAATGCCACTGAAATTCCTAGCCCCTCATAAGTAATAACTCATAAAAACTTTGCTCTCAATTTCTCTACTAAACTTCCAAACAACTCCACTAAAATTTCTTTCTTTCCATGAATCAGTTTATTGCTTTGCAACACTAGGATGTTGGGGAGAGTAACTTGTGAGCCATGTATATTTCTGAGCTTCATGAGCCTAGTATGTTTTGTGAGCCTCCTAAATGGAATACATTTCTTGAGCATCCTAATGATTAGTAAGCTCTAATAAGTACCTATTTGCATCTGTAATTTTGTCTATAGAAAACTATTGCATTGGATGCCTCCTCAAGGGAATGTTTTAACTTGGAATAAAAAGCTTTGCAATGGTTTTCTATAGACAGAATTTCAGATGCAAATAGATACTTAATCATTTTCTTTTTTAATTTTTTTTTAATTTTATTAAAATTTTCAACCTCCTCCCCTTTCCCTTCACCTCCTCCACCCCTCTTCCTCTTCCCTCTCCAGTCCAAAGAGCAGTCAGAGTTCCCTGCCCTGTGGGAAGTCCAAGGTCCTCCCCCCTCCATCCAGGTCTCTAGAAAGGTGAACATCCAAACAGACTAGACTCCCACAAAGCCAGTACATGCAGTAGGATCAAAACCCAGTGCCATTGTCCTTGGCTTCTCATTCAGCCCTCATTGTCTGCCATGTTCAGAGAGTCCGGTTTCATCATATGTTCCATCAGTCCCAAAGCTGGCCTTGGTAAGCTCCCATTAGACCCAGCCCCACCATCTCAGTGGGTGGGCGCACCCCTCGCGGTCCTGACTTCCCTGCTCATGTTCTCTCTCCTTCTGCTCCTCATTTGGACCTTGGGAGCTCAGTCCAGTGCTCCAATGTGGGTCTCTGTCTCTATCTCCATCCATCGCCAGATGAAGGTTCTATGGTGATATGCAAGATATTATGCATTTTTATCCATATTGATGGTTAATTTGAGAAGCCACCTTCAGTGGAATGAGGGATGCTTAGAGACTGATGAAGCATTAATCGTGGGAGAGTTTGTGATGTCACAGATATCAGTCTGTGGACCAAAAAATCCTGACTGGAATACCTTCCTTTAATATGGGCTGGACTGTTTAATTGTCCAGATTAGAAAGGATAGTGGCATATGGGGGAAATGCATTTGTTGTGTCTTCTTGTTGCAACAAGGTGTGTTTCTTCTAATGTAACCCTTGAAGTTGAAGCTCGGGCTTTCCAGGCTCCGGAGTCTGAGATGCACATAGTTGTCATCCAAGAAGTGTCAGCATTTGGAGGGGCACTGCTGTTCGTATCACTGATTCAGAGGCTCTGATTTCCGTGATACAGTTCTACTATCAGGCTTATTTTGCTACATAGCATGCTGATATGGTATTAGGTAACGTTTCTCCCTCTAATCATGTGATCCACCTGACTTAAGACATCCTTCCTATCCTACCGCTCACACACCATCTGTGCTGTCCTATGGAAAGCCTGGACTAGCATCTCATATATGTCAAGATTCCCCATGTCCATTACTCATAGATGTTTAGCCTACACAGACTCCTTTTAATATTTCCTGGTTAAAAAAAAAAAAAAAACTTTTTGCCTGTAAAAAGATTAAACATTTCTTCCTTGGGAGTTTAGCCTGGCCTATCTGATTAGTTATAAGCTTTCTGATTGACTATATCTCCAGAATACATGTTTTGAACCTAGGAGTGAATTAAGACTAGATAGAGGTGCCTTATGTCACCTGAACTCTTATGAAGTATAAGAGAGAACTGTTTGAATAGACACCACCTATAATCACCACCCTCATGAGGAGGCAGAGCACCATGTAATACGTACTAATTCTAGGGTCCTACAGTCCCATAGAGGGGGTGGGAGGAAGAGGGAATGAGCATGCTACCCTGATACTAGGACATGTGAGTTCTACATTTATTTATAATTGTCCTCATTTCAGGAATCCTTTCTGAATGAAGAAGAAAAAAATAGTATATCTTTAAATAAAACGTTGCTCATATTTACATTTATGCAACTTCCAGTATGTCAGCTTTATTCCATATGTGTCACAAAGCATAAAAATCAGTGTGTTTCCTTCAGAAAATTTACAGACTAGACATCCAAATATGAATAGAATGATTTTATATACATATACAGATGATATTTAAGTATAAGTCATCAGAGGCATGAGCTGTGCTACACGGAAGCAGAGAACATGACCAACTTAGGAAGTGAGGGAAGACTATGTTGAGACAGCCGGGCTGAACCAAGTTTGGGAGGAAGTAGAATCAATGAGGGAGAAGGGCATGTTAACTGCACTGACAACATGGAAGCTGACTGCAGTTCCTGAATAGCAAAGAGTTCTTGAAAATGTAGAGCAAAATCAAGCTGCAGCGTTGGTAGAAATATGCACACAGGCAGTGGTTGCCTGTTTAGGAGCTTTGTCTTAATCCTAGGATCACTGGAATGTTATTAGAAGGATTTGAAGCATGGGATGTTCCCTTTGAAAAGATTACTCCCACTGCTGCATGTAGAATGAATTAAGACTTCCATATATGGGCCGCACAGTGGACTGGATATTGGAAATTTTCTCCAAAGCATGTATAAAATGAAACCATACTTTAACTTAAGAAAGAAAGAGAAGATTCAGGTGGAAAAATGACAAGAGAAATAAAAAAAAATTATGTCAGACCTCCATTGACGAGGTACCTTCTTAGATTTGCTGTTCCATGTAACCTAGCAGCAAATTTAGTGACATTTTATGAAAAGGGGAAAGGGATGCTCTCATGTCCTTGTAAGGGGTGACACTGAAAATGTGACCATCCCATTAGCAAGTGAGATGACTAGATCCCTTTGCTGTGTACCACAGATCCTTGGAGTACGGGAACACCCTGCTCTCAGTGTCCATGATTAAGAAGAAAACCTATTATGAATGTGAAATTCAATTCTCTCTCAGATGAATGGGCCACGAATAGTTAAACATGCAAATACAGTTCAATTTTTCACTAATATGTAACACTTCATGAAAATGAGAGAAACAATTCCAAATTATTTCTACAGATATTCTAATCTTAATAATATTTAAATGAAATAAATACATTGGGAAATATTACTTTAACTATGTAAAATGTGTTACATTTGTTTATTTTGCAGAAAATTATTTAACTATGTGAAGGTGTGTTTTATTTGTTTATGCTGCATTTGTTTAATGATATAAAGATGTACGACTTTGCCTGCCTAAGGCAGCTGAGTGGTCTAATAAAAAGCTGAAGGGTCACTATCTAGGCAGTGAAGGGGGCTGTCAGACAGAGAGAATAAGTAGCAGGAGAAATCTAGGTTCAGAAAGTAAACAGAGAACAAGTGAGAAATAAAAAAGGAAGACACCAGGGGCCCCGCAGCGAGGCAGCTGCCAGCCAACCAGACACAGAGTAAGGATGTATAGAATTAAAGAAAGGTAAAAAGCACCAAAGCAAAATGTAGATAAAGTGAAACAGGTCAATTTATGTTGTAAGGGCTACATAAGATAAGGTCCAGCATTCACAACTAATAATAACGCTCTGTGTCTTTATTTGGGAGCTGATTTGGGCCAAAAGAAAGTGTATTGTGCTCAAATACAACACTCAATCATAAAGAAAACATGTAAATTTATCATTGTATAAGCATACAAAAGGAAAAGGAAAGTAGATATCCAGTGTGTTTTATATAACTCAAGTGTGCACGTGAGCGTGCGTGTGCATGCTCACACACACATACAGAAAAAGTGAGACAATGTGAATAGTTCTTTACCTTTAAAAGAAATTAAATTTTATAATTTATACTCAAACAAGGAAAAAAGAAAACCATCAAAAACATTAAAGTTGTAAGTATCTGACACTTTAATAAATGATCATCTAATCTTAAACTGTTGATTATTCAAAATACTAAATCAGAAGCAAATTCATCTGGACAAGTTACCCAAAAGACATCATATGCCATTCAATAAATATCAATGATTTTAAAAGAAGACTTTTGAGAGATGAAATACATTAAGTCAAACCAAAGCTTTAAGGTATATAATACCAGTATGAAAAAGTTATAAAAACAAATTAAATCTCATCTTGTGTGTGGAGATTCTAACACAAATGCTCAAACATTTGATAGATAATTTAGACCAATCATTAATCCACATATGAATTATCTTGAAAAATAGATAAAGTGAATGACATAGGCATATGCTGGACCATTAAAATCTATCAGTAGAGATAATATATAATATTATGTGTATCCAAAATATTTGAGAAAGTAGACTATATATTAAGCATTAAATTAATTCCCCATAACACTAAACAATTAGCAGTTATCAAGTTTAATTGGAATAGTTAAGTGCAAAGTATAATCAAGACACTGACAGATTGCAAAAACATAACTATTCTTTCTCAAATTTTCTGAAAGAAAATGCTGCTTCACTACCTTATCCCAGGACCTGTGCCTATAAGTAGACAGATGTAACATTGCCAGCTCAGAAATACAAAATGGACTTGGGAAATATGGGCAATATTATTTCCTTTAAAACTTATGTAATAATGTAAAAGTGTTGAATAAAGAGCAATTGGAAAAATGTTTCATGTGATCTATACAAATTTATACATTTACCCAAGGGACTGACATGAGGCTGTATGAAAAACTATGTTTCCTTTGAAAAGGGGGAATATAACAAAGAGAAAAAGGAAAAAGAGGTGGTTCACAATCCATTATGTAGGTCAGATACCAGTATTAATTGGTTTCAGAGGGGTTTGTGCTGAAACACAAGAGTCAATTCTTGATGGAAAATAAAGATATTTGCTGTTTACATGTAAACTAGGTCAACCAGTTCCCTCTAGTGTGGATACAAATGGGGTAAGGGAGGCTACTCAAGAGAAGAGATTTCTTTAGCCAGGTGGAGAGAAAAGAAAAAGATTGCTTATGCAAAAGTAAACCTTAAAGGATGCATTTTGATGGACACAACCCACAAAAAATGTTTATGAATTTGCCTTTGAAATTATCTCAATGTGAGCATTCTTTTGTCACTAAAACATGGCACCTGAGGGAGGCAATAAACCTTATCATGCTCAAGTCATTTCACACACAGATAACAAACCCACAGATGAAACATTTCCAGATGTAAAAGATAAATTTCTTTCAAAACTTTTGCTGTCACGTTATGATTTAATTTGACTTTAGCTTCTGTGTTTTGTAATTTTTAATGAATGTGTGAGTGTGTGTATGTGTGTGTGTGAGTGTGTGTGTGAGTGTGTGAAACGAGAGAGAGAGAGAGAGAGAGTGAGAGAGAGAGAGAGAGAGAGAGAGAGAGGAGTGCTCTTACTGAGATTTGGTTCCCAGCACTCATATGGAAACTCACAACTGTGTTTATCTACAGCTCTAGAGGATCTGATACCTTCTGACTTTCAATGGTGCTTACATTCACAAGGTGCACTCACACACATGTAAGCAAAATGCTCACACTAATAAAATGAACAACAAACCTTTAAAATTAAAACGTATGTGCATATTATGCATAGTTCCTGATATTTACAAATGCTTTATTAGAAAAAGAGACAATATTTCCCATGATTTCCCATGAACATTGAATGCTTAGCTGATCTTTCATGTGAAGTCCTAAGAAAATGATTAATTTGCATTATCTGTGAGGACCAGTAACTTGCAAGAGAACAGAGGCACTGTGTATGCTGTATGGTGAAAAACTGGGTCAAGAATAAAAGCTCATTTTAGTTAATACAAGGGTGAAAACTCACAAGGCAGGCAACCCTTCCTGCATTCACACCTAAACAACTGGATATATCAGAGATAATTAGCAGGATGCTGATGCTTTTTCAGTTTTGTACCGTAGAGTCTATGGTCAGTCAATAAGTCATCAAAACCTTTGTCTTGCAAGCCTCCTCTGCATAGCCAGTGAATGACAGGAAAAGCATATTTAAAGACCTTTTTCAGGAATTCAGTTTGCCAATATGGGGGATTGTAACAATTGGAAGATGGAGAAGTACAACAGTGACAAGTTTCAGGGCCGTGGTACCAAACTTGGGCAAAGTGGGATTCGGGAAATGATGGCAAGCCTTTGGAAATCACCCTCTGCCAATGAAAAGAGCACTGAATAATGAGAGAGGAGGAAGTATTTTGCAGATTTAATAGAAGGTTCAATAGGTATTACTCAATTTAGAACTCAAAAGAAAGAATTTGAAATATTGTTTTAAATAAATAAATTGAATGATGTCCATCTCCCATTTGCTATGACCATCTAGTTGAACACTCTACCCAAACACAAAACTAAGTCACAAAGTTCAAATGACATACTTTGTATATCAAATTGATTAATCTGTGGATACATTTTCTGAAATAGATAAGTCATTCTAGTTAATTTTGAACTGTTGTTATAAACATCAAAGTTTCTAACAAGTGAGTAATTAATAATGCAACTAATGAGATAGTAGTTCATATTTTAAATATGGACTGATAAAGTATCAGTTACCATTATTATTCAATTCAGTCATCTTAGTAAATATGAGTTAATTATAAAGCATTTTTCCCTTGAGAGCTACAATAAAAATGTACACATGCTCAAGCTGTGGTAACTTGATTCTGCTCTGAAGGTAAATTTCTATTTTGGGTAGCTATTTAGTGTTCATTGATCAATTTTTCTTTTAATAATTTCAGACCTTCAAAAGTTAAGAGAAAGAAATTGACGTACTAGATTAGCATTTTCCTTTGATACAAATGCCTTGTAAAACTGTTAGCAAATAAGAAAACACAGTAAAGAAATCAATACAGTTCTTCACTGTAGACTTGCGGGCAGTGTTCTACACAGTGATAATTACACTTGCTATGCCAATTAGTCTTTTTTTTTCTGTCTTTGCTATCAGTGCTCCATTTACTTTTAACAGTTGCTGCCAACATTATGCATTATGAAGGTTTAACTCAAAACATAATCGAATGCTTCTAAAAGAATGTTTCAACTGCAGAACATAGAATATACATCAAGAGAAATGTCAGTTCCAAATGCACTTGAGCCAGGAGGTTAGTGGAGAAACTCAGTTCATCTTTAAGACATTTCCCCTTGCATATGACTTCAAATCATGGCAGTGACTAAGCAAGCATCAATGGCTCCATCCAGACACTAATACTAGAGTAAGATATTTGTACACAGAAATTAGATTGAACCTGATACATATAATCAATTAATAAACATATATAGGAAGAAAACTATAAAGCTATGGAAAATGGCCCAGGTGCAAATTTTTGTTGGCCAAATAAGAGGGGACTAGGATTAAAATAAAATGTGCATCAAGTAAAAACTACTGTTGTGTTAAGAGCTTTAAAAGCCTTCAAAATACCGGAGTTTGAGTACACCTGGAATGAAAACAAATATTCCAACCTAGGAGCATTATTGCTGCTTTCAACTTCTGAACAGAGACCCCATAGGCTTTAACAACCAGCTGAACCTGAGTGGCAATGACAAATGAAGGACATAGTATATGACAATCAATTAAAACACAGTATAACTGTATGAAGACTTTCTCCAAAAGGTTCTTGCAATCAGAGTCTTTGAATTATCTGGCCAAAGTTGTGAATATAGGAAATAAAATTAATTCAACTTCATCTTTAGAAGAATTTAATGGCTGAAAAAGCTGCTGAGGGAGTTGACTTTCTAAGCTCTGCACTCTGTAGTCTAAATTGAAAGTATAAACAAAGGAAGGAGGTGATAAACAGGTAATATATAATTTGGTATATGTTCTGGTAACATGCTTCAATATGCCAGAATACATTCTTCTTATCATCATAATAAAGCATTGTTTTTTTTTTTTCTACGCCAATAAAAGGTCTTATTTTAGACTGACGTCTAAACATTGTCCTAAAGTGAAAACCTAAGTTCTTGGATTATTTGGTGAGCAGATAAGGAACAAATTCTGGTGTGTCTAAAACCATCATGACATTTATACACCTCCTTATGGAATGTCTACACTCTCAGTCTCCGTCATGACTGAGCGGATGTGAATTATCCTTAGGCAAAAAAAAAAAAAGCAACAGAATAAACATAAAACCATCTGTTGTACATCCAGTAAAAAGAAATGAATTAAGGATCCTAAATATTAACAATTAGTGTGGGAGAATTGTCTGTATTCTGTCAATCACGTTTTAAATAAACACTGATTGGCCAGGCCGGAAGTATAGGTAGGAAATCCAGACAGGAAGTAGAAATGATGCAATGAGAACAGGAGAGTTCTGGGAAGGAGGAAGCTGATTCCTCCCACTCCTGCCCAGATCACCAAAACATCAGGATGTGATCTGCCCCACTGAAACAGGTACTGAGCCACATGGCTAAAATAGATCAGAAAAATGGGTTAATCAAGATGTGAGAGTTAGCCAGTAAGAGGCTAGAGCTAATGGGCCAATCAGCTTTATAATTTATAGAGATCTCTGTGTTATTTCTTTGGGGCTTGCCAGCTATGGGTACCGGGTGGGACAGAAACCCCAACAAGCAGGCCCCCTCTTGTTACAAAAAAATGTATGTGTGTGTGTGTGTGTGTGTGTGTGTGTGTGTGTGTGTGTGTGTATTTAGAATAAGAAGTAGAAGATCTATCAAATATAGGTGTGATATGTTATAACTGAGTCAATATAAAGAGTCTATACTTTCATAGACTAAAGAATAAATAAATGTACAAACTACATGTAGCTGTCCTCTAAACTTTTAACTTGACATACATTCTATCTATGCTAATCCCCTCAAAGTTCCATGGAGTCTTCTTTTTCTCTTACTTTTACTAAAATGGACATTCTGTGTGCACATCAAATAATGAAGAAATTGTGATAAGGCCCAGAGTTCCTGATGCATCAGTCAAATACATAATCTCATGTTTAAATAGTCTTCTATTTGGGCTAGTGTTTTGTCAAACTGACACAAACCAAAGTTCTTTGTGAAGAGGCAATTTTAGTTGAGAACATGCCCTACCAGATTAGACTGTAGCCAGGTCTGAGGGGTATTTTTTTTTTTTTGACTGTCAATGGATTTGGGAGGGTGCAGTTCACTCTATGCTACAATAAAGTAGGTTGGGCAAATCATGAGAACTCAGCTAATATGTAACACTTCTCCATGGTCTCTGCATCAGTTTCTGCCTTCATTTCTGGCCTTGAGCTCCTATTCTGACTTCTCTCAGTGATGGGTTATAGTTGGATGTGTAAGATGAAGTAAATCATTTCCTTCCTAAGTCTTCTTTGGTCATGGTGTTTTATCACTGCACTAACTCACATTTGCTTAAAAGATGAGGTAGGTTCTTTGATTTCGAATAATTTTCTCTTTGAATGACTCTAAAGTTAGGGATGAAGTTCCTCATTGGTTGGAGTATTGTCTCTTACTTCCTTACCTGTTCCTTTTGCATCCTTGTGGCCTGAATTTCCTGACAACAAATGGACTCTTCTGCTTTTTTAGTCATATTATCAGTTACTGGAATCCTTATAAGGCTGCATTATAACAGTATAATGGTGTATACTATGCATTATGTGTAGCATGTATATTTATGTAAAACATATCATAATATCTAATATATTATCTTCCTATCCACTTATAGCTCCAGTGGGTTACGCACTGAAGAGACCAGATAAACAAATAGTCTAGGGCTTCATTTCAACTAGGAAGAGAAAAAGTAAGCAGATGAATTTATAAGAATATAACAGTAGTGATTTGACTAAAATATGTAATATGAAAATATGATAAAAGAAATATGGAATTGCTTTCACTTGGTGCTTTTAAAATTAAGACAATACTTAAAATGAGTGTTTAATATGCCAGTTATATGCAATATGAAAAAATAACTAGCATTAATGTTCTAATACTTGAACACCATAAAAAATAAAAAATATAAAATATTCTAAGAGAAGCCGGGCGGTGGTGGCGCACGCCTTTAATCCCAGCACTCAGGAGGCAGAGGCAGGCGGATCTCTGTGAGTTCGAGGCCAGCCTGGTCTACAAGAGCTAGTTCCAGGACAGGCACCAAAAGCCACAGAGAAACCCTGTCTCGAAAAACCAAAAAAAAAAAAAAAAATTCTAAGAGATTTGAGAGATTTTAAAATACCCCCTCAAAATAGATGTGGTCATGTCTGTTCTATTTATAACTCTGCCTATTAATCACTATGTACTTCTCAGAAGACTCAGTATCCCCCTGAGAACTGACAGAAAGACCCAATGGATGTCTGTATGCAAGTGTCTGAATAGTTAATTACTTCAGCCTTTAAGGCAATTGTCAAATCTTTCAAATTTTCAAATTATCAGATTTTTCCTGTAGCACGTATAATATTGAGATATACTTGCTGTATGAATTAAAAACTAGGGAGGACTACTCTCCAATGAGGTACAGGCTATAGAGGCAGCGCAAACTCCCAATGAAGAGATGAAACATTTTACTGCCTCCGCATCTCTCTGACAATCTGCACTTCTGTCCTTAAGTGTATGCAGTAAAATGACTCCCACTTCTGGCATCCTTGATAGTTTAATTTTCACGAGTGCACCTCTCTGTTGGTTCATCTTAACTGTCCATGATATCATTATTTGTTTCCCCCCTCTTTTTATTTATTATTTCTTCAAATTTACTTCCCATTTGCTTTCAAATAAATGTTTAGACTATCTCAAAAGATTTCTTCAAGTAGGAGAATTATGTTTGTTTCTTGGTATGTTCAAATTGGTAGGAGAGACTTCATTTTTCTTTCTAGCTACATGTGATAGAAATTGGTGTCTGCTAAAATTATCTTGTAGTTAGCTTTTCTTGTTGCTATGAGCAAAATAACTCAGTGAAGCAAGGGTTTAATTTGGGCCACAGTTTGTAGGTATCCAAGTGGGGAGACTGGGTGGGAGGAAGGTGCTTCAGGTAGCTACCCAGTCACAGTGCATCCACACAATAGCCAAGAGATATGACTGCTGATGTTCATGTTTCTGCCCTTTGTGCAATCCAAGCCCAGAGAATGGTATCACCTACTTTTATGATAGTTAGGTCTTCCTGCAGGAATTAACCTAATCAAGATAATCCCCTCCCAGGCAAGGCCTGAGGCTGTGCTAATTTAGATACAGCCTTCAAGGCATCATAGAGCATTATCTCCTAGGCATTCTTCATTTTATCAAGTTGAGAATCAATATTAATCTTTACAGCTGCTATTCTGAGATGTGAATCTCAATTGCCTAAACTCTCATTCAGAGATCCTCTTCTCAGTCTTTTCCTTTACAGGGATCCTGCAGAATACTTCTGTGCTCCTGACCTGGAGTTTGTGGCTTTATCTTCAGGATAGTGAGTATATTTTTTACCTTTTCCTCTAAATATAATTATTTTTATTATACTTACAATATTTTGCTTTTCAGTTTTCATTGCTTTTTGACACATACACATCCCTTCAATGTGAGGATTTTTTTTTTCTTTAAAGGATGTATATTCAGTTCCTGTGAATCCAAACCATGCTACTCTTAATTTTTTATCCAATACATTGACATCTCCAAAATAATTTCTATTCAAATAGGACCACAATCTGCATCACTAACTTCTATAACTTCTAAAACCAAATAAACTGTGCAGTGATTTATACTTTCTGAATATTAAAAATTTTATAATTCCAGAATACTTAATACAGCTATTGATAATCCTGTAAATGAACTCAAGTAACAAAAATTAAGGTTGTTAAATTTTTCTCCAAATTTATCTTTTTATATCTGTATATAGTTTAATGGTACCAAAAGCTATCACTTCAATCAAGAATCTTCAATTATTCCAGCTCTTTTACTCTTCCATACAAAGCAAAAGTTGTATCAAATATTTCAATATCCATACATAATTTTTAGGTAAGACTTTTTTACCTGTAGATATGAGAATTTATATTTTAAGACCTGGTTATATTAATCTCTCCATCTTTTAGTGAGCTTTAACAGTTAACTTGACATAGCCTATGGTCCTCTGAGAAGTAAATCTTAATTAAGGGATTGCCTGGGTCAGATTAAATTATGGGTTATCTGTGGAGGGTTATCTTGATTCTTAATCAGTGAAGACCCAGTGTGCCATCTCACTGTGGGTGGCACTATTCCCTTTACATGTGATCATAAATTGTATAAGAAACCTAGGGAAGCATGATCCTTCAAGTGAGCCGACATGCAGTATTATATTGTAGTTTCTGTCTTAACTTATTTTAAACTTATATTTTATTTTAATTACGTGCGTGCGTGCATGTGTGCGTGTGTATGTGTGTGTGTGTGTGTGTGTGTGTGTGTGTGTGTGTGTGTGCCTGCCTGTCTGTGTTAATGTCCTTGTCTGTGTATGTATGGGTATGTGGTTGTGTCTGTGACCATGTCTCCATTTGTATCTGTGTATAAGCATTTTAGGTAGACAAGGAGGCCAGAAAAAAATCAGATCCTTTGGAGTTGGAGTTACAGGAATTTGTGAGCAGTCCAAACTAGGTGGTGAGAACTGAACTCTGTTCCACTGCAAGAGCAACATGTGTTTATGGTGGTTTGGAATAGGAATGAGAGCCCATAGGCTCATATATCTAGAGGCTTGGTCATTAGGGAGTAGACCGACTTTACAGGGATTAGGAGGTATGGCCTTATTGGAGAGTGTCACTGGAAGTGGGCTTTGGGGTTTCAAATGGTCAAGCCAGGCCCGGTGTCCTTCACTCTCTATTGCCTGAGGATCTAGATGTAGAACTCCCAGTTCCTTCTCCAGTACCATGCTTCCAAGCTTCCCACCATAAGGATATTGGACTAAACCTCTGGACTGCAAGACAGCCGGAGTTAAATGTTTTCCTTTATAAGAGTTGCCATGGTCATGGTATCTCTTCACAGCAACAGAATATTAATGAAAACAGTGCACTTTAGCAAAAAGCTGTCTCTCCATCCAATATTTGCTTGAACTACATACTTGAATTCCTACACTGATTTCTCTCAATGATAAACTGAGACCTGGAATTGTCAGTCAAATTAATATTTTCCTCACATAAGTTGCTTGGGATCATGGTGCTTTTACAAAAAGCACAAATTAAATTAAAGCAATACTAGAAGAAGTATCCCTTTCATTATTATTCATTATTTCTGTCCAAACTTGTCTAAAATAGTGTGTTGAAAAATCAACACTTTAACTAATTGGACACATTTTTTATGATATTGATTGTTACTCTGACCTCTGAGATCCTGACTGTACCTATCAGTATTCTTTTTAGCTCCATATTTTTGTCTGTAACTGTCACTACAATATCATGTTTTCTAGCACTTATTTTAAAACTTTTCAAATATTCTCACACAAGATCATGATAACTAAAGAAAGCAGCAGGTACTCACTGCTGTTTTCAATTTTAGCCTCAGTGTGGAGGGCACTTGTACAATGCTCCAAAGCATTGCATTATTTTAAGCATTGCTACTCTTGAATGCTACAAAGCCAGATGCTTTTAGTGTCCATGGAGAGAGCTAGGCATTTTAGATGCTGTGGCAACAATCTGGACTACAACACTTGATAACGAATCAATGAGCTGTGTGCTGCTGCTGAGTTTGTTGACTATTTAGTCCATTTCTTCATAGGTCTCATGTGATGAGACCTATACAATATACAATATAGTCAGCAATAGCATCTTACTCATTCCAATTCATGCTATAAAACTGAAAAAATAAAAATATACATATTTTTAAATAAAAATAAGCATTACAGTGAAGGAAGTGAAGGGATTTTGTGCATGAAGTATCTGCTAAAAATTTGAGGACCTAGCACATACATAAAAACAAAAACAAAAACAAACAAACAAGAAAACATCTATAAATTGCTATAATTCCATCACAGAGAGATGGAGACAGGAGACCCAATTTGGTTTAGGACACTTAGCCAAATTGCTGAGCTCTGAGATCAATAAAAGAACCTGGCTTAGGGGAGAAAAAAAGGAGTGGTCAATTCAATCTCAGTACCTGACTTCTGTATACAAGCATTTATATCTGTACATGTATTTATATGCAAATGTGTCCACCATATATGAGCACAAATAGACCTACCCACACAGCATAATCCACATATACCATATGTGTGCACCCATCCACGCAAAGATCATATACATATACATATATGTGCACATGTAAGTGTTGTAATTAATAGGCTCATATATTTGTTCACTTAGATATATGCTGTATACAGCTTTTTTATCATTATTGGTCATTTCTTTACCCATCTTTTGAGATAGATTAGAAACAATTTCTGTAATTGTAAGAGAAGTGAAAATGATTCAGTTTTTTTCTTTTTTTTCTAAAATGATAGTACTTGGACATTAAACCAAGTTTTATAAATCAAATCCTTTTTGAGAAATCCATGGAATGGCTCTATGTAAATTTCCTTATATGTGATGAGTTATTTTGATACTTTGAAATATCTCTTTGCCTTTGCCTGTGGACTGTTTAACTAGAGTGAAGTTCAGAATGATAATCATTATTTTGCCCTTGGTTATGTATCCTTGAGCTTCATATATTGCATGCCCATATCTCTATAAATCTCTTAAAGGGAATTTATTCATTGGTTTCTTCTTCATTCTCATTTAGTATTTCTTGCCTTATCCTCCTTTTCATAATCATTTTTTACTTTTTAAATTCATTTTAGAAAACAGTGCTGGAGATTGAACACAAACCCTGAAATATGTTAGACAAATGTTCATTTAATGAACTATGCAACCCAACTTAAACTCCAGGACTAAATAATGCATTGGATACTTCTATTGAACATTTAAGAACAAATATTATTAACTGAAGAAAACATCTTTTAAAAAATAAAAATGTGGTCATTTCTAACTTATTCTAGAAGCATCCAGAAAATATTCAAGGATAATCAATTCCATTTCTTTTAAATGAAAAAATACCCCTGTTGAAGGAAGAAGAAAATCAGTGGAATTCATAAGTTTCAAGGAAGTCATATAACTTACTAGGTTTAGGAAGCTCCTGTAACTTAAAAAATTCACAATCTGTCTCTTCAAGTTTACATAACAGTAACAGCTGATGAAGCTAAGCAATCCTACCATCTAAGTGATGGAGGCGGGTCTTCTATCAATCTGTTGATTTCATTGGTTAATTAATAAAGAAAACTGCTTGGCCTAATAGGTTAGAAAATAGGTGGGTGGAGTAGACAGAACAGGAAGAAGGAAGTGAGGTAGATGGCTCATACAATTGCCCTGCCTCTACAACCAGATGCGATGAAACTCCAGGCCAAGATGGACGTAAGCTAGAAACTTCCCGGTAAGACACCGCTCATGGTGTTACATATATTATTAGATATGGGTTAGTCAAGATGTGAATAAGAGGCTGAAAATAATGGGCCAGGCAGTGTTTAAAAGAATACAATTTGTGTGTTGTTATTTCGGGTAAAGCTAGCCGGAGGCCAGGAGCCGGGCGGCGGGAAGCCGGCCCACTGCTCCCTACTACAAATTAAGTATTCAGCTTTTATGAGATTTTATCTGTGTAGAAGTGGGATTTTTAGCAATGTATAACTTTTCAGTTTCTTGAACTGAACATTAGATCTCATTAACATTTTTGGTGTTTTTTGTTTGCTTTTAAGTAACCTCCACAAGATTTTGGTTCTGTAAACTATATACATGAGTTAAATCACTTACTTCACCTGTTCTTGGTGATCTAGCAACAGAAACATACATTTATTTATATCTTCCTATGAAAAATCACATAAAAAATTGCTTACCAAACAAATATCAACAAAACCAAGAATAAGTTAAAGAGGAAACATGTATGGACCATGTGACAGATGATGAAACGTGCAACTGAGGCGAGTATATCTGAGTGTCTATGAGTGTGATCATAATATGGCTACCTTTCCTATGAGGCAAGAGGTGATATACCCCATTGCTGGGGTAACAATTTTAAGCTCCCTGGGGTGAATAATAAGACATTTGACTAAAAGCTAAGCTATCTGGGAGTGAAGTAACTTTCAGGGTAAACTCACAGAGGCTATCTTTTTCTGTATGTTATGAGGTAGTACAGCTCTTTGAATAATGTGGTTACCCTCAAAAGTCTGTAGTCTAGAGAATATATTTCAACTTGTGAATGTGACACAGATGGGACAGGCATGTAAGTAGGAAATAGTGACTGTAGAATGTACTTTGCTATAGACAACTGAGGTTTGATTATCTGGTCAGAATGAATGTGTCCAGGTAAATGAGTGATTACAATGGGAAAATAGTCTGATCTAGAATGAAAAAAAGGTGGTTATGAAGACTTGGAATAAATGGGGAAAATTGCAAGAGAGAGAGAGAGAGAGAGAGAGAGAGAGAGAGGAATATAAAGGCGATAGACTATACCCTTCTGGTCCTATCATTAACACAGAAGAATCTCAGGCGAATGATTAACCATGCAGATTGTTGTCTCGACAGTGATACAACTCAGAAAACTATGATATAATTGAGTACTACTCAGCATCTATACTTTTGTATTTGGAGAATGTTTTAAATATGGAAGATGATGCTTTTACAACCTGGCTTAGAAGAAATGGTCTGTGGAGGTGGATAGATTATATCTACCATGAAACAAAGAAACTAAATCATAGTTTAAACAAAAGCCACAGAACTTGAAGGAATAAACAAAAAAAAAATCAGGCCATGATATGCTGACTCAAATAAGCTATTTTAGACAATTGGTTATCACCAGCTGAGAGGACCAGTTTCAGAGACTAATAGACAAGAGAAGAAAAATGAACATTACTAAGACAAATGAACACAAAAGACATTGTGTCTGATTCTCTTTTTACTGGACTCAACGAGACTGTATTTATTGGGAATGAATGATAAAAAGTATAAAAAGATAAAAAAAATAGTTCAGTAGGTACTTTGTTCTAATATAGGTCTTTATAGAATTTGTTTGACTCCATGGTAAAACATCATCTTTAGGACCATAAAGCAATTTGATATATCTAAACTATGTACTAGCATGTGGTTGAGTCATAAAATGCCAAAACCATCAAGAGAAGATTATTTACAGCAATTTTCTATGAGCCATCCACACCCCTCATCCTGTGGTGCTGATGTTGCAAAAGGACTGCACTGTACCTTTGATGGCTGCTGTAGAGAGCTTAATGGGGTCTTTCGTCAATGTCACCCAAAATTGTCCTTTTCATGAAACAACTTATCAAGTGATGACATCTTAGCATGGTATATCAAACATTGAAATAAACAACTACTTAGTCATTAAAGTTCATCTGACACTTACTTAGAATGGTTAGAAATGAGCCTTCAGAGTTCATAGCCTTTTGATGTTTTTTAAAAAAGGCTGCTTCATAAAGTACTAATCCTTAGGTGTCTTACAGATTTAGAATTCTAGCTAAATTTCTTAATACTCTTTTATTAATTCTAGCTAAATTTCTTAATACTCTTTAGGAGCTGTCTTTAATTCTTTAAATTCTTTAATTCTTTAAAGTCAGCTCCTAAAGAGTATTAACAAAGGTGCTTGGCCTGAGTAAAATGGGACAGTTCCACAAGCAATAATTTTGTTAGATAAATATCCCAAAACTAGGGTTGGGTTTACATCCCCATGAACTATTGGTCAGGGAGGTCTCTAATTCTCCCAAATCCTAAGGTTATTGTGACTGCTGTTGAATGATTGCAAGACAAGATAAGAAAATTATTTTTAACATACAGCATAACTTATAGCAGGACATGAAGAAATCAAGCTATGGCTGAGGAAATTTTTCCCAGCTGGAGAGCTTTCCTAATGATGACTTGTGGGCTGCTAAGAAAGAATTTTGTGATCATCAATGGGCATAACATGTAAAGGTGCCATCCTACCAGGCAAAATGTGCCCTGTTGGAACTATAGTGCCATGACTGTTGTGGGTGGAATCAAGTTATTTCTGATTGTATTGATAGCCAGCTGTATAGGGGAAGCACATCTGGTACTGTAAGCCAAGACAGAAGTCATTAGGTCAGGAGGTGGGTGAATTTACAGGCTTTGATTGGTAAGGAGATAATATTCTGTTAAATAAACATGAGACATTCATCACATTCTACTACAAATAGTTCTCTTTAGACTAATCACGGATGCAACCCTCTTCTTTCATTCATGTTGAGAAATGTGTTTTCTTGCAACAGATACAAAGATTCATAAATACTCAAGAACCTAAAGATAAGTGACTCTTGTCCCATAGGGCCCTAATGCTTAGCCTTAAGAAGAATGTAAACGTCACAAGTCTATATTGTCCTTCCTAAGGCTGAGAAACCATATATAAAACATGGCGTAGGAGGTAAAACAAGCAATAAATTGTAGAGCCAGGTCTTCTAAATTGATTCTGTACTGGAACAAGGGGAGAAGTTACTGTAGTGTATACAGATCAGAAAGCTTGGAGAATAACAAGATTCACTAAGTCTTTTCTCGAGGATTACTTAAATATTACAAATTCCTACTGAGAGGAGACTCTCATGTTAGCTGAACTATCAAATATTATATAGGAATCTTTCATGATTTATATAGGAATCGTTCATGCTGTGCTTGGAATTTGCTGAGACATTTGAGTCACCCATACTGCTGTAGGTAACTCCGAACCTATACTCTGGTAAGGAACATCAGTAAATTCTCTAGCTCCCAATATAAACTGGTAAAAAAATCTTTGATGTGCCTTTTGTGCTTAATCAAGGGTAAACAAATATTTGTTCATGTTTTCACAGGAAAATCTTTTTTTTTTCTTTTTTCTTTTTTTGGTTTTTCGAGACAGGGTTTCTCTGCAGCTTTTTTAAATTTTTTTAAATTTTTTTTTTGGTTTTTCGAGACAGTGTTTCCCTGTAGTTTCTAGAGCCTGTCCTGGAACTAGCTCTTGTAGACCAGGCTGGCCTCGAACTCACAGAGATCCGCCTGCCTCTGCCTCCCAAGTGCTGGGATTAAAGGCGTGCGCCACCACTGCCCGGCAGGAAAATCTTAATTACTAATCAAAACCACTTATGAATGTAATAGTAGCATGGGTATTTGGGGATAACCAACAACCTGTCTTCTGACTAGATTTGAGGTCTACTACATGGATAGGATACATGCTTGGTATGCTGAATTGATCAAAAGCATATATCTAGGGAGGCTACAAGCACTGTGCAGGGAATCTTCTATAGATGGCTTAACAAATTAATATCCATTAGATTGCCTTCATACACACATAGACTAATTAACCTTTGTTGGTCTGATAATCCTTTTTTGGCAATGGATGACTGTTAAATTTTAAACCCATAGCCAGTCAAAGTGTTAAGAATAGCAATTACTGTATTCTTGCCCCAAATATGACATCTATATTATACTTTTCATGGTCAAAAAGACATCTGAGAAGATAGATAGGACATGGACATTCCAATGATGAAAATCAACAGCTGTGACAAACTACACAGGGCACAACAAGAGAGGTGAAAGGGGGAAGAAAGAAAGGAAAGACAAGACCAAAGGTCACAGAGAACTATTGTAGAATGATAACTCATTATAACTGAGATTGGACTTCTTCCCATCAAAGGGTTGGTTTGGCATCTGAAAATATATATATATATATATATATATATATATATATATATATATATATATATATATATTTCAAATAGTAAAAAAAAACTAATGAAGCCGGGCGGTGGTGGCGCACGCCTTTAATCCCAGCACTCGGGAGGCAGAGGCAGGCGGATCTCTGTGAGTTCAAGACCAGCCTGGTCTACAAGAGCTAGTTCCAGGACAGGCTCCAAAGCTACAGAGAAACCCTGCCTCGAAAAACCAAAAAAAAAAAAAAAAAAACCTAATGAAGAAAAACAATAATTTCAATGGATACAAAAAGTGGATAACAATTTGTGATTTTAAAAAGAAGGTTTGCAGTAAGTTAGGACTACAAACTCAATGTGGCAATGAACATCTACCCAAAATATAGAGCTGACATTACACTAACTGGTAGATTACATTTTGCAGATAGGAAGCTTTTATTTTCCTTCCTATTAAACATACATTCCTTTCTCATGTAATATAATCTGATTATAATTTCCCTTCCATTTACTCCTCCCAGATGCTCTCCACTTTCTTTACCCTCCAGGTCCACTCCTTTCTGTCTCTAATTGGAAAAGAACAGGTTTCTAAGAAATATAAACAAAGCATAACACAATAAAATAAAATAATATAATAAAAAACAGCAAATCAAAAGTTGGACAAGGGAAACCAATAGACAGAAAACAACCCCAAGAGAAGGCACAAGAATCAGAGATTCACTTGTTTACATGCTTAGGAATCCATAAAAATAGTAAACTAAAAGCTATAATATATACCCAGAGGACCCGATGAAGATCTGTGTAGATCCTGTGTTTGCTGCTTTAGCCTCTGTGAGTTCACATGAGCTTTGCTCTATTGATTTAGGGGGTCTTGTTCTGGTATCCTCCATCCCTCTGTGCTTACCATGTTCTTTCTTCTTCTTCTTCAATAGGGTTTCCTGAGCTCTGAGGAACAGGACTTATAGAGATACCTCATTTAGAGATACATATTCCAAGTTTTTTCTCAGTGTAATGTCTAGCGGTAAAACTTTATATTTGTTCCCATATGCTTCAGGAGAAAGACTCTCTGATGATGCTGAATTGGCTCCAATATATGAGTATGGCAGAATATGATTAATAGTCATTCTATTGTTGCTTTTTTTTAGACCAGTAGTATTTGATTTTACTCTAAGTCTCTAGGTTATCTAGTTTCTGCCTCTTAGATACTGAAAGAGTGCTAGGCATGTCGGGTATTCCATCTCACGGAATGGGCCTTAAGACAAATCAGACATTATTTGGTTACTCTACCTAGGTTTATGCCACCACTGCCTTAGCATGATTTGAAAGCAAGATAATTATAAAACACAGATTTTATGGTTGATCTGGTGTTTATCTTTGTCTTTTGATAGATTGCAGAGTACCTTTCTGTGTTATAGACATTAGAGCATGGGCGTGAAGGTTCTACGTAGGCACCAGCTCAACCTCTCCATTTTCAGTGAGTGGTATGGGTATTCTCATCAGGAATGTAGTTTTATTGTCAGTCTATGGAGAGCAACCTATTGTCTTGGAAACAGTCTGGCTTACTTGAAGATTTTCCTGGAACCCTTCCATTAAACAACTTAAAAAAACTTGGATAAAACTGAGTCCTGGTACTGGAAGCTTCTTTTGGTGACAAGAGTTGGCTTATTGGGTTCTGTCTCCTTCATTGAAGGAATGATCAGCTTATCTTTTTTTTTTTTTTTTTTTTTTGGTTTTTCGAGACAGGGTTTCTCTGTGGCTTTGGAGCCTGTCCTGGAACTAGCTCTTGTAGACCAGGCTGGTCTCGAACTCACAGAGATCCGCCTGCCTCTGCCTCCCGAGTGCTGGGATTAAAAGCGTGCGCCACCACCGCCCGGCCCATGATCAGCTTATCTTGACAAATAAGTTTCATGGACCAAAATGGTCCCATGGAATATACAATATGAAACAACCCTGATATTGAGTAACAACAACATAAAACCTTACATGAAAAAGAGAGACAGGTTACTTTACAGTATATTGAGAATCTTAAAATTTGCATTTATGATATACCATGTAGTTGCTGGGACTTGAACTCAGGACCTCTGGAAGAGCAGCCAGTGCTCTTAAACTCTGAGTCAACTTGGTATTGGCATAAAAACAAACAGATAGAGCAATGGAACCTAATCGAAGTCCCTGATATTGATTCAGACACCTATGAACATCTGATTTTTGACAAAGAATCTAAAATTATACAATGCATATTCATCAAATGGTGGTGGCATAGCTGGATGTTAACATGTAAAAGAATGCAAATAGATCCATTTCTATCTACATGCACAAAACTTAAGTTTTGTATCAAAGACATCAAAATACAGCCAGCCACACTGACCCTCATAGAAGAGAAAGTAGAAAGTAATCTTGAATACATAGGCACAGGAGAAGAGTTCCTAAATATAACACTAGTAGCACAGATACTGAGAGCAACAATAAATACATGGAACCTCCTGAAATTGATAAACTTTTGCAGGGCAAAGGACAAAGCCACTAAGACAAAACGGCAGCCTACTGAATGCGAAAAGATCAACAGTGACTCCACATTGGACAGAAGACTGACCTCCAAAATATAAAATAACTCAAGAAAATAGACAACAAATTACCAAATAATCATAACCAAAAGATGTAGTACAGATCTAAACAGAGAATTCTCAAAAGAACAATTGCAAATTGCTGAAAAACACTTAAGGAATTGCTCAACATCCTTAGCTATCAGGGAAATACAAATCAAAATAACTCTGAAATACCATCTTACACCAGTCAGAATAAGTATGATCAAAAACACCAATGATAGCTTATGCTAGAGAGGATGTGGAGTAAGTAAAAACACTCCTCCATTGCTGGTGGAAGTGCAAACTTGTACAGCCATTTTGGAAATCAGTATGACAGTTTCTCAGAAAATTGGGAATCAGTCTACCACAAGACCCAGGAATACTACTTTTGGGCATATAAAAGGATGTACACTCATACTACAAGGACATTTGCTTAATTGTGTTTATAGCAGCATTATTCATAATAGTCAGAGCCGGGAAACAACCAGTCCCTAAAACTGAATAATGGATAAAGAAAATGTGGTGCATTTACACAATGGAGTACTACTCAATGGAAAAAAAAACAATGGCATCTTGAAAGTTGCATGCAGATGCATGGAACTAGAAAAAGCCATCCTGCATGAGATAACTCAGACGTGGATAGACAAACGGGGTATGTACTCACTCATAAGTTAATATTAGATGTAAAGCAAAAGATAACCAGCCTATTGTCCATGATCCCAGAGAAGCTAGGTAACAAGGAGAACCCTAAAAGAGACATACATGGATCTCTCTGGGAAGGGGAAACAGACAAGACCTCCTAAGAAAATTAGGAGGGGAGTGAAAAGGGAAGGAAGGAGGAGAACATGAGAACATGAAGGAATGGGATGCTCAAGAAAGGTAAGAACAATGAGGGAGAGAAAAGAAAGAGATATCTTGATTAAGGGAGCCATTAAAAGACTATTAAGAAACATAGCACTAGGGAGATTCCCAGGAATCCTCATGGATGACCCCAGCTACGGCTCTAAGCAGCAGTGGAGAGGACACCAAAATTGGCCTTCTCCTGTAATCAGACTGTAATCTCCTGTAGGCAAAGACCGTTTGTTCCCTGCCACCCAGACCAGAAATAATCACACAGAAACTCTATTAATTAAAACACCACTTAGCCAATACTCAGGTGCATTGCTAGCCACCTCTTATATGTTAAATTAACCCATCTCTATTCATCTGTGCATCATAAGGAGGTCATGGCCTACCGTCAAGGTTCCAGCAGCCTCCCACAGGCGTCTTTCTCTTTCAGCAGCTACATGGCATCTCGCTAGACTCCTCCTGCTTTTCTCCTTTATCTCTGCATGGAATTTCGACCTTGCTCTATTCTGCCCTATGATAGGCCCAAGCAGCTTCTTTAGTCATTAACCAACCAAAACAAGACATATACTGAAGGACATCCCCCATCAACTACCTTAACTGTCATAGAACCTTCACCTAGCAACTGACTGAAGCAGTTACAGAGATCTACAGCAAAGCACTGGGCTGAGCTTCCAGAGACCAGCTAAAGAGAGGGAGGAGCGAGAATATGAGCAAAGGGTTGAAGACCATGATGGCGATACCCACAGATACCTAGTGAGAGCTCACTGACTCTGGATTGATAACATGTGAACCTGCATAGTACCAAATTAGGCCCACTGAATGTGGGGGACAGTCGTGAGGATTAGACAGTCTGTGGGGCCACTGGCAATGGGAACAGGATTTATCCCTAGTGCTTGAACTGGCATCAAGAAGCACATTCTTTTTGGAGAGATGCCTTGCTCAGCCTAGATATAGGGGGAGAGGGTCTTGTTCTTGCTTTGAAGTAAAGTTTCAGTCTTTGTTGACTCCAGATGGGAAGCCTTAGCTTTTCTGAGGAGTGGTTGGAGATGTGGGATGGGAGGAAGCAGGAAGAGGGGAGGGAGTAGAGATGAGGAAAACTATGTAAAATGAGAAAATATTGTATTAAAAAATTAATAAAATAGAAAAAAAACTAAAAAAATGGATTTATGTGTAGATTTGATGTCTCAGACTTTAAATTTCCTATACTTACAGTTGGAATGCATCTTTTGACAAAGAATCATTTTGTCTTCATCTTATTTAACAAAAACAGTGCTTTCTAAAAATTGTAAGAAATGTTCATAGGCCCTGAACTTTCTTAAATCTTCTGTGGTACTTGTGATGGTTAAGGGAGTTCTAGTGAGAAATTGCCTAGATAGATACCTGAGAGCATGTTTGTTCCTTATTATATTGGTTACATTGATTGAAGTGGGACTATGCTCCTACTGTGGGTGCGAAGGCCTCAGCAAGGGATTCTGAATTGTATGAGAAAGTAGAAAGCAAGCTGAGTGTTGGCATACCGCCATCAGTCTGCTGCTCTCTCTTTTTGACCATAGATGTTACATGACTGACTGTTTACACTCTTGCTGCCGTGGCTTTCCCTGCAACCACTAGTCAAATCAACTCCTTCCCCATTAAGTTCATTGTGTCGGGGTATTTTTTTTTTTTTTAGTCACACCAGCATGAAACAAAACTAAGATTTGGACATATTACATAACTGTAATGTTACCAGACCTGAATGAGAGTACCCAGAACATTAACAATGGTAAAATCTACAAACACCTTTCACAGCTTTCCAGAATATGCATACTTGTGGTATTGTGTGTGTGTGTGTGCAAAAACTCTCTGTAATCTATTCTGAAAATATTATTGTATTCACTTCCATAACAAAAATATAGTATTATTCATTGTTATAAAATATCCTATGGTTTTCTTTTACAGATATCCTTCCCATAAGGATACAGGCTTAGAAATGGAGCCCAGGCATCGAAATACCTGACTTAGAGACTATGTTATGAGTATATTTGGAGAACTATCCATTTTGCCCAGCCCACAATCACTTTAACAAAGCACTTCAGATGTTTTGCTTGCAAAAGAATTTTATTCTGGCACATTGTGTTACAGTAATGATGATGATGATGTCCCATTGCTTTTCAGCTTCTGAAAAAATTGTGGAAGGCAAGACAGGGGGAACTTGCTACAGAAAACATGTCCTATTCATGGACAGAAGCTAACAATAAAAACAAGAGACGTTTAGAAACACGCTCATCATCCAAAGTCTCGGGTTTTAAAATTAGTAGGGGTCATGAAGAAAAGAATATATGCCTTATTAAGACTGACGAGACATATATGAATATGCTAGCAAATCAAATCATTCTCTGCTCCATGGTGCCTGGTATATTTATTTCATATGAACTCAGAGACACCTCTCAGAAATGAAGACAAAATTGCCTTCTAATTTAAGATTAGTGCCACTGCAAATAGGGGTTAATGTGAACCAAACCAATTAAATGATGCCAGGTGGTATTGGCACACATGTTTAATCTTAGCACTAAGGAAGTAGAGGCAGGTAGATCTCTCTTATCTAAGACTACACAAAGAAACCATGCCTCAAAACAAAAACAAAAACAAAACAAATAAATCAGTTAAAAGTTAAACGAAAATTAAAATATTTTTTAATTAACAACAAATATTCCAGACTTTTGTTGTCTTTGTGTTTGAAGCACTCTAGGCGTCTATGGAACTATGATGAACAAGTTCTCAACTATGTGGATCTACATAGTTGTGAATACCAGGTTAAGAATTACTTTATAATTGCTTTTCACCTACTTTTATCCGACTATGTTTTTCTCACAATATATTTCTGGTTCACAATTGCCTCAATGAATATTTACAAATAGTTGTTTCCAGTGTTGTATTTTAATATTACATTGTTCTTTAGACAATCAAATGAGTCATTTTTATTTTCTAACAAACAGGCTTGATTGCTCAGGGATTTAGGGTCATCAATCCCATAATAGTTTTTTGTTATCTTTATAAATATCCTCACTATGAGTTTGAGTTTTAGAATTAGTCTCATGAGGGGAACAAACTACTCTGTCTTAAATGATAAAAAAAGAAATCCTAAATTTGTTTAGAATACTGAAATGATAAAGTGATTATTTCTTCCTGTCTTGTGGTAGTTATTATACTTCCCAATAGATATTATTAAGTTGTGGAGTACTGTAGAATCATGAGTAAGAATGATTCTCTTTCTAGTTAATAAGAGTGTTATCAAAGCAAATGCATTTCTTACAATGACCACACTTTCATAACAAATTGTCTAGTAAGTGTTCCCATAACCTCTTTAAATATAGAAAAAGCACTGTACAAAACACAATACATAATGAATACATTCCTTAAAAAATAATGATAAATTATAACAGTGCATGTCTGTTTTCCCAGAACATGTTACATTGAGGCTAGATAATCCTGAATGCTTGGTCAGTATAGCATCATTTAGCACATATTTCTGATGAGAATATATCTTTTCTGAATATATTATTTGTTTAGGTTCTTTGCCAACATTTTGAAATTAGCTCTTTTTCTTAGTTTTATTAATTTTTAGTATATTTTGGGTAAGTATTGTATGAGATAGGTCACTTGCAAGTATTTTCCTTTCTAATCTGCAATTGCCTCTTTATCTTTTAGCATTGCCCTTGTCAGAACATACATTTTTCCAATGTAATAATTTTATTTCAAAAATATTTGAATCACTTCTATATAAAAATAAAGTTATTGCTGTGTCCTTATCATCAAGCTTTTCTCCTATGCTGTTTCCTGAACTTTTTCTTTATATATTTTAGAATCCTGTGTTTAGATCTATAATCCCTGTTGAGTTAATTTTGGAAAAACGTATAATGCTTGCTTCTGAAATATTTTTTGCATATATATTTATGTTGTCCCAGCATCCTTGTTGTAAAGTCAGCATTTAAGCAACTGTAGCTTTATTATGTTTAAGTTCTTGGCAGAATATTTTTTCTGCAAATGTTTTGATGATTGCCTGTGGTCGGAGACTGCTCTTTCATTTCCCTGCCACTCAGACCCAAATAATCACACAGAAACTTTATTAATTACAAAACTGCTTGACCTATTAGCCTATGCTTCTTATCAACGAACTCTTTCATCTTAAATTATTCCATTTCTATTAATCTGTGTATTGCCACAAGACTATGGCTTACTGGGTAAGATTCTGTTCTGGCATTTTTATTTTTTGGTAGCTACATGGCATTTCCTTGATTCTACCTACTACCTACTCTCTCTATATATCTCCTCAAACCTGGTTATATTCTGCCTTAATATAGACCAAAGCAGCTTCTTTCTTAACCAATTGTAATAAAACCTATCATAGCATACAGAGGGGAATCCTATATCATCTCCCCTTTTCTGTCTAAATAGAAAGGAAGGTTTTAACTTTACATAGGATAATTATATATAACAAAACAGGTTCAAGTAAGAATTGCAATATTTAGTTTATTTATATCTTTCAAAATTAAAGTACTATTATTTATTTTATCTTTGTGAGTCTAAAGTTTCATATCTAATTTATATTTTATCATAACTAAGGAAAATTATAACTACCTGTCTTCAACTCTTCAAAGACCCCAGAAGGATATAATATTACCTAAGTAAACAGGAAGTGCATTGTAAGCAACTTTCAAAACTTTAGAATTGACAGAGACATCTTGCCTGTCTCTATGGTAAATCAAAGTTCTTCTGTATCATTGGAGCATCTGTCTTCAGCCTACTGGCCCACAGTATCTTACATGAAGGAATAAATTTGAAAGGCAATTTAGTCTGTATTGACAATTTGTCAGTTATTTTCCTCTATGTCCTGCAGAATATTTGAGAGTTCTGTGAAACAGGAACCCTGAAGGACTGTCTCACCTTCTTTAGACCAGTTCAGCAGTTATATTTTGTAGGTCCTACATGTACAGTTTATACAGCATACTGTCAAACAACAGAGGTGAGAACAATTTCTTAACCAAATGGCCTGCATATAAAGGTCTTTTATGTCTGAATTTGCCCTATTGAGTATCTGGAACCTTTTTCTGACAAGGGGCATTTTAATATGGTAAGCAGTATGGTTGTGGAAACTCTGGATGCTGGCTCCACCTCTCTTGGTCTTTCATTCTAGCAGAGGTATGTTTACCACCAGCTCTGGGACTGCTGCGTGGGAGCCATGCTCACCACAACTCTGAGAAACACCGTGCACCACACAATCCCCCCCCTTTTTTAGCATTAAATAGCTACAGCTTTTAATTTATGGTGAGAGAGTACAGTGGAGCTGAATTGTGTGCTAAGTAAAAACCAGACTTTGTACACTATAAACTTGGATCCAGCCAGGCAGAGCAAAGTGTGCCAACCTGCTAATTCATGAAATTCTTTTATTAAAAATTTCTACCTACTCCCCTCCTCCCATTTCCCTCCCCTCCCCCACATTCCTTCCCTTCCCTCTCTTTCTAGTCCAAAGAGCAGTCAGGGTTCCCTGTCGTTGGGAAGTCCAAGGTCCCCACTCCATCCAGGTCTAGGAAGGTGAGCATCGAAACAGATTAGGCTCCCACAAAGTCAGTACATGCAGTAAGATCAAAACCCAGTGCCATTGTCCTTGGCTTCTCATTCAGCCCTCATTGTCTGCCACGTTCAGAGAGTCTGGTTTGATCACATGCTCCATCAGACCCAGTCCAGCTGGCCTTGGTGAGCTCCCATTAGATCAGCCCCACCGTCTCAGTTGGTGGGTGCACCCCTCACAGTCCTGACTTCCTTGCTCATGTTCTCCTTCCTTCTGCTCCTCATTTGGACCTTGGTAGCTCAGTCCAGTGTTCCAATGTGGGTCTCTTTCTCTGTCTCCATCCATAGCCAGATTAAGGTTCTATGGTGATATGCAAGATATTCATCAGTATGGCTATAGGATAGGGCCATTTCAGGCTCCCTCGCCTAGGCTGCCCAAGGAACTTGTATGAGTAAAAGCTAAATCTGCCATGCAGCATGCTTCACAGCCTGGAAATGTCTCCATGTATGGTGACGGGAATCACCATGCTTGTGCACACCTAGCAGACCCTGATTTAGCTGCTTGCCCAGAACGGGGGTGCTGAGTAGAGGGCATGCTCTCAGCTACTTTCCTCATAACTCCAAGTTGGCATACAAGCACTTGGACCCTAAGTGAGTGCTGACCATGTGGGTTAGCCCCAAATGTTTGGGTCCCATTTTGTAGAAGGAGACTACTCTTCATTTCCCAGCTTCCCAGATCCAAATAATCACACATAAACTATTTTAATTACAACACTGGCCTATTATTTCAGACTTCTTATTAACTAACTCTTACATCTTAAATTAACTAATTTCTATTCATCTGTGTATTGCCATGAGGCTGTGGCTCACCTGGTAAGGTTCTATTCTGGCATCTTTCTCCTTCAGCAGCTACATGGCATCTCCCTGACACCACCTACTCTCTCTATATATCTCTTCCTGCCTGGCTATATTCTACCCTGCTATAGGCCAAAGCAGCTTCTTTATTAAACAATGATAACAAAACATATTCATAACATAGAGAGGGGAATCCCACATCAATTGATGATTTTCCCAGCATTTTGATCTTTTCCCATGTTATTTGTTTATAGTTTCCATGAGCTTCTACCATATTCTGCATATCTATTAATAATCAACCACTAATATAAGTAGAGTTTGGATAAATTGCAAAGGACAGACTTGTTCATGATTGTTTTCATGAACAAATTTAATAAAATTGTATCTCAAAGTGTGCATCCACTTCCATAATAAAATATAGTACTATTAATTGTTATAAAATATCCTATGATATTCTTTTACAAATATCCTTCCCATAAGGATACAGGCTTAGAAATGGAGCCTAAAGCATCGAAATATCTGACTTAGAGGATCTGTTATGAGTACATTTGGAGAACTATTCATTTTTCCCAGTCTCAGTCACTATAACAAAGCACTTGAGATAATTTCTTGCAAAAAATACTTTTATTCTGGCACATTGTGTTACAGTAATAATGATGATGATGTCCCATTGCTATTAAGCTTCAGTTTGGGGAAGGCAAGACAGGGAAGTTACGCAAAAGAAGACATGTCCTATTCATGGACAGAAGCTGAAGAGAGAGAGAGAGAGAGAGAGAGGGAGGGAGAGAGAGAGACCTTTAGAAACACATTCTGAAAAGTCCAAAGTTTCAGGTTTTAAAGTCATTAGGGGGCAAGAAGAAAAGATTTTGGTGCTTTAACAAGACTGACAAGACCCAGCCCATCCCTTACAAAGAACAAGAAGCTCATTCTAGAATACCTAGTGCTCAGAAAGAGAGAGGAAAAGAAGGCTTCTCTGCAGGAGGAATTACGGACTCAGCAAGCATTTCCATGTTTCAGCTGGCATCTCCCTGTGACATCATGTTGCATGGTCAGATCCTTATCACAGACTCCTGCGGGGGAAAGCAGGAGGATCACCTTATCATCACTAACCTGTACTTTATCTGCTGTGCATGTGTATTCTGTGTATGTGTGTAAGTGTTCACATGTATAGCCACTTAAGTGTGAGGAGGTAGGTATGCACATACAGGTACGTGAGTGTGGCTGTCAGAGTTGGGCAGTGGATGTCTTCCTCAATAACTCCACCTGATTTTCAAAACAGTCTCTCACTGAATCTGAAGATCACAAATTTGACTAGACTGACTGGCTCAAGATCACAAAACACACACCTATATCTGACCCCCATCACCAGTTTGAAGGTGCTCACTGCCATGCCCACTTTTATTTGGGTCTTAGGACTGAATGCAGGTCCTTATGCTTGCAGGCTGGGAACTATTTGGTTAAGCTTTCTTCCCCAGACCCTATAACTTGCTTTCTCTATTAGGGATTTCAGTTTCACATCAGCGGTAACTTCCCCTCTAGAGCATAGTTTCTATCCTTTCCTGGCCAAGCAACAACAAAACTGATTGTAGCAACTGGATCACAAACACTATCAGCATCCTATTGAAATCAGTCCCATACTGTCATATCTCAGGTGAAGTTCAGAAGATTGGTAAAGTAAGCAGAGGAAGTCACATGCAGTGTACCTTATCTGGTAATCTTCCCATGCAAAACAACAGGCACAGGAGTGCTGCCCAGTGAACCTAAGCTTTCAGGTTTTAGAAATGACCACCATGCTGTAGCAACTTGGCCCAAACTGATATGACATTCTGAAGCATCCTTCTACCTCCCTGTGTCTTTCTTTATCCCATGGAAGGTGGATGTGGTGTCTATACAGGAATGAGCATATGATGATGAAAGTGTTTTCTGACTGCCCCTTCAAATGAGTCATTAAAAAGAAATTTGTTGAATGAGTCAGGCAAGGCTAAGGGTTGATGACTCCTTCCCTAGTTTCCTAACTCTTTTCAGACTACGTTGCTTTCTTAACTGATGTTACATACAGTCAGGTAACCAGGGTGTATTAATATATGTGAAGGGCAGGAGAAAGTTGCAAATGGAAGGTTGAGATGGAGAATCATGGTGTGGCTAATGCAGAATATGGTATGTAATGCTTCGTTTTCAGACGGACAGTAACAGTGGAAGAACCATCTGCCTCTCTGAACAAATCATTTTTAAAATCTAAAAGAACTGTTTACTTAAATTAAAAACAGTCATCCTAAGATCTTAATAATAATCAGAGTGTAGGATGGCTGGATCTTTGGCAAGAAACAGAAAAAGATCTCTATAATATTCATGAATGTACAGGACATCTGTGCTTTCTGCAGATTTAAATTATACAGTCAGACTTGGCTTCAAATTCCAGCTCCAGCACTGGGTATGATGTGGCCTTAGGAAGTTAGGTAACTATTCTCACTCCAGGGTTCCCATCAGTAAAGTCATTGTGCTGCAGGATGAGGAGTACTGATTTGCCCATCTAGTTGCTGACACACAGTAGACTGTCAACAAGTTTCCTGTCACAACAGTAAATTGTTCAATGACTGTTAAGTTAGCTATGCTGCATTCAGTCCAGAATGTGAGCGTACATAGTTCCTTTCAAGGGCGTCTGCATAATGGCCTCGTCCTGAGGAGACAGGAGACCTTTAAATATGTTTAGCCTCCTGCACTCCATCCATAAAAACCAGAGACCTAGCACATCTAGATATTGTATTAGGCCTGAACCTTGATCCTTAACTTGTCTACTACTAGCTGCATTGCCTCACAGAAAACTCTAGAAATGTTTTTTTTCTTTTTTCCTATGCATTCTCACTACCCTGACTATTTATGTTGGAACTGCTCAAAATCTAGAAATTCTGATTATTTCTTTGCAGACTAATAACAAAACAGTCCTATACATCACGATGAACCCATTAATACCTGGACTTCTACTTAATGTTCAGTAAGCTTTTTTTAAAAAAAAAAAATTTAGAACATGACATTTTGTGTATATTTCTTCCTTGACCTTATTTGGTGTTTTCTGATCTGAAGTATGTAATTCAACTATCATAGCCAAAATCCACAGCAGAGACAGCTGCAAAGAGGGCACTAAGTTCTTGGCAATCTTACTTGCCCAAACACAAGGAAAATTGAAATCACTAAGCAGAATATTGTATACAATAAAAGTAATGTCGTTCTTGCATTACTTACTTTCCTCTTTGCAATTTAAGAATCAGTGGGAGGTGGGTTTTTTCTTTTGTTTGTTTTTTGCTTTGTTTTTGTTTTTCTGATTCTTTCTTGCAAGGAAATCGAAATGTGCTTTCTTCCATCCATTCTGGCATCCTGGTCCTCTGAGGGTTTTTTACTAAGGTCAGCATTAGAAAATGTACATTCGCACTGAATATTATCTGATGTTCAATATTAATATTGTTTAATTATCAAACTATTCATTCCTGCTAAGGGAATTTTTTAATAATATGTTTTCATTTCTCTTTATTTTATTTTTCTTTTTACACAGGGCCTTCACACTTTAATCATGGCCAGCTTGAAACTCATGGCTCTTTAACTGTCTCAGCCTCCCCTCCCCACTCATTGTAGTTTCAGCATTGGACATATCCAAGTTTTATGATGAATACTGATGTGCATTTCTTTGTTACATGCTCTTTAAGCATGTAGGCTCTACTTTAATTATGTCATGCAGAGAAGAACATATATCATTGACCTTATTTTATGCAAAGATCCTGCCTAAAGAAAAATAGAGTAGGTAGATTTGAAAGGATACTAATGAAAAATAAATAAAATTTAAATCAAGGGAGAAAATTTAAAGCAAAGTTGTTTGTTGTCCATGAACTCTATAAACAAAAGTTTAATAAAATATATTAATTAGCCTAATGATTATTCAATGTTTCATGTATATTTAAGATAAGATGAATAATTATTTAATACGAAAGTGGAATACAAGAGAACATATATTTAATGAAACAAGAGGAAGGAAGATATTCCTAATGTAAGAATTTTCACAACCTTAAATAGATTTTTGCTTCTGTTTACTGACTATTAGCTACCACTACACCTTGTCTACTGATCCATGCTGTGAATTTCAAAGATGTAAGGGGAGAACAATGTTACTTCAACACCATTGCATTAGTGATTTAGGGAGAATAACTATACTAGAGAGGGTCTGGCTGGGCACACACAGATGCTTGCAGTCATGTTGAGTAGGAGCATCACCACTGATTGCAATACTTCTTCCCTGCCAAGTCAATCATTTGTGCTTTCATTTCTTTTCAGTTTCTTTATTTTCCACTACATTTTCCTTAAGTGTGATTAATGCTGAAAATTAAGTCTTCATTGATCTGCTGAAGTTAAAAATATGGAGACCTTACTAAGCCCCAATTCAGTTCATTTTTAGGACATTTATAATGTCAATTGTAAACTTCAGAAAGGACAAGTCTCAATAATATCTTCTTAAAAACATATCCTTATTAGTTTCTGTTTCCTTAGATTACCACTGCATCACACACTTCCCATGGATCATTTCCAATTTTCAAATTCTATAATATTAAATGCATGAACATTAAAGGGTAGTGTTTACCTAATGTAGCTACAAGGACTACATTTCTCAAGAGAAGCTTATTTATTGTTAGTGCAGCAACAAGTGTGGTTATAGCTGTATAAGGACATTTACTAGAGCAATTATTGCCTGCAATTTATTTATTTTGAAAACAATTGTTGTTAAAACATAAGTCATCTAGCATATTATATTCTAGTTGGTTAGTTTGAGCTTGCATATTGCTTTTATATTAATAAAATCATTCAGTAGAGCTACATAAAGCTCTATTAGCAGATAGCCATAATTTTCCTTTTCATATGTGTACATATACTCTTTTCATTATAGTGTTAAGGCTTTATTTCCACGGTAATGGTGAATCATGCTTGGAAATTCATGCCATCTTGTGGGATCTTGCACAACCTCATTTTAAGCAACATGCCATTTTAGATCCTGTGACTAAAGCTCCTTATCCTACTTAAAAGTATGTTTCTTTCCTTAGCCAGTACTGGCCAAAAACATAGGAAATTATCCTTTTATTTAATGTGAGTTGCTTGTAAGTATACATTTCCCTTAGAGATTACTGTATTTAGTAGAAAGATCATGTCTAGAATCTGTTGTTATGTTTATATAAAGAACAATTTAAAAATTAGTTAAGATTTTTAAGAATTATCCCGTTTTTCTCAATCTAATACTGAGAAAATTTTACCTCAAATGGGTCAGATTATATCAAGTGACATCCCAAAATATTATTAGTTCCTTTTTATTCTTTTTTAAAATTATAATGCAAGCTAGCTTTGTTTATCCTATTTTCATAGTACATTGTTCTTATTGGTTATCTTTAAATGTACCCCTTCTTCCAAGTAAATTTTAACCATCCTCCTTATCATAGGTTCAGTCCGCAGCAGGCTTCCTATCCCTAATTGAAGGCTCTTTTTCCTTCCTTGAATCCATCCAGTTATTTTAATTTCATATTTCTTATCTTCGCTAGATTTGTTACAATTGAATTCAAGTCTCTTTTGGACTAATACTCTTTACAATGACCATCTATGGAACAGTAACTCTTTTGATGATCCACTCTTTTGATTGATTCCTTCAATTTCCTCAGACTCAAGAGAAGGCCATGATGTAGGGATCTCTAAGAACATTACTGAAACACACATGTGAGTTTAAGAGATGTCATTGTACTACTTGTCAGGGGGATGTGTGTAAATCAACTATTATTAGTCTGTCTGGACAATAAGGTAAGTTCCTGGAGGTCAGGAATTAGCATGCTGTGCAGTCACACAAACCTGAAGGTGTTTCCTTTGTTTTTTCAGAGGCAGCTAATGATCCAAAATGTGTGAAAGACAAAAGAGTCACGTGCAATACATACTTTAAACTAGAGTGTTACACAAAGTATCAGAAAATAGCCATGTTAATGAGGAGACTGGCACCTATAAAAAAGCATTTCTAGATGCACAGTCTTGGGAATACTTAAGTGACCTACTATTACTTTAAAAGGCAATGAATCATCTGGATTTGTATAAAGGCTGTGGCTAAGATTTACACATTTCTGTGTTCTAAAAATCCTCTTGACAAATATCTCATTTATAAGTTGCATTCTTTCTAAGCATACTAAACATTGACTAAAAATGTATTTCCTGGGAAATATTAAATAGTATAGCACAAACCTATAATTCCAAGGAATGAAAGTCCAGACTTACAAATACAGTAAATAAAGAAATGAGTCATAGTGAAACAGAATAAACCAAAACCAATAAAACAGGAGACAATATGCTAGCACACGAATGATTCGAATGAACAGGTATAATAAATAAACAAGCACATTTTAGGACATTTACACAAAGTAATTTTAACAGGATGTTGGGGGAGAAAAAAACAAAGAATAAGCAAGGTGAAATAAATCAATGAGAGTTTCAGCATTTGTAGTAAGAGTTGTAAAGCAAAAAATCCACAGCCTGCTCTTCACAAATGGCCTGTTCTTAATTTAATTTGAATCTCAGAAGAAGGGAGGTGACAACAAGGACACAGAGATTGCTGTGTGGGGATCACACACTAAAACATCCATTCATGTGAGGATCTCAATGGCCAAACAGACGAGCAAAGGACCTTTAAAAAGGTCTTTTTTATCCCAAGCATCCCATTCCCCCGAGCTCTCCCCATTCTCCCCTTCACGCTTTTCTCTCCCCATCTCCCCTTGGCCCTATCCCACCCCACCCCCAAGTTCCCAATTTTTGCCAGGCGATCTTATTTACTTCCAATATCCAGGAAGATTACTATATGTTTGGGATATAGGAAGTGTGGTTATGGGAGCAGGGAAGCATATATCTTAAATAAGGGAGCCATCTGAGGGTTGTCAAGAGACTTGACTCTAGAGGGGTTCCCGGGTTTCCAGGGAGATGCCCCTAGCTAGTTCCTTGGGCAGCTGAGGAGAGGGAGCCGGAAAAGGCCAGATCCTATAGCCATACTGATGAATATCTTGCATATCACCATAGAACCTCTACCTGAATATGGATGGAGAAAATGACTGAGCCCCACATTGGAGCACCGGACTGAGCTCCCAAGGTCCTGATGAGGAGCAGAAGGAGGGAGAACATGAGCAAGAAAGTCAGGACCGTGAGGGGTGCGTTCACCCATGGAGACGGTGGGACAGAACTAACGGGAGATCACCAACTCCAGTTGGAATGAGACTGATGGGACATGCGACCAAACCGGACTCTCTGATTGGGGCCGACGGTGGAGGCTGACTGAGAAGCCAAGGTCAATGGCGATGAGCTTAGATTCTACAGCGTGGACGGGCTCTGTGTGGGCCTTGTCAGCTTGGTTGATGACCTTCCTGGACCTGGGGGGAGTTGGGAAGACCTTGGACTTAACATAGAGTAGGGAACCCTGATGGCTCCTTGGCCTGGAGAGGGAGGGAGTGGGGGTATGGGTGGAGGGGAGGGGAGGGAAGGGGAAGAAGGAGGGGAGGAGATGGAAATTTTTAATAAAAAAATTGAAAAAAAAGGTCTTTTTAAATGGCATCATACTTAAATCAGCAGAATGATAAAGAACAACTTCAAATCAATTAGGTCACTGAAATGGGGGGAAAAGATAAGACATGTTGTGTGGGAAAAAGACATGAAACAAAGGCTTTCAGGAGGCAATACTAGGCAATTCCAGAAAATAATGGGCTTCTGAGGGGAAGGGGAGCAAGAGGGCTGATGTCAGCCAGTAAATGCATCCAACAAAAAATATGCAGAAACAATGCCAGCGAAGTGACAGCCTTCAAAGACAAGCTTCAGGTATTTGACTATGTGTGCGCCGTCTCAAAAAAGAGAAAGCTGGTCATGCAGTTGCCCCTATCATTAGCATGTTAGGTATTAATCATAGAGCGTACTGTCCGCCAGATGGAGCAATGGTGAAGCTATTGCCGTGAACACTAGCAGCTTGCCTTCCATGTCCAGAGCACACACAGAGGTGAAAGGCTAGCATCAAGTTCAGAAAGTCATCCTCAGACCTCCACTCATAATGCATGGCATATGCGCACCTAACGTATATTATACACACCTGATAATAATAAACAATAGCATATTCTATGTATACAATAATAAATGAAACATATTAAGGCATGATTGTCTAATTTTGTGTCACCCAAATTTCATGTGCTTTTTCATATATCTTTTACTGGAACTGAATGGAATCGTGATACATGATGCAAAAAACACATAGAATAAATTAATAAATAAAATAAATAAATAAATGATTTTTTAAAGAAATAATTCAGTGAGAATCCAGATTATATTTTATTGAAATGTTTCCTGAAATATCATGGTTTTGCTTTCACAATACCTTCAGATTTCTTTTTCTTTTGCTATGACAATTTTGAGTAGCGTTAATCAAGAACTTGTTCTGATATTTTCTGATGCATTTGTCAGCACTACTTGGTGATTCTGAGTTTTTAGGAGGAAGAACATAATAGTCAAAGGTGATCTTTAGTGTATTATGATAGATACTGTCCCTAAACACAGTGTATTGCTGTTGAACTGGGCCTTAACTTCTCAACTGAGAAAATTATTACTATGATGATGGCAATGATGATGCGAATGTTGTTATTATAGCACACACACACACACACACACCACACACACACACCACACACACACACACCACACACACACACCATGCACACACACACACACACACACCACACACACCACGCACACACACACACAACACGCACACACACACCACACACACACACACCACACACCACACACACACACACACACACACACACACACAGTCTTTTGCTCCTCACTAATTACAGTTCATACAAAAAGAGTGAGTGTTCAGTTGCTCCTTTCCCAAACCCCTTCCCCAAGCACAGCACCTACATTTAGAGCTCTGATGTGATGCATGGGAGGGTTCTGTCGTCTTTTTCATCCACCTCCTCATATTAATGTCAGTACATAATTATGTATACTCAGATTGTTAATCATATTGGCATCATATGTTGCTGTAGCATTTGTTTTTTTATTAATTATTCTATATACAGAAAGAGGCATGCACATGCCATATTTTGCCTGTGGAAATCAGAGGACAATTTATAGTAGTTGATCTCCCTTCTGTCATGCAGGTCTGGGTATTAAACTCCATCAGTCAGGCTTGGCGTCAGGTAGCTTTACTGATGAGCCGTCTCACTGGTTCTGTGATCATAACTGCATTGGTTGTTCTGATTGTTTCACCTTCAGCCATCTGAAGTTTCCTGTTGGTCCCTATGTCTCTCTGGCATAGCCTCGTTGATATTGGCTTATTTTTACTTTTTGTTTCTTATGGGTAATTAACTTTTTTCTAAGACATTCTAACCTCATCTTGTGCCTTTCCTGCCCAAGCTATAGGATGAAATGCACATTTTCAATTTCATGAAATAAGGTTTCCCATTTTGATAAATTTGTCTATAGACTGTGACACGAAAGTTACCTCTCAAAAATTACTAGATTATCTAGAATAGTATCCTTTTCTAAGAAGTATCTCCTGCCATTTACCAACTTACTCCATCTCCACGAAACCATAGAACTGATGAAATTTTTATTATCACTATCATTTTGGACATTTCGGAAGTTCATTTAAAAAATCTTGTAGTACATATAATTTGCCATAATCGATGCTGTTGGTCATTTTCATCTAGGTTTCACACTGATCTTTTCATGGATTTATAGTTAATTATATTTTCATTACTAAATAATATTTCATGGATACACCTATAGTCCATCTACACATTATCATTTTTATAAGGACATCTTGGTGGTTTCTGGTTATAGTGGCTACAAATAAATACAATTCAAATAAAATAAAAAGTCATGTGCAGCTTCTTACATAACTCACCTCAATGAATGCCTACATGTGCATTAGGAAGGTCTTATAACAAGAACATTTTTCCTTCACCAACTTTCAAAATGCCCACATGTTTTCATTCCAACCAGCAGTAAGTAGTATTTTCTACTTCTCTGAAATCCTCTGCATTTATTTTTCTCAGTAATTTGAACTTTAGTTGTCTTAATAGGTGGACCGTGATATCTTCTATTAATTCAGAAACAGCATATAATATTGAACATCCTTTCATATAGTTATTATCCTTCTGCATATCTTCTTTAAGGGATATGTGTTTAAATTTCTTACACAGTCTTCAATTAGGTTATTCACTTTATTGTTTAGATCTTATATTTTGTATTTTGTAACACTCTTAACAGATGTGAGCTTTGCAAATATTTTCTACCCATTTCTCCAACTTTTCACTTTTTTAGCAGGATCCTTCACACAGCAGAAATTTTCATTTTTAAGGAAATCTTACATATTAGCTTTTGTTTGTGACTCTTGATACCTTTAATTTTGTGACACTTTCTGATGTCTTACCAAGAATAAACTGAAATATTTTCTTGTTAATTCTTCCTTTGTGAAATTTCTTTATTGATCTTCTGGAAACTAAGTTTTGACATCTAACTCTTCATTCCAAAAAAGCACTATTTCTAAAGTCTCACAATATTAAAATATTTCTAAATAAATACAATAATTTTATTGTCTAGTCAGTTTATAACAAATAGTAGCTTTGATTTTTCTTCCATATATAATTTATAAAGTACTGATTTATAGCCATTATATTATGTCTTTAAATTAAGAAATTACTGGAAAAATTGAAATCTTATTTGTAAATGAACTGGTATATTAAGGAAAGAGTAGTGTGTTCAGAAAAAAAATCCAAAAGTTTTTACTTGGGTATCTGTGTATGCTTTATACATAGAAAAAGTAAAAATGTCATGACAAACACATTTGCCAGAAAATTGCTATAAATAATGGATTAATTAAAATTTCTAAGAGAAGTTACAAGGTACATTAGTAACATTTTCACAGATACAAATATTTGGTAAATCTATAGAAATCCTTTAAGGAGAAAATTTTTTAAAAAAAATCACATAAATTGGGGAAGTAACTTAAGATGTGAATAATTATTAACTTAATGAACCACATCTGATTATCTTTCAGTGACAATGAGAGTAGAATGTAGAGAAATCCTGATTTATAGGTCATTTATGAAGAGCATACTTGAATTAAAATGAACAAAACAGTGTGGATCAGAAAATATAAGTAGAGAACAACTCATGTTTGCAGATGTGTTATAAAATGCAGAGAGGAAAGGAGAGCCATGGTATCTGTGGTGTCTTTCAGATTGTGAAAACAATGGGTGTTCCATATAAATCAGAATTAAATTCAACTCTTCACCTATTATTGGAAGAGAAACTTTATACGAACCATTATTTATATCTTATATATTTGAATACCTAGGTAACTTTTATAATCTGTGTAGAAGGAAGCGAGCAGCGGGGCTGTGTCCCGCCACCCGGCTAGCTTTGCCCAAAATAATTACACGGAAACTGTATTCTTTTAAAACACTGCCTGGCCCATAGTTTTAGCCTCTTATTGGCTAATTCTCACATCTTCCTTTAACCCATATTTAATAATCTGTGTAGCACCACGAGGTGTGGCTTACCAGGAGAGATCTTAACCTGCGTCCATCTCGGAGAGGAGAAGCATGGAGACTCACTATGGCAACTGAAGCGTCTCCCCCTTCCTGCTACCCAGCATTCTGTTCTGTCTACTCCGCCTACCTAATTTTCTGTTCTCTTAAAGGGCCAAGGCAATTTTCTTTATTAATTAACCAATGAAAGTAACATAGACAGATAACTCTCCTCCATCATTTCTCCTTTTTCTGTTTAAACAAAAAAGAAAGGCTTCAACTTTAACATAGCAAAATTACATATAACAAAACAGTTATCAAGCAAGTATTACAATTACAATATTTAAATCTATTTTATCTTTTATCATAACTAAGGAAATCTATAACTATCTATTTATTCTTTAACTCCATCAAAGACTCCAGAAGGATATAATATTACCTAAGTAAACAAGTCATATGCAACTTTCAAACTCTAGAAATGACAGAGACAACTCGCTGCCTGGACAGTCGCCCAAAGTCCCTCTGTACCGTTGGGGCATCCATCTTCAGCCTACAGGCCCATAAGTATCCAGCAGACATTTCCATGAAGCAGGAAATTCCAAAGACAGTTCAGTCACTTTCTGCTGTGTCCTGCAGAACGTCTCGCAGACTCTTTAATGAATCAGGAACCCCAAAAGGCCATCTCACCTTTAGGCAAGTTCAGCAGTCCTTTCTCTGCGGGTTCTCTGTGTCCAGTTTATGCAACAGTCCAGGCAAGAGCAGTTTCTTGCCCAGATGGCTAACAAACTCCATAAATAGCCTCTTCGATGCCCATCTTCCTCTCAAAGTAGATTGGTGCTGCCAGGAGCAGATGTGTCTCATTGTCATGAAAAACCCTAAGTTATTAAAACATTAAATGCCATATTCTACAGTCTTTGAAAGATATGAAGAATGTCATCTAACTGAAATATATCTCTACATATCTAGAAAATCTAATAACATGACTATAAGCTTAACTATTATCAATGATTATCCATTAACAACCTATATTTCCTAATTATACATTACATTTTAAAATGAACTACACAATTACAATACCTTAATCAAGATCAGAAATACATATACATATAACAAATTGACCTTAAAATCCATACCATTGCAAATTATTTATCTGAAATATTAAAATGATTATAACATATAAGGAACTCAAAAGTATTTAATAACTCTAGCAATCCACCTTGTTACTATTATTATTGAATAAAATTGATCTTTGCAAAGATTCATCTATCTATCTATCATCTATCTATCTATCATCTATCTATCTATCTATCTATCTATCTATCTATCTATCTATCATCTATCTATCTATTTGCATGTGTGTCTGTGTGATTGGCACACAGAGACCAGAAGAGAGTATCAGATCAAATAAGCTGAAGTTCAGGTGGTTTAAGCCCTATCATGAGGGTGCTGGAACTCTAACTTGGATTCTTTTGCAAAAGGAACACTCTCTCTTAACCTCTCATGAAATGGCAAATTGTAATAAATGATTATTCTCCAATTAAGCCCATGTCACAATGTCTATAGGACTGACGGAGATAAGTCCCCAAAAAGAAAAGATAAGCATCCTTTTTCCTCCTTACTTAATTTCATGTTACTTCCTAGGTATTTTTCTCGTTGTAGTGACTAAATATTAACAAGAGTCTACTTTGGCTTACAGTTTGAGAAAAGATATCATGCCAGAGAAGGCAACCTGGGGGAACATGAGGCACCTAGAGTCAGGAAAACAGTCTATCAAAACAGAGGTGATGTCCCAAACTTATTCTTTTCCTTAATCCATTCTGCACATATTTTCAATGACTTTCCCAAACAGGGCCACAGGTTGGACTCAGTGTTCAAGAAAGAACTCATGGCATCTTTTCCCACTATAACCACGAGATCACTTCCCAGCTGGAGTTATTTTAAAGATAAAACAAAACTGTATTTAAGATATTGTCCCTGTTGTACTTTAAGCAACACATTATTGATGTTATTGAAGTTTAACTAAAATGATAGGGTCCCAGATATGTAAAAACCATTCAGTTAACAAAAAATTAACACAAATCAATTATTGACATAGTTATAAAAGCTGCATTACAGATGTTTTAGAATATCCATTTAAAATTTTTGAGACATATACAAAATATACCTTCTTTCACTTAGTTAAACACACTTTCCTATGGTCTTTAAGAAACGAAAAGAAAACATTTTAAGTCAATAGATGGAGCATCATAAGTGAGTAGGCAGTGGTAATGGTCATCATCCATCTGTGGGATAAGATACAGTGACACTACATTTTTCCAACCTTGTTTCCAAACTTCAAGGAAACTAAATTCTAAAGGATTATGTCATACACTGAACCAGTGGTCCCTTTATTTGACATTTTTGGAAATACTATAATAGAAAACTTAAATCACTAGCTGGATAAGTAATAACAACCACTCATATTCCTGATAATGAAAAGGAAGGATAGAATACTTGCTAAAGGAAAGGATTTTAAAAAGCTCTACCTCTTGTCTTCTTAACAAAGAGAAACTTTTACTCTTCTCAAAATCCAGATGGTCAGTGTCTAATCCTACAGGTGGGATTGTGTCATTATCCCCTTTTCTCTTTAATATCACATATAATTTACTATTTATAAAACTATTATCAGTAAACTAAACTAAGGATTTTTAGAATTGCTCCTCTAAAAACCACAGAATTATACTTCTTATTCAAATAAAGAAAAATTAAAAACCATTCTGATATATTTTCATTAGCATGCTAACCCTAGTGCCCAGCTTCCATGGGATGTTATCATCAAACCTCAGAAAGACTCTGAGGAGATGAAGTGCATAAATAAAATGTGATGGGAACTATTAATGGTTTGCCATTGCATTATTGATGTGATGTATTTATCAGAATAGAGTGGATCTCAGGAGGTTTTAATACTCTATTGAAAAACAATAAGAATCTATTATGTACTTAAATGAGTCACTAATTCTTTCAATAGAATCCTATATTTAAATTAAGTCACATCATCCTTTCTTGCCTAGTAATGTGGGTGAGATAATGAAATACAAAGCCCTCAGTGCAGAAGTCAATGTTAGGGAGACAGATGACTCTTCTTAACCCCAGAGAATCTCATTGTCTTCAGGAATTTGATGGCACATTCACTCCTTTACAACTATGAAAATGAATCTTTTCTCACCTCTAAGGACATGTATCTAAACCTGTAAGTGAAAATTTCCCTTACCACCAGCATGCATAAGAAGATTTTTATTTGGTGTGCTTGAGTTTGATGCCTCTGTGAAATGTAGAGTTCTGTCAGGGTGCCCTTCTGCTATTCTATTTCAGTTGGAGAAGGCTTATTAGTCACACTCAGGAAGGAAGGTGGGAAGGATATCCAAACATGTGTCTCTGTCAATATGCATTATTACCAGTGAAACACAAGGCAACTTAGGTCCTCAAGCTCCTTAAGTGTGTAATTGGTATCTTGGTCTCAACTTTTGTAATATGTGATCCTATGAACTTTCATAATGGGTCATACTAGAGGTTAACCCATATTTGAAGAGAAGAAACAGACTCCTAACTCTGTAAGAAAGAACTGCTGTCCATTTTAATATCTTACCCCAAGAGACATGTCAATATTTTCAAGAGCAATGGTGTCAAGGGCTCAGCATTGGATCTGCTCCAAAGGAGATGGGAATCTCAGGGAGAGCAGTAGCCTGTGGGCTTATAAGGGAACTCAGTATGGATTGACCCATGTGCATCCTGTATCAATGTTTGCTACCATGAACAATTCCTTTAGCTTCCCAGATTATTCTACCCACATTCCTTTTGTCTTTGATCTCATGGTCCTTTCCCAATGGGCTCCTGGTCAGCTTGATAGGTTATTGCTCAATGACCAGGAACCTATGTTTATTCTGGCATTAGGCCACTTATCGCACATATAGCTAATGACTTTTATGCTACTGAAGGCTTTGCCTAGAGTGAATCACCCCCCTTTTAAATGCTTTTCCATGTAAATTGAAAATAAAACTACTGTTAATGGTTTTGCAACCATTTCTATGTTACACTCATACACTAAAACAAAAGTCTGTCTAATCCGAAGCTTTCTGCTACTTTTTCAACTGCCTGTGCAGTAGTACTATAAAGTCTTAGGTGTAAACCAGCAAGGGCACTCTGGCATCATGGGCAGTTCTGGAGTGTGATCTTGGCGGCTCCCAAATGTAGCTTTATTCTGTCTTGTAGTCTTAGTCGGACTTGCTGTAAAACGTATGATGAACTTTTACTAGACTCAACTAACTTTATATCTTTACATGCTAAAATAATATACAATAAAGCATGCATGATAACTTTAATTCCTAGAAAATAGCTATATAAGGCACAGGAACAGATAATGTAAGCACTGCTTGTTAGTTTATAACATACAAACCTCTGATATATATTATTCTTGTCAATAGCATGACCAATGTGTCATGAGTACTGTTTTCTCCTCTTTCTACATTCTTAGTAAGAATCCCTTTTCTGTACTTTTAAGAGTCCTCCCAGTAAGAAACTACCTTGGTTACTCCAGAAGAAAGTAAATTGTGTTGAATAAAATGAACTCACTTTGATAAATTTTGCCTAGCTAATACTTATTCTTACCTTTTATGTGGGATTTCCCTTTGTATGCTCTAAATACCATTGGTTAAAAAGATCCAGCTTTGGGGCTACTGCAGCACAGAATAGGGCAAGGTGGGAATTCTAAGAAGATAGAACAGGAGAGAGTAGTCAGGGAGATATCATGTAGCTATCAATGGAGAAAGATGCCCACAGGAGCCCACTGGAGCTTTACAGGTAAGCCATGACGTTATGGTAATGCACAGATTAATAAAGATGAGTTAATTTAAGATGTAAGAGCTAGTTAAAAATATGCTTAAAGTCTTGGCTGAATAGTATTGCAATTACTATAGTTTTGTGTGATTTATTTCCAGTTTGGTTGGCCAGGAAACAAACGAGCAGCCCCTGTCTACAGATTGGCACCAAAACTTACATCCATGTAAAACCTGAGAGAGTTTCAAAAAGAATTCTAGACATACAGGAAAAAAAGAAATTTAGCATTGCTTCTTGGTAGCCATTTTTTTCCCCAGATGGGCTCTGTTTGCTGGTGGCAAGCAGGAGTGCTGTGGCTCCTTTAAGAGAAATCTTCCTGAATCAGCATTAGCAGCTATATAAAACTAGTTAAGGGACTAGGAGCCAGAAAACCAGGGAAGTGTGCCTGTATCAAAAAGCCATAGATATATGGTTATAAAACACAACAAAATATTTTCACACCTTGGGAATTTTGAACTCCAGTACCAGACTGTTAATGTGGCTACTCTCTTCTGAGGTTTTCTCTTGGACTTCCAGAGACTATATTTTTTAAGGAATATTTTCTATTAATCTTAATAAAATTGAGATTAATTTCTCTCACCTCAGCTTTGCTTTTTAAAATGTTTTTAGATACTCTGAAAGGGCTTCTGCATTATATGCAGTAGACACTATGGTAATTGTTCTCTTATAAAATTAGTTAGGGAAACATTCGTAATACAAACAGAGAATGCTATCTGCTGTATTAGAACATTTATTCTAGAATGATACTCAAGGTATCATAAGAAAAAGCCTGTTTCATACTAAAATCTAGACAGGCTCTGTGAATCTGCAGTAAGTTTCCAACTATTTTGGGGAGGGTGGGCAGACAGAGTATCATGCAAACTAGATTCACATAGAGCTCACCATACAGCTAAGGATATCATTAACTCCTGATCCTTTTGCCTTTGGCTTGCCTCTGCCAGGAATTTAAGGTACACCAACATGTCCTGATTCCATTCTTGAAATGCTGGAGATTGAATCCTTGTACATGACATATAAGGTTAGCTTTTTCTCTATCATGAATTTTAGTAATCTAAATAAAGAAAAATATCATCAGTTATATAGTTTAATTTCATTAGAAGAGAAAAACACTGAGACAAGCCCAAGGAATTAAACTTAAAAAAAAAACTGGGTAGTGGGATATTCTCTTAAATGAATGTCATGTGCTGTGACTAATATCATCAAAGAAACTTCAGAGTAGCAAGTTACTTAGTTATTTGTGGTTACTTAGTACCATGAACCTGAACTATTTTTAAGTGCAAATAAATGAATATTGAGGTTACTACATGTTTGATTTTTTAAACAGACTATCATTTTTTTCCACAGCTAATCGATGATCTATTTATTCAGTACAGTACATACACACAGAACAGTTTATGGTAGCCTGATTTTATCCATGGATGAAATTTAACCTACCCAATGAAACAGAGTCCTGCACCCATAGCTTTCTCTGAATGTTAGTGAAAATGTTACAGTAGGTATTAGACATGTTAAGTGGCGGTCAGTGTCACTTAGATTAGTGACATCAGAAGAGCCCACATCTGACTTAACCAGTAGCCTAATGAGGGGCACATGGCTGAACAACCCTTCCAGTCATGGAGTAGATAGGGAAGTACCGAGAGTACTTCTAGGAAAAGAGAGAAAACTTCACTCTAATAAAATGACAAGTCAGCAACTGGGTGTCAAGACTTTCTCTCTCTTAAAAGAAGGTTTAAATAATGTTACTTGGAAAAATGTAGAGTGCTACTAACTTCCTCTTTTGATTGAAGCAGTGAGAGCTTGTATAACTTGAGATAATGCACTGGTCAGGTTCAATCCTTTAAACAGGTTACCAAAGGTACTTCCACATAATTGAATAGATTGATTTGTTCTATGCAGCTGTTAACTCTGCACTGAAGGACACTTATCCAAATAATTTTGACCTTGGAATACTTCATTTTACATCATTATTTCTAACAGTAATTATATAAAAGTGCCTGTTTCCTCTAAAAGATACCCCTAATTTCTGATAATAAAACCATGTCATTAAAGCACAAATGAATGCTTAAACTGTGTCTGTTTTCTAAGGGGACAGTGAAGAACACTTAACTCATTTGAAAGTGGAATCAAATCTTCTGGGTTCAGAAAAATAAGTCAGGTCAGGAGCACATATCTCTTCATTACAAGAGGAGATTATGATCAAATGCATTAGGAGATCAACCCTACTGACCCTGACTTTCAAGGTATCATTAAGGCAGTATCGTCCCAATATCAGAAGTCAGAAAGTCAACATGAGCTCACAGTAGACTTTTCAACTAAAATCATCCTTAGAATTAAGGAAGAAATCTACCATTCATTTTGTGGTTACCAGACAGCAGACACTGCATTAATCATATAGTGATGTTCTCTTCCTCAATAATGCTATGGAGTAAATAACATTGTCTCATATGATATAAAAAACCCAGAAGTATAAGGAGCATTTTCTCCAAGCCATGATCTCAAGTTGCTATAGCAAAGAAGTGGAAGACCAGGAAGAAGATTCTGTTTGGGGCAAACTTGCTCTGTTTTTCTGTTCTTATAATTGTCATTATAAGCTTTCAGAAATGTGAGACAACTTGCAGCCCAGTATCTAGTTGTCCTTTTAATTGTTCTGTGTGCTTGTAGCAGTGTATATATACTCATTGTGTTGACTTCAAATTATATGATAGAATTATTTTAATTCCCATAGATTGTTGTGATTTGGGATCATTTTTGTGATTCTTCATAAAGGTAGAGCCATCAATAAAATACGTTTGTGCTAAGAAAGGATACAGATTATACTGATACACATGCTCATTTCAGACAGTGTCAGCTATGCACTGCAGCTTCCCAAAGCAAGTCATACTCACTGACCCACATCACCCCCACTATCGGTTGACTGTGAGTAACAGACATGTCTATCATTATTAAGTACAACAGCTTTTTTTCCTTTTTGTGAAAGAGTTTACCAGGTTTGATATTCAAAGAATGCACCATTTTGTTCATCAATCAAACCCATGGCATTTAACTAGACTCTTGAGATTCTCCAATTCTACTGAATCTTCTTACAACATAGATGGGTAAAGAAGTTAAACTGTACTAAGATAAAGACAGACCACTCCTTACCAGTGAGCACTGTTCACACAATACTCCTAAATTAGCAACATTTTCTGCTAATCAGAAGAATGCAAAAAGGTCATTTGGTATGCCCAGTCAGTGTTGCCTACAGGTCTATATTTGTAATGGTAATGAACTTGCTAAATCAGTGTTATTATTGACAACTTAGTTCACATTACAGTGTTATTTCTTGCTCAATCAATAACATTTGATCCTACTTTACAGTATTTGGGTTCATCATGTTCACATGAACTTCCTAATTTATTTGAATTTATTGCATTATGTTTGAGTTTATTGTTCTTTTTGTTTGAGAATGTTCAAAAGGAATTTGGTCCTCCTTAAGAAGCAAATCTACATGTTAACAGAAATTTTAAATTTAATTTAGTCTTGTACCCTACTTGCTGGTAGTTATGTGCACATTCCAGAAAGCTATAACTTTTTAATGATCTCTAAAATCTCTGGGCTTCTAATGTCTAACATAAAAAAATGTATCAAGTGATGCCTCATAGATGCCCAAAAGTTATATGAAAATCTCATTTAGAGACATTTTATATATTATCTTATACATGCAAATAGTGATCATAAATTTAATAATTTAGATATGTGCACAAATTATATGGTGCAAATACCATTGTATTTCAACAAATAAAGAAAACAAAGTCCAAAGAAATTAAGCAACTTGATTGGAGACAGAAATCTAACAATTTTAGGTCAGAAAACAATCTCTGACCAACTTAACACAAATACATAGATATATATTAAGACATAATGATAACATATTTCAAAATAATGTCTATACATAGAGGTGTAAAGATATTAAGAAAAAACATATTTTATCCACAATAAAACATTTTTAATTTGTTGTAATTATTATAAATGCCACAATAAACTCAAAAGCAATTTTGTGAGTTGTGATCCAGCCTCAGAAGAAGCAAGATGTGACTTCCTTGCCAAAAAAGGTACCAAATCACGTGGCTAACATAGACAAGAATAAGTTATAAGAGTTAATAAGAAAGCCTGAGCTAATGGGCAAATCAGTTTATAACTAATGTAGACATCTGTGTGATTCCTTTGGGACTGAAAAACTGGGTAGGATAGAAACCTCAGTCAACAAAACGGTGCCCAACATTGGGACAACTGCATCCAAATAAAACCTGAGAGAGTTTGGGAAGTAATTCTAGACACAAAATAACAGTGTTAAGCAGGGCTTGTTGGTAGCAGCACTTTCTTGGGTGGGCTCTGCTTGCTATAGGAAAGTGCTCTCACTTAAGATAGGCTTCCTGACTCAGTTTTAGTTGCAAAACCTTGCAGCTCTTTTAAGAGGACCTGCCTCTGAAACACTTAAATGGTCTTAATAAAAAGCTGACTGCATGCTTTTTGGTGGTTACAGGGACCAAATGCCACCAAATGAAATGCCATAGAGTTGTGGAAATAAATATGGTTTCAGCTGGTACCTCAGCCATATGGCTAGACTCTCAGACAAAAAGCTAAGGAATGGGCTGGATACAGTCATCAGAGCCATGGCTTTAATCATAGCCATATTGCTTAGCAAATTAAAGACTCATGTACAGAAAATAAAGAGATATACAGTAAAGAAAGATTCAAAGATGAAGAAAACCTCTAAATGGTTTACAGTGTGTTAAAAATATATGTAGGCTTGGGAGAAAAAAAAGAATAAAGTTCATAAAATAAAATAAAAAAAGTGTGTAGTTGGGTGTGGTGACACACACCTTTAATCCCAGCACTTGGGAGGCAGAGACAGGCAACTTGTAACCAACTCTGTGAGTTCAAGGATATTGTGGTCTACAGAGTGAGTTCCAGGACAGGTAAAGATACACAGAGAAACCCCATTTCAAAAAGCCAAAAATTAAAAATAAAAATGAAAGAAATAGAGTTTAAAATAAAGCCACATAAAAATGGAAAATGCACAGAGTCTGGATACTGTATATTATTGTGTTGTCTTTAAATTGTTTAATGGTTGAGGAAGGAGCAAAAGCTGCTAAAAGATATTTGATTATAAATGCTGCTGAATTAATCCAACATATATACTTTGAAAATGCTTTGACTTCAAAATTTAAGTCAAGAGGTATGTTACTTTGGAGAAGAGGTTTTGCATTTGTTTCCAAAGGAAATAAGAGGCTTTGGATTCATTCTGGGCTAAGAAAAATCAGGTTTGATCAAGAAAGATCCCCTGAAGAATCTCTAATAGGAGAAGATGGTCCAGATGATCCAACATTTCAGGGACCGTCGGTTGGAGTTTTCTCTAAGTTCTGCATCCAGAACAGTTTCGAGACTGCTGGCTAAGATGTTCAAGCCTCACAGAATATTCCATTCAGGATTTAACCATAATTCAAAAATGTTTTTTAGGTTCCTTAAGATTATCAGTGCCCCCAATCAGCAAAAAATCCCAAAAAATAGATTATGGATGTTTGTCTTTGTTTAGAGGTTGGTTATAAGTTGTTATGGATAATGGTGAGGAGAAAAGCTAAAGAAAGGAGATTCAATTCAGTGTTCTTGTTTTTAAAAAAAGGGTGGGTGCAAGTGCTGTGGGACAATGGTCTGTACCCTGCCAACTGTATTTTACTAAAATGCTGATTGGCCAGTAGCCAGGTAGAAAGTATAGGCGGGGCTACCAGGAGGAAGTAGAGGCGGGGCAATGAGAATGCTGGGAAGAGGGAAGCACAGACTGTAGTGGTGACCCTGCCTCAGAAGAAGCAAGATGTGACTGCCTCACCAAAAAAAGGCACCAAGCCACATGGTTAACATAGACAAGATTAATAAGTTATAAGACTTAATAAGACCATGAGTGGTGGGTCCACCCACTGAGATGGTGTGGCTGATCTAATAATGGGAGCTCACCAAGGCCAGCTAGACTGTGACTGAACGAGCATGTGATCAGACTGGACTCTCTGAATGTGGCTGACAATGTGAGCTGACTGAGAAGTCAATGAGAATGGCACTGGATTTCGATTCTACTGCATGTACTGGCTTTTTGGGATCCTAGTCTGTTTGAATGCACACTTTCCTAGACATGGATGGAGCGGGGAGGGCCTTGGACTTCCCACAGGGCAGGGTACCCTGACTTCTCTTAGGACTGGAGAGGGAGCAGGGAGGGGAAAAGGAGAGCAGGAGGGAAATGGGAAGAGGGGAGGAGGTGGAAAATTTTAATAAATAAAAAAAGAGTTAATAAGAAAAACCTGAGCTAATGGGACAATCAGTTTATAACTTAAAAAAAAAATAAATAAATAATAAAAAACAATTTTGCACCTGAGGAGAAAATCATCGAGAAAAAGTTTTTTTCAATGTAGTATTTATTTGCTTGATATAACAGTAAAAAATATGTTTTCCATGGGTTAATTTCAATAATTTTTAATATATTTCAGTTTTCCTTGCCCTCTGGTATGGTCATATAGCTTAGTATTATTTGAAATAGTTGCTCATTAAACATAATAACAAAGAAAAGAGTACCAACTAATTAAATAGGAGTTAATGTATAAAATATAATACCCCCAAGGCAACCTTTCCTATCTTGGAGACAAACAACTGACATCTTTGTTGAGCACTCTCTGGCTCATTACTCTTTCCATTTCCATGCTCCTCCTCCTGATATGTTGATGTTTCTCATCACGATTATGTGGTCACTTACCCACGCTATCAGCCTTTAACAAACTCTTTCCTATTTTTTCCATGTCACAGATGTGTATGGCAATGCCTATCATTAATATGTTAATATGTGGTGTCTTAAAAATATATTTAGGGCCTGGTCTACAAGAGCTAGTTCCAGGACAGGCTCTAGAAACTACAGGGAAACCCTGTCTCAAAAAACCTTATATATATATATATATATATATATATATATATATATATACATATATATATATATATGTATGTATTTAGGAAAAAAGATAGGTAAAGATGGGCATGTGGGACACAGACATGGTAAGTTTCAGCTGTAATCGCAGAGGAATGTAAGATTCCTGGAGCTCATTCTCATGGTGCAGAGACATCTCATTTTCTTTCTGGTTGTTTCACACGTCATCTGAGTAGAAGGCATGCATGTACATACACAGACACACACACACACACACACAGAGAGAGAGAGAGAGAGAGAGAGAGAGAGAGAGAGAGAGAGAGAGAGAGAGAGAGAGAGAGAAATTTCTTTACAGAGAAGATTCTTTGAAACAAAGAATTCTCAAATCCCACAGAGGACAAATTTTGTTTTCTGGCTGTTCAGCACTTTGCTCTGTTTCAAGACAATCTGTCTCTAATGGGGTATGATATTACACAACGAAGTCATGTATCTTTCCTCTCTAGTCTGTCCCTGAAACTTTTATAATTGGGCCACTTGGGTGCCCAGGAGAATGATTTCCTTACTAAGCCATATATCTTCTGTTAATAGAAGTAATGCCTGTATTGTCAGGTCCAACTGGATAGAGTTACTCAACTCCTATTCAAAGGCTAAGCTCATTGCAGATATATTCTGGGAAGAAGGAAAGACTGAAGCTACGAGAAGATGCCTCTGACGTAGGAGTGCATTCACTGTAAGGTATTGGAAGATTAATGTGGGCCTGGAAAGATAGTTCAGTGTGTAAGAGTGCTTCCTGCTCTTCCAGAGGACCCGAGTTTGCTTCCCAGAACCCATCCCAGGCAGCTTACAATCTCCTGTATCTTGAGCTCGAATGGATTTGTCACTCTCTTGCCACTGAGGGCACCCAAGCACACATGGCAGGGACACATGCACACTCATCACATAAATAAAAGCCAAAGTATATGTTTTTAAAAAATGATGAATAAAGGTTTGAGGAATATTTGCTATTTTCTCTTTGGAAATTAATTTTATTGCCTACACTGATCTGGCCAATAAAAGGTAAATGCTATAGAATATGATGGCGGACATTAAAAATACTTTGTTTTGAAAGACAGTGAACTGATAAGTCTACTCTTATTGAGGAAGTGAGTGCACAGTTTTCAGGATAGTGATCATGGTCGTCATGGGCATATACATAGATAGGAATGCAGTGTAGGCAGTGGTAAGATAAGAGAGTATGTAGGGGAAGTGAATTATAAACCTACAAGTAGTAGGTGAATAGAGTTATTTCCCAGGAACTCACAGAATGCTGGACAAAGGAGAATCTCTTCAGGAATAGGGGGAGTGAAGTCAATGTGTTTCCTGTATCCTTTCTTTTACTCCACTGTAACACATTTTCTGCAGGCAGGTCTCCCCAGGAAGGCTAATGTGACCGGTAGTCCATCACTGACTCTTTGTGTTTTGGTGAAACCTAAAGTCTGGTGCCAGGCTAATCCTCCTATTACAACATTCTTCCTCAACTTCTTATCAGGTTCGGGAACTTTTAGTGTCTTCCTATTGGCCGTTTGTCTGTTTTTTTTTTTTTTTTTTTTGGCTGGCCTGTGCAGATCTTGGCTGCTGAATCTAAGATCTGAGGACCTGACAAAAATGGGGCAGACTAGAGTCTCACTCTGTAGACCATCTTACTTTATACAGAAATGTAACAAAGAGAGTAATGATCCAAGGATTTTTGAGTTTAGAAAAAAATAACATGTAAATGAATGTCACCAAGCATATACCAAACATTAACAGAGCACTTTCTCAGACCATTCTCAGGACAGACCAATTTAAACACAGTTTCCTGGCAATACGATAGGTTATATCTGGAAAAGAATGAAAGCAAGGCAGAAGGCCAATACCGGATTCGGGACACATTGACCAGGTTGGCTTTTGTAGCTATGTTCTGACATCCAAGAAGAATAAACAACGTCATGGACTGAATATAAATGTTCATCATAGGAGTCACAAATTCGCATCCAAGAACAATTCAGATAACAAAATGCACCTGAGGTAAAAGGCCGTCTGCCCTCCTTTTCCTGGAGCCTCTCCATCGCTCCCCAAGGCATTCATTGTTCACTCTGAGTCTTTTCTTTGACTGTGTCCCAACATCCTTCAACAACGATCTACTTTTCCCCTTTTCAAATTATAAGTGCCGCACATCGCATTCCTCAATAGAATAGTTCATCTTAAAATCTAACTAGTTCTTTTGACTGTGTCAATCTAAATAAGTTGAAGTGCCTGAATGGGTCTTCAAAGGGAAACAGTCTGTTAATACTGATGCCTGTCTTCTGATTACTGGAAGACAATGAAAATTGTTTCTGTTCTGAGAGATACAAGAGACAGATTTAAAGAACATCATAAAAAGTTGGAGTCCTCGTCCCAAATTAGGTGTTTGTGTTTGCTAACTCCATCACTTTAATATTACTGCCTTAGACCAGTTCTCCTGGACTCCCCCCACATCCCTGCAGGCAAGGAAGTGAGGCATCAGTAGTTAAAAATAATCCACAAACTCGAAGAAAGCATTTTAACTTTTAGATCACACCCTTCCCAAAGAGAAAGTATGTGGCTTTTTTTTTTTAATTTTCTCTGGAATGGAAAGTGCTGCCTGGGTATTGTTAGTGTTTCTATGTATTCCCTGGACATGATGAAATGGAAATTTTCTTGGTTGTAAGGTTAAGTAAGCAACCATGGTAAAGAGCACTCAGATTGGACAAAACAGACTAGAGTGCAGAGGAAGCGGAGTACACCATAAATCACTGAACTGCTCTAAGGAAAACATGCCGCTGTAAGTTTTGTTGCTGCTAGAAAGCTTGAGTGTGCTCTCTGTTCAGCTCCATGACAATCTAACTCCTCCATAAGGTGAATTTCACATTCATTCCCCCATCTAAGCGAAGCTCCCTCTTCCTTTAAGCCCAGCAGATATCATTTTTGTGAAGCTAATATATAATACATAAAATATTTTTTATAGATAACTTATTTTCCAATTACAAATTTCCTAGTTCGTTTATGATAACACTTGTAACCATTTACATCAAATCAATGTGGTTAGTATTTCATTGTGAATAAAATGTTAGATATATTTTTCTTAATTCTCAAGGTAATTGTGTATAAAGATTATTTTGAAATCCATTATTATATAATATATAACCAGTATAAGAAATTAATGTCATATCTATATGAGAGAATTGTGAAATGTCTACAAATGAGGTTTTCTACAATTCCTAGACCCATGTGAGACCTCAGTTGAAGCAGGTTTCACAAAAGCCAACCCCCCAGGATCTACATGGTAGAAAGAGAGCATTGACTTCCACAAGTTATCCTTTGGAAGTCACTTATGGTTAGTGGCACTACATCTCCAAAACTAAATAAATAAATGTAATTTAAAAAGACATTAGTGAATTTTCATGAAGATAATCATATCTTTGAGACAGAATAAGGATTATGAAAAACAGGTACTTAGCACCTCTTGATGTTTGTCAGTTATTCTACCTTTAGATATTTAATTAAAAGAAGTGAAAGTATTTGCCTTGCATAATAGTGCATCAACTGTTCATGGTGACTTTATTTGTAACGTGTAACTATTGCTAACTAGCCAGACAGAAAGATGATGAAGTTCCTATGTTATTGTAGTTACAATGCTACCATCTCTGTTCCTGCTTTAGTACCAAGACTCTAAATTCCATTTCCTGGGACATTGCCCCCTGAAGTCCCACAGTCAGTTCACCTCAGCGTAATTCCTCTTCACCTAGGTAAAAGACACATACCTATATGAAAGATAACCTTACCTTCGGTAAGCAAGGCTCAATCTCTTTTCCATCTCAACAACCCCAGGACTCCGCTGGAGATCAACTGGAGTCTCTAATGTTAACCCATGTTATGGTTTGTCCAGTTCTTGATGCTATATCCCGTCATGTTTTGCACCTAAGGTGATTCAAGGCAACACACTTCCTGCTTGCAGACATAGCTCCAACACTGCCGAAATACTGGTTTCTTCTTCAACATAGCATGTGAAGAATTACGGAGCTTAGCACAGTGCTGACTCAAGATATGAATTCTGCCATATTTCAGTGGTTAGAAGCAATCTCAGGCCCTTACCGTAACAGCAACTTGGATGGGAAAAAAAAGGGATTAGACACAACATTTAGTACATCGCTTCTACCATACTCATTCTGCATATAAGGACACCTTTACTTTTGTTGCACCTGTACCACTTAGCCAAGAGTCTAGGACTTGCCAGTGTTGAACAGGTGTTGCTCTCAATAAGTAAGAGTGCTTCAGTGTTGCATTCTTTGGAGCGTATTACCCCAAAATAAATGTGATGTTGCATAACCAAAAAAAGTGAAAATTGGTTTGAAAGATATAGTGAAAACTTTAATTTATAATCTGTAGAAATCTGTGGAAATGTATTTTATATATTTTATATATATTTTTGCTGGTTTGGAGGGAGATTGACAAGTAAGATTAAGTGACTGGATGTGCCTGCAATTGCAATCTTGTTGGCTGTATACAAATGCCCGGGTTATAGAACATTCAAGGATTGCTTGTTCAAACACATTGTTAAGAGAAGCTTGTGGTTGCTATTAGTACTGAGATGTGTTAACTATTCAAAAAAAACGAAAGGTAATTTGTCTTTATTAAAAATGATGAAGTGCCCTTGAGGATAGCTTCATCAGATACATAATATTTATGAAAAAAAAAAGATTTATCCTCAGCATTCTCTGATTAACTACACTTGACTGGAATCTTTCCCTCCCTTGGCATTTTGAGTACTTAAAACCAGAGCTAATTTGTGCTTGTTTGTGTATTGCTTGGGAGAGTGTCTTGAAAGCCATGCCTGTATGTGTGCTTATAACCAGAAACTAATTATGACTTTCTGCAGCTTTATTTTAACTTTCTCACTTTTGTTTCAGTCTATTCTATGAAATTCTCGCTGAGATTTAGTTCACCGTTTTATGTGTCATGCTCTCTTCCAAGTTTCTGGAAAATTTTTTCTCTTACCTTGAGGAGCAAGGCAATTTTAGGAGTAGAAACATGAGAAGGCCATAAGATGGGTCAGTGGGTGAAGGCATTTTCCATTTATGCCTGTACACCTGAGCGTAATCCCTGGAGCTGTCCCAAGCTAGAGTCATCAGAGAGGAGGGAGCCTCAATTCAGGAAATGCCTCTTCCATAAGTTTCAGCTATAAAGCATTTCCTTAATGTGTTACCAGTGGGGAAGGGTCCAGCTCACTGTGGGTGGTACCATTCCTGGACTAGGTTCTAGGTTCTGTAAGAAAGCATACTGAACAAGCCATGGGAAACAAGTTACTAAGCTGCACCTCACTATGGCCTCAGCATCATCTCTGGCCTCCAGGTTTCTGCGTTGTGTGAGTTCCTGCCCTTACTGCTTTTACTGATGAACTATTACATAGAACTCTGACTGAAATAAACTCTTTCCTCCGGAGGTTGCTTTGGTTACAGAGGTAGTAACTCTAACTAAGACGGGTAGAAAGAGGCAAAAGACTATACAGATTTGATCTTGACAGAACTGCTATGACACGCAAATACACACACACACACACACACACACACACAGGTGCACACAACGAGTGATTCTTTATTATCCCAAGCTCACATAGTGGTGTTTATATGTGTGTTGTGTACCGGCGGTCGGAGTGTACCGGCGGTCGGAGGAGTTTGGAAATAACCAAAATAGTCCTTTTATAATAAATCAGTTTTAATAAAAGGAGAAAATAAGGGAACTTACAGAACCAAGGGTCCAGCGAAGCAGAAGGTAACGCGGGGGACAAGAACAGGGGCTCCTTCCGGCCCCGGTCCTTTTTAAGGGTACCCTACTCCTCTGGGGCAGCCACGCCCCTGAACGCAGGGATTGGGCCAGCTGCCCCAACAGTGTTGTTGCTCATTATGTCCTTCTATGGACTGCAGATACACTACTGACCAACATTGTCAGACTGCAAGACCCCCAAGGAGTAAAAGATCAGATACTTTTTTTTACCTATTTGAGGTGCCAGTCTTTTACCATTTTATTATTTAGCTCATTGTTCTCTATCAAAAACAGTAAATGCCAGAAGTTACTGCACACTGGAGGGAATTGCCCGACAAGTGCTGACAAAGTGTGTTGCAAGAAATGTTCCACCACACAAACTTTAGGATTGCCAGTGTCCGTGTCCTCTACCTTTCCAAACTGTACATTTTGTGTTTCTTGCTGCTCCATCTGCTCTTTTTCATTGGAGTCCTACACAAGAGTGATCCCTCCTATTCATGCCACACAGTCAGTATCAGGCTGTCGTACAATATCTTCAGGCAAAGAAGCCAGTCCTTTACTTTAAAGTTAGCCTTTGTCAAGTTCTTAGAACACAGAAAGAAAGCAAACACTGTCCTTTTTGCCAGAATATCACAGGAATGGTCTTTAACCCAATGCCACTATTGTTCCCCCTCTAAAACCTCTTGAGTTGAGTGAGTTTCCATATTCTCAATAGCTTTCAGCAATACTGTATTCCAAACTTCTACTAGCATGGCTTATGATGCTCCACTAACAGCTTTCAATCAGCTGCTTAGTCCTGTTACAACAATAGTCCACTCCCTCAGTCACTATTTCAATTTCTGTGATTAAAAAAAACATGGTCAAGGTCACTTATGAAAGGAAGGGTTGGGTTTGGTTTACAGCTTCAGAAGTATCAGAGTCCATGATGGCAGATCAGAGGCATGAGGCTGGCACAGGAAGTCAAGGGCTCACATATCCAAACCACAACACAAAGCACATTGTTACCTGGGAAAAGAATGCTGTGAGAACTTTAAAAGTCTCACCTTATTCCCTGTGACATAGTTCCTCCAGAAAGTCCACAATTCTGAAGCCTTCCCAGACATCACTGCTAACTGGGAACCCAGTATTCAAATGAGGCCTAGGGGGACATTCCTATTCAAACCACCACAAATAAAAACAAAGAGAAAATAAAATGTGGAGGGAGATGGGATGGAGATTACTGGGGGAGATGGACTGAAGGGGTAGTGGATTGTTACGATCAAGATATATTTATTTAAACATTATAAACATAAATTTTCAAAGAATAACTTAAAATATTTAACATAACTCAACATAGTTTGTGTTTGCAAAGTCTAAGTGCTTCAAAACTTAATCTCAACATCACAGTACCGAAGGAGTGATATAATCCATTTTTACTGTGATTTTCAAGGTGGAATATTTGGAAGATTTGGTGGCTAATTTTCATTGTCAAATTGGTGAGGATTTGTAAGCACCATGAAGAAATACTTCTGTGTGTGTGAGTGATTCCAGAAAGGCTAAAGGAAACTGGGAAGACCTAGGCAGAATACGGGTGGGAACATTCACTGTGAGGGGTCCCCGACTGCATAAAAAGATGGGATGATGACCACCACCCACCGCTGTGTTTCCTGACTCTGCAAGCAGGTATTTTATATTCCTAGGACCAAGACTTCCCAAAATATAAAATGCATATAACAGTGAGTCAAAATACAGTTTAAGTTGCTTCTCTTGGGTATTTTGTCAAAACATCAAGAAAAGTCACTTTTGTGAATTCCTAGGAATTTTTCTAGTGCATGGTCTCTCCCTAACCCTAAGAAAGGCTCTCTCTTTCAAGGTATCTCTTTCCTTGATCTTCCTCTCTGTCTTTCACCCAACTAGACGGCTGGATCCTTCATATTCTCCTCCCTACTCCCATTCTCCCTTTCCCACTCTCCTACCACCAACTCTCCACAAATGCTGCCAATTTATTAAGGAGGTATTGTCTACTTCCCCTTCCCAGGGGGATCCATGTATGCCCCTCTTAAGATTCCTAGCCAGTGGGAGCTCACTGACTCCAGACTGACAGCTGGAGAACCTGAAAGACAGAACTAGGCCCTCTAAATATGGGTGGCAGTTGTGAGGCTTGGGCAATTTGTGGGGCCACTAGTGGTGGAGCCAGTTTTTATCCTTAGTACAAGAACTGACTCATTGGAGCCCATTCATTTTGGAGGGATATCTTGCTCAGTCTAGATATGTGGGGGGGGGGGGGGGGGTTCGACTTGGTCCTGCTTCAGGTTATGTGACAGATTTTGTTGACTCCCCATGGGAGTCCTCGCCATCTCTGAGGAGTGAGTTACAGGGTAGGATGGGTGTAAGGTGGGGGAAAAGGGAGAACAGAAAGGAGAGGAAGCTGGAATTGTGATGTAAAATAAGATTGTTTTAAAAATAAAAAAGGAAGACCAGAGTATGATGTTGCACATGCTTTTAATCTCAGCAGTCAGGAGGCAGAGACAAGTGAGTTGGAGGCCAGGATGCTTTACAAGAGCTAGTTTCAGGACAGGTTCCAAAGCTACAGAGAAACCTTGTTTCAAAAAAAAAAAAAAAAAAAAAAAAAAAAAAAAAAAAAAAAAAAAAGTAAATCATTTAAATGCAAGTAGGACCAATGTGGTCCTTGTGTTGGAAACCTGGGTTTTATGAGAAAATGGGGAGAGAGGGTACCTTGGCTTTCTGTCTGATGTTATGTGATTTTCTACTACCTAAGTTCTCTGCCAGCCAAAATAACATGACCAAAAATAAAAACATCAATAAAGCTTGTAATATGAATGTATTTTTAAACTACTAGCATGGTTAACAAAATAAACCTCTTTTCTTTATAAAGTTCCACAACCTATGGCATCTCATTATGATAACCAAGACTGGACTACCATAGAAACAACATCAGTGATTTTTATTGATATCCCAAAGGTTCACAGATGGAGACAAAACCAGCATTTGAATGAATAGCTTATTTGAGACACTGGGCATGACTGTCAATGCAGAACAGCCCAGCCTCAAATTGTAATAATAGGGACTATAATTCACACCTCAAGCAATTCAGTGATGTTTCACCAGTTCAAGAAACTTCTAATTTCTCTTTTATTACTAAGAAAACCATTTGGACACTGTCTGGAGTTAACTGCTTTAATGTGAAACACAAAGCTGCTTTTAAAACCAATTGTAGAGTGATAATGCTGGTACCAATGAGTACAGCATCACCTGGTACCAATGAGTACCAGCATCATCTGGTACCAATGAGTACCAACATCATCAGCAACCATAAACTTCCACTTGTGTACCTGGACAAAGGTAATTCTATTGCACCTTATTTCATTGTTACAAAAGATTCAGAAATTGTTGGCATCAGGTCATGGTAGACGCTGCAGACCTTCTACTTAAGACAGGTAAGTCCATCAGGGTTCATTTCTAACCTGAAGAAGCTCAGTGTATTTTGTATATGTCGCAAACAATTTGCAAATGGATTGTATTTTTTGATATTATCTTAGCCAATTTTCCTCAAACCCTATTGTATAAATTTGTGCCAGAATCTGAGCTGAGATGCTGCTAAGAGATTCCCATGAAGTTATGTTTTGCTTTGTTTTATGTAGGTAGGATACGAAGAAACACCATGCTGCGATATTTTGAAGAACTCTTTTTCTGGCATCAAGAGCTACTAGGGTTAATTTTTTAACTGACAAGTTTATTGGCATCTATTGACTTCCATAGTGAAGGTATGATTAGAAGGCATCAATGTCAAGCAGGGGAGCGGTCACAGTTTCTGAAATAATTAAAACTGAAGAGCCCTGTTATAATTCTTCACTCTGATCCTCCCCAAAGAGGTAAGCAATTGTCTGTATTTTTCTTTCTTCTCACCTGCTTCTCCAGAGATAGCAGGTTTTCTCATCACAACTGCATTTCACAGAAAGGGTGTGAAGATAAGTGAGTTTCCATTTGTGAAACACTCGAAAGTCAGAGGTGCTACACTCGATGACGGTGAGAAATGAGAAGGAAAACAGGTGACAACTCACTGAAAATTTCTGTCATTGTCCATTTGTGGATAACTCCAAGGGTGGTTCATAGTAAAATCTTTACCCAAGGGTATGGAAATCCATGTGCAGACAGCAGCTTGCTGAGTGTTGCATAAAGCATGCTAAATACCTATTATCTCACCCTTTCATAATAGAAACAGTTACACAAAGAAAGTCTAAGCAAGCACATGCTGTTATGATGACAGATGTAAAACACTGTGAAAGAAAATCAAGGACAAAAGATTCTTCAAGACCCCAGAAAAGGGAGAAAGGGAGGTAGAGAGGGAGGGACACACATACCACACACACACACACACACACACACACACACAGAGAGAGAGAGAGAGAGAGAGAGAGAGAGAGAGAGAGAGAGAGAGAGAGAGAGAGAGAGAGAGAGAGACAGAGAGACAGAGAGACAGAGAGAGAGAGGGGGGGATGTAAAGGAGAAAACAGAAATAAATGTACAGCTCATAGTTTACCAGATGTTCCGTGAATCCAATGCATCTCAGTGTCGCTTTTGGATCACTTCTGATGTTAACGTCTTGAATGGTAGCTGTAGCTTATGTGTTTATAACCCTCAACAGAGACTAAAAAAAATGGCTCAATGGGTTAAGATGCTTGCTGTCAAGCCTCACAACCTAAGTTCTATGGCCAGTTCTCACACTGTAGAAGGAGAACACTGGCTCCTATATGGTGTCCTCTGTTGTGGAATATTATAAGATGTGTTACATTTGTTTATGTTGTGGGACATTTGTTTAATGATGCAAAGATGTGTTGCATTCTTTTATGTTGCATTTGTTTAACTCTGTGAAGTTGTGCTACCTTTCCTGTTTAAAACATCTGATTGGTACAATGAAGAGATGGCAGGCCAGTTGCAAGGCAGGAGAAATGATATGTGCGGGTGGCAGGCAGAGAGAATAAATGGAAGGAGAAAAAGAGAGAAAGAAGTTCAACGAGTAAGAAAAGAGGGAAGAGGACTTCAGACGCCAGTCACACAGCCACTCAGGTACATAGCAAGACAGAGTAAGAAGTAAAGAAAGGTATACAGAAATAGAGAAAGGAAAAGTCAAGAGGCAAAAGATAGCTGGGATGAATTATTCAAAGAAAAGCTGGGTAGAATAAGCTAAGCTAAGGATGGTTATTTATGAGTAAGAATAAGCCTCCGTTGTGATTTGTTTGAGAACTGGGATGCAGGCCCCACAGTAAAGCAGAAAACAAAGAGATCATAAGTAAGATAAGCAAAAACAACAAGAACAACAACAGTCCTCTGACCTCCAACTATGGACATTGGCACAGGTGTGCACATGTGTATGTTCACCCACTCACCCCCACCCCCATGACACACACACTAAAAATAGCTTGAAAAATGAATAGAGATCTTACCCATGATTTCTAACACTTGCTTTCCTGTATCATTCACTATTTTAAATGTTTGCCTTTAAGTCTTCATAAGAGATAGATGTTATCATCTTATATTATATACTACCTGTGTTAGTATAAATAATTTAATAGAGATTTTTTCCTTTATGTTTTGTCTACCCCTTAGAGTAGTCATGCTGTTCCAGAGAAATGGAAATAATAGAATATAGGTATATGAAAAGGGAAACGTTGCTTTATAATTACAGTCTGACAAAAGATTCTGAAAGAGCAGGAGGGAAGGCTCTATGGGAAAGAACCCTCGCTGCCCTTGTGAAGGAGCCGGCTTTGGTTTTTAGCCACAAGTTGCTCACAACCACCTGAAACTTCAGATCCAGAGGATCTGATACTGCCCTCTTCTGCTCCTCATCAAACCAGGTATGCACTTGATGCATATGCATAAATGCAGGCCAAGTGTTCATATACATAACATGAAAATAAAATTTCCATCAGCTACAATTCAGAGCCATGAGAGAGCCAGTGGAGTTATTCCGTCCAACTGTAGCATGATAGAATGGCAATCTGAGAGGCAGAGGTGAGATTAGATATCCCAGCTCAAAAAATGTGCCAGCAGAGAGGGAAAATTCTCCATTAATCTTCTTCAAACAATTTTACTTGTATTTGGGGGAGAGGAGGACTCATAGAAGCTCAAGTGTCCACAGTGTCCAGAAGACAGCATCACATCCCCTGCAACTAGAGTTACAGGCTTTCATGAGTTTCCCAGTGAGGTCTCTGGGAACCAAAACTGGGTCCTTTCAAGAACACTGGTTGCTTTCAATAACAGAGTCATTTTTCCAACCTCCAGCCACCATCCTTTTTACATGCCCTCAATGTATCAGGTGATGACCAACCACAGTTTGGAGGGGCATCTTCCAGAGTCCACCAATAAATGGGAATTTACTTCAGAAACATCCTCACTTTCTTATAGGCTTGGTTAATGCATACATCTAACAGTCCCCGTATTACTATACTGACAATCACAGACCTTCAACTTTGTAACTCCTTAGTAACTAACTGTTTTTAGAATGTAATTGGCCCACACATATTTATGCATACACATAGAACCATCCCGAAGATGCTGGCATTAGCACAACAATGACTGAGGCTTCCTCCTAATATCATTGGATCCACAAAAATTAGCATGATTGCATTATAGACTTCCTCTTGTTTACTGGTCTTAGATGCTTGTTCTCTTACCTTTTTCCCAGGTTGGGCTACACATAGATGAAAATAATAAACTTACATTTCTGAAATGTGTCTTGCTTTACTGTCATGGTTCTTCTCCTAGAGGCTCTTTTTCTTTCTCTAATACTGTTTTCTTTGTCCTTACATGGCATATACAGGCACATACCACCTTCCCACCTTGCTTAGTTTAGAACATTGTTTCTCGTATACACTTTTCAGGACCAAGATAAATTTCTCTATTTTGTTCTTCTGCATCATTCTGTTACTATACTTACTGCAAGCTTACAAAAAAATATTTTGTATATAATACTTAAGACATTTATTTGTATTTATTGTCTACTGCATTCATTAGCTTGGATTAGTACACTCATTTGGAGTAATTGCACTTAAGAATTCCCTAGAGAATTGTTGAGACACACCTTTTTGTATGCTTATGGGAGGACTTCTGGAGAGGAACAACCAAGGGGAATAGCTGCCTTGCATGTGCACAGCATCATCCCATTGGCAGACAGCCAGAGTGGATACCAGCAGGAAAATGGTAAATCAGTTGAACATAGTAGCCCCTCCCCCTTTTTTCCCTTGTAGGTGATTGACCAGGTCACTCCCATGGCAATGACTTCCTCATAGGAAGGATTGTATTGCTCTTAAGTGTGAGCCAAAATAAACACTCGCTCCCTCAAATCGAGTTACTTTTTGTTATGTACTTGGCTCTAGCAAAGAGAGCAGTAGCTACCACATCCATTGTGAGCCCTATGAGGGACTAGACCTTCATATCACTTCTACACTTAGGTCCCAGCATGGAGGTACAAGAAAAATACCTAAAGACAAGGGCATGAAAGGGACAGGAAGCCAGTGAGTAGAGGTAATAAAGAGAGGTAGGGGGGGGGGGGGACGATGACAGAAAAAAAACAGAGATTCAAATGCATTCTCCTCAGGAAACACCATTAGTATAAGAGTGTCAAATTGAAATTAGTCTGTAATAAAATATATTTTACAAAGTATTTCTTACTTTAAAAATACCACATGATAATGCAGTATGTTGGAACACAATAGCTCTAAATGTCTAATTTACAATAACAAACTTGTAAGTAAATATTTTCTGACAATGAAGTATTTTAACAACATAAATATAGTATCTGTTATATGTATGAAGGCATGTGACACAAAAGAAAACTCTAGGATGATACACATGACTCTAATATCCAGATTTACCATTAAGTTGAGACTTAAGGTTGGTAAGATGCCATAAGAAACTTTGAAAGTTATAGTTAGGTCAGTAAGTAAACACACACACACACACACACACACAAATGTTATATTGTTCTCCCAGGGACCATATTCTTCTTGACTGGAACATATATTCATTAGCTGTCATAAGGTTTCCTGAGTAAACTGGGAGTGTGGGGGTATTGAGAGAGTGTAGAAGGAGAGGAGGGGAAGGAAGGAGAGTGGAGAAAAATGCATAACTCAATAAAAAATAAAATAAATGTAACAAAAGGAATTTCAAATAATTATTCTTAACATGATAAAGGGACAAACCAAACATTTAGACCTATATTTAGAACCTAGAACCCTAACTAAGGCTCTGTAGGTTCATAAAGTGCAATACACTTCTGAATAATAGAGTATAAAAAATACCTATGTGAAATTATATATAAATACATATATTTTCTACATAAACACACATAATATCTTGATGACATTTCTGGCCTTATAGTAATTTTAACCTAAACTGTGTGGAATATTAAATTAAATCATCTTAATTTTGACAAATATTGCTTGTTTTGAATGCAATTCTCATTAGTAATGTCTCCTTTATGTCTTCTAATATCTTATTTTAAACAATAAATTTAAAAATTTATATTTTTTCAAAATTAATATTATGGTATTGCATACAATGTAAGAAACTCTATAAAGGTCTCTCAGATATTAGCAAAATTAATTTTGAGGGAATGTTATATCATAAAGGAAAGTCCTTCTCTAAAAAAAATGTTCAGAATACTTCAATGTTCGATTTCTGAGTGACTTAGTGGCTAGCTAGCCTGCAACAACAACCTACATTATTATGTGAAATGGTGGCATGTCACATGATTACAGAAATTGTGAAGCCCTATAATTATCTGTCTGCAAATTAGAGACATAAAAAAAATGATGACCTCTGTAAAGCTTTGAAGCTCATAGAGACAGTGTCGGTTATAGAAGGTTAATATTACCACCTAACACTTGACAGAAAGCAAATCCTGTCCTTCTCTGTCTCTTCACCACTTCAGTGGTGCATGTTGTAGATTGTCACCATTGATTGTATGATGCCTGCACACATTGAAAGTGGAGGGATATCTACCGTACAGAGTCCAGAGATTCAAAAGCAAGTCTCATCTGGAAACACAGTTCTAAATGCAACATTTACCCAAAGGTTTCTATATCCAATGATATGGTCAAATTGACACAGAAATTTAAACCTCACACCTTGAAGGCTTCACATATAGTCTCTATGATGGATTTCCCACAGTTCATACAAAAAATGAAAAGAGAATAGAAATTATATATAAAACATTTTCATCAATTCCAATGAAATGAAAAGGAATGTAATCTTAGAAAATTGGTAGCAACTATTAAATGAATCATTCAGGAAATGAGGTGATTACCATTGGATTCAGTGGTTCCCTACATTTTGAAGTATGTTCTCAACATTAGTAATTATATCTATAATCCCCCTTCTAGTTCTAAATAAATTCATACCCTGCAATGTTGTTGTTCCTGAGATTTTGAATAGGAATTTGAGAAGACAGAAGTCAATTCATTGCCAGAGTCTATACTTTCTGGTATCACATAACAAAAGGAAAACAAAGAAAAGTAATGGAGGAAATGGGATGAATAGCAAAGCTGAGAATTGATAGAAGATAAGGTTTCTTGTGTTGTAACCAAATTCCAATTTCAAACTTTTAATATATTAGGAAAAGAGTATCAGTAGAAGGACAGAGATCTGCCACAGACTTGAAGGGTTTAATTCTGTACTCTCAGCTCTAGTGGGTACAATACCCTTCAGTGAATGACATTCCGGTTGACTGCTACAGCTATGTCTCTGTATTAGTAACTGTTCTCATGGTTTGACCAAACACTGGACAACAAGCAAATTAAGGGAGAAAAGATTAATCATGACTAATGACTGTGTAAGTCCATCATGGGAGAGAAGATGTGGAGTGTGACCAGCTCATTTGCAATAACAGAAAAGTGTCATTTCTTTCTCAAACTTCAGGGACCAAAAACTAGTAGAAATGACAAAGCATCAGGATAAGGGTCTAAACTTTGATGTCCACCCTTTAGGCATGCACCTCCTCCATTTGTGTCCTCTGATCATGAAGAGCTGAAGAACAGGGCTTTAAGAACATGTGCCTACTGGGTGACTGATTATATCAAGACTATAATAATCTCTTGCTGTCAGCAAGGCCTTAATTGCTAAATCTGGCTTCCAAAGACCAAGACTGTCACCAATTATTTAAAACAAGCGTTCTCTTTCTGCATTCTTTGAGTTTCAATTTTTTTTCTTTCTACAATTCATAGACTCTAACATTTAATGATAATCCAGTGCCTTAAAGGTTCTGACAAAATAGTACAATATGACCTATCTAATCTTAATCGAATCTCAATGATGTTATTAACCAAAGCTTGAGTCTGGGACCAGGAAATGTCTGTACAGCCCCAGAACCGATATAAGTGATTGTTAAGGTCACATGCAGTGACTATAAATGGCTCTTGCTTTTTTTATTTTTTTTCTCTCCTAGGTTTCTAGACTGTTGTTCTGAATGTCACATCAGATAAGATAAATTTTCATTGCCTCCTAGACATAGTCTAATAAAAGAGGATGGTATCATTTTGTGAGACAATCAATACACTGACATTTTACAAGAACGATGTCTCACAGAAATTTAAGACCTACGTAAATAAGCAAGTGCTAGATTCTGACAGCTAGGAGGTAGTACCACATCTATGGCTTAGGAATGCCTTTTTTACTAAAGACTCACCAAAGAGTTAATCTTAAATTGTTTTATGTAAGAAACTTAAGCACTGTGGAAGACCTTTTCAAGACTTCAGTAGAAGGAAGTCCGTGGCTTGTTTGTTTAGTACTTAGAGACAGACAGTTAATTTGTATTTAAAAGAGAGAAAGAAAGAAAGAAAGAAAGAAAGAAAGAAAGAAAGAAAGAAAGAAAGGTTAAACTAATGGAGAATTTAAAACAAAAACTTTTTGTTCTAATAATAGTAACCTCTGTACAAACAATTTATTTTGCTTGCAGAGTTTTATTGAGAAGAATCATTTCAGACATTCCATAAAGTATACTTTGCAATTTTATCTCAACATTGCATTGCAATAAATATTTGCTATCCTGTCAGTGAAGCAAATATAGTCTCATATGGGACTTATCTTTCTGGTCTTCAAGTTCAGCATACACGGCGAGGGCAGAGTTTGTTTTGTTATCTAATTCTGGAGAATAAGGGCAACACCGGCGAGCAGTATGAAGCTGAATGTGATTCACTTTACTTAGGGCCAATTGCTTCTCTCAAGGGACCCCTTTTCAAATGGAACGTGGAAAGTCGGGGAGCAACAACATCCAGATGTCAATCCTACAAGCATTAAATTTCTTATTTTTAACACTAGTCCCAACACTTCTAACACGCTTCTCTATTTTTCCCCCATGAAAATGCAGGGCATGAGATCAGCCAAACGAAAGCTAAGGGAACTAAAGCCTGTTTTGCCTGCCATCCTCTTCTGCTTGCTCTATGCCTGTCCCACAGCGTATGAAGTCGGGGTGAATAATGACAGTGCTTGTCAGTGTACTGTATGCCTTTCTGGCCTTCTGTTTTGCATTTACAAATTTCTTCAGGGGTGTGATTCCCGTGGGGTGTCAGGGAAATTGACATTTCTGTCTGAAGAATCTGTTAGCTCTTAAATAGCTTCACCTGATGCCTTGAAAAACAGTTCTAGCAGACTTCTGTATCGATTTAGAGAGGCTGGTAGTGATGGGTTGTGATCGGGAAGCATAGATGCTGGTATGAAGGAAAAAAGAGAAGAGGATAGAGGATAAATGTTGATTCCTATCAAATGGGGATACATGAAATAAAATGAAATAAACTCAGCAGTCTTTAGGAAAATCTGTCATATCAAAGACTTTCATAAATTGCTAAGCTGTTATCAGGTGGTGATAAAATTATGGGAATGGGCTTTAAAAAAGCAACATTTCAGGCAGGGAATACACTTCTCTTTAACCAACTTCAGCAATTATTTGACTATAATCACAGAACCAAGTTTCTCTTTCCAAACCATGAAAACCTTCTTTCTTTATCAAACCAACCACTGCGGAAAATTAAGAATATAAAATACAAAGACTCTGCTTAAGATCATGAATATTCTTTGTGGACTGAGTTCATATGATTTAGCATTCTAATCATTTGTAAGAAAATGAGTCCTGAATATGGCTTGGGTATCCCTTTTTAACTTAGATTAGCAAACACTAATTCAAAAAGAAGAGGGAAGAGGAAGAGATAGAAGAAAGGAAATGTAGTGATGAGGTAAGTAGGCCTGCTTTTTTTTCCTGCCCAGCTCCCGCACAGCTAGCTTAGCCCCAAAATAATTACACTGTATTCATTTGAATGCTGCCTGGCCCATTAGTTTCAGCCTCTTATTGGCTAATTGTCATATCTTGCTTAACTCATTTCCAATAATCTGTGTAGCACAAGGTGGTGGCTTACCAGGAAAGATTCAGCATGTCTGACCTGGTGGCTGGCTTCATGGCGACTGTCTCACTGCCTTCTTCCTCCCAGCATTCTGTTCTGTCTTCCCTGCCTACCTATGTTCTGACCTACCAGGCCAAGCAGTTTTCTTTATTAATTAACCAATGGAAGCAACAGATATATAGAAGACCCACCTATGTCATTTCCCCTTTTTCTGTTTAAACAAAAAGAAAGGCTTTCATTTTAATATATTTACATATAACAAAACAGTTATATATAGTCACAATATTTATTTCTATTTTATCTTTTATCATAACTAAGGAAAACTGTAACTATAACTAACCATTCTTCAACTCCATCAAAGACTCCAGAAGGATATAATCTTACCTAAGTAAACAAGAAATAAGCAACTTCTAAAACTCTAGAAATGACAGAGACATCTTGCTGCCTGGACAGTCACCAAAATTTCCTCTGTACAATGGGGCATCCATCTTTGGCCTACAGGCCCATAAGTATGTAGCAGACATTTTCATGAAGCAGGAAATTTCAAAGACAGTTCAATCACTTTCTGCTGTGTCCTGCAGAGTGTCTCGTAGACTCTTTGATGAATCAGGAACCCCGAAAGACCATCTCACTTTTAGGCAAGTTCAGCAGTCCTCTCTCTGTGGGTTCTCTGTGTCCAGTTTATGCAACAGTCCAGGCAAGAGCAGTTTCTTGCCCAAATGGCTATCAAACTCCGTAAGGAGCCTCTTTGGTGACCATCTTCCTCTTGAAGTAACTGGTGCTGCCAGGAGCAGACATGTCTCATTGTCATGAAAAGTCCTAAGTTATTAAAACATTAAATGCCATATTCTGCAGTCTTTGAAAGATATGAAGAATGTCTATCTAACTGAAATATATCTCTATATATCTAGAAAAATCTAACATGACTACAAGCCTAACTATTATCATGATTATCCATTAACAACCTATATTTCCTAATTATACATTACATTTTTAAATGAACTATACAATCATAATACCTTAATCAATAACAGAAATATATATATGTATATATATATTTATATATATATACATATATATATATAAAACAAAATTGACCTTCAAATCCATACCAATGCAAATTATTAATATCTATATCAAGGACAGAGGAAGAAAGAAAAAGATATCTGTGCATGAAGTTGTCGTGAGTATTCCTGAAATGAAAGTCAAGGTCAACCTGAAAATATCTCAAGTGTAGAAACTGTTTCATAAAAGAAGCAGGTTGAGGAATCAGCACCCAGCTAGTAGATGGACAAAATAAATTGCTCAATTTTAATCACAATTCACTAGTGACCAGTGTCAAGGAACTGAAACAAAATGTGAGATTTAGCAAAACCTGGGGATTTGAGGCTATTTGTGCAATGGGGCCTTTTACTGCCATTTTGTGGCACTTTTATTTAGGTAGCTGTGAGTTCAAAGCAGGGACACAGGAACCATGAAAAACATGGAAGGTTGTTGATCAGCATTGTCAAACGTGCTCAGGAAACTCAAGGCCTCATGGCTGAGTGTAGTGGGGAGCTGCGGGCGGCTTCCTGCTGCCCGGCTCTCGGCTGCCTGCTAGTTTATGCCCTGAAATAACAACACACAAACTGTATTCTTTTAAACACTGCCTGGTCCATTAATTTCAGCCTCTTACTCACATCTTGACTAACCCATATCTAATAATCTGTTTAACACCACGAGCGGTGTCTTACCGTGAAAGATTCAGCATGTCTGACCTGGCGGCTGGCTTCATTGCATCTGTCTCCCTGAGGAGAGGCACGGCAGTCTGCCCCAGAGAGCAGAGACATGGCAATTTATCTCGCTTAGGAGAGGCATGGCATCTGACTGAGCCATCTACCTCACTTCCTTCTTCCTGTTCTATCTACTCCACCCACCTAAGGGCTGGCCAAGGCAGTTTGTTTATTAGCCAATGAGAATCCTCCATCAGCTGAGTAGGGATTGTTTGCATCAAAACAAGCTAGGTTGTATTGCTGAGGAAGGAAAAAGAAACATTTTGCCCTTGGCATTCCTTGGACAGGTGGAGGCATTCCTCACAGGAGATTAAACAAAATTTTATGAGAAGGGAGTTCACACAGCAGGATAGTCTGAGAGTCTATTATATACTTGCTACAAAGTTTCTAAGGCTTTCTAAGAATAAGAAAGTAGGTTGTTTGTCTTTGGGCAAATAAGTAGATAAATTAGCTAAAAATAAATGAGCTCACAAGACCCAAAAATTATAAAGGAATATGGGAGAGACCAAATATAAAATCTCTAGGAAGGTGTGTGTGTGGGTGTGTGTGTGTGTGTGTGTGCATGCGTTTGCATGTGTGTATGTGTGCACTTGCACATGTGTATACATATGTTTTCTAAATAGTACATGGTCATTATAGTCATGAACTCAAGGCACTGATTATTAGCTTCACATGACCTGAACAATATCGAGTCAGACAAAATCTAGCATGGATCCTGAAGAAGCTCTTATTATCCCACCCCTGGAGGAGGGGCTATTGGCAGCAGCTGGGAACAGGAGGAAGAAGAGTTATTTTTTAGGTAGTATGACCACTGGTTGATTGCCTATACTTCAGCAAATGGATTCCCAATCATACACATTAAATGGACCCAGTGTATTGTTTAAAAATTAAGGTGATATTAAATTGGGGGGATGGGTGATTCTAGGAAGGAGAAGATTGGGAATGGATACAATTCAAATCAGTAAATATTATTTTCATATAAATTAAAAATGGTAATTGACTGATACAAGGAGGCTAATCATATATACAAAAAGGGCATGGCATAGTACTCTAATTAATAAAATTTTTTTATTATGAACATCATAGCCATAAATCTATCTTTAATTTTGTATGATTTTTCTTCTACTTATTCTACTATTACAATGTACTGTTCGTACCCTTTGTCCTTAGAGCATCTCATTGGCATCCCTTACTGATGTTCTGAGCTATGAAATTTAGTGTGAAAATTAAAGACAGAGTGTATATTAAGAAAGACTTCAGATGCTTTGCTCCAAGTTGGAATAAGAAATACAGAAACTATTTGGTGCAGGAGAATTGTCTGTATTCTGTCAATCATGTTTTAAATAAACACTGATTGGCCAGGCAGGAAGCATAGGCAGGTCAACCAGACAGGAAGTAGAGGTGAGGCTATGAGAACAGAAGAATGCTGGGAAGGAGGAAGCCCATTCCTCCCAGTCCAGCCCAGATCACCTAAGAAGCAAGATGTGACCTGCTTTACTGAGAAAGGTTCCTAGCCATGTGGCTAACATAGATAAGAATAATGGGTTAATATAAGCTACAAGAGCTAATAAGAAGCCCGAGCTTATGGGCCAATCAGTTTATAACCTAATGTAGACTCTGTGTGAATTTCTTTGGGGGCTTACCAGCTGTGGGAACAGGGCAAGACAGAAACCCCAACTAGCAGGCCCTCATGCTACATTTGTTTGTTTGTTTGTTTGTTTGTTTGTAGAGCACTTCACTAAGTGAAAAAGCACTTAGGAGTACTTCAGAGTCTAGAGGAAGCAGATAGTAAAGCAATTTCAGAACGGCACTTAACAAAGATGTGACTGATGCAAGCCCAGGGTGCTTAATGGAGGAACATGCAGCCCAAACAAACAAGTGAGAACACAGCTACATCCGGAATATGAACAGAAGTAACTCTGATGAGAAAAGAACATTAACACTTCCCTCAAAGGGCTCAATGGCCAAACAATACAGAAGCACATGGACGGACTTAGATTTGAGACTCAGCAGCAGGTTGCGGTGCTTAAAGAGGAGGAATGGACAGACTGGCAGATAGCCCTGTATAAACAGGCAAAGGTCAGGTGTCAGGGGCCCGTAAGTTCAAGAGCAACAAACTTACAGTTTATTGTGGGTGTGTGGAAACTAAGGACTTTAGAATTACAGCACAGGAAAACTGCTTGCGTAAGTCCCCTTTGAACATTACCAATCTTTGCTTTCAAGTCTTACGCTGTCACACCTTCCTTTTCTGAGTATGCACCTCCATTTTGTCTCCCTTTGTCTGTGTGTGGGAGTGGGGAGCATGCGTGTCAGGGCGCACATGTGGAGGTCAGAGGACAGCTTATAGGCTTCAGTTCTCCCCTGTCGCGGGGTTTCTGAGAATCAAAATCAGGTTTGTCAGGCTTGGCGTCAAACACCGTTCTCCTCTGTGTCTCCTTGCTGGCCCTGGTTGTTCATTTTAATAGCAACGATGCCTCCATGCACTGGAAAAGACAAAACCCAATGAAAGGTATTGCCCTCTAAAGGAGCCCACCTCCAAGAACTGCCACACAGGCAGATACTGGGCTGCTCTAGGGGTATTCTCCGCAAGGGCTTCTTTTTCTCCAGACACAGGGATGTGCTGGTATCTGAGGCAAGATTTGAGGAGAAAAACCAGGGTTGTTTACAAAGTAATTAAACAACATAAAACTAAATTCATATGGAAAAGAAGCTGTAGTCCCTTGATCTCATTGAAATACTTCTTTTCTGTTTCCTCTATCTTTTTTTTTTAATTCTGAGTTAGGCCTTTTAATTTTGAAGGATATTAACCAAGTGAAAAAACCCGTGTTTGCAGCCGGGCGGTGGTGGCGCACGCCTTTAATCCCAGCACTCGGGAGGCAGAGGCAGGCAGATCTCTGAGTTCGAGGCCAGCCTGGTCTACAAGAGCTAGTTCCAGGACAGGCTCTAGAAACTACAGGGAAACCCTGTCTCGAAAAAAACAAAAAAAAAAAAAAAAAAAAAAAACCAAAAAAAAACAAACCCGTGTTTGCAAACACATGAATCAAATTGCCATCTGAATACCAATAGTGGATGGGAATGGCAGAGTTTGTATATGGAGCTGATGGTTTAGGGTCGTGATTTGCTAAACGTGTCTTCAGTCTGCCATGCAGTCATAATACACTGGAATGATTGTTAATAGCAATCATTCTTCAGAGCCAATAACTGGCAGCAATGTAATAAGTTGATAGCAATTAGTGGCTCTATATCTCCATGCATAATAGTTTCTCTTTATGTTCTACTTTTTTTTATTACTTTTTAAACACATCTTACAAAGGCATGGCATTTCCACACACAGATGACATTATACTTGGCTCCTCTCTAGTGCTTCCACTGCCCTCTCAGAGAATATCCGTTTCTCTGTTCTCTATTCTTTCTCCCCACCTCATATTCTGCTTTCATATGGCACGCATTGCTACTTTCTGCTAAATGCAGCTACACAGCTGTAATCACAGATGGACGGACAGTTCTTTATGCCGGATAGATAGTATGGCAGCGATTTTCTCATATTTCTCCACAGCACATTTTACTAATCGGCCCAGGTAAAGCTTTTACAAATTGCACGGCTGGAAAAGTCAGAGCTTTCTGCTCAAAAGTAAAGATGGAAATGCCTGTTTTTCTTTTCTTTTCTTTTTTTTTTCTCCCCAGGGGAAAAGAAAAACCCTCTGGCCTCCAGGCAGTTCCCTTAAAAATAGCTTCTGTCTGCCGTGTGCCATTCTTATCACAGATTCAATTCCCATCTTGACTGTCCAGAACTGAAATCAGTCTTCTGAGTTTAAGCGCAGCTCATCCATGCACGAGCTGTTTTTATGTCCATCACGGTGGTATATGTCAGCTTCAGTTGTCGTTGTTTCCGTAAAGGGTTTACTTTGGGACCCTATTTCATAGTATGAACCAACCAGATAATAAAAAGATCTCTGTGCCAGGTTGTGTCAATGTTACAAAGAAACTATCAGTCTTGTTGCTTGACCATCTAAAATAAAATAAAGGAGGGTTATTTTGTTCATTCACAAAATGTAAATATCACACAGGGTTTCTGTGTATCGCTTGCCCTTGCATTTGCAATGATCCATTGTTCAGTCAAGAAAAACAAATCAGAAACTGAAACTGGGTCCTTCTTACTGAAAAAAAAGAATAAAATGGTTCATTTGGAAGTAGCTACATATGAAAAATATGCCCCCAAAGTGGCCCCAGACAGGAAACTGTGAACATAAAAGTTATGTGCATAGATTTCCAATGTGGTCTCTTTTCTATGAATATTCCCTCAAAAAAGTATGATTTCAGAGTGAAATAGGAAACAAAGTATGAGTAGTAATAAAGCATAGGTTTTCTAGCAATTTCACTCTATTAAGATGAAAATAAGGCAAATCATATATAAAGATGATTATTGCAAATTTTACTCTTTGATTCACAATGATTATTGGTCACACAACTAAATCAAAATTACTATTTTAATATGGGCTAAAATTTGGTTGTTATTATTATTATTATTATTATTATTATTATTATTATTATTATTTTAGTTTTGGATTTAGACAAACTCTGAAAGATCTTCAATGACCTGCAAGTTCAAAGTTCACATTATCGGTTTGCTTTGGGACTCATAAAAGACTCTGGTTATAGGGACATGGAATTGTTTCTAGGTGGATAGTTTTACTCAGCCCTGCGGCTAGTGCCCTCACCAGTAAGAGACATACCAGTGCCATTAAGGAAAGTAAATAATGTCAACAAATGTCTTAAGTTGGGCCTTAGAGACTGCGAGTGCTGTAGATCCTGACAGCATTATGACTTCACTTAAAGCTGTTTTTCTTAGATTGAGAAGCATTCAGGGCAATGATAGGAATACCGACTGCCACCATTCATTGATTTGTTCTCTCATGATGGTATCTTTTTATTGAGTGTCTGAAAGCCATGCTCAGGCTGTGAGGAAAGAGTAAAGAAAAGGACACTGTGAAAGGAGAAACATAAATTAATAATACCAGCATTGAGAAGGTCCCAGATAACCAGGCCGCAGTTTACAAGCTGCGGGCTGGGAAGAGAAAGGCTTTGCATTTTTCCATATTATGGGCTATGTTTTTCAAATAAAACAGCTAGAATTATAGGTGTTTTTCTACTGTCTCAGTCTGTTGTGGAGCAAGCCTTTTGTACACAATGAAGATGTGTCACTTAGATTGGTTTGCTATAAAGTTGAATGGCCAACCTCTAGGCAGGATTTTCGGGCAGAACGCTGGGAAGAAGAAGGTGGAGGCATCAGGCAGATGCGGAAGAAGCAGTACATGCAGAGGGAGCCATAACAGCCACAAACCGTGTGGCAGGATGTGGGTTAATAGAAATGTGTTAAAGTATAAGAACTAGCTAGGAACAAGTCTAAGCTATAGGCCTGGCTTTTGTAATTAATAAATAGTCTCTGTGTCATTATTTGGGAGATGGCTGACAGGACAGAGAAACATTTCATTTTGTGTTCATATTATTCATTGTTTATTGCTATATGTTGAGTTTGGTCTCTCCCTGTCTTTGTCACTGATAACAGTCTCAAGTGCCTCTCTGCTGTGATTGTGTGACAGATACTCAGCTATTTTTTTTGTCAAGAAACGAATATAAAACTAGTCCTCTTGCTTGATCTGAAGTAGAAGGTACCTCTCCTAATGCATCTGATGTTTATTATTAATATATAGAAAAAGATTTGATAGAAAACTGGTACACTAAGTGACCTTGATTTCATGTGTGTGATTATTTGGTTCTGAAAAGTAGAATCATTTTTAAAATTGTTAAATCAATATTAAAACCTAGGAAATATACATACAATAGTTGATGTATTTTTATTTCATACGTTACTATAAATGTTAATATTTGTACAAATTTAACAATGTAAGAATTTATATGTATGATATATATATATATATAACTCATTTATCTTTAACAAAAAGTATTTCATAAAATATCTGAGTGTCCCATACTAATGCTGTAGACTTTAGACTCTATTTAATTTGGAAGACTTTTCTACAGTATTATTTCTGCATTCTTCTAGGGCAAATAGATTTGATATTTTTAATTTAATGTGTAGTAGCTTGATTGCTTGGTCAAATAATCTTGCCTCTAGTATATTCATCGGCACAAAACCTATCACAATTTCATTTAAAGGTTTTTAATAAAGCTTATAAAATCCATTAATTCATGGAGCCTCATGAAAGAAGAGCTTAAGAAAATTCAAAAATAAAAAAATAAAAAAGCCAATACCCTTCGTATGCCTCCAAGCCTAATGCTTGGAGTATAGTCATAATGAATTTATTTGGATAACCAACGATTTTCCAAAAGTATGCCGTAAGCATAACATCTAAAAAAATTTGCTCTCAAATTTAAGACATTCTGCACACAAAGTCATACGTGCATAGTTTTGAACATATCGGCGTTCTTATTGCTTCATTCACACTATGTGGAATCTTATCAGTAATGATAAGAAAGGCAGGCATGGATATTTTGATTGTATATCCCATGAAGCATTGTGAGTTTCACGTGCGCTTCAGGTCCTCTTGAGAGCTACTGAATCCTATCAGCTCCTCCCGTGGCTGTATGTTCTGCAATGTCCGTTCCCCTTTAGAATGACTTTATTTCATTTATCTTTTATTTTACATGGAGCTCAACTGAGCATGCATAATTTAATTAAGTTCTGCAACTGCTAAGTTCTAGGAGTATCGAAATTGATAAGTATAGTTTTAGTATTGGAAAACTTACATGAAAAAGAATAGAGGCAGATGAAGGAGACGCTTTCCATGAAGCCTCAGCCGTCGATGCTACAGAGGTGAGGGTGTGTCTAAGTTATATTAGAATCGGCAATCGGTAAAGGGCTTGATGAAGACAGTGTAAAGGACCAGAGATTCATTATCTATGAGGGATACCACGTTAGAAATATAAGATTACTCAGAACTATGCTCTAAAACCCAGCCTGATAGTATAGCAGTTAGGGACATCTATTATACAGGGCAAATTAAGGTGTATTGGTTTGGCAAAAAAAATTATCATATTAGTAGCATATATTGTTAATAATTTGTCATTGAGAATGGTGCATATTTGAAATCCTAGCGCTAAAAGAAGTAGAGTCAGAAGAATTGTCACCAAGTTCAGGGATAACCTGGGTTACACACTGAGTGCCAGGTTCTCCAAAGACCCATAACAGAACTTTGACTTCAAAAAAATAGAAAATTGCAAAAATATTAACTGAGCTGCCTAGAGAGGGGGAAATCATCAAGCTCACAGTGTAGTGACATTAGAGATTAGAACTAACAGGGATTCGGATGACAGAGTCAAATGGTTTATCTGGAATTCACAAAGTGAACGTTGATTTGGGGACTTTAAATAAGAAGATACAGTTTTAAGAGATTTGATTGGAACACGAGAGATAGGCTATCATACTTGTTGTGTGGTGAGGCACATGGAGAGTTTTTCAATTAATTTTTAAGTTATTTACTTATTTTAGCAACCAGAAAAAAAAAAAAAACAAGAAAAAAAATGTAACAGACATATTTCAAATTCAAAAGAGCACCTTTGCAGGCAAAGACTTCATTCTTTAAACCTATGTCAATGTGTACAAACATAACGTTAGCAGACTTCTAAACAGAAGTTAAAGAAAAGCACACAGCATTGGTTTAATTTCTCCCTCACACCCAAAAGTGTGTAACAGCAAGCATATTGCCAAAGAGTAAATGAAACACGACAGAGTGTGACAGAAAAGGGGAAAATGTGTGGTCAACGGAAGGCGGAAGTAGGTGGCCAGCCTAGAGAGAGCTTGCTTAAAAAGCACGGAGTGTTTAGATAGTTTTTCAAAGGAAGATTACTGCCACCAGTTTGGTGACAGCAAATGCATGCGATTGCTCTCCCTATCTATTATCTGTACAAATTCTTAGAATGTCAGCTTTCATTTCTAAATATAAACTATTTATTCTTGACCAATCCACCCCATCCCACTTAGTGTAGCACATTAGGCATCAACTCAAACACAGGCTGTGCTTTATATATTACACAATATAATTAGAAATAAAATGATCAGCTGTGAGATCCGAGAACTTCAGGACATAAAACTGATGGGAAATATAAGTATTCAAACCAGTCCCATTATAAAGTGGCTCACAAGTCTTTTGAGCAAACGAGGAATCTGCAGCATTAAAAATTACAGAAACAAAGTACATGCCACATGATAAAAGGCACTTACTCTAGAAAACTGTCAGAAAGAAGATAAAGGTTTTATTCAAATGTCTGGAAAGTCTGGTAGATGCAGAATTAAATACAGACCGTGGGAGGATTAAGAAAACCCCCAGGACTCAAGTTTATATAAGTCACCAGAGAGCAAAGATGCGGTTTATTTGAATACATTAGGGTGAAGGAAATTTTCTTATTTTCACATTTTTCTTCGGTTTTAATAATGTGAATGTGGTTCTACTTCTTCAGCTAATGCACAGAAGTTTGATGTGAGCCTAGAAAGATGGTCCGTGTGGCCCAAATGGAGAGGCTTCCAATAGAAACCCCATCCTCTCACTTTATTTCGAAGAGAAATCCACGGCTAGATTATATTGGGAGACCCCACATTAACAATATCGGCTCTCTCAAGAAATTCTGTAGAAAAAAAAAATCTGGAAACTATCATTCCACCTTGTGGATGGAGTTGAAAATAATATTGTATTGCTGAGCTGACTGACAGGAATGACCACCTCTGAGTAGCATTGCATTTATTTGTGTTTTTACTCATAACTTATTTGAAAGAAGAGCTAGGCAAGATAAAGTGAAATTTAATGAATAAATCTTTTCATTAAAATACTGACAGAAATCTGGATTTTTCACTCTCATTAATTAGTATAAAATATGATGTTTAAAAATGACATTGAGAACTGGGCAACTGTGGCAAGAGCCCCATCTCTAATAAACCTCATTATAGTTGTGAAATGGAAGCACGTGGCAGCAGAGATCCATCTTTTAAGTATTAATGTACATGCTGTACATTAGAAAATTCCAAACAATACAAACATATTGCTATCAGTGCCAAAAATAAGTCAATAAGTCAATAGAAAGATGGGAACAGAATCTTGTGATATGTAGCAGATGTATCAGCACAGGGAATGGGAAAAGAGAACAAAAGCTTCCCCTAGTTAGAGTGTCTTCCATGTTTCTCTTAATAATAAAAATAACTGAGGTTCATATTGTCATGTATCATAAAGCAGTGTACAACAACTGAGAAATCTCTCTAAAACCCCCATAACTACCGGCATCTCTGTAGTCCATTGCCTTTTTAGCCAGTGATAATTTCTTTTTCAAAAATGTACTTCCACTTGTGCAATTCAATATCCCTGCAAAACTGAGCCATTGTCACACATTAACGCTTGATCTATTCTCTACAGTATACCAATAGACTCTCTTCTCCAGGACCAGAACATCCCTACAGTGTATAATAACAGAGAGCAGGTCATTCATGTGTGGAATTGAAGGAGATTGACGATGGCAAATACAATTGGATTTAAAATGAAAATGTTCACATGGTGCTTTTAAAGGTCTAATTGCTGCTACAATGATGCTATCCATTGCGTTTTTAGGTACCATCCTCTAGCAGAGGCTAAGATAGATAGGTTTTAATATCAGCAATACTCCGAAGTGAAGAAATCACCACCATCTCCTTTGCCCTCGCCCACAGTGTTTGTGGAGTTTGAAAGCACATTTTTGTACTTAGCCTCAAAGTGACCTTGCAAGGAAAGGACCTGTGGACATCCAGACGTTGACCATAAAGCAGAGGGAATACTTCTGAGAGGAATCACCTATTATTTTTCTTCAGCTTCAGAAGCTCCGAGAGAGTAAGCCCAATACAGGCTGACAGCAGCTACTGTGAACTCGGACTGCAACACAAGTGTACTTATGGGGTGAATCTAATTCAAAATGCTTCCTTCGGCCAGTGAGTTAAGTTCAGGCATCAGCACTCACCTGTATGCATAAGTCACAGTGAAAGCTGTAGATAAATGTCTCAGCTGGCCCCTACTCTCAGCAAGCACATAGTTCATTACATTTCATATAATGTGGAGGTGGCACCCACCGACTACAGTCTGGATTTATCTTGTGCTTTTGATACACTTAATGAGTAGCATGGGGGATAGATTTTGCAGGCATTTGGAATCACACAATTCCATGTAACAGAATGTAATGGCCTTTAAAAATTGGCTTTTTTTTTTCCAAAGAAAGAAAGATGTTTCCAAGTAAGGAATTGCTGTGTATACATGTGTCCTATGCAGTTTTCACAGTAGCCCTCATCAGTCAGTGTTGAGCTAAATGTTACTCTTGGAGCATCTGAAGCTGAAGAAAAATAATAGGTGCCCCCTTCCACCGGCCTTCTCCCTTTGTTCCTCTTTGTCGTCTATCAGGCTGTGTGAAATTTTATTTTTAGCTCAAATAACATTTCACTTTAAGACAGTCATCTTGAAGATGGAAAACAGAGTTAGCACATTACGAAAGCAATAATTCTAATGTGAAATTTTCATGATAATTTCCCTTTTAGAGGGGGAGTAGACTTAACAAAGAAGACCCATATACTGGGTTTCTGTGGAGATCTTCACAGCCAAATGTCAGTGTCACCAAATCTAAGGAGCAAAGAGCAATCGAGAGGGGTCTACTCATCAAAATAAGACTTACCTTTCATTAGACCCTAAGGACTATACTCAAATTCAACCGCTCAGTTCGGAATGGAGAGGAAAGGCTAAGCGGGGCACTGGAGAATGGACACAGAATGAAACTCTCAAGCTAGTAACTACCTCTGTTGCCAGAAATTCAGTCTTGAAGGGAAAACATCTGGAAGCAATGTGTAAGAAATAGTGCTCCAAGCAAGTGTATTAATTACTATTGTGGTTTAATAATCAAAATGCCTGAAAGAAAACCTTAAAAACAGGATCTTTATTTCAGCTTATGGCTTGAAAGCGTTCAGTCCAGAGTTCGCTGAATCTGTATAAATGGCGGTCAAAGGTGGAAACACTTGGCAGAGGAATTTCTTCAGGGCAGAAGAAACAATAAAAAGGAAAAAAAAGCAAGGGGGTAATACAGGAGGGACCAGGGCAAGGTAAAATTTCGAAGATTGGATGCAATGACCTACTTCTTCCTGTCACCATGTCCCACTTCTTGCTGTTCACCACCTCCAAGTAATGTTGAGACACATCTATCCAGAAATCAATCCATTCATGAGGTGAGATCCCTGAGATAAAATTGTCCCTAGAATAGTTAACATAGAATGTCCTAGGAATGTGTTTCACTACATATCTCTCAGGCCAAAGATGATGACAGTTAAGAGTAAGCATCCCCAGAGGCAAGGGGTCTGGTTAAGGCTGCAGGAATCTCTGCTGGTCTTTGATGGAGGCTGTTCCTGAAACAGTGTGAAGTGAGGACCCCGAGAGGAGGCTACAGCCCACTCTTGTGTGACTTCAGTTCTCTCAAGCCCTCTAATTTATTTCATACTGTCATTGTCATTGATTTTTCAAAGTGAGAGTTGAACATAATTTCTCTTCAACATCAGAAGGGCTGGCAGTTAGAGAATCGAGAAATGCTATAAAGACAGGCTGAAGCAATAAATATTCATTTTCTCTCTACTGCAAACATATTCTGTACTGAATTCTTCACTAGATAGTATTTCTAATAACCTGAACTTCTTGTTCAAAAGTTTGTGATTTCTGCCATTTAATTTGAGCTATCAGCAGACTTGAGGATACCTTAATGTATTTCATGAGCTACGTACAGCATCTTCATTGTACAACTACCCTGACGGTAACGATACCTTCTTTTGATATTCAGTTTAGATTACTCCTTGTAGTATACTAAACTTTTTTTTCACACAGATTTTCTGAATGAAGAAATACAATGCCGTTGTTTGATAGATGCAACCTTTTCTTTGGTGAAATCCCTATTGTGCCTTCTGAGAAGCACACCTTCCTGGAGAGCAGAAACTAGTTTCCTACATGAAAGTAGGGCATCGAGTATTACAGTGACAGAACCAATTCCGCTTACTTCTCTTAGGTTCCAAATAATATATATGTCTTATTTGCTGAGGCCACACGCAAGATGACATTTTTCAGTTTTGAGTGGCAAACATGATTAAATGTGTGTTCACAATAAACAAAGACATGGAACAGACTAAGAAAGTTATTCTGTCTTAGTTCAGTATAATTTCACTATAATTTCAGTCAGTGAATTTATTTTGAGTATTTACAAATGAATCGGTATTGGTGAGGGGCTCTTTATAGTAACATGGGACAACAACAACAACAACAAAAAACTACAGTACTGAAAAGTTCAACCCAGTATAGGTGACAACCTCATAGAAGCTGAACCAGGGAGTCCCAGTCTCAGTTATCCTGCCTTCCTTTTTATCTAACAGTCTTAAAAGCAATTGGAGATGGGGGGAGGGAGCAGGAGAGAGTAAGGAATGGAATCCTAAGAGTCCTCCAAAGTGAAGGTCTGTGACATTTTCCCATAGGACTAGGTGGTATTATCACTTCCATTACTGTTGCCAAAGACACATCTAGATGTCACTGTGTTGTTCTGCTTATGGGATTGACAAGATCATAGGGGCAAAGTCAGCTCTTCTCCATTAGCCAATGAATGCTGCTTCGTTTTGAAAGTGAAATCTCTCCTACCTGCATCGTGTTTGAACACGGATTCCTAGCTGGTTGCACTGCTTTGACAGATTCTAGGAGCTTTAGGAGGTGAAACTTTGTTGGAGAAAGTTTATCTCTGGAGGAGGCCCTGAAGATTTTCTAGCCCAGTCCTCCTTCCTGCCTGTTTTTGCTTCTAGACTGCAGATACAAAGTAGCTAGCTAGCAGCCTGATGTTCTGCTACTGACTTTCAGGCCACGATGACCTGTATCTTTTTTGCAAATGTGAATGGAAGTAAGACCTTGCTTCCTTAAATTGCTTTTGCTAAAGCAATGAAAAAATGTAACTACTCAAGATCATGAGAACACATACCAAGTTGCCCTGTTACTCTGAATGTCAAACACTGCCTTTTTCTCCTTCTTTAGTTTTCCTTAGCAGTACATGGTCCTTAATCATTTTCCAGTCTCTGATACTGTCAGATGATGTTAACTGAGTGTCTTAGAGGGAATGATGTCCTTTGTATTGTCTAAAATTATGCCATCCTTGTCTTGAGTAGGGGTGAGTAGCTACTTTGCTCCATTTCTCTACTCCCTTGGCATTCAGACTAATCTGAGTCATCTCTACCCATCACAGTATCATGAAGAAGGCTAGGGGTTTGCTTTCTTACTTTCCACTTAAAAGCCTTTCCTGGTTCAGGTAGTTCAGAGGCAGAATACTCACTTATTGCTTCCTCCACTGAACCATTATTAATGCTCCTCTCTGCATGTTGAATCATGTGGTTCCCTTCTTTCATATTAAAGGATGGGTCTAAGTGTTTCTTTCTTTCACATCTCTCTTACTCTTGGCCTCTTCTCATCTTAACTATCCCTATGAATTTCATGGTCTTGGATCCCATCAAAAGATTTTTGACACAGATGAAATACGTATTATCTTTCACATCATCAACAACAACACAGAAAGCCATAATCTCCAGCCTATTCTGTTTTTTACTCAAATTAACTCAAGATGGAAGCCTAACTTCCAACTATGCAGATTTTGACCACAAACACCTTTCTTATTATAATTCATTTTTTTACGTAAGCAAGTTGACTTTCAGTTACACATTTTATTTCTGATAGCAGTGGCAAGACAACTGGTTCAGTCTTAGTCACATGCCATCCCACTCTCATCAGGGTCAATATAACAGTTACTATATGAAAATGCACACTATCACATACCACATGGTAAGGGACGACCATATCAACATCATCTTCATAGGACGTTCCACCTAAGATTCATAATATATCATAGTCCCTCTTGCATGTTGTACTATTCATAGAAAGGGCCATTCAACCACTGTGACAAAACCAGTACTCAGTTCTGCCATGTCCCATGCTGGCCGCCAAATTGCTTGTCATTTTATGGGGGAAGATGTAAAAAAAATGTCTTTTAGATAAACTAAAATACCAATTCTACCCAAGTTTACACAGATAAACCAATGAGTTTACTGTAATTTCTTATAAGGTATGGGAGAGCCAGGGACATAGATGATAAAAATCACTGTACCACCAAAAAGTCCCCCTCATTCTAGGTGATGCTCTCATGATAAATGCACCGTGGAAACTCACCGTCTTCTAACTTTCAGCTTTATATATTCTACCATCATTTTCTAACAATAAGAGCATATGCAGCTGTGAGAAACAATATGGTAATGGTAATAATTCCAACTGACGGCCCTGGGAAATTCTTTCCCTTCTACCAGGTGCTGTTAATAACTCCATTATCATTATTATAGACTTGATTATCACTGGTTGGTTTCCTTATTTGTAATATTGATCCAAAGTCCCTCTGCTCCAAGATGATGACTGGTGGGATAGTCATGCTATTCCTAGAAGGAAAAGCTGTACTATGGCAGATGGCTGTAGGAGTCAGAGCAGAAATGTATTTTGAAGGTCAGCATCTACGTTCCATGGAAACTCTCCCTAATTTGAGATTTTAACTATGCCTTTAAAGAGTACTTTTCTTTCACTCAAGGGTATAAATTTCTATGTTCCTTATATAAAATCAAGAGGCCCTGTTAGTCAAATGTCAATTGTTGCAAGTTCTTCACATAAGCTTATATTGTGCTAGTTACATGATGACAAATCAAACATGTTTGGCAGTATTTGAATACTACCATACCAGAAACTGTAGGGAGGACAGATTGTCCAAATTCAGAAGATGTCTAATCTAAAACAAAAAATAATAAGTAAAAATATGAGAACCATATACCTTGCCATGACTAGTTTGTTTCTTTATGAGGTGGCATTGCGGTTGCAGTATTTGATGTGATCAGTTTGGGTAATCTGCATATTTAACAGCTCCATCAACTACAGAAGGAACTCATGCTGTTGTAACCTTCATGTTGGATTTAGGAATATTCTGTTCATGGGCTCCAAACACCCAGGAACAGATGCAATAGACATCAATTGAACAAGTCATCTTTTATTTTCTTTCTTTCTTTCTTTCTTTTTTTTTCGAGACAGGGTTTCCCTGTAGTTTCTTGAGCCTGTCCTGGAACTAGCTCTTGTAGACCAGGCTGGCCTCGAACTCAGAGATCCGCCTGCCTCTGCCTCCCGAGTGCTGGGATTAAAGGTGTGTGCCACCACTGCCTGGCTGAACAAGTCATCTTAGCCTTGGGATCATTCAGTGTCTTTTAAGTAGAATCTTTCCTTGATGGGATTGAGGCATAAGGATTTACTTCATCATGGAAGAGGTTTAGTTCTTTCCATATCCCATTGTGCTTGGATACTTGCATGTATGACATTCTTATGTATGCTGATAGATTTTGCTCTGAGAAGATCTAAGTAATTTTGATGCCTTATAACATATTGCTGCTCTGCTTATTCATGATAGCACTCTATCATGCTAGTCATTTGAAAATATTTCTATAGACCCTCTATAGCATATTCACCACCTATTTAATCAATCTGATAAATTGTCTTGTGAAGAAATCATGTTGATTAAGAACCTTACAAATACATTCTGTCTCTCCTGACATTTCTAAGACATTTTCTATAGTTCCTTTATTCTCCAAGTACACAAGTTGAGGGCGTGATGTTCTATATAAATCCTGATAAATTTTCTTTTTTGCATGATTTATATGGTGTAATGAAATGTAATTTACCTTGGCTGCAGTGTCTCAAGATTCTCTAAATTATCTGGCCCTTAAAATATTTGAGTAATATAGCTTATATTTTGTGAAAAAATGACTTGTTTCTGAACCTGTGTATACAATCAGGTTATTTACAGAGTCTATTATTTAAGTATCAGTAGATCTAATTATCATAGTGCAAACATAGAGATGAGGGAATTTTCTCTACAATGCCCTATTAAGTTTCTTTTACACTGTATTATATCATAAAAAAGAAGAAGAAACTGTCTGAAATATAGTTGTCCTACAACATCAATATGAATGAATGGTGCTATTGGTTCAAAGCGAGATAACTATTGATTATGTTGCATGAAGTGTGTCATAACTACATTTCCCAGATATATTGCTGTGAAAATACCCTCACAGTCACATCCATAGGGATATCTCCTAGGTGACTCCAAATCTAGTCAAGTTTCCAACAAGGACAACTGTCACACAGTACTTAACATAGGAAACTATTATAAGTTCTTTACTGCACTAATCTGTTCTAACAAAGACTGGAAAAAATTCATCACAATAGCTAAACTAAGACTACTTCTTTATTGATTTGCCTCATTCCAATAATAATCCGAATGTGTGTTCTTTCATCTAGTCGTATGTAATTATATCAGATAAATACTCAGACATGGAATACTGGATATAGGATGATGAGAGACATATATTTGACAAAAACTGAGGTCTATGGATGTTGTGTGAGTTACAGCTTTGTTTTGTAAGAAGGTGGTGGTAATTATCACCATTCTATCAGTGCTATTATCAATTTTAAAAGAATTTTCATAACCTGATAGGTTAAAAACTACTTCTTACAGGAATTTTGTATATTTCTTTTAACAGCAAAACCGAGTATACTTTATATATTTAAGGAATATTTATTGTAAAATTTTACTATGAACTATGTTTTAATGACTTTGAACACATTTTCCCTGAGTTGTTAGTCTTTTTTATTTTTTATTATTTTGTTACTTTAAAAAATATCAATCCAAATTCCCACTCCCTTCCTTCCCTCCCTTGCTCCCCTCCCCCTCCAATCCTAAGAGAGTACAAGGCACCCTGCCCTGTGGCAACTCCAAGGCCCTCCCTACTACATCTACAATGAGCAAGGTATACATCCAAAGAGAATAGGATCCCAAAAAGCCAGTACATGCAGTAGAGACAAATCCCAGTGTTGCTGTCAGTGACCCCTCATCTGCCCCAACAGTCAACCATATTCAGAGACAAGTTTGATCCCATGCTTGTCCACTCCCAGTCCAGTTGGAGTTGGTGAGCTCCCATTTAACTCAGGCAAAATATCTCAGTGGGTGAACCCCTAATGGTCTTTGACCTCCTTGCTCATATTCTCACTCCTTCCACTCTTTAAGTGGATCTTGGGAGCTCAGTCCAGTGCTCTGATGTGGTTCTCTGCCTCTGTTTCCATCTGTTGTTGGATGAAGGTTCTATGGTGATATTTAAGATAATCATCAGTCTGACTACAGGGCAAGGACAGTTCAGACACCTTCTCCTCAATTGCTTAGGGTCTTAGCTGGGGTCATCCTTGTGGATTCCTGGGCATTTTTCTAGGGCCAGGTTTCTTGCTAACCCCATAACGGTTCCCTCAATCAAAATATCTCTTTCCTTGCTTTCATATCTGTCTTTCCTCCATCTAGACTATCCCATTCACTCAAGTTCTTCTCAACCCTCCTTTTCTCTCCTTCCTTCTACTCCTGCCCCCATGCGATCTTGTCTGTTTCAAATTCCCAGGTGGGTCCATATATGTTTTCTTTGGGTTTACCTTATTACTTAGCTTCTTGAGGATCATGAACTATAGGCTCAGTGTTCTTTGTTTCATAGCTCATAGTATCCACTTATGAGTGAGTACATAACATATTCAGTTTTTGGGGAGCGGTCTTGGTTAACCTCACTCAGGATAGTGTTTTCTAATTCCATCCATTTGCATGTAAAATTCAAGATGTCATTGTTTTTTACCACTGAGTAGTACTCTAATGTGTAAATGTGCCACATTTTCTTTATCCATTCTTCAGCTGAGGGGCAGCTAGCTTGGCTAATATCAAAACTCGAATGATAGCTTATGCTGGGGAGGATGTGGAGTAAGGGGAACACTCATCCACTGCTGGTGGGAATACAAACTTGTGCAACCACTTTGGAAATCAGTGTGGCAGTTTCTCAGAAAATTGGGAATCAACCTACCTCAGGATCCAGCAATACCACTCTTGCAAATATACCCTAAAGGTGCTCAATCATACTACAAAAGAATTTGTTCAACTATGTTCATAGCAGCATTATTTGTATTAGCCAGAACTTGGAGTTGTTAGTCTTAATTATTAAATATAGGAGTACTTTCTATTTTAAGATATTTAGGATTTATCTGACTGTATCAATTGTTTAATTCCCCAGAATTTTTTGCTCAGTCTATTTTGGGGTCTTTATTATTTCATAAATTTCAAGTTTATTTTATGTAATAAAACTTAGTACTCTTCATATACAAAAGCCTTGTTAATTTTACATTATATTATTTCTTAAAACTCTAAAGAATTATTTCAGTATATACTCTTGTAATTTTCAAACAATGTTTTATTTTAAATCACTATATGTTCATCTTAATATATGATGTTTAATTTTTAAAAAAATACAACATAATTTCTTAATAAGTAAAGGATTGCATCAAGTATATTTTTTACAAATATACCACCACAATATATTTCAGTTAAAAAGTAAACTGTTTAATTCCATCACATTATATTTACCTTTACTATGCTTTAGGATTCTGAATAGTAAAATTTAATGCTGGATTATGAAATTTAATGCATATAAAAGATCCATATTATTGAAATTATCTTCTTTGGAAAAGTTTGAATTAACAAAGAAATTATGTTATATACATACTAAGAAAGCCAAATGTTTTCTTTGTCTGGAGAACAAAGATTTGAAAGATTACTTTTGTTAAAGTCAAAGAACAGTTGTTCTTGAGAAACGGCCCAAGACTTACTCAAACATTTTCTTTGATACACAACAGAAGAAACATAGATGAATAAATTACTATTGTCTATTACCTATCGCAAAGATGCTATTGTAAACCCTTGTTTTAAAAAGAACTGGATATTCAAAATTCCCTCCCCCCATTTTTTGAAGAAAAGAACCAGGTAGGTTTTTACTGGTTTGTTTACTTTTATAGTTTGATTTTGTTTGTTGGTTGACTGGTGGTTTTTGTATGAGAAGGTTATTTCCTTATTTTGTGAGAACTATTTTTTAAAAAAATGTTCTGTAGTTGTCAACTTGGATTTTTATAGAAAATTATCTAATGTCATCTGGATTTTTATATTTATTTATACTTCTTCTCAAACGTTTCTTTTATCAATTCTGCCTATTTCAGTGGCCATTATTTAGAGTCTGTTTTTTTGTTGATTCTACTTTTGTTTAGGTAAAATGCTTACATGCCATTGCGTCATTCATAATTAGGTAAGAAATAAACTACTGTGAAAAATATGAAAAAGTAGGTTTAGTGTAGGGAGTCAGTTTCACAGAATTCATTGAACTAACTGAGAGAAACTAACTGGTAAGCTAATTTCTCTGTGTGTAGTAAAAGTTGCTCTGGAAGAACAGGATTGCCTGGCAGGAAGAAAAGCTGGAGATGCAACTGCTGCCAGCAGGAACAAACATGAGTGTGCCTGGCCTACCCTCATATACAATAACCCACTGCAATGCTTGAGGACAGATGGAAACCCATCCTGTCTCCCACGGTCTCCAAGCTCAAGAGATGTGGGCCAACAAGAGAAGCTGGCATCTCATCAAAGGATAAGGATGCTGAAAATATAGTGGGCAGGACTGAGAGAAGGTCTGGACCTGGCTACTGCCCAGAGTGATGAGATACACACATGTATGTGTTTCCTGACGCCGTTAAGGCACAAAGAGTGGATAGTGTGTCACTTGCATCGTCTGCTTCTTTTAATGTTTTTTGTTTGTTTGTTCTCTTGGCATAAATCACAACCAACACTGGAAAAACATTGTACAGGTATAATTTTATCTTATCTCAATTGACTTGGTACAGAATGTAGTTGGTACTTTGTCAAAAATGTCATCAACCTATGCATGCTTTGTGTAAATATCTTTAAATTTTCAACAAAATCATTACTAAAATCAGAATTCTGTCTAGTATAATTTAACTACCATTCATACAAAGGAAAACACACTAACCTTCTTCCTCCAAAATATCATCTGCAAATTCAATTGCCACATTTTGTTCATTCTCAGGTGATTTTGCTCTATCTGAGTCATAATCTACTTTTGATATTCAACAATGAAAATTTTGATATAAAGGTTAAATAATATCACCACAAATTACTTTAGATAGTAGGGCCATAGATTATTAAAAATGGAAAAGGGAAGCACTTGCTATAATACATGCAAATATTTTATATCAAAGTACAATAGCAATATCATACTTTTTTAAAACCAAAATGTCTTAGCTGACATTTAAGACTGCCAGCTTTCACATTCTTTCAAATTTCTCCTCTTTTAAGAATCAACCAATTACCCAAGTTTATGTTCATTCAGGCACTTTAAAATTCCATTTCTCAAGCCTAAAAATTAGAGGTTTTCTTAGATCTTGTTGCACTTTATAATTGACTTTTATCCCAAGACATAGGTTTACAAAAAAATCTAACATGCAAGTCATAATGGCATGGAATTTAATTTAATTTGTTTTCTGAAATTTTCCATGTAAGATTTTTAGATTATCTACCTGACATGGATAAAGACACTGAAGATAAGAAATCCGTGTGTCCAGAAGCATTAACGACATCTCAAAAGCAAATGATTCATGTGTAACATCCTGAAATCTTAAGTTGTGCCAGCTACCCTGTCTAGAATTATCCCTATATCCAGCATAGCCAGGCTATTACCAAATGAACTTAACTTGTTATCACAGTGCTTGTGTTTAATTAGCCCTTCTCTGTTAGCTTAACACTAAATTAAAATGCTTATGTTAGGAAACTCCTCTCGCATATCATGAAGCTTTCTGGTTATCTCACACTAGCAATGAGGAAAAGCACAAGATATTCTTGAAGAGAAAGACCAGAAATAAGAGGAAAGAGGAGAAGAAGGCCAGGACGGGAGGAGTATGTGAGAGAGAGGGGGAGGAAGATCAGTGAGTCCAAACAGCATAATCTCTTGACAGTGGAAAAGATAACCCAGAATTACACATTTTATTATATTATTATATTTATATATACTATACTATTCATCTTTTATTATTATTAATCTTTGTTATGAATGCTTTGTAAATTAGCTTTATCATAATTATGCATGTGTACACTATTACTATTGTGATTTCAGGGATTTGTTACACTCTTTGGGACACACCTTCTGATGAGAGAGGGAACTGCTTTACTCTTGCTGATATACATATTCTGAAAGTCAAATTTCTTCTATGTAGTGAATATAATTTCTTCCAGTCATTAAACATTCTCTTTACGGTTTTACTGGCCTGAAGAGTCCACTATAGGTAGTTTCCACATTCCAGATCCTACTGATCTAATTGCAGGAGTCAATATATACATTTGGAAAGGAGATTTTTAAACTTTAAGAGTAACACTGGTTGAGCAAGAGATACATAACTTTTAGATTGTTGGTGGAGCCTATGGAAGCATGAAAGTGAGTCCCTACCCTCTCTTCATTCCTCAGAACTATGAGTTTCTTCCAGTCTTTCAAGATGGTACAGCAAGTTAGTCCCCTTGTTTGGGTATTCAAGAGCAATTGTTCCAATCAGATAGTGGTTAATCCCACAACTTTTGTGCTACAAATGTACCAGTGTATCTTGTAGGCCAGTCACCAGTGTTGATCTCAAGTTGGCGTTAGCCTTTTTCTTTGTTAACAAGCTGAGTACCTACCAGTACCATTAATGTAGTCAGTAGCAATGAAGGCACTAGATAGGCAGCAGCTCAACTTCTCCATGTTCAGTGGATTATGTATATTTGCTTGGGCATTTAAAAATTATTTATTTATCTATTATTGTTATTATGCTCTCGTATATTAGATGCCAACCATATTTTCCTCTCTCCCTTACTGTCCCCCAATCTCCCCCTTCACCAGATACCTCCCCTCCTTCTCCCCTCAGGAAAAGAGGCCTCCTAGGGACATCAACTAAACACAAACACGGCATAATATGCTGCAGCAATAAGACCAGGGACATACCATCACATGAAGTATGGAGGAAGCAACCCAGTGGGAGGAATAGGGTTCCATAAGTAGGCAAGAGTCAGCCACCACCCTTCTCTTGCTTTAGCAATCCAATAAGAACACCAAGCTACATGGTCATAGCATATATGTAGGGGACCTAAGTCAGACCTCTACAGGCTCCCTGATCTCTGAAAGCCCCTATGTGTCCCAGTCAATTGATTCTGTGTGACATGTTCTGTTGGTGTACCAGATCCCTCTGATTCCTTCTATCCTTCTCTACAGGACACCCTGAGCTCTGACTAATGTTTGGCTATGGAACTTTTAATCTGCTCCCATAAGTTGCTCGATGAAGCCTCTCTGGTCCCAAACACAATGAAAAAAAGGATTAAATGGTGGTTGGGTGTTTTGCAGGTTGGTTGATATACCAACCTCTCTGCTTGAGTGAAGCCTTGACTGGTTACAGAAGATGGCCAGTTCAGGCTCTGTGTCCCACAATTCTAGGATTCTTTGCTAGTTACTCTCATAGATCCCATGGAGTTTCTATTATAATAGGTTTCCACCTTGTCCCAAAAATGCCTCCCCAATTCCAGTCATTTCTCCCCAATATTTTCTCCCTTCCATCTTCAGTTGATTCCTTCTGTTCCCAACACCACCTGCCTCTAGTCCACCAGTGAAATCTGTTCTATTTTCCTTTCCCAGCAAGTAACTTGCATGCTTCCATTATCCCTCCTTGTTGCCTGTCTTCTCTTGGTTTGTGGACAATGGCATGATTATCCTTTACTTTACAGCTAATAATCACTTATGAGTGAGTACATTAAAAATTTATCTTTCTGGGTTTCTTATTTTTTTCCTCATTTTTTAATTAAAGATTTCCAACTCCTTCCCTCCTCCTCCCCCTTCCCTCTACTCCCTTCCACCCATACACCCACTCCACCCCTCTCCAAGACAAAGAGCCATCAGGGTTCCCTTCACTATGTTAAGTCCAAGGTCCTCCCAGCTCCCCCTAAGTCTAGGAAGGTGAGCAACCAAACTGACAAGGCTCACAGTGAGCCCATCCATGCTGTAGAGTTCATGTTCATTGCCGTTGTCCTTGGTTTATCAGTCCTCCTCCACTGTCAGCCACATTCAGAGAGTCCGGTTTGGTCCCCTGTTCCATCAGTCCCATTCCAACTGGACTTGGTGGTCTCCCGTTAGATCTGTCCCACCATCTCAATGGGTAAATGCACTCCTCACGGTCCTGACTTCCTTGCTCATGATCTCCCTCCTTTTGCTCCTCATCGGGACCTTGGGAGCTCAGTCCAGTGCTCCTATGTGGGGCTCTGTCATTTTCTCCATCCAATGCCAGGTGAAGGTTCTATGGTGATATGCAAGATATTCATGAGTATGGTAATAGGATCTGTACATTTCTGGCACCCTCTCCTCAGCTGCCCAAGGACCTAGCTGGGCACGTCTTCCTGGACACCTGGGAACCCCTCTAGAGTCAAGTCTCTGCCAACCCTAGAATGGCTCCCTTAAGTAAGATATATAATTCCTTGTTCCTATATCCACCATTCCTATATCCCAACCATCCTATTCCCCCAAGCTCTTCCCATCCTCCACTTCACACTTTTCTCTCCCCATCCTCCCCTCCCCCCATCCCACCTCACCAGCATGTTCCCATTTTTTGTCCGGCAATCTTGTCTACTTCCAGTATCCAGGAAGATAACTGTATGTTTTTCTTTGGGTTCACCTTCTTATATAGCTTCTCTAGGATTTTTTTTTTATGAATTATAGGCTCGATGTCCTTTATTTATGGCTAGAACCCAATTATGAGTGAGTACATCCCATGTTCATCTTTTTGGGCCTGGGTTACCTCACTCGGGATGGTGTTTTCTATTTCCCTCCATTTGCATGCAAAATTCAAGATGTCATTGTTTTTTACCGCCGAGTAGTACTCTAATATGTATATATTCCACACTTTCTTCATCCATTCTTCCACTGAAGGGCATCTAGGTTGTTTCCAGGTTCTGGCTATTACAAATAATGCTGCTATAAACATAGTTGAACAGATGCTTTTGTAATATGATTGGGCATCTCTTGGGTAAATTCCCAAGAGTGGGATTGCTGGGTCCTGGGGTAGGTTGATCCCAAATTTCCTGAGAAACCTCCACACTGCTTTCCAAAGTGGTTGCACAAGTTTGCATTCCACCAGCAATGGATGAGTGTACCCCTTACTCCACATTCCCTTCCAGCAAAGGCCTATCATTGGTGTTTTTGATTTTAGCCATTTCTGATAGGTGTAAGATGGTATCTCAACGTTATTTTGATTTGGCAATTCCCTGATTGCTAAGGAGGTTGAGCATGCCCTAAGTGTCTTTTGGCCATTTCGAAATTCTTCTGTTGAGAATTCTCTGTTCAGTTCAGTGCCCCATTTTTTTAATTGGGTTTCATTAGCATTTTAAAGTCTAGTCTCTTGAGTTCCTTATATATTTTGGAGATCAGACCTTTGTTTGTTGCGGGGTTGGTGAAGATCTTTTCCCAGTCAGTAGGCTGCCTTTTTGTCTTAGTGACAGTGTCCTTTGCTTTACAGAAGCTGCTCAGCTTCAGGAGGTCCCATTTATTCAATGTTGCCCTTAATGTCTGTGCAGCTGGGGTTGTGCGCAGGAAACGGTTCCCTGTGCCCAAATGTTGTAGAGTACTTCCCACTTTCTCCTCTAACATGTTCAGTATGTTCAGATTGATATTGAGGTCTTTAATCCATTTGGACTTGAGTTTTGTGCATGGTGATAGACACGGATCTACTTTCATTCTTCTACAGGTTGACATCCAGTTATGCCAGCACCATTTGTTGAAGATGCTTTCTTTCTTCCATTGTGTGCTTTTAGCTCCTTTATCAAAAATCGAATAGAAGACCCAGATCTTAACCCACAAACCTATGAACATCTTTCTGGGTTTCTGTTGCCTCACTCAGGAGATTTTTTTTTCAAGTTCCATCCATGTCAATTTTTACGATGTCATTGTGTAAATGTATCACATTTTTTTTTAATTTACTCTTCAGTTGGTGGGGATCTAGGTTGTTTCTAGATTCAGGGTACCATGAAAAAAAACACTATAAATATAATTGAGCAAGTACCCTTGTGATAGAATGGAGCATCCTCTGAGTGACTCCCAATTTTCTGAGAAACTGCCATGTGGATTACCAAGATGGCTGTATAAGACTGCACTCCTACTAGTGGTAGAAAGTGCGCCCCTCACTCCACATCCTCTCCAGCATGAGCTGTCACTTGTATTTTTGATCCTAGCCATTCTGACAAATGTAAGATGGATTTTCAAAGTCATTTTGACTTTTATTTACCTAAAAGGATGTCAAACATTTCTTTAAGAGTTTCTCAGTCATTTGAGTTTCTCCTCTTGAATATTCTGTTTAGATCTGTACTCATTTTAATTGGCTCATTTAGTTTGTTGATGTCTAGTTTCTTGAGTTCTTTATAGAGAGTTGGTGAAAACACTCTTCCCAGTCTGTGGGATGTCTTGTTGCACTATTGACTATAATGAGTCTTTCTTTATCCCCAAAACCAGCTCACAAATAATGAAACAAAGACTTATTATTAATTATTAAAGGTTGGCCTTTAGCTCAGGCATTTTTAAAACTAGGTCTTATAACTTAAATTAACCCATATTTTATTAATGTATGTTCCATCACACAGCTTTTACTTCTATCCCATCATCTGTGTCTGGCTGGTGTCTCTCACGTGCCTTGATTCATCTCAAGCTTCCCTTCTCTGCATAGAAGTCCCACTTATCTTTCCTGCTTAGCTATTGGCCATTGAGCTCTTTATTAAACCAGTCAGAAGGTCCCTTAGGCAGAGACTCATCATATTTTGCAACCACTGACAGTGTCATTTGCCTTACAGAAGCCTTACAGTTTCGTGCGGTCCCATTTATTAATTGTTGCTCTTGCTGCCTGCTCTACTGGTGTTCTATTCAGATGTTGTCTACTGTGCAAATAAATTCAAGGTGATTCCAAAAAAATGGGTATTCCATACAACACAGAAGAAAAATTTAACCTTACTTTTTAAAAAAGCTTATATTTCTGGTTATGAGTTTGTGTGAAATTTTTGTGCGTAGGAAATGTTTGTGTCTCTGAGTCTATAGGTATTTCTTTTGCTCCTTTTTTTCTCTTTTTGCTTGATTTGTCCTATTCTTGATTTCTTTTATTTTGTTTCATTCATCATCATCATCACATTATTGTTATTATACTGTTAGATGCTTATTAGTTTTCTAAAGAGAGAGAACAAGAAAGGAGGTGGATTTGTGTGGGTTCAAGGGAGGGAAAATTGTAATCAGAATATATTGCATGAAAAAATCTATTTTCAATAAAAAGTATTTCTTAAGAAAAAATAGATATCTTTTTAGAAATGTTGAGAAAAAAGTAAATGATCCAATTCTTGCCGTTTGTGTGTGTGTGTGTGTGTGTGTGTGTGTGTGTGTGTGTATTTGTGTGTGTGAATAGGAATGTGTGTGGGTTCTTTCCAAGTATGGAGAGTAACCAAAGGAAAACAACAAATATAAAATATACCAACTCAATACCAGATTTAATTTTCTTTAGAGTAACTTTATTTTCCAAAATCAATGCTGTAATAAATTTAACAGTTATTATAAATAATTGTCATTTTATGAGTTTTACATGGTTTAAGAGAATGCTATTTATGATGAGAACAAAACTTTCTTATCTATGATGAGAATATTCCAGAAAATGATTGTCAACAAGCCAAACTGGTATCCCTACATCATGCTACATGCTACTGCACAGAATTTATCCTTGCTATTGTCAGGCTGTGCAGTGAGTACTACGTAAAGTGGCAGTCCATGTTTTTTATTCTATGGATAATGCCCATTCCTATCAAAGTAGCTGCTTTGTTAATTGCTGACTATGAATAATGATGGCTTAGCAAAAAGACTAAATGACATATTTTTTAAAATGGAATCAAGTGTGAAACTCCACAGTTTCCAGTTTAAATGGTGACTCTAACTATGCAGATATGTATTAAGTCATGCAGTTTTTGGGTCTAGTTAATTTTGGTGTGTGATTTTTTTTTATTTGTAACTTTTTACAATAAAGTTTTAAAAAGCAAAAGGAAAAGAATGGAGAAGAACTTCAAATGGATAGGGTGAAGGGACAATAAAAATTCCAGGACAGGCTCTAGAAACTACAGGGAAACCTTGTCTAGAAAAACCAAAAAAAAAAATTTCATCTAAAATCATTTGTAGTAATGATTGAACATCCTTGTGAATATGCCCAAAATCATGAAGGGAACATTTTAAATGGATATATTTCAAAATAAATAATTGTATTTAAAAATGGTTATCTTCTTTTTAATCTCTGTGTATGTGCTCATATGTGTGAGTGTAGGTGTGAATATGTCATGAAGTATGCATGGTAGTTAAAGGACAGGCTTGGATATTAGTCTTCATGTTCTACCTTGGTTGAGACAGGTGTCATTTGTTTTCTACTGTGGATGCCAAACTAGTAGCTTGCCAGCTTCCAGGGAGACTTAAAGAGTTTCTTCTTAGGTCTGGCTTATTTATTTTCTTATTAACTTTTTCTTTTTTGCTTTCTTTATTTTCTATTTTATATGTAAACATTTACCCAATACAGTCACGTGGAACACAGACAAATTCACTGTCATTGTCTATTCAGAGAAATCAATTCAAGGTCTTCTTCCAAGTTCTACTTGAGATCACGTTTTTATATCCATTGAACCAAATCATTAGCTGCTTCCTATGGATTTATGATGAGTCCTGTCTTTGGTAACTATTTTCAGACAAAGCAACAAAGGCATGCTTTGCAGTTCAGTTTCCTGGGAGAATTTCTCCCAAAACTCCCTTCATGGTTACTCTAGATTAAGTTCAAAATACTGTTGTCATCCACCTTCAATCCTGCCAGTGTTAGAGGCAGAATCACCTAGAAACCAGATCGACACTCTTACTTCTCCAGTTTTCTGTTCAGAGAGAACCCCTTATTAGATATATGATACAGACTGAGATGATGATCTGAAGCTAAATTAAGAACCCTGGGCACATGAACCATGTGTTCATAGAACCTATTAATGCTTTCAGGACTTGTTAAGACATGATTGCATGCATGCCACACATCCATTCAAAGATGGGCTGACATAATTATAATCATTCTCTGCTGTTGAATGTTCTCTACCCTACAAGTTCATTTTCTTGGATTTTCTTAAGAGTTATCTGCTCCAGTGAGCTTACATTGTGCTTCAGAGCGCAACTGAGGCTTGAAACTTCAGTGCTCTCCATCCCTAACAACACAAACAAAAATCCCACTCAAATACACAGTCTGAAGCAGACATTATGTTGAAGTACCCTTGAAATAATTAAAAGTTCTAACTGTTCCTAGAAGGATAATTGGATTTCTTTAGATTGTAATAACTTAGTTTTATTCTTCAGGTAAAGACTGCGGTCATATGCTGGGGTTAGAGACAAAGGGTTGAACTGTCTTTTAATTTGGAATGTACTGATTAAAACTACTGACTTGTACTAAAATCCTCTTTGGTAGTGCTTTTGTGTTGCTTTGAAAACCCCAAGTTTACAGCCTTGCTATGGCTCCAACTCCCAGGGAAACTTACTATATTTCACTTCTAGCTTTTTCCTCTTCTGGATAAGGCTCCAGTGTGGTTGAATCTATATAGAGTGTATTTGTGTCCATAATAACCAGAGTTCCATTTGACTTCTCTTTGCAGAAATTCTTAAAACTATATTTGCTGCACTGAAGTTTTTATCTTCTGTATCTAAGTTTTAGCTGTATTTCCCTTTCTAACTTTTTTAAAATCCTTGTGTTATACTTTGTTTAAAGAGGACAAACATAACATACTGTCAGTCAGATGCCAAACTAGTAGCCTGCTAGCTTCTAGGGATACTGAAAGAGTTTCTTCTCAGGTCTGGCTTATTTATTTTCTTATTAACTTTTTCTTTTTGCTTTCTTTATTTTCTATTTTATATGTAAACATTTACCCAAGACAGTCACATGGAACACAGACAATTTCACTGTCAATGTCCATTCAGAGAAATCAATTCAAGGTCTTCTTCCCAGATGTGTGTAGACAGGCGTTCTGCAACATGTGGGTAGAAAACAATTGAGATTCTTCCTGTACAACTTGTAAATGATGTATTAAGAATTGCATGAGCACGTCAAGAATTGATAGCTTTGAAAGAATGACCAAACTCAAGCTTTAAAATCTGTATACAAAAAGTAATGACATGCTGGAAATCCAGAACCCAGGTACAGACATAGATTCTCCTTCAAAAATATTTTATTCATTCATTTCTATGTATTTTTTTCATTTGTGACTGCTTTCATATATATATATATATATATGTATTATATTAAATATTTTACTTGACATTCATAGGCACCTCAGATTCTTGTTGAAACTCCAACGTCTCTGATATATTTAACCTACTTATTTTCAGACCTGATACTAAGAAACAAACTTGCTGTGACTGAAAATGTCACCCATGCTTATCTAGACTATAATTGCTGAAATACATTCTTTATTTCCTATGTTTTCTATCCCGTCAAAACACTGAGAAATTGAAGAGAGGTATACAATCAAGCACAAGAATTTATATAAATCTGTAAAGATGAAAGTAAAGAAAATATCAGTTTGAACTAAGATCATAATAAGAATTCAAAATATGCTTGTCTTATAGCTCATTGTGCCATTTGAGATGTGTGTGTGTGTGTGTGTGTGTGTGTGTGTGTGTGTACTGGGGAGAACAAAATTGTGGGATGAAGGGAGCTGGGAACTGGCCATGTGCTGCTTCATGCCACCTGACTTCAATCTTCACAACCCATGAGAGCATGTGCAACTTCTCTCTCCTTTTAAAAGATCGTGTTCACAGGCAAAGAGCCATGCCTAAAGGGTGATAACCCAAAGCTATTGGCAGAATGAATTTCTACACTTCCCCTTTTTGTCTAAATAAGAGGGTTCTAACTCCAATACAAAACTACTATATACCATAAGAGCAATTATCAAGTATTGTCCAGGAGAAAGAAAGGCTAATAACATACATAAAATGAAAATACGACCTATAAGAACAACATCAAATAAGAAACATACACAAAATGTCCAGGCTATAGGCAATTGGCAAGTAACAGATTATTATAATAGCTGTCCTATCCTGGGAAGTCTAAGTCTTTCACCTAAAATGCCTTAGCTAAGATGTGAGATGATAGTAATTCTGATTATCTAGTCTTCAATCCCATCAAAGATCTGATAAGGAAAATAATATTATATGAGTAAACAGGAAATGCAAGAAAGCAACTTCCAAATGATGCAAGAAATGACAAAAACAAGCTGACTGCCCGGAAAGTCAACCAAAGTCTCTCTGCAATGTTGGGGCTACCAACTTTGGCTATAGGCCTAGAATATCTGACAGACCATTTCCAGAAGCAGGAATATTCAAAATACTGTTTTAACCCTGTCTTGGCAATGTTCAGCAGTTGCTCATCCATGTATCCTGCTTTTCTAGATTGGACAGCATGCTTACTGTCATCAATCAAGGCAAGGGCAGTTCTTTGCCCAATAGGCCAGTTTTGCTAAGAGGAAAACAAGTTCCACATGGAGTGTTTTCAGTGCCCATCATTCTCTTGAAAGTAGATTGATCCTGCCAGGAGCAGTTGTGTCTCATATCAACAGAATTCTAAATTATTCAAAATTTAGATGCCCATATTATGTAGAACTTTAAAGTATTTAAAGATTACCTATCTATATGGGGTACATTTCTGTGCATCTAGAGAACAAAACTAACATAACTATGACAAACATGGGTGACTATTAGCCTGTAATTCTTAATAACCTGTATAGCTTAACAAGCAAAGCTTTATATTATGAAAATAAACAATCTCCAAACATGTGTACAACATGAAGACAATGATCTCAAATTGTAACAATATATAAAAATATTTTAGTCAGAGGTAGAAATGTACAGTGCAGTATGACAAAAATATTTTTAATTTATATCAATACACAAAATATATTAGACAGAACCAGAAACATACATACAGTATGACAAAGATAATTTTACATCCATGTACAAAAATATTGTAAACAGAAATCAGAACATACAAAATATAACAAATATATATTTAAATTTGTATTAATATACAAATTACCTTAGGATAATAAAAATAGGCTGGTACCCCAAAGCTATTGGTGGAATGAATTCCAATAGGACCTGCCTAAAATTTCACCCTTTCTTACCAATGAGCTCATTTTCTTCTTGCAAAACTGGCCTTTGGGCAAACAAATACCCACATCTCAACCACTGACAAGGTACATGGTATTCAGAAATGGATAAGAAGGACTGTCAAATCTTGCCAAGACAAGAAAAGATAGTTTTGAAAATTTTCCTACCTCTGAAAATGGTCTGTCAGTTATTCTAGGCTTTAGCCAAAGTTGGTTGCTTCAACCTTGCAAATGACACTTTGGGTGATTGCCCAGGTAGTCAGTTGTCTCTGTCATTGCATATTTTGAAAACTGCTTGATTGAACTTCCTGATTACTCAAGTAATATTATTCCCTTCTTGGATCTTCAATGGGGCTGAATAGATAGGTGTAGCTACTTTCTTCTCATGCCTTGGCCAAGCTATAAGACATAAACTAGTTAGAATAAAATAATTATTGAATATATTTGTTCTTATTTATATAATTTTGTATTAAGCTTAGAACTCTCTTATTTAAACAAAAAGGGGAGGAGTTTCTGTAGGAAGTCTTACAGCCAGTGGTTACCTGCCCACTGGGGCATGGCCTTTTATACTATTTATGCCAATGTAGAGCATGCATTTGGCCTCTTTTTTTCTGGCTGTGGGATTTGGTTTCTGTTCTTCATTCCAGCAGAGGATTCTAGTTTGTGAGTCTACCCCTAAATAAATAACTGTCTATTTTTCTCAACTCTCAGCTAGTATGGGATTACTTTTAAGCATCCTTCATCTTCAGTGAACAGCCGATGTTACATTTATGCATACTATGAAAAAGAGAGTCTTTATTGATAAGAAATTATCCTAATTACATTATTGCTTAACAGTGTAATAAAAGATAGATTTATACATTGTAATATCACCAATTATAAAATGAAAATCGTATTCACATTAATAATTTATAAAGAAAATATTCAAATCACTCAACTGGTCACATCAGTGATTACAACCATAAATACTATACTGATCCTTGTTTACTTTATGGCAATGATTCTTTTAAACCTCTCTTTTTTGTTTTTTGTTTTTTGTTTTTTCGAGACAGGGTTTCCCTGTAGTTTCTAGAGCCTGTCCTGGAACTAGCTCTTGTAGACCAGGCTGGCCTCGAACTCAGAGATCCGCCAGCCTCTGCCTCCTGAGTGCTGGGATTAAAGGCCTGTGCCACCACCGCCCAGCTCTCTTTTTGCATAGTGGGCTGTGAGGGTTAATCTTGGCTATCAACTTGATTGGATCTGAAATCAACTATCAGACAAGGCAATAGGCAAATCCATGAGGAATTTTCTTTTCTTTCTTTTTAAATTTAATTAATTTATTTATATGTTAATTTTTACATATCAGCCCCAGTTCCCCCTCTCATCTCCTCTTCTCTGGTTCTCCATCTTTCCTCCACCCCACCCCACTCCATTCCCCCATCCATTCCTCAGAGAGGGTAAGGCCTCTCCTGGGAAATCAACTAAGTTTGTCCTATTACCTTGTTGAGGCAGGACCAAGCCCCCAACACCACCCCTTGCCTAGGTTGAGCAAGGTATCTCTCCATAGGGAATGGGTTCCATGAAGTCAGTTCAAACGTTAGAGTTAGATCCTGGTCCCACTGCTTAGTGGCCCCATGTACTACCCAAGCCACACCATTGTCACCTGTTTTCAGTGGGGCTACTTTGATCCTATGCAGGTTTCCCATTTGTCAGTCTAGAGTCAGGGATCTTCCACTAGTCAGGTCAGCTGATGCTGTGCAGTCTCCATCATGGTCTTGACCCCTTTGTTTATATTATTCCTCCTTCGTCACTTTCTACTCTGGGAGCTTAGCTCAGTGCTTAGTTGTGGATCTCTCATCTGCTTCCATCTGTTTCTGGAAAAGGGTTCTTACTTCTCAAATGTTGTGGACTGTAAGCTCTTTATCCTTTGCTTATGTCTGGTATCCACTTATTCGTGAGTACATACTGTATTTGTCTTTCTGAGTCTGGGTTGCTTCACTCAGAATTGTTTTGTTTTTTAGTTCCATCCATTTGCCTGCAAATTTAAAGATGTCCTTGATTTGTTTTTTTTTTGTTTGTTTGTTTGTTTGTTTTCTGCCAAGTAGTACTACATCGTGTAAATGTAGCACATTTTCTTTGTCCAATTTTCAGTTGAGGGGAATATTGATTGTTTCCAGGTTATGGCTATTATGAATAATGCTGCTATAAACATAGTGGAGCAAATGTCCTTGTGGTTTGTTTGTGCCTCCATTGGGTATATGACCAAAAGTGGTATTGCTGGGTCTTGAGGTAGACTAATTCCTATTTTTCTGAGAAATCACTGCACTGATTTCCATAGCAGATGTACAATTTTTCACTCCCACCAGCAATGGAAGAATGTTCCCCTTACTCTATATCCTCTCTAGCATAAGATATCATCAGTGTTTTTTTTAAATCTTAACCATTCTGAACATGTAAGATAGTATCTCAAAGGTATCTTGATTTGCATTTTCCTGATGACTAAGGATGCTGAGCATTTCCTTAAGTGTCTTTTGGCCATTTGAGGTTCTTCTGTTGAGAATTCTCCATTGAGATCTATCTGTACCCTATTTTTAAATTGGATTATTTTGTACTTCGATGTCTAGTTTCTTAAGTTCTTTGTATATTTTGGTCAGAACTCTGTCAGATATGGGGTCGGTAAAAATCTTTTCCCATTCTTTAGGCAGCTTTTTCGTTTTGTTGACTGTGTCTTTTACTTTACAGAAACTTTTGAGTTTCAGGAAGTTCCATTTATTAATTATTACTCTCAGTGTCTGTGCTACTGCTGTTATACATAGGAAATGGTCTCTTCAGTCAATGTGTTCAAGTGTACTTCCCACTTTCTCTTCTATGAGGTTCAGTGTGGATGCATTTATGTTGAGGTCTTTGATCCATTTGGACTTGAGTTTTATGCACGTTGATGGTTATGGATCTATTTGTATTTTTCTACTTGTTGAGATGCAGTTATACCAGGACCATTTGTTAAAGATGTTTTCGTTTTTACATTTTATATTTTAACCTCTTTTTCAAAATAAGATGTTTATAGGTGTGTCTGTTAATATCAGGGTTTTCAATTTGATTCCATTAATCTATCTGCCTGTGTTTATGCCAATATGAAGCTTTTTTCAGTACTGTAGCTCTATAATAGAGCATGAAGTCAGAGATCGTGATGCTTCCAGATGTTCCTTTATTATACAGCTTTTTTGGCTATCCTGGGTTTCTTTTTTGTTTTTCCATATGAAATTCAGTATTGGATCTTCTGAGGTCTGTGAAGAATTGTGCCGGGATTTTGATGGGTATTGCCTCAAATCTGTAGATGGCTTTTGGTAAGATGCCATTTTTACTATATTAATATTATCTATCCATGAACATGGGAGATATTTCCATTTTCTGACATCCTCTTCAATGTCATTATTCAAATATTTAAATTTTTTCTCATACAGATCTTTAACTGTTTGGATTAGAGTTATCTCAAGATGTTTTATTTTATTTTGTTTTAGCTATTGTGAAGAATGATGTTTCTTCTTTTGCTTTATTGCTCTAGCTATGACTTTGAGTCCTATATTGAATAGGTATAGAAGGAGTAGACAGCCTTGTCTTCTTGAGTTTAGGGGAATCACTTTGAGTTTCTCTCCATTTAGTTTGATTTTGGCTGTTGACTTGCTGTAAATTGCTTTATTTTGTTTAGATATGTTTCTTGTATGGCAATAGAGTAGTAACTGAGAGTTTCATAATCTGATCCAGACAGGAAGGCAGACAGACACTGCATCTGGTGTGGGTTTTTGAAGCCTTCAAGCAAACTCACAGTGACATATCTCCTCAAACAAGGCTGTTTCTCCTTGTTAAAGGAGCTATGTCCAATAAGCACATGAGTGTATAAGGACCATTCTCATTCAAATAACCATACCTAGCTCCTTAAAAAGGCATGATGCAATTAATTGCTCCTTGAAAAACTGAGAAATCTAATATTTTCATGCATAATGATTGAACTTATGTGCACAAAATATCATTCCTTTTTATTTTAGAAATTACTACATAACCACTTAATTCATCCATTAAAGATCACAGTTTTGTTAAAGAGTTTATTTCTGGTTCCAAATCTTTCTCTTTATTTATACACTAAAAATTCTAAAATTTTAAGAGGTCATTGATTAAATTTAGGGCAACTTAAAAGCTTGATTAAGTATAGACCATTAACAGATAAATATGACTTTTAAATAATACATAGTTGCTATTGTTTTAAAGCACTCAGTGATGTGTTATAAAGTTTCCCAAACACTTAACCAATGCGTTTAGCCCTATAAAATTAATCATCAGTATAAAGTACTAGTTCTATCAAATATTTGAATGTGTATTTCCTTAATAAAGTTAGCAGTTAAGGCTCACAAGTATACACACATTATTTTTAATAAATATAAATTGAAATAATAAATCTCACCATCAGAGAAAATGCTGGGAAAAAGGTTGGAAGCCTTATATGTTCCTGTATCCTAATTGTAACATAACTGTCCACTGATGAAAACTGAGGAAACTCTCATGGCCATGGAATAAACGTAAGGATTAACAGTATATTATAGAAGGAAGAAAAAAATGGATACTGTAGTATTGGAGCGTGCAAAGAAAACTCAAAAGCAGTAGAAGTTTCCAATTGTTAGGGTTTGAAGATGTCATGTAAAATGAAAGGTGTTTATAGCACAAATCACTGAAAAAATGGTGAAAAATACCAAACAGTCACAGGCATACACATCATTTGACTCCAAGAAATAGAATTAAGAATGGAGCCATAAAATATGAAGTGAGAATTTATTTTCAGAAACTAATACAGACAAAAAACGGCAGGTTCAAAAGTTCAAAGAACAAAAATGTAAACAAACACACATATAAACACACACATAGACATGATTACAGGGGCACATACAATTTAAACTTCCGAAAATCTTCCTGGATGGAATATAGTAAAAGAAGAACAAAGGAGCAATTCATATAAAAGAAAACAGACAATGAGAAAATCCTAACCTGTGGGACACAGGCCATTTGCTGTAAGATATAAATGTGTGAGGTTCGAATTTTATACTTCGTTAAAGTATCTTTTTGACAACAATAGGCAAATGGAGACGTATTTAGGGAGTCAAAGCCCTGATATAAGTCATTTTCAGTAGAGTAGAACTGTGGCAAATGTAAAATGAAGCACTACAGCAGGAAAAGTAGGCAGTGGAAGAGTGGAATTACAGGGAATGCCACCAGCGTTGGGTAGCATGAAAGCAAATGTGAAAATCTTTGTAATTATGCCACTGTGAGGAGGTGGGTTCTGCAGTATTTTATGGCAAATAAAAGTTTTGTAGGAGGGCTACTGATTTTTTTGAGTTGATCTTGTAGCCTGCCACTTCACTGAAGGTATTTATGGAGCCGATCTAATGGGAACTCACCAAGGCCAGCTGGACTGGGTCTGATGGAGCATGTGATCAAACCGGACTTTCTGAACATGGCTTACATGGAGGGCTGACTGAGAAGCCAAGGACAATGGTACTGGGTTTTGATTCTACTGGCTTTGTGGGAACCTAGTCTGTTTGGATGCTCACCTTCCTAGACCTGGATGGAGGGGGGAGGACTTTGGATTTCCCACAGGGCAGGGAACCCTGACTGCTCTTTGGACTGGAGAAGGAGGGGAAGGGGGGATGGAGGAGGTGGAGGGTAATGAAAGGAGGGGAGGAGGTGAAAATTTGTAATAATAATAATAATAATAATAATAATAAATAAAAAAGTTTGGTAGGATTTAAGGTCATTATCAATTACTTATTTTAGAGAACAGGAAATCCTACCTGAAGTTTTGTCAGTATTCCAGGCTCTTTGCTGGATGACTTCTTTATATAGATGCCATTGGATATAGGAGATAGGAAATTTCGTGATCATGTGAAAAAGAATGAGAAGTTTGGGGGAAATGTCTTTAATTTGTTCATTATTTTATTTTTTAAACATTTATTCATTATTCTGTGTGTGTGCATGTGTGTGTGTGTGCATGCATGTGTGTGTGTGTGCATGCATGTTTGTGTGTGCGTGTGTGTGTGCGCATGTGTGTGTGTGCGCATGTGTGTGTGTGTGTGTGTGTGTGTGTGTGTGTGTGAAGACAGATAAAATGCTATAGGAACCTTTCACAAGTCAGTTGTCTCCTATCACCATGGGGGTCCTGGGGATCAAAGAGTCTTGGCAGCAGGCACTCTTGACCGCTGAGCCATCTCACTGGTCCATTTCATTTATGTATATATTTTATTAGTTACTTTGTCTGAGAGCTTATAAGCATCATTTTCAAGTAAGAGGATACTTTCTGCCTTACAGTTTCAGAGGATACATTTCATCTTGTTGGGGAAGTCATGGCAACAAGAGTAGGAAGCTGTCTGGTCACATTAAACCAACAGTCAAGAATTAGAAGATAACATGGAATTGGGACCAGGCTATGAAATCTTAAGTTCCTCCCCCAGTGACCAGTTTCTACAGCAAGAATTTGGCCTCCTGAATCTTCCAAAACCTCCCCCAAACAGTGCAACAATCTGAGTATCAGGTGTTCAAACACATGAGCCTGTAAGATTCTCTCACAATTAATCCTCCTGTCCAGCAATTACCTCCAACCTGAAACGGTCTACTCTGGTGGGAAGTTCAATAACAGTAGGGACGATCTAAAAGGAGGAACTTCAATAAGCACATACCTCACAAATCTCAGAAAATCCTTGTAATTTCCCATACTCACAAAATCCCACCCTCCCTGTGATTATATAAGCGGCAAGGACTAATAAGGAGACAAACGTTAACTCTCTGACCTGTCAAGCTGCCTGCAAGTGGTATTTATAGCTTCAGGGTTCCAGCTCTCATGAGTTATCACCCCTGCTGCTATGGGCTTTTAGTGATGGAGGCTTGAATCTGCTGTTCTTATCCACACTTAAGTATCACCAAATAAACTCGCTGGCTCACCAAGTTAGATTTAGGTGGTGTCACGAATTGTTTTTAATCCTTTGTTCTCTGAGTTGATTAGATATTTGTTCCTATCATTCCAGGAATAGTTTGACAAAACAAACCATAGCACATGCATTAATTGTACAAGGGACCTATAAATAAGAGAGCCACAAGAACAATAAAATTACCTACACAGCAGACACTAACCTTGGTGTTCTCCTTGTTGTTTTACCCAGCTCAAGTTTAGATGCCTCATGAAGCATCCAGAAATGGGGAAAACTAGAGAGGCTGAGGAGTGAGGTGGGAGAGGGGACAGGAATTGCAAAGCAATGATTCCTAATTGTACTCTGACTCCTCTTACAAGCACAGTGCTTTATTGGAGAACTGCTACTGGCGCTCTGGTGGTTAATTTCCTGTTATTTCTGAGAAGCAAATCTAACAGACATGGCTCAATTAACATAGCATAGAGAGGATATTGTTTATGTGTTCTCTTCTAACATGTAAGACTAGCCAGACTAATGATCAAGCCTTATCGAGCCTTCGGATAAAGCAAATATCCTAAGCTAATTTCCAAATCAAGGGAACAATTCGCAGTATATATTCTTATTTGAATTTACCTATAGTGTTTTATTCTTTAGTTGGAAATCTTGTCATCCTTCTGCTTAGAGTCCACGTAAGACAGAGGAGAGGAATGTTTTCTGTTCCAAAAGTGTATCTGCATAACTTTAAATACTGTCTTGCACAAGGTACACATTGAATATGCTTTGCTGTGAGTGAGAAGCAGATTCATCAGAAAGCCCCATTTCATTAGAGTAGGAGAGTGACAGATGCAGGTGGCTGATGGTGTAAATCACAAACAATCCCACACCAGTTTGGAATTATGATTAATAGAATGGTTATTTATTTAAAGGGGAAAAAACTTACAGATCACCGTCCCAGACAACAGCCCTCTGCGCAATCAGGAAGGGAGCCTAGTCATCAGAAGCGGAGCCGGAAGCCAGAGAGAGAGCGGAGGGAAGTGGCCGCATTTTTAAAAAGAGAGACCACGCCCCAATGGGCTGGTATCTCAGCGGCTATTGGCTAAAGGAGCAGAAGGAGCTCCCGCAACAGGTGGCTACTATGAAGATAGTCAGCCGCCCTTGCTGGTGGTTCATGGAAGTCATTCAGCGTTCTCCGTGAAACAGTAGAACTAATGCTAAAATGTGGACAGGAATTATGTATCATCTTCAATGCTTTCTCAACATCTCTAGTTTGTAACAATCATATCCTAATCATCACAAATTATTTGAAGTAGCACATTAATTTCTGAATGGAAACATGAATTCTATCTTGGATCTCTTTAAAAGAGAGGAGGTGTAAATTTTTAAATTAGGCAGACATTAATTCTAGTTCTAAATGGCATTACTCATTAAGTCTAAAATTGGGTGCCAGTTTTTTTTTAATTCCTTCCCTCTGTCCATTGGGTTTACTTATTTATAAAATGCAGGCAGCAAAGTCTTTTCTTATGAGGGCATGAAAGGATAGGGGAAGTCTTAGTCAGTAAAACACTTATTGTGTAACCATGAGGCCCTGAGTTCAGATCCTAAGCACCCACATAAGAAAAACAGGTTCATCGGGGGAATTCCAGTGCTGATTGGACAGATATAGCAGGATCCCTAAAGCTTGTGTGTCTAGCCACTTCGTGACCTCTAAATTTAGTAAGAGACAGTGTCATCAGAATAGTGTGGAGAAGTAATTTAGATCACATACCTCTGATCTCCACAAGCAAATGTTCAAGATACATATACATGAATTCATGTAAATACACTGTGGTGGTTTGAATAGGTATGACCCTCATAGATTCATGTGTTTCAATGCTGGTCCATAGGAGTGGGATTATTAGAGGGTATGGCCTTGGTGGAAGAAGCATGTCACTGTGCATACAGGCTTGAAGATTTTACATGCTTAACCTGTAACCAGCATGGCACATAATCTCCTTCTCCTGCCTGCGGATCAATACGTAGAACCCTCAGCTTATTTTCCAGCACCATCTTGGCTTGCAAGCTACCATGTACTGCCATGTTAATGTACTAAACCTCTAAAACTGTAAGCCAGTGCCAGTAAAATATTTTCCTTTATAAGAGTTGCCATGGTTATGGTGTCTCTCCACAGCAACAGAAACCATCAGACACATAAAGCAAAATAGATAATTCTCTGTTTAGGTCTGTACCCCATTATTTATTGGATTATTTGTTCTTTTGATGACAAGTTTTTTGAGTTCTTTGTATATTTTGGAGATCAGGCCTCTGTCCAATGTAGAGTTGATGAAGCTCTTTTTCCATTGTGTAGGCTGCCACTTTGTCTTGCTGACTCTCAGTGTATAGGCTACTGGAGTTATATTTAGGAAGTCGTCTCCTCTACCAATGTGTTCAAATGTACTTCCCGCTTTCACTTCTATGAGGTCAGTGTTGATACATTTATGTTGAGGTCTTTGATCAATTTGGACTTGAGTTTTGTGAATGGTAATATATAAGGATCTATTTGCATTCTTCTACATGTTGAAATGGCTGAAAGACAGTTACAGAAATGCTCAACATTCTTAGCCATCAGAGAAATGCAAATCAAAACAACTCTGAGACTCTGGATTCAGAATGGCCAAGAAAAATGTAGAGATCAATAAAACTCAATTAAAAATGCAGATAAAGTTTATGCTGGAGAGGATGTGGAGTAAGGGAAATACTCCTCCATTGCTGGTGGGAGTGCAAACTTGTACAGCCACTTTGGAAATCAGTATGTTGATTTCTCAGAAAATTAGGAAATTATCTTGCTCAAGACCCAGCAATACCACTTTTAGGTATATACCCAAAGAATGTTCAATCATATCACAAGGACATCTGCTCAACTATGTTCATAGCATTATTATTTGTCATAGCTAGAACATGGAAACAACCCAGATGCCCTTCAAGCAAAGAATGGATAAAGAAGATGTTTTACATTTACATGATCAAGTATTACACAGAGGAAAAATTAATAACATATTAAAATTAGTGGGCAAATGGATGGATCTAGAAAACATCATATTGAGTGGGCAACCTGGTGCTAGATGTCCTTCCTTATATGTGTTGTTTTTATTGTTTAATGAATAAAATGCTTTGTTGGCCTGAGACAGGGTAGAATAGAGCTAGGCAGGGAAAACTGAACTGTGAGGAAGAAGACAGAGGCAAGGAGAAGAAATATAGCCTCCACTAGGGACATACTCACTAAAACCTTGTCAACAAGCCACAGTCACATGGCGATACACAGATTAATAGAAATGGGTTAAGTTAAGATATAAGAGCTAGCCAATTAGAAGCTAGAGCTAATAGGCCAAGTAGTGATTTAATTAATACAGATTTCTGTATGATTATTTTAGGTCTGAGCTGCTGGAAATGAATAAGCAGCTTCCCCAAACAGTAACTCAGATGCAGAAAGAAAAATAACGTATGTACTCACTCATAAGTGGCTTTTAGAAATAAAACAAAGAAAAATTAACATACAGTCCACAACCCCAGAAAACCTAGACAACAAAGAGGTCACTAAGAAAGACATACATGGGATATAGGAAGGGTGGATATGAGAGCAGGGAAGCATATATCTGAATTTAAGGAGCTACCTGAGGGTTGTCAAGAGACTTGACCCTAGAGGGGTTCCCAGGTTTCCAGGGAGACGCCCCCAGTTAGTTCCTTGGGCAGCTGAGGAGAGGGAGCCTGAAAAGGCCAGTTCCTATAGCCATACTGATGAATTTCTTGCATATCACCATAGAACCTCCACCTGACGATAGATGAAGAAAATGACAGAGCCCCACCTTGGAGCACCGGACTGAGCTCCCAAGGTCCTGATGAGGAGCAGAAGGAGAGAGAACATGAGAAAGAAAGTCAGGACCGTGAGGGAACCTCCAGCTGGCGACAGATGGGGAAGGTGACTGAGCCCCACATTGGAGCACTGGACTGAGCTCCCAAGGTCCCGATGAGGAGCAGAAGGAGCGAGAACATGAGGGAGAAAGTCAGGAACGAGAGGGGTGCGTTCACTCATGGAGACGGTGGGACAGAACTAATGGGAGATCACCAACTCCAGTTGGAATGGGACTGATGGATCATGCGACCAAACCCGTCTCTCTGAGTGTGGCCAACAGCGGGGGCTGACTGAGAAGCAAAGGACAATGGCTCTGGGCTCTGATTCTTCTTCATGGACGGGCTCTGTGGGAGCCTTCTCAGCTTGGTCGATCACCTTCCTGGACCTGGGGGGAGTTGGGAGGACCTTGGTCTTAGCATAGAGTGGGGAACCCTGATGGCTCCTTGGCCTTGAGAGGGAGGGAGGGGAGGTATGGGTGGAGGGGAGGGGAGGGAAGGGGGAGAAGGAGGGGAGAGAAAGGGGAGAAGGAGGGGAGGGAGGGGGGAGGAGGAGGGAAGGAGATGGAAATTTTTAAATATAAAAAAAAATAAACCATGAGAAAAAAAAAAAGAAAAGAAAATGCTACACTGAGAAAAAGTACCAAGTCATGTGGCTAAACACAGACAAGAATTATGGGTTAATTTAAGTTGTAAAAATTAGCTAACAATAAGCCTGAGCTAATAGGCCAAACAGTTTATAATTAATATAAGACTCTGTGTGTTTCTTTGGGACTGAATAGATGTAGGACCAGGCAGGACAGACACTTCCATCTACAGAATGTTTTTATCTTTCTGGGAAAGGTGCACAGATGTCATAATAAACGGTCATATTTGCTATAAAAAAAAAAAAAAAAAAGAAAGACATACATGATATGGTAAGAAGGAGAAAAAGATAAGTTCTCCTGAGGGTCATGGGAGAGAATAGAAGGGCAGAGGGGAATAGAGGGGAAAGGAGAAAAATGTATAGCTCACTAAAAATAATAAAAAAGACAAGATTAAAAATTCAACTACTTAGAAGTAAACCTTTAAATTTAGAATTGAAACATAATTTTATAGCTCTTTTATATCCCTTTAAACTTTTTAATATACATGAAACTATAAAAAATATACCTTCTAAGGAGCTAATTTAAACATGAACTAATTTTAGTATGTTCAAAGCTGGTTGTACATACCCATATCTGCAAACATTAATCATTTCTATGTGGAGAAAATGTCTAAGGCTTTTCTTGTTGCTTTCTGAGCTACTGAAACAGTTATATACTGACACCCTACTCATATTACATACAAGCACATCTCTGTTCTGCCCAAATGGACCAAATGCCTGTGTCTCTTCCTTTCTCTTCCTTACCACCACTATTTCCAGCCACTGTTCTACACTCTACTGCTGGTGTCAGCTTGTTTGATTTTCCTCACATGAGACAGCTTATAGGGCATTGATCTTTCTCTGCCTAGTTTATTTTACTTAACACTAATTAACATTAATTCCTCATAATGTTATTACCAATGGCAGGATTACAAATTTTTCAGGGCTGACTATCTTTCCAAGCCATGTTTGACCTGATTTTATTTATTCATCATAAAGGGATATGTAGATTATTTATATTTCTTGGAAATTGTGAATAGTACAATAAATCTGGCAGCATGATATGTTCAATTTCTTGAGATTCACACTCAGTAACCAGATTGCTGCACTGCATAGCTCTGTCGTTAATTTTGTGAGATGTTCAAGTTATTCTCCATGATAGCTCTACTAATTTATAACATTATTCCCAGGATGTAAAGTTCTTTCAGCTTTCATTTATGTCTACAAATGCTTCCTTTGTAACTTTTCATAATAGGATGACGTGATAGCTATTTGTGGTTTTAATTTGGATTTTCCTGAATTTGTTGAGGAATTTTCCATATGCCTGTTAGTTATCAGTATGTCTGCCCTTTACAAATTTTCTTCCTCTCTTCACCACTGGAATTTCAGTGTTCCTCACATATGCTGGATATATAACTCATTGATATTTTCTCCTCTTGTTTAGCTTATCTCTTCATTATGATGATCATCTCCTTAGCAAAGGAAAAACATTGCGACTTGAAATAATCTTACCTTTCTCTTTATCCTTGCATCTTTGGGGTCCTCTGAAAAGATATTCCTATTCATCAAAATGTCACTGGACCACCCCTGTATGCTTCTCCAGTAGTATTTATTAGTCCCATGCCTTAGGTTTAAGTTATAAATAACTTTGAATCAAAGCCTGTAACTGGTAGGAAATAGCGCTTCATTCATTGTACTGCATGTGAGTAATCGTTGTGTTCCACCAGTATTTACCAGAAATATCATCCTTTCTTCAGCACATATCCTTAGCTTTTCTGTTGATAACATCTGGCTGGAGGGATATGGACCGACTTCTAGGCTGTCTTATTTTCCATTGATCTCTGAGTCTGTTCTATTAAAATCATGCTTTGTTGATATCTTTAGCTTTGACCCATACCTCATTACCAGGTGTAATTGTCCATGCTTTTGTTTAGCTTGCTGTATGTGGCCTTTTAGTATCTGACTTTGGAGGCATAATATAGTTTTGCATGTTTTTATGATTCTGTACAAATTTTAGGACTGTATTTTATAGTGCTATTTAAAAAGTCATGGATATTTATATGAGTCTTTCCCTAAAATTACTGATTTCTTTTGGCAGAAAAATATTCACTTTAATAATATTGATGCTACTAATCCATGAAACTGAACATAGGATGTCATTCCAATGCACGTGTATGTGTAAGTATTGGTGTTTCATGTATGCATGTGTATTAGTGTGGATGTATGTGTATGTATATTTGTTCTCTTCCATTACCTTCATCAGTGTTCCATATTTTAATTTATTATTATTAATTATTGACTGAATTATTCCTAGGTTTTTCATTGTTGTATTATAAATGGACGTCTTTCTTGGTTTTTCTTTCACATATTATGCTATTGGCATAAGAAAATGAGAACACTCCTAATTTTTTATACTGACTTTGTTCCCTGAAACCTTGTTGAATTTGTTTATTAGTTCTAACATATCAGCAATCAGTTCAGGGTTTATGCTCCAAACGCACTCTGTGCATGTAAAAAAATAAAAACACAGCTGTCTTCCTTATCATGGAGCTCATAAACATGAATAACTATAGAAATATGAATATTGTGACAGAGAAAAATACATCAGAGAAAGTATTAAGAGATTCTGTTCTGTCCGTAACAAACCAGGTTATCATTTTGTAGCCAGGATGAGTTGGTTTTTCTTTATACATTTTATGTAAAATACAAAAAATCAGCAGTTGTATTACTACTGGGTATTTATCTGCCATTATTATCATTTTCCCCCTCTTTCTTAACATTTACCCAGAAAGGAAAGAAAATGGACCAATTTTTAAATTGCCTTTAATAATGCACCAATATATTCTTTTTAGCCACAACACATGTATTTGAGGCTTGTTTTTATATTTTTATCAAAGAAGTCATGCATGAAAAAATAGCTAATCTTTTTGTTAACATATTGGGACAAAAATTAGTTATCTAATAAGTAATTTTAAAAATATTGTTAGAGATATTCTAAAATTTTTAAACATTTCAGGGGTTCTGGGTATCAAGCCCAGGACCTTGTGCATGCTATCCCAAATATCTACGTCTCTTGGATCCTACTTTGACTGTAACGTATAATGGAGGGAAGTCAGTTTGGAAGAAGTTAAAATATACCACCCTTTTACTGTTTCACTGCCCATCAGGACCTGGTGCCCATCAGTGTGTCTTGAGTTGATGAAGCTGCCTTAAGTAATTAAATTTAATCCAGATCACTTTCTAGGCAAATGCTATTTATCAGAGCTTTCTCTGAGGAAGGAAACATCATTATCATTGTTCTCCACAACAGGAACCATTAGTCATATGTGACTAGCATAAGAGAAGTTGAGGATCATTACTTCAATCAGTTTTTAAATAGGTTTGTATGATTTCACATTTGCAGCAGACGTCTAGAGTTAGCTTTATTTCTGTATTTTCTCATATTAAACCAATGATATCCTATGGGAAGGTTTCTGTAAGCAGAGACTGCTCATTTGTTTCCCAGATGCCCACACCCAAAGACTCACTCATAAGTGACTTTTAGACATAAATCAAAGAAAACCAGCCCACCATTCACAATCCTAGCTAACCTAGACAACAATGAGGACCGTAAGAGAGACATACATGGTTCTAATCTACAGGGAAAGTAGAAAAAGACCAGATCTCCTGAGTAAATTGGGAACGTAGGAGAGGGTTGAAGGAGAAGGGAGAGGAAGGGAGGGGAGCAGAGAAAAATGTAGAGCTCAACAAATTCAATAAATCACAAAGAAACTATATTAATTACACACTGTTTAGCCAATGACTTAGGTGTATCCTAGCTAGCTTTTACTTCTTAAATTAACCCATTTCTATTATCCCATGCATCACCATGAGGCTGTGACCTGCCAGTAAAGTCCTGTTGTCCTTCTCTTTTGGCAGCTACATGGCATCTCCTTGACTCTGCTTATACACACACACTCTCTCTCTATGTATATATCTTTCATTCTGGCTTAATTCTGCCCTGCCATAGGTCAAATTGGCTTCTTTATTAACCAACTGTAATAAAACATATCACAGCATATAGAGGGGAATCCCACATCCTCTCCCCTTTTCGGTCTAAATGAAAAGAAAAGGAAGGTTTCAAATTTAACACAGTAAAATTACATGTAACAAAAACAGGTATCAAGCAAGAATTACAGTTATAATATTTAGTCTATTTGTATCTGAAAATTAAAGAAAAATATCCTATCATCTATTTTATCTTTGTGAGTTTAAAGTCTCATATCTAATTTATCTTTATCATAACTAAGGAAAACTATAACTATCTGCACTTAATTTCATCAAAGACCCCAGAAGGATATAATATTACTTAAGCTAACAGAATATACATTATAAGCAACTTCCAAAATTTTAGAAATGACAGTGACATCTACCTGTGTAGACAGTCACCTAAAGTTCTTCTGTAACATTGGGACATCCATCTTCAGCCTATAGGTCCATAGTATCTGGCAGACTTTTCCATGAATCAGGAAATTTGAAAGGCTGTTTTGCCTATATTGGCAGTTTGTCAGTCACTTTCTTCTGTGTCCTGCAGAATTTCTGGCAGACTCTTTAATGGGGCAGGAACCCTGAAGGGCTGCCTCACCTTGGGCAAATTCAGCAGTCCTTTTTCTGTGGATCGTGGATGTCCAGTTCATACAGCATACCATCAAGTAGTCTAGGCAAGATCAGTATCTTGCCCAAATAGCTAGCCTATTCACATAGAAGGCAAATTCTATAATAAGTTTCTTCAATGCCCATCAACCTCTCTGAAGTAATTCGTGCTGCCAGAAACTGAAAAGTCTAAATTCTTAAAACATTTTCAATGCCATATTCTGTAGGTCTTTGAAAGGTTTGGAGAATTCCTACCCATCTGAAATTTATCTCTGTTTATCTAGAAAACCTAACTACCATGACTATAGGTTTGACTATTATAAATGACTATTTATTAATCTGTATTTCTTAATTATACATTAAAATTTTAAGTAAGCTACACAAACACAATACCTTACACAGAACAGAAATATATATACACCGTGTAACAGGCATCTAATGAGATTTAGCATTTATTAAAGTGTACAGAGTGCCGGGCAGTGGTGGCGCACGCCTTTAATCCCAGCACTCGGGAGGCAGAGGCAGGTGGATCTCTGAGTTCGAGGCCAGCCTGGTCTACAAAAGCTAGTTCCAGGACAGGCTCCAAAGCTACAGAGAAACCCTGTCTCGAAAAACGAAAAAAAAAAAAGTGTACAGAGTGAGAAAGAATTGGATTAAAAAATGCTATTCCTATATACATCACTGAGTGGAAAAAGACATTGTTTATAAGATAGTGGACTAAATTAGTAGGTATTCCTTTCCAATGTTATGCCCCAAACTGTACCGGAGTCTGAGGAAATATATCCAAAGGTGAGTCATAAGCCCAGCCCAAAAAGCATGATGACTAGGGAAAAAGCAAATATATAGTTAACAGAAATACAATTATAAGTAAAATAGGAAACAGCATCCTCTCTGCTATTGCAAAGCAGAGGTGAAAGCAACGCTGTCCCAGACTGGTATGAGGTGGTGCTGACCGAGGATAGGTTACAACTCAGACATTCAGAATAAGCAAAGATCTTTCCAACGACTGAATCATCACCTGATTAGCTGTTAAGAAAATCTTTTCTGAGCACTGCTATTTATTACCCTCACATGTGTATATTTCAAATTGTTCATAAAAATATTATTTTGGTAAAATTTATGTATCAGTGATACAAGTTTCCATAAAAAAGATGCTATCTTATTGGGTATACAATAGATGTAAAAAGTGAATGCAGAACTGAAAAGAATTAGGTCTGTACAGTTTTAACATAGTGAAGCAAATGCAATATGTCTTGTATTTTTTCATATGTTTCCTGAGACATTTTAAAAACCACTCACGACCAAGGTTGAAAGCAGCACTTTTTTGTTAAATTTTTAGGGCAATGAAACCATGCCCACAATCCAGATTTGACATGGATTTGAAATTCTCTTTTCCAGACATTCTGATCACCAATATCCCAAGATAGAAGGACAATAATCTGGCCTTTGTAAAGACTTTAAAGGATTCAGAAATCACCCTTCCCATTTGCTACATCTCCTCTAGTTAACTCAGAGTATTTGCAGTGACTTAGAATTGCTATGAGCCCATAAGAAAGAGGCAGTGACTTGGGGAGCATTGAATTAGGAACACAGTTGGTGCATCTTGCTTTTTATGCTTGCAAAAGGGCAGTAAATTCAACTTTAGAGCTGGTCTTTTTCACTCATGAGGAGGGCTGCATTTGCAAAGAAAGGGCTATGTTTGAGATGCTCTCCTCTTTCCTCCTAGCAGGCTCAGCAATTCTCATCATGCTGTGTCAATACATGAGAACAAATAGAAACAGGAGCGAAACAATAGTTGCCTGGTGGTTGTGTGGTTTCCTCAGCATGAACCTTATACTTTCTTTGGCAGAATCTCTTAAAAAGCATTGATTATCTACACTCCCACACATGCATGCACACACATGAAAAGTCAAGTACCACTTGCAAAAGAATAGCGACTTAACACTTGGGATTAATTTTTCTTCTCTTCTATTTTTTTTCCTTTCACTGATAAATAAAAACATCTGAGATATGTCAAACTAGGGTGTCCTGCCGTTAGTTTCTTTGCATTATTTTTCTCTTAATCTTTTTGGGAATAAGGAAAAAGTCATGATTAGCAATTTGTGATTTTGTTTCATTCCACTTATGAGGATTTAAACTACAATTTCTGCCATTATGAATTAAATGCCATGGTTCATTAGAGTAGAGTTAGCTCAGTCCATTCCCACTTCATAACCATGTTTCCCTAGTAAACATTTTCTTCAGCATTTATTAGCTTGGCATCAAGATATCCCACGTGTATTTATTTTCAGTCAAAGAGAAAAATAGCAGGACTAATTTTTTACAGCTGCTTGAAGGTTGAGGAAGAGAGGTTGGAGTTGAGAAAAAGTAATTTCCCTATATAATTCCTACGATTTTGGGAATAGTTGGTGGTACTCAATGCTAAGAACTAGCTGACATCAAAAGACATATTTTTGATTACAAAGTATAAGGCATGTACAAAAATTTGTTCTACTTCTCAAGTCCATTGCTTATTTTATGTAAACATTGTTATTTTCAAATGTGTATGTTAAACTTTCACTGAATCAAGGTTGTCTTAATTATGTTAACACCAGTTGACATGCCTACATGATGGGGGAAATTTCAAAAGGCCCTGTCCCTGAATGAAGAGCTACAGGCAATCAATGGATGCTGAAAGGGGGAGATTTAATCTTTTCCAGGGAAAAACATTCCGGATAGGTTATCCAATCCCAAGTGGTTAGCCCTAATTACACACACACACACACACACACACACACACACACACACACACACACGCACGCCCCCCCAAGCAACACCATACATAGATGTATGTATATATGAAACAATAATAAAGATTAATATAAATTACAACATATATTTTACATAAATTTGTGACTATATGTATTAATAATAAATAAATAAATAAATGAATGAATGAATGAATAAATAATAAAGGGCCAATAATAAGAGGGACTAAGAAGTAGGAAAAAGAGGAGTTGAAGGAGACTGGAAATGACATAAAAATAGTACTAATGTAAGAAATTCTTAATAAATATAAATTAAAATAATATTGCACAACATACTGTAATTTCATTTGTATCTTAATAAATGAAGCTTGCCTGAGGATTAGAAAAGTAAAGCAGCCACATGGATGAGACTTACAGGTCAGGCAGCAATGATACATACCGTTAATTCCAATAGCCACAATGACACACACCTTTCATTCCAGTATCCACACTGGCTTGCCATAGAAACCAGGAAGTAGTAGTGCGTGCCCTGAATTCCAGAACCAGAGAGGATTATATAGCGGGAGGAGACAGTTCTCAGTCTCAATCTCATTCAGAGATTCCTGGAGGCCGGATCGCCATTTGAACTAGATTGAGGTAAGAGCCAGTGACTGGCTGTTTTTCTATTCTGACCTTCAGTCAGAATTTGAAACCCAATTTCTGTCTCTGAGTTTTTATTAATCATGTTTCTGCCCTGTGAGTTTTACAATTGTGACAGAAACATTTTTACTTTTTCTCATACATATTTTAAATATCTGCTCGTCTATTAAACTGGCCCCCCATATATAATCTTTAAGTAGGGTTTAAATATAAATACTATAAAATAATTTGAAATTTTTATATATATGTATATTTATATTTTTATATATATATTTGAAATAGTTGCTAATTTTTTTAAATCTATATATGAGAAGAAAATGTAAAGGTTTTAATATATTTTATTTGTTATATTTTTTATAACATGTCACTCTATTACAAGTTTTTTTAATGTATGTAGTAAAATGAGTAATAGCCTAAAGGATATAACTAAATTCTTTCCTATGATTTCAAGTTGTTTTAATATTATTTCTTAAATATTATCTTTTATAATGATTTAAATGAATGCATGCATAGTTGAAGATTTATCTTTCAGTTAAAATTAGGAGTTTGCATGAATAATTGGATAAGGTTTTAACAAACCAAAACTAAAGGTGCAAAATAAGATTTAGAACATAGTTTTCCATAGAGATAACGTGGCGGTTTGAATAAAAATGGCCTCAATATATTCATATATTTGAGTGCTTAGGGGTTGGCCCTATTTGAAATGATTAGAAGGTATGACCATGTTGGAGGAAATGTGAAGGCAAGTTTTGAGGTTTCAAAAGTCAAAGCCAGGCCCAGTGGCTCTCGCTTCCCAGTACCTGTCAGTTCAGATGTAGAACTCTCAGTTCCTTGTCCAGCACCAAATCTGCCCGTGTGCCACTCTCTTCCTGCCATGTGAAACCGTAAACAAGCTCTAATTAAACGTTTTCCTTTACAAGTGTTGCCACAGCCGTCATGTCTCTTCACAACAATAGAACATCAATTGAGTCTGATCATTTCTAGGAAACTTTAAAATCTGATATTTATAACTTTACTTTCTTGCTCAGGAAAATTCTTCAAAGCAAGTTTTCCATGTGTATCATATAAAACACAACTCATTTTCTCTCTTAAACTCATTTCCATCAGATTTCCATCTCAAATGCTTGAATTTAGCTCACTAGAGTCTTTTATTGAGAAGAATCCAATAATTAGCTCTTAAACCCTTACTACTTCTCATTTGATCATGCCATGTATTCAAGGCATTTTATTCTCTTTTTTTCTTTCTGGCCTAGCACACTCATTCATTATTCCTTCGACATTGTGGTCACTTATACTTAGAAGCATTGCACTGATTTTTCTTTTACTGATTCCAACCAAGTTGTGTATTTTAATATCTCTGAAGTCCATTATCCTAATCTGCCTCTCTTTGCTTCCTATCACTATCTGTACAGTTTACAAAGTTCCTAGACCTCAAATATCATACAAATTAACTTAATAAGTTATTATATATTGTTTACTTTACCCTTAAAATTCAAATGTTGAAGATATGAACTCTATATAGTACCTCAAAATATAATTTATTGGAGCATGAACTCTACAGCATGGACGGGCTCACTGTGAGCCTTGTCAGTTTGGTTGCTCACCTTCCTGGACTTAGGGGGAGCTGGGAGGACCTTGGACTTAACATAGTGAAGGGAACCCTGATGGCTCTTTTGCTTGGAGAGGGGTGGAGTGGGGGTATGGGTGGAAGGGAGGGGAGGGAAGGGGGAGGAGGAGGGGAGGAGATGGAAATTTTTAATAAAAAAAAAGAAAAAATATATAATTTATTTGAAAATAATTTTCTATATTCCCAAACTAGATGCTAACTATGTATTGAAGTAAATTGTTTTTTGAGTCATTTATTAAAGTATGTAGGACATTGAAGATACATTTATGTACATTGATATAAATTCAGAATGGGATTCAATATATCCCCAATTTAATATGATTTGTGTCCATAAAAAGGAGACATTTGTATACAGTCAAAAATAACTTCATGCTTTGTGAGATTGAAGGCATATCTGGGAGGCAAGAGAGGCCAGTAATGTTCAGAAATAAAAGAAGAGAAAGGAAAGAACACCAAAAGAAAGAATAGGATAAGAAATATTTTCTCTTTTTAACTCCTCAGAACCGACACTTTATTTGTAGATATAGTTTCCTAAACTTTGAAATAATAAACTTCCAGTTGTAAAAATGCTGTTTTTGAATCACTTTATGGCATTCCTATAAAAATCTGGTAGATTTAATATGAAATGTCATCAACTTGGTATCTGCTGATTTGTCAGTCCCTGGAACTCAGTCTTGCAAGTGTGATTTTTTAATTTAGATTTCTAAATAGCAATTTTATTTTTAAGTTATTTTATTTCTATTGTGCTTGTATGTATGGTGTGTGTGTGTGTGTGTGTGTGTGTGTGTGTGTGTGTGTTACATATAATCCTGTGGATATGGTCACCTGAATTGGGAGCTGTAAAGCAAACTCTGATCTTCCAAGAGAACTATGTGAGTTTTTAAACACCAAGTCATCACTCCAGCCTGTAAATGGAGACTGCTCATTCATTTACTGACTGCTCAGACCCAAATAATCACACAGAAACTATATTAATTACAACACTCTTTGGCCAATAGCTTATCCATATTTCTAGCTAACTCATACATCTTAAATTAACCTTTCTGTTAATCTGTGAATTCCAAATGAGTCAGAGGCATTCCTGCCACCCTCATGAAACAGGCAGCTATTTCTTTAAAAAGGAGAGTAGTTACCCTGAGTCAGGAAGCCTTCTCTAAAAAGGATTTTTGCCTCCGCTTGTTGCCAGCAAACAAAGTACATACAGAAAATGATACTACCAAGAATCTGTACTTAACTCTGTTCTTTTGTGTCTGCAATACCTTTCCAAGCTCTCCCAGTTTTTGTGTGGATACAGTTGCCCACACTGACACCATTTTGTAAACAAAGAACCAAATAATCATATAGAAACTATACTAATTACAACACTGTATGGCCAATAGCTTAAGCATATTTTTAGCTAACTCTTACATCTTAATTTAACACATTTCTATTAATCTGTAAATCACCATGAGGCTGTGGCCTTCCAATAAGTTTCTGGTTGGTGGTTTCTCCTTTGGCAGCTACATGGCATCTTCTTGACTGTCTACTTCCTCTATATATCTCAGCTTGGATTTCCTGCCTGGCTTTACTAAGCCATCAGCTAAAATGACTTCTTTAATAACCAATGTTAATAAAGCATATTCATAGCATACAGAGGGGAGACACCTGATTCTGCCTCTTTCTCATCTATCTCTGTTTGGAATCCCCCCTTTCTCTATTCTGTACTGCCATAGATCCAAACCAGCTTATTTATTAACCAATGGTAATAAAATATATTCATAGTGTACAGAGGGGAAATCTCACATTATCATCACTCCAGCCCCTTCATCATCAGATTAAATTAATGTCTTACTTAGTTCTTCCATCTCCATCCTAATCTTGTCCCTCTTATTTACATTTCAGCCATTTGATGTTAATTGTTGAGTTAAGAAACCTTGAAGATATTCTTTCCCTCAGTTCTGAAATTCAAAGGATAATAAACTTTACCAGAATCTCAAAAGATATTTTCACTTCAACCATCTCTCATCGGTGCATGGAATATCAATATTATCATACTTCACTTGTCATTTCTTTCACCTGGAATATGAAAACATAAATGAATAAAACAAGGTCCTTACTATGTGTTCCTTGTAGTAGTCACCTTTCCATTACTGCAGGTAAACACCTGAGCTAACCCATAGATAGAGGAAGTACAGTGCAGCCGTCAGTCCTGTGTGTTTCAATTATTACTTTCACTTGTGTTTAGGCAGTCCACCCTGGCAGGAGGGACATGGGGAAGCAAAGCTCCTTATTGTGGCCCCAGGGATGCTGAAGAAGGAGAAAGTGGAATGGCAAGGTTCACCTGACTCCCTTCAAGGTGACAAAGAAAGCAGAACACCTCCTACTATCCTTTAGCTCTTGAACTCTCCATCACTTGCTAATGGCACCATGTAAGAAATTAACCCTAAGCTTAATCATGTACCTTGTGTGGACACTAAAAAACAGAAATTTAGTACATCTTATGATCAATTATTAGTCATTTCTTTATTCCCTCATTTTATGTGTATGGGTGTTTTGCCTACATGTATGTACATGTACCACATATATGGTACACTCAGATGTCAGGGGAGTGTGCCAGATTTCCTAGAACTGGAGTAGTGATGGTTATGAGCTTTTATATGACTTGCTGGAAATTAAACCCAAGTCCTTTTCAAGAGCAGCAAGTACTTGTAACTATTGAGCCATCTCTCCAGCCCTGCTATAGCTAATTTTTCACAGAGCAGTGGTGTTGTCTTAAGATTTTACGTGGAACCCTTTTGTTCCTTATCTTCGTAAAACCCACCAAAGTTTTCTTTTTTTGTTTATAAATACTCCGAAGAGGTAATTTTTCCACTGAAGGCAATTTTAACCCCTCTCTACGCTCCGGTGCATTCCAGAACATATGGAGGCATTTCTGATGGTGACAATCGGAATCAAGGTCACTACTGACATCTAGTAAGGAGAGACCTGGGCTGTCGGTGGACCTCCTGCAGGGCACAGATGACCTCATATTCCATCCCTGTGAGGTTGAAAATCCTACACCACAGAATCCCAGTGTTCTTCCCTGGCTCATTCTGTTCCAGATCTCTTGTATCTACTTTCATTTGTCCTTGGCAAATGCTGTAGTGCTATAGGGCTTTTGTGCTCACTGATCTATCCTCATTATTTCTAGCTCATTCCTCCTTATTCATGTTTTTATTCAAAGTCACCACTTCAGAAAGGCATCTTCTCATTTTTCATATAAAAGTCACACCTTTCTGGAAGCTTGTTACCTTCCCTGCTTTAGTGTCAAGCCATCACTATTTGGATATAGTCTTCTTATTTTGATGTTTATATTAAGCCACCCCCAATACCATCACCACAGCCTCAACTGAAGTAACAGTTATAATCTCTGTTTTTGCCTGCCAGTCTAGATTTTGCTCTTAAGGCATTTAAAATTTTGTGAAATGATTGAGTTTGTTAGTTCGCTAAACTTCTATGGCAGGAAACTCATGATTACAAAAGTTGGGGCTTTTTGTCAATTTTTCAATCCCAACTGAAAAATGGGAGAACGATTTTAAGTTGACTCCTTTCCTTTCTTTTATATTTTCAGTGAGTCCTTCAACAACTGCAGTCAGTCGAAATCAAGATTTTCATTTAAAACCCCATCATTGTTCAACACCTTAACTCCACTGAAAGGGTACAAAACGCCATGCGTGTAACACTATTATTTTGTACTTGCTATCTGTCTTGTAGTGTCAATACATGTGTCTTCCCAATGCTGCTAAATCAAGTGAGTTCAGGTTGCAACCCATAACCCTCCAAAGTGACTGCCTCCATATCTTTACACAGCCAGTATAGAATGGCATACACTGCGTAGCTTAACTGCTAATTTATTTTCCACTGGAAACTCTATGATCACTGACTCTCAACCTTTCTAATGCTGCAACCCTTTCTTAACAGTTCCTCACATTGTGGCGACCACAGCCGTAACGATATTTTCATCACTATTCCATAATTGTATTTTGCTACTGTTATGAATCAATATCTGATATGCAGATGCCCTTAGGTGAACCCTGTGAGAAAGGGCAATTCCATGCCCAAAGGGGTTGTGACGCACAGAAGGTCTAGTTCCCAGGCTGGAATCTACATTCCCGAATGGCAGAGAATATAGAAAACAAAGAGTGCTTTGAACTCTGTCTGTTCTTTGTTTAAATGGAACACCACTCTGTGTGTGTGTGTGTGTGTGTGTGTGTGTGTGTGTGTGTGTGCTGTTTTAGTGCATTCATGCCCTGTCACAAGTGTGGGCAGAGGACAGACTCAGAGATCTGTTGTTGTCTTTCATCTTATTTGAGACAGGATCCCTTGCTGACCACTGCACGTGTCAGGCTTGCTAGCCCATGACCTTTGGTTTCCATCTTATCTCTTTCCCCAGGAGCATTGGAACTGTGGGCAGAATCTTCTGTTCCTGGCCTTTTCTTCACTTTCAGAGATTCTAACCCAGGTCCTTCAACACTGGGTCATCTCACCAACACTTCGTTCTCTTCTAATCTCATCCCACCATCCCACCACATCTAAGTCTAATCACTTTACAAAAGTCCTACCTCGAAAAAGCCAGGTGGTGGTGGCGCACGCCTTTAATCCCAGCACTCGGGAGGCAGAGGCAGGCGGATCTCTGTGAGTTCGAGACCAGCCTGGTCTACAAGAGCTAGTTCCAGGACAGGCTCTAAAAAAAGCTGCAGAGAAACCCTGTCTCGAAAAACAAAAAAAAAAAAAAACAAAAAAAAACAAACAAACAAAAAAAAAAAGTCCTACCTCGAAACACCCTCACCTGGAGTAGGAATCCAGCAAATGAATTTTGAAGCATACAATCGGTCCACAGATCAAGAGCCAAATTTTTAACCTAAGTACACAAGATTTTAGATTAATGAGTTCTCAAATATTCTCTCCTCAGGCATCTCTTCCCTCTTTCTCTCTTAGCTAGCCTTTCCTTCAGTCTGGCCTCAAACGTTCCAGCCATACTCCCACCTTCAATGCTTTACACTAGCTGTTCTCACAACTGCTTCCAAGAAAATCCTTTACCCACGTACCCATGTAGCTCATAACTTTATTTCTCTCAGGACTTTATACAAATGTCAGCGATGGTATGTTGTCAGTGAGGTCGTTCTTGTATGCTAGTCAAACTTGAGTTTCTTCCCTTAGCATCCCTTATTACTTATATCTGTCTCGTTTTCCTTGCTCTGGTCATCAACATCTAACCCCTTTTACTTCTACGTTTTTTTTTACTGATATATAAATATTATGAAAGCAAGACCACTATGTGTTCATTTTACAGTGTGCTGTTTCCTGAACCTAGAAAAAATGTCTCAAGAATAGGAAGTACCCATGAGAAAATTGTTGATGGGTGATGTTCTTAAGTAGCTGGTTAGAGAATTTACTTTTCCAAGCAAGAGCCCATCTACAGAAATCTTTGTCTAGTATTTATAAACACTATGAATAAAATCATCATTTAAGTTTAATTGTGATAATCTAGTATTTTGCTACTGTGTATAGGGAAATAGTTCTATTGGCACATTAAACAAGAAAAGAAGTAGACAGGTAGGCATATAGAGTGTATGAAATAAGTTTGTAATAAAACTGGATTGTGGATATGTACAGTAAATCCAGTGACTAGTAATGAGCTATTCTTTCTGAATAAGCAAATTAGTTCAGGTTAGTGACAGAAGCTGAAATCATATGTGTGTGTTCAGTATCCAGAATCTTTAAGTGTAAGGGAAAGCAATAAGCTCCTTTTGAAAGCACGTTGTTCAGAAATCTGACTTTCATTGCATTAGAAAATTTATATACTACACACTTTGCTTATTTAGTTGTAGAGTACTGAAAACAATAACTCTTTATGATTCATGTAACAGATACCTGCTAACAGTCACCAATCTCCAGGACGACCTTTCTCATGAACTAGTGAATATAAATCATATGAAAATATAAATAATGTTCCAGGAGTCTTGCTGGAGAACATCATGTTTGAAAGCAAAAGTTACCTTATTGATTTTTCCTCATCAATATTGTAAAACAAATGGTGACCTTTTCTTCATTTAATGATTCAAAATTATTGAGTGTACTTTAAAGGAGACTGACTGGGCAAGTGTTTTATATTAATCTTACCCACACTGTTTATTGGAGAGCTCCAAACCAATCAAGAAAGGGCCACAGTTTCAAAAATATGTTTAAAAACTCACAGTGATTTTTAAATCAGATAAGGGTCTTGGTTGTCCTGTTACTTGGGTCTGTAAGTTAAAGATTCTCTCTGGTCTTCATAGTGACCCAACTCTATACTTGTTCATGCATATGTTAACAATGCTAATCAAATGATGAATATTGAAAGGTAGGAAGAGTATAAATATCGTGAATTTGCCTTCTCTATCTGTGGAATCACCCTTCCAGATGATTCCAATTTCATACCCCTCAAGAGAATAACCAGGACAGATGGATTTGAAAGCATCATTTAATGAGGAAAGAAAGTCTCACAGGTTCTTCACACACTCAGTCTTCATTACTGAACTGCACTAGGCCACATTAGGGTAATCATCATGCTAAACACTGCCTGGCAGTTTTCATTGTCTGCTTGTGTGAACTCATATTCCAAAACACTGTGTTCTATCTTTCCCTGTTTGGAACATCACAGATATTCAATCTTCTTCAATATTTTGTTGTCTCATGATTGTTTCTGAAAACTTTTCTTGCTCTTGTACAGTTTTCACTTTAATTGCTGTATGTTTTATTGCTTGATTCTAAAATGATTTATTTTTATTCTTTACTGATCATACTCAGCCGGGTTTGTATTAGTCAACACGAAGTGGATTGTGCCCAGTAACTAGATTACCCAAGTCTTAGTGGTGCAAATCAACAAAGGTTTATTGCTCTCTCACGCTTCATGTCCACTGCAAATTGGCTGCTGAATCACCACTGTGGTTGCCATCCTGGCTCCCTGAGCAGTCTGGCAGAACAGATACTGTTTGGAATGCTGTCTGAAACAGACCATGAAGATGATAGGTGAGGAGAAATTGGCAATGTGTATGCTTGTTCTTAAAGCTCCTCCATGGATGTTGCATATGTCATTTCTCATCCTACTCCACATGGCTCTTTGTGGACATTAAGGGATAAAGAATGTAAAGCCAGAAAAAAAGGCTAGATGGGTGTTGAAGAACAATACAATTTTAGCTTGTTTTGATTTTTCCAAATAACTGGTTTGAGAAGTTTCACGTAATATAAATATATAAGTCCTCATTACAGTTGAAGTACCATAGAGGTTCCAAACAGTGTCTAATTTGAACCAAGAGTGCACAGTCTCTGCATAGTGGTAATCCATGTCTGTGTCAGAGTAGGATGTAATTCTATTTGATGTAAGCAACAAAAAACAAGTTTTGTGAAAACATGGATTATCCCCATATATGTTGATAGAATATGAGTAAGATTGTAATAAAAAATACTTTGCATGTGGATAGAAAGAACAATGAAGGATATAGAATAATGTTCCATAATCATTATTGAACCCCCTAAGTAGACACTGATATTAGTCCCTGGATTTATGTTCAGGCCTGAATGGGAAAAAGCTCCTTGTTTAAACCTGTGTTTGGATATTTGTTCTCCAACGGATGATGAGAATGTAGAGACTTTGAACTATAGGTCCACTCAGAATGTGTTGGCGGAGATTGCTTGTTCATTTCCTGGCCTCACAGACCAAAATAATCACACAGAAACTATATTAATTACAACATTGCTTAACCAAGAGCTTAGGCATATTCCTGGTTAATGCTTATATCTTAAATTAACCCTTTTCTATTAATTTATGTATCGTCATGAGCTTGTGGCTTACTGGTAAGGGTTGGTCCATCCAGTATCTGTCTCCTGCAGTGGCTACATGGCGCTCTAGCTGCCTCCTTCCCTCCTCTATCTGCTTGGAATTCCTGCCTTACTCTATTATGCCCTTTCCAAGGCAAAAACAGCTTTATTCATTAACCAATAAAAGCACCTCATGCGCAGAAGGACTTTCCACACTAAGGGTGGGCCTATGCAACATCATCTGCTTGATTTGGGTTTATCATTCCATATTACTAATCAGTCATGATGACAAGTATGAATGCCTTCTACCCCCACCATCACAGAGCTTTGCTACCTTGCCTTCTACCAGAATAACAGAACTGCCCCGAGGTGGGAATCGAAGCAGACTCCCTCTTATTTAAGTTATCCTATCCGACATTCCAACAAAGAAATGAAACCCATTGTGTGTGTGATCTATGTTTTTAAATATCAACTCTGTTGTACACTGTGGGGTTTTATATCTTCTTTTGAAGCCTCAATTACCATCCAGTGCTATACTTTCACTGATTTAATCTTACTAAAATTCTGTATTCTAACCGCATATTTTAAACACCAAAGTGAACTAGTAGTGCATTTTATGCATTTTCATCTTTGCTCCCACTTGTATCAGTCAAATATTAGGAGTCATTTTTGTCTGTTATTTGAAAATATCCATGACATTAACTTTAATGGATATCTTTTGCCTATGACTTCTTCAATTGGTTTAAAAATATGTATCTTTATTTTATGCTTATGAGTGTTTTGCTTACATGAATGTCTGTGAACTGCCTGAATACCTGGTGCCTTCAGAAACCAGAAGAGGTAGTTAGATACCAGTAAACCACCACTTCCTGGTGGAAACTGTGCAGAGGTTCTCAGCAAGAATAGCAAGTGCTCTAAACAACCAAGCTCTTAATCCAGCTCCCAGCTTCTTCAATTTTATTTCTAAATATATATTTTGCCTTCCTTCTTGCGGAAATTGTTGACCATAATCATGCCTTGCTAATTAGTCTTCTCATTTCGATTGTCTAAGTCTTTTATTATTTCTGCTGAGGAGTTTGCTGTTAGCCCAAGTCACAACTCTTCTCTAAGTAATAGGCCATTTCCTATAATCTTTTCCTTTGTCTTTAGTTTTGGACAACTCATAATATGCTTATTTTAAAAAGCCTTCTTTCTCCCTTCTCTTACTTCCTAACCTTTTATGAGCCTGGAGCTTTGTAACATTGTATCCTTCACTCATTTTGGAAGGCAAATTTCTGTTAACTTGGTACAAATACTACTTTTTTGTGATATCCTGTTAGTCTAGAAATCAAATCATATAAATATTAAATTTTCTCATTATAGTCACTATCTCTGACTATATAATATTTTCCACCTCCTCTTTATTCTTTTTTTTTTTTTTTTTTTTTTTTTGGTTTTTCGAGACAGGGTTTCTCTGCAGCTTTAGAGCCTGTCCTGGAGCTAGCTCTTGTAGACCAGGCTGGTCTTGAACTCACAGAGATCCGCCTGCCTCTGCCTCCCGAGTGCTGGGATTAAAGGCGTGTGCCACCACCGCCCGGCCACCTCTTTATTCTTCATTTTAATAATTTTCTATAGAACACATTTAAATTATATTTTGTGTTTCATTTTTTCAAATATATTTATGCCTATCCATGTTGATTACTCTTTGCTAATCTGTATCAGCACTACCATAATTTTTAGATAATTTTTGTTTTAGTTCCCCTCAAGGAAAATCTTTATTATCTTTATTATTTTAAATATAGTAAGGTTAACAGGTTAAAACTTTAGTATGTAGTGTCAATATTATAAGCTCAGAAATAATTTTTATATTCTCTATTATCTTTCACTCTGGTATTCACTCTTTGTCTCCTGAAGCTTTTGGTTACATTGCAACTGTCAGATATTATATTTTGAAACTTTTTTTTACCAACAATATGAGAAATACAATAGTTTTTTTAATACTGGTGAGTACATTCACATTCTTTTTTCATGTAGCTCATTGATGAAGGAATGCAGTAAAATTTAGATGCAATTTAGAAAAAGAAATTAATTGTTACAAGATTCTAAAGATTTGAGTATGGTACATTTTTAACATCACTCACGGTCAGTGATCCAGATACTCTCCAACCCTTGGGAAAGAGTAAGGGACTGAGGGTGCCCCATGATTAAACCTCATCCGTTAACAGATATGGAATCAGTGTCTCTGAATCTTGGTTCTGTGCATGGGTCCCTGTTTTCTATTGCCTTTTGAAATATGTCCTAAAAACATCCGAAGACATTTGCTATGGAGTTGAGCAGGATGCTTTTAAAACTCATGCTCTCCCTGCTGGAAAGATATTTGCTGTTCCACGATTCTCTCGGAGGTTCATTTAGCACTGTGTAGAAAATCTCTTTACGGCCAGGAAACAATATGCCAGCCCTAGGCACATTTCTCCCATTGAAAGATTTATAACATTTCAAGATTTGCAACTTAATGGAGTAAAACTTCTATAGTACTGTTAACTGAGAACCAAGTTTCCTTCCAAATGCATTTTTAAAGGACTTCATCTTATGTTAACAAGCTTCATTACTTCAACAATTTGATGTGGGATACTCAGGGAAGCAAACAAAGATCGCAGCTTCATTAAGCATCCCACCGCTCCCTGCAACAAAGAAGTGCTTTGCTGGGGATGCCCTTGTTTTCCAAGACCAATTCATTGATTATATCTAGTTTCAGAGAATCATGAGAACTCTGAGAGCCACGACTGTTCTGTCCATTTCGTGTCTTCATCAGCGGGTGCGTGAGAGACTCTGAACCATTTCTGGTGACCAGCAGGAATGCCCTCGGGCTCTTTCTTATTCATCAGCTTTCTCCATTGAGACAGATGGGCATCCATCTGAGATTTAAAGGGCTCCAGGAGAAGCACAGTACAGACACCCTGGAGAAAGCTTTTCCATATCTCCGAGTCCAGCTGGGCCTCTGAGTACAGTCTGTTCACCAGCTGCCACTTTCCCCAACTGATCTGGCCAGGGTAGCCCTGGCCAGCTTCCATTTGTACAGAATCCCTTCTTAATCAGTTCTAGAACAGAGAAGGGGCTTGGAAATCTCTCCAATCTCTGCCACAGTGTTCAAATGAATCTTCTTCTCGAGCACTGAAAAGATTAATATAATAACACATTCTATGTCAGACGATCCTTAAGTGGATTCCACTTGATGAACTTAAGCAAATCTTATCACAATGGATTTGTGGGCAGTTGAACATGGGAGTCCATGGTAGTCTCTGCTAAGGTGGCAAGGTTTTAGAGCAGACTTTTATTTGTGGCTTCAGATTTATTTACTAGATTATTCTGAGATTTTCTTCTTCTTCTATGAAAGTAGAATAAATTTGTCTTCAGCACGCTAAGATTGAAATGCAAATATATTATCATTTTATGTAGTTGATATAACTTTGATCCCTAGTGTTTTGTTGGCAAAAACACAAGATTATCTGTTTATGACATTCACTAAGCCAACTCTGGGGACATCCAAGAATACATAATGTATGTGATACCTCAAAGGAGAAATATAGTTAAATTGCTGAGTTGTGGATTTTATATCTGAGAAATTTCCATTATTTCTGGTGCTATAACTTCTTTTGTTTTCAGAAGATGATTTTAAAAAAGGATGTTTTACAGAGCATAAAAATATCAATTTAGCATCTAGTTTAGTTTCTTTTTTACAGATTTTTTTCTGAATAAGGAGCCTTTTGTTCCTTGAACTGAATACAGTGCCATAAATGTAATTAGTATTCAATATATAAAGAAATCTATATTTGCCCATTTGTTTCTAAAAAGTGATTAATTCTTACTAAATATTTAAGCTTCCCAACCTGGGATCTAAACATGTATCCAAGTTGAGTATTACAAATACTGTAGATATGCAACACTTTCTTCAGTTTCCTGACAGCATCTGAGGGACTTTTTGTATGCGGGCTGCTAAGAGGCATCAAAAATCGAGCTTTTAAAGGCAATTTTGAACTGAAGTCACACTCATCTATAAATAGTCTCTTCTCTGAGGAAGAAGAAAGGGTATGTGTTTTTACCTGATCCATAGAACATACAGCTTGTGAAATAAAATGAGCACAATTGTATAACTTATATTTTATTTAAAAAGAATATACTATACTTTTTTTAAAAAAATAGATTCTGACAGCTTCTTTTCACCTAAAAATAAAATCACACAAAATTCTTGTTTCTTTCTATTTAAAAATAGATATCACATAGAATTTTATGGCATAAGCTACAGGTGGATCCACAAATTAGAATAAGATTAGATAAGCTTTTAATCAATGTTTCAATCCTCATTCAATACTCAGGCTTATTCCCCTGTCTCAATATCATATTCCAACATAACCAAGATGGACCTTTCAATCCCATGTTAGACCTATTCGAAAGCAAAGTACTTGATATGTTTATTAAAGGCAGCATGGACACCTCTGTCACTTGTACTTGGTACAAACTTACAAAGCTCATGCGATAACTCTACACGTACACTGCTTGGATAAATACCAGCCAAACCTCAGTATTTATGTATATCACCTATTTTTATCTTTTCCGACTCTAACCTCTTTCTACATCTGTAAAATGAACAAGGGAACTTATGTTGACTTATTCTGAGAACTCATATCTTCTGACTTTCATATTTCTCACATTGGCACATAGATAGACAAAACTGTATTTTAGAAATCACATTTCACTTATTAAATATTATTTTTTGTCTTTCATTTTTAAACTCTTTCATTATACTTTATTTGATACTTTATCATACAACAATAATGTTAGAGATGCCTTTGAAAATATTGAGGCTCTGATGTACACAATGTATATATCAGCAAGTCCAGGAAGCATAACGAAGGTATACATGGCTAGTAGTCAGCATTGGAGACTGCTGAAAGAAAGACATTTACATGACCCATCTTTAATGACAATTTTTGTTTGCTAATGCGATTGTTTATAATGCAGGGATTGATGCGGAAGTAGGAAAATAGTATCCCAAAATGTTAGAGGAAATCACTAAATTTACTCGAGCGGGATAGAAACTCATCACATAGTTTTGAGTTAGAAAGACAAGCATGTTTTGAAAGATATATAGGCAAACTTCCTAGTGTCTAAAGAACTCATTTAGAACTATTGTTTGTCAGTAAGTCTAACAGCAATGGTTGAGTGACTTCCCTGGCTCATGGCAAGGAAAGAATTAACTATTACCTTCTATTAGTAATGCAATACCTGCATTTGATCTGGAAAATTAGACTTGCAATTAGGTGTTAGTCAGTTTTATTGTCTCATAATAATAATTTTACAAACGAAGCCAAAACCTTAAGATGGGTGAGCTTGAGCAGAGTTGTATTATTCCAAGTTTTTAGAAAGAGGCACTTAGAGGAGGAAGCACTGAAGTTCTTCAGATGAATAGACCCTTCAAACTGAAGTGCGCACTTTCTCTCACCACAACAATCTCACAGCAATACCGCTAGTTCTTTGCAAAATGTTAAAAGGAGGCTCTCAATGTGTTATATGACAGCACACACACTTGAGAACATTTTCCGAGTTCTAGACATCTGTCAGACAGTCTAAAGTTGTAAAGATGTATGTATTGATTGGGCTTAGTTAAGTTTGTTAAGTCCCAAAATGAAAATGAGGGATTTCATTTACAAAGGAGATGAATGACATGTTTTCATGCTGTTGTTGGTTAAATCATTATTTTTTAACTTTAGATTTTTTTTTTAACACAGCCCACGCAATGAGCTAAGCAGGACTCATAGGGGCTTACAGCCACTGAAGAAGCAATAATGGGGCCTGCATGAGTTTTACTTAGACCATCTGCATATATGCTATGACTATATAGCTTGGTGCTCTTGTGGACCTCCTATGAGTGGGAATGGGGCTATCTCTGACTCTTTTGCCTGAGCTTGGGACTCTTTTCCTCCTAGTAGGTCACCTCATCCATCCTTTATATGAGGGTATGTGGCGCCTAGTCTTATTGTAATTGTTATGCATGTTAGGATGATATCCCTGGGATGCCTGCTCTTTATTGAAGGGAAACAAAGGAGGAGTTAATCTGGGGAGAAGAGAGGTAGTTGGGTGGGGGGGATGGAGAGGTGAGGAAGGAGGGAAAACTGTGTTTGGGATGTAATATATGAGAGAAGGATAAGTGGAAAATAAATTTTTGGTGTTATACTATAAAAGGATGTTTTCCATCATTTTTCTCTCTCCAAACCTGCCATATACTCCTTCTTGTTCTCTTTCAAATTCATGGCTTCTTTTTCATGAATTGCTATTGCATGCATAGATGTTTATATCATATTACTTATATGCATATTTTCATAGCTGACCTTTTGATATTGAATAACTAGTTTATGTGCTCTTCCCTGGAGAAGCCTTTCTCCCATTCTCAGCCTTCCAAAGTTTCCTGTAGTTTTTTGTGTAGGGGTGAGGCCTCATGGGCTCCCCGCCTTACACTCTGCTTTGGCATGTCTATTGATATCATCCTTGTTCAGCTCATGTATGAACTGTGGTGCTGGTGAGACTTCATTGGTGTGTTGTTTAACATTCTAAGAGACACGGTGTTACAAAAAACTCCCTGACTTTGCTTTTAAAATCTTTCTTCCCCCTTTTCCTTTTGGAGGTTTAGTAGAGTGAAATCAATAAGATCATCAACTTTAATTTCTGATCTTCTTGAATTCATGACTAATGGCCAGTCCATCTGTTTTGATAGTTACTTTTATAATCAACAAGTCTATAAACTCAACTGAATTTCTCTCTGAATAACATATTTCTATAATCCCTACTTGATGCTAGCATGGGTCATACTGAGTCTACAAAGGTCTGTTCTTCAAAATAACCCTTTACCACAGTATAGCAGTAAGATTCATGTTGACAGGCTTCCCAGGCCATACAACGGGAGGAACTGAAGAGTTGTAGAAATGATGGGTGGTGTATAATGGTCAGAAATAAAAAAGTTGATCATGAAAACAACTGCCTGAAGATGTAAGAGAGAAAATGTATTACATGCTCAACAGGTTTTCCTCTGTGGCAAACGAGCCATTGTGTCTGAACTTAACGTTCTTTGTAGATAACATCAAGTAATGGCCTTGGAAGAAACATACATATAGTCACTTAAACTACATTTTTTTTTTTTTGCTTTTTGGAGACAGGGGTTTCTCTGTATAGGCCTGGCTATCGTAGAACTCACTTCTTAGATGAGGCTGCCTTGAAATCTCAGAGATTCCCCTGACTCTGCCTCCCAAATGCTGGAATTAAAGGTGTATGCCATTACATCGCTGCTTAAACTACATATTCTAATGACACAATTGACATCTGCCCTTCTATTTGTCTCTGCAGGAATGATGTATAATCAAAGTCATTGTGCAGTGACTCTATAGTAGCGTGTACCATTCCACCTGCTTAATGTTTCACAGATGTAGCCATCCCCTGCCGATAATGATGATCAGTGCTAGTTACCAGGCTAGTTTTTCCTTTCACGAGCAAAAATATCCCCCATGTAACTGTTTCCTTTAAGTGTCTTCTCCACAGTAGCAGCAAATGCATCAGAATCTCCCGAGGAAAGCTTGTTATCTGAGAAGGGCTTGTCTCACACATAGCTTCTCGTGTGTGTGTGTGTGTGTGTGTGTGTGTGTGTTATGAATGTGTTTAATGGATTTAGGTTGCTTATAGACAGAGTCAAATGAAATCCCTATCTAGTCTTTTTCAATTTCTGTACAACTGTGATTAGGATAACATTTTTCTTTCAAGTTTAGGCTAAAATTTGCCTTACATCTCTTTCTTAAACTGAGTGCAATTTTTGCCTAGGACTCTTTAAAGGTAATCTAGATGACTGACGTTCTGTATCAGGCTACTAGTTATGCCCGTCACCTGTTTGTTTTCTCTACCCAAAGGTACAGTCTAGTTATAAGTCAGCACATAAAAACCTTTTCCACACAGGACAAGCTGTTGCTAATTCTGAAACATACCCCACAGTTTTGTATTTTTCTCTCTCTGAGTTCCTGAATTATTTTAATTGTCCTTCTATCAAGCCACCTACTTTCTCAGTTTCAACCAATGACAACAGTCTTTGTCCACTCAATCAATAATATTGGATCACTTACTACGTAGCAGATCTCTTGTGGAGTATGAAAAATAAGAAAAATTAAAAATAAAACCATAAATTTAGCAAACAAGCAAACTCTCCATCATCATTTCAGTTTCATTGGTGCAAAGTGACCCCACGACTATGGCAACTTTTAAAGAAAAACATTTAATTGGGGCCAGTTTACAGTTTCAAGGTTTAGTCCATTAGTGTCAAGGTCAGAAGCATGGTGGCATACAGGCTGACATGGTGCTAAAGAATGAGTTGAACATTCTCCATCTTGATCTGCAAGCAGCAGAAGGAGACTGCCACATTAGGCTTAGCTTGAGAATATAAAACCTCCATTACACTTCCTCCAACAAGGCCACACCTATTCCAAAAATACCACAACTTATAATAGTACCACTCCTGATGGGCCAAGTATTAAAAACACTAAGTCTATGGGGGCATTCTTTTTTTTTTTTTTTTTTCGAGACAGGGTTTCCCTGTAGTTTCTAGAGCCTGTACTGGAACTAGCTCTTGTAGACCAGGCTGGCCTCGAACTCAGAGATCCGCCTGCCTCTGCCTCCCAAGTGCTGGGATTGAAGGCGTGCGCCACCACCGCCCGGCTTATGGGGGGCATTCTTATTCAAACCACCATACCCTCCAACGTGGAGCTGAGGAAATCAATGCCAATAAGGGACTCTGCAGTCCTCCAAGATCAGGTGCTGACAACTCAGGATACCAGTGTTGATAGATGGCATTCACATTCAATCTCAAGATGGCAGATCATCAGAGACTCATATTTCAGGGCGCTCAAGTGTGGAAAAAGTGTTCTTTACAATGAAATAAAGAAATTAAAGTAGAGATAATGCAGTCGTGTATCTTAGAGGGTTTGTAACTTTAAAACTCATAACCACTGTTAAGGCTTCACTATGATATATACACACTATATATATATATGTATATATATATATATATATATATATACATATATATATATATATATATATAGAGAGAGAGAGAGAGAGAGAGAGCTTTCTTTAAAGGGGGCTATGGGGAAAACAGACTCACTGATCTGGGAACTGGCCACCTGCTGCCTCACTCTGACCTGGTCTTCACCACCCAAGAAAGCTCATGATTTCTGTCTATCTCCTTTTAAGGAAAGACATCTGCAGACAAAAAGTAACACCCTAAGGTCAGTACCCCAAAGATACTGGGTACAATACTTCTTCTTTCTATCTAAATAAGATGTTTCTAAACCTAAAACAAAACTATATACAATAGGAACAATTGTCAAGCATTGTCCAAGAGAAAGAAGGGATAATAGCATACACAAAACTAGAGCTACAAACAGCAAGAACAACATCAAGGAAGAAACACCTACTAAATGTCCAGGCTTGTAAAAGTTAAGGCCTACCAGGTCAAGGGGAGCAAACCTGGAGTCTACCTGCAACTGTCAAAGAGCCTGCCTGTGCCTAGCCAATAAGGAGCAACCAAGCAGTGTTTCCAGAGCGCCTATCAACAGTTGATGTCAGAAGTCCTGATTCTGCCTAGCCATGAGAGATGAGCATGAGATGTCAACTATCAAGGGATCAGAAAGCCTCAGTGCTGGGAGGTGGGTGTATAAGTTTCTCCCCCGTTGTGAAAAAAATGAGTCTGCTGTAAGCCTTCTACCTGACTCCCAATGTCTGTGCTTGTTGAGGTTGAGCCGTTTCACCCCCTCCCCTGGGGAAGACATTAGGATCCAGCAACATAGGCTAATTACAATGGCATACTAACGAGGCTCTGGAATTTCCATTGGGCCTGAGAAAGCTTTAAAAAGTTTATGAAGGGGTTGGAGAGATGGCTCAGTGGCTAAGAGCACTGGCTGCTCTTCCAGAGGTCCTGAGTTCAATTCCCAGCAACCACATGGTGGCTCACACCATCTGTACTGAGATCTGGCACCCTCTTCTGGCGTGCGGGCATACTTGGAGGCAGAATGTTGTATACATAATAAATAAATAAATCTTTAAAAAAGTTTATGAATACCCAGAAACAGAGATCTTCTTAATCTCACAATCTCACGACATCAGCAGTGTAAGGATATACCTCCCACAGCTGCCTACAAGATGGAGCCAATAATAGCTGCCATGAGCTAAGGGGCGTGGCAGGTTTCTGCTTCCTCAGACGGGGCCTCAGTACAGAGAGGTTAATCAGCCAAACACTGAATTGGGGACTTTGCTTTTATCCATACAGACCAAAATGTTTATGGACAGTGTGAGTGTGCTACAAAGTGCTTGGTAGCAGCATGGACCCTCCATCTCCCAGATCCTATGGTCTCCATGTTTAAAGATTCCTCTTCCCTGAGTAGGGGGAGTGAGCAAGGCTCCCAGAACTGGCAGTCAACAGACCTCTGCCTTTTTGGAAAGCCAAGCAGGGCAGACACAACAACCAAAGCAGCTGCTCTGGTCCTAGCCACATCCACTTAGCAGTTTAAAACAGTGATCAAAAAATGATTACACATACACAATAATGACAGATTCAGACCAAAAAGGCCCTTAAGTGGGTCAAAATACATTTGATAAATATGCATAGGGTTGGGAGAGAGAGAATAAAGGATAGACAGAGTCATAGACTACAAGCAATTTAAAGATAATAAACAGATTCTTAAAAAGGATATAGATGGTGGAACAGATCTAACAGGAGACCACCAAGTCCAGTCGGAATGGGACTGATGGAACAGGCGACCAAACTGGACTCTCTGAATGTGGCTGACGGTGGAGGAGGACTGAGAAACCAAGGACAATGGCGATGGGCTTGGACTCTACAGCATGGACGGGCTCACTGTGAGCCTTGTCAGTTTGGTTGCTCACCTTCCTGGACTTAGGGGGAGTTGGGGGGACCTTGGACTTAACATAGTGAAGGGAACCCTGATGTCTCTTTGGCTTGGAGAGGGAGGGAGTGGGGGAGTATGGGTGGAAGGGAGGGGGGGAAGGGGGAGGAGGAGGGGAGGAGATGGAAATTTTTAATAAAAAAGAGAAAAAAAATGAAAAAAAGGATATAGAGTACTAAAAATGATAATATGTCACATAAAGAGGAAAAATACAGAGAGTCCGGATTGTGTATACTACTGTACTTTCTATGAAGTTTTGAGAGAATGAGCTAACTACCAAGAGACAATGGATTGTGAGAACTGCTAAATTAAACTAACATAAAAGTATCTTGACCTCAATATTTGGGTCTAAGCATATGCTGTTTTGTGGGTTTTTTGTTTGTTTTATTTATTTGTTTGTTTTTTCCACAGATTGAGATTCCTTCCAAATTAATATGGTTTGAACAAGACTCCTGAGAGGTCTCCAATAGGAGCGATGGCCCTGGTGATCCAACACACAAAATAATTTCAAGGCAACTGGCTGAGACAATGCAGGATCACAGACTACTTCAACCAAGATTTACCCATAATTCTAAATTTTCTCAAGAGCATCATAAGATTGCCAGCACCCCCAATCAGCAGGGAACAGTATAGAAAACTATGCACAAATTCCCAAAATACTGCTTATGAATATTTGCTTTCATTTAAAGGGGATTGTTTATAAATGATTAATGGTCATAGTCAATCTCTTTCTGATGAAAAAGGGGGATAAAATATAGAAATGAATACTTTATATTGGTATGGATTTTGGTTTAGTGATATAAATTTGAGCTCAATTTTGTTATACTATATGTATATTTCTACTCTTGTTTTAGGCAGTATGTTTATGCAGCTCATTTAAGTTGCAATGCTTAATTAGAATACAAATTAGTAGTTATCTTTAATAGTCAAACTTATAGTCATGTTAATTAGGTTTTCTAGATATCCAGAGATATTTTAGATTAATAGGTAATATTCAAACATTTAAAAGACCTTCAGAATATGGCATTTAAAAGGTTTTAAGAACTTAGATTTTTCTCAACAGTGAGAACGTCTGTTCCTGGCAGAAGCAATAGCAAAAATTAGTTTTACACAAATAAACAGTTAAATTAATAATGCCATTATTCAAACGATAGATTTTATCAATTTTATTTATTTATTTATTATTATTATTAAAAATTTCCACCTCCTCCCTTCCTTCCACTTCCCTCCCCTCTCCACTCCCCCTCTCCCTTCCTCTCCAGGCCAAAGCGCAGTCAGGGTTCCCTACCCTATGGGAAGTCCAAGGTCCTCCCTGTTGCCCCCAGGTCCAGGAAGGTGAGCATCCAAACAGATAATGCTCACACAGAGCCCATCCATGCAGTAGAATCAAAGCCCAGTGCCATTGTCTTTGGCTTCTCAGTCAGCCTCCACCGTCAGCCACATTCAGAGAGTCCGGTTTGATCACATGTTCCATCAGTCCCATTCCAACAGGCTTTGGTGATCTCCCATTAGATCTGTCCCACCATCTCAATGGGCGGACGCACCCCTCTCGGTCCTGACTTCCTTGCTCATGTTCTCCCTACTGCAGCTCCACATTAGGACCTTGGGCGCTCAGTCCAGTGCTCCAATGTGGGTCTCTGTCTCTATCTCCATCCATCACCAGATGAAGGTTCTATAGTAATATGTAAGATATTCATCAGTGAGGCTATAGGACAAGGCCAGTTCAGGCACCCTTTCCTCTGCTGCCCAAGGAACAAGCTGGGGACATCTCTTTGGACACCTGGGAACCCCTCTAGAGTCATGTCTCTTGCCAACCCTAAAATGGCTCCCTTAATTAAGATATATACTTCCCTGCTTCCACATCCTCCCCTCCTCCATCCCAACCATCCCATTTTCTGAAGCTCTCCCCATCCTCCCCTTCTCCCTTGTCTCCCCACATCTCCCCTTATCCCCACCCCACCCTCACCCCCATGCTCCCAACCCCTGCCCTGCAATTTTGTCCATTTCCAATATCCAGGAGGCTAACTATATGTTTTTCTTTGGGTTCACCTTCTTATTTAGCTTCTCTAGGATCACGAATTATAGGCTCAATGTCTTTTATTTATGGCTAGAATCCACTTATGAGTGAGTACATACCATATTCCTCTTTTTGGGTCTGTGTTACTTCATTCAGTAAAGTATTTTCTATTTCCATCCATTTGCATGCAAAATTCAAGATGTCATTGTTTTTTTACCGCTGAGTAGAACTCTAAAGTATATATGTGCCATACCTTCTTTATCCATTCTTCTATTGAGGGGCACCTAGGTTGTTTCCAGGTTCTGTCTATTACAAATAGTGCTGCTCTGAACATAGATGAGCAAATGCTTTTGTAGTTTGATTGGGCATCTCTTGGGTATATTCCCAGGAGTGGAATTGCTGGGTCCTGAGGTAGGTTGACTCCCAGTTTCCTGAGAAACCTCCACACTGATTTCCAAAGTGGTTGCACAAGTTTGCATTCCCACCAACAATGGATGAGTGTTCCCCTTACTCCACATCCTCTCCAGCAAAGGCTATCATTGGTGTTTCTGATTTTAGCCATTCTGACAGGTGTAAGATGGTATCTCAGAGTTGCTTTGATTTGCATTTCCCTGATTGCTAAAGAGGTTGAGCATGACCTTAAGTGTCTTTTGGCCATATGAACTTCTTCTGTTGATTTAAAAATTATTTGATATTTATCTTCTAGTTACAAAGAGAGAAGTTTCTGCTCTAGATTGCAAATGTGAATGAGCTTTCTGTTTGTCATGAGTTACACTTGACAGTTAAAGAACAAAAGAACATAAAAATATTAGCTTAGGTAAGTTAAGAAAATACACGCTGATATTGGTAAAATTGTGCCTCTCCAAACTTCAAATGTTCAAGAACTAGTTCCCAGTAGCCTATAATGTAATGGGTTTCAGAAATTAGGCCTTCAAAGATGTGGGTAAAATAAGGCCCTTAGCATAGGTACTCATGTCTTTAAAAGAAGAAAAAAAGGTTTGAGAGATGCCTTAGCAGTTATACTTATTGGCAGAAAACTTTCTTCAGCATGCATGAGGTCCCAAGTTTGATGCACAGGATTAAAAAAAGCAACTAAAATAAAAATAAATTAAAAATAAGCAAAACCTTCTGTTTATCTTCATCACATTCTGACTTGACATTCAATAATTTCTCTCATTGGCATCCATTCTACTCAAAAACTGCAATAAATAATTTGTAAAAGAAGATAGTATACTATAGTTAGGTGTGTAGTAGATATGAAATGTTCAAATATTTACTTTTATAATTTTATCTCTTTTGAAACGTTGGCTATGAGACCAGACTGACAGGCTGTTCTCTTCAAGAGCAGAGACAGATGTAACTTTTCCTTTAAAACTGTTACTGCTGATGCCCAACACCGTCCTCAAACTCTCTCGAGAGAAATTTCTTCTGTGTTCAGATCCACCAAAGTCCATTGTAATGGATCTAAGATATCACTTGTCTATGCCTTTCCTGTGTGGATCATTAGATCTTCCAGCAAGTCATTCTTTACAAGGATACCCAGAAGTCCTTCGGCTGCCAAGTCCCATATGAAGAACAGTCTCCCTCTATGCTGGGATGTTAAGATCTGACTGGTCCGTGTCTCTGTTGGCTTTTCAGCACAGAGTTAGTCGCCTATCACAACATCTGAACTATTCCTTGCAGATAACAGGCATATAAACGGACAAAGACACAGACAAAAACATCAAAGATGTCCTGCACCAAAGAGAGAAGAAGATAGTGTGGATTCTGATTTGCTATGCACCACATGGAACAGCCATTAAAATGTATGCCCCTTCCATTTCCAGAAAAATGCATAAAAAGGCACATTTAATGACAGAATTTCAAAGCAACTTTTAAAAAGGTCTTACTAGACAAATGGTTTAATATTACCTAATTTTTCTGCATAAGAGAGCTATATTTTACTTAAATTCTTAGAATACATCTTAGAGATACTAATTTTTTATTTCCAAGTAATGTTATATAATACTCATAAAACCACTGAGCTTTTTTTAACTTTACAAATTTTAATATCCTTAAAAATATATTTCTGTCCTCCATTTTCTGTTTAAAGATCACAAGGGGAGAACTGGGAGGACATGTTTTGAAACGTGCCTGTTGATCATAAAACTAATGATTTGTCATTTAAAAAACTTTTTGTGAGTGTCTATTTGCAATGATTTTTTTCTAAGAAGTAATAAATATATTTAGGGATTTTGGTTCTTCCTTCCATTTTTTACACATGAAATCAGCTTGATTTTTTGTTGTTTCCTGATACATTCCTGGAACATTTGTCTGCCACCAAGCCTAATGACCTGGGTTCAAATCAAAAGACCCATGTGGTAGAAGGTAGAAACCAACTGAGCGAATCGTGCTCCTACCCCCAAGTCAATGATAAAGGGAAAGGGAATATGTTTAAAGCCCAAGGAGCAGCACAGAAAATCGGAGAGTATTGCGAATGAAGCCCATCAGAACTGACCGCAGAGTTGCGAGAAAATAAAAGGACCCAATAAAGAGAGAAAAAAGATCACATCCCCAGAGAATTTGAAACTGCTATTAAGATTTTTGTTCCACACTCAGAATGAAGTCACCGAGGAAATGAGTCACATCTGCTTTTCAATAAATTAGAAAATATTCAGTAAACATCCGCTATCATCACTGACATATTTTCTTTGTTTTATATATTGAGGTGGCTCATACGGATGGAAGAATGAAAAGGACAAATTGAGACAGTGACATTGAGATCCATTGATCTGTTTCTCATTTGATGAACCGGGAAAGACGAGATGGTCTAGGATGGTTTCTAGACTTACATCTGCACAGCTGAATGAGAGAGTGCCTCTTGATAGAGGCAGGCTAGGCAGCTCTTTTACCTCAAATCATGAATCAGAATAATTCCATTCTACAGGCTTTAAGTATCTTTATATAGATTCATAGGAGAAGTTTCATCTGTGGGACTTGATGTGTAGAGTTGGAAGTATATTTTTCATTCACTAGCTGGTTTCATGGAGGCATGTGCCTATACCCAGCACTTGACAGGTAAAACCTTATGAGTTTGCTATGCCCGATATAAATAGAAAATTCCAGACCAGTCAGAATTCTGTAACAAGACCCCACTCCCTCAAAAAGATTATTAAATAATGAAAGAGAAGAAAATGAGATAGTGTAAATAATAAATTGAAGGAAGTGCCTAACCAATGTAGCTTAAGGAACAAATGGAACATAAAGGAAAATCATGGATCCCCAAGACCTAGGTATGTGAAAGTCTAAACTTGAAGAGTGAGGTTTCTCTGTCAGCCTGGAGACAGGATGTTAACTCAGAGAAGGGGCTCCACTGGACTCAGAGCTGAAGAGAAGGCACTAAAAACTGCTTGGGCATCTTGGGTTGAGTTAGTTCCTAAAGCGTTGTTCTCTTTGCTCATAACTACCTTAGCTATAGGTGAATTTTATGATTCCATACAAACTTTAGGATGTTTTTACTATGAATAATGTCATTGGAATATCCATTGGCATCCGTATTGGCATCATTGCTTGAATAAAGTGGAAATTTTAACAATAAGGATATAACTTATGACTAAGAGAATTAGAAACATTTTATGCCATTCAGTTTCCTTCATCAAAGGTTTATAGTTTTAATATACAGATAACTTACCTTATGTGTAAAATTTATTCCTATATTTTTGGGGAATTTTTAAAGCTATTGTGAATGATACTATTCTTTTCATTTATATTGTGATTAATTTATTGCTACTGTATAAAATACTATTGACTTCTTTGTGTTGATTCAGTGTCCTGCAATTTTGCTGTGTTCTGTGATTGACTCAAAGGATATTAGGCAGAGTTAGGATTTCCATAACATAAGAACATGTTCTCAACAATCACAGCAGGAGTGATGCATAAATGACCTCACAGATATTGTGGCAACATGTACAGGGCCTGCAGGGGATCTGGACCTGTTGGGCTCCCAGCACTGAGAGAGGAAGAGGGCACAACCCACATCGTTAACATAGAAGCGATAACCAATTGATAACTGCTCACAAAGGAAAACTGAGTTTTCTCTACCGGAGTCTCACTGGGTATACAAACCACTCTTACACTCAGGCATCATCCGCAGCTGTAGATGGGTAACACAAAACAAACACAATGACATTTTGGGAATTTCTTTGTATTATAATGCTTTATCAGGAAGTTTTACTTTTTCCTGACCTTACAAGTCCTTTGCATAGATATTATGGTTTCTCTTTTATGTTTCTGTAGGATTTCTGTGTGTGTGAATGTATGTGTCTATTTGTCTATGGAAGGGGGGAGTGGAGAAAAATGTATAGTTCATTAACAATGAAAAAATTTTTCTTTGACTCTTTTTATTTGTTTGTCTCTTTTTATCTACTTTTACGTTATTTTTATTTTTATTATTTTAGATTCCTGTTTGTGTCCTAATGAGAGAGAGAGAAAGGATGAATATTTGGGTCAGAGGGGAAGTGGGAAGGATCTGGGAGGAGTTGGGGATCAGATCCCCTAGACCCATGTAAAAGCTAGATCTTGTGTGTTTTAATGTAACCATAATCAGTATGTTTATTTTTAAATTAATTGCAATAAAAATATGACTTGCAAAGATATTAAATATGATAACAAAGAAAGAACTTGTCCTCATCAATCAGAGACATTTCATTTCCTGCTTTCTGTTTAAAATTCCATATATAATTCTCTTGGTTAACTTCTATAATGAGATATTACCATTTGCATAGAAGCAATAAGGGGAACTGTGCTTTTCTGGATCTTGGAGAAAAGCCTCTCAATTTTTCACCACTGAATGTAATTTTAGTTGCAGGGCATTGATTACCCTATCTTTCCACCCTAGCAATTCCCAAAAGATCATTGGAGAAAGAACCCTTTATTCGTGGGTATTTTATCATCCAGTGAACCAGGTCCTATAGGATCATACTTCAGAATCTGTGGCCTGAGAAGGTAGCTTTCTAAGAACTGGATACTGTCACAAATATTATATTAATATTAATACTAAAAATATCATATTAATATTGAGAACTTGGGATGTCATAGGGGATAAAGCACTGCTTCACACACCTGAAAACTGGATTTCGGATCCCTGAAGCCCATGTAAAAGTCAGATCTTGTGTATCTATAATCCAGTTGCCTGTAAAACAAGAATAGAAAACAGACTGCTGATTCCCTCAAAGCCAGCATCGCTGGCACAAGCAACAGTTTACAACAGATTATCCTGCCTCAAACAAAGTGGAGGACAAGGACTGACACCCAGTAGTTTCCTCTGACCCCTACACACACACACACACACACACCATGGGGCATGGAGAGAGGGGGCAGGTATGAACCCATGCTAACATACACAGATTAAAATATCTTGTGGGTTTTTTATCGGTATTTTGTTTTTCATATTCTTATTATTAGATTATTGGCAAGGGTTTCTCTAAATCATTTCTGACTTCATTTCTGGCTTAGTAATTCCATTATGATTATATAAAAAGTTCACAATTCATAGCCCAAATCCATTACGGAGTACTCTTCTGATCTAACTTTCCCAAACTGTATTTTTGTGTCATCTCAACCTCTCCTTTCTCCTTCTCTTATTTAGAGCTTTGAGATTATTGAATGAAGCAAGATGAAAAACAGAAACCCCACTTGAAATTAATCCTGATATGTGCGCTACCTTATCCTGGGTTCTTAGGTATCCCATAAAATGCATTTTTTCCTCTACAAAATGATTAACCAACCTGCTTCCCATACATTAAGATAAGACATCTTACTAATAGGAAATGACAAATCATCTTTCCCTGCAGTTCCCAGCAATCCACTGATCAGTTACAACTTCTAAGGCATTTGTTTTTTAATACAAAAGCTAATATAGTAATTTATTCTACTTATATTTGCTGTGCTACCTGTTTTATTATTTGAAATAAATCATTATTTTTCAACAAGAATAATAATATAAAAAGTTTATTTTTAACCTGCATTGCCGTTTTGATGTGGTGCAGAGATGCATAAAATTTGCAGAGTTTCGAGGACAGTGTTGTCTTTTATTGGCAAAATGCAATTACAGAACTAATTGGCTGTTACATTGCAGGGTGATCTATGCTTGGCCGGCAGCTCTGCTCCTGCTGGCATTGCGGGGTTTGGTCCACTTGCACCCCCTTTCAATATGTTTCATTATCTAAGCCAAGAGAACGGTCACTCAGTGGATGGCTTGGCGATGCCAAGACACAGATGCGGGGCTCTCACGTTTATCTTTTCCCCAACAGGAGCAATATGGTAATAAGTGCCCGATTTTTTTTGGCTAGGAGTCAAGCTTTTTGCTCAATCCAGTTGCTGATTTTCTGACAGCCTCAAACTTACCTTTCTGCTTGTTACATTTTAAATGGCCACTTAGCACTCCTGATTCTTTTTGTTGGTGGGCTTCTTTCAGATTGATTTAATTAGGGAGATTTATTACAGCGAACAACCCCAGTGCTCCATTCATTTATATTCTAGCCTATTACACACTCTACTTATGCCCCTGAAAGCTTTGCTACTTTGTGAATTAAATAAAAATTTGACACAATGCATAACACCCGAAAAATGTATTGTTGCTAACTTAGTCATTCCAAAAAATATATTCATATAGATTTTTATACTCTTTGTAGTAAAGATGAGACGTGTTTTTGATAAGTTTTTTTTCCTCATTTTTTTATTAAAGATTTCCATCTCCTCCCCTCCTCCTCCCCCTTCCCTCCCCTCCCTTCCACCAATACCCCCACTTAGCATGGTTAGAAAATGTTGCAGAAGCAGTTACAAAAATGCCCAATGGCTATTAGAGAAATGTCAACCTTAATGACTAAGTAAAATTTAAATTGGCCACCAATAAAGGAGCAAATCCTTTGTTGCTCTTAGAACATTGGCTGTGAGGTGTGCACAAGTGAGCAAAAGTGGTAAGACATACTGGGAAAGAGACCGGATGGGGAGATTTAGATTGTAATTTTGTAATATGCCAACATGTATTTTCAAAAGGAATTATAGACCATCCATATAGGGTTTGAATTCAAAATGTATCCCATAGACTCATGTGTTTTGGAGTTTTTTAAATCCTGGAGCAGCCTTAAGGGGTTAAGTACTTCTCAGTTCTGGTTGAGGCATGTGTTTTCTGTGTCCTTGTCCTTTGTGATGTATGTAAGCATCACCAGGTTCCTGCTGCCACAGACACCATAGATCCGCACTGCCAAGTTTTCTCCCACACATTGGACTCTATCCCCATAAACCTCTGACCTCTCATTTCTGCAAGGAATAATTTCAGCAGGACAAGAAAAAAAAAAAAAAAACTAACCTGGATTTCTGTTAAGGCAAATGAATTGAAAGTGATGACCCCATTAGAAGATTCAGTGATATCCTTCCCACAACAAGACTCCCCCAAAGTAAAACAAAAACAAAAACAGTACAGCTACAGACATTTTGCCTAATACTTTGTAGGCACCACCTTTCCTTTTAATCCCTCCCATCTCTACACTTGACAACCTGAATAGAACAAACCTAATACTGGAGACAGGAGCAAATCAGTCTTTATTGGACCTTGAATTGCCCCATAGAGAAGGGAGGGTGTTTCGTTGTCTGGGAGGCATGCAAGGGGGAAGGAGGCTGCTGAATCCTGCTGGAACCTGGCACTCACGGGCATAAGAGTACCCAGCTTGTTCCCATGCAGATACCTATTTTAACTCTCACACCCTATCCCTCTCCCAGTCTTATTCTAATAAGGTAGCCCCGAGACTATGGACCGCAAAGGGACAAGCGCTTTTCAGGGTTGACAGCCCTTTTCAAACACGTTTGCCAGAACAAAGATTAATGTCTCCTTCAACCTTGTAAATTTGGCATGGCTCTGAAAGCCACTCTTAATTTTGCTTTCTAAATTCTTCTTGAGTCACTGCCTCCACATTTCTAACGTAAGAGAGTTTGATACCTTCATCAATAATTAATACATACAATGAAATCGAAAGATTGTATTGGTAGAAAGCAGTTTGAGATGGACTTGGAAAAGATAGAGGGAAAGAAAGAAAGCAAGAGGAAGATTTCTTAACTTGCAAACTTTGTTTAAAAAAGTAAAAAACACTTGGACAAAATAAAAGGATACAGGGCCACCAAGAAAATATCACCAAGATAAAATAATTAATGAGAATCTTATGTAATAATCTCAAAAATTAAAAAATGAAGTAACAGTAAACACCAGACAATTAAATTTAGTTAGAAATATCTATGCACAGATTTCAAAACCATGATTTTGATTAAACTCAAGTCATAAATATTGGAGGGAAAGTAAAAGACAGTTTTTACTAATCACACACAGGCTTTCTTTTTGCATGAATTCTCTAGGCAATGAAACATAAGAACTGTGGTGTATTAAACATTATATATTGCTTAGTGATGAGATGAGTATGTGGGAAGATTGCGTAGGTTAGATGCAAGTGCTGTGCTATTCTGTATAAGGATATTGACCATCTGCAAATTTGCATATCCGTGGGGTTCCTGGAAGCAATCCCCTGCAGATGCTGAGTAATAGCTAATTTGGTTTCACAGTTATACAAAATTATGGCATTATCCCAACTCATGTTTAATGCTTCCATATTCTTAAATTCTGGCCATGTCAAAGATATGAAAAATATGTTATTACTTCATAAGTATAGATGTGAAACTTTAAAATACATCATGGTCAAATAAGATACTCTAGAAAGGAAAGTTTAAGAATTAAGGATAAAGGACAAAGAGCAAATATAAATAAATAACTGATTCATTAATGATACCAGGTACTACATTTGTCAGGCAAAGCAGGAAAATGTTTTTGGAAGACATGTAAGTGGGTGTAAGTCCAAAACCACAGTAATGGAGTCCACAGGAAGACCTGACTGCTCTGAATGGAAGGAATGATTCAGAGTCAAGGCAGCACTGGGAGGCAGAGGTTTGTGTTAAGGGTGAGTGGAGAACTAAGATGAGATAGCAAATAATTATGTAACAGGAAAAATCTGACCTAGGACAGAAAATAAATGAAAGAGTAACTGAATCCTTTGAATAATCTTAGTCTTTCAAAATGAATTACATTAACATGCCTATTATTTGGAAATGACTGTTAAAATTATGAGAGACAGAGAGAGAGAGAGAGAGAGAGAGAGAGAGAGAGAGAGAGAGAGAGAGAGAGAGAATTTCTTTACGAAGAAAATATTCACCCGGGATCAAAATATGCCCTTAAATATGCCTATTCTATGCCAAATGCCGAATCAATCAAAGCCAAGACTGTCACTGAAAAACAGTGAAGCAAAGGGACACCTGGCATGATTGGGAATTGATTACTATTGAAGAAATATATATATATATATATATATATATATATATATATATATATATATATTACAAGATAGTAAATGGTAGGGTTAAAATTGTAGGATAGAAATAGAAATTAGGAAACAAAAATGGAAATAGAAGATGATTAGCAAAATCAAGAGTCTAAGAAGAGACTTAAACATCCCTTAGAAGACTATAGTGAATGAAAGATGAGTTGGAATAAGATATTCAAAATTAAAGCACAAATTAACATGAGGAAGGAAAGCAGAAAAGGGTCGGTTGGAGAGGAACAAGGAGCTAGCAACAGCCATGTGATGAATTCCCAATAAGGGAGAGAGATCCAAGTGAAACAGAAGGTACAAATAAGTTATATTTTTTATCACTTCATACATTGACAGGATATGTCAAAATTCATATTAAAATTATGTATATATAGGAATGATTTTTAAAATTTCTACACATGCATATTTAAACTACTAAAGACTAAACAAATACTCTCATAAGGGTCCAATATACAAAAATGATGTTATATCCACCAAGCACCACAAATACTAAGAAACAACTTCTGAAATAAAAACACAAGGTCTAAAGATGACTAAACAATAACACTGAGTTCTATAACAGAAAACGTATTATTGTAAATAAAATAAACTACTGTAAAATAAATATTTAAGCAAAGAAAAACTGAGAAAATATCCTACCAGCAAACTCATAGAGATGGAAACATCAAAGATTATTTTTGCAAGAAAAAGAAAGGACTCTTGGAACTAAGACATGTAAGAAGCACAGTGGAATAATAAAAGGTAGGTGAGGATAGTTTCAAGTAAACATTGACTCAATAAAGTGATGTTAGTCACAGCTTTGAAAATACGAGTAATATAAGGCATCGAAATACACACAGACATCTGCCCAGTGCACATGACATGTGATTTTGTTGCTTGGCCATATGCTGTTCACAAAGCTTTTCAATAGATTCAAATGGTTAACAACATTTAAAGACTGACTTCTAACTATAACATAAACTAGAACGTGACCATGAAAAGTTAAAGCTTGAAAACCTCTGCGTGCATATGAAGAAAAAAACAAACAAACAAACAAACAAAAAAAAACCAAAAGCAAATTAAGCTTCTTAACTCATGTTTAAAGAAGGAAATGAATGACACCAAGTACACTTGCTAATTAAGCCACATTTTGTGCGTCTAAAGCTTTCCTATGAGGAAAATTCATAGCCTTAAGTATATAATAAGAATGGATAAATGATGCAATTATATGATCAAAAATCTCAGTTGAGGGGTTCAACATTCATTTACCGTGGTTTGTAAAGGTCATTGCATGATATGGTAGAACAAACAGTAACACACAATGGACTTTCATGAAGAATACAGAGATGACTTTTAGAGATATTTCTCAGTTAGAGAAAACATACTGAGCATGTACAGGGTCCTGAATTCAATCCCCTGTAATGAAAGATGAATAATATTCTAAAACCAAATTTTATAAAAATGGTGGAAAATTATTAAGTGAATAAAGAGTAAAACAGAAACAAACAAATGAATTCAAAGTTAGTTTAAATAGATATTTATGCTTTTTGGAACTCTAATAAAACAAAGTTATAAGACATGAGAAATGTGGAGGTCAATAAGTGGATTAAACGTGACATGAGCACTGTGAGTACCATAAACTATACTAATAAATTTGAAAACCAAATCAAACTCTTAGGAAAAGTAACTTATTAAAATTAACAAAAGATGTGAGAAAATTCTATGTAATACTTTAAACTACAAAGCAAATTAAGTCTTTAAAAGTTTCTCTAAAGAAACCTTAGCCTTCAACAGAATTCATCAGAAATAACTTAAGGATGGAGAGATGAAAGAAAATGGAATGGTTTGGGTAATTTGCTTGTTGCAGGGGTGGTACAGTCAATGGACTGACTACTGCCTATGAGGTGGAGGACCCAGGAAAACCATGTGAGGTGTATTCTGAAGCCTCCTCCCCCCGAATGAGTATAGCTAAAGATAATTCTCAGTTTGAGGTCAGTCTGAAGTCTGAATGAGAAGGTGGCCTTTTGCAGAAGAAGGGGGATGGGTTTGCTCTTTTTAGCCTCTTTCATTTTGGTCTGCAGCTGATTCCAGGATACCAGCTGGCACTGAAGCTAATCGTTCCCCCCCCCACCCCATTAGTTCACCCTCTGCAGATCTGAGCTTGTCTCTTGACCAGGTGTTCCAAAAAGGGCCAGGAGTCCCTGCATTATCAGCAAAAGTCAAGATAGTACAAGCATGTCTCCCAGCAGAAGAGGGAGTAATTTATTGTCTGGTGAAACATGGAGAAACACTAATGCTTCAGGAGTATCCTTATTCCAGTCAAGCTCATCTATGAAATGAACCATTATTATACTGAGTACTTGCATCATAATGCCCCATTCATAAACTATGACAGGACTATATGACAGATGTGATATGAAATATGACAAAGATTTTAAAAAGACAGTGTTGGCCAATACTAATACTAAATGTAGATTAAAATATTCTGGACTATTAGATTAAAATATTCTAGACTATCTATTTCTATCATGGATCTGTTTCCATACTTTTCTGTATCTGCCCTTGATGATATTTTATAATTTTCGTATGGGAAATATAACGAAGCCAAAATGTATGGCTTTGCACATTAGGCATCTTGGTAGTAGGATAAGGAAAGAATAATTGATCAACTGAACAGATTAGATCCACAACATAAACCATTATGTGTTTAGCGATTTGTGTACTTATTAAGTGATAAATAGGGTATCTCCAAATAAGTAGTCAAAGATATGTCACCAGGTTAATGTAGTGATTTTATGTTACAAACTAGGATACATAAATTAGACAAATATTAATTTAAATGATATAAAATATTCTAATCCATTTATTTTCTAGTCATAGAGTTAAGTTAATATTCAAGCTTAAAAAGGATTCACACCTTGCTATCTCATTCCTATTGCAGTTTACATTTTCCAATCTTATTTTCTTTCCTTATTCATCTTGGTGTATATTTATCTGCCTTAGTAGTCTTTAGAAAATACCAACAGTTCATTCCGTTGACCGCTAATGTTATTGTTCTTGATTTGCTAATTTATGTCCTTATCCTTATTTTATAAAACATTACATTTTTATTAATATCAGAACCAAATTTCATAGTTAATTCACTGTTATCTATCCCTGCCTATCCCTGATGCTTTATACTTTTGAAAGACCATTTTAATTTTATCTTTAGTTCAATCTGACATATTAAGTCAAAGAGTATTTTAAAATGTGTAATTATATCTTCTACAACAACTTACTTAGGAGTTCCAAAATTATCAATCATATTTAATGCCATTTTTAACATTAATATCTAACTATGCATGAAGGTCATTATATATAACTTTTCTCCTGAAGGTAATTGAATCTTGTTGTAGTTATGTAAATAGACATTTAAAGATATCTCCTATGTTTCAGAGCAACCTGAATTGCATAGATCATGCATGTGAATTATTTTGAAATAAAACTTTAATTTTACTATTTCCATGTTGACTTTGTTTAAAATAATAATTAAAAGAATATCTAAATATCTTGCTATGGTCATTGCTTTCTCCATTTCTTCTTAAAATTCCATCTGTTGTTGTTTTATTGTTTGATATTTCAGATTGTGAAGCATAAAATAGGTAAAATGGTCAGCACTGGCTTTTTGACCCTAATAATGGATTCTGAGCTTCAATCTAATTTAGTTTCCGAGTAAGAGAGTTATACAGACTTTACACTGCTTGATATTAGACACAAATTTCGCTGAAAATTTTCTCCTTTTCCATTTATATTTCTTATATGTAAGCAACATAATACTCAGTTTTGATCATATTTCAATATTCTTATTACAAACAGTTTTGTCTTTCCCATGATGTTAGTTTGTTTGTTCTTTATTCCTGGGGAATTTTTTCACTCCCTACCTGTACCACAATATAATAACACATATGTTTTACCTAGATTCTAGGTGCACAGTACAGCTTGCTTTCCACCTGCTGCTTATAATATTTTGCTTTAAACTGCACACGACTCCATGGGGAGGCTGCTCTCTATTCACAACATCTCCTGTTAGATTAAGTTGGTTTGGAGTTGGTTAGTCTGGTTACAGATTTCTGATCTCACACACTGAAGACACATAATTGCACTGCCTGTCTACACTACCAAAGCATCGGGGTAGACTATGTATCATGCCATTTGGACGTAATTCTCATCATTTGGTATCCTCTTGGAATTGTCTATTGCTATTTATATGAGACAGTCCTCTCTAATTAGCTTTGTACATCTTGACATTAGTAAGCTTCTTAATTACCAAGATAGCTTCATGTCAACTGGAGAATTTTTTGTTTATTCTCTTGTAGAATATATCTCTGTTATGTAGAATAGTATAATAATTCATAGGAACACAAATCATATCTATAGTTTTGTATGATACATAATATAATAAACTGATATTCTTCAAATAACTTATAGAAAGAAGCAATATATTATTTATAGACAAATATGGAGATGTATTTAATTTTCTCATCTTCCAGAATTTGATAAAATGAATTTATTTATAGAGAATTTTCAAGGTATGTAAGAATTATTTTTATATTTTATGTAGAGTAATGTCATCAGAGAAGATGACCATTCTTGTCATAATCTAGCTGAGATAAAATTTCCAAAACAAAGAAGTAAAATAAGGTACCTCAAGCAGCAAAGTGAGCAGAGTTTAAGTTTGAGGAGAAATCACTAGAGTAAGAACAAGTGGAAGGCTTTCGATCACTTTCTTTTTGTGTGTGGGAAAGTACAGTTCAAATCACATTTACTAGTCACACTTAGATCATGCATCCTTTGAATGGTTTTCTGGTTTCCTCAACTAGGGCACTTCAGGCTGAAATGGTGAAAAGAAGACTCAATATTAAACCACTGAAACATTCTTCAGTTAGTATTAACACAATGCACTTTGAATTCAGGGACCCGTAGGTACCATCTGCCCTCATCTGCCTTGCTCTGCCTTGGTCCTGGTCCTGTGAGTCTCCTTTCACACAGGTAGGGCTCTTTGCATGCCAACTGATCATGTGGGAACTTTGGAGCAACTTCTTCTAAGAAAGTACCAACAGTAGAAACTAATTTTTATAGAAATTTTTTTTTCTGTAAACTCAGATTACAAATTTTGTTCCATAGTTCTTTCTGGCATTGTTACTTTGGCAGCTGAGATGAGTATTAATTTGATTCGAGGTGGGATTAGACCAGTTCATTTACTTTAGATAAATCTTTGTTTTCTGAAGGAGGAAAATACCCTGGTTTTTTGAACTTTGTAAAGGCTTTGCCCTTCAATGGATGTATCTAAAACAAATCAAAATTAGTCAAGCAAACAAAGAAAACATCAAAGAGATAAAACAACAACAAAAAAATCTCTGTCCACACAAATCCACCCACGCTTGGCTCTGAGTTCCCTAATAGGGACTCTGCACAGGAAATATGGCTGTGGTTTCTGACATCAGAGACCCTTTGACAATGCTTCACTGACTGGAGGATACAAGCTTACAGCTAATCCCTCTTACTTATCCTAAGATTCCAATTAAAAAGACAGCACTGTAGGAAATGCTGCACAAATACCAAGGCGTATCAAGAGTTCAGCTGCTGTGCTGTGGAAGTTAAAACACAGTTTGTTCTTTCTCTAGTGAAGGAACTTTTGATTAACCCAAAAAAAAAAAAATAAAAATATAGATAACTACATAGAGAAGACAACATTTACTGAAAGATATTCTGCGTTAATGCATTTTTTGCAATTCTCTCTATGATATTCACTCTAGAGATGTGTGTGTGTGTGTGTGTGTGTGTGTATGTGTGTTTGTGTCTATGTGTCTGTGTATGTGTATATAAAGGGACACACATGCCATGGCACACATGTAAAAGTCAGAGGTCAAGCTTCCATAGTAGTTCTTGCCTTCCACTGTCTTTGAGTTGGTGTCTGGCCCATGAGCTTCTGTGGATCCTCTTGTACACATTATCCATTTTGCCACAGATTGCTCTCATATCAGATGTGCTATTGCACCCAGTTTGCATGGGTTATGGGCATCCAAACTCAGTTCTTCAAGCTTGTTAGGCAAACATGTTACTCATGCAGACACTCCCAGATTCACGCATGTTTGAATAAGTATATTTTCCATAGACCTTAAAAGTCCCTTGGTTCACAGGAAGAGCACACCTAGTTGTTTAATGTTCTACAGTCAAAAAAAAGTAATTAATGGTTTTGAAAGAAGTTTCATTTTTTTCTTACAAGAAACAAATATTATATTTCCTTACATATTCTGAAATCAGCAATCCTGCTGTATATCCTGAGTGCCATCCTTGTGGCCTTTATGATTCAATTTATAGCTGGGTTCTCCTGTTAAATGACAGTACAAATTTACTGCTTGCTTGGTAGGATTTTTCCAAGAATGAAAGGTATGTAGCCTTTGGACAACAGCAATGCATATTAAACTCCATTAAACACCAGGATTTTTTAAAATCCTCTTCTTAGTCTCAGTTTAGTAACTTCAGTTACTTTAAATAACACCTGAGCATAGTGTTTCAGTGCCCCATCAACCTTCTCATCCTTGCATTCAAGTCTATTGTGCTGTGTGTTGAACTTTTTTTGTTTCTGTCAGTGAAGTTTAAAGTTTGCATTTGTTTTTAAGAAATGACAAGATACTCTCTGTGTCAAAACAAATTTTAATGTATATTTTTTCATTTATTTTGCATACCAAACACAGTTTCCCTTCCTTCCTTCCCTTCCTTTCTCCCTTCTTCCCATCTCTCCTCTCCATCCATCCTTCCTCAATTCAGAAAAGGCCAGCCTCCCATTAAAGTCAATAAAGCAAGGCTTTATTGAAGAGGACCTAGGATGGTCCTGTATAGGCTCCCTAGTTGTCAGTCTATAGTCTCTGAGCTCCCACAAGATTGGGTCAGCTGTCTCTGTGAGTTCCCTATCATTTAATATCCAAACATACAATTATTTGTTACTATAATTTTATCAGTGTGCATAGATATAACTATTTCCATTTTTTTATTAATTTTTACCAAACCAAAGGATTATTATTAACCTTTTATCATTAATCTTCATTGCAAAATTTTTTTCTTAGTCATGAATATTTTAAAGACATTTTATTTACAGTCTTCCTCAAAGATCTTATAATTCTCAGATGGAATAATCTTTCCCTATCTCACAGGGTTAGGTTTGTTTTTAATTAAAAATGTTAATTTCTGTGCAAGAAAAGGGAGTTACCCATGTGTTTATCTGTTATTAAGTACATGTCATATTCAGGGATGTCAAAAGAGGGTATCGAATCCCCTGAAATTGGAGTTCCATATTGCCATGTGCTACCATTTGGATGCTGGAGTTGAACCCATGTCCTCTGGAAGAGCAGCAAATGCTGCTAACCACTGAGACATCTCTCAAGCCTACTTTCTCACATGAGGTTTTATCCCTTTTACTTTTTTTTATATTACCTGAGCACTTGCTAATATTTTCATTAGGTTCCTTCTATCAAATATCTGCTTGTCCATCTTCACTATTTTTTAATAGAACTATGCTGATTTTTCTCTCCATTGTATATCAAAGTATCTGATAGGCATAGGTTATTTCAAATTGAAAAAGAAAAGAGAATGAGCAAAAAACAATACTTGGCCAAACCCTAAGAGGACCCAATAGACCTCCTTCTTCCTGGCAACATTTTATCATTTGGGTCCAGTGGATTCCAGGGAGAAGTTTTATATGACACCTTGTCCTGGCTAGTTTTTATGTCACCCTGACACAAACTAGAGTCATTTAAGAGGAGGAACACAATTGAGAAAATGCCTTCATAAGATCAGGCTGTAGGCAAGCCTGTGGGTCATTTTATAGTTGGTGATTGCTGTGGGAAAGCCTGTCTGTTATGGTTAGATCCACCTGGCTTGGTGGTCCTGGATTGTTGTGGGAGGTCCTTTTGTCTGTGTGTTGCTTTTCTTGGTTAATGAATAAAGAAACTGCCTTGGCCTATTGATAGGGTAGAACTTAGGTAAGCAGGGAAGACAGAACTGAGTGCTGGGAGAAGAAAAGAGTCAGGGGAATGCCATGTATCTGCCACAGAGTCAGACATGCTGGAACTTTGCAGGTAGGCCATGACCACATTGTGACATCCAGGTTAATAGATATGGGTTAAATTAAGATGTAAGAGTTAGCCAATAAGAAGCTAGAGCTAATGGGACAAGCAGTGATTTAATAAAAACCATTTCTATGTAATTATTTTGGGGCTAAGCTATCCAGGTTGCTGGGATGAAGAAGCGTGCCCTCCTCCTACACCGGATTATACAAGAAAGCAAGATGAGCAGTTCATGAGGACCAAGAGAGTAAGCATCATTCCTCCATGATCTCTGGTTTGTATTCTGTATTTGATTTCCTGCCCTGTTTGAATTTCTGTCCATACCTCCCTCAGTGATGAACTGTTTCCTATAAGTCTAAAGCAGAATAAACCCTCTCTTCCTTAAGTTGATTTTGGTCACAATGTTCTACCATAGCAATACTAACCCCAGTGGGACTCCTCTTTCCCATCTAAGATGTACTTCAGTACCTTTCTGCATATTTGGTAAAGAGAAATGAACTTTACTCATGGGGTCTAAATTCAGGAAGCCATAACATTGCCACTGTCGGAGAAATAGAAGGCTCTTCATAGAGATAATGCTGCCCATCTCCATGAAAGGTAAAAATACATGTTAAGTGACAACAGAAACCTCTAGACTATGGAAAATATTTGTTCAAGAATAAACAGGTACCCACTTGCCATGTCCTACTTAACTTCAATTTCATACTGAAAGCCATTGCTCTCTTTCAATCTGATTTCAGGGACCCAAGAAAAGTGTATCACTCAAATAAACTCAATCAGAGCCTGGGGGTCTGGAGGCCACAAAAATAGATTTGGACTGGACATATAATCTCTTTGGAGGTCATAAATCATCCTGACAGTATTTCTGAGCTCTCTGAAGCTGTAGTAAGTACAATTGTTCTCCGGACTTAAACCTAAAGCACGGAACCAAGGATGCTTACTGTTATCTTGATAAAATATGGAAGGTGAGTTTGAGATGAACATTTAAGAAAAAACCAAAGTCCTCAATATCTCTGGTAGTTCAGCAATCCATTTGTATTTGAAGCAACCCCAACCTCATGGCCAACTTCTTACATAAAACACTGGATCAAGCTTGCCACTAACGAGTCTTGCACTTACTGATTCTCCTTTTATGATGTTTTTTCAAATAAATTTCTTAGCCTATGTGCTGGAAAAAGAAATATAAATAGATAAAATAAAGAAAATATACAACTCCTAGATTAGGAATTGTTGTAAATGGCCATCTCCCATTGTGACTGAATTACTTATTTGAAGCTTTCCCTGTTTTGTATCGTCTTACTCACCATTTTGTTGCTGTGAAGAGACAGCAGGATAAAGCCAACTCATATAAAACAACAAAGTTAAATGGGGATGGGGCTTGTTTATAGTTTCAGAGCAATAGCCCTTTTTTCATCATGGTGGGGACCTTGGCAGTACACATGATGCAGGAACGGTAGCTGAGAGCTGTATCTTGGTCTTCAGGCAAAGAGATATGTGGATGGAGGGAGAAAGGGAGAGAGGGAGAGAGAGAGAGAGAGAGAGAGAGAGAGAGAGAGAGAGAGAGAGAGAGAGAGAGAGAGAGAGAGAGAGAGACAGAGACAGAGACAGAGACAGAGAGAAAGTCCACCTCTGGTAGAACTAATCCTTAAAATCTTATCAAACAGATCTACTCCCTGGTGGCCAAGCATTCAAATTTTTGAACCTATGGGGTCATTTCATTCAAATTGCCACATATACTAACCTTGGATGTGACATATTTTACCCTGATTAACTGTTTTAAGTGTTTTATGTGGGATCTACAAAAAAAAAAAAAACAGAAAAATTCTGGGAAGTGCAGAGCCAAGTAGGGCAGCAACAACTAATATATAAAGCAGCCTTGAGGAAGATTTAGTATAAATTTGTTGCTAGAGCCAGGGGGCCTCCTTGGGAATTCCGTGGCTTAAACAAAAGATGTCATTTCTAATAGTTCTAGGAATTATTGTTCAATAGGTAGGTACTCTCCTTTAGATTCTGATTAGATCTCTCTTGGCTCCTTGCTGCATGCTCACAGGGTCCTGCCTTCTTTCCTTTCTTTCTGGAGGAAAGAGAGAGAGGAGGGAGGGGTAGATAGAAGCAGACTAGAAGTAGTGAGGACTTGATCCAATGTTTCATACATACAATTTTTACATTTTAATCTTTTAAGAACAATTTGAAGTCAAAGGTGAGAGTGAATTAAGATTCTTAGCTTTTAAAGTATGCTCTTTCTAAATAAAACAGACAGAAACAAAGAGAGAGACACATTGAAACAGAAACAGGGGAGACAGAAGCAGATGAAGAGAAGGAAAAGTAGAAAAAGGACAAGGGAGAAGGGGTGAAGAGATAATGTCAGAGGAGAGGAAAATAAGAACATGGGGGTGAGCAGATTGGGAGGAGTAAGCATTGTTTCTAATATTTTTATAAGGGTTCTAATACATTATGTAAGTCCCCACTCTTATGACCTTGTTTAGCCCTAACCACCTTAAACATGTTCTGTCCCCAAATACTATCCCAAATATTCAACCTATTGATGTATGGTATGTCAGGAGTAAAGTTTAAACCATAATAGCATTTGAATGATACTTGGCTGTATTTCAGTTGTAAGGAGAGGCAGAGATTCAGTGTGTTTTCTTGGCCCGTTCTTATTTGTCCTGAGTTAATTCTCCAGAACTTTAGGTATTTGGTTGATTCTGATGTTTAATGGACTGAAACAGTTGCTTTGTTTGTTTGTTTTTAATTTGTGCCTAAGCTATTAATTTTCCAGTTTTATTTTTCTAAGTTTTAGCTTATTTGAGTCTTCCAATCCATAAACTTCAAGAGAATGTACCTGTCTGGCAACCCTTGTCTAAGAATACCTCGCTACTCATGGCTCCAATCGTGGGTGAGGAAATGGGTGAGCTCATTACCCTTGTTCCTTTCAGGGCTTACTCTGTAATGACTTGCTCATATGTTTTGCATCAATAACTTAAAAAATAAGAAATTGAAGGAAAATGACTCTCTGTTTCCTTCATACAAATTTTACATATTAATCTTTGAAGAACTATTTGAAGTCCAAGATGAGAGTGGATTAAGAATCTATTAGCTTTTAAAGTATGCTCTTTCTTTCTCAAAAAAGTTGTAAATATCTTCCTTCTAATTTACATGTCCCAGCTCATATAAACCATTGCATAACCAGCCAAGTCACATTAGCTCACCCAGCAAGAATATTTCAGAATAATGCATGATGGGAGAGGATCACATTTCCCATAATACTATTCTCTATCCTTTCAATCTTTCTATATCTAAGTGTATTTGAAATGTCATTAACTGTTAACATGCAGACATAATTTAGTTTCCAGTGAACTACAAACGGAATGCAGAAAGCACACAAATATATTTTCTTGTAGTGGCATCAATGAAACCCCTAATGGTAGCAACTTACTTTATCTAATTACTTTGCAAGGCAAGAATTCATAGAGATTGTAACTCTATAAACAGGACCTGCACAAGCTCAAGCCAGGCAAAATCTCAGGACTATTGTGTGATGTAGACACAAAGTCCCTCCTCTAGCCAAGAATGTACTGGCAAATGATAGCTACCAGGAGAGGGAAAATCAGTGTTTTTAAATAGGGTAACACTGAGTATAGTCACAATTTAGGGCAAGACCTAAGTTCAGAAGTAGTTAGACAGCCCAAATCATACTCCACGTATTTTGTTGGGTTTTATTGTTTGTTTGTTTTTGTTTTGTTGTATTTTTGAGAAAGATAAAGAACATGAAGTTGAGTGGTGAGAAAAAAAGGGGGATCAGGAAAGTCAGGGGATAGGAAAGAATATGATAAAAATACACTATACAAAATTCTCAAAAAATATTTCAAAGTATACTCTTCATTAAGTACATGTCCTAGTCAGTAAACAGATAATATTTTCCTGACTAGGGCTAATAGAATTTCTGAAATGGAAATCTTGCTTGTTGAATCCGGAATTCTGGAGAAAAATCAAGAAATTCATAATTTAAAAGCTTCATGCTAATGTATGCTTGTTGTGCAAAAAGCAAGTTATACAAAGCTTAATTTAATCCTATAAATTCTTGAATCTATATAAACTTGAATGTAACAAAGGAAGGAGGAAGAGAAAGATTAAATACTTCAATGAAAATGGATTATGTGGCCGGGCGGTGGTGGCGCACGCCTTTAATCCCAGCACTCGGGAAGCAGAGGCAGGCGGATCTCTGTGAGTTCGAGACCAGCCTGGTCTACAAGAGCTAGTTCCAGGACAGGCTCCAAAGCCACAGAGAAACCCTGTCTCGAAAAACCAAAAAAAGAAAAAAAAAAAAAAAAAGAAAATGGATTATGTGTAATTAATTTGTATATTACATAAAATAAGATATTTATTTGCATTTAAAAATAAGCATATTTTCATAGAATATAGTTAATGTGCAATATGAAAAGTATCGATTTATCATATCTACAAAAATTCTTTTCAATATATTTTTACGTCTGATAATGCCAATTCTTTATTTATGAAGTTATTTTAAATAGGGTTGAAATAGTACTCTAAAGTTCACATATAAATATATGAAGCTATGAAATATATAAAAGTTATCTCAAAGACCACATTTGGAATTAACAATATTTGTTTATTTCCAGTTTTATTCAGCATAATTCAAAATCATAAGTTTTTAATGAATGGTCTGTGATCATCAACATGTCATCATATAGTAAGTGGCATTTGTGACTTCAAAATTTGTTAACACATGAGGAAAACATTGGTAGCCTCTCTGAAAAATTAAACATATGACTTTCTATTTAAGTGAAGATGAAGAGTCATTCCCAATCTATGTTAGGCTACATATTTGTTATTATCTTTATAAAGCACGATTCAGGGAAACTGAATTAACACAACAACAAATTAAAATTAAAACCAAAAATATGAAATTTATATGAAATTCTATTCAGTGAACCCCATATAGGACTTTTTCATATAATAAAATAGACTAGATTTATTGGTTACCTAAGCAACAGATTTTAGTTATTTTTGGCTTTGGTCTTTTTAATGTAATAATGCCATTAACAAATTTCATGATGTTTCATCTAACACAGAAGCACTTGCTTCTCTGTCTAATCAGAAAAAAAAAAACTTTACGAAGACAGTGATAAAAAAATCACAAGTAACTGAGTCCCTGTCTGAGCATACAAAACAAAACCACACAAAACTAAAATGAACCAGTGAAAAACAAAACAAAAAGTTTAAGAATGAGAAGTTTATATTATCCATAATATGCACTCATTTCTTAATATTTCTTTGTGAACTGAGTTCTTTCACTTTTTAAATATAACTCCAAAACAATATGAGTTTATACTCATGCACAAGTTGTGTATGCATGTGTGCATATGCATGACAATATATGTGCATACATATGCACAAATGGAACTGTATAGTTAATTATACAGTTAATATAATATACTGTATAGTTAATTATACTAAGTTATAACTTAGTGTTAACATACAAGAAGGAACCTATAAGTGAGTGTGAATAACTATATTCACATTGTACTGATCTGATCCGTTGAGCAACCTATACTATGATGGATACTATAGGTTAAAGCATCTTTAAAGAAAAGGGGGCAGGAATAGGTTAAACAAAAACTTGAAATTGCAATACGTTCATTGAATATTTCTGCACGAGTAACTCTGATATTCCTTCTAAGACTGGTCATTGCCTGGGAGTAGACTGGGGCACTGAAGCCTTTGATCTGATCCTATGGTTGGACCTTGAAGACCCTGCACCAACAAGCTATTCCTTTTAGCCTCCTTGCAGCAACCCTCTCATTAAAGGAAATTTGAGTAGTACAAGGTCAATACACACATATCTAAATATGTACTTTAGACTAATCATTTCTTATTCTTTCTGAACCAAAGATGGATTATTTGTGATCTTCACATTTAAAAAAAAATTCTTCATGACTCTGGAGTAATTAACGTGAATACTGAAGAGTGTCGTACACTCTGAAAGGAGATCTTATGTACACACGACAGTGCTTTACATACTTTATCACCGTGTACAATAGAGATGGTATTCTCCTTAATCTATTGTCCTATTTCCTGGTAGGGTAGTAGTCACATTTCTTTTGAAAACTACATGATTTATTCATGGACCCTGCTTCTATGTTGACACATATTACTTGAAGTTCATTGCTTACCAGACTGCAAAGAATGCTGTGACCAGAATAGCTTAGATCAAAGTTATCAGTTTCAAAATTCCAGCTTATTTACTTGTGAGTCTAAAAATCCCTCCTTCTCTCATGATGGAGAGGGTGAAGGCACAAATCCAGAATATAAATTAGGCTTGAATAAAAGCTAGAATACCAAAATACACATAAGGAAATAGTATAAAAGTAGTTTGTGTTATACAGTGAACATTTTTATCTGGCCACAGTTCATATGTAAAATTGATGACTCTCAAAATGGTGTTATCTGGATAGGAATTTCTTTTGTGAGATAATTAGATTTAAGGGAGGCAATAAGGGTGGAGTCTGTGGTGGGATTAGTACCTTTGTAGATGTATAAGACACTAGGTGTATTCTTGAGACATGGCAAAGAGACAAGGCTGTCTGGAATCCAGAGAGTCCACCCTCAACAGAAACAAAATTGGTGAGCACACAGATCCTTACTCCAGTTTTCAGAACTATGAAAAATAAATATCTGTTATTTCTTCCACTCAAATTATGGCCTTTTTATGTAATCCTAACGAAAGAGTTATCTCTGTGTCATAAAAGCTAAGAAGAGGGAAAAAAAACAATCTGCCTTTGCTCTTCATAAATAGCATACATGAGCACTGATGAAAATACATAACTTCCTAAGACTAATTCTGAGCAGTGAGTGGAAGGAATACCAGGAGGTAACAATGTTGTCTACCTGCAATATCTCTGAAGAGTAACTATAGCTATGATTAGAGAAAGAGGAATTGATAGGACAAGGGGGGCACAGACTGGGGGAACATTGACTCAGTTGAGGACTTGGTGATTGAACCAATCAATAGTACTGAGAATCAAGGCAATGAGTATTTGAGAGCCTCTCCTATTATTACCCAGACCATGGGCAAACAGACCTGATCAGGAGATGTGTTCTATCAAGTGTATAAGGTTTAGAAAAGCCTACTGAGTTTCTGTTCTTGTCTGGTTTGTTTTATTCACACAGTTGCCATAGTTGTTCGCCTGACTGGTATCATACTTGTCAGAACTAAAACTTTGAAATTTTTCACCTACTAAAGGGTACTAAGCAAGTCACCTCTATTCCCCATTCTTAAATCCCCCTAAAGTGCAAACTAAAACAAACATTTGGTGATAATATGAAGACAAAGAAATATTTTGGGACTTACAAAAATTACATTTTCATCTCATTTTATAGTTTATAGACCTTAAGTGTACCCTTTTACATCTCTAAAGTTTAATATATTCTTAGTAAAATGTAAAACTGGTAATAATAAAATTCTATTGGATAATATTCTTGTACACTGTAAAGATTTGTCACTCATACTAGTTGAATACTGATTGGTCAGTAGTAGGCAAGAGGAACAGGCAAAGTGTCCAGACTAAGAGAATTCTGGAAAGAAGAAAGGCAGAGAGAGTAAGTCACCAGTCAGATGTAGAGAAAGCAAGATGAGAATGCCTTACTGATAAAAGATCATGAGGCACATGGCTGAACACAGACAGGATTATGGGTTAATTTAAGTTGTAAGAGTTAGTTAATAGTAAGCCTGAAGTAATAGACCAAACAGTTTATAAATAATATAAGCTTCTATGTGTTTCTTTGTGACTGAAAGGTTGTAGGACTGGGATGGGATGAGGAGGAGGGAGATTACAGAAACTTCTATCAACAAATGGAACCCAGTGTTTGACAACTGCATCCATATAAGACCGGAGAGAGCTTAGTAAGGGATTCTACACACACACACACACACACACACACACACACACACACAAAGAACAAAGCATGGCTTCTTGGTAGCATCATTGTCTTGGGTGAGCTCTGTTTGCTAGAGGCAAGCAGAGGCACAGCTCCTTTGAAATAAGCTTCCTGAATCAGTATTCTCAGCAGAAACTCAGCAGTTCTTTTAAGAGCCTCTGCCACCAACCACTTAAATGGTGTTTATGAACCGCTGGCATCAGGCTTCTTGGAGGTAGCATGGACAGAGAAATTCCACAGTTGTGGCAATAAATGTAGCTCCTGCCAATACCTACACCATGAGGCTAAACTCTCAAAAGGCTAAGAAATGGCAAATTTGAAGCTTTACTTTTAGAAATATTGCTTAGCAGATTAAAGACTCATGTGGTCAAAAAATAGAACTCTCCAGTAAAGAAAGATTCAGATGGAACAAAAAAACCTCTAAATGGTTTACAGTGTGGTTAAAAATATACATAGGCTTGGGACAGAAAAGAAAATTAATAGAAAAAGTCCTGAAAAAAAATAGAGTTGTCATGTGGTGGTACTCACGTTTCATTTAACTCAGGACTTTGGAGGCAGAGGCAGGTGGATCTCTGTGAGTTTGAGGCCAGCCTGGTTTACAGAGTGAGTTTAAGGACAGTCAAGGTTACACAGAGAGACCCTGTTTCAAAAAACCAAAAATTAAAAAATAAAAATAAAAGAGAATTAAAAAACACGGAAAGATAGAAAATACACAGAGAATCTAGATACTGTATGTTATTGTGTAGTCTTGGAATTGTATGACTGCTGAGGAAGGAGCAACAGCTGCTAAAAGACATTTGATTATAATGATTCTGGGTTAATCCAATGTATATATTTTGAAAATGCTTTGACTTCAAAATTTAAGTCAAAGATATGCTACTTTGGAGAAGAGGCTTTGCTTCTGTTTCCACAGGAAGTGAGAAGCTATAGATTCACTCTTGGTTAAGAAAAGTAAGGTTTGATCAAAAAAGACCCCCTGAAAAATCTCCAATGGGTACAACTGGCCCAGATGACCCAATGTTTCAGAGCACCTCCGCTGCAGTTTCCTCTGAGTTCTACATTCAGAACATCTTCAAGGCTGCTGGCTGAGATGATCCAGAATCATAGAATACTCCAGTCAGGATATAATCATAATCCTAAAATTTTGGGTCTTCATAAGATTAACAGTGCCCCCCCAATGTGTTTGAAGTAGCCTACAAAACTATGCCCACATTCTCCAAAAATGAATTATGGATGTTTCATTTTGTTTAGAGTACTGCTTACAAGTTGTGGATAATTGTCAGGAGAAAACAACTTAAAGAAAGGAGATAACATTCAGAGTTTGAGTTGGAAAGAAAAAAGGGGAAATGCCGTGGGAAAATGTTCATGTACCCTGTAAATATTTGTCCCTAGTATTAGTTTAATAAAACGCAGATTGACCAGTAGCCAGGCAGGAAGTATAGGCGGGGTGAAAAGACTAAGAAAATTCTGGGAAGAGGAAAGGCAGACAGCCAGTCACCAGGCAAAAGCAGAGAAATCAAGGTGAGAATGCCATACTGAGAAAAGGTTCCATGTCACATGGCTAAACATAGACAATAATTATGAGTTAATTTAAGTTGTAAGTGCTAGCTAATAATAAGCCTGAGCTTATAGGTCAAAGAGTTTATAATTAATATAAGCCTCTGTGTGTTTCTTTGGGATGAAAGGGCTGTGGGACCAGGCAGTACAGAAACGTCTGTCTGTAATAAAATTTATAAATTTATTTTTTTAGTTTTGAACAGAAAAAAATGTTTTCTTGATAGATAGGTAGAAGGATAGATGGGTGTTAGCTACAAAGGTAGATAAATAGAGAGATGGACTGACAACAAAAGGATGCTAGAATAATAGTAAAGATTGACAGATTGACTTCAAAGTTGTAAAGCTTTATTCTTTCTTCTGTAGATCAATATATCGGTTGATGTTTTTCATCCTGAAGAGAAAAGGATGTTTATAAACTTCATACAACAGCACTTCAGAAGCTGCTGAAGAGAATAATAAAATCCATAGCTTTGTGTTGTAGAACTGAGGCATCTGAATTGTTCAGATAAAGTTCAGATAAGCATCTGAATGTCAAGTGCATCTTCCAACCTGTTGCAATGTACCAATCTCTACTGCATCTGTGATATGATGTGATGTGTGGTTTGCTTTCAGCACTGAATAATTTCTCTGCACTGTGTTCTTTGTCACTGACGAGTTATTTCTTCTCTGGTTTGCTCATATGAAGGAGGCTTTGACATAAAGAAAGCCTAGGAACATCTAGAAAAATAACATAAATTATGCTGTAAATTCAAAATAGATTTGCATTAGCACAGCCTGGGTATGCATAATCCCTTATACACTCAGAAGGGGTGTGTGATATATTTAGCTACGTGAGTTGGTTCATTTTAATTAAAGTGAATGTAGCCTTTTGATCTATGGAATAAACAATCTAACAATAGGAGAAATGCAATCTGTCCAGACATATTTGAGTTATTTTGCAGTAATTGGCTTGGCAGCAGCTTCAGTCACAGATTTCTGTTTCACAGATTGCCCCCAAATGAATAAAGGTTTGCTTTGAAATGTAATTAATATTACGTTCAGCTGCGAGATATTCTCAGGTTGTCAAAGGGATTTGAAGGAGGTAGTTTCAAAAAATTGAAAGAAAAATATAAGTGAAACTGAAAAGTAAATCTAGTCACATTAGTGCACACAAAGTAAACTGGACTGATACAAAATGCCCCTCGCATAAACTAGATATTATCTTCAACCAATCTCATAGGAACAATAAATTTATGCTTTTGCTGAATAATTTATGAGGTATATGTTTATTGACAATGATTGCCTTGTTTTATCTTTTAAACATGAGTGAGTGTGGGGAATATAAGCGCTGTTTTGTTTTCTAATAAAATGGAGCCCATAAACAGTTGTGGAGTCAAGAGCCCTGAATCCAATATCCATTGACAAGAACCTGGGTCCTCATTCACACTGGGTAAGCACTCTATGAGAGAGCTTCCTCCCTTGCCCTTTTACTTAGTATTTTATGACAGAGTCTCACTAATTTGTACAATTGGTTCTCTGTAACCAGACAAGCTTTAAACTTACAATCCTCTTGCCGCCACCTCATAAGCAGCTGGGATTTAAGAGCTACACAAGGAAACTTCCATCAATTGTCCAATGTATTCTATTGGTTAAGGACAGAATGGTAAGAGCCTTTATGCAAATTTCATTGGAATATTAAAATATATTTCCTTCATATATATATATATGTGTATGTGTGTGTGTGTTATGCCTTAATATTAATTATATTTAAAACTTAATTTTGCGTATGTGTACATACATGTGCCTGTATACATATGTGTATACACACACACATACACACAAAACAAGGAGTGTAAGTGGAGGTCTGAGGACAACTAGATGGAATTAATTCTCTTCTTCCACCATGTGGTCACAGAAATAGAACTTAAGCCCCCAGGGCTAAAGGCAAGATCTTTATCTACTGAGTTATCTGGCCAACTCTATCTGGGGTGTTCTAGTGGATAAGATAGACCCATTGAAGACCCTAAGGATAAAAGAACATACGTCTCAAAGGTCTGAAAATATCCTATATAAAATCTCCTGGGTCACAATAGCTTGACAATAAAATGAGATTAATCTTAATTATAATTAGTTGAATCTCCAATATGTTTTTGTCTTCCATTTAATTGGGGAGTTTTAAAATACATTCACTTTTATTAACTTTAAAGGAGTTGACTGTGGCATTTAATATAGATTTAGACAAATTGTTATTCACAAGAACATATGCTTTATCATAAAATAACTTGGTGGATTTCTTTTACATCTGGCTTACTGGCATGACATACACAGGAGCTTTTTTTTTTATATAATCCCTAGAATATCTTTTTAATATTCTAATTCACAAGTAAGTAAAAAGTTAGTTCTTTTCAGGAGACTTTGTGATGAGAAATTATTTCAACATCCCAAATCTACCTTGTTTGTTATCTACAATTAGTCCTACCACTCCATGACATTTATTGTTGTCAGTATGTGACCTTCAATTAGCTCTAACCTATGATACCTAGGGAATTTTATAATCAGCACAAAGATGTTAGGTGAAGATATTTTTAAAGGAAAGAAGAAGGAAAAGACTGGAAATGTAACTTCCTGTATATTCCAAGTCTGCCTCGAAGACCAGCTTTTGAACAAGCTGTTATTTCCCACATGGGAGTGGCCTTGCTACAGTAAAATGCCAGCTTTCATCCATCATAATGTCAGGGCTCATATTAAAATATCTTCAGGGACCTAAGGGAGGGATGGGCAAAAGACAACAAATCAATTTTCAGGCAATTGCTATGCTTTTCAGAAACTAAGCCCTCTGTGATAGTGTTATGGCTATACAAAGGAGGTTATAAATAAGACCCATGCATCAAGGGAGGAAGTAATTTAGAAAAAAGGAAGCTTATCTGACTTTTGTGTGAGCTTGAACATATGGTTAGTGTACAGTGGGTTATTATTCTATACATTCTTACAGAAGAACCACCTCAACAGTGTGGAGAAATGAACTCATGATGGAGTCCTGACCTTGACAAATCTGAAATCCTCATTCCTCTTGATCAGACAAGAAACATCCAAGGTTACTTTGCATTAAAGTTAGTATCTAAACACAAGGAAATCTGGTCATGAATCATTATTTGGTGACCTTGTTAGCACAGAACTAATCTCTGTCTGGAAGTGTGTTCTCTACAGAGGGTGCAAACAAGACAGCCCCACAAAGAGACAAAGAATGTAAATAGCCTTTCAATCTTGAGTTCCTTCCTGATGAAAGAGTTCACTCTAATTTTATGAGACAAACTGCTTCACTCTGAACTTGTCAGTGCTGCCTGCCTCCAGCCTGAAAATGGACTGTCTTCCAAGAACCTAATCATTAGCAAATGAACGATGCTTCTTAAAATTTGTAAGAAGAACTTAGATAAGAATTTGTGAGATAACTTTACACTTGAACAACTGGAGCAAGGATATCAAAGATGTGGGTGGCTTTCTAAATGCAATAAAAATTTTAAATGTAATTATTTATGATGTTTGCATCTCCTTTTAAGAAACTTGTAAATATATAAGAAATCTTTATTTTTCCTAAAATCATAATAAGTCAATATATACCATGAATATATCCTTTTTGGGAACTGGTAAGATAGTTCAGTTAGTTAAAAACTTGTGTAAGCATAGAGACCTGACTGAGTTCAATCCTAAGTATCCATGTGAAAAAGTCACACTTATATGGCACACACTTGTAATCTCAGTGCTAGGGAGATGGATTACTTGGGCTTTCTGTACATGATAGCATTGCAAAAGTTAGAAACAAGACCCCTGTCTTAAAAGACAAAAGGCTGTTTTAGCTATCCTGGGTTTTTTGTTTTTCCATATAAAGTTGATTATTGTTCTCTCAAGATCTGTGAAGAATTTTCTTGGGATTTTAATGGGGATTGCGTTGAATTTATAGATTGCCTTTGATAGAATTGCCATTCTTATTTGTTGATCCTACCCATCCAAGAGCATGGGCGGTCTTTCCATTTTCTGGTGTCCTCTTCAATTTCTTTCTTCAAAGACTTAAAGTTCTTGTCAAATAGATCTTTCACTTCCTTGGTTAGAGTAACCGCAAGATATGCTATTTGTAGCTATCGTAAAAGGTGAATTTTCTCTGAATTCCTTCTCTACTTCTCTGTCCTCTTTGTATAGAAAGGCTACTGTCCTCCTGGATATTGGAAGTAGACAAGATTGCCAGGCAAAAACTGTGAGCTTGGGGTGGGGGTAGGATAGGAGTAAGGGGAGATGGGGAGGGAAAAGTGAGAAGGGGAGGATGGGGAGAGCTTAGGGGAATGGGACAGTTGGGATGGAGGAAGAGTGGATATGGAATCTGGGAAGTATATATCTTAATTAAGGGAGCCATTTGAAAATAGGCAAGAGATTGGACTCTAGAGGGGTTCCCAGGTGTCCAAGGAGATGTCCCCAATTTGCTCCTTGAGCAGCTGAGGAGAAGTGGCCTGAACTGGCCCTTTACTATAGCCACACTGATGATTATCTTGCATATCACCATAGAATCTTCATCTGGTTCTGGATGGAGATAGAGACAGAGACCCACATTGGAGCACTGGACTGAGCTCCCAAGGTCCAAATGAGGAGCAGAAGGAGGGAGAACATGAGCAAGAAAGTCAGGACTGTGAGGGGTGTGCCCATTTACCGAGAAAATGGGACTAATTTAATGGGAGCTCACCAAGGCTAACTGGACTGGGACTGATGAAGCATGTGATCAAACCAGACTCTCTGAACGTGGCTGACAAGGAGGGCTGACTGAGGAGCCAAGGACAATGGCACTGGGTTTTGATTCTACTGCATGTACTGGCTTAGTGGGAACCTAGTCTGTTTGGATCCTCACAGTCCTAGACCTGGATAGATGTGGAAGGAACTTGGACTTCCCACAGGGCAGGGAACCCTGACTGCTCCTTAAACTGCAGACAGAGGGGAAGGGGGGAGGGGAAGGGAAATGGAAGAAGGGGAGGAGGTGAAAATTTGTAAAATTATATAATTTAATAAAAAAGTTAAAAAAATAAAAGACAAAAGGCTACTAATATTCTGAAGAATGAAAACTGAGGATGGACTCTGATTTCTACACACACACACACACACACACACACACACACACACACACACACATGCACACACAGAGACACACAATAACATGCTTTTTTCCAAGCTACTAATATATAAATTTTACCATTTATTTATAAGAAATAAAACATTGAGGGAAAATAGAAGGTATTTGTTCCAAATTTAGTATTATCCAAATTATAACACATTGAAAGGAAGATATATTTTCCTTTCCTAATAATCAAAGAAAATCAGTGCAGACTCATTCCCTGACTGAATAAGTATTATTTGAGACTATATTAGAGGACCTAACGTGACATGCACTTTTGGAAGGAAGGCACATCAAGCAACCAAAAGGCATCAACGTTTTGCAATATTTAGCTCAGATGGAAGGTGTCTCAGTTAGGGTTTCTATTGTTGTGGAGAGACACCACCAACACAGCAACTCTTATAAAGGAAGACATTTATTTGAGATTGTGGCTTACAGTTTAGTGGTTCCGACCATTATCATTAAGGCAGCAAGCATGGTAGCATGAAGGCAGGTGTGGTGCTGGCTACATCTTGATCAGAAGGGAAGGAAGTCACCTGAAACCCTGGGTGGTATTATAAGCACAGGGAACCTCAAAGCCCTCCCCCTAGTGTCACTCTTCCTCCAAGAAGGCCACCTCTCCTAACAGTACCACTCCTTATGAGATCATGGAGGCTATAATAGAAGGAATGGTTCTATTGAACTGTACTAAGAAAACAATGTCCTTTGGACTTTTTAATTAGGTTCTGCCCCATTCAAAGCACAAATTAAGAATGATAAATTATAAGACAGTGGTTTTCACCTTCCTAATAAGGTGACCCTTTAAAATGGTTCCTAAGGTTGTGGTGACCTCAAACATAAAATTATTTTGTTACTTCTTCATAACTAAGATTTCATTACTCTTGTGAATCAAAATGTAAATATCTGATATTCAGGATGTCAGATATGTGACCCCCAAAGAGGTCATGACCCCCAGGTTGAAAAGAGCCGCTCCAAGAGGTCAAGATCAATCACTAGACATGAGCAGAACTGAGTTGAGGTGAAAACCCAGGTAAACTAAATAAAATTAGAATATTGTTATTCATCAGAAAAGAATGCTGCATGCAGCATTAACATTAAATCAAATTTTGTTATGTTTAATTATGTAGTCATTTGTGACTTGATTTTCAATTTTACTTGATTGATGCAATATAATTTTAGTATTGTGAGCAACAGAATAGTTTTACACAGAATATATTTCCTGTATACATTTTAATTATTACCACAATACATTGAGGTATCTAAGTATATGTCTTATTATTGATTTATGATGATGAGGGGTAGCAAAGACTAGAACCATTTTGCAAAACCTTTGATGAACATCGTCTGAACAGATGAAAATGAATGAACTCAAAGAGTCTACTCTCAGTTAATGATTTGTCTAGAACTCATTCATGTTAAACTTTCTATAGGCAGAAGGGAACATAAAGAGTGCTTGTGTTTCCACCACTTTACATATTTACTTTGTGCCTTAGTTTTAAACAGTGGAGATATAAGTCAAGTATCATGACATTGTTTTGTTGGTGTTTTCTAAACATGAGGAACCCTCAAGTTTGTAGAAAATATTGCTTTGCTCTTATAGTTTATCATAATTTTGTATGTATGTATACATATTGTGTGTGTGTGTATGTGTGCATACATGAGTGTATATGTCTATTGAAGACAGAGCCTGGCATTGAGTGTCCTCCTCAATTGTTTTCCTGTACCTACTATTTTTGAAGCACGATTTTTCACTGGAATTGAATCTTGCTGGCTTGACTTGTCTGGCTGTCAGTCACTGAGCCCAGGGACCCTTCTGTCTCAGCCTCCCCAGTGCTGGAATTACAGACAGCTAGCACATGCCTGGCTTTTCTATTAGCACCAGGGCTGCAACGCTGGCTCTCATGCTTGTACAGCAAGCACTTTACTAAGTCATTCCTCCCTCCCCTTTTTTTCTCGTTCTCAGTTAAAAAATTAAATTTTCTTATGCTAATATATTGCTTTTGAATCATATATATACTCATTTGGCAGTTTTTTAACCATTCCAATTCATATTATAACAGGTTCTGGGTCTCTTAATAAGAATATTGACTTTCACTCAGTAACTATAGTAATTCACTAAAGTAAACATTTTATCTACGAAACACAATGAATATTCAAACAATGTAATCTAGCAACTATTCCAGTTTCTGTTACAAATTGTGAAAGTAGAACTCTTAAGTTTAAAGAATGTGGGCAGTGTAACAAAATTAAGAATTGGGGAATGGAAACCAAGTTTCTTTGAGTGAAATGCCAGCTGGTCCAGTTCCTATGAAGCTAGTTTAATGAGATAAGGGTCATATAAAGAATGAGTGTTTATCATAGCGTTGGGGCATCATAGAAGACATGGAAAAAAATATCGCATTGAAAGTGTGTAATAAACTTTGAATAAAGATTGTACTGCGTTGTCACCAATAAATATATTTGATCACTCTTAACAATTTGGCTTCTATTGTTCTTAATCTGTGATTTTTTAAAAAAAATGTATTTCTACAAATTTTGCATTTAGAAGAATGCTTAATAGTTGAACAAATCTCTAAGGTATTTTTTTTATAATAAAAAATGAGACAATAATAATTCCTGGCACAATGATGTGTATAAGAGAAGATGTATGTGTATATATATTCATATGCAGTTTAGCTGTTTTCCTCAGAAGTTGCGTATCTGTTTCGTTTTGTTTTGTTGAAGCACGGTCACTCACAGGCATCTGGGAATCACACAGTAGGCTGTCTGGCCTGTGGGTCCTAGAAATCCCCATGTCTTTCTCAGCAATGGTGGGACAGCACATATGTGTTACCATGTCCAGCTTTTTATGTAGTTGCTAAGGAAATGACTCAGGTCCTCATATATTCAAGGAAAGAGTGACTGAACAGTCTCCCCTGCCCCAAGATCATATAATCCATTTGTTCTCATCTATAAAAAACAAGCAAAAGATATCTACCTGTGTGAAGTCCTGCTAGCCCTTACACAGGTTTAAACATGACTTTATCTGAGAGCATGAAATAATGCCTCCTAACGATACCAGGATATGATTTACTACTAATGTTGTTCTCTGTTAACTATGAGTTATATTCATGACCATTGGAGTGAAAAATGGAATTTGGAATTTCAACTGGGCCTTTCAACTAGGAATCAAATACCCCCAAAATTTAACAGTTCCCCGTACTGTAGACTGAACTGTACCTTATATTTCTCTTTGTAAACATATTGAATTAAAGTTATTTAGGTAGAATATGTATTTTAACAATTGTGGCCTATCAGAAAATGCAACTAAACAATTTAGATGTCAGAGGATCTGGGCTTAGACTTCTTGGATTTTGGCTTTACTGTTGCCTGTGTGTTCTTGGATAATAGTAAATCATTTTTTTCTAAGATTTTTCGAAGTGGAGTCAGCTAAACATTAAAATAGGAAGAAAAGTAAGTATTGACCATGTAGGTGAAACTCAAGCTAAAAGTTTTACTCTAAAGACTTATCAGATGGTTCATGTTTAGCATACCACCAGCTGGAGGCAGTAACAGCAGTGGATGCAACTTCCACGTTATCCCATTTGTGCCATTTAGGAAATGAAAATTTTTAATAAAAAAAAATGAGGAAAAAAATTTAACTTTTTTATTGGGATTTTTTTCTTCAGTCTTCCTTTTCTTTTCTGTTGAGACATCATTTCTTGAAATTTGCTTTCTTTCGTCTTTTCTGAAACATTCTTTCTCTTACCCTCTCTTCTCTATTACTTTTTTTCTTTTATTTAATTTTAAAGTAATATTTTCTCATTTTACATACCAATCCCAGTACTCTTTCCCTCCCCTATTTCTGCTCCCTTCCCCTTCCATCCACCCACCCACTATCCACTCCTTAGAGGGGGAAGGCTTCCTACTAGGCTCCAGCAAAGTCTAGCACATCATTTTGAGGTAGGACCAAGGCCCTCCCCACTATATCTAGGCTGAACAAGGTATCTGTCCAAAGAGAATGGGCTCCAAAAGGGATAAATCCTGGTCTCACTGCCAGTGGCCCCACAAGCTTCCCCTGACTCATAACTGTCACCCACATTCAGAGGGTTTAGTTTGGTCCTATACAAATTCTTCCACTGTCATTCTGGAGTCAGTGAGCCTCCATTAGCTCAGGCCAGATGTTTCTGTAGGTATCCCTGTCATAGTCTTGATCCCTTTGCTCATATTAAGGCTCCTCCCTCTCTTGGACTGGTCTCTGGAAGCTCAGTCCAGTGGTATCTGTGAATCTCTGCATTTGCTTCCACCAGTCGCTGGGTGAATGTTCGATGATGACAGTTAAGGTAGTCATCAATCTGATTGCAGGGGAAGACCAGTTTCAAATACCCCCTCCACTATTGCTCAGGGCCTTATCTGGGTTCACCCTTGTGGATTCCTGAGAATTTCCTTAGTGCCAGGTTTTACTTTAGTCCCATATAGCTCCCTCAATCAAGGCATCTCTTTCCTAGCTCTCCGTCCCAGTCCTTCCCTCATCCTCAGCCATCCCTTTCCCTCACATTGCTCTATTCCCTTGCCTCTTTCATCATCATTCTTGGCTTTTTTGAATTAATTTTCTTGGCTTTCAGTTTTTTTCTCTTCAATCCTGTTTATTCTTGTTTTCTAACTTTTAGTACATCTAAACTATTTAGTTTTTGAAGTACTAACAAGTGCAGTTATTTAAAGGACCTTGGCAGTCTAGGTGGGGGACTCATAATTTTGTAGTGTTAAATATGGGTAATGTCTCCGTAGGCCTACAGTAACTTATTTCTGATTTTCATTCTTCCTCAAATAGAATTCAAGACCTTAAATGTGACAGGCTGTTAGATCAAATAAATACAGATAAGACAAAGTGAAGAACCGATTGTTATATACTGTCCTTTGAATTTCTTACAAGGACCTCCATGCTGATGAAGAAAAGTAATAGCTAGAGAAGAAGTAAGAACTGTAGGCAGAGACTGCTTGCTCATTTCTCGGCTTCCCAGACCCAAAATAAGTATACAAAAACTATATTAGTTAAAACAGTGGTTGGCCAATTAGTTCATGCATGTTTCTAGCTAACTCTTAAAATCTTGGATTAACCATTTAGATTAATCTATGGATCACCACGAGGCTCATGGTTTACTGGTAAGGTTCTCAGGCAAAGAGCATTGTGGGATGATGATAGGGATAGCGAGAGCTCTGCTATTCACCATTATTTGGATCCACGAGGAGACTGAAGAGGAGGTCAGATGCTCTATTAATTATATGGATCTTATATCTGAAGAGGTGAGTTTCTTCCCCAGTTGGAAAACTTGGAGGCCACAAGTGTCTTAATATCATGACTTGGAGGTTTCGCAATATCATGACTGTTAAAGACTGTTAAATAGTAAACAATGAGTTCCTTAATTGGAAGGACAGAAATGACTTGATGACTCATGGAAAACACTGGAACAACTTTAGGAACCAGGAGACAAACAAGGCAGGAGAGAAAAAAACAAGGAGAGGACACATAAAGGGCCTGGGCACTCAGAGGAATCAGGAGTCTATGATGGGGTGAATCACTGAGTGAGCTTTCCATGTTGTGGGCACAAAATGACCTGAGAATCTAAGAAACTGTACATATTGGTGTCAGTCACCAAAGCTCTTAATGGAGCCCAACATCTCAGCTAATGCTGTTGTAGGTGCCATGTTTCCCCAGGATGTCTTCTCACTATAAGAACCCCTGAAATTAGAATTAATTAAAAAAATGGTAGATATCAGAACATTGCTGATTTTGATTAAATATTTAGAAGGGTCTGCATTATGTATCTAGCCATCATTCTGAAGAGTAGTAATGGGAATCCATACAGTGGGAATCACAAGATTCGACTATTATAAATGCTAGTTCCAAACCATAGTCCACTTTGTAAAATTTGGCCAATGTACTACTAAACTATCTCTGAATGTTAGTGAAAAATTTTCATGTATTCTCTTATTTGAGAAAGAAGACACATCAAGAGTTATATAAGGGCAAGTGAAACATTCTTGGTGTACTAAGTTATATGCCCAGCCTGTTTAGGAAATAACTACAGTATAATAAAATGCATAGAAGCAGCTCAGACACATGAATAATGAGTTGTTGAAATCAATAGATAAGTAAAAATTCAATCTTTTATTGGAACATTTTAAAATATCTTGACTATATATTATTTTAGAGTTTTCTATGTTTTCTCTTTTATTTCTTTGAGGTTTTTAATGTTTAGGATTTTTTTCTTCCATTCTTCAGATTATAGGTCCTTCTACAGCTTAGCAACTCTTCTATCACTGAGCTATACCACCAACCTAAAAATATTTCAATGAATTAATTCATTTTGTAAGGAAGTTATAACTTAAAATGTATGATAGCATGGGTAATATTTTATAAAATAAAAACAACATAGATTTTCTATTCCCAAATTCTCTTTTTAAATCATATATCATTTATTATAATGCTTCTGTTAGGTATATTCCGATCTGAGTTTGGAATGTTCATGTAAATGTAAATTTTTGTGAAAGCCAGAAGAGGTCAGTGGATCCCCTGGAGCTGATGTGGCAGTCAGTTATGAGCCATTTCAAATGAGTGCTGGGAACCAAACCTGGGTACTCTGAATCAGCATCAGGTTCTCTTCACTGCTGAGTCATCTCTCCTGACTCAATTCCAAAATAATCTTATTCTTATTGGTACATAAATATTTTATATACTTCTCTGAAACCAGTAGCCTTTGTTTTCTGTTGCATAATTCATTGCAGTTTTAAAATAGTTTGAATTTACATCTTCATATTTTGCCATATGAGAGACACTCTGTATCTTACAAATGTTGAAAGAAATGATTTCAGCTTTGTATGAAATTGCTGGTTGTAACCATTCCAATAGACTGTAAAAGCATTTAAGTCTCCATGTTGAGCACATTCATCAGAATTTTCATATATGCATTGCAAAAGTATTCTATTTATACAATCTTGTCATCTTTAACTATGAGTCAAATGTAGAAAAGATAGATTCGTGCAATATTTGAATGTGGTTTTCTTCAGTATTAACTATGTATTTGTTGCTGTAATAATGTGCATTTAGGAGAAGGTGTTTTATCATTGAGAATATGGCAGTTTTTCTCGCTGTATTGAAGATCTCCTTTCCAAGCAATCTAATATCTTGCAATCTAATATTCTGAAAATGCAGAGATTCATGCAAATGCACAGATCACAATCTACATAGAGAACGCAAAGGTTTCCTATGAAAACTTCCTATGGACTCTTCACCGACAGTCCTCATCAGCTAGTGATTTTTCACAATAAATGCTCATTTATTTGATCCAGATGGAAGGGATGCAAGTATGTTTTGATGTCTTAATTTCTGTATACAAACTGATGTAGGGGGCAGGTTTAATATTTGGAAATACACACATACTGGGAAGTCTCATCGGGAACTGTACTTTAGGATCACTACAGTCTCTCCTACCAGAGAAAAGCAGTCTCTTTGCTCTTCTCAGTTTGAGAGCTACATTGTCTTGCAACCTCAATGACAGTCAGCTCTTTACCTTGTGTTATTAGACAAGAGTCTTTTAGTTTGTCTTTGATGGCACTGCTTCCTTCTCCTTGCAGGTTCCTTCCAGCCTAATTTTATTTATTTCTCCTTCAAAAGATTCATCACATTCATGGGTTAGCCATTTACTTGGCTGTCCATTTTGAAAATATTTTCTGAATTCTATTATCTTTATCATGACTTAGCATGTGTATACAGGAAAGACCCGCTTTTAATTGGTTTTGAGGCTCATCTTTTAAAAATCAGAAGGAGTGGGAAAACAAAACCCTGAACAAAACAGTTTGAATATTTGCTGATTTTAAGCTTAAAATCTTTGCTTGAGAATGGCTCATTTGGTAAGTGTCCAGTACTAGAGAGATGGGAACTGTGGGATCCCTGGTGTTTCTTCACCACCCATTCTGGCCAGCTTCAAGCTCAATAAGAAACTCAGCTTTTTAAAGATGGAGAAACCATTAAGTAATTTCTTTGAACATCAACCATTGGCCTCCATGTAGAAGTACATGTGTATACACCCTTTTCCCCCATACACACAAAGGAAATGTTGACTCTTTACTCTTATACAGAAAACTTTTGTTCTGATAACCTTTGTATTAGAGTGTTCTGTATAGTAGCTCTAAATAAGAGTTAAGACTGATTTTTCACCTCTTCTTCATCCCCATCCAATGTAGTTCCTTGATTTTATTATTTATATCCATTATCTCTAATTGGTTCTTTCTAATATCATTATGAATTTTGACTTGAAGTTTGCCTTGAGATAAGCTTTACAAGTAGGTTTTCAAGAACATATTACATTAAGGCATAAAACTGGATTTTCACTAGAATATAAACTCCCAAGAGAAGGTTTTGGTGCTTGTTTTATTTTTCTATCTCAAGTGCCTTGAAGACGTGCCTATCACATGCTAGTTTTCTAAACAAATATACCATTTTAATAAGCTGTCCAGTTTAAACCAAAATATGGCATGCAAGTTAAATTTATTCTGCTTGTCAAAGTACCAATATATAATATATTCACAAACATATATTTTAGAGAAAATAAAAGTCAGACGCAGGAAATTGCGTGTTTACTATTTATAATTTACAGTCACATTAAGGAGGAGTTGAAAATAAAGAACACTGAACATGCACAAACATTTCTTGGGAATTTGGTTAAAATATGTTGCAAATATAAAGCCAATATTTGCAGCTTGACATAAAAGAGCTGGCCTGCTGTGTCTTTGTACACACATGGCAAGTGACAATGTCCCTTACATTGTGCCTGAAGCTGACTTAGTATAAATAGCAAATCAATTAGAAAGAAATACCTTTTCTTTACCATTCATTACCAGTGACACATTATTTTAAACAAAAACCAAATACCTGCAAACAAGTAGATCCACACTTTGAATGCACTGAGTGGAGGTTATTGGGGTGGAGTGAAGGCATCAAGAAATGTTACTCTCTATGCCAGCTTTTCATAAGGTACTAAATATACTCTTTTGATAGATAATAATAAAAGGAACAGACAAGGGAACCAGAGGAAGAGAGTTGGACAGCAAAACAAGAACTATGGTTTTCAGCACACATGAAGATTCAACTGCTCCAAAGTCATGATACTTGTAACATGGAAAGTTCATGAGGAGATACACACTATCCTGAGTAACCTAAAGCTTGCTGATAGGAAAATACTCTTTCTTTACTGTCTTTTCCATAAGCCTGATCCTCAGTCAGTCAAGCCTTTTTATTTTGATAAACATTTCCATTTTTTGTAGCTTTGGCTGCTTGTGATCAATATTTGTACAGAAAAACTAAATGGAAATTCCGTAAACAGTCACTTTTAATAGTTTAAATTGGCACGGTCTTCAGAATAATAGAATTGGATTTTGTGATTTTGAATCATCAAGTGTACCCATGCTGGATACACTACCTTGCCATTATTCATTAAGTAAGCATCTCTACAGTCATCACATCACCTGTGAATATGTTAAGGGCTTCATATGTGTGCTCAAGAAACATTAACTTTGGTTAATAAGGACTCCAGTATACAAGGTGATGCTGAGAACTTAAATATGCCAAAAAGAATTCATAATTTATTAAAGCTAATCTGTGCTCAATTTATAATTAAAGGTTATCGTAGATTTGTATACAGCGGAAAAGTCAGTGGATTTGGTGTTCTGCAACTTTAGATAGTCACTGTGGCTTTGGGCATTATCTCTTACTGATAAAGGGAGAATTGGGCTATTAAATCCCTCATTTTGAACTTGAACGAGTTTGTTTACATAGTAAATCTCATTTCTACAAACCTATTCCCTGCTAGGACACTGAATTCTTGCTAAGGGTTCCTTTAGGGAGTAATTTATGACTCAAATCTATTCTAGAATTTTGCCAGGATCTTGCTAGAGGGAACTGGGAAGGAAAGTCTTTCAAATATATGGGCTTAATTTCTTATTAAACTTTCCATTATCTGGGTGTTGTGAATTATTTCATTTTTTGCAGCTACTGTGTGTCTTTAGAGAACTCATTGGTGACTGTGTGTGTGTTTAGTCATGTGTGCTTATGCTTCTACTCAGCATGCCCATCACTTTTGAAAAGGCTGAGCTACAGTGGTTACTTCATATTTAAGAGTGTTTTTAAAAGGAAACTAGAAACAGAAATCCATTGTGAGAAAATGCATCCATTTCCGGTGATAGCACATGTTTCTCCCCCACTTACTAAAATTCAGATGCAACAAACACTATCTCAGTCGCTTTCAACCCTGATGCAAAACATTTTGCAAAATTCTTACTTCTCCACTCCACATACAGCCAGCGAAATTAGAATTCTTTATTGTGGAACCTGGGAAACTATTAAAAACAAACACAAGATCAACAACAATATCCTGTGGCAGTGTTAAGCAGTTTCTTAACACTTAACCTGGGTTTCTTGAGAATCATTGGTCAGACTTCAAACTTTGTAATCCATAACTTTCTTTCCATGGAATTGCATTCCAAAAGCTGGTTGACTGAGCAGTTATTTGCACCAGGGAATACATTTTTTCAAATGAATCGTGTAGTACTTGGTGGTTAATTCCCAAGGCCTTTCTACAAAAGCTTAATTAAGCCCAATGTATTTGAATCTTAGTAGTCTGCTAATGGAATTATAGAACTTAATCACCGTGTATAACAATGCTCCCTGCAAAAGAAGAGCCTCCAAATTGTAATGGGAGAAGATGTAGGGAAGAGAACACCAGGCTTCAGCACAGTCCTTGAATTGATGAATTCATGCTCTACTCACCCATTCTATATTCTCTCCCCAATAACTGTAATTGTGTTTCTCTTTGGGGAGTTGGGGAGATCTTGAATGGTTTGTCTGTCACTATCCTGACTTTCTCCTATGAAGTAGGAATTAACCTAGAAATTTCTCCTCCAAATGCCATAACTGTATCATCTTAAGAAGAAATCATATCCTTTGGCTGCAGAGACAAGATGTTGTTCCCATTGTTTTCTGTGTATGTACCACTCTCCAAGGGCTTCAGTGCTGTTGTTGCTCTTGACAATATCTTCCCCTACAACCTTCCATTCTGCCTCGGACAGTTTACTGCTGGCAGTGCACACCACACAGTTAAAATCGCACTGTCTTTTCTCACTTTCCCCATCTATATTGTCTTCACTAATGTTCTAGAAGTACAAAGCCATTTGTCTTTCAAAATTGTGTGCATCTGAAAATGAAATGGGGTAGGCTAAATGTTTGAAATAAGGCAACAGAAATTCATTAGAACAACCCTAAAGGAAAAAGAATATTTGGTGCCCTCAAAAGTAGTCCTTTGGGTACTCCTAAGATACAAACAAAATTAAATTGCATCTCATTGGAGGGTGATTTATGAGCTAGAGGTTGTGGCGTCAGTAGATGTGAGATTCGAACTCCAGACACAATGATCAAGTGGCTTGTAAAGTTCATCTGGGAATGAAAGTCTGAGAACAGTGCGACACCGACGACACTATCAGGGATTTTAAGAAAATGATAGTGACCCAAACTGGAGCCTTTTGGGGTAAGACAACTCTTAAAAAGTGGTACACGGTATTTAAGACCCATGTGTCTCTCAGAGATTATGAAATCCATTATAGAATGAATCCAGAGCTTTATTACCAATAGAGGGGAATTTCTTCCCTTCGCTCTGCCTTGCCTTTTTCTCCCATCCTCATTAGACACTGGTATAGAAGCCTATTTATTTTACAGTTCACATGAGAAACAAACTTTGATGCTGAAAGAAAGAAAGCAAGGAAGAAGGATGGAAGGAAGGAAAGACGAAAAGACAGAAAAAAAACAGAAAAAGAAAAAAAACAGAAAGAAAGAAAGAAAGAAAGAAAGAAAGAAAGAAAGAAAGAAAGAAAGAATTTTCCCATGCAGGATAGTAGGGAGGCAGAGCAAGGTCTTTTGCTACAGTCAGTGATAATAATACACGAAAGGTCAGAGAGGAAACAGAATCATAATAAAGTCATCTTTTCCACCCAAATATCACTCTATCCCAGCAGCACCAGGCTGAAGTGATGTTCAATGATAAGATGACAGGCATTACTCATAAGCCCAGGGCATGAGTGGGAAGAGGGAGAGCCCATCCTAGGTTAATATAATGAGGAAAACAGAAAGAAGAAATATTCAGAAGAGACAGCAGATTTAAGAAGAAAAATCACCATATTATTGAAAATAAAACACCTCTTTTAAAGAAGAGGGGAAATTTCTTTTGTAAATGATAAAAGTGGGAGTTAGGTAAATAAAAATATGCTGTTCATTTAAGCACAGAGTTTAAAAGGAAATATATCAAACTGACATCTGGAAACTTGAATTATTTTAACTCTTTATCCAAAAGCGCTAACATTTAGTCAGCTGAGTCATTTCTGCTCCTTGTTCTCCAGATGTCTTCCCTTGTTCTTTCCTTCCAATTGTATACATATGGTTGGCATCTAGTTATTCAAACCAAGATGGCAATGATGAGTGTCCTCATTTGAGCTGGCAGAGAGTCCATCTTTACTTATGTGAACATCTGTTGGAGGACATTTCTATCCATTTCAACATTTAAAAAAAAGATGGAAACAAGAAGATAGGAAATCAGCACGTGAAATGTCAGCCCTGTGACTCATAGAGGTTTTGGATTTATTTATTTATGCATCTAGAGACTCTCACTCACCGGACACTCATTTGATTTTCTGTGTAGGGATTTTGTATGTCTCTTGATTGTGAGCAGGCTTACAATGTGTCCAGTGTAATATTTCATAGTTTTAATTTCTTTTGGTTTGATTACATAAACTAATACTCAGTTTGCTCCCGGGGGAACATTTGAAACTTGACTGATTTATTTCTTTCCCCCTTGGAGTTTAATTTCTGTCACAATACTCTCAGTTTTCTAAGCTATCCAACAACCATACCAAATTTTGGCTTGTGAAAATATTATTAATATTTAAAGCAACTACGTAGTTTTATTTAACATTATTTGAAATATTCTGTCTTAAATCTCCAAAAGAATTTCCACAATAAATATTATATCAGCTTATTAACTTTCTGTTAAAAATGTGCCAAACTTGTTTCAAGAATCCAATACATTAAAAACAATATTCAACTATTGCATGGTATTAAACCTATCCAACTTGATAAACACTTTAAACTTTAAAAATTTTTCTAGGTCATCTTGTGGTTGATGGTGTTTGGAAATGTGACCCCCAATTATGAACCATTGACAGCTAAGCAGATTCCTAAGGTAGGATGTTTTCTGTCACAAACAAAGGAGGTTCAGTCCCCTTGATAGTCACTAAATCCTTCCAGGAGTGACAATATTCCCACATTTTAAGAAAATAGTACTGCCAAGATGAACCTGAACAACAGGCCTCACCAAGCTTCCTCTCATGAGGTCATAGCCTCTTATCATCCATTCTCACTTCTTCAGGATTATAAAGATTTCTTCAAGCCTAACAAACAAATCGGGTTTAGCTATAGCATTGAGATCTTGTTCCTTGTGAAAGAGCTCCTATCATATGAAAGATGTTCTCAAAAAAATTTCATGTTTTCTCTTAGTAATACGCTTTTCATTATAGGGATCTCTGCTTTAAACTTGAGGTGCATAAAAACAAAACATATTTCACTATCATGGTAATCTAAAAATAGCAAGCTTTGTTTCACTGAAAAAGCAACTGAATCTGAAAAGGTTTCCAGTACTCTTTCAAAGATTAATAATTGTACAATTATAAAGTCCTAAGTGGCAGAATTAAGAATTTTCAATTACTTTTACTCTTACTTTTTCTGACTCTAGAGTCATGGTCTTAGATCCTTCACCCTTTCCTTGGCTACTGACATATTTTATAATGTTAATAACTGTACTTATGTCTCTCATAGATTTGAAAAAGTATTAGACAGATAACCATTCAACCTGTAGCTAATGATGGGAGGCTTGCCATGGTCTTTTGATTTACTGTTATCCTAAGTTTTTGAGACATGTTGTCCCTGAATTTGCAATCTTCCCACCTCAGTCTCCTAAAACCTGGGATGAGGGTGTATGCTAGTTTGTCCAGAGTTGTGGCATTCTCTATTGGTGCTTTCAGGAAGAACTTTCTTGAACACAATTCTGAATATGCTATCTGACTTTCCACCATTGCTGGAGGATGGTTAAACTTGTTAAAAAGGCTTCCACGATGGCAGTAAACATGCCCTCTGGCCATTTATTTGTTTCCCATCCTTATTTTCTCGGTGCAATGGAAACAGCAACATAGAAGGGTGTCATAAACTTCCCATGTCCGTCTCTTTTATACAAGCTTATCACTGCTTGGAATCTATTCTTCTCATCAGTGTGCCAATACCTAAATATCTCTTGCTCATCCTTCCTGTCTACATTCACATTTATGTCTTCTGGAGGAGAAAAGGGGGAAACATGGTACCAGACAAGTTCCAATAATTCTCTCTTACAGCACTGTGACAGAATAAGAAACAGTAACAACTTAAGGGAGAAAATGCTTGCTTTGTTTTATGGTTTCAAAGGGATTTCAACTCATCTGGGAAGAGAGACATGAGTATGTTCGTGGATGTGGGAACAAAATAGAGTTGCTCACGGTGGGGGCCACATCATATAGTAGAGCATAAGATAAGAAGCAAAGACAGCCATAAGCCTCAGGGTCCCCCCATAGTGATCTATGCCTATCATCCAGGCTCAGCCGTCTCTTATAACATGGCACAAGCTAGGGACCAGTGCTCAAGTGCATGAGACTATGGGATATCTTACAGGTGCAAAGGATACCATGTACAGCAGATAAAGTATCAGTGGCAGATTTTAACCCAAATTCTGTCATAAGTCAGTGAAGTATAATCAATAAATAATATCTGACATAAGCAAATTAATATCATTGAGTCAGGGTGGTAATGATGAATACATTCATGAAAGAATAATTAGAGTTTAGACTATGTAACAGACGATGCAAAGGAGTTTTGAGAAATCTGAGATGTTTTCCTTTTTCTTTTTAAAAATTGTTTTGAAATTTTATTTTATGAGCATGAGTGTTTTGGCTGTGTGTATGTCTGTGTACTATGTACATTCCTGGCTCCTAAAGAAACCAGACGACAGATTTGGGTCTCATGGAACTGTTGGTAAAGACAGCTATGAGCTACCATATTGGTGCTAGGAATCAAACCTAAGTCTTCTGAAAGATCAGTCAGTGCTTTTAAGTGCCCAGCTTCCTCTCCAGCCACATTGTGACATTTCAACAGAAAACTGAGTGGGATTGTATTGTCTCTGTTAATGGAAATGAAGTTAATGGCAGAGAGAATGACATCAATTGCATCTTGTAATCAGTGAATGGACCGCAGTTCCATTAAGAGAGAGGAATCTCTAAAAGGCAGCCAGATTGTGACCGTTTGAAGTGGTGACTCAGGGAGTAATAATGCGTCTCATTTTCGATATGTCAAGTTTGGAGTGTTTTTTAAATAACCAAGAGCACCACAGCTACATTATTGAACATATGGTCTCAGCATAAATGGGAGGACAGGGATGAAAATTATGAACATGAGAGGCATCTGTGTATAGATAGTAATTGAATCCAATGATGTAAAAATGCCTCAAAGGTAGAAGATGAAAAGAGGAAATGAGGGGCCGGGGACCATGGATAGAAGCATGCAGATATTGAATAGATGAGGCGAAGATGAAGGTTTACAAAGAAATTTTTATATGGCTGTTCAAAATCATTGGATGAAATAAAAGGTAGAACATGTTAGGTAAGGAAACCAAAATAATTTGTGGGTTCCAAAGAATAATTCACAATGTCACTTGATCCTAACAAGCCAGGTAAAATGAACAATGAATTTACCTTCCCAGGTAAAAGGAAGTTGGAAAACAGGATCATAAGCAGTGTGTTTCATAATCTGCATTTCCTGTGCATTAAATATTTCAGAAGATATGTCCTTGTTGTAAATTTTTTCTGGAAGAGTTTTAGAGTGATTTATAAAATGCATTCCATACTGTTAAACACTTAGTTTGATTCTAACTTTTTTTTATTGCCTTATAAACAATCCTATAATGAGCACCATTGTAGCTGTGTCTTTGTGGAAGTTATTATGCCCCTGGGCTACATTTCTAAAAGTGTAATTGCTAGGTTAAAAGTTCTTCTGTTTTTCAAATATAGAATTATCACTGGAGTTGTATTTCTAAGACTGTCTGTGGTTAAAGTTGCCAAAAAAATCCTTACAAGTCTACTCCCTAGGTTATAAAATAAGCTGAAGGTATTATTGTTCTTTTCTGATGACTCATATTTATCTCAGTCAATATCTGCCTATATAACTGGTTAAACTTTGCAAATAGTATAAATCTTTACACATGAAAAGAAGAAATCATTAGCATTCAATAAGTACAAACTATACGCCAGAATATATTTTAGATTGATACAAGGTAAATAGATGATTGATAGATAGATAGATAGATAGATAGATAGATAGATAGATAGATAGAAAGACAGAAAGAAAGAAAGAAAGAAAGAAAGAAAGAAAGAAAGAAAGAAAGAAAGAAAGAAAGAAAGAAAGGTAGGTAGGTAGATAGATAGATAGATAGATAGATAGATAGATAGATAGATAGATAGAAAGATAGGTAGATAAATAGATAGAGATGATAAATAGATAGATGATAGTAGATAGGTGGTATATGATATGCATATACTAATTTCTTTTAAATTCAACCAAGTTCTTGTTAATATCTTTTGTTCTCACCACTTCTCCCTTGATATTGAAGAGACGTTGTAAGACTTAAACTACCTTCTCTCAGAAGACTGGGTGACTCTTCATGCTTAATTTCAAAGGGAAGCTCTCAAGGACCCAAGTCATAGCTCTGCTGACGTCCTGTAGGGATCAATCCAGCTACTATTATACCAAAGTATAGCAGGGAACATGAGGTCTATAGAAGCCCTGAACTCATAAGATATATGTCCAGCTATTCCCAGTAAAATCTAAATGACAGAAGAACTTATAAAAAACTTTATGCTTCATTTCTAATCATCAATGGGCTACTAGAAAATAGAAACTGTACTTTCCTCCAAGAAGAAGCAAAAGTAATGAGTAGAAGAAAGGAGATGAATAAGAGAAATGGAAGAAAGTGAAACAGGGAAGCTCAAATATAATGGGGTTTATTTTGATTCGATAATTAATTGTGCGGAAATGATGCATTGTAGTAGGGAATACAGTAGCATTGTTTTTTAACGGGCGAGTTTGAAAGTCCCATCCGAAGATATATTTCTTTTCCTTGAAGGAGACTACAATATAAAAAGAAAAAGATGTGTCCAAATTGAGTATCCATAGCTAAACTTTCTCTACCTTGGTAGCTATGGCTATGATAATTAACAAAAGAGGCCATTAGCAGAATTTAGTAGAATAAAGACGGGTATGAAAAGTTGGGGTTTTCTGCCAGCCACTTAAAAGTAGGAGACGTTTATAATATCCCTTATCTAAAATGGAAATTGAAAAACATTGCTTTAAATACCACTGTGATAAATTAGATTTCTAGGCCTTTACAATAATTGTTGTATAAAGATTCTGATGTTAGTTGTTCTGAGGTGTGTCTGGGTGATTAATGGCCCAGAAGGCTGCTGTAGCATGCATTTCTCATTTTGGTATAATCAAAACCACCTCGGATACACATTCACATCTTCCTCTTGTCAGGTTTCAAAGATATGAAAGGACTTAATGAACATTCTGAACTCAAGTAAATCATGGGCTCCTTGTTTTTTTTTTTTTTTACAGTCATCACAGAACACAGTGTTTGTCCTATGTTTCTGTGTGGATCACTTTTGATGTAGTGCCCTTTCTTAGCTATTAGCCTTTATTGAGATTTATAGTGGACATTTAGAAGTCAGAGTAAATACAGGATGTTCTTGCTTAGGGCCTTTAAATTGCTTATAAAATAGAATGACATATGTTCTGATCGGATATTTTCTAAATTCATTTCAAGCTAGAAAATGCTAGAATTTTTATTCCCAGCCCTTTGAATTTTTGTGTTGCATTTTAGAGTTTTATGAAAAGTCTAAAATAATTATGTAGTCTAGAAGGATGGCTCAACGGGTAAGTACACTGCTGCACAACCATGGAGACCATGAGTCAGACCCCAAAATAACGTATAAAGTTACGATATTCACGGCAGCAGGAGTTTCTGACACAACCCCAGAGAGGCAGACGTAAATGGATCTCTGAAGTATAAAGATGAGCCAGAAGACTTGTCAAAACAGTGAACGCTAGTATCTATGTATTGATAATGTTGCATAGGTATTTGACCTATACTTTGCAATTCCATCAAAGGAAAAATTTATTGAAGTTTGAATTGCCATTCTTGGATTCAATAAAAAATAAATTACTTGTCTTTGTTCCATGCATTCATCTTGTGAGCATTTGCTAGGAGAAAGAAGATTCTTTATATAGCGGATGGGCTTGATTTGCTTCCAAATAATATTCTGTGACACTGAATTTGGTTTCATAATTTCAAAGGCAGCAGAAATAAGATGAATCTTATCTTCCTGTTCCAAGAAAACTAAATTTGCTAATCCTCTGTGCAACAGAGTTAAATCGAAAGATTCAGAGTTGAAGAAATCATAATTTCAGTGCCTGGAAACACATTTTTTCTGATTTCCTTCTCATTTATATTAGTGGCATTTCAAGTGACCCGAAGTAAGTAATACAAATGCATCATTTCCCTTTAGTAAATGGGCATCCTCTATAGAATGGATATTGTCACTAAGCCTCCCAACAGTTTGTGTAAGTCTTTAATTGTTCAACATTTTCTGCTTGAAGAGTGCTTCAAAAAATTAGATTCATCTTAGAATCAGTTTTGAAAAAAATACTCAAGAATCAGACATATGGGAAATTTCATGGTACTGTTTCATACGCATATTTTATTCTCTTCTACCACCTCATGACTTACCCCTGGGGATCATCTTACATGAAGACATTAGCATTAGCATTAACTCCTAAGTATGGTTCAATTACAAAAGGAATGTCAATCATGAAATCTAAAAATAAAACAGTAATCTGGGGAGCAGTTCTCTATTAAATATGTATCTTGGGCTGAGAATGTAGCACCATTGATAGCACTCAATTAAATATGCATGGAATCCTGGGTCACCTCCCCAACAATGCACATGGCTAGATGTGGGGGCTCATGTTTGAGATCTCAGCACTTGGGAGGTGGAAATTCAGGAACCTTCTCGGCTACATGGTGAGGGAAAGGGTACAAGGACAACTTCTGATTCATGAGATCTTAGAGGAAGAAATGAGGACACAGAGAGGTAGGGTGTTTGGTAACTTCTTTCAAACTATGCCTTTTGAAAGGATAGGGTTATCACTTGTATGTATGTGTGTTGAATATACTTATAAGTATCTATGTCTCTTATTTTGAGACAGTCACTCACTGAATCTAAAGCTAGTCTCACTTCAGTAAGCCCCATATATCTTTCTACCAGTTCTACACAGAGCTTGGCTTACTGGAATGCATGTTCAGACACACTGGGCATTTTACATAGGAAATGGGGATTCTTATTCAGGTCCTGTGCTTGTAGACCAAGCAATCTTACTCCTTGTGACTCTCCAATCTCCAATATCACTTTTAGAAATTTATGGCCTTAGAATTTCATGATCTCAAATCATAAAGTGTTTTAGATATGGCAGCAGAAACGTCCAAAGTCAAGGTACAATGGCTCTTGGATCAAAGCAAAGAGACAGCACAGTGGCAGAGCATGCAGTACCCGAGGACCTCCAAATAGCTCCTCTGACTTTTCATACTCCTCAACTTGGCAATGATATTGGTGTTTTCACTGACGTTCTGATAATGAGCCTCCATTTTCCTTACTATCAGAGGGACAATACATTCTTGGTGCTTACTAATTCTTTATACATCTAAAGTTCCTTGTGTCTTTTTACCCTGCCTATTCATCTCACAAGTCATCACAGTCAGATGCAGTGTCATGTCTATAAAATAAATGAATCTCTGTGGGGCTCTGTCATTTTCTCCATCCAATGCCAGGTGAAGGTTCTATGGTGATATGCAAGATATTCATGAGTATGGCAATAGGATCTGGACATTTCTGGCACCCTCTCCTCAGCTGCCCAAGGAACTAGCTGGGGGTGTCTTCCTGGACACCTGGGAACCCCTCTAGAGTCAAGTCTCTGCCAACCCTAGAAGCACCAGATTGAGCTCCCAAGGTCCTGATGAGGAGCAAAAGGAGGGAGATCATGAGCAAGGAAGTCAGGACCGTGAGGAGTGCGTTTACCCATTGAGACGGTGGGACAGAACTAACGGGAGACCACCAAGTCCAGTTGGAATGGGACTGATGGAACAGGAGACCAAACCGGACTCTCTGAATGTGGCTAACGGTGGAGGAGGACTGAGAAACCAAGGACAACGACGATGAGCGTGAACTCTACAGCATGGATGGGCTCACTGTGAGCCTTGTCAGTTTGGTTGCTCACCTTCCTGGACTTAGGAGGAGCTGGGAGGACTTTGGACTTAACATAGTGAAGGGAACCCTGATGGCTCTTTGTCTTGGAGAGGGGCGGAGTAGGGGTATGGGTGGAAGGGAGGGGAGGGAAGGGGGAGGAGGAAGGGAGGAGATGGAAATTTTTAATAAAAAAATGAGAAAAAAAAATAAAATAAAATTGTGTTTATTATGAAAAAAATAAATAAATGAATCTCTCTCTTCAGACTTAGATCTGTCTATCAGGATATCCAGATGGGCCATCTGATCCTCACCTCAAGGCACAGGTGTTATTCCGACTACTTTCCCGTTTCCTACCTAAGGCTTCTATCAGTTGGCCACTGGCTACTGTGGGCTTTTCATCTAACTTGAGATGAAAATAAAATCAAAGACCCTGGAGCCCTAAAGCTTCCTTGGTGTTCTACTATAATTTTTTAGTTATGGGAAAACCCAGTATGGCACATACAGTGTGCAGGGAGTTGAGGAGATTCTTAGTGATTTTCGGCATACACGTGTTCTTGCCCTAGTGGTAGACAACTCACAGATCGCTGTATCTTCAGCTTCAGAGGAACGGACATTTTCATTTGACCTTCATGAACACTTACTGCCTTCCATACACACACTCCTACAATACGCATACAACACTCCAATATATACATAATTTAAAAAGTCAACATGGAAAACATATAAACAGTCAGTATATGTGAAGGACTTCTTGAACACCTGTGCTGTTGAATTCACCACCATTGCTGTCCTCAGTGCATAGGAACTTTCAAGGAGTCCCTGCAATAACTTCCCCACTGAACTTTTGCTTTACCTTCCTTTATAATTCAACTCTAGGGTCAGAACAAGGGCAAGGAAAAGGCTCTGTAATGAAGAATACTTGTGTCATTTGCCACTAACCACCTCTCATCCTACAGACCCAGTTTGTTACTCAAGAGCACAAGGACATAGGTCACCATTCTCTTCCCTATAGCCCCACCTGTACCCCTTCTATTTTGTTTTGTCTATTTCAACTCTACAAAAATTTGTGTTCACAATTTGCCCCACTTTTCTTCCCCCAAACATGTATGCTCTTTTCTGGGTAAGGAATATTCTCTTTATATTTTCACCCACCAGGGGAAACCAAACATCTTCCCTATAATCATTTTTCTTGCTCAAAAATAGCTACCTCTGCTTTGTGCTCTCCTTCTGCTGGCATTTATTAGTGTACTTACCTTGTGACTCTGGAATTTTTAAAAATGATATCTCTCTAGAGACTTGTCTATTGAGAATCTATTTCCTATGCCTTACCTATGTTTTACACAAAGAACATTTTCTTATGCAGAATAAATGGCCTCCAGGGGTAATGTAACATATCTGCAGCCTTGTCCCTTCACCCAGGTATCCAAGATAGAATTTCTGAAGACGAGTGCCACCAGTGTCCCTAGGGACATTTGTGGACTGGCTCGTTAAAAATGTATATATCACTTGTGTACTTTCGATAGAGAAATTTTGTTGTAATAGTTACCCCTGTTTACTGTTAATTTTTATCAAATTTTTCTCTTTTGCAAATAAACAAACAAAAAACAAAGGAGTAGGATAGCTATGAGTGACTCGATTCACACTTCCCTTTTGAAGATGCGTGCCTCAGGAGGTCCTTGCCCAGAGGGTCTACAAGATCATTTTCTTTTGTTTTCTTTGGGGGGGGGCGGTTACAAGCATGGAGGGTGGACATGGGGAGACTGGAAAATGAATGGAATTGGGGTGTATGATGTGAAATTCTCAAAAAAAATCAATAAAAAATGTTGAGGAAAAAGATGTGTGCCTCACTGTTAGGTCATGGTTTTCGGCGAGGAAAGGCAAAGAGACTGCAGTGGACATAGTGGTCTTTGCATTGCTAGGAAGCAATACACCTCTACCCAAAGGAGACTTTTCAGCCCTGAGGGCCTTATTTAGATTTTAAACCTGAACAATTAAAGAATAAATCCCCCCGTGACCTGAGTTAGGGACAAGAACAATGGTTCCAATACAGCAATCAATTGGGACCAGAAGACTAACACAGAGCGATCTTTTAAGCAACAGCCACATACACATACAACAACCCTTGCAGGAGCTGCTGACGACATAAGCATCTGAGCAGTTTTCCTCAAGAGAATGCATGCGATAAGTCCTAAGTGTAATAGGGAAGTTGCCTTTGAACTACTTATTAGATTTTTCTTTTTCCTTAAAAGCCCCTTAAATTTGATTCGAGGACAAATTTGGCATTTTTTTATTTTAATTTATTTTTAATTACTTAAGTAAAAGAGGATATTTTAGGTATTTTTCAGCTCCGTTAAACATCAGCTCTGACTGGAAAAAAAAAGTGTAGGCCTAGGTGGGGTGTTGATTAATGGTGCTAAGAACACTTTGTGTAGGATTTTATGCTAATTACCCTTTATACCCTCACCCGTGTCAATTTTAACAATCTAAATTAGCATTTTCTCCAAGGACTCAGAAATGTGAGAATTGGGAAATTGGCTCAGTAAGCTGAGTTAGCAGTGAGAAAATTGAGATGTTCTATATTTCTGTATTAACATCTGCTGCTTGTTCAAAGCATGATCCTTTCAAAATGATGAAGATATTGGGGGAGAAAATGAAAAACAATGGAACAAGTACCGCATAATTCATAGTTTTTTTTTTTTTAAAATGTAGTATTTGACATCAACATCAACCATCCTATGTAATAATATCTGGAATAATGGAATTTTGGATACATAATGTTTAAAATTCATCACATTATTTTGGTGTAAATATTGTAGCTTGTTTGTGATTTTAATACCTGTATAACAGAACAAGCACTCAAAGATACCTGTTTATGAAAAATATCAAGCAAAATCCCAATAAAATTAACTTTCATTTTACTTATTTCTGAAGTAGTTCCAAACACAGGCCATTTCCAGATGATTCTTTGTAAAATGAAATGTCAAATATCTTCAAGAAGAAAGATTTATGGTAGATGCCTAGCTCACAAAGGGGGTTGGAGGTTTAAGATATTTAAAAATCAGATGTATAGGCTGGAGAGATAGTTCAATGGTTAAGAACACTTCTTGCTATTCTGGAGGACCCCAGTTCACTTCCCAGTACTCAAGTCAGCTGCTTGCAACTACAAGTCCAGGAATCCCATGAGCTTTCCTGGCCTTCTGGACACCTGCACATATAAAGTGAACACTAGCTAACAAGAATGCACACATAAGGAAATATATATTGAATTCATCAGTTGTGTCCAAGCATACAGGTACACAGCTGTACTAATATTCTCAGGAAGACTACAAAGAGATAACAAGTTGGTTACTTATCTGGTCTGCTCAGTGGTAGAGTCCATGAAATATGGAGGAAAGCCCTAGATTTAGCCCTCATCAACACACCCCAAAAGATTATAACATGGAGGTTATAAACCGCACAAGAACTGTTCTTGTGATATTGTTGTGTCTGTGTATACGTATGTGCATGTGTGAGTGTGTGTGTGTGTGTCTGTATGTGCGTGTTCATATGGGGTAGGTACATACATTGTGAAGGCTCAAGGACAAACTTGGATGTATTTTTGAGATGTTATCCAAGAACACATCCTGGAACTTTATGAGTAAAACCACATGGGCTACATAGAAAGCCCCAGGGATCTATGCGTCTCTGCCTCCCCAGTATTAGATTTCAAATGTAGTGTACCACACACCATTCTTGGCTTTTTAAAAATGTGGGTCCTCCCATAAACTCAGGCCTCATGTTTGCAGAGCAAACCCTTCACTGGGTTATTTCCTGAACTTTTATCTATCATATTAACAATTTCTTGTAGTTGCTAAACTGCCCAGCTTCTTGTCAGCATGCTTCCTGAGTGCTAAGATGTCAACAGTACTACTACCTACTACATATTTTAATAAAGGCAAATTTTTTTTCAACATCAGATAAAATCTCAGTTGCTGTAGAGTCAAGGTGCAGCCGAGTTTGTCAAACACCCATTTCCGTAAAACTAAGCATCTGATGGAATGATTGTGAATTCACAGTTGCACAGTGTTAAATTTCTTTGAATTCTTTCCTAAATCCAAAATAAACCCCGTTAAGAGCAGAATCCATACGTAGGTTGACTTGGGTTAATAATTAGGTATTCTATTCCCCCAGCCTGCTAGGGATGACATCTCTAGAAACAACACTTCCATCTGTCCTCCAATGACAAGGTGGGGAGACAACAGGAGAAAAGCTGCTGTCCTAACGACTAAAGTCAGGATGCTGTGGAGGGCTAGAAGTAGGACCAGGTCACAGGGAGTTTCTTGGAGCACTCATTGGCTACTCAGAAGGCTGAAGATGGGATCTGCATACAAATGAGATCCTGGCGCGCAGCAGGTGCACAACAGCTGTCTCCCGACACTGCAGCCCCTTCTCAGCAGACCAGCTTGCTACTCCACTTCTTAGCAGCACCCTCCATGTCTGCAACATTTTTCATCCTGCCAACCACAGTGAGATTTTTATAAGACAACTGGGACTGGGAAACCTTTGGTCATGTAAAAGCAGTGAATTCAAGAACATTTTGTTTTTGTTGTTTATGCTTTTTTCATGTGGTGTGTGTGTGTGTGCCTGTGTGTGTCTCATGCATGTGCATGTGTATACTGTTTACCCATGTGAGCACATATCTGTGGAGGCTGAAGTTGAACTAGGCTTCGTCTGTGCTCACTCTCTACTTTATTTACTGAGGCATAGTTTCACCCTGAGCTCAGACCTTGCCAGCTCTAATGAGCCTAGCTAAGCAACGTGCCCCAGGGATCGTCTCTCTCCATTTCTTCAGTAGTGGGATTATAGGTGGCCACCACACCTTTTCAGCTTTTAAGTGGGTTCTAGAGCTCCCAAACCCAGCCCTTCTTCATGTGTAATGCACTTCCTCTATCCATTGAGTAATTCCCCTCGTCCTCCAGACCAAGTTCACAGGCACGTGTAAGTGTGTGGCAGCAGCTGGAACATTGATAGCCACACTTCTGTGGTGCTAGAGCCACAAGCTCAGTCCCTATCTCTTTTTCACCTGGACTTATTCAAATATTGGCCATTTCTCAAAGTTGTTCAGTCCTTAAAATGAGTCCTAGATTGTTATCAGACTCGGTGGCACTTTTGAGGCCATTCTTGTAGCAGCATATTTTATCTAATTTATGTTCTAGCCCTAATTTTCAGCTTCTATTTTTATTGCAGTTCACCACCAAATGAATGTCTGGTAGACATTTTATCATGTATTTTAGAAATTAGAGTATTATACAGCACATTAATCCCACAATTCCTCACAAAATTTCTGATGGATTTAACAAATTTTATAATATTCTGACAACATGTGCTACTAATCTCAATGCTGCTATTAACCAAACAAAGTAGAATGACCTTCTCCATGCAATTTGAAATCAACACGAAAATTACAAAATCTTACCTTTTCCAAATGGTATTCACATTGCAAAAGTGTCTATAGAGAAAATTATTTGAATAACTCTCATGATAATATATTAAATTTCTTAATTCAAAGTGTTTATATTTAATGCTGATAACATGATCCATCATAAGGTCATAGGTTATTTTAACTATTTCTGTGAGTGGAAAAGGGTGTATACTTTATTTAATTGTATTCCTAATGAGCCAGGGGTGTGGTAGTTTAAATGTATTTGGCCACCGTAATCCCATAGGAGTAGTACTGTCAGCAGGTGTGGCTTTGCTGGTGTAGGTATGGGGTTTTTTTTTTTTTTTTTGGACAAAATGTGTCACTGTGGGGGCAGGCTTTGAGGTTTCCTATACTGAGTGTTTTAGTCAACAACCCATGTCTACCTGCATGCCACCGTGCTCTCCGCCACGATGATAATAGACTCCCCTCTGAACTGTAAGCAGCCACCCCAATTAAACATTTGCCTTATAAGAGTGTCCATGGTCAACGTGTTCTTTCACAGCGACAGAAGCCTAACTAAAACAAAGAGCTCCGAATCAGGCAAAAACAGAATCAAATCAAGAGTATGTTGTTCTGTTTAGTAGCTTGTGAGCTGGAGTCAGACTCAGTCTCTCATAGCTTCGCTCTCATTGTGTGTCATTTGAGCCTTGTGCTTCAATGTTTAAATGGAATACTTGGAATGTAAAGAAACTGTAAAATGGCCAGTGTAGTTCTTGACACAATGAAAGCGCTCACAAGTGCACTCTCTTCTTGGAGACATTCTCTCGTGTCCATGCATGCCTGCCCCTGTTTCCGGTAACAATTTTCAGGTGAGGCAAACAAAACTTCCTTTTTCTATTTTTCAGGAAATGGTTGATTTTTCTGTACAGTACCCACTTTAGGTACAACATCCAGACTCTTATTTCAATACATTTACTGTCCTGATGCTTCTTGACACTGTTTGGACCTGGAACAAATATTTTCCACTCTGGCTCTGATTTCTGAAGCCTCCTGCTCTTCTTCCCACCTTTCCTTTAGCAACTCAAGCCCAAGTGTTTGACAGGAATGGTGCAATGATACTAACCATGGCTTTATTTCCCCTAAATCTAATTAGAAATGAATCCTTTGAACCACACTTGCAAATCACTTCCATGCATTTCTTCTCTTGGCTTCTGTAGTTACTGTCTTTCTAGACAAGGAACTTGGCTTCACCAACTGCCATCTACATTAACCCAGTCCCTGTCATCTCAAGAAGAGTCTAATCAAGCTGACCTTCGTATGTAACAAAGATAACTATGTTCCTCCTTGGCTTTAATTCATTTATTGATACTTGTATTTGTTTACTTGTGTGTGTGAGTACACATATGTACACCACAGCATGGATGCAGTGGTTCCAGGACAATTTTTGGTGTCTGTTCTGTCCTCCAAATTTTAAATTTTCTTTTGAGGCAGACTCTCCTGCTATTTCTTTTGTGTCACTGCATACTCCGGGCTGGATGGGTTAGGATCTGCAGGCTGATTCTTCCACCTTCCAGCTCATTCTAGAAATGCAGGGATCACAGATGCACAGCTCTGCACCCACCAGTTAATGTAGTCTCTGGGGATGAAGCAAATCGTCTTGCTTACCAAGTGAGCACATTTTACCTACTGAACTATTTCTTCAGACTTTAATTCAATTTTAAAAATCTACCTTGTTTTGGGTATTTACTGAGAGCCCAAATTCCCACTCCACAATGCATTTTGTTCATGTATTTTGCTTTGCTGGGAAAGTGAATTCTCCTCCTCAGTCTTTGGAATTCTTATATGTATTTAAAGATAGTTCAGCTCCTCTGAAGAACTGTTGAGGGTACTCCCAAGGAAGAATTCAGCTCTTTGGAATCTGGCATTTCACAACGATAAGCCATTAGGAATAAATGCACCTCCCAAAAAATATAAAATAAAATTACTGTGAGAAATGAGAGCTTCTTGCAGAAGTATCTGCTCCTGAAGCCATTTTGTTTTCTCAGAACCTGTCACATAGTAGGGACTGCTAATGGAAAGAAGCGGTGAATGGCAGAATGAATGAATGAATTAACTTGGTAACTCTCAGTCTCAGTGAACTGGAACACAGAAAAGGGACCATATGTGACGTCATCCCTCTTTCCTTGTTGCTTAAGGTCTGCTGGGTATCCCGTAGCAGTAAGTCTGGCCCCTGTCCATTCTTAAATTAAAATAAAGAAGGCTTCTAGCCAAACCTGACTTTAATCTTTAAAATCTGTCTTCAGAATAAACTTTTGCCCTTTCTTGAAGCCAGAAAATCTTCAATCATGTTGCTTTTATTTTGAGGAAGAATTGTTCTATCATTTTTCATATGTAAAGATTTCAAAAGTGCAAGAGAGTCTTACTAGAAATTTGAGCATAGACGTGAAGGGGAATTTACAAAGAAAAAATTCCCTAAGTAAATAACAAAATAAAACTGAATTCTGCTATCCCATTTTAGCCATCAGAAATTAATTCTGAAAGATACTAAACAGACTGATACCTGTTCCGTGTCTAATGACCTGAAAAGATGCTGAGGAATGACTGTGTTACTTACTGTGGCACATACATTTAATGAGGAAAAGTTGCACATATCCAAACCACACATCCCGTCAGTTTAGATTAATTTAAACTCTATTCAGAACTGCACAAAATGTTGCCTTTATTGCCTTCATTGGAACATTTGCACATCTGAAGTCAAAGCTATTTCTTGCAAGCTCAATCTTTATTAAATATATCTGATTTATGTTCTGCAGGCTTGAAAAAGGTCAAATTAATTTCTTCGTAGTTTCTCTTTGTGCTGGCATCTGTTATGCAGCATGGTACTGCTGTTACAAATAAGGCTTCCCCCCAAGTAACAACATGGTGTCTTAAATTATATTCAGCCTCGTAAAAGATTCCAGATCATTCTAATCAGCTTCTTGGCTCTGCTAAGCTGCATATGCCCTCTTTTGAAATTTGTTCTAATATATCTTTATAATTCAAAGGCTTGTGCATCAGAAGTTGATTTATAAGAAAGAGATTCATATAACAGCACAGAAAGCTATATATTCATAATGGAGATAAAGAAATGGCAAGGACAATCTGCTCAGATCATACAATGAATATCTGTAGAAAACTAGTTGCTTTGTAATTTTTTTCAGTTGCCTGTACCTGTTTGCTGTAACCCACCATTTTTGCCAAAATCATTGTATATTTTTAAAGAATGAACAAATAAGCCAGTCCTCCCGCAGCAGCAGGGGTGGTACACGCCTCTAATCCCAGCACTTGAAAGGAAGCAGCAGGTGGATCTCTATGAGCTCGAGGCCAGACTGGTCTATAGGGTGAGTTCCAGGACAGTGAAGGACATATAAAGAATGTCTCAAAAATAAATAAATAAAACCCCCAAATCTTTTGTGGATAAGCTGCCTATGTTACTAATGGGAAGATACCCACAGAGGGAGTAGACTGCGAACTTGGGGAAGTTGCCCATGGCCCCAGATATGAGGTTGCCAGGGTTAGAAGGCACAAGAAGGTCATAAGGAAGGGGAGGAGGGGCCTAAAGAGTTAGCTCAAACTATCTTCTGAATAATATTGTTATTCTGAAAGGCTCTTTGCTGTAGTTGTGTCTTTTTTACATTATATTTTTCTGTCAGCTATTTCATTAATGTATGTAAATATGTAAATAAATTTCCTTATCTTTCAGAAGCTTCATCATCAGCTTACAAACATTCTAGTTTCTGGGTTTTTTCTCTCTTTTTTTGTTCAGGAATGTGCTTTTGTGCTTAGGGAATATGTTCAAATTTAATATTCTTTTCAAATTCTTTCATCATAATTATTTATTTGTATGTTGGTGTTGTGTGTGTGTAAATGCCACTCTTTATTGTGGGGTCAGATGACAACTTCAGGAATCAAAACTTTCCATTCACTATGTGTTTCCCAGTACTGAAGTTCAGGCATCAATCAAGCCTGCTCCTGAGTTTCCTTGTAATTTTTTAAATATGCTACCAAAACAAATAAAAAGTGTTAACTATAGATATTCAGTTCTAGATCCTGACTAATAAAATAATGATTTCATCACGTATATTCCTTATTGTTTGTTTTTGACAGAATTCGTACTTACTTGTTTCACAAGACAGTATCACTAGGCTAGCCTGGAATGTCCCTAGTCTATGGCTCAGACTTGGCTATCCCCTGCCTCATCCTCCCACAGTATAAGGATTATAGACATGAGCTATAATATCTGGCTTTTTGATAATTCTTTAACTGACAGTTTTAAAGTCTATTGTTTCTGTATCCACACAGAAATTAATGGAAATTAAAAATGAATAGTGAAACTTAGCAAATACCTATCCATAATCATTGCAATAGCACATTTTTTTCTTAGTTGCAAAGGAAAACAACAAATTATCAGTATGTACGTTTATGAAAAATAGAAAAGAGAGAAATTTTTGCATATATAGAGGTCTAATGAACTTTGCCACCTAATGGATAAAGGAATGAGGGTGGTTGAGAAGGCTTTCTATTAATCAATTAATCAGTACCAATGAGATTCCTATATCTTGATCAAAATTATGGAATATTTAGCCAGGTGGTGGTGGTTCACCCCTTTACTTCCAGTACGTGGGAGGCAGAGGCAGCAAAACTCTGTGAGTTTGAGGCCAGTCTGGTGTACAAGAGCTAGTTCCAGGACTATCAGGACTATTACACAGAGAAATCCTGTCTCTTAAAAACCAATTATGGAATATTGGACTAGGGAGTTAATCCTATAATTTTTGATGGGAAAATTAGAAATAAAAATATATTAGACAATCCAATGAAAAAATAATATGCATTTACTCATGTGCAAATGAATATGAATATTACTTTTTATTACCTACATCCCAAGAATTATCACGTTTAAAAGATAGTAATCAAAGGGTGAGAGAAGTGGTTCATGAGTAAAGGGGCTTACCTCAAAACCTGAGGACCAAAGTACAGTCTCCAGGTCTTACAGGGTAGGAGAAGAAACCAGCTCCACCAAGTTTTCCTCCAACTTCCACATGCATGCTTTGGCAAGGGCGCAGAAGTGTGCATGCATACACACACACACACACACACACACACACACATACACACATGCATGCAAATATATTTCAAATTGAAAAATAATTAAAAATAAAGAGTTGATAGAGAATTTAAGTTTATTGTGAATTACTTGAACCTGAATGAAGATTAAAACGACTGACTTTATGGTTGGAAATTAATTGCAGCATTATCTAACTTCCTTTTTAACCCTCCTGATTAACCCGCCCCCCAATTAGTTTTCAAGTGAAGTGGTAAGAAATAAAAATAAAGAGTAGAAGCACATGAAAGCTTAGCAGCGTAAAACTTGCATTAACGTGTGAAACCAAGAGCCAAATATGAAAATGCACAAATACTAACAAAAGATATCCAGTCCAGCATCACAGCAATGCTCTAAATGCTGGATTGTTTTGGAGGTAAAATTTTGATTGTAATGCATTTTTGTCTTAAAAGACTTTGTAAGAATATGATGTAATATAATTTAACACTTGAGTGTTAAATTAGTTTCCTAGAAAGAAACTTTGTCATTGTGTTGGGCACTTTGAGCCATTCACAATTATTTTCATGCCCCACAGACACTATAAACCAGACAAGGTAATTTTCGCTGCCACTTGTCCAAAGCCTCATGTAATTTGCTACCACTGCCTAAGCCTCCATTTCCTCCTAATAATGGGGCCTTAATCCTGGCCTTTGCAAGGACAGTGCAAGTTATTTCTGATGCTTAAAGCACCACTTCAGAGAAGATTCTAGAGGAGAAAGAGGCACTGCAATGGTACTTGTATGCTGTTCACATGACACTATGCAGTCTTTCTCGGCCAGGTTCTACAGGATACTGTAGTTTGTGGCTTAGAGTGTTTTCCAAATCTTCTTACTGCTCAGCTTTCTCAGAAATGTGCTTTTCTGTTTACACATCTACACTGCCTAACTTACAAACCCAGATAGCAGAAAATGTGGACATGAGCTTTGGAGACAAACGAAGAAGAGAAATAAGAAGGTGGTGATTCCAAAGCTGATAGAGTGTAAGAACAGGCTTTGAGGGTACTCATAGATAACTGAATTTTGTTCCACAAGCTAAAGTATTTTCAAAATAAGACACTTCTTGAATTAATATTAATTGCACTTTAACAATCATCTGCCCAGTAGCCAAATTTGTTATATTCCCTTTTAGTGTTAACAATGTCCTCATGATAATGGCCAGATCATAGGGAAACAACACAACTTAGACATGGGAAGGGGGTAATTTCCAGTTGATCATGCTTTTTATTGAAACTAATTTATTTTTAATACTTTTAGAACATTTAGCTTTAGAAGCCTTTATAGCTGGGTGGTGGTGGCACACACTTCTAATCTTAGCACTCAGGAGCCAGAGGTATGTGAATTTCTGTGATTTTGAGGTCTACAGAGCAAGTTCAAGGACAGACAGGGCTGCAATGAGAAACTCTATCTTGAAAAAAGAAAAGAAAATATGAAAAAGAAGCCATTATGTTGGCAGAGGCAGCCCAGACCAGAAATAATCACTCAGAAACTATATTATTTGCACTACTATTTGGCCAATAGCTTAAGCTACTTTTTAGCTAGCTCTTTTATCTCAAATTAATCCATTTCTATTCATCTTTTCATGGACTTACTGGGCAAAGCTCCAGCATGTGTCTCCTCTAATAGCTATATGGCTTCTCACTGAATCTGCCTTCTTTCTCCCAGCATTCAGTTTAGTTTTCCCCACCTAGCTTTATTCTGCCCTGTTGCAGACCAAAACAGTTTCCTTATTCATTAACCAATAAAAGCAATACATATACAGAAGGACTTCACACAACATTTCCCCTGAAAGGAAGGTTTTAGCTTTAATACAGCAAGATTACATATAACAAAACAGGTATCAAAAAGGATTACATTTACAATATTTATATCTATTTTACCTTTTATCATAACTAAGGAAAATTATATCTATTCTTCAACTCCATCAAAGTCTCCAGAGGGATATAATATTACCTAAGAAAACAGGAAGTAACTTCCAAAACTCTAGAATTGACAGAGACATCTTGCTGCCTGGACAGTCACCCAAAGTTCTTCCGTATGAGTGGAACATCCATCTTCAGCCTACAGGCCCATAGTATCTGGTAGACTTTTCAATAAGCAGGAAATTTCAAAGATAATTCCATCTATATTGGTAGTTTATCAGTCACTTTCTTCTGTGTCCTGAAGAGTGTCTGGCAGGCTCTTTTATGAAGCAGGAACCCAAAAGGACAGTCTCACCTTTAGGCAAGTTCAGCAGTAATTTTTCTATGGGTCCTGCATATCCAGTTCACACAGCATAACATCAATCAGTCCAGGCAAGAGCAGTTTCTTACCCAAATGGCTAACCAACTCCATAAAAAGCCTCTTTAAAGCCCATCATCCTCTTGAAGTAGATTGGTACTGCCAGAAGCAGATGTGTCTCATTGTAATGAAAAGACCTAAGTTCTTAAAACATTTTAAATGCTATATTCTGAAGGTCTTTGAAAGATTTGAAGAATCCCTATCCACCTGAAATATCTTTGTACATCTAGAAAACCTAACTAAACTGATTATAAGCTTGACTCTTATAGATGACTATTAATTAATTTGTATTTCTTTTTTTTTTTTTGATTTTTCGAGACAGGGTTTCTCTGTGGCTTTGGAGTCTGTCCTGGAACTAGCTCTTGTAGACCAGGCTGGCCTTGAACTCACAGAGATCCACCAGCTTCTGCCTCCCTAGTGCTGGGATTAAAGGCATGCGCCACCACTGCCCGGCTAATTTGTATTTCTTAATTATACATTCCATTTTAATTGAGTTGATATACATAGTACTTTAATCAAAAGCAGAAATATATATATATCAAAATTGACCTAAAATTTGTGTCAATAATCCAAGATCCATACAAATGCAAAGTATTTGTTTCTATAGCATGTGCCCCTTACTTGTAAATAAACATTTACGAAAAATCATTTAGGGAACTTTGGAGTAGTTCTCTCCAAACCGCTTCCTGCTTTTTGTTGGATGAAGTATTTTCTTTTGGGAGGTTCACGAAGAACTTTAAGGGATCTTGTTACATCAAACCACATTAGTCTGGAAAGAATCCACAGATTCTCATCCTCTGTGGAAACAAAAGTAGAACCTCTTTTTCAAAACAGCATATCCTTAGACCAAAATTTTGAAAGATTCCTTTACAGTATATATGTTGGTTTAGCTTAGCAGCCTGTATAAGAAAATGTCTCTCTGTACTTAGCTCATTCACAGTCAAAAAAATTTAAAGAAAACACAATAATATACATAATCTATAACCTCTGTGTATATTGCATTTTTATGTGATTCAATTTTCACTACTTCTTTAATCTATGACTATCTGTACTGTGTCTTTTTAAAGACGTCATTTTTTTAACTGTCTGTATTCTTTTTCTTCTCTCTCCTGAGCCTATGTACATTTATCTACCATTGTGACTCATTCAAATTTCTCTTTTATCTGAATGTGTCTTTATAGCCTTATTTTTTGAGTAAGAATGCTTTAAAATGGTAAGCAGTGTGGTTGCGGCTGTCCTGGATGCTGGCTCTGTCTCTTTCAGACTTTTAATATGGCAGAGGTAGTTTACCACTGGCTCTGGGACTGCTGGGTGGTAACTTTCCTCACCACCTCTACTCTGGGTAGCACCATGCAGCTATAAACCCTTTTAACCTGGGTAAAAGCTAAATATGTCAAACTGTGCTGCATGGCCTGGAAATATCTCTATGTATGGTATCAGGAACCTGCCATGCTCTCCTGCCTGTGCATGCCTAGCAGACCAGATCTGGCTTCTTGTCCAGGCCAGGGTGCTGAGTGGCAGGCATGCTTTCAGCTACTTTCCTCCTAACATCGAGTGGACATACAAGTACCTTTATCCTAAGTGTGCGGCTTTCCAAGCTGGTTAGCCCCAGGCATTCTGGGGCCATTCTATTAGCGGAGGCTGCTCATTGGTTTCCCGCTGCCCAGACTTCAAATAATCACTCAGAAATTATATTATTTGTAAGACTCTTTGATCAATAGCTTAAGCATCTTTCTAGCTAGCACTTTTAAATTTTTTTAAAATGTTTTTAAAAGAATTTATTAAACTGCCTCACAGATGTAGTATGGGTAGTCCAACAATAACTGTCTCAGACTGGAGAGGCCAAGAATCCAGTAGTTGTTCAGGCTAAGGGATGTCTCAGCAGTCACAATCAGGCACAGAAATTCTGGAGAATTTCTAGAGAGCTACTCATCTTCAGTCTACCATGAAACCCCAAAAAGGCTGCCTTTCTTTGCTTTATGTTTAAAAACCACTTATAAGTGAGTATATAGGATAATTGTCTTTCTGGGTCTGGGTTACCTCACTCAGTGTGATATTTTCTAGCTCCATCCATTTGCCTGCAAGTTTCAAGATGTCATTATTTTTCTCCACTGTGTAGTCCTCCACTGTGGAAATGTACCACATTATTCTTATCCATTCTTCAATCAAGGGGCATTTAGGTTGTTTCCAGGTTTTGGCTATAACAAACAATGTTGCTATGAATATAGTCAATTCCAGAGAACCTAGACAACAATGGGGACCCTAAGAGAGACATACATGGATCTATCTTCATGGGAAGGATTAAAAATCAAGATCTCATTAGTAAATTGGGAGCATGTGGACCATGGAAGAGGGTTTGAAGGGGAGAGGAGAGGCAGGGAGGGGAGCACAGAAAAATTTATAGCTTAAAAAATCAGCCGGGCGGTGGTGGCGCACGCCTTTAATCCCAGCACTCGGGAGGCAGAGGCAGGCGGATCTCTGTGAGTTCGAGACCAGCTTGGTCTACAAGAGCTAGTTCCAGGACAGGCTCCAAAGCTACAGAGAAACCCTGTCTCGAAAAAACAAAAAAAAAATCAATAACAATTTTAAAAAAGAATAAATTTACCTAAAGAAAAAACGAGAAAGAAATCCCAAAGAAGTAGGTTCTAGTACCACAGAAAGAACGCCTCAGAAGCAGGATAGATGGACTTGCCAGCAAGAGTGAGGGAAAATAGGCGAAACCCAAAAGATTCCTTCTCCCACATCCTTTTATGTGGGCAGACACCAGAACGTGTGGGTCCACTAGAACATTGGGTCTTAATGCTTCAAAATAGTGTGATTTAGAAAATCCCTCTCAGGTGTGCCCAGCAGCTTAGATTTTAGTTGATCTCAGATGCAATTTGACAACCAACATTAGCCATCATGAGTCTTCCTCTGTCTGTAACTTGATACACAGTTACATCTAGTTATGTTATTCTTAGTTTCCAAATGAAAACAGTAACCAGGTCATCACTTTATCAACATGATATAACTATCCCATGTACAACTGGAAGTGCATTATAACTAGCTCTTATATATTAAATTAGCCCACTTCTATTAATCTGTGTATCACCATGTGGCTGTGACTTAATGGGCAAAGCTCCCATGTCTGCCTTCTCTCGCAACTACATAGCGTCTCACTGAATCCACATTCTTGCTTCCAGCATTCAGTTTAGTTTTTTTGCACCTAGTTCTATTCTGCCCTGCTGCAGGCCAAAGCAGCTTCTTTATCCATTAGTCAATAAAAGCAACACATATGCAGAAGGACTTCCTACAATACCTTTACATATGGCTTTAGAAGTTAAATCATGGATGCTCAGAGTATGAAGTCTTCTAATCCTTGATCTAAATTCAAGAACCTTAAAACAGTCACTCCAATTACATTCTTTGCTGGTTTCAATGGACAAAGGATACATGATAAAAATGAACAAATTGCCATTTCATGGGTATGTGGAGCACACATTTTGTCAAATGGAGCAGGGGCTACATTTCCTAGCAGAAATGTTATACATATGAAATGGTTATACATGTTAAACCTCATCAATGATGTTGATTTGGAGATAGCCTGAATGAGAAAAAGACTGAAGGAATGTCATTCAGAAGAAGACAGAAGGAGAACATACCCAGGCTTTATTCAACAGCATTGAAAGCAGAATTAGCATAAAAGGTCCCAGAGTGAATATGAAGACACAAAGGGACAAATTATGGAGCAGTTTGGTCAGAAGTATTGGCTTATATTTATATATTGTGAGAGAAAGAAGTTTTGAAAGGAAAGTGGCCTTAGTCTAATGTACATTAAACAAAAACAACACTTCTGCAGAAGACTGAATAAAGACTAGCATGGAACGGAAGGGAAACAGCCATAGTAGAAAATGCAGACTGTATGGCGAGAGTAGAAACTGTGAAAAGTACAAAGTTGGCAGGAATATATCTTGATGATAGGAAGGATGTAACTTTCTTAAGACTAGATCAGCAGTGGGTTCACGAGCCAAGAAATTAGATATTATGGGTGAGTTCCAGATAATCAGGATTTTTCCTGAGCTCAGGTTAACATGGGAAATGTCTTGAAAACTTTTCCTTCTTGCTATAGAAGAGTCAAGCAGTTAAGAATTCTAGGACAAACTCTGTCACTATCTAGACCTGGGTTGTCCCCATGGAGGTGAGTGACCTGAGACACAGATATCTCTGGCAAGCCTGAGGACAGAGGGGCTCTATCTCTGTAGAGGGACCCCAAAGGGGTTCTCAATCTCAGCTCTGTAGGGAGCAAAGGTGAGGTTGCTGGTCCTATGGGTCCACGGTCAAGACCTATAAGCTACACCATAGTGAAGCAAGAGATAGTTGCATTCTTAATATTTCATTCAGTTATTTATTTTTTTCTTCTCAAACCATGTTACTCAAAGGGATTTTTGAAAACATAAACCCAGGAAGTGTTATAATAAAGTTCTGCATTGGTCTCTCTTAAATGAGTATGGTAACAATAAAGCAGAATGACTCTTTGCATTGCTATTACCCCAAATCATGAAGAGAATGAATAAGAAAAGCACAGAGAAAGTAAACATAGATTCCTCTATCAAAAATAATCTAATTCTTTTGTAATTTTCTTATTGATCAAATTTCACTACTCATTATATCTAATATACAAAATAAAATTATATTATATTTATAAAATAAAATTAAATGTTTCAGATCATTTTATGTTCTTAGACGCTATTGGGATTCTAAGCCCTCACTTTGCTGCTTTCGTATGCACAGATACATACACATGCTTTTGGAAGTGTTAATAGTTTAGTTTATGTCTCCTCCCATGTACAGAATCTATCTTTTTTATTTTTATTTATTTTTGTTTTTTTTAATTTTTCCATTCAAAAAATTTATACTTTCTCCCCTCCTCCCATTCCCCTCCCGGTCCCCCACTCACTCTCCTCCCTCCACCTCCCTCCTTAAGAGAGGGTAGAGAACCCTGCCCTGTGGGAAGTCCAAGCCCCCCCCCCCCACATCCAGTCCTAGGAAGCTTTGCATCCAAATAGACAAATAGACTAGGGTCCCAAAAAGCCAGTACATGCAGTAGAAACAAGTCCCAGTGCCTTCATCAATGGATTCTCAGACAGCCCCCATTGTCAGCCACATTCAGAGAGTCTGGTTTGATCGCATGCTCATTCAGTCCTGGTTCAGCTGGCTTTGGTGAGCTCCCATTAGAACAGGCACTCTGCCTTAGCGGGTAGACCAACCCCTCACAGTCCAGACTTCCTTGCTCATCTTCTCCCTCCTTCTGCTCTTCAACTGGACCTTGCTCAGTCTGTTGCTCTGATGAGGGACTTTGTCTCTATCTCCATCCGTCGCCAGACAAAGACTCTATGGTGATATTTGAGATAATCATCAGTGTAATAGTGGGGCTAGACCAGTTCAAGCATCCACTACTCTGCTGCCCAAGGACCTAGTTGCGGACATCCCCATGGACACCTGGTATCCCCTCTAGAGCCAAGTCTCTTGTCAACCCTAAAAATGGCTCCTTTAATGTAGATATCTTCTTCCCTGCTCCTCTATATCCGCCCTTCCTCTATCTCCACCCTCCCACACCCCCAAGCACTCTCCAGTCTTTCCTTTTTCCCTTCTAAGTCAACACTTGGCTATCCTTTTTTTTTCTTTTTTATGTCTAATATCTGCTTATGAGTGGGTACATACCATGTACTTTCTGGGTCTGGGTTACCTTATTCAGCATGGTAATCATAGAACCTTCATCCAGTAACTGATAGAAGCAGATGCAGAGATCCACAGCTAATCACTGGGCCAAGGTCTCAGAGTAGGGATTATAAGAGCAAAGGTGTCAAGATCAAGGGGAGGAAATGCACAGAGACACCTGACCCCAGCTAGTGGGAGCTCACTGACTCTGCACTGATAGTTGGGGAATCTGCATAGAACTGAGGTAGGCCCTCTGATTGTGGGTGACAGTTCTATGGCTTGGGCAGTGTAGGGGGGTCACTGGCATTGGGACCAGGATTTATCCCCAGTGCATGAATTGGCTTTTGGGGGCCCATTCCTTATGGAGGGATACATTGCTCAGCCTTGATTCAGGAGGGAGGGGCTTGGTCCGAACTCAATTTTATATGCCAGACTTTGTTGTCTCCCCATAGGAGGCCTTACCCTCTCTGGGGAATGAATGGAGATTTTATTTTTTTTTTTTTTTTTTTTTTTTTTTTTTTTTTTTGTCGAGGGGAATGTGGGAGAGAAACAGAAGGAGGGGAGGGAGGGGATACTGTGGTTGGTATGTAAAATGAAAAATAAACTTTAAATAAACAAATTTTAAAATGAGAACATTAAATTTGACCTTGCATAGAGTTCACAGATTCATTTCATTATCATTATGGTGAAGCACATGACCACCTGCAGGCAGATTTGGTGTTGAACAGGTAACTGAGAATCCTAATTCTTGTAGGCAACAGGAAATCTGCTGACTGTCACACTGATTGGTTACTTCAGCCAGAAAGCAGCTCTCCAACACATGAGTCATTTGGTAGAACACTTCCTATCCCAAACCATTAAAACAGGTTTCAGTATAGCAAGGGCTGTAAAATCATTCAGTGCTTTATTAGTTACTTGTAATTTTTTTCTGTGACAGAATAACTGACAGACAACTAAATCAAGCAAGGGTTTGGTTTGGTTCACGTTCCGGGGTTCAGTAAATCATAGTGGAGAAGTCATGGCAGCAGAAGTTTGAGGCAGTTGGCTGCACTGCATTCTCAGTCAGGAAGCAAACAGTGAGGAATACCTATCCTCAGCAGTATCTGTGTGTTTATTCAGTCTGGGGCCCCAGCCCAAGGTTTGGAGCCGCTCACTCTCAGGGTGGGTCTTCCCACCTCAAAAACCTAATCTAGGTAATCCCTCACAGGCATGTGTAGAGAATAATTTAATCTAGATAACCCTGCACAGGCATGTGTAGAGAATAATTTAATCTAGATAACCCTGCACAGGCATGTGTAGAGAATAATTTAATCTAGATAACCCCTCATAGGCATGTGTAGAGAATAATTTAATCTAGATAACCCCTCACAGGCATGTGTAGAGAATAATTTAATCTAGATAACCCCTCACAGGCATGTGTAGAGAATAATTTAATCTAGATAACCCTTCACAAGCATGTGTAGAGAATAATTTAATCAAGATAACCCTGCACAGGCATGTGTAGAGAATAATTTAATCTAGATAATCCCGCACAGGCATGTGTAGAGAATAATTTAATCTAGATAACCCCTCACAGGCATCCTAGAAGATAACCTAATCTAGATAATCCCTACAGGCAACCTAGAGGAAACCTAATCTAGATAATCCCTCACATGTGTGGCAATGACTTGGCTCTTGGATGATTCTTGAATCAAGTCCAATTGACAATCAAAGAAAGCTATCGCTAAATGATCATTACATTTTTGATTACTTAACAAGTGCACAGTCCTCTTTAAATGTTAGCCTAGTATCTACAAGTTTCCACTCCTTTATATTTAAGGATTTGATTTTCCCTAAAAGGAGATGAGGTTGGGTTTGAAAATTGAGTGAGTGATACTTGAAGGGTTAGGCACAGGGCACAGGCAGGGTAAATCTGCAATCAGTGGTTGTTCTTCCTAACTACCCCCCGACCATTTGTTGACCTGATACTCTCACACATTTATTCAATGCAGGCTATGGAACATGCCTCTTACCACAAAGGCTGAGACATTTCAATTTTGAAGTTCTCAAACAGAAGTATTGCTGGATTCTGAACTTATTTGTTCACATGTATTCTTGCTTATTTACTTTAATAGGCCAAAGTTAACAACCACGGCTAATGGGATATCAAGCCAATAAAAAAAATGAATGAGACACTTAGGCAATTTTTCAAGTTAGAGCATTTTAGTAAGCGAGCAATTGACATTTTGAAATGCACTGGGTTAGACAGGGGCTCTCTTTTTTGTTATTGTTGTACACTCCCAAATGCCCACACTTAAGAAAACCTCATACATTTTATTGTGAGCTTGCTTTAAGTTACCTCTAAGCAGAGTTTCTTCTACAGAACCAGTTTGAAAGATATTTCCAGGTTTGGAGCTTTTATTTCTTTGTTTTGTTTTTTTTTCCTGGTGTACTTTTTTCCATTTTATTGAGTTATACATTTTTCTCTGCTCCCCTACCTTTATCTCCCTTCCCCTTCTACCCTCTCCCATGGTCCCCATGCTCCCGGTTTACTCAAAAGATCTTGTCTTTTTCTACTTTCCATGTACATTAGATCCATGCATGTCTCTCTTAGTGTTCTTATTGTTGTCTAGGTTCTCTGGGATTGTGAATTGTAGACTTGTTTTCTTTGTTTTATGCCTAAAAGCCACCTATGAGTGATTACATATTATATTTGTCTTTTCGGGTCTATTTGCTTGTTTTTAAATTTAACTAATTTTTCAGTATTAACACAAGATAAGACAATTTTCAGAAAATTCTGTAAAAGCAGTCACTGACATTTTGCCATGACCACTTCATTTGTTAGTTTGAACCAATTTTTATCCTTCTTAGACAAGTCAGATAAAATCATAGAAGAGGTGAACAGGCATCACAGCTAACATTTCTCACAGGAACATTTCAACTTGGTCAAAACTGGAGAGTTACAACTCTTAAAATAATGAGAAATATACCTTAAGGAGTTAAAGATACTACTATCTGAAGATTTTTTTTACCACAATTCGTGGTTTTAGAAGGTACATTTTGATGAAGTATATTCACTTATTTCTAAAGATAGATGACAAGTAGAATGGAATTCTTCTGTATTGCCTGTGTTCCATTTTTCTAAAATCTAACTGAAGCTCCAACTGCCGTGTTCTGGGGCTCCCTTATGGTATTTTGTTTTTTAAGAAAATAGAAGGCTGTCTGCATTCTCCTAAAATGTACTCAATGTCTCCATCCTTGTAAGCACATGTTGGGGAGTTCATCTTTTTTGTCTTTGCCTCACTATGCAGAGGTTAAAGCAAGGTTGACTCTTGAATAGCCTGTGATCAACCTGTAGTCATGTAAAAATGATGACTGGAGGCCTTTTGATCTAAAGTTCTCAAAGTGCCTACAAAAACTGCTTTACGTTTCTGTTCTCCTCCAGTGATCCAGATACAGCGTGGGCTTTAGAAAGTGCAGGCAGTGATTCAGAGGGAAGTGCAGGAGGGAAATCTTAAAGTTCCTTTTATAGGACGTTTTAAAATGAAGGTATAATTTGTATCCATAGAAATGCTCTCATATTAAGTGTGGCATTTGATTAGTTTTGACAAATGCATGTACTTGTGTTACCCACACACCTCTGAAGGTGTCCATTAATCCCATCACTCTAGAGAACTCCCCTGTGCCCATTTCCAGTCAAATGGGATCTCCTCCCAGGCAAAGTTATATAACCACAGAGGTGTTTGGTCTCGGTTCATATCCTAAAGAAATGGACTCTTAGTCTCTGTGTCCATGGTTCTTGCTTTTCTACTGACCCAGCAGAATGCTTTTCTGATTTGTGACCGTGATTCTGAGTGCTAAAAGTTGCATTGGATGCTATTGAATCACATCTCACATGGCACACATTTTTCATGTCTCTTTCTTTGCTATATTTGTATTCAACTAGGATTTTTATTGTTTGATTTTAGATTTTTTCCTTTTGTTTTTTGTTCCTATTTTCTCTCTTAGATCCTTCAATGAGAGAATTGAAGATTTATGCTACTTTGTTTTACCTTTATACTTGATATCTTCTATGGGTTTTTGAAATAATTAAGCATTTTTAATATGTCACAAAAGTAATAAGTGTAACTGTCCTATAGCTCTCTTCAATCATAATATCATTACATAACTTTATTATCTGAATATTCACAAGATTCCTTCATATCTTCCTAAACCATTTTACTAATTTGTGTAGGTGCATGTGCCTAGAGCAATGTAACAATACAAATAGAGATAACCTGACACATTCAGTGTGTAAAGTTCCCACCAAGATTCTTTGTACTAATCCTTAATGCTCACAATTCTCTTTTCCCTCTGTCCCTACTCTTGATGACCACAGCTGTATTTTCAATCTTTAGACTTTTTAATCTCAATAATTTTGTATACATTAAGTCAAATAATACAGAGTTTTTAAGTTGGATTTTTAAATGTGATTTAATCCATTAATTTCCAGCTATAAAGCTATGCTGTCAGTAGTCAAATTGGGTAGCGTTCCACAGTGTGTATTATAGTTCCTTTATCCATTCATTCAACTAATATACTCTTTTATCTCTGGTCTACTGAAATCCTAAGCCTATTTGCTTTCTTTGCTCAATATTTCACAAATATTTTCTGCATTTTTTCCTGTTTTATGATTAGGGTTTTAAAATTCAGGAAGTAGAACTTGAAATGAGCTTTTCCCCATTCAGTTACAAGGTGACAAATACAAATGACTTTACTGTCTTTTTGCTTATACCATTCTTCTTAATTTTAGAGATTTCGGTAGAGATAAAAAAGTTGCTTTTTAAAATGTATTATGGTTTATCTCCAAAGGATATTTCACTAAATTAAAGGTAAGAATCTTAGTGTATGCTTCCCATTGCTAATCTGCCAGACCTTATACTTTTTCACCAGTAATCCAGCCCCTCCTTTGTCCATGGTTTCAGTTCATCATTTCTAAGAGTGCCCTGAGAATACACTCCAAAAACTATTTTGACAAGCGGCATGAGAGAGTTAACTAACATTGCTTTTACTATAGTGAGTTGGTTAAGATGTTTTAATTAATTTTATTATTACTTTTGATTTTCTTTTACTGAACTACTTTAAAAATTTAAACCTTATGACAAATATGTACTGGAAAATGTAGTATAAATGGGGTTCATGACCATCCCTGATTTTAAGAGTGGAAGCCTTGAAATGTCCTCTTTTCACATACAATAGGGCTTTATATTCTACATTCTGCAAGCATTATAGCACACACAATGCATAGCATTGACCTTATTTTAGTCAGTGGTCATCTGAAGAGTAGCTATAGGCTAATATATATATATATATAATATATTATATATATATATATATATATATATATATATATATATATATGGATGGAAGGTTATCCACTGATAAGAGAAATGTTTTAGTTCTTCAATGTTTTCCAGCGTCTTTGTTTATTCTCATGTTTGCATTCTACAATGTAAGTCCAAGAACTACCCTGCTCCTGTGTCTGTGAAGTTACAAAGGATTATTTTAAAATCTTGTATAATTGATGTCTGTAGTAGATAAATTCAGTTTTGTCTGTTCAAAAGTAATCTTTATATTGCCTTTATATGGAGGACAGTTTTTCTGTAGAATTATACATTATATAGAAATCCACATCAAAAGCTCCTTTTCCTCCTTTAAGTGTGTGTTTCATTGTCTTCTGACCTTATTGATTCTGGTGAGAAGTCAGCTGTCAATTTCATTGCAGTTTCCCAGGATGAAACTGTCTTGAAGACCATTGTCCTCAGGTCTCAGAAATTTGACTATGGTTTGTCGAGCAATGTCCCCTTTGTATTTTACCCAGGTTCTTTTTCTAAAAAATTCAAACACTTAAGTAATTAAAATAAATTATTTGTTATTTTATCTTCAAATAACTTTTCTATTTATTTCTTAATTTTAATTTTTTAAAAAGTAAACAAACTCTGCCTCCCGAGTGCTGGGATTAAAGGCGGCGGATCACTGAGTTCGAGGCCAGCCTGGTCTACAAGAGCTAGTTCCAGGACAGGCTCTAGAAACTACAGGGAAACCCTGTCTCGAAAAACAAACAAACAAACAAACAAAAACAAAAAAACAAAAAACAAAAAGTAAACAAACTATTTCTTTCATTTTGCATACCAATCCCAGTTCCCACTCCCACCCCTCTTCCCATTCCCTCCACCTCAACCCCCCCCTAACTGCCACACCCCCATCCACTCCTCAGAGAGAGTAAGGCACCTTGCTTTGGGGAAGGTTCAAGGCCCTCCCTACTATATCTAGGCTGGGAATGGTATACATCCAAAGAGGATAGGTTACCAAAAAGCCAGTACAAGCAGTAGGAATAAATCCTGTCGCTATTGCTGGTTGCCCCACAGTCTGCCCAAGCCATACAACTGTCACCCACATTCAGAGGGTCAAGTTTGGTCCTATGCTGGTTTCCTCCCTGGTCCATTGGAGTTGGTTAGTTCCCACTAGCTCAGGCCCAAAGTCCAGCTGAAGAGTGGCAGGAATGAGAATATGAACAGAGAGGTCTTGTATATTTTCTATCTCTCCTTTTTGTTTGTTTGTTTGTTTGTTTGTTTTTTGAGCCTTGGAATCTTGTCCTGGAATTACTCTGTAGCCCAAGCTGACCTAGAACTGATAGAGATCTGCCTACCTCTCCCTACCAAGTGGTGGGATTAAAGGCTTGTGCCACCACCACCCAGACTCCTCTGGTATCTTAATAACAAGCAGGAGAAACTTTGAATTTCTTCTTCAGATTCTGGATGTTTTTGTTCTTCAATTTTGTTTTTCCTTTTATTTTTGATTTTAAGTTACACTGCCTCCTGATTAGGCTAAAGTCATTGCTAGTTCATTGGAGTTCTATAAAGATGCGAACAAATAGGAATATATAACAAAGCACAGCTTCTTCTCCGGTGAACTCAAGAACTCATACCAAGTCAAGTATGAATGGCCATGGCCTGGGAACAACTTACTGTGAATCAAATGCTCATTATATAATCATTTATATGTGATTTTTAAATAGACGTAGAACAAATCAAATCACAAATCAATGCACATACAAAATACATTTAAGGGTAATAACAGTTTTTGGCAGGTTACAGTAATGTTGGGAACTTTTTGCTATAGATTTCATATACTGTGACATTCTCTTTTCAAAATTTTTTTATTTAGTAAAAATTTCTGCCTCCTCCCCGCCTCCCATTTACCCCTCCCTCCCCCACTCTCCCTCCCTCTCTTGTCCAGAGAGCTGTAAGGGTTCCCTGCCCTATGGGAAGTCCAAGTTCCTCCCCCCTCCATCCAGGTCTAAGAAGGTGAGCATCCAAACAGGCCAGGCCCCTCCAAAGCCAGTATGTGTAGTAGGGTCCAAATCCCATGTCATTGTCCTTGGCTTCTCAGCAGCCCTCATTGTCTGCCATGTTCAGGGAGACCAATTTTATCTCGTGTTTTTTCAGTCCCAGTCCAGCTGGGCTTGGTAAGCTCCAAATTGATCAGCCCCACCATCTCAGTGGGTGGGAGCACTCAAGCAGGGAAGCATATATCCTAATTAAGGGAGCCATCTTAGAATTATTAAGAGACTTGACTCTAGAGGGGTTCCCAGGTATCCAGTGATATGCCCCTAGCTATTTCTATGGGCTGAGGAGAGGGAGTCGGAAAAGGCCAGATCCTATAGCCATACTGATGATTATCTTGCATATCTCCATAGAACCCTCATCTGGTGATGGATGGAGCATTAGAGCACCGGACTGAGTACCCAAGGTCCTGACGAGGAGCAGAAGGAGGGAGAACATGAGAAAGAAAGTCAGGACTGTGAGGGAATCTTCATCTGGTGATGGATGGAGATAAAGACAGAGCCACACATTGGTGCACTGAACTGAGAGCCCAAGGTCCAAATGAGAAGCAGAAGGAGGGAAAACATGAGCAAGGAAGTCTGGACTGTGAGGAGTACTGTGACATTCTTTACATTGGTTGATGGAAGCTGATGGTCTACTAAGTTACTACATCACAAAGTTTTTGAGCTAGGTCATATGTAGTGGTTTCTAATACATAGTTATTAAGTAGACACCAAATAGTCCAAGATAATTTTGGCTCTTAATCTAAAATATTCCAACTCTCTATAATCACAAAATAATCAGTCAGGCAGCCTATAGAATCTTCAATAGATGTATACATTATTTTTAGGGTGCTTTAATTGACAATATATAAGAAGAACTTTATTGTGGAAATTGGCTCATTTAAGAAAATCAGACGAATCTTGTGTGTAATACCTACAAAGTTGAGAATGCCATCCATTCTGAAAATAAACTTTGAGAAACAGAGTCCATATGATAAAGCACAGTCTTGAGGACAGGGGAGGTAGCTGGTATAAATTCAGAGTTCAGAAGCCTACAGCCAGGAGCTTGGTATATAAGGGTATCTTGTCCACAAGAGGAAGAGAGAGTTCACATCTCTTCTAGAGCTGTTCTAACCTGGTACTCAAGAGGTTGGATGATAACTTCCCACATTGAATACTGAATCAAATATTAATGTATTTCGCAAACACTAGCTTCTTCCTGGGCATCTCTTAGCCCAGTCAAACAGACACACATAAAATCTACCATTACAGTGCTTAAAATGTTCCTCTCTCTCATCACAGTATTTAAAGCATTTCTCTTGTTTCTTTGTGACAAACACTCTTTTCTGTGTCTGTCTCCAAGGTGTCCGAACCTGCTAACCCAGCATGTATTTGGCTTTTAACTGCTCAGTAAATGTCCAGTTACTTATTCTTACTCAACCTATGGAAGTCGTTACTCTTAATGATAGCTTAGCTAGTTTCTTTTCTAGGAGTGGCTTTTCATTTTCTTTAACGTTTATGCTTGTAATGCTTAGTTTTTAATATATGACTTTGCGGGTTGTCTGATTTATTGTCGGTGTTATATCAATAGTGATATTGCCATTGTACTTTTAGTTTGCCATATTCTTTGCATGCTGCTAGGTTTTATAACATATAGTAAAACTTATATTGATATAAAATCAATCTTCTTTGAATTTATAGAATGTCTTACTGAAATTTGTGTCCAGCATTAGACACCACTGAGTGAGTAACTCAGAGGTGAAGAGTGAGCTGTAGTTCTCAGTGGTTTTTGGAATGAAGGCTGATACTTGACTCCCATAGCATTTTGTTCAAGGGGGGAGTGAACTGTCCTTAAGGACCCACCATTCTGAACTCTTTCCATTATGCACTACAGAGGAAATGACAGTTTATTATTAACCTCAATTTTTAAGTAAACAAGCCTCAAAAATAGTCATATCATCTCTAGCTACACTGCTTTGGTCAGACACCAAACATAGAACCTTGAATCTAACAGGGAGAATGGGTCATTTTGTTATGTCTAGGAAGAGAAAATTTTATGGTAAAAACAATATATTATATAATTTCCTCTGCCAAATTAAACAATTTGTTATTAACAATAATGATGAAATATATTAATTTATTTTTACATCCCAATCACAGTTTCTCCTCCTGCTCTCTCCCTATTCCCTCCTCTTCCTAGCTACCCCCAATCCAATCTGTGTCTGCTTCTATAATCATAAATAATTTTAAAAGGGAAACACCTTTAACAATTAAACTGAGAATCTGTCTATTCTTTACTATTTTAGAACTCAAAGGTTTTGCTTTCAAAGGCTCATTCCTATTCTCTTTTGCCATTTTATCTGTATATGATCACATTTTATACCACAATTGGTACTCCATGTTGTAATATCTAATTTCAGTCTTATTGTCAATAGAGTAGTTCTCTAATTGGGCATTGTAAAAATATTTTCTCTTCTTGTTATTGGAGTCCTAAACCACAGAAGATCTGATTTGAGGAAAATAAATCAAATCTGGCTACTCACTCCTGAAATCAAGGGCTAAAGTAATAATGACAGGCAGAAAAGTGATTTAATCAATATAAATATGTCTCAAAACAAGAGGGTCAAGTGTCACACTCCTGTCTCTGAAGGGATTAACATGAGCTCCAGATTATATAAGAAGCACAGAGGGAAAAGTCTGTATAATCAACCAGCCTTGAGTAACACTGTGGGCAGGTTGATCATCACATCAGTCTCAGACATATTTGAACTTACCAGTAACAATGCAATCACCACTGCTCAGAGAGAGGAACAATTTCTATTTGATGACAAAGAAATTGCTACTTCTCAGGTAGACGTCTCCATTTGATTTTAAGCATGGTTTACCAGATATGTGATCCTAGTTAATTCATGAAATGATTGTCTGGCTTTATACAGGCTTTCTCACAAGGATCTACTATTCCTGCAAGGTTTAAAGCAATGATTGAAGACTTCTAGTCACCACTCCAAGTACCTGAAGGAGGACCTTGTAATGACTGCTGGTTGTACTTCAGTTAAATCTTACCTTCGTGTCTTCAACCTTCAAGAATAGCCAATTGCCACTCACTGCTTCACTACACCTTAAAAGTTGGGAGCCTGTATACAGAATTGAGCAGTCCTCTGACCCAACATCTAAGGAATAAGAAACAGATACAAATAAAAAGAAGAGGCATCAAGCCTTTATCCTGTGTTTAGTTTCCAGTTGGTACATGTGAGCTAAGGTGAAGAGCCAATGCTTTCAACAGAAATGGCCTTGCAATTCATACTGTGTATTGACCTGTTAGTAAAATACATAAATACATAATAAATTTTAAAAGAATTTGGAGTAAAGTCCAATAAGAACTACTCAGCTTATTTTCATTTATTCCGTTGAGATTTTCTCATGTGCCATGCACATGCTTTTGTAATTGGTCTCTTGTCGTGTTCTGTAAGATTAAGATCTTCCTGGTACATCCTCTTTCCTGATACCAATCTGTAATCCAGGGTAATAGATGATTGAAGGAGCACCATTGATCGGTACATAGAAACGAGAGGGTTGCCATGAGTGGCTTTGTCAATGGGTTAAAATAGGATTAATGTTGTTTTCCTTTGTGACCAAATAAAGCATAAATTCTCAGAACACAGGAGCATGCAATTTAGCCTTGCTGAGTTAATCAGAGCATGTCAGGAATATGGATAATTGAAAAATAAATGCATTCACAAGTAAGAAAAATGAGGTAGAAACCAAGGAAAGAGAGAAATGACTCCCAAGTTAAATCCCTTAAAGTAGAAGAGGTTAGAGAACTTACTACAGGTGACTTACATAGAAAGGGTTCAGCCAGGGAAGCAAGACCATGGTAAGAGGAATCCCGTGAAAGAGGCGTTGATGGCCAGGTTCCACCAGGAATGTTTAGGGAATAAGCCTTGCTTTAAGATTCAAAACATTGCACAAACAAGCCAGAAGGAGAACAGGGTGCTGAAGTGCATGCTCTACCTGCAGTCCCTTGTACCTTAGAATACAAGTGGGTTATGGGAAAATCCAGTGTGGTCTAACTCTGCTTGAAGCCTAAGCGTTACCAATAGCTCAAAAAACCTATGCCTAAGAAAGTTTCAAGTTTAGCCAATCAGAAGGCAGGACGTAGATAACATCAAGTATGAGGATGAGTGAGGAAAATCTGAACAAAGCTCCAGTCACAGGCGCTAGAAATGGTGATAGCTACTTCATAACCAAAAGAAAAAGAGGGCTATGCACTGCTACAGGAGTTTCACCAGCAACAACAGAAAGGACATGGCAGGGTACACGCTGGTAGAGTGAAGGTAGAGAAAACAGATTATTGTGACGGGAGAAAGTGTACCCATTGTGGAATTTGTAGGCCACCAAAAACTCTTCCAAGGGTAGAAACTATGTCCTTTATTCTAAAAGTATTTTGTACAGTTTTGATATTGCTATTATCACACCTATTAGTGAGCTAGTAACCAAAGTAACCAAATTTACCTTTTGGACTAAATCAGAAAATAAAGCTGCCCTTGACTAATCTAGTAGACAGATTTTCTTTCTTTCTTTCTTTCTTTCTTTCTTTCTTTCCTTCTTTCTTTCTTTCTTTTTCTTTCTTTCTTTTTCTTTCTTTTTTTTTAAGTTTTTAAATTTGGACAATATCGAGAGTAGATTCAGGTCCTGTCGCTCCTGATCCTACTAGCTTTATTTCTGGTGTCCTGTTAGCGATGGGCTGCTTGATGCAGTTAGGCTCCAGAAGCCTGTCATTGCCTTTTTAATAGGCTTCTGGGTTTGCCTACAGCTTCAGAAGCTGGACGAAAACTGTCATTCAGTTGACATCAGTGGGTTACTTATAGAAAATTGGCTCGGGAAATGCAACCTATATAAAACTCGGCCACTTTATTTTCTCTATGAAGATGTGTTTGCTGAGTAGTATGAGCTGGAAGTCGACAGCCTACTTCCCATTGTATCAGGTTAATGCTCCGTGCTCATGAAGCTGTTAAGCCACAAGGCCCTTAACGCTCAATGCTGGCACGCCCACAGGGGTGACATGACAGCTTCTGTGACTTTGCCCTTGTCACCCTCTTCCATATCTCCCATTCCACGTGCTATTTTACATTCTTTTAGGAGATTAGTTTTTATTTCAACCTTTTCTGAAGGATCAAATTAGGTTTAAAGCTTAACTTGGTGAATCTCTAAGCACAGGTGACACATGCCATATAAATTATTCTTAAGTTGCATGAACTCAATTGGTGGAGTTTCAGAAAGTGATGAAACCTCAGAGGATCCAAAAATCTGTTTTGAAGGAGAAGTGGGATCATCTAGGAAGAAGTAAAAGTAAAGGATTTAAATAGGGATCCGTGGAGCACTGTATACATGTATGAAATTGCAAAAAAGGTTAAAAAAACCATCAGATGTCTTTTCAGTATCAACAATAATATAATGAAAAAACAAATATTAAAGATGTTAAGAAAGAATTAGAATCTTTGGCATACTATTTGTGCCTTTGTATTTTTTCATTGTTTTGAAAAGAAAAAATATACCCCAGAACTTAAACTTCTATGTCTTTAAGTGGGCTCATTGAAATCATAGCTTGAAATATCTACTTTGATTTTTTTTTTGAGAATTGATTAATCATTGTAAAAAATTAAAGATTCCTTTGTTTTTAAAATATTTCTTATTCTAAAATCAAGTATTTTCCCCATGATATACTTGACATCTATTGAGAATGGTGATACATTTATATTCATATTTTGTGTTGGCTACTTCTGGTTTTTAAGAAAAAAATCCTGTTTGGTTATTTAATTGGTACAAATTTGGTTCAATTATAAATATTAAAAGAAAAGAACTAAATTCCTTAGATTACTAAGGATAATTAAATACCTACCCATAGGTTTATGGGGAGTAATAAGAAAATGCCAGAAAAGATTCTTACCCCATTGTTAGTAACCACCTATGACAGATAATACTATTATCAAATTAATATTTAAAAATAAATAAATTCCCTTTTTGACATCATGACCTATACAAAGAATTGCCATTTATTAATATGTAGTTATTACAGTCATCTTGTATTTTCCTACTCTGCATGAGCCATCTCCTGGATGACCTGCAGAAGGACTGCCATAAGGTCTGTTGTAGCTGGGTAGACAGGGATGTGAGGTGTTGACAAAGCCATGCTGTTTTTAACCGTAGTCTTCAACCTGTGTATCACAACCCCTTTGGCAATTTTCTGTCTCCAAAAATATTCCATTAAAATCATCACCATAGCAAAATGAGATCTATGGAACAGCAACAACATAATTATGGTCAGGGATCACCAGACAGGAAGACCTGTATTAATGAATAATTTTTTGGACTTAATGTGTCTATAGGTATGTTGTTAGCTGTCTTGTGGGGGTGAACTTTGAGTTGCTTCAAATATGCAAGGTTCTTTTGTTTCCTCTTTGAGCCTGATGCTTTCCTTAATTTTTCGTTTCACTCGTGGTCATTTGTAGACCTTGTTGAGTGAGCCAAGCGTTTATTTCTTAAACCACTCACTAAAATAAGTAAATAAATCCTTCTTACTAAACTACCTAGCTTAATGGTTGAATAGTGCTTTTCTCCAACCTTTTTTCACTGAGGACATTAGGGATGGGAAACAAAAAGGCACATGTTTGGGTAAGATCTAGTAAGCAGAGAAAGTGAACTACTCTACAGAGGGGCACCTTTTGTTTGATGAAGTAGTGTTATGGTTTGTTTTACTTCCCTGCCAACTTCATACATTTTTAACTTTTTAAAATAAATATCAAAGGTTCCTTTCAGCACCTATTAACATTTTATTCTCTCTGAACTTGCCTTTCACAGCCCCTGCACCCAGAAGTCTTCCTATAGTAACATTCTAATGTTAAGCGTTTTCTTATATTAAAGCAACATTAATTCTACAGAAATTGCTGGTTTACAGTGGAGAAAAAACTATTTCACCAAATAACACTTGTAATGACACTTCTGTAGTTTTCTTTGCATTAAATTTTTCACAAATTGTGAAGGCTAAACAGCCTGATGCAAAGTCATCCTTACTTCTATGTAAGATATTTGATTTTAATTTCAGCAAACTTGTTCAGCAACTTTTAGTTCCTCTGAAGGTTCTTGATGAAAAAACTGACCAACCAACCAATTGAAAAATGCTAACCTAGATAGCCTATCAGGCAGAAGTACTTGCCACACAAGAGAACCTGAACGTGATTCTCAGAACCTTGCATATCACCATAGAACCTTCATCTGGTGATGGATGGAGATAGAGACAGAGACCAACATTGGATCACTGGACTGAGCTCCCAAGGTTCCTAATAAGGAACAGAAGGAGGGAGAACATGAGCAAGGAAGTCAAGACCGCGAGGGGTGCATTCACCCACTGAGATGGTGGGACAGATCTAATGGGAGATCACCAAGGCCAGTTGGACGGATGGAGCATGTGATCAACCGGACTCTTTGAATGTGGCTGATGTAGAGGCTGGCTGAGAAGCCAAGGACAATGCTCTGGGCTTTGATTTACTGCATGGAAGGGCTCTGTGGGAGCCTTGTTAGTTTGGCATGCTCACCTTCCTGGAACCTGGGGGGAATTGGGAGGACCCCTGGACTTCCCATAGTGTAGGGAACCCTGACTGCTCTTTGGCCTGGAGAGGGAGGGTTTGGGGGGTGTGGGTGGAGGGAGGGAGGGAGGAGGGAAGTGGGAGGAGAGGTAGGAGATGGAAATTTTTAATAAAAAAAATCAAAGAAAAAAACGAACACCAAAAACATTGTATTTTGACCCTTTAAACATGTTTCTTTGGCATACTTACCCATCTACACACGCATACACACATACACACATTCACATCACATCATACATCACCAAACCTGTCCCATACTAGTTTTTTTATTCTTGAAATATTTGAAATATTTTTTTTCTTAAAATATGTTAATTCTCAAGATACTGCTTCATGTTTGTGTCTATTTAATATCACAAAGATGCACATTAACATTGGAATATTTACTCCTTTGTAACCTATACACTTGTGATTTCATTTCTTGCCACCCTAATTATTCCATCATGTAAATAACTGAAGGGTAGACTCAAGTAGAAAAAAAGAAGAAAGAATATCTGATATCCTAAACAAAACATTGTGCTCACAAAATTTTTCTTTCATAAATGTGCAAAAAAGGATACATGAAGATATTTACATATTAATTTATTATTATATTACCTTCCTACAAAATGAAGGATGTTGTACTGTATATTCAGATGTGAAGAGTGGGGAAGCAGCAGTTATGAGGCTGATTCTTTGGATTGTTCTTTCACCTTATATTGGACTTTTTTCAAGTCTTTTTGAGTGCAAAATAATTCTGCTACTGAACAAATTTCTTGTTTTAACCTATGAACCTGTAGATGCATTTGATGTTTGAGTTCACAGCCTAAGTAATTTGAAAATTGTTTCATCAATCAGTACAATCCCGGGTCCTTATTATAGTTAATTTGCTTACTCACCAGGAATAACTATTGCTGTCCTTTGGACTTGATATGCAGCTGACCCAGGGGTTGGAGGAAGGGTATGATTTGAAAAGAGCTTTAAGACATTTAGAACCATCTGCAAGTGTCCTTAGAAGTGTGTTCTGATGTTTTCATTATTGAGATTTCTCAGTTTATTATCTAAGATGCATATTTCTTGAAGAATCATGTGCTCTGTTCTGTGCTGGGTATAATCTAAGAAGAAAACCCAGATATGATATACCCACATTCAAAATAATCATATTTTAATAATATTAAGTGTTACCCTTGTAAAAACTATATATGTGAAGCTAATCTGCTGTTGTCTTGATTTATTTATTTATTACTGTGACAAAATACTTTTAACAAAGCAGCTTAAGGAGATCGTGCCTCTTAAGTGGTTCTGGATCTCATCAAGTTGAAAACTGAGATTTGCCATCATAGCTATCAATCTGAGAAACCCAATATCTCTTACCACTTTCAATTTTTTGCATGACTGCTTAGAGTGTCATCTAATTGAAACCTAGAATTTAAAAAATTTGTTATATACTATTCTATATACATTAAATGTGAAACATTTGATAAGAATAATAAATATCTCCAAAACATTTTTCACACGCAATTATTTAGCTCTTCTAAATTTAGTTAGGACTCAGAACATAATTTCATTATCCAACCCTCACTACTCCTGACAGTTTAAACAGGAGTCTCAGTCCCATCAAAATCACTGAGACAATCAAGTTTTCTTGAATGGGTCTGTGGTATCTCTAATTTCAGAGCTACTGTCTTAGAAAGAAAGCTAAAACATGTACATTTTTAAAATCATATGAGAATGTCTTAGAAATACAAATAATTCCTGGCCATTTCTTAGCCAAGAACTATATCTAAATTATCCCACTTTCACAATTTCAGATTTCTCTCTTTCTTTTGAGACAGGGTTTCTCTGTACAGCCTTGCCTGTCCTGGAACTCATTCTGTAGACCAAGATAGCCTCAAACTCACAGAAATCCCTGCCTTTTCCCTCCCAAGTGTTGAAACTTAAGACATGACCACTATCATCATAGAGCCTTCATTCCAACAAACTGATGGAACCAGATACTGAGATCCACAACAAGCACCAGGCTGAGCTTCCAGAATCTAGTTGAAGAGTGGGAGGAAGGAATGCATAAGCAAGGGAGGTCAAAATCATGAGGGAGAAATCTACAAAGAAGCTGAATCAAGATTGTGAGAACTCATGAACTGACAACATGAGTTGGAGCCTTCATGAAAATGAAAAAGGCCTCCTATGTGGGAGACGGTGGTAAGCTTGAGCTATCTGAGGGGCCCCTGGTAGTAAGACCAGCATCTGTCCCTGGTGCATGAGCTAGCTTGTTGGAGCCCATTCCCTATGGTGGGATGCTATGCTCAGCCATAATGCAGTGGGGAGTGTATGGTCTTGCCTCTTACTTACTGTGTCATACTTTTGGATTTGCAATGGAAGCCCATACCCGTTGGGAGGAGTGGATAGGGGGTAGGCTAGATGGGAGGAGAGAGTGGTGAGAGAAGATGTGGGAGGGAGAACTGTGGTTAGAATGTAAAATAAAAAAATGAAATTGAAGAAAAAAGCATGCACACACTACTTCCTGGCTAATTTTTTTGTATTTATTACGTCTTGAAGATTTATTTATTGTTATTTTATGTGTTATTAGTATTTTGCCTCCATTTATGTATGTACACTTCATTCATGAGTTGTGCCCACAGAAGAGAGATAAAAGGCAGCAGATGCTCTGCAATTGAAGTAACAGATGGTTGTAGGCTGCCATGTGAGTGATGGGAACTGAGCCCCACCCCTCTACAGAGCAAACTACCGCTCTTAACGCTGAGCCTCTTTACCAGTTCTTATAATGTTTTTAAAGGTTACACTTTAGAATCAGTAAGAACTTTCAGGCTGACTCTCCACAAGCACATATATATTTATATTTAAATATTTTAAATAATATTTAAAATATATATATATAATATAATATATAATATATATATATATATATATATAATATTCGCATTCAGACTGAATGCTAATCAAATCAATTCTTTGTAGGACAGCCTCAAATTCAACTAATATTCTGGTCCAAGCCATGAGAAAAAAAATCTAATACATGCAATCTGCATATATTTAACATCAGCAAATTTAGACAATTAAAAAATCATTTCTAATAGCCAGTATGCTAATTAAAATACCATTGCTGCCTTGGAATGTAGATATCCAATTAGACTACAAATGTTAACTAAATTCTACTAGGTCATAATTTAAAGACAAATTGTACACTGTCTTTGCTGGAGAGTTTTAAACAGAATTACAGGCAATGTACAACAATTATAATTCGATCAGAGTCTTCATTTGGTAACATGGGATGTGGTGACTTAAGAACATGGTTTTAACTACTGTGGCATGCTTTGCCCAATCACTCATTACTAATAAGTAGTGAATGAAATATGCTCATTTCTCACTCTGTATTTAACCAGGCCATGGGAAGATGGTTTGGCCAGTAAGTGTAGCAGGTTTTCATTTGCGTCACCACCAGCTCTCAAATAATGACATAGAGACTTATTTTTAATTGTGAATGCCTATGCTAGACTTATGTTGTGCTTGTCCCAGTAGCTCTTATAGTAATCTATTATTCTTCATCTATGTTGTGCCTCAGGGCTTTATACATTTAACTCTGTAGGTCCTAATTTGTGTCTGTTTGTCTGGCAGCTGCCTATCCCTTGGCATCTTCTTCCTTTCTCCCATGTTACTTCCTCTCTCTTCTCTTATTCTTTCAAGCCTAGATTTCTCCTTCTACTTATTCTCTCTGCTGACAATCGCACCTATCTCCCTACTGCCTTCCTATTGACCATTCAGCTTTTTATTTTGAACCAATAAGGAGTCTTAGATAGGCAAGTTAAAACAACAATATATTTTCACTCAATTAACCAAATTCTGTATAAAACAAATGTAATACAACTTTGCATAACCAAAGTAAGGTTTGTTGTAGCATAAACAAATGTAATGGATCTTTACATAGTTAAGATAATATTGTATATACATTTCCCCCCTTATGTCTAAATGACAAGAAAGTTTTTAATATTAATATTGTAAAACTAATATACAAAATAACAGTCTTCAAGTAAGAATTACATTAAAATATTAAGTCCATTTGTATATGGCAAATTCAGAGAAAATATTGCAGTTGTCTTTTTCTTCGTGAGTCCAAAGTTTGTAAACTAATTTATCTTTTATCATAACTAAGAAAACTGCAGTTATAACTATCTAGTCTTCAACTCCATTAAAGACCCCAGAAGGATCATAGCATACCTAAGTACACAGAAAGTGCAGAGTAACAAACCTCCAAAACTATAGAAATGACAGAGATATCTGACTGCCTGGACAGTAGCCAAGTTTCCTCTGGAATTTTGGAGCATCCATCTTTGGTCACAATATCTGTCAGACTTTTCTATGAAAGCAGTAATTTTAAAGGAATACCCTGACTTGTTTTGAAAAAAGTTTAGCAGTTGCTTCCCTTATGTTCTGCAGAAATATCTGGCAGAGTTTTCTATGAAGCTAGAAATTAGGAGAACTGTCCTGCCTTGTTTTGGCAAAGTTGGCAGTTCTTTTCCTTTGTATTCTTCTTGTCCAGTTTGTACAGCATACTGTCAGGAGTCAAAGCAAGAGAAGTTTATTGCCCAAATGGTCATTTTTCCAAAATGAAAGCAAACACCATATGGAAGTTCTTCAATGCCCATCATCTTTTTATGGAGTAGAATGGTGCTTGCCTGAAGCAGACATGTTTCACTTTTGTGAAATGTTTTATGTTAACAAAACATTTTTAAATGTTGTATTCTATAGATCTTAGAAGTGTTTGAAGACCATTTATCTATCTAAAATATTTCTGTATGATCCTAAAAGCATACTAAGATAACTACAAGCCTGATTGATATAGAATGACTAACTACTAACCTGCATTTCTTAATTATCTTAAATGGTTTTTGTAAAATGGTTTTCAAAGATTATAACTTTATATTTTATAAGAACTTTGTAGGTACAATACCTTAAACAAGAGTATAAATGTATATTAAAGTATGTTGTAACAAAAATAATCTTAAATTGGTATCAATATACAAAAACCCCTTAAACACGAGTAGAAACATATATATTGCATGCTGTATGCAAAATTCATACACAATGTAAATATTTAATTTAAATGGTATTTTTAATTTGAAGTAGATTTAATAATCTACCTGTTTTTCCTATCCCTTCTGTTCTCCTCCTTTTTTCCTCAGAAACAGATCCTTGAATCCAATATCCCTTGCTTACTTTCCTCCCTTACCATGACCAGTAATAATAGCAACGACTCTCTAAACAATGACAAACATTCATGACATAAAAATGACCAAAATCCCACCTTACTCCACTCTTGGAATGTGGGCATTGTGTTCTCTAGACTACTTCCTATTATCTGAGGGTGACATATCTCCATGGGACCCTGAAAATTTGAGGCATGGTCAACTCCTGGAAAACTAGTTGAACCATTTGTTTCCAATCCCAGAACTGTTTCATGCAGTTATGAGCATATTTGGTCTTGTAATTTTTCCTGGTTATTTCTTTATGTCTGACCCAAAATTTTCAAGTCTTGCTCATCAAACCTAATTTGAAGGAGTCTACACTTTGTTCCATAGGAAACAAATATCTTCCCCCAGTGCAATACATGTTTGACTTCCTTTTTAAAGTTAAGACATCCCTAAATATCTAACTGGTTTAGTACCACAGTCCTTTTTACAACCCCATGTCTTTCAGCAGCTGTTATTTGCTCATCAGCATTCAACAAACACCCCACAGGAGGGGTCAGGTTCCATCTGCATTTTTCATGTTCATGTGGCTTTTTCTTTATATTATTTCACTCTCTCTTTAAATAGTTTATTTCCTATGACTGTCTAGGTACCCATTTTATTTTCTTTTTTTAAAAATAATACTTTTAAGCACACATTTTGTAAGCACTCAACAACTTGTTTAAAGGTTTTTGCCATATGGCCCTGCCCTTACTGGCAAATCTCTAGCAATTTCTGACTGACCACATGAGCCTAACCTTAAACTACTAAGCTACAGCTACACCCTCAACAGGGGTTCTGGTAGCTGACCCCACCCCTTCTTGATTCTGAGAGTCCAGCCTGTTTAAGTATTTATCTGGAAGCTGTTTTTAACTGCCCCAACTCTCAGAAGTCAGTGTCCGCAAGGTGCAAGCATTTTTAACTTAATGTTTGTTTCTACTTAACATTCTAGCTACTCGAGTACTAACTGTATGCAGAGCCTTTTAGAGGACTCAGTATTGGGTGTTTTTGTTTGTTTGTTGCTCTTTTTTTCAGGCTCTATGTGGAAATTTCCAGTCCCATGTTGGAGTGCCAAATATAACAGGCTTCCTTTTGGGCCATCACCAGCTCCAAATCATGGCACAAAGACATTATTAATTATGTAATTATGCATACTTAACCTTATCTTATGATTGTCCCACTATCTATTATAGTAGCCTGTTTCTTTTCATCTGTGTTTTGACCCAAGGCTTTATATATTTCTTTCATTTCAGTATGTCCTACTCCATGTCTGGCTGGAGTCTGCCTGGACCTGGGAGTCTCACTTTCTTTCTCTCTCATTCTCTTCTCTCTCTTCAATTGTTCTCTCAAGTCTAGATTTCTCCTCCTACTTATTCTCTCTGGACAACAGCCCCATGTATCCCTCTACTGCCTAACTATTGGTCATTTGGCCTTGTGTTAGATCAATCAGGTACCTCAGGCAGGCTGGGCAAAAAAACACACCACATTTTCACATAATTAAACAAATGCAACATAAACAAATGAAACACACTTTTAATAGTTAAAGTAATATTCCACAGCAACAGAGTTCCTGCCTCACAAGCATGTAGTCTAGAACTCAGATGCTTAGTACCCATATAAAAGCCACACTGTATGGTGCTGGTGAAACAGGTATATTCCTTGTGCTCATTAGCCTGACTGACAATCTACATGTACTGACAAGGGACATTGAGAGACAGTGATAGCTTATCCGTATCCACTAGAAGATCATAAACTTCTTTTAGGATTTATCTTCATTTCTCTGGGTAGAGTAAATAATTACATTGAACTGGGAAGGCTGCACATGATTATAATCCCAACACTCAAGTTTGAGAGTTTAATGGAGTAAGATCTTGTTTTTTAAAAAAATTAACAATGCTTAGAGTTGGTAATAAATTCTGGTCCTGGCCCCCCTGTTGTTTAGTCATATCAAATTGGTTACCTTTAACCCTCATCAGTTTCCTGTTTCAATCATATTGTCTATTTCCTATTCAGATACTGAATGCTACAATTATTATCTGACATATTAAACAAAAATAATAAAATTGTTGAATGTTGTCCTTGATTAGAATATACTTTTAAATAAATAAAATCAATTTTCTTTATTTCACTGTTAAAATAAGAGGGCAATAGAAAAACCTGCTGTTGGTTTATTATCACATGTTCATGCACCCACATCCATGTATACTACCCATTCACCCATTCTTATATACCTAATATCACCCACTTATTTCAGATAATATATAAAAGGGAATAAACCACTGATCTTTTCTTGTGTATAAAAGTTTTGGTTTTCCGGCAATCTTATCTACTTCCATATCCAGGAGGATAACTATATGTTTTTCTTTGGGTTCACCTTCTTATATAGCTTCTCTAGGATTTTTTATGAATTATAGGCTTGATGTCCTTTATTTATGGCTTACACCTGTCAGAATGGCTAAATCAAAACACCAATGATAGCCTTTGCTGAAGAGGATGTGGAGTAAGGGGTGACACTCATCCATTGCTGGTGGGAATGCAAACTTGTGCAACCACTTTGGAAAGCAGTGTGGAGGTTTCTCAGGAAATTTGGGATCAACCTACCCCAGGACCCAGCAATCCCACTCTTGGGAATTTACCCAAGAGATGCCCAATCATATTACAAAAGCATTTGTTCAACTATGTTTATAGCAGCATTATTTGTAATAGCCAGAACCTGGAAACAACCTAGATGCCCTTCAGTGGAAGAATGGATGAAGAAACTGTGGAATATATACATATTAGAGTACTACTCGGCGGTAAAAAACAATGACATCTTGAATTTTGCATGCAAATAGATGGAAATAGAAAACACCATCCTGAGTGAGGTAACCCAGGCCCAAAAAGATGAACATGGGATGTACTCACTCATAAGTGGAGGATGGGAAGAGCTTGGGGGAATAGGATGGTTGTGATACAGGAAGGGTGGATATGGGAACAAGGAATTATATATCTTAGTTAAGGGAGCCATTCTAGGGTTGGCAGAGACTTGACTCTAGAGGGGTTCCCAGGTGTCCAGGAAGATGCCCCCAGATAGTTCCTTGGGCAGCTAAGGAGAGGGTGCCAGAAATGTCCAGATCCTATTGCCATACTCATGAATATCTTGCATATCACCATAGAACCTTCACCTGGCATTGGATGGAGAAAATGACAGAGCCCCACATAGGAGCACCGGACTGAGCTCTCAAGGTCCTGATGAGGAGCAAAAGGAGGGAGATCATGAGCAAGGAAGCCAGGACCATGAGGAGTGCTTTTACCCATTGAGACGGTGGGACAGATCTAACGGGAGACCACCAAGTCCAGTCGGAATGGGCCTGATGGAACAGGGACCAAACCGGACTCTCTGAATGTGGCTGAAGGTGGAGGAGGACTGAGAAACCAAGGACAATGGCAATGAACATGAACTCTACAGCATGGATGGGCTCACTGTGAGCCTTGTCAGTTTGGTTGCTCACCTTCCTGGACTTAGGGGGGAGCTGGGAGGACCATGGACTGAACATAGTGAAGGGAACCCTGATGGCTCTTTGTCTTGGAGAGGGGTGGAGTGGGGGGTATGGGTGGAAAGGGAGGGAGGAGGGAAGGGGGAGGAGGGAGGGGAGGAGATGGAAATCTTTAATAAAAATTGAGAAAAAAAACAAGAAAAAAAGTTTGGTTTTAAGTATTTGGAAATAAATTCTATATGAATGAAATAAATTCTATATGAAACATTAAATCAAGAATTGAAGTCATAGGCCCTTGTATTTGATATCTAGCATTATATCATTCATGTCTACTTCTATCATAGTCATCACTTTGTTTATATAAATCAAAGTCACTTGATCATGGGCCATTAAGATAAACCACAGACAGACCTGGGAAGCAAGAAAGGTAGTGACAAAGACTTTTTCCAGAGAAACAAAGCATCAGTCTACAACTCAATGAACACAGATGGCAAAGGACCTAGAGAACAGCACATCATGGTGAAATACTATCCAAACAACTCTTCACTTCCCCACCATTTATAAGCAGAAACTTCTACGCTTACAGTTATGAACTGGAAATGTTTCTGCAAATAACTATGTGCATTCGAATTTTCTTCATAAATATAATCATTTTGACAACTGTAGGTTACACTTTTAAATTACAAAATCAATAAAATTGATCTAGGAACCAAGGCTTTCAAAACCTTTATCAGATATATAGATGGTATAATATTAAAGGATTTCCAGAAGTACTTTATAAGCCATTGCTTCTAGGAGGAGAAAGAAAGCTGTATCAGTGTCTTTTCTTGCTCAATGTACTTCAGAACCAAAGCATTCTTTATGTTTATGCCAAGAAACCAAGGCTTATTCCAATTCCCAAATTTGATGCATCTGACTCTTCTATATATTCTGATTAACCATTCCAGATACAGTTTACCACTAATTGAGTTACTCTCATAATTTTAATTTCTCTTCTCATAATTTTCCATTGTCTACATGAATTCAAGCCAAGAGAGTCACAAATGCCAGCATGTAGACCTTTAACAGTCTCCCATGTGATTCTCTTTTCCAATGGAGATGGAAAGGCCATCTGAAGCTTTTATGTCTTTTAAGTTCTCTATATTCTCCCTCAAAATTTTTCTTTTCTCTCATGACCTCCTCTGTGTTGTTCATATCCACATGACCAACGCAAGCATCTCATCCATTTTCATGACCCATATTGGTTTCTAACCTTGCTTAATTGGAGTCACTCATTTGCATAGTATTTACTCATGAAAGGAAGTTTTGTACCCTACGTGACATTTCCAAATCTGGAGATAGTTTTGGCTGTTAAACTTGATATCACAAAGCAATTCTGGGCACTATGTGGGCAGAAGTCAGGGATACCGCCAGACATCCTGATTTCACAAGACAACCCTTCCTGCTTAGGATGCTAGCATTGCTACAGCACCTGGCAGCAACAGAGTTCTACTATATCCACCTGTCTAAATCTGAATGTATGTGCTCAAAATGTGTCTGTCCCAGGTCCTCATTATCTGAGTTGTTAAACATTTCATGTAACTAGCACTTAAGATTGTTTCTTAATCTGCTTTCTACTGAAGAATATAAGCATTCTATGCTTAGCACTTACCATAGTAATTTGCATATGATAACTCCTTAGTAATTTTCAATTAGAGTAAATATGCCATTCTTATTTGTATATTATGCATGTTTGTATATATGATTAACTGAAAAGAATCCATACCTGTCAAAGTGACTCTAATATTAAATGAATGCAATGCAAATGCAAACTACTATGACCCACAGAAAGGCTTCACAAAAGTCATGGAGAGTATATACTGAATTGAATTATCACGTTGTATATTTAGTAATGGCTTAAAATGAACTACTATGGGTCATATAAATGAGCGCTTTATTTTTAGTCCTCGTTTATCTACATCATCTCTTGAAAATTGCATTGCAGACCACTTTAAATCCTTTCCAGCTAACTGATAAGATTTATCACAGGAGTTCCCTAGGAATCAGAATTGCAGACTAATAGATGATAGATGATAGACTTGTACCGAAAATGTTTGCCTCAGAGCACTGAGTGCAGAAAACACACACAGTTTTTGTTCTCATTTTTTAAGTGATGTATCTGAGTCTACGGAAATTTATATGCTTGCTTTGCATTCATGATTGTAATAGATCCATAAGACCTAATTTAATTGAAAAATATTAAGCTAAATAGTTTATTATTATACTATTTCTTAATAAATAAGTTTTGTGTTGATATCTTCCTTTCAGTATATTTTCTCAAGAGCTAGGAAGTAATTATATTTTCTTTGCTGGATGTACAGACCCAGACAGGTGTAGATATTCATTTTTGCCATAATGGCAAGGGCCCGTGGGCTATGGTATGTAAGGGACTGTCCAATGTTATTTTCAAAGATAAATTTATTTATAAAACAGGGAATAACGCCTTTAATCCCAGCACTCAGGAGGCAGAGGCAGGCAGATCTCTGAGTTCGAGGCCAGCCTGGTCTACAAGAGCTAGTTCCAGGACAGGCTCTAGAAACTACAGGGAAACCCTGTCTCAAAAAAAAAAAAAAAAAAAAAAACAGGGAATAGGCAAGTGTATGCCTCAGATCAACTTTGTTCAAGTAATGAAAAAGACAAAATTATTGTACCACCTAAAGTAAAAGATGTGGAAGGAAAATTTATCTTTTGGATTTGAAATAAGTCAGAGTAACTGACATAACCCACCCATTGTAGATATTCAATAGCTGTCATTATAAATTAAGTTGAAGCTTTCTTCTACAATATTCTCTATAAAATAAAGTGTAATATTATGTAAGATCATGAAAGAGACTTAATAGTTTAAGTAATAAAAGGCTGGGATTACTAAGTAGATATGGTAGCTTCAATCCTTAATGATATTTCTGCCAAAATTTCTATTCTAATGGCCGTTTGTTGGAAATTTTAGCATTTTTTTCTACAAGAAAAAGGTGAAACTTGAAACTATTCTGTAAAGAATGTTCTGCAAACAGCAATTGAATTCCCCAAACCTAGGTAAACTTAATCATTTTAAAACAAAACAAAAAATGTGAGTTTGTTTCATGATTTCTTTATACTGCTAGTAATTACTGAATACATTGTTAATGGCTCATAATGAATTCTGTGCGTTTCTAAGAATTAGTTTGTTCCCAGAACTATGTAGATTAATTTATGTATATTTAATTAAAAATTAGCATCACTTTGGGGATTTGTTTGTGTCCCTTCAACATTTCTCAAATAAATCAGCTACCTTCCATTTCTGCAAAAATGAAGAAAAAGGCAAACTAAATTTTAAGGCATTTGATTTTGAAAATAAACAAAAAATAATTAAATTTCCGTTGGCTTCATTTACCAAAAATGTTTTGGAAAAATATGTAACACAATTATTAAAAACCCAGAGACAGATATTGGGGTTCAACCTGAAGATCAGAAAAACAAATAGCTCTTACCTCTAAGAAGTCCTCAGTTTGAAAAGAAACAAGTTACTGTTTCATCCTGCCTTATATTCCTCTCTAGTGCTGGGATTAAAGGCATGTGTTAATTCTGGGATTAAATGTGTGAGACACCACTGCCTGGATTTAGTGGCTAACTTTTACTTTCTGGTCTTCAGGCATTTATTAAAATGCAAATAAAATATCACTATAGTTTCCCTTTTTGTCTAAAATTTAAAAAAGGAAGTATAGATAACTATATAAAAAAACTATATACAATAAGTACAACAACTATATACAATATGTACAGGCAATAAATACATCAACAATGTCTAGTCCATTTGCATTTAACAAATTCAGAGAAAATACTCCATAGCTATCCTACCTTGGTGAGTCCAAAGTCTTTTATCTAATTTACTTTCTAACATAACTTGCATTACCATCAAAACCTATCTTTTGATATCTCTCAGCCTTATATACTTAACATTTCTTTAGTGAATTTCTTTTCTAAGTCTCATAAACATTTAAAATTATATAACTTCCTAGTTTTCAACTCCATCAGAAGCCTAAGAAGGAAATAATATTAACTGAGTAAGCAGGAAGTGTAAACAAGTGTCTTCCAAGAAATGTGAGAAATGACAGAAATAGCTGACTGCCTGAACAGTCACACTAAGTTCCTCTGCAACATTGGGGTATTCATCTTTGGCCTAGAATATCTGTCAAACTTTTCTATGGAGCAAAGTTTTTGAAGGACTATCTAGCCTTGTCTGGGCAGGGCTTTATATTCACTCTCTTTTGTGTCCTGATTGTCCTACTAAAACAACATACTATCAGCAGTTGAGGCAAAGACACTTTCTTGTCTAATGGCTTACTTTTGCCATGAAGAAAGCAAAATGCTTGTGGAGTTTCTTTGATCTCTGAAGTGTTTGAAGATTACTCGTTTATTTAAAATATAACTGTTTGACCCTGAAAACATACCTAATGTGACTACAAATTCAACTGTAATTGGTGACTAATTATAAACCCATATTTTTTATTATCCTAAACAGTTGGTAATAATACTTTCAAGGACTAGAAATATGCAATGAGCTGTATAGGTACAATACCTTGATCAAGATTAGAAACATAGGCCCTGTCTGCCTTAACAAAATTGATCTCAATCTTGTATCTATACAGAAAATTTGTACACAATATACAAAAGTTCAATCCATTGTAAAACATTGAAAACTAGTAGTTGCTTTCTAAAAGTAGTTCAATAATCTACCTTTTTATCTTATCATATATATATAATTTATTTTTACTTTTCAAAATAGATTCTACCCTTTTACCCTATCATGTCTGTATCCTTCTTTTTTCTTTTCAAAACAAGTATTCTGATTCTAATCTCTTTGTTCAACTTTCCTCTTGACCATAACCAATAACAATTTGTAACCAATTGCCCCCTCCAAATAATGACAAATATTCATAACCCAATTGAATGACTAAAAACCAAGAAGTGGTAACACTTCTTGGAAATGTGAGTGTCGTATTATTAAATTTACTACCTTCTGTCTGGGGGTGATGCATCTTTAGGGGATACAGAAAAGAAAAGTTTTGGTTAATTGTCAAGCCATGAGATAGGTAGATTTATCATTTGTTGTTCAATCTCTGCATAATGGAAAAGTGCAGGACTTACCTCAAGTCTTGACTATAGTAGTCTGTGAGAATGGATCATCTCACTAGCCATATTGAAATTGTTTTGAGCAGTTTCTAGTCTAAAGCTGATCTTTCAGTGGTGTTTTTAGTGTTATTATCAAATTCCTGAAGGAATCATCTTGGTGGGGCCCTATCCTCCTTATGGAGACTTCCTGAGGTTGATGCTAGGTGTACTCATGGTTCACTGCATAAAACTGATAGAGATTCAAACCCAAAATAATATACAGGAAGGTAGATAAAACCTTTTTCTATAATTAGTGATTACTCTATATGGCCATTATTACCATGGCAAAAAGTTAATATATATTCCTCTCTAGTGCTGGGATTAAAGGCATGTGACTCCCTAGTACTGAGATTAAAGGTATAGGACACCACTTCCTGGCCTCTAGTGGCTTAGTTTTACCTTCTGATATTCAGGCAAGCTTTATTTATTAAAATACAAATTAAATTTTAGTACATTATAAAATGGTACAGATCTAACATGTTGTTGCTGCTTTGGTTTATACATTGTTTAGTGTATTGTATACTTATCTCAATTTTGAATACTATAACTTCTCTTCTAAGTCAGTAAATTTTCAAAGTAATCATTCTGTAAATTAACAAAAATGCATGGATTTAAGTTTTCTACTTGTTAAATCACTTGTTAAACCAATTACACATTTCCAGAAACTCTTTGTCATCACTGCCTTATACCACTAAGTTACATTGATTGATATGATATATTGATGTTCTCCTTCTTGCTTTTGGTATAAAGAATGCCTTCTAAGTGATATAAAATTTTATTAGAATTTGAATTTACCATGCTGGTAAAATGTGGATGAACAAATAAATAAGAGATTATTAGATAGATAGGTAGATAGATAGATAGATAGATAGATGATAGATAGATGATAGATAGATATATAGATTATAGATAGATAGATGATAGATAGATAGATAGATAGATAGATAGATAGATAGATAGATAAATATTTGATAGCTATAGCAGAAAGAGGATAAGGATAGATAGATGTGTATTTAGATGCATGAAAATAATTATAGAACACTAAGTTAATAGCTTTGCCTCTCTATGTGCAGTTAGTTGAGATCTTGTGTGAATGATTTTGAAAATAACACTTGGCCTTCACACTGATAACTGGATCCCTTCTATTCTTTATCCTATGTGTTCTTAACTGTGCCATGCAAATGAGTTTTGCATCTTCCTAACACATGGAATAAATACGAACAAGCCAACATAAATTGTTAATCTCCAGTATTGTATTAAGCTCAGTAAAGGATGTGAACTTATATTAAACAAAGCAATTTTCAGACTTCTAATCCCCCCAAAGAAAACTGGGTAATACAAAGAAAACAGCAAAGTATATTTACAAAAATGATCTCACTGAGCCCTGCTGTGCTGGCAATGGAATATCCAGTACTCTAGGATGCTTATTTCAGACTTCTCTGGATTCAAAATGTATGCCATTTTCCTTGGAATTGGTCTATATCTTTAGGGCAAAGTGATTTAATAATTCAGGATAAAGATTTCTAAACTGACAGCAAAATACCTCCAGGGAACACTATGTTTGAAGCAAGAGTTTTCAGAAAATAAAGATGTATTAGGAGAGATAAAAATACATAAGATTTACTAGTTAGGGAGGTTTACGTTTGTGTAAAACGTAATTATAAAAGTTGACAGATTCTTGCAGTAGAATGAACAGAACTCCAAGAACAGCATTATAGTACAAAGGTCATCCATCATAAAATCCATTCAAAGATTATTTAAGGTATTTAAAATACTTTTCTTCTCAAAGTTTCAATAAGTTACCAATAAATTCTCATTTCAAATAAAAAAGAATCAAGCACATTATTTGCATCCCAAGAAGGATGCATTTCAATTTTCTTTGTAAAGATAAAAGTATACTTTATTTAAAATTAATAATTTCTCCATCCTAGCCTAAAGATGTGACATATTAAGAAAAATAAATGCTAATGAAGGAATATATTTCATACATTAGGTCTATTTGAATTTTTTTTTTTTTTTTGGTTTTTTCGAGACAGGGTTTCTCTCTGTGGCTTGGAGCCTGTCCTGGAACTAGCTCTTGTAGAACCAGGCTGGTCTCGAAACTCCAGAGCTCCTCCTGCCTCTGCTCCCGAGTGCTGGGATTAAGGCGTGTGCCACCACCGCCCGGCTGTCTATTTGAATTTATAGAAAGTTTTCAACACTTGTTGAACCCTGTGGCAATCTCCTAATTTCATCACTCTTTATTGTTAATAACTACAAAATTATTCCTGTCATATTCATGCCCACCAAAATTAATCTGTCTTTCTTATTTGTGATAGCATTTCTTATTTGTCACTTAGACAAAAGTAGTTTCATTATAACAATACCTGCAGATCAGAGTGCAGAACTCAGTCACTAGAGGCCAGGGCATCGTGGCACACACCTTTAATCCTGTTACTTGGGGTGACAGAGGGCAGAGGAATCTCTGTGAGCTCAAGTCAATGCTGGGCTACATAAGATTGAATCTATTTAACAGAGAAGCAGAGGTCACGCAAACGTAGACCTCCCTAAAAAGTCAGGGCCTTTCATGCCAGCACGAACCAGGGAGCCCTTATCTAAAGAAGCCCTGATAATAGTTCTGAGTCAATCTTAAAGGGAGGGAGACCAACCTTGAAACACATAGCTCTAAATAAGATGTCTCCATCAAATCCCTCCCTTCAAAGCTCAAGGAACTCTACAGAAGAGGATGGCAGAAAGGAGTGTTGGATCCAGAGAGGGTTGAGGACACCAAGGAGAACAAGTCCCTCTGAAACAACTGAACAAAGCTCATATGAAACCATAGTGACTGAAGTAGCAAGAACAAGACCTACACAGGTTTGCACAGGATCCTGTGTGCATATAGTATAGCTTTCAGTACAGTACACTTAAGGGACTCCTAATGTCTGAAGGAAGGGTTCTGATTCTCATACCTTCTTATGGATCTGTTTTACTTCTGTTGGCTTGCTATTTTGATGCTTTTTGTTTTATATTATTATATTTTATTTTGTTAAAAAATAGTACACATTGCTTCAACAAAAAACAAATTTAAAAAAAATATATCTTAGTACCTCCCAGTAGTGCCAAAGTTGGAAACCAGTTTTTAATTTAAAATAAGACTATCTTTAGGGGATCTTTTAAGTCCCAACCCTAATATCAACTTTCCTTTATACTATCCCCCTATTGTAGTACAAAATTCCTTCCTAGAGCATAAATCACTTTTTAAAAAAGGACTTTTTAAGTTTATTTTATATGTATGAACATTTGCATGTATATTTGTATGTGAATTTCAATGCAATTTAAAGAAATACCCAATACTCTTTGACCAACACCACACAACATGGGCACATGACACACACACACACACACACATACAACACACACACACACACACACCATAACAAATTAAGTATAACGGTGTTTTTAAAATCTATATCTCTAGCCAGTCCTACCTAAAAGAAGAATTAAAATATTACTTTGTTTTTTGGTTTTTTTGAGACGGGTTTCTTCTGTAGCTTTAGAGACTGTTCCAGAACTAGCTCGTGTAGCCCAGGTTGGGCTCGACTCACAGAGATCCCGCTGCCTCTGTCTCCTGAGTGCTGGGATTAAAGACGTGTGCGCACCAGCACACGGCTAAAATATTACTTATACAAAAAAAGTTAGACCGGGTGGTGGTAGCACATGCCTTTAATCCCAGCACTCGGAGGCAGAGGCAGGTGGATCTCTGTGGAGTTCAAGGCCAGCCTGGTCTACAAGTTCTAGTTCCAGCCACAGCTAGGACTGTTACACAGAGAAAACCCTGTGTAAAAACAAACACAAACAAACAAATAGTTGGGTCATTCGGTTCACTGCCAGTCTCAGGTAAAACAGTAGAATGACAGGGAGTAAAGGATGATAGGGAAATACTGTAAACATTTCATGTCTACATATTTCTTACCCATAAATAAAAAATGAATCAATTCCTCTACAAGGTTCAATTGCTAAAATCCAACAGGAAGAAAAAAAAGTAGCAAGAGTAAGACTTCACCTATTAAATATCTTTAGAGATCTATTTAATCCTATGATAATAACGTCACACACACAACAAAAAGAAGCATAGGTCCAATTTCACTGCTGAATCTCACAAGAATTACGTAAAAATATTCTCAACAATCTTTTCCAGAATAAAAGCAGAAAAACTACACAGAACATATCCCTTAGAATCAGTGTTGCTCTAAAACCAAAACAAAAATAAATTATAGAAGGACGAAAGATATAAACATTTTCAAAGATTACTTACAATGCTTAAGGCTAAAGTTCAATGATAGACTCCACATTAAAATTAAAATATTAGCAATTCATATCAAAAATATGAGGAAACATTATACACCTTGACAAAGATATATTCCAGCTTTATTTATTAATTAAAATGTATTCCATATTATAGTATGTCAACAAAATTTTTTGTGTGGAATTGATTGATACAATCATGACACCAACAACTAAATTTAAAGATATCACATATGACTAGATTTGGAAAATGTGGTTAATAAATTTTATCTTCATTTCATGTTGAAAGTGCTCTGTGATTGGAATGGGAGTGTTGCTCAGTTGTAGAGACTTCCTTATCCATCACGTCAAAGATCCCAAGTTCAGTCTATGACATCACGAAAAAATAAAATTTTGGGATTAGCAACTTTTCAACTTGATACAAATCCTTTTCAAAATTCTCTTTAAAAATTCAAAGTTGATTTTTTTCTGATATGATTTTTTCTTTAGTCTTTTTTTCTCTTTTTTTTTTCTTTCTTTTTCTGCCTCATTTTTTTTATTAAAGATTTCCATCTCCTTCCCTCCTCCTCCCCCTTCCCTCCCCTCCCTTCCACCCATACTCCCACTCCACCCCTCTCCAAGACAAAGAGCCAATCAGGGGTTCCCTTCACTACGTTAAGTCCAGGGTCCTCCCAGCTCCCCCTAAGTCCAGAAGGTGAGCAACCAAACTGACAAGGCTCACAGTGAGGCCCGTCAATGCTGTAGAGTTCCGTTCATTGCCATTGTCCTTGGTTCTCAGTCCTCCTCCACCGTCAGCCACATTCAGAAGAGTCCGGTTTGGTCCCCTGTTCCATTAGTCCCATTCCAACTGGACTTGGTGGTGAAAACTAAATACTTGTCCACGGAACGAGCACCAAGTGAAAATGTAAAATATAACATATTTATTAAGCCAGAAATCCTGGAAGTACAGAACAACACTTAAAGAAGACACAATTTGAAAGAATTGTCTTATTTGCAGACATCTAAACAGAAAACAAAAAGGATCAACAAAGCACTCTTGACAACCTAATAATCATTAGGTTACAGGATATAATGTGATATACAAAAGCCCACTAATGGGTAGAAGTTAATTTAAGGGGTCTGGGTGCTGAGGTCTAAAGAATTATCATTACACCCTGCAACTGGTGTTTTCTGGAGATGTGGGCTTACTCTTTGAAAATTGTCCTTTTTGAGGTTAGTTATCACTGCTGGGGCCTGGGGCTATGCTATGAATATTTTTTAGATAGTTTATGCTGAAGTGTGTTTAATAGTAGATATCAATACTAATATTCTTCAGTCTTGTTACCAAATCAATTACTTACTTCTTGCTTACAAATGTGATTTATGAGGAACACCTTTTTGACCATTTAGTCATGCAGGAGCTGCATGTCTTTATAACTCCTACCAAAATCACTGGACATCATGGGTTTGATGTCATTCCACACTAAGTAAATTTGTCACATGTCACAGAGTGGTGCTCAGAAAATTAAGTCCTTCTATGAGATTCCATTAAGAGAAGACAAATGTAGGCTGGTACCAGGTCCTCTAAGGATCATGTCATATGTACCTTTTCCCTTTACTAATTTTATTCTTTATAATTTTGCTGTGATAAGCTAATGCCATGATTATTATAATAGCTTTTCTGAGCCTAGAAAATCTAATAATATACTATACTTCGTATACTATACTATAGTATACTATACTATATTAAATACTATAATACTATAGCATACTAAACTATACTTCGAGGTATTGGGAACTTTCCATTTAATCAACAGTCCAACAACTAAAATGTGACATGTGAAAGTGTGGATCAAATAAAAATCTGACACTGCATATTAATTCATTAATATTTGCATACTTGTGCTAAAACTTAACTGCAAAAAGCCTAGTTTAGAGAAGCTGTTACTACTCACCTCCAACAGCCTGTACAGACCATAAGACAGTGAAGCATAGAGTATATGCTATTGAAAGAACGCGACACAGAGAGCAATGGGGAATAGCAGATGTTCCACTGGTCTCACTGATCCCAGAAATAAACTGTCAAACAGGAGGTCAACTGAATGTTTTCATAGATCCTCATGTCTGTATTTTTTATGAAATTAAAATATATTAAATCATTTTACCCTCTCCAGTCCACCCCTTACTTTACCCGTTACTCTCTCTCTCAAATGTTTAGCCTTTAATTCTTTGTTCCTATTATGACTGGTTTTCACAAAGAGAAAATCAAACCAATAGGAAAATAATAGCCTTTCAAAAAGTGCTGTGATGTATATACACAGCTGTGAGGATAATTTCAAGGTGAGTATGTTTACATTTCACACAGGCACCACACCTTCGTATATATACAATGCCCTTGAACATATATACATATATTATTAAATTTATACACATACCAACACACACACAAAGCACACACACATACACACACACCACACATCCAAATTCAAGTGAAACATAGACCCAAGTAGAAAAGTTTAAAAAAACTTATAATATATATTTTTAGTGAAATTTAAGAGTCAGAGTGTGATGATGAGCTTTTCCACATAAGGATAAAAGGCTATGATTAGGAAACAACTCATATATAGTACTGTAATAAAATTAAAACCTTACCAAAGATGCTAAAGTAAATGAACCCATATGATGAAGAGTAGAAATCTGTGAAATGAGATTATGAAGATTTACGTGTGATATCTATGAAAATCATAAAAAATACTCTAAAAATTAAACACATTGTTCAAATATTTCCATCTTAAAGTGGGAAGCATATGTGTGGCCCCCTGGCTCCCTCATCAAATATAAAGAGAGAGCAAGGAACCTTGTGAAATGATCCAAAGTGTATTTAGTCCACTGAATCTAAACAGGAATGAAGTGTTTGCATGAATCTCTGATTGCCTAGAGCTGTCGGCAATAATTTGGTTGTTTATGGAGGGAAGCTGAACTTCCTTCCTGCTCTGTCGGAAAAAAGCAAGGTATAGTCCTGGCAGTTAATTGTGGATTAAAACAAAGTTTGTTGTATTCTTTATCATGCTATCTATCAATCAGCATCAAGACCTTGACTCAATTAAGGAAAAGACTCATAAATACACAATTGCTTCAAGCAGATTTATTCAAAACACCAATGGTGAAGCAACCACGAAACCTGGAGTAGAAACCTGACAAACTTGTGGTGATGTGCTCACAAGTGGCTCACCACTAGGGAATGAGTCGGAAACACCCAGAATGATGAAAGGATACTAAGGCTAAGTGTTGATGTAACTGATATAATCCAATTTGAATACAACTGTCCACTGTCCAGTTGCCCAGTTCCCACCAGAATGAACACTGCTACACGGACAGCAGTTGAATGCCAAGATTGGAGTTCTTCCTTCCTTTTCTTTTTCTTTTTCTTTTTCTATTTTTCATTTTCCTTTCCCTTTTCTTTTTCCTTTCCTTTCTATTCCTTTTCTCTTTCTTTCTTTCTTTCTTTCTTTCTTTCTTTCTTTCTTTCTTTCTTTCTTCTTTCTTTTTTGTGTTAGTTTCTTGAAACAGGGTTTTCTCTGTGTAACCACGTGGCTTTCCTGGAATTTACTCTGTAGACCAGGCTAGCCTCTAACTCACAGAGATCTGCCTGTCTCTGGCTCCTGAGAGATAGAATTAAAGGTTTGTGTCACACACCTGGTGAGATCTGACTTTCAACTTTTTGGTTTCTGTTTGTGAAATAAACTGTCTTTCTTGATGGAGGTGAATTGGGGTGTTAATCAGGCAAAGGAAGTAGTTTGCGTCTACATTCCTGGATGAACTAGAATAATGCTGGAATAAAACTTGAAAGAGGAAAGTGGAAATTGCTATACCCCAATAATTGGATGGGATCTAAATAGCTTTTGGATAACTATCATCTAATTATTACCATGATAAATCAGTGATATTTGAGCATTATTTAGTCTCGCCAAACCAGGCAACTGACTTGAAGCATAAGCCCATAAAATTTAATACCTCAAATTAAATATCTTATTCCTGCTTCAATTACCCACCAATTTGAGAGCCTATGCACAAACTGACACGGAGTTGGGGGTCAGCAGATAAAATAAGTGTGTTTGGTTAACTATGAATTTTGATAGGAATAATTTTAGTGTATTTTCAATATCCTACTACATGAATATCCTGTGATATGTATTAACAACAGACTTGACAGCATCTAATAATAAACAGACAGGCAGCCAGACAGACATGTGGATGGCTGATGAATGAGTATCCAAAATTGAGTGTGAATCTTGGTGCTTATTTGATAAAATCTGTATCCTGTTTGTAGGGATGTAAGCCTTTCCTATGATTATGTTCTAGTAGTGTGGATGGAGGGTAAAACGTTCCCTATCCTTCTTTTCTTTTTAATGTTTATTCATTTTGCATACCAACCACAGTTCCCCCTCCTTGCCTGCTCCACCCTGCCTCCCAACCCAACCCCCCAATTCATTTCTCAAAAGGGAAGGACTCCCAATGGAGAACTAATAAGTCGGCATATTAGGTTGAGGCTGGACCAGGCCCTTCCCACTGCATCAAGGCTGAGCAAGGCAATCCCACCATAAGGAATGGGCTCTAAAAAAGCCAGCTCAGGCCACCAAGGATGTACCCGTGGTCCCATTGTCAGGGCCTCTCAAACAAACCAAGTAACACAACTGTCACCCACATGCAGAGAAGGGTTCAGTTCCATGCAGGCTCCACAGCTATCAGTCTAGAGATCATGAACTTACCACAAGCTTAGGTCATCTGTCTCTGTAGATATCCATGGTTGTGATCTTGATTCCCACTGCTCATATAATCCCTCTGCCTTCTCTTTGACTGGACTCCCAGAGCTCAGGCTTGGTGTTGGTTTATGGATCTCTGTATCTGCTTCAATCAGTTACAAGATAAAAGCTCTATGTGACAGTTAGTGCTATAGGATTGTCCTTCTGTTTATGTTAATCAATAAAGAAAACTGCTTTATAGTGCAGAAACTTAGGAAGAGGAGAAGACATAACTGAATTCATAGGAGGAAGAAAGTAGAGTCAGAGAGCGCCGCCATGAAGACACAAGGCCAGACATGATAAATCTTTCCTGGTAAGGCCACAACCTAGTGGTGAACACAGATTAATAGAAATGGGTTAAATCAAGATGTGAGAGTTAGCCAATAGGAGGTTAGAGCTAATGGCCAAGCAGTGTTTTAATTAATACAGTTTCTGTGTGATTATTTTGGGAATGAGATAGCTAGGTGGCTGGAACAAGGGGTCCTATTCCTTGTAGCACTTAGGATTCACCACTTGATTACAGGGAAGGCCAGTCTAGGCAACCCCTCTACTACTACTAGGAGTTCTTAGCTGGGGTCATCCTTGTAGATTCCTGGGAATTTCCATATCACCAAGATTCTCCCAAACTCCATAATGGCTCCCTCTACAAGATATCTCTTTTCATTGTTTTCCCAGTTTCATCCCATCCCCATTTGACCATCCTCTTCCCTCATGTTTCTCATCTCCCATCCCCTCACCCTTTACCTACCCCTAGGCTTAAGTTTACACCCAGGCAAGTTCAACTATTCCTGTCCTAGGACCCTCTTAGCATCTTCCTTATTATGCAGTTTCTCTGGAAGTGTGGCGATATGGTCTGGTTACTTTTTGCTTTACCGACAATGCATCCCCTTAAGAGTGTGTACAAACCAAGTTTGTCTTTCTGAATCTGGGTTACCTCACTCAGGATGGTTTTTTCTAGCTCCATTCATTTTCCTGCAAGTTTCATGATGTCATTGTTTTTTTTTACAGGTGAGTAATACTCCCATTAGCAAATGTACCACATTTAGTTCAACCATTCTTCAGTTGAGAGGCATCTCAGCTATTTCCAAATTCTAGTTATTATAAACTAGAACATAACTGAATTACGAATGTAGCTGAGCAGTGTTCTTGAGGTATAAGTTGAGCATCCTTTGGGTATATGCAAGAGTGGTCCACTGGGGTCTTGAGGCGATTCCAATCTTTCTGATAAATCACCATACAGATTTCCAAATAACTGTATAAGTTTGCATTTCCCCAGCAGTGGTGGTGGTGATCATTTTATTCTGCATCTGCTCCAAAATATGCTGTCCTCAGTGGTTTGATCTTAGCCATTCTGACAGGTATAAGATCTCGGAGCCATTTTGATTTTTATTTTCATTATGCCTAAGGAGTGTTCAGCAATTCCTTAAATGGCATTCTACCAGAAACTCCTAAAGCTGAATAAACACATTCAGTGATGTAGTGGGATCAATAAAAATTAGTAGTCCTCTACATACAAATGAAAAAAGAGGCCAAGAGAAAGAAATCAGAGAAAGATAGAGGCTTTACAATAGCCACAAATAATATAAAATATTGGTTGAGGTAACTCTAACCAAACAATAGGAAGATCTATATGACAAAGAACTTTAAGTCTTTGAAGGAAAAAAAAATTGAAGAAGATATCAGAAAGTGGAAAAAAAGTTTCCCATGCTCTTGGATAGGTAGGATCAACATAATAAAAATAGCAATTTTACAAGAAGCAGATCAACAGATTCAATGCAATCTTCTTAAATATTCCAAGATAATTCTTCCCAGACCTCAAAAGAATAATACTCAACTTCATATGGAAAAAACAAAAAGCACGGGATAACTAAAAGAATCCTGAATAATAAAGGATCTTCTGGAGGCATCACCAGCTCTGACTTCAAGCTCTATTATAAAGCTATAGTAATAAAAAACAGCTTGGTATTGGCTAAAAATAGACAGGTGGGCCAGTGGAATCAAATTATGACCCTGACATTAACCCAAACCTCTATGAGCCCCTGATTTTTGACAAAGAGACAAACACCTGTACAACGGAAAAAAGAAAGCATCTTCAACAAATGATGCTGACATAACTATATGTCAACATGTGAAAGAAGCAAATAGATCCATATCTATCACCATGCACAAATCTCAAGTGGATTGAAGACCTAAAATAAATCTAGGTACACTGAACCTGATAGAAGAGAAAGTGGGAAGTATCCTTGAACGTACTGGCACAGAAGACAGTTTCCTAAATATAATACCAGTAGCACAGACACTGAGAGCAACAACAATCAGTAAATGGGACCTCCTGAAACTAAAAAGTTTCTGTAAGGTAAAGAACATGATAAATAAAACAGAACAACAGTCTACAGAAGAAAGAAAGATCTTCACCAACCAAATACTTCTTAGAAGAGTTGGTAAGATGACTCTTTCCAACATATCAACTGTCAGATAAGGAAATCAACTCTGACATCTCTGCTAGCCTTAATAACCTTGGCTTCGCATGATTAAATCTGATATGTTTATAAGACAACCCAGGGGTATTGTTCAGTGAAGTTAAATAAAAAGTGCTTGTGCTTCATGGTAAAAGATGTGTAGTAGAATATTGGAGTCCTTTTGTGCCCTATTTGTGGATTTAACTGAACAGAACAAAATTCACAGGTGTAAACAAATTCCTATTGAGCAACAGCATTGCCGAGCAGGTAGTTACAGTACAATGTTGGCCATTAAAGAGTGTAAACTACGTCATCAGTTTGATTGACAGATGCCCAAGAGCTTAATTGTCAATTGGATAATTTTGTAACATTTCAGTGGACAACCCTGATTTTCATTTTGGTTTATATTAAATATCGTACTTAGAAAATAGAATATACATGTCATATATTAAGTAGAATAAACATAGATATATTTAACACATATAATAATACCTTACATCACAGACTCTTTGTCATAATACAATTACACAAAATCTTTTAGAATAAGTTAGTTATATGGAATATACTATGTCTGTGTGTACTTTCCAAATTATTTATGATAAAGTGTAAATACCTTTTTGATAATAGGGTAATATTTCTATTACTAATGAGAACCCATGGGATTTTTGTTTCTAAATTCATAAGCACAGTTCCCCAGAACAAGGGAACATCTAACCAATAATAATTGCTCAGGTCTCAAAAGAGTTTTCAATGCAATTCAGTATCATACACGTGCAATCTTCAATGGGTTGAATACTTCTCTCTCAAAAATTTAATAGACTATCAATATTCTTACCAAATACTTTGTCAACATACAGAGATTTGGAGGGAAACACTGGGCCATAGAGGGATAAGAAATCTGGTCAATACAGTCTTTAGAAATTCTACAGAAAATTCTAAATAAATATATAGTGTTATGTTATAATCACTATCATTAAGTCCTCTATAGACTAAAACAGTCTCAAAACACTTTTCAAAATGCTTGTTGCAGTTTCCAATACTGTAAAAATATCCAGACAATTGTTAAATTACACCTGATTGGCCATTTATAGAATGATTTCCTTTCCTACCTTCTCATTAAGTAAAGTAGCATAAATTTTTATTGAGGTTTTACTTTATTGAGATTATATCAATAAAAAATCAATATACTTTCACTGGAATTTTCATTTCTGAGAAGCCTTCAAACGAGAGACATCAAACGCAATAAAGCAAAGGCCAGCTTCTATATTTGGCCTGGGTTCACCAACATTAAAAATGTTACAGCCTACCAGTTTTATCTTCATTAATATATAGTAATGATTTCTTTTAGTGTTGCTTCCTGCAAAGGTAGGAAGAAGCAAAATGTCTCTAAATTGCATTTGTGTAGCCCTAACCATCATTGCAAAACACATTCTTACATCTATAACGCTTTATGGCACCACCTTCGCTGAAAGGATGTATAGCATATATTTTTATGGTGCTTTCACTTTAGAGATTAGAAATTACTTGTCTCTTTAATGTTATTGAAATAAGATTTCATTCTGTTGGGAAATTTGTATTAAGAACGATTCATCTCACAGGAAAGCATGGCACCTGAACTGTGGCTGAAGCCACATCTCAAAAAAGGCAATATTGGACCTGGGAATACATACAGAATTCTGGGACCAATTTCAAAGTCACATTATGAGAAAAGGGAGAAAAAGGGAGTAATTTAACAGATCACCAAATGCTTTCTCAGCCACATAATAAATACTTAGATATGGGAACAGCCAGTGATGATTCTCCTACTCTGTGGCTCTGGTTTATGTTTTATTATGGCCAAAAAAATCTTCCTTTTCTGTGCATTAAGTAAGAACTACAAGGGATGACGCTTAGGGTGTCATGGTCTTTCATGGCTGTGGGGAACTTTGCTTCTGAGTTTACAGTTTTTTTATGGTCACTAAAAACAAGAGAACTTTCTGCTGCTAGTCCCAAATAAATCCTATCAGTATTTCCCTTTCTTCCTTCTTTCCTTCCTTCTTTCCTCCCTCCCTTCTTTCCCTCCTTTCTTGAAGCCTCTGTTGATAATATGAAGCTCCGAGACAGAAAAATGACAAGCAGATGATTTCTCTGGACTCCTCACCATACTGTATTTTCTTTATTAGCTGAGCTTTCAGGCTCCATTCTGCCTTGACCTAGGAAAGTAAGCCAAATTTACCAAGGGTCCAACCTCCCAAGCGTGTGTGATGCAATACTGGTGCATGATGAGAAATTTCTAAATAATCAATAAAAAATTTATGTTGGAGTGAAAAAGAGGTCCATGAGCACCACAGAGAGACCAGGGTACTTGTGGTTCTCTCATCTCCCACATATAGAATTACCAAACGGAGATAGTGAGTCTTTCTTGTTCACTGTTGTGTTTTTTGCACCAATTGTCCTGTACTTGACATCAGTTTTGTTTTTATGGAGCAAACTTATATTTCTCTTTAGCTGAGTCTGTGTATGTATGAGTCTCTCTTGAATTTATTTGTTGATTTTCCTTATGTCTATCATTCTTTTGCTTCATAAGTCTAATATTATTGCATAATAGAACCACTGTGCATTGACCATCCTCTTTATGACAACATTATTTTGCCTGTTGTTTGTGCTTATGTGTTTTTCAGAATATACACAAGAACTGCATTTGCACAGAGATCCACAGCTAAGCACTGGGTCAAGCTGTGAGAACCCTGGTTGAAGAGAGGTTCTTGAAGAAGGATTATACGAAGCAGGGAGTCAAGATCACCACAAGGGAACCCACAGAAACAACTACCCTGGGTTCATAGGAGCTCTCAGACTCTGGACTGACCTGAGCCTACCTGGGACTCTTCTAGGCCCTCCACATATATGTGACAGGTGTGTAGCTTGGTCTATTTGTAAAACTCTTTGTAGTGGTAGCAGGGCCTCTCTCTAACACTTGAGCTGTCTTTGGGAATCTATTCCTCATATTGGGTTGCCTTACCTAGCCTTAACACAAAAGAAGGAGCTTAGTCCTACCTCAATTTGATATGCCATGTTTATTGACACCAATGAGAGGCCTGCTCCTTTCTGAACAGAAACAGAAGTGTAGTTGCTGTGGGACAATGGTTTTACTTTGTAAACATTTGTTTCTTGTACTTGTGTAATAAATGCTGATTGGCTGGTAGCCAGACAGGAAGTAGAGGTGGGGCAACGAGAATGCTGGGAAGAGGGAAAAGCAGTCTGCAGTCTTGACCCAGCCACAGCAGCAAGATATGACTGCCTTGCCAAATAAGGTGGTGAGCCACGTAGCTAACACAGACAAGAATAATGGGCTAATGTACGTTATAAGTGTTAATAAGAAGTCTGAGCTATTAGGCCAATCAGTTTATAACTAATGTAGACCTCTATGTGATTTCAGTGAAACTTAACAACTATGGGAACAGGGCAGGACAGAAGCCTCAGTCAACAAGTAGTGGATTGGGGAGGGTTCAGAGGAGAGACAGGGGAGGGAATGAGAGGAGAGGAGGTGTTATTATGTAAAACTGCAGTTAGGATGTAAATTAAATAAAAATTTAGCTAATAAAAATTGTATTTGCTACATACACACACACATATCCATGAGCAAAACGAGTCATTCAATTCATGACATAGCCTTCAGTTTATTTAGGATTTCAAATTTCCCCCTAAATAATGTTAGCAGACTTATATAATTTTGTTGTTTGTTTATAGATTTTTTGATACTTGTATAGAAATCTGATGATACAGTATAATTATAAATGATATAATTTTAATCTATTCTCATTTAGTTAAAATCTAGAAATAAAAATAATTTCCTCTTTATTTTGAATTATCTTCATTTTGTTTTAGCTATATAGAAATAGCAGGATTTCTGATTAGTAACATTAAGCCTGCACTCAATTTCTTATTATAGTTTTATCTACAATTCTTCATCTTCCTCTACATACTACCAGATTACAATACAGATATCATGTGGGCATACATTTTGTTATCTGTTCTCTGTTTTGAATATTTTTTCTTTTCCTCTAAATAGGCAGAATCCATGGTTTAGCAGAAGAGGAGTAGCAACCCTGACTAATGAATGTATTTATTCAATTCTATTACTTTTTATAGACTGCCATTAGTATATTAGGACTCCTGTGTTAAAACAACACCAGCTTGGTGGTTTAAAAAACATAAGTGTATCTCTCTACACTTCTGGAAGCTTGAGGTCCACGTCCAATTATAAATTTGGTTTCTATTGAGGCATTGATCTGTAGTCCATCTTTTTGCTATGTCTTCACCCAGCCCTTTCACTATGTGTCCCATCCCTGATGCATTGTAGGAGGCCCCTTGCCTGTTCCCAGCTTCTCAGCTCCTAACTAACTACACAGAAACTATATTATTTGCAATACTGTTTGACCAATAGCTTAAGCATATTTCTTCCTAACTCTTATATCCTAAACAAGCCCATCTCCATGAATCAATATATTGCCATGTGGCTGAGGCTTAGTGTCTGTCTCTGGTGGGGCTACATGGCATCTCTCAACTCTGCCTTCCTTCTTTCAGCATTCAGTTTAGTTTTCCCTGCCTAGCTCTACTCTTTTGCACTATCACAGGCCAAGAAAGTTTTCTTCATTAACCAATGGTATTCACAGCATACAGAGGGGAATCCCACATTACTGATGTCTCCTTTTCTTCCTGTAAAGACATAAGTCATATTGGATGAGTGTCATTTTAATGGCTTCATTTTACTTAACTACCTTTTCAGAGGTTTAGTTGCATTGGGAGTTAAGAGCTTGAGGATACGCTTGTAGGTGGGTAGATATATTTCAGTCCCTGACAGCATTTATATATTGTTAAGCTACACATGGAAATATGCTGTGCAGATATGGGGAAGCTTGAAGTTGGTCTTCTTTATGCTGGCCTAAGTCTTCTGTGTCACAGAATGTTGCCTTTCACCTCTGCTTGCCTGGCCTATACAAATGTCTTAAGTGTTTGGTTTTAGGGTATTATTAACAATTTTTATTGGATTGGTATTTCCATCTAATTTATTTTTATTCTTTTATTTGAATTCTCTGTGTTTTCATCATTTATGTTTCAAAGCAACTTGGACTTTTCTTTTTAGTTAACTTGGCAATGTTGATTTTCACTTAATCACTTAAATGATATTCTAAGTTCTTGTGATAATCCAAATATTAGGGTACTGTTTATATATAACATAATATGGATACATATAACTTGAAGGATGCCATTTATCTATGGGCCTTTCAATTGCCCGATATCTTTGATATATTCTGCATGTTTTCAATGTATCCAGCTCATGAACTAGCTTAAACTATGATTCTTCTTGCTGATCATTTCTTGAAATATGATATAAAACTAATTCATTTTACTTTTCCATAGTTTTATACTGGAAAAGTTTCTCTATTTTAGTTTCGACTCTTCTATATACTGCAAGAAGTAAAGATAGGTTAAATGCCAAGATGAAATCTCTATTTCATTTGTCGTAAAGATCTTACTCTGAAACTTGAGATAAGTCTCACATTCTCTTAATCCCTGAGCTTTGGCATAAGAGACAGGTGTATCATTGTAAACTTTAGGCATGCCTGGGCTATATTTAGTGCAAATCAATCTAGATTATAGTATTAAATCCCAAATCAAAAATATTTAAAATATAAGCAATAAAGATATCATAACCTTTTAATTGCTATTGTTTTAAAGTTCTTTGCAACAATAAATTTATCCCTCCAATAGTTTGTCCATACTTTTTTTGTTCGTGGTGAGAACTTTCATTTGATACAGGTAACCTCTAATAACCAGAAATGTGAGTATCTGACTTATGTTTCAGAAGATCACATTGTTGTATTGAGACCAAAACAATGGCATGGAGGAGAGTAAAGCAGAGCCCCGTGGAAGGGTGCTATCTCAACACCCCTGCTTAGAGAAAATAAGGCTTGACTAAATCTAAAGGAAGGATGTTAGATCCGCAGGGGAGCCTCCATCTTGAATGGGTTACAAGGAAGATGCACTGGGTTCAGAATAAGGAATATTTATGATGGCAGCTTTTGTAACAAGAGGGTTTGTGTAAAAACCAGCAGCAAGAATGCAGCATGTAAGGAGATAAGAAGAAACCAGAGTTATAGTCTATTCTCCATGGATTTGACACAGGGACAAACTAATAGAACATTCTCAGGAAACCAGAAACCATATGTAACATGACACTCTGTATCTATAGAGTATTCCTAAGATATCATTGATAACATGACATTCTTTATTAGCAGAATATTCTACAGGATCAAAGTTCATCTCCTCCACACCACGCCTTCATCCTGCCAAGAGTAAGCCAAGGTCCAATCCTGAAAACAAACCTTGTTGTAGAGTTCTCAGGGTTTGAACAACCTAATTTACCATGGTAGCCCTCTTCTGCCTAGGAGAAATGCCAGTTTCATGCTGGTTTGGTCTTATGTGTAAGAAGAATGTACTGAAATGGTACCATCACATCTGAGTGGACTTAGAAGGAATATTGCATTCTCACTATTGGGGTAGATGAATTTAAAGAGTCTATTATAACATCTATGAAGGAGTAGTGGTCATATAGACATGCAAGGTAAAAACTTTTAGATAAACTATATAATTTAGACAGCTATGATCATGTAGGCATGATTGTTTGTTAACTGAAACGGTGAACTGTGAATATAGATAACGATAGAAAGAAGACCAAACATTGTTACAAATCTATGGCAATAGAGAGGTCAAGGCTCTGAGGTTAAAAAGTAAGGAGAAAAAGGAAAAATGTCCAATAAAATCAGTTTTCTTTCTGCTGATTTTTTTTTCCAGTAACTAGGACTCACTGGGGAAGAAAAGCAGGTGCTTTTCATCCTCTCTCTCTCTGTCTGTATCTCTGTCTGTCTCTCTGTCTATCTCTCTCTGTGTGTGTATGTGTGTGTTTACATGGTTCTCTAGAGTAATGTCAGCATCAAAACAGTTACATTTAAGAATGTTTATAATGAGCGAGGAAATGGTCTAACAAGCGGCATGGAGGAGCAGAGAATAGGACCCAGAGAGACAGAAGCACTAGTGGTGCCTTTTACATAAATGAGAAAACTCTCAAGGCTCATAATAAACTGACTGAGAAGCCTGTTGTAGACATTATGAAGTAAGCTATTGTTCTTACCAGTTAAATTGTTGATGCCCATATTACCAAATGCTATAATAATTAGAATAGAGAAAAATGAATATACTTTAATTTGATTTAGGGAAATTATATTATACTGTTATAGTTTTCTGAATTTAGTTCCTCCAGTGGCAAGTCTACACAGTGGTGTGGTAGTCAGAATCTCCAGTGGTGAGCTTGCATGGTGGTGTGTTCCCGTGGCCTACCTGAGTGGTGGTGTGGTATATGGTATTTCCAGGAGTAACTCTGCATGGTGGTGTGGTAATGAGAATATCCAGAGGCGCGCCTAAATGTTGATGTGATAACAAGTGTCTCAGCTGGCATCTAAAGCCTGGGGTTTTTATTTCCTTCTTTTCCTGTGCTCCCTAATTGCTCTTTCACATTTGATTTTGTTCCAGGCATCCCAAAATTCATATGCTATCTGAGAACTTACCCTGCATGACTTTTTTTCTTCAGTATCTCATGCTTAACTTGGATATATACACAACTAGAGTTCTATTTTCTCTAAATGCCTTGAGTGTCTTCTCTAACATCAGGGGGCTTGAATGCTTAATTTCAAATTGTGAAATTAGAGCGCATCACAGTCTACCCATTTCTCTGCATTATTTTATCTATGAGAATAATCATGCTTTAATATGAGATGTAATATTTATTCTGATTTATTTTTTCAAAGCATTTATTTTTAAAATGTCATACCTATATGTGACACATTCTGATCACATTCATTTCTCAAACCTCTTTTCTCCTCTATCCCTCTGTATCAACTTCCCCACTCTTCCTTCCACGTCCCTAGGACACTTTCGACTCTTTTTTGTTTCCATAATGCTTTTGACTTTGTGTTCTTGAGGGCACATGAGCAGGATTTGCCCACTGGCACATAAATGACTCACCAATTGCTGTCTCACCAAAGGCAGTTGCGTCCTGCTCTCTAGCTCTCTGAACTGCTGTTAACTTCTGAAACTCACTTTTTAATCTTCTGTGGATGCTGGGTAAACAACCACAGATGCTGTGAGTTCAAGAATGCCATACTATTAACAGAGAATATAAATCAGCAAGACAAAAACAAAGAAACAAAAAAAAAGTGAGAAGGCTTTCTTGGAGAACAATGATAAGCACATAATAACTTAAATATAGGATTGCTAAATTCAAGGGTAATGTATTTCATATTGGAAATCACTTTGTTATATAAACAAATAGATTTCAAATCTGAAAGGCCTGAAAAACAAGAATATGCAAGATCTGTATGGCAGCTCTAAAAGGTTTACAGACCACATAATCCCAACTGATGTTCCCAAAGAAAAATTTCGGAGACAGTGAAAAGTTGAGTGGCTTCCAGGGCTTGGGTTGCTAGTGATGGGATGGGGGTTAACAGAAATCATATCATGTTCCGGACAGTGACAATTTCCTATAGGATAATGTAGTGTCAATATACAAAAAAATATGAATAAGTAAATTAATATAATGGTCAGACAGTTTTAGGTCAGGGACTTTGAAAATGTGCCATTTTCTTACCCAGAATCTATAAGTAGTCCATCTTCTAAATTGTTTTAGAGCTTCAAAGTTTGAGTGGGGTGTTAAGAAACCAGTTAGGGATTAGTAGCGCAAGTGGTCATTGCGAACGGAGCTATTCCTGCTGACCTATATTCTACCTCACCTACCCCTTTTTCCCAGAAAACAAGAGAAGTTCTTGGAGTCTGCTAACTTACATCTTTATTTTTTTTGATTTTCATTCCTGCAGAATATAATGAACATGGTCCAGTCTTAAAGTAAATGGTCCATGTTGCCAATTAAAAAGCATTACTTGACACAACGTTATTTCCGTATGGCTTGTTGCTATTTTTGGCAACACTTTCAACATTGGTAGCCAATGCTACCTGTAAGTGTGCTTCCCAGTTGTTTGCACATGAATTTGCTATTTGTAAAATGACACCAACTAGTTAGCCACCATGGGTACAATTACAAAGAAGACATCTTCGGGAGACCATTTTCAGTGAATTACAAATAACCCCATTTAAAACCTGTCTCCTGAGAGCTTACAAAACTCTCCCTGTCTCTGAGAAACTTGAAAAATAACAAGAAATTCATTGCCTTCCTCTGAGGGGGGGTCACCACGTAAACGATCACAGAGGTTTAGGGGTCTGCCTTCTGATCTAGTTAGAAAGGTCCCATCAGAGAAACCCTGTCATAAGAAGCAGCACCAGAAGCTAGAAATGTGGCTGCAGAGAGCTTTCCCTGACAGCACACAAAAGAGAGAACATTATTTATTGAAATTTCAAAGGTTAGAAAATGTATTTTGAGGCCAAAGACATACTGTAGGCAAAAGTTTCTTTTATTTATCTCTGTGCTGAACAAGTTAGGACATATTGGAGTCATGTAACCATCTCTGACAGCACACCATTCAGAAAGAGGCCCAAACAAATGTTTTTATAAAACAACATACTAGCAGTCATTGCAGTGTGCATTTGTGTGTATGTGTGCACATGTGTGCTTCTTGAATTTTGGTATTGAATTAAATCCAAGTTTAATATCAAAAAAGAAGAAAACTTACATAAGGCATGGGATATGTTCTAGTTTTTATAAATTTGCTTTAAATTTTACTTTCTTTTAGACAGTTTCATGTAACTAAGATTTGCTTCAAGTTTGTTATGTAGTCTAGGATGATTTTGAAGGTCCTGTCCTTTTGTTTCCACTTTCTAGGTGCTGGGATTACAGACATGTGCCACCATAATATTTACACAATGCTGGAGACCAATATCATGGCCTCTTGTACACCCAACAAACATTCTACCAACTAGGTTGCATGCCTACCCCTTTAATTCTTATTATAACAAGAAAAAGTGCTTAGAATTCCATGTCCTGAAATTTGAGTTAATGTGTCCCTGTGTGTGTGTGTGTGTGTGCATGCACATGTGTGTGCATGTGTGTATAGAATTGGAGCACATTACCAAGTTTCAGAAGTAAATCTTTGCATTTGTCTGCTAGTTTTCATATTTTAAGAGCAAAAAATATAACCAATTTTTATTGCATTTTTTATGGGATGTTATTTTCTAGATGAAATAACTCTTTTAAATGTGTTAAGGGAAAAGATGACTCTTATCTCTTGATGCTCTTAGCATTTGCTCATGAGATTCCTGGCGAGGCCTGTACAGTTACAGACAACTGCTTTGGTAAAGGCTTAGAAAGAATGCTTTTATTCTCCAAAGCAGAAAGAGACCATAAAACGTTAAGATGAAAATGTCTTGTTGCATTCTGGCAAGCTGCAAAACGTCATGCATTACAGTATTAGGGAGCTCGGATAAACATGTACAATGCATTGCATCCATTATACATTTCCCAGAGACAACTATTGTTAAAAAAATTATCGGTGATGAGAAGAGTATAAAGAGCACATAGATACTGATTAATTCCTTCATACTTTTTAAATGAGCACATTGCATCGGCCACATTTAAGTTAGCCTTCTTTAGAAGGCATCATTCCTCAACTAGTAGACATGATATCTTCCCCCAATATATTCACAGATCATTTTATAAAACCTAGAGTGAATTTTTTTAAATTCATTATCTGGAAAATATTTTTGAGTTGATTTTCTTCATGAGTGGTAAATGTTTCTTTAACATGCAGTTTGGTCAAAAAATAATTAGGAAAATAAAAATATGATTCTATCATCACTTTTGTGTCCAGCATGGATATATTCAGTGCAATTACATGGAAACCCCTGTCTTTTCTGTTACTGTTTTGCTTTGCAAAACACCATGGAACTTGTGTTGGCATCTTTGCATGGTAGGTATTTGCATAATCTCTATTTAAATTTACTGTACTTATGTGCAATGAACTAAAAGGGTATTTCAGGAAGCCAAGAACTGATTGTTATTACATAATACATTTCTGTCACAAACATTAAATTTCCATGTTCTTCTCTTTGGCAAGTATGAATGTTTACTTTGAGGATTTGAGAAAATACAGGGTGCTCTGTTCCTCCTACAAGTCCTCTCATTCATCACTACTCTTACTGAAAACATAGCAGAGAGGAGAGCTAGAGGGCTGGCAAGATGCTTAATGGGAAGGCCAGGTGCAAGGAAGCTGGTCCCCAGCCAGGTACTGCTCTGAATCCTGTCAGAGAATCATGGGAAATTCAGCTTTCAGCCATTTTCACTTTGTCTTCTCCTTATGCTAGTTTTTGTGCATAAACATTCTTCTCACAAGATAGCCTTCTTAGCTCCTTCTTTGTCAGTATTTTGGGAGCTCTAAGTTCCGAATTAATCTGTGTTGAAGCTCCAATAGGCAAGGTAACTTGAGACTCCCCACATCACTAGCTTTTCAATATGTTTCTACTTGATAAGTGAACATATTAATTTTTTCAGAAGCATATTTACTTAGTTTCAAGAATTATGGAAATAAGCATGTATAGGAAATTCTTACATACATATAAATATGCAATTAAAAATGATCCATGACACTGCATGCAATGCTCTAATGCTCATTTGAAGTGACCCTCTTTTGTCCAATGCAGTGTAAGATGTTTAGACAGCCTCTTGATTTCTCATAGGGGACAAAGGACTATAACCATACCTATCTTTTTCTCTTAATCTAAACCATGGAGACTAAAGCAACCATGCTTCTGACCTTGATAATGTTATTTAGATGGATATTTAAAGCTAGTAACCAATTAACTAACAATTAGATTTACACTAAGAAAAATATCTCCATACTAGATTTAATATTGTAAGAGTCCCTGGTGCAAATGGCCTCTGTTACTTACTTTTATCATTGCAGCAATATGTGTATATGTATATATGTATGTATGTCCATATGTAAGTATGTGTGTATGTATGTGTGTGTATGTGTATGCATGTCAAAAGCAACTAAAGAAGCAAGAGTTTATTTTATTACATATTTCAAGGGAATGTAGTCAATCAGGGTGAGAAATTGAGTCACCAGGATTTAGCAGACACTCACAAGCAACTAGGTGTCAGAAATGTTTGTGTTCAGCTCACTCTCTCCTTTTTCATTCAGTCTTGAACCTTATCTGATGGAGTAGGACAACTTGCATTTAATATGAGTCTTCCTACCTCAGTTTCCTAATCTTGATAGTATCCCATATTGTGGCCTAGAGATTTTCTTTCATAAGCATAGTAAATCTCATTAAGTGATCAAGATTAACCATCATTATTTCTCTCCTTGTCAACCTGATACCCTAAAACATCACTTTTAAGCCACAAATTTCCACCTCTTATTTTCAGTTTTCTTCAACAGACATTGCATGAAAAGGTCCTTTCCCTTTTCCCATGTTTTTTATAATTACCACCAACCTCAACGTTGCTTAACTTCCAAAGATGTGATTTCAGGAAATCCCCTACGAATATCCTCACAGTACCATGCCTTTGATTTTTGTCTCTATGGCCAAAGTTTCTTTTGATTAGGTTACCAGTCATTGGATAAGGGATCACCTAATCCACTATTTCACCTTTCTTCACTCCATGTGCAGAAACCCTATTCCCAAATTAGTTGAATATCAAAGTTCTGGAAAAAGACACTATTAAAAATAATACAATCTGCTTTTCTCTCTCTCTCTCTCTCTCTCTCTCTCTCTCTCTCTCTCTCACACACACACACACACACACACACACACATACAAAACATATGACATATGCTCTGCTTTTAAAACCAAAATATTTTTTATACTTTTCGTTCCCTAGATCCAGTTTGTAGTCGCTTGTGGATAATTTCATACTTACTGAAAAGCATATCATTAAGTATGATCCAAGAGGAGGGTAGACAAAGTATGTCACATAAGTCAGATTTGACCTGCCACTTACATTTGTAAATATTTTTATTTGTATGTATCTGTGTGCAATAGCTTGCACATTGTTTATGGCCGCTTGTGTGTTATATAGGCAGAGTAGTTGCCACAGAGACTATCTGGACCACAAAGCTAGCACAATTTACTACCTGGCTCTTTACAGGAAAAAAAATCACACTTTTCTCTGTGTCATCAGGATTCAAAATTGGATGAAGAGAAATGTTTCAGCTCAGGCAGTGACAACTGATCAAACAACACGTTGGCTTTATGATTTCATAATATTCATAGGGCCTGGGGTATTGTCACACTGGGGTGTTCATTGCCCTGGAACAAAGGAAAGTCAGAGAGGCCAAGCTAATTCCAGGAGGCTATTTAGGTTGGAGGGTGTTTTTAGATATTACGAGTTTAGATGGAATTGATCAGGGTCAAGGGTGTTAGATAATATCAGGAGAAGAAAGCCGGTAACACAGAGGCAGAAGATTGAACTTAAAGCTGGAATAATTTGCTGAGGTAGAAAGGGAGAAACTGTGCTTGAGAAAGCAAAACTCTAAAATAAAGATAAGCCAATGTTAATAAGTTAAAATTTGATAATATTTATAATTAGTAATGATAGCATTCACTTTATGAAATTATGTTTTTGAGAGGCCATGAATATAAGAAAAATCTATCATAATTACTCCTCAGCCACAATAAGGTGATACTCTTATTTTAATCATAGAAATAATGAGAAGGATATTGCAAAAACTGGTTTATTTGTTGTCTACATACCCAACAACATAGCATATTCTCAAGAATGAGTTCTTGATATGTCATTTCTCTCCCTTCAGCAAGTGGGTAAAGAAATACTTAGAAGAAGCATTTCTGTAGTATCTGAGTTACTCAGTGGGAGACAAGGTCGATACTGGAGTCTAAGTTGTCTCAACAAAAGTGCGTTTTATTCCATATTTCCTCAGATTGCACCATGGAACTAAACACGAAAGTGGAATCTAAACTTTTTCTGTTAACAAGGGGAAAAAAAAAGAACTATTGGAAAAAAGGGACAATAGAATCTGCTGTCGTGACTTTTTTGTCTAGAAGTATCTTTCTCTGAACCATGCTGTTATCTCCCAAAGGCTTTAAAAGATCATAGGTATGTGTAGATACTGACCAATGCCAATTAAAGTGACAGGTAAAGACAAGGACTGCAAAGGGCTGCTTAGGGGTATCACAGTCCTTTTCAGTCCTGATTAATGGTAGCTACTGATAAGAACGTTAACTGATAGGGGACTAGTCTGGCTCACTGTTCTTATCTTATCAAGAGGAAATCAAGAGTTTAGTGTCTCCTTTAGTTATTTAAAGTGCATTGAAGTTCTGTCTGCTTCCTGATCCTGCCCTTCTGTTTCAGGCACTAACTCAAGTGTCTGCCCTCCCCTCTCAGCAGTGTCAGGGCAAGGGTGAGTGAACCTGGGGAAAATAAATATGGCAACTGTATAGAATTCTTGAGAGGTTTAAGTCAGTTAATACCATGTGTTTGAAGCAATAGCTGGTCAGAGATAGAGTTTATCACTAACTACAGAACCAGAACAATAGCTGCATTTGAAGGAAAAGTAGCCAAAGCAATAAGCTGGGAGGGCAAATGTGGTTGTCAGAGAATTTGAGTTTAAGGAAGATAAAAAGGAGAGATAGCAATAACATCTGTGAAGTGCAGTTGCTGGGTCTCTTTGCTACATCTTGAAGCACAGTCCTTGAGATGGTCTCAGTCCACAAGGCATCATTGCTAGTATTTATCGGATTTATCGGTAGATGTTCTGTGGTCTATCACTTCTGCATCAAGCAGTGTAAGGTCACTGAGGAAAAAAGTGAATGAGAGATGGGAATGCATCCCAAGCTCTCTTTCATGGGTGTCCTCTCATTAAAGATAATTTAGATGCAATAAATGCAGAGTCTCTGTTCATGTGGTAATCTTTATGTGCAGCATTGCATAGTCACAAAAATAATGTATCATCTCCACCAAAGATTTTCAAGTCTCAATATCTAGTAGTTATGACTGTGTGACTTTATGTGGCAAAGGGCATTGAGATGTAATTAAGTTTAAGACCTAGAGATAAAAATTTATTTCGGATCACCATATAGGCCCAATGTACATTCAAGAGTCTTTTGAGAGGAAAGTGGACAGGCACAGCTAGCTAAAGACAAAAATAAAGCAATAACCGTGAAGCTAGTCACGCTCTGGTTTTAAGGTTGAAGAGAGAGTCCTTATCCAAGGCAATAGTTTTCTCTGTAGAAATTCCAGAAAAAAATGAAGCCCTAATTGTTAGGAATTTTCTTAATGCAAGCTCTCTGCTGACACAAAAATCCCAATCAAGCCAAAACACAACAAGCCAAATTTAAAAATATCCAGGTTTAAAAGGATTCCACCAGGGAACTTTCCAGGGAAGCAGTTTAAATGACTGAGGGAGTGGTCAAGATTTTAGCAAGTTTGTCTTGACCTTCCTCTGGGGAGCCATCAAGATTTGGCGGGCACAGGGACAGGGCCTCCAAAGATGGCGGCCAGAGAACAGGACTTACACTAATACCTTAAATTTCACAAGTGAACCCTGCTACACTTAGAGTAACTGGATAAGTTTAAGATAATGAATGATCTGCATTTCCCTGATGACTAAGGATGTTGAACATTTCTTTAAGTGTCTCTCAGCCATGTGAGATTATTCGGTTGAGAATTCTCTGTTTAGATCTGTACCCCATTTATTAATTGGATGATTTGGTTTTTGATGTCTAGTTTCTTGAATTTTTTTATATGTATTGAAAATAAGTCCTCTGTCGGATATGGGGTTGATGAAGATCTTTTCCCATTCTGTAGGCTGCTGTTTGTATGCACTCACTTGGTGGATATTAGCTGCAAAATGCAGGATAGTGATGGTACAATCCATGACCCAGAGAGACTGGGTAACAAGGAGGGCTCAAGAGGGAGCACTAGGATTTCCCTGGAAAGGGAAATAGAAGAGATCTCATGAGTGGACTGGGAGCTAGTGGGGATGGCAACATGGGTGATCAGGTTGGGGGTTGGATGTAGGGGGACAGCACTGAAAGAGATGACTGGAAAGGGGGTGTATTCTGGGTCAGGTAGAAATCTGATGCAATGGAAACTTCCAGGAATCTACAAGGATGAGCTCAACTAAGATTCTTAACAATAGCAGATTTGTAGTCAGAACTGGCCATCTCTGTGACCAGACTGGTGCCTACCCTAGTTCAAGTAAGGGAAGGGAATGGGAGGAGAGAAGTGAGGGGACACGGTGGATGAGAAGTAGATTAAATAAATAAATTTAATTAATAAGGGCAAAACAAAAGATAATGAATGATTGCTATCTTACGTGACTAAGTGTGATGCAAAGTTCTCATTTATTCTGAAAGAACAATTTATGGTCTCTCCAAAGAAGGATTTCCCGTTCTCTGAGTAGCAGCTTCAAGTTCATGTTCTCTCCACTCAGTGGAACTAGTTGAGCTCTAAAGTGGTGCGGTGGCTAATGTCCACACTAAGTTGAACAAATCCTGAAATCAATGTATGAACAATAAAGGAAGTTCCATGTTAATCTACAGCAATGGATATAAACACGTACTTTACCTTGTAAAAGGATGGGAGCAGGAGCCAGAGATAGGATAAAGAGAAATATCTGGCATTCGTTCTTTTGCAAAATAGTTTTACAGGCATAATGTAACTGTCAAAATTCACTGATTTATGTGTTTTATTGTATGGAAATTATACTTCAATGAAGTGATCTGAAAAGAAAAGAAAAAACCCAGCAATTAGATGATGTGAGCTACCTCACCTAATATAGTTCATGCATGACGATGATCTTCCTGCCAGCCTTCTTCACTGTTGACTTACATATACTTGGATTCTTCTTCTAACATCTGACACAGAAAGCAATTGTCCTCCAATTTAATGCAATTTATATTGGCAAGCAGGGAGTCATTGGATGTGATATTTTAATCTGAACCAAAATCTGCTAAGAGTCACACTTTCAAGTTCTTTGACAAAGAGGCAGCCATATGGCATGTACTTCCGTTGTCCAAGAGTAATAAAAAAATAAACCAAGATACATGCACTGCTTCTCTGATTCAGTCTGAAACACTGTCTCTAGTTTAGGCATTTACACGACTGTGTACTTTTTATCCTGAAAAGGGTCATCACTGCCTTCTTCACCTGGTTCTGGATGCTGACCCTTATGGATGGAAATGAAATGAAGGAAGAGTCAAGCGAGTAGAGATGAGACTAGAAAAAATATGTGTCACCTGTGTCATGATCAAGTTCTCATTCCCTGTAGATGGGGTGTGGGTAGAATGCAAAATTCTTTTATTTCTGCTTGTTGACATCTATTCCAGTACAGGAAGGGAGACAGGGAAGGAGGGAGGGAGGCAGAGAGGCAGGGTAGGAGGAAAAGAGAGACTCTTTATAATTCATTCTCCTCAACCTGCCATGAAGTTCACATAACCTTGCTTCCCACTGAGTCCCTTTTAAATGGTACCATTAGGTCTTGCTAGCATTTGTTCCCAGTGTTCTTACCTTCTTTCACCCTTATAAAACATTGAGTTCCATCAATGAAGCCAAAGGGAACCATGTTGGTCATTACGATAAGGTAACAGTTTTAGCTGTTTAATAGAGTTCTTGTTTCTTTGCTTTGAGAATGAACCACACTGTGCAGCCCAGACTGAGCTTGAAATCAGTATGTAGCCTAAACTGATTACAGTCTTATTCTCTACTTTTTGCTCTCCAGAGGGCTAGAATTGTAAGGGTAAACCACCATTCCAGATTATTTGAATTCACATTTAAAGTAAAGGATGATGTATTTGTATATGGCAGAAGTTTGTACAAAGTAAGACTGCTGAAAAGGAATGGAGCAACTGAGTTCCCTTATGCCACTCCACACACTCTGTGCTACTCTTACTTCGGGAAGTGATTGTCACATGCCTGTTCTTCAACCAGAATTAGAAACACAGTGAGTTCATTTCAGACCACTTCCAGCAACTTTCTTTTCCTGTGCATCATTCAAAAATAGGTTGGGTTTGTAAGATTTCTTTGTCACAAGTGCAGAGTGTCTGCCCATCCCAATCCCTTCCTCTTTTATAGACTACCTCAACCTTTGCACAAATGGCATTTTCACAGAGATGGATAATTCCTTGTTAAGAATAACTACCCTTCGTAGTGTTAAATGTTTACCATACTCTTTCTCCTCTACCTACTAGACACCAGGAATGCCTCTCCCCACCACCACATTATGGCAACTGCTAAAACGTCAAGATTCTTAGGAATGTATCCTGGAAAAAAAATCTATAACTGAGAAATATCACTATGTGAATAGCAAGATCAAAGAAAACATGGGCTCTGGGTCTCAATTTGATTCCTGCACTGCTGCCTGGTGCCAGGGAAAGGGACTATGATGGCCACAGAGAGAAATGGCTTTGCCTGGAATAAGAACACTGTAACACCTTGAACCCAAAGAACCTTCTCATGGACTCTTCAGATTGTTCAATGTGTATGAGAGGTCTCGTGTCCCTCTTTCATTTTACCCAGACAGATTAGGAACCAGCAGCTGTGGTGAGCACTGCGATCAGCTGAGTTCCACATCGCTGGGTTGTCAGGTTACATTGCCAGGTGGCTAAGGATAGGGTCTGATGACACCGCCAGTGCAGGAAGCATCAGCAGGGACTCAGCGCTACCCGGGGCCCAAGAGAGAGAATGTGCGGGTAGCAAGTTTCTAAGACACTTTTAAATGAGAGTAGATGCTGTCATCTCATACGGGGCTCTGGACAAAGAATGAGTTCTCATCAGCAGAGGAGATGGTGCAGAGGAAAGGTGGTGCTGAGGGAAAGAAGTCTTCTGCACTGAGTTTTGAACAAAAGAGCTTAAGCTTCCTTAGTAGCCTAGACATTCTTGAAGAGATGGGCAGTAACTTAAGTTAACTAGGAACAAATGATAAAGGCAAACTCAAGGCATTAAGCTTGAGAATATCATAGGAGGGTCTGGGGAGATGGGTCACTGTACAGTTGCAATGGATCCAAGTAAAATTTCTAGCACCCATATTAGGTGGCTCACAACCTGTGACTGCAGGTCCAAGGGATAATATGCCTTCTTTTGGGTTCTTTGGGCCCTGAACCCATGGGCACGCACACACACACACACACACACACACACACACACACACACGCACGCACGCACGCACGCACGCACGCACACACACGAACACACACACAATTGCATCCCATAAAACACTCACAAACAACAATAACAAAAGAACTACACTTAAAGTTTTGTAGAAAAAAGGTTTATTTGAATTTACAGTTTAGTGAGAACTAGAAAAAAATATAGTGCAATATGCAAATCAGTGAACTCCAATTTAAAATGAGTATTTTTGGCCCTGTTGATGGTGAACATATAAAATGACAGGAGTTAGAACTATTAACCAAAAATGAACCCCAGAAAAACCTGAGTCACTCCACTATACCTCATCCCTGTGAAAAAGAAAAAAAAAGTATCAAAATTGATTAGTAAGTCATGGTTTTATGTCTTTTCTCATTTAATAAATTTATTCTAAAATGGACTCACAGCCTTATCAGTGACTGTTTGAAGTTCACTTGCTCCTTTGAAGGCAAAATGCAATTATTTATCAGTGATTAGGTTATTCATGAGGCTTGGCATGGCTTAATTTATAATTAAAGTATAATGGGCTCACACATGGAATGCTAAGATTTTCTTAGCACTCAGTCTATTTTAAACTGAAGTGTTCAGATGCGTTAGAGGTATCACAGCTAATCAACCTTCCTTCCCATACAATGTCTGCTGCTTAGTACTCACTGGAGTCCGAGATGAAAATGCAAAGGCAATATAGAGGCGCAATGGTGTCCCCCCTTTACACAGCATCTTGACTATCCATTTTCATTTCCTCTGTGTTGCTAAATTCCGTTAAAATAAGAGTAAGATAATAATTTGATGAAAAAATGTGTCAGAAGGGGAAGGACGCAAATAAAGGAATCCCATGATAGCTTTAATATGGTATAATAAGGGGTCCTTTATTAAAAGAGCACTCACAGATCACAACGAGGAAAAGGAATGGAATTCAGCATCCAGGTATAGCAAGTGGGGAGCAAAAGAATGAGCAGGCTGACCCATGTGCCTCTTGATACCAAAGGCCACACCCAATCTAGTCCAGCCTCTTAAAGGCCATTGGCTGATGGAGGTTCCCCATCACCTTTCCATTTTGTCTAAATAAGAGAGTTCCAAACCAAATATAAAACTATATGCAATAAAAAGAGATGTCAAGTATAAAACTTAGAATTACAACCTGCCAAAATAGTATTAAGCAAGAAACATATGCTAAATGTCTTGATAATTATTTTTTCCTAAGGAGTTTAAGTCTTATATTAGAAATGGTTGGACTAGGTCATAAGAGGAAAGTAACTATGACTATCTAGTTTTCAACCCCACCAAAGGCTTGAGAAGGAAGATTCTATTACTTGAGTAGGTAGGAAGTGCAGTCAAGCAGCTTCCACAATGTGCAGTAGATGACAAAGACAACTGGCTACCTGGACAATCACCCAAAGTCTCATTTGCAAAGTTGACCTAGAATAATGGACAGACCATTTTCAGAGGAAGGAAATTTTTCAAAATCATCTTACCCTGTCTTGGTAAGGTTTGACAGTCTTTTTTCTTTTTTCTTTTTTTTTTTTGGTTTTTTCGAAACAGGGTTTCTCTGCAGCTTTAGAGCCTGTCCTGGAACTAGCTCTTGTAGACCAGGCTGGTCTCGAACTAACAGAGATCCGACAGTCTTTTTTCTTATATCCTGCTTGTCTTGTCCAGATATCAGACATTTTGTCAGTGACCAAGGCATGGGCAGTACCTTGCCCAAAAGCCAGTTTGGCAAAGAAAACAAGCTCCAAGTGGAGTGTCTTTAGTGTTCAATTTCTCTCAGGAAAAGATGGGTGCTGCCAGGAGCAATTGTGTCTCTCATCAACAGAACCCACAAGTATTCACTTTATTACCCACTATTATTAGTAGTAGTATGAGTAAGATCACACTAATATACCTATTATCCCATTCAATTTCCTTATTTTGTGAGATCCCTGAGCCTACAAAATTTCCACCACAACCCCCACCTTAAACCAGTAATAATCAACCCTTAAATGATGTCTCTACCCCTGAGGACCATTGTCTTCTAAAATTACTTCCAGCAGCGGGGGGGGAATGTTCTTTCTATAAAATCCTGGGAACTAAAATTATGGTTAAGTTTCAAGATTACTGTCTGGTATAATTGCAAATAGTCTCTGAGTAGTCAATAGAGATTTTCTGAAGTTCTTATTTGGAGTTCTGGACAGAATGTCTCAAGAAGGTACACATCTATCCAAGTTGGAACCACCTTGATCAGCTGGTACCTGAAATCTGTCTTAAAATAGTGCTATCAACGTCATGACGACATATCAACCAGGTGGAGTCATCATTGTCAGGCCCCATCTTCTTCCTGGAAACTTCAAAGATTACTGCAGAAAAATCTATTGTTCATTGCGGAAAACTTAAACATTATTCATATATACATATGTTCAATTAAAGATTACAATATAGACAAAATAGGTATGGAGAAAAGTAAATTCTTTTCTAAATTCTTTCTTCTTTCTGTCCTATACCAGATGACTCCTAACATGAGACAGAAACATTGAATTTTTCTTTTAACAACATGGTTGGATTTAGAGAAGTATAGCCATTGCCCAACTCCAAAGTCAGCTTTGATTTATAAGTGAGTCTATAATTCTACTGGGAATGAAATTTTAGTCTTCAAATGACTGTCCTCTTTTTTTTTGTTTGTTTGTTTTTTCGAGACAGGGTTTCTCTGCAGCTTTTTTAGAGCCTGTCCTGGAACTAGCTCTTGTAGACCAGGCTGGCCTCGAACTCACAGAGATCCGCCCTCCTCATAAGTCATATTCTTCTTTGTTTGGTGATTTTTTTTCTGGATAGTTATCCTTTCCTCTTTAGGCATACAAACATCCAGGGTCTCTTGAGTTTTTGAAGATGAGTATTTTCCTGCAAAGACAAAAGCAGAACCCTTCCCCAATCCTAATGAGATTTTCTTACCATCTGCATGTTTGTCAGTTCTGTGGATAAGCTGTCATTTCTCTTTCTCAAGAGGTTGCTTTCTTCAAATGGAATCTTTATTAATTTTGATGGTATCCATGGCTTTTCTTCTCCAATGGAAACAAGAACAAAACTCCTTCCCCTATTTAGCACATCTTCTGGTTTCCACTCTGTGGTTAATACATCCTTGAAATACACTGGCTGATTTTTTTTTTTTTGTTACCCAATGTCTCTCTGCTGCTGTTGTTCCTTAGTATTAAGAAAATTTGAAGTTTCATTTTCTTAGAGACATATGCTGGACTATTATCTGTTTTTATTTGAGCAGGTATACCCACGAAGGCTATAACATCTAATAAATGTGATTACTTAATCAGCCTTTTCTGAGCTCAAGGCAGTTTCACATTGAAAACCTGAAAAAGTGTCAATGGTGAGATGTACACATTTTAATTTCCCAAATTCTGTAAAGGGGGACACATCTATCTGCCAAATTTCATTCCTTTGAGTATCCTCTGGGTCACTCCCTGCAGGTAACAGTATTTGGTTATAGAAAGAGCAAGTAAGACATCACTTTATAATCTCCTTAGCTTGTTGCCATTAGAAAAGTCTTTCTTCAAACCTTTGGCATTGACATGTTTTTTTTATGAAAGTCTGAGGCCTTCAGCATACTTCCAATCAATAATCAATCAATTCCTGCATTACCTTGTGCTGGAGGGCCTGACAAACACATATGGGATCAGATGTGTGCTATGTATATGGGACAAAGCTTATTCCTGATTATATCTTGAAACTGAATGAATAATGAAATCAATTCTATATCATCTGGTATAAATTCCAATGGTTTCAAAATGCTTGATAACTCTTTCCAAATATACTAAAGTAACTACATTGAGAGGTTCTTTAAAATCCCTTAGTAACATGAAAATAGCATATATCTCTACCTTTTGGACAGAATTATAAAGCTTTTGTTCCACCTTACTTAAATCTTCTGATTTGTAACTTGCATTTTCTGATTGATTTTCATCAGTATACAATGTTTAGGCTCCAGTTATTGGTGTGTCATGTAAAATTTGGGGAAGAATTGAGATTCTTCTCTTTATAAGGTTAAATCTATCACTTTTGGGATAATTGCTATTGATCTCTCCAAAAATTAGCACAAGCTCTTTGCCATGGTTCACTGTCTTCCCATTTTTTTATTTCATCAGTAATAAAGGCACTATAATCTCTGCTGGGTCTATACCTGCTGATTGACAAAGTCTCAATTTACCTTTTATAATTAATTCAGAGACATTTTCACATAAGTTTTTAATTGTTTACTTGGTTTATGTGGAAAAAGATTCATTCTAAGATATTATTTTCCATCTGCATTAAAGTTCCTGTAAGGGAAATCCTGGATTGCAATATGACTATAATACAATTAAGATTTGGATCCACCCTATACACATGTGCCTCCAGTAATTTCTCTTCAACCACAGTTAATTCTTTCTCAGCTTCAGCTGTTAATTCTCTGGGACTATCTAAGACTTTGTCATCATCTAAGGTTTTGTTTAAATTAGATCAGTTGTTATCTCAACAGCTGGCCATAGACTGGAAATGTCTCCTAATATTCATTGAAAGTTATTAAGAGTCCTTGATCAGTCTCTCCTAATTTGTGCCTTTTATGTTCTAATTTTCTGTAAACCTATTTTATAACCTAGGTAATTGACAGAATCTCCTCTTTGTATTTTTTTCAGGAGAAATTTGTAATCCCTAAATAGGCAAAATTTTCTTTACTTTTTCAAACATACTTTCTAAGGTATCTGCATTTGAATCAGATAGCAAAATGTCATCCATGTAATGGTAAATTATAGATTTAAGAAATTATTTACATATTATTTTCAATGCCTGACTAACAAAGTATTGGCACAGGGTGGGGCTATATTCCTGAAAGGCAATATTTTCAGTCATAATATAAATTACAAATTCCTCACTTCACTTACCAACTCCTTTTTCCCTTAGGCAATCTCAGTGAATTGGTGTAGATATAATAATCTTTGATGACCAGCAGGTTTCATGGTTTCAGTCCCATGACAAGGGATGTGGAGTAGAAAGATGTGAGCAGCTTAACTGTACCACTCTGGTTCCACACACTGTTGCCTACCTAGGTACTGACAAATATGTTTTGTTTAACAAATTAAGAGCAGTTATTAAGGACAATTAGAGCGATTCTGTACATGGAGAGGGTTTGGTGGCCAGAATAAGAATGAAACCCAACGCTTCCCCTCAGCTGCCAGCCATGCTTAGACAGCAAGAGGCAGGTAGGCCAACAGGGGAGGGGGAAGTAAGCATAGACACGTTCCCATGTGGGGCACCATGATGAGGAGCATGTCAGATGGTGTGGGGAACAAGAATAAAGAAATCCCACCCTAGCTCCGATGTGGTATAATAAAGGGAACGGAATCCAACATTTAGATTCAGCCTGGCTATTAGGCAGCAAGAGAGCAGGCAACCCTTGAGCCTTTTGGTACCCAAGGCCACGCCCAACCTGGTCCAGTCTCTCAAAGGCCATTGGCTCAAAGAGGTTCCCCATGAATTCAGTCATAAAATCACAGACTCAAAACAGTAGAAGTAATTAGAGTAGGGAACTGAATTTAGTGATTTGCCCTCAGTAAATATTGTGGAAAAAAATGGTCACAGTTGGAGAAACCATACCTTGGTTTAAAGAAGGGGATAGGAAGAGGTGGATCTATTTCTTCCATAGAACTATCTTGATGCTTAAGAATTTAAGATTGTCTTTACACTAGAGGAGTAAGTTTGGAAATAAATTGATGGATTGAAAAATAGAGATATAGAATGGTTAACCAGTTGGCTACTCCTTTACAAGGAGACTGAAATTTTCAGAAAAACAATGTTAAACCTTTGGTGTTTATAGAGAAGGCTTATAAGGAAACATGGAAGAACATGAACTCCTGACAATAAAGCCCAAGTGAAGCCATATGCCAGATGTTTGGCCATGGCATTGATCTTCAGTCCACATCTAGATGGGGAGTAGTAAGAGAACTCACCTTAACAAAGGCAGAGAATCATAATACCAATGAAACAAAATTACACCAGCAAAACAGACTCCTGCTAGCTAATAATTATGATATATTCTTAACTTCAAACATACTATAAAAGGAGTTAACTTGTCATGAATTCATATTGTAATAAAAAGAGCTAAAGTCATGACTACAAAAATTCTTAGATTTTTTCGAGGCCAGCCTGGTCTACAAGAGCTAGTTCCAGGACAGGCTCTAGAAACTACAGGGAAACCCTGTCTCGAAAAACCAAAAAAAAAAACAAAAAAAAAATTCTTAGATTTTATTTAGTGTCCTATTCTTAATAAATATTCCCAAATATTTCTAGAAGAAAAAAATAAAGATCTTGACAAACAAGAATAAATAAACACAACAATAAGCCAAGTATATTGCTGTAACCAGAGAGAAAAAAAGTATGAAACAAGTATGAAGTTGTTTGACAAAAACAGTAGCATTTATCATAGGATCTATAGAACTTTGTAAAATAATGCTCAATGCTTCTTGCTTTGTGAAGCTCGCAGCAGGCCTTCTGCTGGTTTAAAACTATCTTCTGTTTCTTAGACTACATCATGTATATTTCAGGGGCAAATGATTATTTGGTACTCTCTTTACTTTGGGGTCTTTGGTCATGTGAACTTTCTACATAATTATCAACATGTAAATTTTACCTTCATCATCTTAATAAGTACATGAGTGTATAATCTCATGAGAATGCAGAATTGAGAAGACAGAGTAGAAAGGAAACAACACATTGTAACAAGTATACTAGATTAAAGAAAGAAATAAAAGTAGAAACCAAAAAAAAAATAATGTGTTAAGTTGCTAAGTGCTGGCCAACTCAAGAGAAATTGAGATCTAAACTAAATTCTGAAGCTACAAAATATCAGCTTGGCAAGACTACATGTACCATACAAGTACTAAATATGGAAGTTGGTTGTCTATTCACAGTTACTTCTTAGATTTGAAGAATCAAAACCCAATATCAAGAATTGGCAAGACATCTCAATGGGTAAAGTATTTGTTGTGCAAGGCAAACAGCTTGAGTTCAATCCCAAGCACCTGTATAAAGTTGGAAGGATAGACCAACTCTATAGAGTTGTCCTCTGACCTTCACATGAACATCCTGACTTGTGTACATTCTAATTAATAATAAGCATTTTAAAACACAAATATTTACAAAAGCCATATTATTAAAGTTACTGCATAGGGTCATAGCAATTATATCATATTGCCTATTGTACAAATGATATAACTTATTTATAAAAAATTTACAGAATGGAAGACTGCAATCCAGTTCAGATTTTAGTATTTAATAAGCCCGTGATACAAGTTTAAATGCCCAGTAAATGTATTTATGAGCACCAACAGGTTACAATCTGTATTGCAAATGGCAGTTCAAGGTGAATTGACCTTAGAAACTTTAGATTTGGTAGCCTAACCTTGCTTTCCACTCTAATATTAGATTAAATGTCAAGCTGAAGTTTTTGAAAAACAAACATGTCAAAGAGGACTTACAAATGTATTCAGTGAATTATCTGTAGTTCATTACAATGGTGTATTTTTTTTAAGAATCTTTGAAGTCAAAAGAAAGTAGAAATGAAAATATGCCACGTGAGTACCAAAATCTGGTCTCAGTTTGAAGAATGGTCACAAGACACATTTCATCACAATCTCAAAATGGTGTGTGAGCTTCAATGAGCAAGCATTAGGAAAAAATGATGTCACTGAAAATGTTTGCTAAAACTCTCTTGTGGGATTTGGGAGGATTTGGGGGAGGCCTCCATTCTTAAGGTTATAGTTCCCTTACTATTTTATTCTCTTGTTTTGAGACTACAATATAATTACATCATTTCCTCTTTCCCATTTTTCCCTACAAACCTTTCCATGTACCCCTCCTTGCTTTCTTTCAAATTCAATAGCCAAAAATGAGATAAAACCACATATCCACCAATGAGAAATAAACAAAAAAATACTATTAAGAGGGTGGAGTAGTATTAATACTAAAAAGAGATGAAGTGTCTGACTCTACATAAAATGGATGAACTTGAAAAAACACAAAAATAAAAAGGGTAGTCATAAAAGATAATTTGATTCCATTCAAATAAAATCTAGTATGGGCAAATATATGTAACCAGAGTTGAAAAACTGTTCCTCCAGTCTTTAAAGAGGCAATTGAAGTGATTTGAAACTGAATACTAGTGGAAAAAAGATTATTTTGAGTGGGAGACCTGAATGCATCCTACTGTGTGTGTCTGTGTATGTGTATGTGTGTGTATGCGCGCACACACATATATATATACATATACATATATATATACATATATATACATATATATGTGCATGTACATGCATGCTTGTGTGGGAATGAATGAATATGTGTGTGCACATGTGTATTTTTGCATATGTATATGAATACATATGTACTTGTGTATGTTATGTGTGTATGTGTATGTATATTTGTATGCCTGGCATGTGTGCTTATAAGTGTGTGTGCTAGTATATGTGGTTATTTCATTTTTATGAGTTCTTTAATTTTCATCCATGTGGTGGTATGTGACAGGATTTCCTTCCTTTTGTAACAGGATTTTATCTTGATTTACTTCCTCTAAATATTGCTTATTCTTTATCATTTGTAATAATTTTTTGAGACTTTCTTTGGGTTTTATTCAGAGTTGATTGTTTCAATATGCCAACAACATAAGTTTCTTCTTTTGCTTTTCAGTGCTGATGGACTGTGAGTTTTCTCCTTTGTCCCTGCATCTCCCATAGTATAGCACATTGCAAATAGAAGAGATGAGGAGATTCTTGTCTTGTTTCTTTCCCTCTCTCACCATTAAACATGATATTTTCCATGGGCCTTTAGACCTGAATCTCGTCTCAAAAACCAGAAAGAAAAACTTCCATATCTTCAGTTTCCAGAGCCTTCTCTCTAAACCATAAATGGCTGGATTTTCATTTAAAATTCAATACTGTATGTGTGCATATAAAGATGTTCCTTTTTCTTTGTACTTTGTAAATGAAATTCACTATATAACTATTTGAAATAGCAAGTCAAACTTATATTTTCAGAAAAAAACTCATCTTGGTTACAATATTCATGTTTACACACTGCTGGCTTGGAGGTACATAGAGTTCTCAAATTCATAGGAACATATACTATAAAAATGATTTTCAGGGGCTGGGGAAAGGGGAGTTGTTACATAAAAAGTACTGAGTTTCAGAAATGTGTCAGTGTGAGTGTGTGTGTGTGTGTGTGTGTGTGTGCGCGCATGTGTATGAACACATGTATTTGTGGGGTCAGATGCAAGAAAACACGTAAGTTAGAAAATGTTCTATGTTAGACATGTTTGTTGTTTCTCACAAAAATCGCTTCTTTGATAGAGAATAATGACATAATTCAGTTTACTTCCACTATAATAAACCCTAATATACATGTTAATGCTTTAGTAGAGAGGAGGGTGAAGTGCGAGGAGAAATAAGAAACCTATTAGTGGAATTGGAACACAGCAAGGAAATTGCTATTGAGGATTAGAGAGAGATCTAATTGTTGTCTGGTGGTTCAAGAAAGGTTATACCACTAAAATAAAAAAAATACAGAAAATAACTAGTAGATACACCATTGGTCAGAGAATTCTGGAAACAAAATAACAGCACAGATTGGCTGGCTGCAGTCCGCAGCCCAGGTGTGCTTCTACCAAATGTGCCTGAGTGATCACAGCTAACATTTAGCTGGAGCTCACAGTGCCAAACTAACCTGAAAGAATTCCTAGTTCCCCAAAGTTGAAATCATTATTTTAAATAACAATCCTCTGGGGTGATTTGTTACACAGCATCAGGCAGCTGACAAGGAACAACAAATAAGAGCTAGAAGGCTTTCGCAGAATGCTGGCCCGCGAGATATGTCTTTCAAAAACAAATGGAAAGGTCTACACATACATTCTAGATCACGGATGCAGCAAGGTTCTGCTAGGTTGCAGAAAAGGATGAACGGTGCAAATAAGATGCTAGTGAGCAGCAAGTAGCAGCCAGCAGGGCATAGTAAAAGTGAGCAGCAGTAGGCTTCATGTTTTTCTCTGATAATACAGAATAGTCTTAAAGCTCACACATTTTTAAGGTCTTCATTTTTATTATATTTATTTACTTACTCATTATGCTGACTAATTTTTTAAATATTTAACACAATTTCTTTTTATTTGCTTTTTTATTTGGTTTTTTTTTTTTGAGATAGGTTTTCTTTGTGTAACAAAAGTTGTGGTCTCGAACTCACAGAGATCCGCCTGCCTCTGCCTCCCGAGTGCTGGGATTAAAGGCGTGCGCCACCACCGCCCGGCCTCTTAATTTCTTAAACACTTTCCTGTTAGCCATTAAACCATGGAAACCATTGGACCCAATTCTTTTTTAAAATGTTTTCAAATTAAACATGAAAAATGTAAGTAGATTATTTGGGTCATTTTTCCTGAATGAGTTTCCATCTTATTTCCTCTTTTGCTTCTGCCATCTATTCATGAAATTTGTTAATTAATATCCATCCTTCTGCTGCATACAAGAAACCCATCCCTACATCAAATATAGATATAACCTCAGAATAAATGGTTGAAAAAGATTTTTCAATCAAACGGACCATAGAAGCAAGATAGTGTGGCTATTCTACTATCTAACAAAATAGACTTTAAGCCAAAATTAATCAAAAGAAATTGAGAAAGACATTCATATTCTTTTGGTGCAAAATGCACCAAGGTGATATTTCAATTATGAACATCTATGCCCCAAATAGAAGAGAACCCACATTTATCAAAGAAACCATACTAAAACTAAAATCACAGTCTAACCCTGGATTGGAAGTAGACACGATCGCCAGGCAAAATTGGGAACTTGAGGGTTGGGCAAGACTGGGCCAAGGGAAGATGGGGAGAGAAAAGTGTGAAGGGGAGAGCGGGGGGAGCTCGGAGGAATGGGGTGCTTGGGATATAGGAAGGGTGGATATGAGAGCAGTGAAGCATATATCTGAATTTAAGGAGCTACCTGAGGGTTGTCAAGAGACTTGACCCTAGAGGGGTTCCCAGGTTTCCAGGGAGACGCCCCCAGTTAGTTCCTTGGGCAGCTGAGGAGAGGGAGCCTGAAAAGGCCAGTTCCTATAGCCATACTGATGAATTTCTTGCATATCACCATAGAACCTCCACCTGACGATAGATGAAGAAAATGACAGAGCCCCACCTTGGAGCACCGGACTGAGCTCCCAAGGTCCTGATGAGGAGCAGAAGGAGAGAGAACATGAGAAAGAAAGTCAGGACCGTGAGGGAACCTCCAGCTGGCGACAGATGGGGAAGGTGACTGAGCCCCACATTGGAGCACTGGACTGAGCTCCCAAGGTCCCGATGAGGAGCAGAAGGAGCGAGAACATGAGGGAGAAAGTCAGGAACGAGAGGGGTGCGTTCACTCATGGAGACGGTGGGACAGAACTAATGGGAGATCACCAACTCCAGTTGGAATGGGACTGATGGATCATGCGACCAAACCCGTCTCTCTGAGTGTGGCCAACAGCGGGGGCTGACTGAGATGCAAAGGACAATGGCTATGGGCTCTGATTCTTCTTCATGGACGGGCTCTGTGGGAGCCTTCTCAGCTTGGTCGATCACCTTCCTGGACCTGGGGGGAGTTGGGAGGACCTTGGTCTTAGCATAGAGTGGGGAACCCTGATGGCTCCTTGGCCTTGAGAGGGAGGGAGGGGAGGTATGGGTGGAGGGGAGGGGAGGGAAGGGGGAGAAGGAGGGGAGAGAAAGGGGAGAAGGAGGGGAGGGAGGGGGGAGGAGGAGGGAAGGAGATGGAAATTTTTAAATATAAAAAAAAAATAAACCATGAGAAAAAAAAAAAAGAATAAAAGCAGACAAAAAAAAAAAAATAGTGGATAATTCATGTATTCAGACACTTCATTAAAGGTGATTATCAGCTGTAAGAGTTCCCTGGTAGATTTTGGACATTGCTTATGTATACTATCATATTGTCTGCAAATAATGATACTTTGACTTCCTCTTTTCCAATTTGTATCCCCTCAACCTCCCTTTATTGTTTTATTGCTCTATTTAGCACTTCAGGTACTCTCTTGCATAGATATGTAGAGAACAAGCCTTGTCTTGTTCCTGATATTAGTGGAAACATTTTGAGTTTCTCTCTATTTAATTTTGGCTGTCGACTTGCAATATATTGCTTTTGTTATATTTAAGTGCATTCCTTGTATCCAAGACTTTTAACATGAAGAGATGTTGGATTGTGTTGAAAGCTTTTTCGGCATCTAATGAGATGATCATGCGGTTTCTTTCTTTCAGAATATTTATATGGTAGATTACATTGAGAGATTTTTTTATGTTGAAATATCCCTGCATCTCTGTGATGAACACCACTTCATAATGGTGGATGATCTTTCTGATGTGTTCTTGGATTCAGTTTGCCAATATTTTGCTGAGTATTTTTATATAAATGTTCATGAGTGAAATTATTTTGTTTCTCTTTCTTTGCTGCATCTTTGTGTGGTTTCAGTATCAGTGTAACTGTAGCCTCATAAAATAAATTGGGCAATGTTGCTTCTGTTATTATTTTGTGAAATAATTTGAGGAGTATTGGTATTAGTTCTTCTTTGAAAGTCTGGTAAAAATCTGTGCTGAAACCATCTGGTCCTGGGTTTTTGGATTGGAACACTTTAAATGACTGCTTCTATTTTTTTAGGGGTTGTAAGTCTACTTAAATTGTTCATCTGATCGTTAATTTCAGAATATAGTATAAAGAAATTTGTCCATTTCTTTTAGATTTTCCAATTTTGTGAAGTACAGGTTTTTTTAATTATACCCAATATTTGTCTGGATTTCCCTTGTGTTATGTCCCCATTTTCATTCATGATTTTATTAATTTGGATAGTCTTTCTCTGCCATGATGTGGGATTCCCTTTGTATGCTGTGATCACCATTGCTTAATAAAGAACTGCTTTGAGCCTGTGATAGGGTAGAGCAGAGGTAGGAGGGGAAAACTAAACAGAATGCTGGGAGATGTAAGGCAGAGTTAGAGAGAAGCTATGTAGCCCCACCGGAGTCAGACAATGGAACTTTACACGGTAAGCCACAGCCTCATGGCTACACACAGATTAATGAAGATGGGTTAATTTAAGATATAAGTTAACCAGAAATATGCTTAAGCTATTGGCCAAAGAGTATTGCAAATAATATGGTTTCTCTGTGATTATTTTTGGGCTGAACAGCCAGGAAATGAACAAGCAACCTCCTTACAACACTGCCATTTAGTTAGTTTGGATAAGTTGTGTTTTCTTCTCTCTCTCTCTCTCTCTCTCTCTCTCTCTCTCTCTCTCTCTCTCTCTTGCGCGCGCGCGCTCTTCTCTCTCCATCTTCTTATATCTTCTGCAATTTCATTCTTCAAAGACTTGAAGTTCTTGTCATACAGGTTTCATTTGCCTGACTAGAATTACTCCAAGATATTATATATGGTCTGCTGCTATTGCCAAGAATGTTGTTTCCCTGATTTCCTTTCCTTCTTGGCCCTTTTTATCCTTTGTATATAGGAGGGCTACAGAAAAACTCTAGAAATAAAAGAAGCAAACACTCACAACAGGAGTAGATGGCAAGAAATAACCAAACTGAGGGCTGAAATCACTAAAATAGAAACAAAGTAAACAATACAAAAACATCCAATGAATCAAAGATTTGGTTCTTTCAGAAAATCAGCAAGATAGACCAAATCTTATGTCAGAGAAGTTAACTAACAAGAAGAGTTCATGGAGGGACGCCTGGGTCTCCCTGGAAAGGCGAAACAGAAGAGAGCTCAGAGGTGCACCATGGGTGGGTGGCGGTGGGAACATGAGCTTTTGAATTGGGGGATAGGAGGAGGATTATAAAAAATTGACTGTAAAGTGGGTGCACTGCCAGAACAGATGGATACCTGGTGCAAAGACAACTCCTACTAATCAATAAGGACAACCCCAGCTGAACAGATTAGGATTGCCCCTAACAAAGCAAATACATGGTCTGAACTGGCCATTTTATGTGACCAGGCAAAACTTTCAGTGGAAGGATTGGTATACGAACCAGTCTTTGACCTACAGCAGTCTGTACTGACTGTGGGATGTGCTGTGGGAAGGATGGTACATAGTTCGTTGGGATGGACAACCAATGACTTGTACAGCCTGAGACATATACCAAGAAAATGAGACTACCCCAACACTGCCTGGAGTACTAGAACCCAGAGGCTGGATGGCCAAGATATCTGAATAGAACCAGAATTGGAGAAAAATAAGTCAGCGTAATGATGCCTAATGATATTCTCTGCTATTCTCATAGACTGGTGACTACCCCAGTGGTGATCAGAGAGCCTCCATTCAGTAATCTATGGAAACAGATACAGAGACCCACAGGCAAACATTAGGATGAGCTTGGGGAATCCTTCTACACAGATGGAGGAAGGATTGTATGAGTCCAAGAGATGAAGGATGTCACAAGAAACCGCACAGAAACAACTAACCTGGGCTCATGGGTGCTCACAGAGTCTGAACCAAAAATTGGGGACTGCATGAAAATAAGCTAGGCCTTCTACATATATGTAACACTTGTGTAGTCTTGTCTTCTTGTGGGACTCCTAACAGTGGGAGCAGGAGCTGTCCCTAATGCTTTGACTAATTTTTGGAAATGTATTCCTCATACAGGGTTGCCTTACCCAGCCCCAATACAAGGGGAGGTGCTTATTCCTACAGCAACTTGATAGGCCATGCTTTGTTGATACTCACTAACACCTACCCTTTTCTGCACAGAAACAGAAGTGGTTGTGGGAGGAGTGGAGACAGTGGGGAGGGAATGTGAGTAGAGGGAGTTGAGGAAACTGTGGTAATGATGTAAGCTAAATAAATTTAATTAAAAATTAATAATTAAAATAGAGCTTATTAAGCCATTTGGCTTTCAAAGGTGATTTTATGATGTTCACATTCACATCATGTAGTTCTTGGGTGAGTTACTTATAACAAAATCCATTTTCTGTCTCCAGGGTGAAAAATGGAGAGTAATAGTCCAGGCACATGACAAGCTCTGGGAACCTCCTGCAGGCTTTGGGAACACAGTGAACTCGTCTCTCTCTTTGACACTCTCTTTGGTTGACTCTGTTTTGCTCTGAGAAGAAAACAAAGTGCTGCTTAGTAAGTATTGCCACAGCTTTCTAGAGCAAGGCAGGTACCTAGGAGCCCCTGCAAGTGTGTCTTAATGAGAGTTCCAGTAAAGGATAAACAGTGTCTTCTAACTTAGAAAGCCCCTGAATGTTGAAATAAGTATATACTAGATGGCATGGTGGCAACACCTTTCCTTCAGCATTTGAAATACTTTATCTTTGTAATTTAAAGCAACCCCCAACCCTTATACTAGTGGGTAAAGCAATTGATTCTTCGTTAGCAAATGTTATTCTGAATTCATTTTTGATAGTTGAATATTCTTTTGAAGTTTTTTGCCCCATGTTTTGTGAATACATGACAACAGAAAATAGAAGGCACACAAACACACACACACACACACAGAGAGAGAGAGAGAGAGAGAGAGAGAGAGAGAGAGAGAGAGAGAGAGAGAGAGAGAGACAGAGAGAGAGAGAGAGAGAGAGAGAGAGAGAGAGAGAGAAGACATCAGAACAGCCTTCTTTGATTACCAAAACCTCCTTATTAATCTACATAGGTCTTAAGGCAGATAACAAAGTAGAGAATACATAATTACCAGGTAAACAGCACACAGGATTCATTTATAAAGAACATCCATGAAAATGTGGTCAAAAAATGAAGGACTGGGGAATACATTTTTTAAAACATCAGTGAAAACTCTCTGATGGTGTATTCCGTTGTCTAATTGCTGTTTGAAAAGTGTTTTGAAAGATTTAAAATTAGGCATGTTCTGGGACTGGATGTACTGGCTATATTTGTGTCAACTTGACACAAACTAAAGTCAGTCGAGAGAAGGGAACTTCAACTGAGAAATTGACTCCATAAGATCAGGGTAAGGAAAACTTTTAAGGGATTTTATTAATAAGTTTGATGGGAGGGGCATAGCCTATTTTGGGTGATGCTATCCCTAAACTGATGGTCCTGGGTTTTATAAAAAAATCAGACTGAGAAATCCAGTAAACATCACTCCTCATCGGCCTCTGCATCAGCTCCTCCCTGCAAACTCTGCCTTCCTTGAGTTTCTGCCCTGTCTTTGATGATAATATGGAAGTTTAAGCAGGGTAAACCATTTGTCCCCAACTTACTTTTAGATTTGCCATTTCATCATAGTAATAGAAACCCGAACTGAAGCACTAGACTACGGTAAAATTTATAAGAAAGACTATAAAAGGCAGAGAAAGGTAAGGCAATACGTTTCCCGTATTATGAACATAAAATATAAAATATACTTGTAAGAACATGTTATGGGTAGATTTTTTAGTTTGATAAATATTTTTGCTATGCTTACACATACAATTTAAGTGAAATTTTATGCTAATACATTCATATTTTAGAAGATACTTTTTGGAAAGCATCTGACAAAGAGGAAATTTTAATGAATATGCAGTTCTGGAAAAGGGATTCTGTTTGCAGCAAGGCCATGGGATAGGCATAACTTACACACTACCTTTAATGAGAAAGAATATCATAAGCAATTTTGTGTTTGATAAATGCAGAAAATATGATTGTGCTATGACTCTCCCATTTCCATGTTGTAAGACCAATATCTGAATGAGGCACGTAGAAGCTAAAAGTTCAAGAAGCTAATCAAACCAGTCATCAAGAACCAAGAACAGTTGATATTCAACAACAACAAAAAATTTAATGTTTGTTTATTGAAATAGAAGAATATTAGATCCTCATAAAAAAATCACAGTTATTTCATTAAGTGAAGAATGACCCACACTGTAACCAAGGGAAAGATTGGGCAATGATAGTTTTTAGATGAATTGAAGATTATTAAAAATTCTCATATGTTCATCATTGTAACACTAATACAGGAGGCAAAATAACTTTTGTCATCACAAAAACGCAGGCCTCACCTCAAAGGGGATAAGCTAGAGTTTACTTTGGAGCCAAATATGAGTGACCCAGGAAAACAAATAAGTTCACCTAAAAGTTTATATTCCCATATGCGAACAGTTTGATGACAGTTTATAATAGTAACAGAACAAAGCATGTCATAAATATAGACTGTTTTCAAATAAATTGGCAGAAACATTGGATAGAAGGATTGAAGTTGTCCCAACAAAAATCTCTGCTTATAGAAGAAAAGTGAGGAACTCTCTGTTAAAGGACTCTTTTGATACTGTTAGTCTTTTGGTTGGTAGAAGTTTATACTTTCCAAAAGGTTTTAGTCACAGGGATGGTATGTCAGACATAGAGATGGGTAGCAATGGCTATTAAGAAAACTAAACATAAGATTGGGAGGTAGTGGCCTACACCTTTAATCCCAGTGTTTGGGAAGCAGAGTTAGGCAGATCTCTGTGAGTTTGAGGCCAGTCTGGTCTACAGAGCAAATTTTAGAACAGGCTCCATAGCTACTAAGAAACTCTGTCTCAAACAAAACAACAAAACAAAACAAACAAAACCCAAACAATAAAAAAGCAAGCAAAACAACATAAAACAAAAAAAAAACAACAACAAAACTAAACATAGCAGAAAAGACCAGAGTCTCGTTAGACACTGGAACTGTGATATTCCAACCTCTCCACAATCATTGGAGTTCTAAACAGTTCAGCAGCTTTGCAGAAGGTTCAACTCAAGTTGGTTCTTTCCAGAAACTTCTATTCACAGTTTGCATATCTATATAGATGATAGATAGATGATAGATAAATACATAAATAGGTATGTAGGTAGGTAGGTAGGCAGGCAAACAGACAGACAGACAGACAGACAGACAGACAGACAGACAGATAGATAGATAGATAGAATGTCCCGTGTTAACACTTGCTACCTAAACAAATAGTACATCAAATAACAAAGTAGAAAATGCAACATTGTCAGGAAAATAGCATACAGGATTCACAAGTAAAAGATACTCATGACAGCGTAGGCCAACGACAAAGTGGAGTGAGGGGAATACCTGAAAGTCTTCCTTGTGCAATGTGTATCTTTAGAGAGAAAATGAGAGAAGATGGGACTAGACTCATATAAGAGTCCTCCATCATAAGTAAGCTCCTGATTTTAAGTTGGCAACTATAAAATCTCAACATCCTGTAGCACAGATATGGATGAGTACAACTCAGGAAAAGACAAAGATAAGAAAATAACTAACCATCTCAATTTCTGCCATCAAGACTTGGAAGGGCATCTTTAAAGCAATGATGTCAGTGTCTGTCCTTCTATCACCAATATTTGGAATATATGTTGACTATTAAAGTAGATATAAGAGTGTGAAATTGGGAAGAAAGCTAGAAAAAGAAAGACCAAGAATCATGTTTCACATAGTCAGATACAGGGGAGCTGACTGTAATTGAATTAGTAAACCATAGGCTCCCATTGCTGGGAGCTAAAGCATCTTATGATTGGAGATGTTGAAGGGATTTTCAGAGAACCCTGAGGGGATTTGTTCAGACACTGAAATTTCGGTGGCTGCAGATTTTTTATGTTGTGTGCTTTCTTGTGATTTTTTTCTTATAACAGTAAAAATGAACTTGTTCATGATATGAATATTAAGATTTCCTTGACTACAGTTCTCATAAGAGTAGCCTGTTGGGGGCCTTTGAACACTTCCAGCTTCTGTGGATACCTTTTATAATAAACTGTGTTTTTCATGTTAAAAAGAAAACTTCAAAAGAAGGTGTTAACATAATTGAGGGATGATAAGTTTGACAGTAAGTGTCATTATCAGAGCTCCACTGACAGCTTTTTGGCTTTTTGAAGAAAAAAAAAAACTTTTCCTAGGTAGGTGCAAAACTCTTAGAGGGTTTAAACAATTTTACCAAATGTATTCACATTCTGCAACAGCCCCTTCATTCTGAAGGTTACCAGAGAGAAATGGTTTTCATGAGATTTGGGTTTTCTGTTAATCTACGGAACAAAGAATCAGGGGAAAAGCAAACATGTAAAGGATGAGATGAAAGATATAAACTTGAAAAGATATCCTAAGGTTTTCCTTATTCTGCAAGGGATCCACACCACCTCCTCTCAATGTCATAGCCAAAGAACATGAAAAAGATAACTCAATTTGAATCTGCAAGAATCTAGGTTTGAACAAACAATTTTTTTTGTGCAAATTTACTATCAACCCAAGATGTGTTTTCCTAGTGATTTCTAGTGTCCTTATTCCCTTCAAACTGTAGCATTCCTTCATGGTCAAGCTTCCTACTTCTAACTAAGAGACTGAATTTTTAAATTATTTTTTCTTCGTGTTTTCTAGATTTCTGGGATTTGTTTCATAATGAAACCATTAATTAAAGCTTTTTAAAACTATGAATCTCGGATTTTAATGACATGGGAAACAGTAGCAACATTTCCAATGCTTTTACTCAGTGGTATGTTGGTGGTTTCTTTTGATATTGAGCAAATTGAGGATATGTTTTCCAAGCTCAAACCTACGTAAAGTCAGCTGAAGTGCAGCGAACCAACTATAATATCTTAAAATGATCTTTGTCCTCTGCTGTTTGCCAGCCTAAAAAGCAGTCAGTGAGCACCTAAGTGCCCTTTGAGATTTGATATACCCCCGGTGTTAGCCAAGCAGAAGTGTGAAGAGACACTGGCCTCAATGTGGCCCTCATAAACTGCATACACTTTGTGCTAGGACCTTGAAAGCTATTCCATAGAAAAAATAAGCCAGAGAGAAAATGGATCTATGAAATGATTGGGACCCAATCTCTCGAACTTTCTACCCTAAAAGTCCCTAAAAAATGGATGTAACTGAAGGTTTCTCATCCTGCCTGGTCCTGCAGTCACTTTTACAAAAAACCATGCAGAGGTTTGTTTAGCCTACTTGATCAGGCTTATTATTAACTAGCTCTTACAAGTTAAATCAACGCATTTTTATCATTTTATATTTTACCACGAAGTTCGTGGCTTTTCACCTCACATCTTTCTTCTCCAGTGACTGTTGGCATCTCCCAGACTCCACCTTCTTTCCCCCTCTATCTCTGCTTTGATTTCTTGCCTAGCTATATTCTGCTATGCTATAGGTCAAAACAGCTTCTTTATTAATAAATGGTAATAAGTCATATTCACAGCATGCAGAGGGGCATCCCACATCAAATGGAGTACTGGGTTTTCTGACAAGAATCTACCCAAATCCACTTTTACTTCTTGCAGATTAGATCTAGGTGTATTGCAAATGAATTTAACCCACAGAAGTAGAACAGCTAAATTAAAAAGAGAATAAGATAAATTAGAAGTAAAATAAAAATAAATAAAGATGCAGGCATGTCTACTGTGCTTGAGGGTATAGTATGAGTTGGAAAACAGGTTAATAGCTCAGAAAAACTCAGTATAAAGATATAGAGAAATACATACATATATATATATATATATATATATATATATATATATAAAATGAAATAATCCAGCATGGGACACACACATACACAAATATAGATAGAAGGATAGATAGATAGATAGATAGATAGATAGATAGATAGATAGATAGATAGATAGATAGATATGTAGGTAGATAGATGTATGTATTTGAGACAGAGTTTCTCTGTGTCCTAGAATTTATTTGTAGGTCAGGCTGTCCTTGAAATCACAGAGACCTGCCTGCGCCTACCTCACAAGTTTTGGATTAAAGCCCCGTGCAATCATGCCTGGCTATAATTTTTAGAAAGGTTTTGAAAATAGTTTAAACACAAAGAAATAGTGCCAAATCTGGGAGAATGCACCGACAATTACTCAGTGATAATGATGAGAGAAAACATGAAGGGAGAAGAAATGCAAAAACCTAGCAAAGAAATACAAGTAGGACTTTTCCTCGGACAAGAGGTGCCACAAATGTATAAAGTAAGGACATCATTTATATATGCAGCTTGATTTAAAATGTAGTAAGAATTGAGTAAACATGGAATATAGAGCATTCCTGAAAAATGTTAAGTGTAATTGAGACTTGGTATGTAATGTATATGTTTATTATTCAGTCAAAGTACACCAAGTTGTTTTGTATAATCCAAGTATGTTCTTGTCCCAGGGACATCAGGAGGGCAGTTCGTAATGCTTGTTTTTGTCAACTGTGTGATTTCTGGCTAACTTTTTGTCTACTGTTGTAAAAAAAAAATCACTATTATTATGCTTGTAATACTCTACCTATTTGAAAACTTTTTGCTGAGACTACTCAGATGTTCCTCTGACTCTCTCTACCTCCATCAGTCCAGTGCAGATTACACTATGACTTGGAATACAGGATGCTTGCTGAGCCGCACTTACAGAGGCAAATAAGTGAGTGGCGCCTGATGTCCTGATCCTCATACGTTGACTCTGAACTCAGACAGCTGAACTTTAACCATGTCAGTAAGTTTCGCACAAATTGTATGCTATTCTGATTGCTCAATAGGACCTGATCTCAGGAGAGACATACTGCCGGCATCAGAAGAAGTAGAATTAAGTTTCATTCAAGTTTCTTTTCTTAGAAGTGAGTAGCACAACACAGTACAGATGTGTATGCAATAGTCCTGAGCAAGCTTGAGACTCCCACTTCTCCTTTACAAAACATGAAAACTAAGAGCATGCTTTTGGAGAGGGGTTAATGAGGACTTAGACACATATAGGTTAACTCCAAACTTAAGGTATTCTTCCTAGCCTGATACTCATAGGGGACTGAGAAAAATATCAATACGTTAAAATTTCAGGACTGGAAGACATACAAGACCTAGACAACAAATCCTGTCTCCCATGGCTAAGGGAAGAGATGAATGCAGGACGGTGACAGATGAAGAAGTGTAGAGAAACAGCAATATGTGTAATAAACTGATGAAAGCAAATATAAGCCACAGAGATGTACTATTGCATGCAACATCTATGAATTTTATGTTTTGCAGAATTTGGTTTCATATACATATATATATATATGCAAAACAACTCAAGTTTAAAAGTGGTATAGCTACTTATGAAAAACAATTTAGTATTATTCTGGATTTGAACAACAGTAGTACCACATAACACATAATTCAGTAATTCTAGTATGTTTGAGTGTGTGTGTGTGTGTGTGTGTGTGTGTGTGGTGTATTTCACCTTAAGATATTTTATGTATTTACATATATGTATCACATATACCTAAAAGTTCACATTGATAGCAGCCATGATTTTCGAAATTAGGGGAAAAAGAATATCAATATACATATATACAAAGAGAATGATAAGAAGCTTATAATATGTCTTCAAAGACTCCAGACTCATGAGGAATGTTCAGAGTAGTAGAATGTAATGAATCAATATTTAAGCAGCAACAGTTGAACAGTACAAAATTTAAAGGAACTTTGTGATACTGGAAAATAATTGTGAGGTTGAATGTCATAACATATTTATAGTTAAAACAACAATTTAAATTGAAATTGTGAAAGATTTTAGTGAGTTGGAAGGGAGATTTGTTGGAAAGCCTTGAATTTGAGATTGACCCTGAACATCCAACTTAATTGTAGAAGAAGAGTAGCAATTATATTTCAATAGAGAAAATTGAAAGTAGAAATAACTCAACAGACATCATGCTGGGAACATAGATAGGCAGTTTAAGAGGACTAGACCTTTATTTTTCATTATATTGAAAGGCTATTTTTTAAATTTATTTATTTTTAATTAAAAATTTCCACCTCTTCCCCTCCTCCCATTTCCCTCCCCTCCCTCCATCCCCCTCCCCCTCCCTCTCCAGTCCAAAGAGTAGTCAGGGTTCTCTGCCCTTGGGAAGTCCAAAGTCCTCCCCCCTCCATCCAGGTCTAGGAAGGTGAGCATCCAAACAGACTAGGCTTCCACAAAGCCAGTACATTCAGTAGGATCAAAACCCAGTGCCATTGTCCTTGGCTTCTCAGTCAGCCTTCATTGTCTGCCATGTTCAGAGAGTCCAGTTTGATCACAGGCTATATCAGTCCCAGTTTAGCTAGCCTCGGTGAGCTCCCAGTAGATCAGCCCCACTGTCTCAGTGGGTGGGCACATCCCTTGCTGTCCTGACTTCCTTGCTCATGTTCTCCCTCCTTCTGCTCCTCATTTGGACCTTGGGAGCTCAGTCAACACTCCAATGTGGACTCTGTCTCTATCTCCATCCATCGCCAGATGAAGGTTCTATGGTGATATGTAAGATATTCATCAGTATGGCTATAGGATGGGGCCATTGCAGGCTCCCGCTCCTCAGCTGCCCAAATTAAAATTTTCATTTATTTTACATGCCCCTCCCTCAACAACAGTTTCCTCTCCCTCCTTTCCTCCTGCTCCCTCCCTTGCCTCCCATCTGTCCCACTCTCCTTCCATTCCTACTGGGTCTCCATAAAGAAAGGAACAGGCCTCCCATGGGCTTCAACAAAGCATGGCACATCAATTTGAGGCAGGTCCATGCTTCTTCCCCTGCATCAAGGCTGGTCAAGGCAACCCAACCTGGGGAATAGGCTCGCAAAAAACAGCTGAGCATCACAAGTGCTGATCTCATGGCTAGGAACCCTGCAAATAGACCAAGCTATGTAACTGACACACACATGCAGAGGCCTAGGTTGGTCCCATGAAGCCACCTTAGCTGTTGCTTCAGAGTCTGTGAGCTCAGGTCAGCTTTCTCTTCTGGTTCCCTTGTCAGGATCTTGACTCCCCTGGTTCATACAATCCCTCTGCCCTCTCCTCAACAGGACTCCTGGAGCTTGGCACAGTGTTTGACTGTGGATCTCTGTCTGTTTCTATCAGTTGCTGAATGAAGGCTCTCTGATGACAATTAGGGTAGTCACCAATCTGATTAAGATGAAATGGCACTGTGCACTAGAAAATGATAAGGAAAGATGCTGGGAGTGAATAACACTTATCTGGGGGTGAATATGAGGAAGTCCATTAGAAAGACATTGATTTCTATTAGTTTAGAGCACAGGCTCTAATTGGAACAGTAAGGACACTGTCCTCTTTAGGATAGGGCTGACAAAAATGTAGGCAGATTTAAACTCACTATTAGTAAATGTAATCGTGAAAGCTTTGACTTTCTCTTGGAAGAAGAATATATAGTAATCCTCAAAGTACAGATTTTAATAACTCATCAGAAAAGTGGACATGTTGATCCCAGAATCTATCCACACATGTACACTCCAGTTTTTCTCTCAATAAAGAGGAACTCCTTTTTAAACTTGTGCCCATTATAATTTCCAAAGTGATCACAAGCCACAATATTTATCTAATTCCAGTAACCTAGGGAAAATGAAATCTTGAAGACTGCCTAGAGGTCCTAAGATGTGCAACGTCTAAGAAAGAGCTAAATGAGAGAGAACCTTCCCTCAGACTTCCTAGAATTGGGAGAGAGAAGACAGCAATGATTTTCCATTTCAATGAATAATTTTTAAAAGAATATATTTTTCTTTGGGTTTACCTTCTTATTTAGAATCTCTAGGATCATGAATTTTAGGCTCAATGTCCTTTATTAATGGCTAGAAACCAACTATGAGTGAGTACATCCCATGTTCATCTTTTTGGGTCTGGGTTACCTCACTCAGAATAGTGTTTTCTATTTCCATCCATTTGCACGCAAAATTCAAAATGTCATTGTTTTTTACGGCTGAGTAGTATTCTAATATGTATATATTCCACAGTTTCTTCATCCATTCTTCCATTGAAGGGCATCTAGGTTGTTTCCAGGATCTGGCTATTACAAATAATGCTGCTATGAACATAGTTGAACAAATGCTTTTGTAATACAATAGGGCATCTCTTGGGTATATTCCCAAGAGTGGTATTGCTGGGTCCTGGGGTAGGTTGATCCCGAATTTCCTGAGAAACCGCCACACTGCTTTCCAAAGTGGTTGTACAAGTTTGCATTTCCACCAGCAGTGGATGAGTGTACCCCTTACTCCACATCCTCTCCAGCAAAGGCTATCATTAGTGTTTTTTATTTTAGCCATTCTGACAGGTGTAATATGGTATCTCAAGGTTGTTTTGATTTGCATTTCCCTGATCTCTAAGGTGGTTGAGCATGACCTTAGGTGTCTTTTGGCCATTTGAACTTCTGTTGAGAATTCTCTGTTCAGTTCAATGCCCCATTTTTTAATTGGGTTAATTAGCATTTTAAAGTCTAGTTTCTTGAGTTCTTTATATATTTTGGAGATCAGACCTGGATATTGAAAGTAGACAAGATTGCCAAGCAAAAATTGAGAACTTGGGGGTGGGGTGGGATCGCATAAGGGGAGATGGGGAGAGAAAAGTGAGAAGGGGATAATGGGGAGAGCATGGAGGAATGGGATGGTTGGGATAAAGGAAGGGTGGATATGGGAGCAGGGAAGTATATATCTTAATTAAGGGAGCCATTTTAGGGTTGGCAAGAGACTTGACTCTAGAGGGATTCCCAGGTGTCCAGGGAGATGTTCCCAGCTAGTTCCTGGGACAGCTGAGGAGAGGGAGCCTGAAATGGCCCAATCCTATAGCCATACTGATGAATATCTTGCATATCACCATAGAACCTTCATCTGGCAATGGATGGAGATAGAGACAGAGACCCACATTGGAGCACCGGACTGAGCTCCCAAGGTCCAAATGAGGAGCAGAAGGAGGGAGAACAGGAGCAAGGAAGTCAGGTCCGCGAGGGGTGCGCCCACCCACTGAGACGGTGGAACTGATCTAATGGGAGCTCACCAAGGCCAGCTTGACTGGGCCTGAAAAAGCATGGGATAAAACCGGACTCTCTGAACGTGGCAGACAATGAAGGCTAACTGAGAAGCCAAGGACAATGGCACTGGATTTTGATCTTACTGCATGTACTGGCTTTGTGGGAGCCTAGCCTGTTTGGATGCTCACCTTCCTAGACCTGGATCGAGGGGGGAGGACCTTAGACTTCCCAAGGGCAGGGAACCCTGACTGCTCTTTGGATTGGAGAAGGAGGGTGAGAGGAGTTGGGGGAGGGGGAGATGAGTGGGAGGCCTGGAGGAAGCAGCCAGGCGATGGTGGCACACGCCTTTAATCCCAGCACTCGGGAGGCAGAGGCAGGCGGATCTCTATGAGTTCGAGACCAGCCTGGTCTACAAGAGCTAGTTCCAGGACAGGCTCCAAAGCCACAGAGAAACCCTGTCTCAAAAAAAACCAAGAAAAAAAAAAAGAAAAAAAGAAAGCTTTAATAATAATAAATAAGCCGGGCGGTGATGGTGCACGCCTTTAATCCCAGCACTCGGGAGGCAGAGGCAGGCGGATCTCTGAGTTCGAGGACAGCCTGGTCTACAAGAGCTAGATCCAGGATGGGCTCTAGAAACTACAGGGAAACCCTGTCTCAAAAAACCAAAAATATCCTCCCAACTCCCCCCAGGTCCAGGAAGGTGATCGACCAAGCTGAGAAGGCTCCCACAGAGCCCGTCCATGCAGAAGAATCAGAGCCCAGCGCCATTGTCCTTTGCTTCTCAGTCAGCCCCCGCTGTTGGCCGCATTCAGAGAGACGGGTTTGGTCGCATGATCCATCAGTCCCATTCCAACTGGAATTGGTGATCTCCCTTTAGTTCTGTCCCACCGTCTCCATGAGTGAACGCACCCCTCACGTTCCTGACTTTCTCCCTCATGTTCTCGCTCCTTCTGCTCCTCATCAGGACCTTGGGGGGAGTTGGGAGGACCTTGTACTTAGCATAGAGTGGGGAACCCTGATGGCTCCTTGGCCTTGAGAGGGAGGGAGGGGAGGTATGGGTGGAGGGAAGGGGAGGGAAGGGGGAGAAGGAGGGGAGGGAAGGGGGAGGAGGAGCGGAGGGAGGGGGAGGAGGAGGGAAGGAGATGGAAATTTTTAAATATAAAAAAAAAATAAACCATGAGAGAAAAAAAACCAAAAATAAATAAATAAATAAATAAATTTAAAAGAATAAAATAAAATAAAACAAAGAAACAAAAAAGAATATATATTGTCTTTTTCTGTCTTTTCTTCGGCAACATTGTTAAGGAATTTAGTGTTAGAAGCAATTATATATGACCCTGAAACTACTGGAAATAATGAATAGCAAGTCAAAAAGGATTTTGTTAAAAAAAATAGACTCCCTTATGCATACCTATCACCCCATCAATGGAGAGATGGAGAGGCCAGATGAGGAAATGTCTAAGAACAGCCTCAGCTCCATAGCAAGTTTAAAACCAGCTTGGGCTCGAAAAGACACTATCAAGATCAGTTAAGTAAGATAATTAATCATTTAATTAATTAAATATAAAAACCTGCTATTTTAAGATATTTTCAAAGATTGCAATAGTATTAAAGCATATACATCCTCTAAAGATACATATGACATTTGTAATAGTATTTCTTTAGAGATATAAAGTTATTTATACCAATTCCTTTGTCTATATTTGCAAAATTATATCCTTGAAAATAAATCCCATTACATTGGGAAGATATTTGGTTCTCTGTTTCATCAGATACATACTCATTACAAGAATGTTTCTATTCCCTCTGATTGGGAACAAAAACGGACAACACAAATTTTGGCACAAACACAGAGTATCCAGGACTCACATGACTCATGAGAGTCTAAATCACTAGTGAACATTTTGAAAGTACGTACCAAAGTGAGCTGTTTCTGCTCTGTGACTGAACTGTTTGCAGACAATGCAGAATGAAGTGCAAACACCCACTAACACACAGCCTAGGAGGCTCAATGAAGCTTGAAGCTGAAGCTACCAATGTTCAATGATAACAGAATGAAAACACAAATAAATACAAATAAATATTTTAGATATTGAAAGTAAAAGATCTATTGCTACAAACAATAATATGGGTGCATCTAACACAACTGTTAAAGTCATACACTCTGAACATATATGTAGCATTTGATTCTAATAAACATAACGGGAAATAATATACATAAAAATCAGGATAGTTGTTGCCTTGGGTGGGCTACAGCAAGTAATGGGAAGGGACTTGGGGAGGAATAATAATTTGTTCATTTGTCTGGATACTGTTATAATAATCTGTAGTCTTTATTACGTACTTATAAATACATAATTGTAGGTTCCTAATAGCGACTCCTAATTACATATTCTTAATTACATATATATAGGCATGCACATAATGCAATGAAATTTGCTTTTAATAATTCAACTTTAATGTTCAATGGGAGAAAATAATTTCAGCTATAAAATACATAGTTAATAATCATTTTGCAAAAATAGAATTCTATAATATGGGATAAGTAAAAGTAAGGCCCCATTTAAAACAAGATTTTTCTAGATGGCTCCGAGGTTAAGGGAATGTCCTACAAGCTTGAAGAACTGATTTTGAGTCTTAGAACACAGGTATAGGTAGAGGAAGAGAAGTTGCTCCAAGAATAATCCTTGACCTCTTTAAATATCCATGGTGAGCATACACAAACACACATTTAAGCACACACACACATATCATACACACAAAATTATAATAAAAATGAACTCTATAAAATTAGGAATTACTGCTTTTCTAATTTTATCAGAATTTAAGAGTTATAGTTTTTATCTTTTTCCCTAGGGTGTATTATTTATTCTTTCCCCCTTTTTGTTTTATAATTTTTAAGGTTTATTTTACATATCAACCAAAGTTTCTCTTTCCTTCTCTCCTCCCAGTTGCCCCCTCCCTCCACTTCCCAGCTACTCTCTTCCCCTTCCCCTCCTCCTCCTTTTCTATTCAGAAATGGGCAGGTTTTCTGTGGGCTTGAGGAAAGCAAGGCACATCAAATTGAGGGAGGATCAAACTCTTCCCCTAGAGTCAAAGCTAGGCAAGGTAACCCAGCTCAGGAACAGGTTCCCAAAAGCCAGCTAAGTGCCAGCGACAGGTCCTGATCTCACTGTTAGGAGCCTTACAAAGAGACCAAGCTACACAACTGTCACACACATCCAGAGGGCCTAGGTCAGTTCCATGGAGCCTCCCTAACTGTTGGTCCTGAGTCCATGAGCTCCCATGAGCTCAGGTCAGCTGTCTCTCTGGGTCCCCACTCATATCATATCCGTCCCCCTGTTCACATGATCCCTCTTCCCTTCCTTCTGGAAGACACCCAGAGCTCAACCCAGTTCCTGACTGTGGTGTAGGGTCAAGCTGTACGAGGTTCTAAGTTCCAGGGGAGGGATGTGTGGATTAGAGATGTTAGGCTGAAAAAAAAACAGAGACATGAAGGAAATAGACACAGACACAGGATAGGTCAGAAGAGCAACCCAATGAATACCGAATCCACCCTTGTCTATTTTTCATAGATTTTATATATCCTAATCCAAAGAGAAGGGGGAAGACAAGATACCTTTTCTACCAAAATTCAAGGAACAAACAAAGTAAACACCTTCTCAAATACCCAAAGCATCAAATAACCACATCCAGGTCAAAATATCCTGTTAATAGCCATACCCTGGGTCAAACCTCCAGTCATTAACCTTGAAGAAGCAAGAATAGGCCTGAACTCTCTGACCTTTAGTCAAGGTGGAATGAATCCATATCCCTGGGTTCTGATACTGTGGATACCTGTGTCTGCTTCCATCAGCTACTGAGTAGAGTATCTCTGATCTCAATTAGAGTAGTCACCAATCTGATTACAGTACAAGGCCAGTTCAGGCACCCTTTCTTGATGGAGGAGCGGCATCTGTCTATGTGTTACTTTCATTGGTTAATAAAAAACTGCCTTGGCCCTTTAATAGGACAGAAAATGAGGTAGTCAGAGTAGACAGAACAGAATTGTGGGAGAAAGAAAGTAGAATCAGGCAGATGCCTCAGGGAGATGCCATAGCTCTCCTCTCTGAGTTGGATGCAGGTTAAGATCTTTCCTGGTAAGCTACCACTTCGTGGTGCTACACAGATTACTAAATATGTGTTAAAGCAAGATGTGAGAATTAGCCAGTAAGAGGCTAAAACTAATGGGCCAAACAGTGTTTAAATGAATACAGTTTCCGTGTAATTATTTTGGGTTTAGCTCGTCAGGTGGCGGGAAGAGGCCAGCCGCTTCTATCCTTCTACACTTTCTACTATTGCCAGAAGTCTTAGCTGAAGTTATAGTGTGTATTCCTAGGGGTTTCCTGTTGCCAGGTTTCTCTCTGACCCCAAAATGGCACCCCATCAAGACATTGTTGTTACACTGCCCCTCAGTCCTGCCTCCAACCTGACTTCCACACCCTGCCCCATGCAACCCACTCCCTCAAGTTTCCATCCCTCCATTACCCCTTCACATCTGTCTTCATCCCCAGTTTATCAAGGAGATCACTCTTCTATTTCCCCTTCCAGGGCTAATGCATGCATCCTCCTTTGGGCCATGTGCTGTTAATCACTGAACCATTTCTCCGGTCCCTATTTTTTATTCTTATAAAGTGTGCTTATTTATACACACTTAAAATAACTTCCACTATAGAGAATAATTCAACTGTGAGGAGAATGGAACTCAGAAATTTAGAGCAGGCAGCATGCCAACCAACCTATGTGTTTGTTGTGTGCATGTTTTAAACCATGTCACATAGGAAAGGTTTTGAATAAAATGGTAAGAAATCACAAAGCCATGACTGTCATTAACTGACATTTGCTTGGAAGAAGCAACTACAAACAGCAAATATTCCAAAGATGGAAATTGTGGTGAGTGTTGTGACCAAGTGTGGCCAAGCTAGGAAAGACTCAAAGAGAAAACAGAGCTCACTCGACTGAAGGATAGGTGTACTATGACCTTAAAGGAGATAACAACTTCAAAGGGTAGAGAAGAAATATCACCAGGCAGAAGAGAAATGCCTGGAAAACCCATGAGACTGGAAAAGCAAAGCTTGGGGGAGGAAATGCCACTGTGGTCTTAGTACAGATGTCTGGAAATTCGGCCAACCTACTTTACTGTACATTTAGTATGGGAGAGTTCGTTAAAGCATGCACTGCAGATCATCAACTGAAAATTCCAGTTTGGAAGCTTCAGGTGACACTGGAGAATTTGCACTTCCGTCTAGTATAAGTGACAGGAGATGATGCTGCTAGTCCAGAAATATAGTGGCACTGGTCATGGTGTAAGGCTGCACAGGGCAAACCCTGACAGCTTTAAGGGTTATTTTAGAATCTGGTCCCATGCTATGAAAATCAACAGAAGACACTGAAGAATTTTTAGCTGGCATGTAACTTCCTGTCTCAGAATCATTATTCTTGTGTCTTAATTCATGAAGGAATCACTTGGGAATCAGCTAGCAAGCCAGGATAGCAATTAAAGGCAGCGATATTGGTGACAGGCTACACATAGGTGCAGAGAGGGAAGTGGATAGACTAGAATGAGTTGAAGACTGAGTGCAGTGATTTCTTGGGAAGAGATGATGTGTTAATAATTTGTTGCTGGACCAGAATTTTGGCCAAAATTGTAGTGATATTTCATTCTTATTTAATAAATAAAACTTGTCTGAAGATCAGAGAGAATGCAGCCCCACTGGTCAGCCTTATAGACCAGGCGGTGGTGATACACATCTTTAATCCCAGTAGCCATGCTACTTTGCCATAGAAATGGGGTGGTAGATGCCTTTAATCCCAGTGTTGGACACCTTTAATCCTAGCCCTAGAGAGGAATATAAAACGGGAGAAAACAGCTCCCAGTCTCAGTCTCACTCTGAGATTCCTGGAGGGAGGATTGCCATTTTTAGACAGAGGTCAAGGTAAGAACCAGTGGCTGGTTGATTTTCTCTTCAGGTCTTCAGGTTGAACCCTAATTTCTCTCCCTCTGAGTTTTTATTAATAGTACATCAAAAAACAACTGAAGGAAAGAAAGAATTGTAAAAAGATTCATGTTGGCACAGTCTGATGCTACAGTTCATCACAGAGAGGAAGTCATGGGGATGTGAGTGTGAAGTCACTGGTCACATTGTGTTGTGTCTTCAGTCAGAAAAGAGAAAGGGGATGTTGCTGCTCAGCCTGCTTTCTTTAACTCAGTTTGGGATCCCAGCCCATGAAAATGGGCCACTCATATTCAGGGTGTTAGTTCCCTGTGTTGTTAAACTCACTTACACACACACACACACACACACACACACACAGAGAGAGAGAGAGAGAGAGAGAGAGAGTCAGAGACAGAGAGACAGAGACAGAGACACACAAAGAGAGACTGTGTTTTCATGGTGATTCTAATTCCTGCAATGTTGGTAAGGAAAGGAGAAGTTACACTAGTCTTTCTGGCTCTCATGAAGAAGATGAGCTACACAACTCTGAAGTACATTATAGGAGTTGGAGAAATAGCTCAGTGATTAAGAGCACTGACTACGCTTGTAAGAGACCTGAGCTCACTTTTCAGCACCCACATGATAGCTTACAGCCATCTGTAATTCTAAATCTAGGACTTCAGGTACCCATTTCTGGACTTTCCAGGCACTGCACACAGGGGGTATACACATGACAGTGTGAGTAATACACATGCATATAAAGAAAAGAATGTTTCTTTTAATGGTTGTTGTACTAGTTTAAGTCAAACAAGGGTAAAATTTTTTTGGAATGTTAAGTTGTGGATAAGCATGGAATTTTGATTTAGAAGAGAGGAGCACAGAGTAGAAAATAGATACATATGCAAATATGAAATCATCCCTGCTTTGGTGACCATAAAACTGTTACCTAGAAAGTGAATATGACAGAGGAAGAGAAAAGATCTCAGGACTGTTTATGGAGAAATTCTTATCACCAATAGCATGGAAAGTGTCTGGCTCCACAAATATGGGAGGAAGCATGGCGGGGGGTACAGTGGCAATCACAGTGTTGTGCTTCAGAAGTCAGAGGAAATGTGATACCCACGAAGCTGTGGGATATTCAAGGTGCTTAACAAATCACGGCGACCACGAGATGAGCAGTCAGCAAGAGCAGAACAGGGGTGATGTCGGAAGTTTTGTTCAAATGTTTACTTAGATTTATTTACATTTAGATGTTTATACATTCTAATTTGCTTCATTTATTCATGAGGGTGTACTTATGAGTGCACGTGTGTGTGGAAACATGAGTCTGTGCACACTCAGAATCCATAAGACGGTCTCTGATCTGTTAGAAATGGAGAATGGACATTTGTGGGGTTCTTGGCTCTCTAGTAGATGGTGGGATCTGAATTCTTATTTTTCAAAGTTGTTAGAGCAAGTGCTGCTGTCTGCAGAAGTATCTCTGCTGCACTTAGTTATACATCTGGGAGGTAATTAAGGATATTGGAAAGGTGATGGAAAATCAATTCAATTCAGAGAAAAAAATCAGGTAATTGTCATCTGAAGTTACTATATTCCCCTTTTCTTTCTTTGTTCCTCCCTCCATTTCTCCCCTTCCCTTTTTCTCCCTTTATTTCTTTATAATCTCCCCCAACCATACACTCCTTTTCCTAATGTAAAATGGCATTTTGTTATTTGAACCACATTGTGTTACTAATAAAGTTAAATCTTGTTACTGTATCCATTGCCCAACCTTTGTATGGGGATATGAGTCACTTGCTAATCTCCTTTGCATATTCTCCTAGAATATCATGTTGTTTTTCTCATTATTCTATGATAGCTCATGATACATCCTTAAGGATACTTGTATATATTTATTTATACTCCAATGAGTGTTGTACTATTTAACCTATCATTTATTGCTTCTATTGTACAAGTCCTAAAATGATATGTCGTGAACACTGCATATTTTTCATTTTTAGATTCTGACTTTGCTATCAATTTAAAAAACATTTTTCCTATGCCAAATTTATATGAATATTCAGATTTATCTTATTATAATCACTGTAGTACTTCATATCCATCTTTTGAATTTGAATCCATCTGGTATTTATTCTTCCAAAATGTGCTTTAGAAATTTTACATATATTTTACTTAAAGTTTTAACTAATTTTTAAATGCTGTATACTTAAGCTTTATTAGAAATGGCTTCATGTGATGTCAGATCCTGAACTGACTCTGTCACCTGGGATTTTTCCATGTCAAGTGAACCTTACCATGCTTTCAAATGATCCCACCAGGAAATGTTGACTATTAACTCAATGTTTGTCATTCATAATTTGGCCCTACATTAGAATACTAAAAGAAAGAACATCTAGAATGTTGTCCTAAATTTTAGGTACTTATCTGTTTAATGTATGTGACATAGAATATCTTTCCTCTTCTAGTTATCTGGTAGCAATAGAGTGTCCAATCTAATTCAGTTTATTTGAATCTTGGCATTTTAGATGCTTTTTTCATTATTATTTCTTTATAGTAACTGCATATTGACTTCAAAAATGATACATACTTCAATTTTAATGTTTTATTCACATACATCAATTATATTTAACAACTGTTACCATGTCATTTGCATAAATTTACATAGTATATTTCAAAAGTTGCTTTTATTATCTGTACCCCCAGTGTCCATCATTTCCTTCCTACTCTCATTAATTCCCTTTCTTTTCCCAACTAGCCTTTGTTCTGCTTTAATGTCCTGTGAGTATGGGCATCTTACCAGATTATATGCCACTACAGAAAGTCTGAACATGCCCTTCGCTCCTGCATGAAACATTAGCTGTGATTAAAGCCTCAGGAAAGGATGGGCTCCATAAGAACGTCCCTGGGTATGGCAGAGTAGTGACAGACTCAATCGTGTAGATCTTGTCTAGGTAGTCACAGAGGCTGTAAGTTCAAGAGTACAGCAGTCATTTTATGCCTGGAAGTTAGCGTGCCAGACTGATCCCCTTCCATCCTCAAGCTGTTACATTCTGTCTGCCTCTTTATCAGAAATCTTCCCTGGGCCTTGCAGGCAGAATTGTAGATGTCCTCTTCATGGTTTGGCATTCACCAGTCATTTATTCTGTGTACTTGGCCAGGCTGTACATTCCTCCAGTCAGAGAGCTTCCACTGTAGAATGATGCTTCTTGATCAAAGCTGACCACAATACTATTCTACAACACATGCATAGTTATTTAGAAGATAATTGGCAGACACATCTCATTCATTTAGCAAAGCAGCAGTAAAAGCTTCCACATGAGCCCAGTTGCGGGCTTTGTGCCAGATTTATAGTAACAAATGTGAATTCCCTCCAATGAAGCGGTCATCAGAAACAATAAGTTGATTACCCCTATAACATACTTGATATTTCACCAATGGGGCTCATCTTTTCTGGCCAATTGATACTGTTCCACACAGGGTCCATGCATAGTAAGACTGTTGACCACAATTCTGCAGCAGTAGGGCTAACTCCTCCTGACACTGTGAGGGATAAAAGGGAACTTCCACGCCAGTTCCAGCTGAACTCCTCAGTGCCCTGTGGATAAGGCATGTCATCTCATTGTAAAAAGATCTTGTTGTCTAGTTATGGTGTGCAACTTTGAGCAATTTAAATTGTTTAAATTGTTTTTAGAGTCCTCTGGAAGGTCTAGGGCTAAAAACTCAAGAAGTAGGTAGCCCTACCTGGCAATGAGGTTTTCATTTATTAAGCTGTGTATTCTTGGAGCAAGTTTATGCATTTACATGCTTCCTTCAGAAATCCTTTTCTTCTGTTCTGTCTGTTGATTAGATTACCAAACATTGGACTCTCCTGTGACTTTCCATTCATTATTGATTTTTATTCTGTTTTTTGTTTTTGAGTCGTCTAGTCTACAATTAAGGCTGTTTTCAAACTCAGGATCCTCCTGTCTCTACCTCCAAAACACTGCAATTGTAAGGCATGTATCAACGCACAAGAACTTAATGTTTTCCTTATTATACACAGTAAACACATTCGTCATATTTACAGGCTGAGGGAAGTAACCTAAAGTATCTATAATTCATATTCATAAAGGCATATTGTACGTATAATGCATTCAATTTAAAGGTATCATAAGCTGATAAATATATAGTATTAGAGAATCATTCATGTATATAAAGTAGAACATAAGAAGTCCTTCTTTACCCTCCTTTCTTTTGGTTGTATATATTTTTTAATTTTCCTTCTAGCTGTAAAATAATATCAGAAAATTTGGAATATTTAAATTTTCTTTTCTATTACAATGTTACCACAAATACTCAAAGTTGTTGGTCTTTTTGTATCTGCTTCTCTACCCTCAATGTTTCCCTCCCTTAATACAGTAGACAGACTGGCTGCAGGAGCCTCATCAGAGCATGGACTTGTCATTGCACACAGAACAAAGCCAGATCCATGTGCTGCCTGGCAGCTGTGAGTTAGCTGTATAGATTTAAAGTTTCTTCCCTGACCTCAAGGCCAGTCTTGCTCAGTTACACTTGTGAGCTTGATATCCACTCAACACAGCAAGCAAGTCTTAGCCTAAAGATCTTTTATACTCCTTACTTCTGTCTAGAATTCTTGGTTCCTGTACCATTCTAGGTATCTCCTCTACATCTCAAAATTTTGGTAAAATGCCATTCACAGTCTTACTTGTCCACCCTTTTTACAATTAAAGGTTGTTAATGGATAATCATTGATAATAGTCAAGCTTGTAGTCATGTTAGTTAGATTTTCTCGATATATAGAGATATATTTCAGTTAAATAAGCATTCTTCATATCTTTCAAAGACTCCAGAAAGATATAATACTACCTAAGTAAACAAGAAATAATCAACTTCCAAACTCTAGAAATGACAGAGACATTTCAAAGTCTGGACAGTCACCCAAAGTTCCTCTGTACCACTGGGGCATCCATCTTCAGCCTACAGGCCCATAGTTTCCAGGAGACATTTCCATGAAGCAGGAAATTTCAAAGGCAGTTCAGTCACTATCTGCTGTGTCCTGTAGAATGTCTCGTAGACTCTTTCATGAAGCAGGAACCCCGAAAGATCATCTCACCTTTAGGCAAGTTCAGCAGTCCTTTCTGCAGGTTCTTTGTGTCCAGTTTATGCAACATACAATTGACTACATCTTCAACCCTTTCTAACTACAACCCCAACATCATCTGTTTTGCTCATTGGAACTTCCCTGCTTATGTTCTCTGTGTAATTTATGTATTTTACATATTTGTGTTGTCTGTTTTACCTAGGAAGAGACTAAGATTTGTGTCTGTTGCTTCTTGTATACATAGCCCACACTCCTAGTAGCAAAATACTAAAAGTACACATTGGCAACAACAACAACAAACCAATCAAACAAACAAACAACTCTGCATCTTCAGCAAATAGTACTGAGCAAACTAGATAGCTACATGGACAATGAAACAAGAACTCATACTGTGTAAAACTTTATTTCAGGTGGATTAAGAACCTCAATATAAGTCTCCAAAACTGTTGTCAGAGAATGTAGGGGGACATACTTATAAGCATAGGCAAGAACTTTCTGAATAGGCCTATGGTAGCATAGGAATTAAGACCATAAATTGACTTAATGACAGTATCCTTTGCTTTACAGAAGCTTCTCAGTTTCAGGAGGTTCCATTTATTCAATGTTGCCCTTAATGCCTGTGCAGATAGGGTTGTACATAGGAAGTGGTCTCCTGTGCCCATGTGTTGTAGAGTACTTCCCACTTTCTCTTCTATCAGGTTCAGTGTGTTCAGATTAATATTGAGGTCTTTAATCCATTTGGACTTGAATTATGTGCATGGTGATAGATATGGATCTATTTTCATTCTTCTACAGGTTGACATCCAGTTATGCCAGCACCATTTGTTGAAGATGCTTTCTTTCTTTCATTGTATACTTTTAGCTCCTTTGTCAAAAATCAGGTGTCATAGGTTTGTGGGTTAATATCCAGGTCTTCTATTCGATTCCATAGGTCGACTTCTCTGTTTTTACGCCAGTACCAAGCTGTTTTCAGTACTGTAGCTCTGTAATAGTTTGAAGTCAGGGATGGTAATGTCTCCAGAAGTTCCTTTATTGTATAATATTGTTTTGGCTATCCTGGGTTTTTTGTTTTTCCATATAAAGTTGATTATTGTTCTCTCAAGGTCTGTGAAGAATTTTGATGGTATTTTAATGGGAATTGCATTGAATCTATAGATTGCTTTTGGTAGAATTGCCATTTTTACTATGTTGATCCTCCCAATCCAAGAGCAAGGGAGATCCTTCCATTTTCTGGTATACTCTTCAATTTCTTTCTTCAAAGACTTAAAGTTTTTGTCAAATAGATCTTTCACTTCCTTGGTTAGAGTTACCCCAAGATAATTTATGCTATTTGTGGCTATCGTGAAAGGTGACGCTTCTCTGATTTCCCTCTCTGCTTCTTTATCCTTTGTGTATAGGAGGGCAAAAGGCTCCCTACTGACTGGGAGAAGATCTTCACCAACCCTGCAACAGACAAAGGTCTGATCTCCAAAATATATAAAGAACTCAAGAAACTAGACTTTAAAATGCTAATTAACCCAATTAAAAAATGAGACTCTGAACTGAACAGAGAATTCTCAACAGAAGAATTTCAAATGGCCAAAATACACTTAAGGTTATGCTCAACCTCCTTAGAGATCAGGGAAATGCAAATCAAAACAACCTTGAGATACCATATTACACCTGTCAGAATGGCTAAAATAAAAAACACTAATGATAGCCTTTGCTGGAGAGGATGTGGAGTAAGGGGTACACTCATCCACTGCTGGTGGAAATGCAAACTTGTGCAACCGCTTTCGAAATCAGTGTGGCGGTTTCTCAGGAAATTCAGAATCAACCTAACCCAGGATCCAGCAATACCACTCGGGAATATATCCAAGGGATGCCCTATCATACTACCAAATCTTTTGTTCAACTATGTTCATAGCAGCAATATTTGTAATAGCCAGAACCTGGAAACAACCTAGATGCCCTTCAATGGAAGAATGGATAAAGAAAGTGTGGAATATATACACATTAGAGTACTACTCAGAGGTAAAAAAAAAACAATGACATTTTGAACTTTGCATGCAAATGGATGGAAATAGAAAACGCTATCCTGAGTGAAGTAACCCAGTCCCCAAAAGACGAATTTGTTATGTACTCACGCATCAGTGGATTCTAGATATAAATAAAGGTCAGTGAGCCTATAATTCCTGACCCGAGAGAAGCTAAATAAGAAGGTAAACTCAAAAGAAAACATATAGTTATCCTCCTGGATATTGGAAGTAGACTAGATTGCCAGGCAAAAATTGGGATCTTGGGGGTGGGGTTGGGGTGGTGGTAAGTGGTGATGGGGAGATGTGGAGAGAAGAGTGAGGAGGGGAGGATGGGGAGACCCTGGGGGAATGGGATGGTTGGGATGGAGCAAGAGTGGATAGGGATGCAGGGAAAAAGATATCCTAATTAAGGGAGCCATTTTAGGGTTAGCAAGAGACTTCACTCTAGAGGGGTTTCCAGGTATCCATGGAGATGTCCCCAGTTAGTTCCTTGGGCAGCTGAGGATAGGGAGCCTGAAATGGCCCTTTCCTATAGCCACGCTGATGAATATCTTGCATATCACCATAGAAGCTTCATATGGCGATGGATGGAGATAGAGACAGTGACCCACATTGGAGTGCTGGACTGAGCTCCCAAGGCCCAAATGAGGAGCAGAAGGAGGGAGAACATGAACAAGGAAGTCAGGACCTCGGGAGGTGCACCCACCCACTGAGACAGTGGGGCTGATCTAATGGGAGCTCACCAAGGCCAGCTCAAATGGGACTGAAAAAGCATGGGATCAAACCGGATTCTCTGAACGTGGCTGACAATGAGGGATAACTGAGAAGCCAAGAACAATGGCACTGGGTTTTGATCCTACTGCATGAACTGGCTTTGTGGGAGCCTAGTCTGTTTAGATGCTCACCTTCCTGGACCTGGATGGAGGGGGTTGGACCTTGGACTTCCCACAGGGCAGGGAACCCTGACTGCTCCTTGGACTGGAAAGGGAGGGGGAGGGGAGTTAAGGGAGGAGGGAAATGGGAGGTGGGGAGGAGGCAGAAAATTTTAATAATAATAATAATAATAATAATAACAAAAATAATAAATTTATTGAGAAAAAAGACCATAAATTGGCAATATAGGACATCATGAAACTAAAATTTCTATAGAGCCAAGGAATCAGTAAAATGGATGAACAAACAGCTTACAGAATGGGAGAAAAATCTTTGCTACTTATACATATGATAAAGGAGTAATGTCTAGAATATACAAAGAACTAAAAATGTAAATACAAAAAGCGAAACAAACTAAAGCAACTCAATTAAAATTGATTTTTATTGAGCTCTACATTTATCTCTGCTCCCCTTCCTGCTGTCTCCCTCCCTTTCAACCCTCTCCCAAGGTCCTCATGCTCCTAATTTATTCAGGAGATCTTGTCCTTTTCTACTTCCCATGTAGTTTAGATCCATGTATGTCTCACTGAGGGTCCTCATTGTTGTCTAGGTTCTCTGGAATTGTGATTTGTTGGCTGGTTTTCTTTGCTTTATGTTTAAAAACCACTTATGAGTGAATACATGTGATAATTGTCTTTCTGGGTCTCAGTTACCTCACTCAAAACAATGTCTTCAAGCTCCATCCATTTGCCTACAAAATTCAAGATGTTATTTTTTTTTGCTATGTAGTACTCCATTGTGTAAATTTGCCACAATTTCCTTATTTGCCTATTTAATCCACATGAAATCTTTTTGATTTTGCATTTGTTTGTATTCCATTAATGACTTGTTTATCAATATTTTTTCAACACAGAGAGTTGCAGTTGTAATTTTCTAAAGATTTTAAAATATTTTAGAGTAATTCTTTTTATTGATGTGAAATTTTTAATTATTTTCCTCCATAGGGATGAATGATTTTAACTTTACTTGAGTTTCTCTTTTCTTGATAACATTTCTCATTTTTATTTCTCAGATTTATTTCTGCACAGACCTGATCTTGGATACTTGGTATTGTACTCCCAGGTCAAAGGTAGATAACTTTCTTGTAATGCATCTACCCATTTGTGTTTTAGATGCATTTCTCATATATTCCTGGACCTCTGGGTTATTTTGAAAAGGAGATATATGAAGGACATGGTATGGAGTCTTGGATAAATTTTTGAATGATTTAGAGATTTTTTTCAAAATAATAACACAATATACTCAGAGGTCATAGGTTCCAAGTGGTCTCAGAAGGAAATAATTGTCATCTTTTTAAGATATCCTGGAACACATATTTTATATGTTCTGTGGTAAAATAAAGTATTGAAAATTTTGTACAATGTATTTTGAACTCATTTACTCCCCTCAATTCCTCCCTGTTATCTTCTCAATCATTCCATTCCTTACAACCCAATTCTGAGATTTATTTTTCTTTCTATGTCAAGTTCAATTTGAGGTACCCAGGTAGAGAATGGGTCCTGCTTTGGGGTCAGCCTTTCAAGTGTCACAGAATCAGCAACAACAACATCACAATTATTACAAACAAAACAAAACAAGCAAAAAGTAGTATTTTTCCCTGCCAGGTAGCATCTGATGCTAATAGCGCCTCAACTAATGGTTTAGTTGCATATCTATCTTCCCACCCTCTGTGCTGAGATTTTGTCTAGCAAGAGCTTGTGCAAATCTTGTGCATGCTGTCACAATCAATATGAGTACCTATGTGTTGTAAGAAGACTGCTAGTTAGTTCCTGGTCGCTTAGTCCCAAAATAATCACACAGAAACTGTATTAATTAAATCACTGCTTGGCCCATTAGCTTTAGCTCCTTATTGGCTAACTCTTACTATTAATTTAATCATTTCTATTAATCTGTTTATTGCCACATGGCTGTGGCTTACTGGCTAAAGTTCAGGCATCTGTCGCCAGCGGGGCTACATGGCTTATCTCTGTCTCTGCCTCCTTTCTTCCAGCATTTCGTGTAGTTTTCCCCACCTATTTCTGTTCCTCTGTAGCTCTGGTATAGGCCCAAAGCAGTTCCTTTATATCACAGCATGGAGCAAATCCCATATCACCTATGTGCATCTTCCCTGATGTGTTTGGAAACCACTGCTCCCTTGAAGTTACCAACCACCTCTGACTCTTACCATCTCTCCATCCCTTCTTTTGAGCCTTAGAATGTCAAATTTCAGGGTTAGCAGTCAATGTTCTTTAGTCTTTGATGGTTGACCAGTTGGATGTCTCTGTTAATTGCCATCTACTACAATGAGACATTTCTCAGATGAGGATTGAATTATGTTCTGTTCTGTGAGGACAAAAAGTCAGTAGGAGTCATTTATTACTTTCCTAAATAGAAATAATATTTTAAATCCTTTTCAAGTATGATATTAAGCTATATTCTCCAATGCTTGGATCTACGTTTCTAAAAGCTAAACACACACACCTCATAGAGCCAGACTGCCTGTAACTACTTTGATTTTTCTTAGTGTCTTTTTTTTTATTTAATAGGCTTGAAATATCGATTAACATTTACAGATTCAATTCTAAGCACTTGCCAGAGGTAAGGGAGAGCCCAGAATGAGCTTTACATGCCAGTCAGATTCTAAGGTGTGATGAAATTCCCCACTGTGTCTGCCAACTTATCCACTCCATAGGTCATTTCCCACATGACTCCTGGTGTTGAAAGAAGCCATTTCCACTTCAAATATTTCATAGACAATGGAAAAAATGATGTAGCACTAATGTTGTGTTCTTTACCCTGCTGTGGAGAATTGAATAGGGTCCATTCAATAGTATTGCTCTTTTGAAAGGAGTGCCTTTCTGCCCAGGATTCATGGGCAACTCCAAGGTCATGTTTGTTTTCTTCCTCATTTCTAAGTTGTAGACTTGGGGGATTCAGAATTGACTCACCATAAAAGTCATAAGCGCTCCCTTCAATTTGTTGATTCTACATGCTTACTGCCCCCAGCCATGCAAGAGACTGGGTTCTACTTCTTTCCTTCTAATCAATTGCCTTTCAATTCCCCCCTTGCTGTTTTGTAAAGATTCTAGCTTAGAGACTAGAAACAAATACAAGACATTACTAAAGCATTTCTAGTATCTCTTTAATTTCACCTATTTTTTTAAACTTTTTGTTTATTTTCTACCCTACTTTCTCCTCTAAAAACAAATAAGTAATATAATTAAAACTTTAGTTTTGAAGTAATTCTTTATTCCCTTTATTAACATGACATAAAAACATGAACCATGGTAGAAATAATGATAATCTTCCTGAAGGGAAATGAGTTATGATATGAATCCCTATTTGGGATATTTTATAAATAAGTAAGTATGATTTTCACCTAAGGGGGACTTCATTAACGTCATTAGTTTGTAATTGAATTCAGTTATTAATTTAAGACAGGAAAATTATTAATAATCAAATTCAGTGAGATTTGCTTTGCTGGAAACAGCCTAGAAGGATCTTTAAACTTCCTGCTACACAGTCAGATTTACTCAGTGACTCTGTGTATGCCACAGTCATCATTATGAAGAAATAATTAGAAAAACATTCAGAGCAGCACTAAAATTAGCCATTGTTTTCCTTCTTTCACAAATAACCACTAAAGTCAAGGCACTGTGCCAACAAATTCAGGTACTTTTGCTTTAATTGAACTGTCACAGTTTTTATGGAACTAGAGTTAGTACTAGATTTTTACAGTCAGAGATGATTTATAGACTTCTACTTGATGCACTGACTGAACCAAAGTGCTTATATCTATCTACCAAAGGGTTTTAAACTGCACTATATAGGGGTAGAGTCAGAGAGTCATAGTTCCTACAGATGCAGTTCCCACCGAGCCAAAGCCAACAAAACAAAATGAAGCATTCCTGAGAGGCACTGGCTAAGGAACATGAGACCCTACAAGCTGCAAGCAAAAGCTCCAGTGTAAAACCATCTGCCATCAGGAACAATAAAATTTGAGGTTTTGCTTTGCTTTGTATTTCTTAAAGATTCACTTTCCTAAGTTAAAAAAATGTAACATCATTTAAACTAAGCAAAGAAAAGATGATGGAGTCACAAGGCTAGCTAATTTTAGATGATAGCCCTTTGAAATGCAGGCTGCTTTGAAACAAACAGGAAGGTGCCCTAAACTTTATTGCCATGTGTTATGGACTGACTATGTGACAATTCCTTCAAACTCATATGATGAATGTTTGGTCCCCACACAGTGGTGCTATAATGGGGAACTATGGTAACCCTGGAGACTAGCTGGAGGACATAGACTATTGGGATAAGATGCTCGAGCCTGTTTCCCCCACATACCTCCACCTGTGCTGTGTCCTGTTGTCATGGCATAATCAACTCTTCTCTATCATAGCTTTCCCCAACTGTGATGCCCTACCTCATAGGTGCCCTAAAAGCTATGAATCGAACCCACTGATACTGTGAGCACAATAAGTAGCTCTCCCTGTAGGCTGTTTCTGTCAGGTATTTGATCCCTGAAATGAGAAAGATGCTGATACAGTTGGATTGCCTGATTCCTATCCCTCCCATTCATAATGTTTAGCATGAAATGCATCTGCCCTTGGCTCAGGCTATAGCACTTCAAAGGAGTGTTTGCCAGCTTGCATCTACTGAGATGAAACATTTTGCTCCAAATAAATACTGATTAAGCAAAGGAGATTAGAAATACCCAATTAGCCTCCTAAAGCAAGGGGGAAAAGCATAAAAGCATGCATACCCTGTTACTAACTCTCCTTTGCTGCTAGTGTCAAAAATGCATATGCACACCAATACATTCTTATCATAAACTAAACACCAAACAACAGCCCAACGCAAAGGAACCAACAAAATTTTAACACAAATTATCAACCATTCTCAGGGTGTTTGCACCTTCCTATGTTTCATACCTGGGGTATTATTGAACTTATCTAAAATACAGTCAATGCAATTTTAAGTATGTTGACATTATCAGAACACAAGTCACCCCTGGCTATAGTTATGCTGTGAGCATGAATTCTAACTGTTTTGCTATGGGCAAAAATTTCCAAATAGACTACGGTTTCATGATTGGGCATAGGGATATAAATCAAATATAATGAATGCAAATTGCTAGTGTCAAGTGTATTTAGCCAGGAATAGAATAAAAGGCAGAAGGAACAGGGCTCCCCACCACTACCACCACCTGCCCTACCGTGAGATTTGTTTTGTTGTTAACTAGTTTCAGATATAACTAAGCTCTGGTACCTCACAGGGTGGTCATGGTAGAGGTAATGATGGTGCCTTGGGGAAGCTAGATTTCAAGATGTATAATCTTCTCCACACACTCAGTCACTACTTATTCTTATAGCCCAGGGCAATTATCTTTCCACTTCATATCTAAGGCTCTTCATGCCCATAATCATCAAAGACAGAAATAGATACAGGTCATCCTCCGAGAACCAGGGAAGCACAGAGAAAAAGAAAACTCCCACTAGCCATACTGTCAGGAAACAGGCTTGCTCAGTACTGCAGTTTGAAATTATGAAGCCATCGCTGCTGCACCAAGTACACATGAGAAGTGAAATGCAGAAAGCTCTACAGAGTTGTGCCATGTCATGTACAGTTGTTTCAGTTTGTTCCAAGTAGCATTTTATATGCATAGTGAAATAATAAACAACTGTTTCAGGAAATCTTTTAAACTGTACTTTCTAATTAGAGATGATGATGATGATGATGATGATGATGATGATGATATGTGTGTGTGTGCGTGTGTGTGTGTGTGTGTGTGTGTGTGTGTTGTGGTGAAGGTGTGTGCAAACCTGTTCATGTGGGTGCACAAAAGAGAGTGTACATACAGAGACAGGAGTTCAACATTGAATGTCTCTCTTGGTTACTCTTCACAATGTTATTTGAGACAGGATTTCTCATGGAACCTGAAGGCCACCAATGCAGTTGGGCTGCCTGGTTATTACAATTTAAGGATCCACTTGTATTTGCTTCCCTAAAGCCCAAAACCTTTGGAGACATGGGCTTACCATGTATCTCTCTCTGTTCTGAATCTTGCTATGTGGATCAGGATGACCACAAACTCAAAAAGTTCTGCCTGCTTCTGCCTGAAAGTACTTAGCTTAAAAGCAAGTGCCACCAGGTCTAAGTCATACCCATGACTGCTGGAATCTGAACTCAGGTCTTCATGTTTGTACAGCAAGCAAGTACTTTACTGACTAAGGTAGCTTGTCAACCCAGAGAACTACAGTTATTGATATACATCAGTTTTCCAAGGCATAGATATGTGGAATTCCACGATATAATAGGTATGGATAATCCTGAGACAAGCAGGTGTTTGTAGGAATTCACTGAGATTTTTATATGTCTCTATCTAAGGAGATACTACAAAGCATCAACAAAATTGATTGGACCATGGAACATTTTTTTCTCATGAAACATCAGTACATATTTAATGGAACATCTTTGTTCTACAGAACAAAGCTTAGAAATAGAAGAATGTTTCCCTTACAGTCAGCGTTGGATGTCTTCTCTATTTTGTAGAATATTAGAAGTCAAAAGATCCAGAACCTAAAATGGAAGCTGGGATCAAGCTGCTGTATATTTGTTTTTTTCTTATTTTCTATTTTGTGTTCATCTTTTCTTCTCTTGTTTGTGTGTTTTTTTTAGATTCTTAAGTTATTTTGTATTTTATTTAACTGGAAGAATATTCAGAAATCTATTCTATTTGTGTAAGAAATTATTGTAAGTTTAAAGTAGTATAGAAACATTAAAGATAATACTTAACTTTAATTATTATCAAGTCCTACAGGGGTAACTTATGAAAAAGTCACATGAATTACTTACAAATGACAATCCAAAAATGAATTCTAACACAAAATCAATCATTAACCAAATTGAACTCATTTTTATTAGACCCAGTAAGTGTCACAAGGAAGAAAGTGGATCAGTATGATTTCTTTAGTCCCTTGCTCTTCCTAAATCCCACGGCCATATACAGACACTTGCTACTGAATAGACTCTGTCTTCAGCTCAGCCATCTGCCAGATGAAGACTGTCATTGTATTTTCTTACTTGACAGACACAGCTTGAAGATTTTGGTTTTTTTTTTTTTTAAAAAAACAACTCTGTGTTACTATTCCTTGCTTCTCAAGGTGAGTAGGAAGGAGAAGAGATTTAAGAAAAATGAAATAAAGAAGCCTTATTTAAGAACACACCACTAAAACTCCACTAGACACTGGAATTGAAACAAATTTCTTTACTTCTGTGAGGACCTCTATTAACAGAATGAGGCTAAGCTAAGCATTTGCATCCTTTCTGTTTGTCTATAATGGTTCAGTTTTATTACAGAATGAGTGCCATGTATCACAAGGTCCACAGATAGAAACTGTCTGGGAGTCCTTCATGGAAGTCATTTTAGAAACAAGTAATGCAAATGATGAAATGCTTTCATGAGATGCTTTCAGTGTCCTTGAGCCACACTGGCATCTATCTCAGCGAGGAGCAGCAGCTGAGTTCCAAAGCTCATCTTCCCAGAAAGCTGGGTAGGGGCGGATCGCTGGCTGCAAGAGTCAAACAGACATCTGTGCTCAAAGTCCATTATGGCCCCCAAATATAGCCTTCTTTGTTAATGTGAGAATTACCAGTTTTTCTTGTTTTGTTGTGACTTATAATCTTAAGATGTGATCATTTCTCAAGGTCAATAAGTGTCCAAATGCGGGAGACAAGAAAGGTCAAGAGAGAAGAAAACGATAGTGATCAATTCAGACGTTGTTTGAAAAAAGTAGCCAGATTCCTTACTGTTACACAAGTTAAAGAAAATAATTAGCCTTTCATTGATGTTCAAGTCTCTTTAACTATACAGACTGAAGTTGGCAGGGTTTTTGTTTGTTTGTTTTTAACATGAATATCATGAAACTGCAGACAGAGTTCAGTTGCTTGACTGTTTGCAAAAATGCATCAAGTTCCAGTTCCATCTAACCCAGACAGCGAGGCATATATCTAAAATTTCAACTCCTAGTTTGGGTTTTAGAGAGATCAGAAATTCCAGGTCATCCTTGGCTACATCTTGAGTTGCAATAATGAGAATCTGTGAGACCGTGAATCAATCAATCAATCAATCAATCAAATGGAGATCATTTTTAGAACAATAAGTAAAAAACACTGCAATTATTTAATTTTAAAATACTTATATCTAAAACTCTCAGATATATAGTTTCTCAAATACATATGTGTATATATATATACATATATAACATATATTTATGAGAAGCTAAGGTACATAACACAACATCTATCTAATTACTTTAGTAATGCTATGCTTACTTCAACATCCCATATAAATGATAGAAAAGTAGTTGAATTTTTCAGCAAAGAGTAAAAATGCAGGGTATGTTAGATGAACAGATGAGAAGACACAGAAGAAAGAGTTCTTTCTATTCACAAAGCAAGGTGCATATTTAGGGGTCAGTAAACTCTTAGGATGATGGTCATAATCTGTCATGATATATCAGTTCCAACTTATATATGTAACCTGTCGAAAGGACATTCATTTCGTTGATTAGTTAATTCTTTCCATTCTTTTAAGAATAATGTGCTTCTCAATTTCTTGGAATAATATCACATGTAGATTGGATTTCTGCTTTATTTTCCATGTAGCCTTCATTTTCTCTTTATCATTTCCTTGGAGTTCTTAACAAATTTGTAATGTCCGCCTCTCCTGCAGTATCTTTGCCTACTACTGATTACCTGTGCTGGTTTGATTCCAAGTTTTATTTTGACAGTTCTGTTTTTCTTCCCCCCTAAATTTTGTACTTTTCCTTCTGATGACTTGGAGTAATTTAATTGATGTACTTCCTCTAGAATGTATATCAGAACTGCCTTGTACTTCCTGGCCTATCTGAGATGCCCTTCCAGGGACATACTTTTTGTTTCATGGACTGGCTCACTCTTCTGGACTTAGCTAACTCTTTATAGGTATTGGTTTTCAATATCTTTCTTCCTAATAATAAACATTGCTGAAATACTTGCTTTTGATTCTGTGATACGGTCAGTTAAAAAGTGATCTAAAAGGGAAAAAAGCTTACTTTCAACTTTCTGTTTAGCATTTCCATGTGACCTGGAAGCCCCACCAAATGTCTCTAGAATATCTCTACTCACACCAGGGTTCACTAAATGGCAGATGCCGAATCTGTCTCCTGAGGATTCAGAGATCTCACCCAGGCCTTCCAGTAGTTGCTCAGAATTTCATGCTCTCCTCCTCAAGGAGTAGAACCTGGAGAGGCTGAAAATTTTGGGTACACGCACTCTACTTATTTGACTTCTTCTTTGTGGTTCTGTCATTACAGCTGTAGTCTGACCAGAAGTCATTTTGAAGCTCGCATGCTGTGATCATCCTTATTAGCCAGTATTCTTCTGGTACTTATAATTTCAAAGAGGTTCAGGGTAACATTGGAAATTGGTTTCCAGAGACACTGAAGCACAGAAAGAAAGTTTGGTAATCAAAATATCAAACACCTAGTCTCAAAAATTTATGAGATAACAAAATGGTGTTATATTCTTCAGTTAATAAAACAGCATTTGCTAGCCTAAGTGGACTAAATATATGTCTTCTACTTTTTCAAATAATTTGAAAAATATTTGTGCCTTTCATTTGACCATAGCCTTTTTATTTTTTTTTGGACAATGGATAAAAGAGATAGCCCCAAATTTCTTAGGCATATGAAGAATAGATAAAAGACAGTACTTTCTAACATTAAGTAGTGACATGTAGCATAGAAAACAAGGGTACATGTAGGAGGAATCTTATCATACAGGAATCTAATAAGGCTGTGCTGACTGCATGATATTATCACAACAACATGAAATAAGGGAAAGACCATAACTCGTGTGAATAGCTAGGGAAAGAGAGTTCTAGGAAGGATGCTGCGATGGTCAATCTTGGTTGTTGACTACATCTAAAATTAACTAAAAGCCAAGTGACTGGCCATACCTTTGGGAGATCTTTATTAAGTGAATCATTAGATTGAAAGGCGCACCTAAAATATCCAGCATTTGAGGTCAAAAACCTGCCATAGATCTGGGCACGCCTTCTAGTAGCCCAAATAAAAAGACAGGAGGAGACTCTTGGCCTGTTTACCGTCACTCTCCTTGTCAAATTCATCAATCCATCTTGCTGCTGACACATTCCTTCATTGGTACAAGGACCTACTTTTTCAAGATTCCAATATAGACTGAAGACCAGCTAAGATGTCCAGCCTCATGGATTGAACACCTACTGCATTCTTGCCATTTCTGTTAGGAGACAACCATTGCTGGACTATTCAAACCACAGCCCATAAGCCACTATGATAGCTCTCCTTTTGAATATATAGATTCTTTATATCAGTTATGTTCCTTTAGAGAACTTATTAATATAAGGAAGGCAACAAATTTTAAGTCTCTTTTGTAAAAATGGACATTGTATGGCTACAGAACATCTGGGAAGCCCAGTAATCTGAGGAACAATACCTATGTGTAAGAGATAGGTTCAGGTAGGTTGCTGGCAGCAACCTAATTCTCCTGAAATCTGATAATGATGTTGTACTTGTGGTATATACCTCATATGGATTGCTATTGATAAATAATAAAACATATTCCCTCCCCGACTTCACCTTGTCCCCTGATGTACTCCCCCTACCCCATTTCCTCTTCAGAGAAGAGCCGGTCTCTAAGAGAAGAGAGTCAAAAATGACAAAATAAGATCAAATAAGATAAAGCGAAACCCCCTCTTATCATGGATGGACAGGGCAAATGAACAGGAAGAAAAGAGCGGGCAAAGGAGTCAAAGACACCCCTGGTCCCAATTTTAGGAGTCTCACAAGAACACCAAAATTCTCGAACATCACAGTTTATGTCTTGTTCACCAAGACTACGTGTTTTATGCAGTCACATGTCGTCATTCTGGTACCACTCATCTCATACAAACCACTCCTACTTTAAACATACGCACTTGTAACTTCATCTGGATTTTAACAGTTGCTTCATATTACCCATCCTCAACATCAGTAGTAACATAGCTGTTTCTCTTATGAAGTTAGGAGAATTTCTTGGGGCCAAGGTAAACATTCTTCTACCCATCTTGTTAACTGTGACAAAGGATGAAACTCTTATTATGCATACTATCTAAGACAAAAAGTAACATTTGTCCCAGATTCTTTTTCTATTAATTTCCGTGGGCAAAGATATCTATAACAAGGCCTATAGGTACAATGCTGCATTCCCCCAAACCATTGCAGACGTGTGAAATCAGACAGACTATAACATTGTCCTCGTCAGTGGTTGAGGTGATTCACACTGAATTGCCTATAGAGATTCCCTAAGGTTCCATCAATAAGAAGCACATTTATAGGTCCCTGCCTCTTAGAAGACCAAATGCAAAAATCCATAACAAAATAAGCTATGTGAAGTATTCGTGACTTTTTAAAAGAATTATTATAAGAGAGGTAGTTTCAGAAGTTAGCATCTGAATCACTATGGCTGTGGCTAACCTCAAAGGAATATTGTTCACAGCTGCCAGGTAAATAGGGATGCCAGCAGTTTAGATAGACTGAAAGTAATTGACACCTCTTTGGGAAGCATTTAAGATGCTAGAGAAAACACCTGCCACTGCTCCCAGAAAAGAAACATTTCTGAACAATTCTGCCACCCCCATCTCAACTTCTCTGTACTAACCCTGACCTGGAGAGGCCAAGTGATTACCTCTCTTTTATTTTGCATATCAACTCACCTTTTGAGGGTTCCATAGTGAGAATAGCAAAAAATTTAAAGGAACAGTAACAAAAAACTATAAAAAAAACTAAGGTTCGCCGGGCGATGGTGGTGCACGCCTTTAATCCCAGCACTCGGGAGGCAGAGGCAGACGGATCTCTGTGAGTTCGAGGCCAGCCTGGTCTACAAGAGCTAGGTCCAGGACAGGCTCCAAAGCCACAGAGAAACTCTGTCTCGAAAATCCAAAAAAAAAAAAAAAAAAAAACCTAAGGTTCACAAGATTTCCCTTCAAAAATTCATTTCTTGCCAAGAATAGCTACATAAAAAATAAGCAGTCTGAAAGAAGACACATAGGGAGTATATCCATACCTATAATATAGCTCTCATGTATGAGCAGACATGACACTCTTTGCCATACAATGTGAGTTTATGTTTGAGAGTCATCCGTTCCCCACTGTTGTATGAGAACAATCAAACTGTGCCTGAAGAAACAACCAAAGAAGCAGCTTGAACTTGAAAAAGATTCAGTCTGCCATGTCTACCTAGAATCAACAGCCAAATAACAATGGAGCATAAAGGCAGCCTATTCCAGTAGATCTGGAGAATTCAAGTGGTTTGGTTGCTACTGAATATCCAAAATGTATGTGATTTATATGGAAATGAAGAACTTGCCTTTAAAAATAAGTAATCTGGGGCTGGGAAGATGTGACAGTAAGTAAAGTGCTTGCTCTAAAGCATGAGGATCCGTGTTCAGATCCCCAGCATCTTTATAAAATAACAGGCAAGGTCAGTCATGTCCTCCATTATCTCCAGACCTAAGGTACAGAAGCAGGAGGATCCCTAGGGCTTATAAACTACCAACATTAGCTATATTAGTCAATTCTAGTCAATGAATTCAGATCATTGAGAGACCCTGTATCAAAATTTAAAGTGGAAAGCAATGAAGGAACACACTCAACATTGATCTCTGGTCTAAGCGCGCGCGCGCGCACACACACACACACACACACACACACACACACACCATGTATACCATGCATGCACACAGATAACCCAAAAAGAAACTGAAGGTGATATTTATTAATCTGGGGTAGTTTTATGCTTAATTTTGGGGTTAGTATGGAGAAATTTGTATGTGTGTGTGTGAAATATATATAATAAAGTATAATATATCCAATATAAATTAAGTAAAACATTATAGACAAGGCTCATTCACAAAAGATGGATAGGCCCATGAAATAATCTCTATAGTGGAAAATCAACAATAAATATTATAAAAAGTATATTTGCTAGACACTGAAAACTTTGTAGGTAAACTAGGTTTCTTGGAAGACCACATTCCTGTTTAGGTCTGTACTCCATTTATTTATTGTATTATTTGTTTTTCTAATCACCAATTTCTTAAGGAAATCCTCAACATTCTTAGTCAGCAGAGAAATGCAAATCAAAACAAGTCTGAGATTCTATCTTACACCTGTAAGAATGGCCAAGATTAAAAACACTGATGACAACTTATGCTGGAGAGGTTGTGGGGTAAATGAAACACTCCTGCATTGGTAGTGGGAGTGCAAGCTGGTACAGTCCCTGTGGATGATAGATAATTAGGAAACAACCTTCCTAAAGACCAAGTAATACTACTTTTGGGTATATATTCAAAGTATGTTCAATCATGCCACATGGAATGTGCTCAAATATGTTTCTAGCAGTTTTGTTTGTCATAGCCAGAACCTGGAAACCACCTAAATGCCCCTCGACTAAAGAATGGATGAGAAATATGTGGTACGTTTACACAATTGAGTACTACACGGCAGAAAAAAAAATGACATCTTGAATTTTGCATGCAAATGGATGGAGCTAGACAACATCATTTTGAGTGAGATAACCCAGACCCAGAAAGACAATCATCACATGTTCTCACTTATAAGTGGTTTTTAAACATAAAGCAAAGAAAACCAGCCAACAAATCACAATCCCAGAGAACCTAGACAACAATGAGGACCCTAAGAGAGACATACATAGATCTAATCTACATGGGTAGTACAAAAAGACAAGATCTCCTGAATAAATTGGGAGCATGAGGACCTTTGGAGAGGGTTGAAGGGGAGGGGAGAGGCAGGGAGGGAGCAGAGAAAATATAGAGCTCAATAAAAATCAATAAAATTTTTAAAAAAGGAAGACCACTTTCTTTCATTCTGCTTTATACTTTGTCACAGTGTTCTCAGCTCTAGGATTTTCCCTTCCCTTAATAAAGAGGGCAACGGCCAAGACAATTACAGTTGGGGGCATTATCATCTAAGGCTATGGTCATAGAATATACATAAGGGGGGGAGTTCTTCATCAGGCTTACTTTGTGGCTGTGCTCCAGATAATGACTCAATAGCTCTGTGACAGGGTCAGCAAAAAGTTTAACATGCTCTCAAGGAAGATTCAGGACCATTCACACTGAGAATCGACCACCTACAAACATCCATTGGCCCCCAGACTGCATATGGCTGATACTACGGTAGTTCTTCAATTAGATGAACACCCTTCCTAGGGTCACTGAAGAAAGCAGAGAGAGTTGTGAGAGATATGAAAAATCTTGATAAGAGGATGGTTTGGTAACATCAAGAGATCAGTTAGTGATTGGCCTTATATTTCTTTCCTAACCCTTATTGTTTCAGGTACTGAAAAATAAATAGGGGAAGGCAAAAGGTTTAGTCAATGAAGTGTTTTTCTTAAAAGCACTGAATTTTATCCAAAGAACTCATGCTTAAAAAATATATATGGCCATGGTTGGTGGCCCAGATTTATACTCCCAGTGCTAGACAGATAGACAGAATAGAACCCTGGAGTTGGCTGACAGCTGCCCAAGCCTACTTGGCATGTTCCAGGCCAAAATGGACTTTTCTCAAGAGAAGTAGGCAAGCACCTGAGGAAAGTGCTTTTTTATTTTTAATTCTTTCTACCCTTCTTCCCCAGTGTTCCCAAGCCTTGCAAAGGGGCGATAAGGCTGTCTCATTTAGGGCACAGCCTCTTTCATCACTTATTCTCAGTCCTTTGGCCAGCTATAGATTTCTCTGCTGACCACTCTCTACTGTAATCAGAAGCCTATCTGATGCAGACTGGTCTTGACACTAGTCCATGAGTATAGGCATGGGTGTTTGGAAGGCAGTTTGAGATCTTCTAATTCAGACCTCAGGCAGATATCAGAATGCTTTTATGCCTAAGTATTACATAGTTGCTCATAGAGTTGTATAGGTTAACAGATCTTTGGCCTGTACCTTGAACCTATACTTGACCTGGCAAAGAGAGAGCTTTGCCTAGACAAATGGTTGTTATATCTCACAGCATGTAGAAAACCACACTTACCTCTGTGTTGTGCTTTTCAAGGCATGACAAGGGACGTGCTCAGTGTTTGTTGAGGTGATTGCTGAGTATTGTTTCACATAGTAGGCTTCACATTCTACAAGAAATGATATGAATACTTCATATTCACTTATATTTGGGGAGCCTATCACCACACGTCCAAAGCCCTGCTCACAATCTGTCAGCCATGAGGACCTTTCATCCTGAAAGTTTTTCCTCCAATGTGTGTTTTTATCAGCTTTGCTGGGATCCTGCAGTGTCTGTGCGGTTCCCACAGACCAGCACTATCTCATTAGCCTGTTGACATATTCAGCCCAACGTCTGTGGACTCCAGCCGTCAACTCACTTAATGGGTCACACTTCTGCACTTGATATCTCATTATTTTGCCAGTGGCCCAGATTGAGTCCTGTGGATGGAAGGCGGCCTCCTATAGGAGTGTTTTCAACCCATGCCATTTTAATTTACTTTGGGAAGAACTATCTGTACCCAAAATATGTTCTTTTGTATCTCACGTCACATCCAGTTACTCAGGGCAAAACATACTAATGTTTAGCTGTTCTGGGATTCGGCAAATAAAGCATCATGTGACCACCTTTAAACTACACAGCTCCCCTTGATGAGAATGTGGGTGTGTTCATATCTATATGTGCTTCCTTTCCTCTTTTGAGAACCAGCATATATTAAGGTAGGATTTATTTTTAAGAAAGAAAAAAAGAGAAAGAAGCTGTAATACCTTTTGTGAGCTACATCTACCCCAAGGCATTTATCATAAAATGTACTTTGTTTCTGATTACATCATTCTGACAGCCAGGATGGGAAGCAACTACGTTGGGAAATTGTCAGAAACAATCTCAAGTGAAAACTGTGGTTCAATTCCATTTGAATGTCAACAATAAAAACAGAGGAAAGCCTTCATGAGCAAATGCTCAAACTTCAGGGGAAAAATAATCAAAGGACTGGTTATTCTTATGTACTCGCCTAAAGATCCATAACGTTGTTTGATGTGCACATGCAATTGAATGTAACCTTCGAAAAGCTAAAATGATCAGAACAAAAAAAAATTCACCATTTGAAATATTTGGGAGGAAAAAAAACAGGCTTTCTGTTATCCCTTTGTCTGAAACTTTTAAAGAACAACAATACCCTGTGGAAAATGCAGAAATAACACACACGCACACACACACACACACACACACACACACACACGTATGTATGTGTATATATATATATATATGGGAATGTTTTCTCATTGTCTTTTGTGTTATAATAGGAAAAGAGAAAGTATATCAGTTTACCAGAACAGGTTCCAAAATGTTATTCAAAGAAAATAAATATGACAGCTGTAAGTCATCAATCACTTCTCATGACCATTCTTATTTTAACCATGAGAGAACAGAGACACAACTGGGCACAAGTCACAGAAGAACTTGTAAGGCAGTTGTACCAGATGAAGCAGACACCCAAAGGTCTCTTCTGTCTATACTTTTGCCATGGGCTTGTATGAGTTTTTTTTTTATTTCTGCTGTGTCCTGGCTATACATTTTTAAAAAGCACATAATGGCATGCAACCCAGCAGGGTGGGAATCTGATTAGACCCCAGTATGGCACTGATAAAAACAGGAGGTATGTTCAAATGACATGACATTTTGAATGAGCAGCAAATGTGGATCCTGGTGTGTTTGGCTTTGTGTTTGTTCTTGTTTCCTTGATTCTTAAACCAATTTCTTTTCAGTGGAAAATCTGCTTTCCTGAAACAGCTCCTCGGATGCTTCATAGGTCACATGCTATTTCCAGGACCTGAGAAGAACAGCGTGTGTTATGAATGAAGTGTAAAGCATCATTTCTGAATCTCTCAGTCCCTGGAAGCTTGAGTCAAGTTATTACCTTTGATTTTACTTTTCAGTTGTTATTAAGTTCTTTCTTTATTGACTACCTTCCTGGCTTCTGTGCCAATCAACCTCAATTCAGCCACCCATAATTCCTCCTTGAACGTTAGAGGTGAAATGGGCTAATCAGCCCAAGCTTCTATTGCCTGTTGAGCTAAGACTCGGTCCTATAATTTCATTTCGTCTCAATCAGTTCAATGCAAGACGTGTTTATGCTCTGCACAAAGCCCAGGCAAGCCATGTTCATGGTACAATTTGCACAAAACCCCACATAGTACCTGTTCTCATGACACAAACGTGAGTGGCTTTCCAGGCATGTCTTTGGACATATTTAATTTATATTTTAAAGTATTTAGTGAAATTGAAGCATTTGGGAATTATGTTATTATGGAAACTGTTTGTTAGATGATTAGTAGTGTTATTTCTGATAATGGCATAGTAAAAATGTCGTGTCTGTATCATGACCTAGCTTGGGGTAATAAGGTGCTTCCTTTATGAGCTGATATATTGGATTCAAAAATTTAATATAAAAGATATTAAAGGATCAAAATGAAAGAACTGATGGGTTATTTCTATAAAATGCTCATTCAGGTAGATTGATTCAGTCAACTTAAACACCATATTCACACGTAAACAATAGTTCTCTAGTCTTGACATGCTTTGAATAGGACCACAGGAAGGGCCTGGCAAATTTTCTCTGCTCTTAGGTTCCATGTGTACCAACATAATTCCTCCTTAGCAAACTTACACGTAACAGCCACATTTCAGAAAAAAAATCAATGACAAAATCAAATGCATATATTTATTATTTCAATCCTGAACAAGATTAAAATATCAGTACTAATGATACCACCCATCTGGACCATACTTTCTATGATCATGGCTGTCCAGGTAAGTCTGGTAGGGGTCTTACTTTTAACCTTTATTTCTGGAGTTCTCTTATCCATTCTACTTCCAATTAAAATATCCTCACTTCTGGAAATCCCAGATTTTTGTTCTTTGTTTGTCACAAAATAAGTCAAAGTGACCTCATTTTTGACCACCCACATCACAATAAACAAAAAGTAGTTATAACCATTATGGACTTGAAAAAGCAGAGGGCAATTTTCAACTGTTCCTATCAGGATTTTGCTTGCTTTTAGCACATAGGCGTCTTTTGGTTATGTGCAAAACACTGCATATGCACAGAGAACTTGTCAGCCACAGAATGCTCGAGGCTACAGACTTCATAGCACAAGGATGTGCGTGAGCAGATGTTTATGCCCACACTTCATCAGCTGAGACATCACTGCACATTTGCCTAAAGAGTAAAAAGATAACAACAGAACATATGCAGGAAGAACAATAGAAGACTGTGTTACCCAGATTGCTTCAAATGATACAATCCAGAAAAGGTTAGGAGAATGAATAAGAAGAATGATGAACTGTACAGGGTTTTTTTTCCTACAGAGGTTCATTCTCTATGCCTTTCAGAAGATCAATCCCCTCAAAGACTTTCTTAACACAGGATACCCAGATTTTCTTTCTCCTTTTAGGGTTTGGGAGTAATGAGTAGCTTAGCGTTTCATGAATGCTGGGTTACAAACATATCCTTTAAAAGGACATAGGACTGACATGTCAGGTGGGGGGGGGGGGGAGAAAGAAATGAGCATTTCCAGTGTGTCCATAACTTACTAGTTAAAAATAGTACTGCCTCATTTAATCCTATAATGTGATCAACTCCTCCCCACGCTGCTTTTTATGGGAAGAGTCGGAAATTGGAGCAGTCTTGCTCCTAGATTCACAAAGCAGGCGTATGTAGGAATCAGGTGGCTGTCATTTTCCATTCTACTGAACCACTCCACTTTCAGTAAATTCTGGAGATGTGGTTTTATTTAAGTGCAGGAAAAAAAAATTAAACATCCTTCTAAAAGACAGAGTAACAATTTAGCTGGGCATAACAGGCACAAGAAATTAGAGAAAGCTTTAGTTTGAGTCAGGGGTGGTACTGTAAACATGGGCCAGCCCTCAGGCATACATCAGGAAGGCCGCTGGCTTCAGAGTGCCAGCAGAGGTACTGGAGATTACTGACTTGCTCAGTGCTCCCCCCAAGCATGGAGCCACCCTCCTTGTTGTACCTTGTAAGTTCATTCTCCCTGTTGAGATAGAACATGCCCCAGAGGATCAAAATTCTGTGTGTTTACAGGATCCTGGCATGATAAGCTAACAGATGGCTTCTGTAGGCAGGTGTTTTCCTTATCGACTTCCTTTTCTATTTGCTCTTCTTCAGTATACCTAGATTTGCATTTCTTCATTTGCCTTCACAAACATTGGCATCTTCTCGCCCTCCACTCTCAGTCCTCTTTATTTTGAATTCTCTTCACCCATCCATCCTCTACTGGTTTTTACCTTTCTACAGGACATGTGACTTTTAGTACTCTGCATCGTCTCTGAAACTGAGCTTGCACAGTGTGCCCACCATCCCACCTAGTGCAGATCTTCTTCCACCTGCAGAGAAGCAGTCTACTTGGTCACCTTTGACCCCTCCCTGCCCTAAGACTTTCGGCAATAAGTAATGGCTTCTTTTTTCTACCTTTTTCAGTACCTCCACCCAAACACTGTGTCTTCACCATTATAACTGGTCATCGCTGGTGTGGATAGCGTGCATAGTGTCCAGGTAAGCCCAGTTGTCTGCTCTTGCTCGCCTCCATCTCTCCTCTACGCTGCTGTAAGAATACCTTTGCAAAGTCTCAAAGATGACGAGCGATGCTCTGCTTTCCTAAAACCCCGCTTTCTTCTCTAACCCTGAAAGTGATGGCTCAGAGGTCAAACTACTCACGTAGGATAGCAGCTTTCGATTCACTGGGAGGAAAAAATAGTTTTAAACTGAAAACCTGTGCATACTAAGTGCAAGGAAGCTAGTTTTTGGAAGCAGGATTTTTTTTTTCTCATAAGATGAACGTTAGCAATGACATAAAGAAATCATCTCACCTATGGAAGAAATTTATGAGAAAAAAAATATCAAGGAAGAAATTCAATGTCTGGGGCTAAGCTAAATTAAAATTCCAGGTAAAGAGAAATATCAGGGCAGCACCTCCTAAATTAAACTTAATTGAACTAGATTAAACTGAATTAAAATTGATTAGGTGAAGTCTGACATCATTATGAATCTTAATAATATTAATTAATAATGTTCATTGAACACCTGGTTGATATGGGATATAACACAGCCCCTTCCCCTGAATTAATAGTCCACATTAAGGAGGTGTATAAGAGTGAGCGGAAGGTCCTGGAGAGGTGGTTCAGTAAATAAAAGCACTGCTGCTCTTACAGAAGATTCGGGTTCAATTTCTAGCACCCAAAAGATGGCTCACAATTATCTGTAACTCCAGTTCCAGGGTATCCCACAATCTCTTCCAGTCTCTGTAGGTACCAGACATAGACACGGTCTACAAATGCACAAGCAAAACACCCCTACACATAAAATACTTTTAGAAAAGTGAATTGGAAAAGTGAAAGAAGGCCTAGCTTCAGGAAGACAAGTTATGAGAGAAGGGACTGCATCAAAAGGTTTAGTTTCATACTGGAAATAATGCATAGAATGATGAGTGTGTGTGTGTGTGTGTGTGTGTGCACGCGCGCGCGTGCGCGCGCGTGTGGTGTATTCAGATATTCATATGCTTACACATATCAGTATATGTGTGGGATTCCGAAGAGTGTTAGGCATTCTTTTCTATTATTCTCTACATTATTCCTTTAAGGCAGGGTTTCTTACTCAATCTGGAGGTAACATTTTTGGGGCAGGCTAACAACCAGCAAGTACCAGCAATCCTCCTGTCTCAAGTCTCCTCTAATATTCCAAAAAAGAAGAGAAAATAATATCTATTTATGTATTTACACACATATGTGTATTTACATACATACACACACATATATATGTAAATGAACATATGTAAATGGACATGCATAAGCCATGGTACATCTGGAAGGGAGAGGACAAATTACTGGAGTTAGTTCTTCCCTTCTACTGTGAAAATCCCAGGAATTGTACTCAGATTGCCTTAACCTGCTCTGCCATCTTGTCAGCTACCCTCATAAATTCTGTGTCAATATTTAACAGAGAAATAAGTTTCTGGAAATTTACCCTTTCTGGTAGTTACTTATAAAGCTAGGAAATTATTGGATGTGTTATAATAGAAAACAAAATTAAGTAAACAAGTTATATAAAAGTAGCAAACAAATATATATTTGTTATTATATATATTTATATTATATATATGTGTGTGTGTTTTATTCTAGTTTGCATTAAGAATGCATCAGTTGTTATTGGATTTAAGTTTTATTGTTGTTTTCTTTTATTTTTACAATAGTGATTTTGGGGGAATGTTTTAAAATCACATTGAAATATTTTTCTTGTACGTCTTATAAATACTGAAATTATAGTAGCAGTTCTGAGAGTATCATGAGCCACAGTAGTCCTTTGGTATTAAGTAAAATGGATTTCAGAATGTTCCTTTGAGAATCTAAGCTCACTTGCTTTATTATAAGGTCATAATTTTAAAGGATAAGCTGAACCTTCCCGGGAATAGAAGTTTTACACTTCCTGATATCTTCCTCTCTCTTTTTTTTTAAGATCCACTCTGCAGCTAGAGACGGAGTTCCATCTGTGACTGGATCTGCTTCCTCTCTTTGGGGCCCTTGGGAGAGTAGATGTGCCCTGCCAATCATTGCCTTTCACTGGCGGTTCTTAAGCTATTCCTTCAGGGAAGATGTCAGTGGTTTATTCACTGCAGAATTGAAGATGTCAATCAGTGGTTCAGGGAGAATATGTTCCCTCTTATAAAGAGAGGCTTTCAATAAGCTAGCTCCTGTGATGGCCACGGCCTGGTAGAGTTACAATGGCCAGAGTTGTGGCTCTCTGACAAGGGTGCTTCCTCTGAAGATGCGTGGCCCCTCCACACACGTTCCCAGGAGGGCTCTATAAACAGTGGCAAGTCGCAGTTTTCCATCAGAAGCATATACAGCAAACACAGAAGGACGCCTCAGAATTTGGAAATACGCTACACAAGTCAGTAGTGGAATGAAACCTTTAGTCCGTGGCTCTAGTCTTAGCAGTGAGAAGATGACAAAAGTTTTTTATATTAGTAATAAATACCTAAATATAGGAGAAAATCTGAAGGACCTTTGGATTTGGCAATGTATTTTTATATCTTGTACCCAAGCCAAATCCTATGAAATAAAAATAAATGACTAGTTAAAGTTCCATAATATTAAGAACATATACTATATGAAAAACAGCATTAAAAGAATAAACGGTAAGCCACAGGGCCAGGACAAAGCATTTGCATAACAAATATCTCATTAAGATAAGAAGTTGCAAAATGTAAAAAGAGCTCTTGAAACTGAACACCAAGAAAGCAGCTCAGTATAAACTGAGTAGAATACAACAAGACAGATGCATGTGAAAGATACAGAAGGTTCATTTTCAACAGCCTCGGTCACTGGAGGCTGGAAATAAAGCACTGAGATCCCACTGCCCGTTTATGAGAACAGTAAAGATTCAAACACAGACAGCTTTGAATGCAGGTGAGAATGTGAGGTGGTAGGAGCACTCACTCACACCTAGGAGAAAAGCTAAAAAAAAAAAAAAAAAAAAAACAGCTGTTCTAGGTGACAACTGTCAATTTATCATGATGCTTCAAGGCTAACTGTATGATCCAGCAGTTATGTATCATAACATAAGAGGTATTTATGCTCTTAGTTATTTCTAAAAGTAAATTGAAGACATATGACCCTAGAGAAAAAAATCTGTACAGGAATATTTAAATATAAGATTGACAATAGTAAGAATTGACAATTGGAGACAATCAATATAGTTTTCAACACAGGAAGGACTATAATGTGAGGATACAAATGAATTTTACAGTGATAAGAGATGACCTATTATGACACATGCATCTAGAAATGATAAATTCATGGTGCTTGTTGAAAACAGCTGAACTGAAAATGATGCCAATGGCACAATCCCAACTGTATATGACTTTGTAGAACATGGGAGAAAAATCTGTTGTCTTTGGTCCACAGGAACCCAGGAGACTCCTGGGGCAATGAAACTATTTCTTGTGGTACGTAGTACATAATGTTTCTGACCTAGTAAAATCCATAAGAAAGAAACTAGCATAATAATAAACTATAATGATGTCAACTATGGTCTTTAGAGAGTACTAATGCATCAATATTAATTCATAAATTATGACATGTATGCAACACTCATGCAGAATGTTAATAGGAGACACGCGGGGTCTGGGAATTTAGAGATGTATAGAAATCTACAGTTTACTGGATTTTTCTGTAACTCTAATACTGCTGTAAACACACAACATATTTAAACAAACACACTACCAGCTTCAATACCTAATATTCAGAAACCTAATATCATCATATCCAGTGTTTGTAGGAATCCTAATCATCAGTAGAGCCAAGGATTATTGTCTGCAGTAAGAAATTGTAATACAGTTCATATAGGCTCTGAATAACAACTTGTTATTTAGTCAGACAAAGAGCAAAGTTTGTTTTTTTAGTTTTTTTTCAACCAGCAAGATATTATTGTGTTTGCTGAAATGTGTACTTGTCAATTTTTTTTTCTGACTGACTAATGGATACTCTATGTACATACATCACACAAACATTATTGTACCTAAAATCATCACCTTGAGCTACTAAACAAGCTGGATACTCTCACTATGGAATTGATGGTTGATTGACATGCAAAATACCTAAGATGCTCAAAACACACAGCTTTCAACAAGGTCCTAATGAGCAAAGTTATGAGAAAAAAGTTAGTAGCTTTTCTACTGTTCTCGGTGTATCTTAGGCTTTCCAGGAATGTTATCCAACTTTGAAAAGTCAAAAATCAATTGGGAGACTTGGCAAACACATGAGATCACTCCTTACAGTGAAATGGATAACGAGTTGATAGCACTCAGATGCACTTGCAGTACAGTGAATTGGTCACGTCAATTTCTGCCTATTCAAGGGAGGGTAAACACTGATATGTGTTGAATGAATGTATTCTCTGATCTACAATCATTCAAGAATTATCTGATAAAGATAATTTTCAATGTGTCACTTCTGCAGTGTCCCTGGGAACTACTATCCACAACCAAATATGACAAGTAGAGCACAACCACCCATGAGAGGTACAGAGAACAAGAAGACATCACTTCTTTGTCCACATTTCATTAGTGAGAATTGTGTTCTCACTAATGTGCACATTGACGCCCTAATAAATCTGGACAATACAGAAATAAAGTGAATGGATATATTTAGTGCACATATGTAAATGTATGTTTCTCTATGTGTATCCCGAATGCACATATTTTATTCATGAGTGCCCATAGTGAGAATTTAGCAATATAGAAGAAAGGAAAATAATACAAATTAATTAACTAAACAAGAGTGAGCATTTGCATGACAACATAGCAAGTGTTGAAAAGTCTGATTAACAAAAATCTCTGTAACGAAGATGAATCCACACATACATTCACAAATGTACATATACATATATGCACAAACATACACACAAATACACACATATCCATATACCCATATATGTACATACACCTATATACACATACACATATGCACATGCATATGCATGTACATACACGCACACACAAAACACACCTTTGAAAGCTTATTAGGATAGAGTCACTAAAACAAACAGGTTTCCTTCTCAGCCTCACAGAGAGACATCATAGACTATATTTTTTTTAAGTTTCATCATATTCTTCCCTTCTCCCAGGAGAGCTAATTTCTACACTGCACTCTTGAGTCATGACAGATAATTAGGAAATCTGGTCAGGCTTTTGTGGTAGCATATTTCTGCAATTTTTATATTGTTATAAAATAGCTTCAGGGGCTGCACACATAGAAAAAATGTATAATAAGGGTAAGAGTACATTAGCCTAAAGTATAGCTTTATTGTTTGCCATCTGTTGTAATCATGAAAATAAACTCTTTCGTACAAAGATCAGCAGAAGTCATCGGAAAGATGTTGTGTCTAGCAACATATCTTGTTACGTGTTATAAATAAGAACATATCATCTGTATGGATTTCCATTCTCTTTTCCCCTTAGGAGCAAAATCATTGCAATCTTCCCATTAGAAGAGTCACTACCTGTCCCCAAACCAACACAGCTTCAGGGAATAGGATTTGTTTCAACCAAATCCTTCCTGTGTATGGGATTCAGATTTGCATTTTCACCCACTTCAAGGTAACTGAAAAGTCATGATTATAAGAAAAGAACAGTTTAAATATCATGTTTCTCAGATTGTACTTTGTGTCTACACAGTGAGACAGAATAGTGTATGCACTTTATATTGATAATGTTAGTGTGCCCAGTGAGCATCCTTCAGTTAAGTTTTGCAGCAACAAATCAAGCCAGGCAAATTAGACTTTATTTGTCCTGGGGCTTAGAAACCCACAGTACCTAAGGTGATGAATCCTTTCCTTAAACTGTAAGTACTAACTGTTTTAAAACTGTATGGTGATTTCATCACATTGAAGAGAAGACACATGCTGCCTTACCTAAATTGCTATTATCTCTTTCTTGAAGATAAAGCCTAATTGTCATTGATGATGTATAAACAGTCAAAATTAAAGCTTTTTTTCTAAATATTATATTTACATTTCTCTTAAAATGAATGCTTTATTGACACATATTGAATAATATTGGCACTTTATGTATTTTTAATAATAGAAGAGGGAAAGTTAGAAAAATAGGATTTTAGTTTTTTGAATGTATTCTTTAAACCACCTGGAACCCTCAAATCTAATTTTTAGAAAATTTTAATGTAGATTCTCCATCCTATTTTTAAAAATGCAAACTCATACAGGGATGGTTCCTAAGAATTATTTTTTTCCAATTCTCTTAACTATTATAGTTCTCAGACATATTTGACTATCTGCTACTCTCAGAAACTCATCAATTTTATGGATTCAACACACATCTTAAAAATACAACTAGTAAGTGGCACAATACAGAGAAGGAGGAGAGGGGGTCCTTTGGTTCTCCACTTCCTCCGACTGTAGTGACAAGACACACGAGGGCGTGGTCTTACAGCTGTTTTACACAGTGGAACAACAGTGTGTTCTTTCTGGTTCCTGACCCATGTGAGGGCCCCATGACAGCTGAGTCTCAGAGGTCTAACAAGCTGACTGTCTAGAGAGCAGATGGCTCTAGAACACTGTGAACCTTTCCTTTAGAATTCCCCACAATCCCAGAACTGTTTACATATTTCTGTCTCCCATGTTTTTCAATTTGAGGTGTTTGAGCAGTGAATGCCGTATTTCTCTAGTAATACAGGATCTGAATTCAGTTTCCTGAAGACTGTTTACATGCTGAGAGTGTGAACCAGGAAAATGGCAACTGATACTATTGAAGAGCAGTAATAAGGCACTTCTCTAATTTGTTGATTACAATTTAATAGTAACATACCCTGTTAATTGGAAAACCTTTGTATTATATGTGCTCTTACCATCAGACCCTTGGAACTTACTGTATTCCATTTTATGGACTTAGTTGCTTCATATGATCTATAAAACTATGATTTTTTTTAAAAAGTTCACTCTGATGTAGCATCTCATGTTAAAAACTTAGGAACATAATGTGTGTCTTAAAAAATGATAGGATTCTGAAGTCTCTCCCATCTCCAGCCATGTGATCCAAGTGAGTCCAAGGGACTGACAATTCTAAATGATGTTAAATGCATTTTTTTTATAAAAAAACTAGTCTTCTGTCTATTTGTTGCTTTCATTGGTTAAATAAAGAAACTGCCTTGGCCCTTTGATAAGGCAGCACTTAGGCAGGTGGCGTAGACAGAACTGAATCCTGGGAAGATGGGCAGAGATGCAGAAAACTGCCATGAAGTTGCCAGGTCAGACATGCTGAATCTTTCTTGGTAAGCCACGACCTCGTGGTGACATACAGATTATTATAAATGGGTTGAATCAAGATGTGAGAGTTAGCCAATAAGAGGCTAGAACTAATGAGCCAGGCAGTGTTTAAATGAATACAATTTTTCTGTGATTATTTCGGATGTAAGCTAGCCGGGCGCTGGGAAAAGGGAACTTCTACAACAACATTCACTGCTATGGAGTCTGAAGAACTGATGTACCATGGAATTGTAAACTCTCAATGCTTTCATTTTTGAGAGATATTCATCTATGTGTATGCTTCATTACTCAACTCTGGCTTGTTCCAAGCATGGTGAGCTTTTTTCTCTTCTTACTATGATATAGTTTCCATTTTCAGGTCTCCCCGAACCCTTCCACATACTTCATGCCATCTGCCTCTTTTGTGTTCCTTTGATTTTTCAGAATGCAAATGTTTCTTTTATATTTGTTCATTTAAAAAAAACAAACCTGATATTACTTTTTCTTATTATATAATACAATGCCTTAAACAGTGGAAAGGGTCATAGAAAAGTAGGAAAAAATTCTTGTGTTTATATTCATAGATTACCACAATTCACACTTGTATGTAAGCAATTCAAGCACTCATCGTCCTACATACAGTACTCTGGGCATCACAAACTTGAGAAAGTATCATGAATATTATTTCCACATTGTTATTTTTTTCTTGTTGTCATTAATCTAAGTTAACATGTGTGTTACTCTAAAAGTTTGAACTATGTAAATTCATATGCCAGTATCATCTCATAGTACATAATGCAGGCATCTTCAGATACGGCCTTCTGCTTGACAACATCAGCAGTACCTCTAAGTTACATGAAAATGGCATGCTTGGGAGTCATATGTTGGACCTTCATGTAGAAACATGCCAGTAATGACCACAGCAGGTTTGATTTTTGCCTTCCTTCTGTGGAAGTGTAATCATGTGGTAGCTATAATGAGAATGCATTTCCATATTTGAGTTCACTTCCCCTCCCATAAATGGAAAGGACATGGACAGTAGCTTGCTGATCCATCCTGTGTCCTTAATAACTCCTGGTCAGTAATTTTATTTTAGTAGATGCCTAAATTATCACTGCCCGAGACTACATAATAAATTGGGCTGTGTTTTAGATTTATTATTATAAAAGTTGTCCCAGTTTTTCTTTTAAATAAGTGAAAATATTTGAATAAATGCATTGAAGAAATGTCATCCCAGCCCTCATGTGGTAGAGATAGGGGAATCATAAACTCAAGGTCAACCTGGAATACTTCATAAATTCTAGGACAATCTGTACTGTGACTTCAAACTTCACTCCTTTCCACCTCCCAAACAGCTCAATTCAGAAAATGAAACAAACAGGTGATCTTGTGTCCTCACTTATGCTACAGCAATGATTCTTTCCAGAGTTGCCACATTTGGTTATATAATTTCTGAGTGGCACCACTCTAGATGTGCCTTACATTGAATTGCAGCAAAAATAATTTCTCTTTAGTATCTTGACCCCTCTGTTCAAGTAAAATACAGAGGTTAGAGTAAAAAAAAGTTAGATTTTAATTAATGTCTTTAAGGAAATGACTAAAATGTGTTGAAATATTTCCATAATAAGATTTATTTTAATGTAAATTTGAGATTGCAAAAATATTCTTTATATAAGATTCTTAAAGCTGTAAGTCCTTGAAGCTCACTATCGTAATTATGAGTGTGACCTGACTATGTAAGTGCTGCGGTGCTGTGATTGTTGAACAAACTCATTTATTAGATTTCTTGGGCATTTCAGAAGAAACTACCCAGAATAGAACTTTTCTTTAAGGTTATATTTTGTTTTATTTTTTTAGATAGTATCAGAAATTTAGCCAGTGTAGATTGGCTAATGCTGTGTTCCTGTATGTATCTGTTTCCTTAATATAGTCCAAATAATCGCACATGATAGGAACTAGCCAATGTTGGCATGAAGACATTTCCAGATATGTTTTTATGATATTGCAAAAGAAATGGTTGTTATCATCTATAACAGTACAGTTTCTGTTTAAGAGGTACCTCTTAGGAAGTAATGCTCACATTGACAGTTCGTACTATGATTTATGTCAGTCTCCCTTGACAGGAAACACCTCCCGTGCTTATTTGATGGTCTTGGTCTATTTTCTGTTACTAGAAAAGACAGACACAAACTTAGTAATTTAAAAGGGAAGCAAGTTTATTCAGCTTACAGTTCCAGAGGATGGGAAATCCAAGGGCACAGCTGTGCTGTCTGAAAGGGCTCTCTTGCATTGTGGAAGTACCACAAGAACATGGAAGCAAGAGACAAAGAAGAGAAAATTGATTTTACAGCTCACCTTGTGATCAACCTACTTCGGTCACCCTAAGAATATCCCACTCAAGAGACCTTAAATACCATGTTTCAATATCTCCCAGTATATCCCATATCCCAACACTGCTACATTGACATCAAGCTTCTAATAGGTGATTTCAGGTGAACCTACCAACCTCAGCAATGATTTTTAAACAACCTAATCTTCAGAAACATGGCAATGTTAGAAGAGGGAAACCCGAAGTAAGACGAAGATAAAAAGTTTCTAATGGCAAAACAACAAAAGAACCATTGGGTTCCTGCATTTAACTCCATAGTAGTCTCCACGTGAGGACTCACATCAACATGAAAAAAAAATGATTTTGTGACTGTGTGTATGGATAGATACATCTCTTTTTTGTGTTTCTAACTGCAGATTTTACATCAAAGAAAAATGTAGGAACTGATGTATTTTGGTTTACAATTATAAGATCCTAGATCAATGAGAAATACCAACTTATCTCATTGTAGACAGGGGTAGGGATGCCACCATCTTTCTAGTGATGTTGTAATGATTTTGAGTTATTACTGAACAGGAGTTCACAGCTAATATCAGCTGACATAGTTACAGGCTTGCCTTAACAAAATTCAGTTCCTTAACTAGAGTGTTATTAGTCTGTATCATAACACCATAGCCATAAAAACATCACTGGATGTTTTGGTTTTTGTTTGTTTGTTTGCTACAGGGTATCATGTAACTCATGCTTGCCTAAACTTTCTAAGTAGTAAGTAGTAGAGAATGATCTTGAACTTCTGGTCCTCTTGCCTTCACTCCCCTACTTTAAGTACTATGATTGCAGGTGTGTATCTCCATATCAAACTAACACAAGTGGAATATCTTAACTAAACTAGTAATAATAGCTGGTTTAGTTTTGTTAATGTTAAATGTTATTTTTTAACTATTTTTATGCTTTAAATTTATTTTAATTTTGTTGTGTACGTTCTATGCCAAGACAGAGCACACAACAGTCTGTGGGATTAAAGTTAGTTCATCTCTGAGACCTGATTTCTAGTTTTCGATGAGAATGTTCAGGCAGCGGTTCTCAGCATTTTAGAAAGTTTGCTGTTGTTAGGTAATACAGTGACTCAACTGTGGCTAACTTTTATAACAAGTGCACCAGGTAAAAACTGCCTAGCCTCAGGAAGGCTTGAAGCTATTCCTATATTTCTGAGGGAAGATATAGCCTTCCTATATGCATTATCCCACAGCAGTGAGTGAAAGCAAATTCTTCTTCCTTACATTGTATTTTATTATAACAATAAAAAGTGTTATGTTAAACTATACCATATGGTAAAGTACACTGATATCTTGGTTATTTTATAACTATATGTATATGCATATATAATATATATTATGAATATGTACCATTTCTGATCTTTTAAAAATATTCTTTGAGGGCTGAAGAGGTGGCTCAGAGGTTAGGAGCACTGACTGCTTTTCCACAGGACCTGGTTCTATTCCCAGCATCCACACCGCAGCTGTTGGAAGAGTTTACTGGTCATAGGTTGTAGTCTACCATGGCCTGGCAACTTTCTCCAAAGGTCTGCAACATGAGGAGTCTGCCTTTATCTGGAGAATGCCCCTGGGCCATCTGAAAGGTTTCTCTAAATCAGGATGCCTGGTCTATCTCTAGAGTGCCCCTTGGCACAGTTTCCTGCTAGAAATCTTTCCCCTGCTGCACACATGGTAATTAAGACTTGTACTGGGAGCTTTTTGCCATAGGATCCTGCTGCCTCATACAAAGTCTTATGATAAAGGCATGCCACTTAATGCAAAATAGGGTTCTTCCCCAGGCTTTCCAATCTTATGTATTTACTAGACTTTGAAATAAAACTGAACTGATTTACCCAAGTTGTATCATGGGTACATTGTACCCACAGCTGTCCAAACCCTGTTCCCTGCTTCTGCTCCTTCCACCCTCATGGACCAATGCACCAACAATCCCAGGGAAGAAACAGAGCCACATCTGTAACTCCTGTTTCAGCAAATGCAACACGCTTACAAACATACATAAAGGCAAAACACCAAGGCACATAAAATGAAAATAATTAAATATTTTAAAACATATCCCTTGGGCAGCTGAGGAGAGGGTGCCAGAAATGTCCAGATCCTATTGCCATACTCATGAATATCTTGCATATCACCATAGAACCTTCACCTGGCATTGGATGGAGAAAATGACAGAGCCCCACATAGGAGCACCGGACTGAGCTCCCAAAGTTCTGATGAGGAGCGGATGGAGAGAGATCATGAGAAAGAAAGTCAGAACCATGAGGGATGCATTCACCCACTGAGACGGCAGGACAGAACTAATGGGAGACCACCAAGTCCACTTGGAATGGGACTGATGGAACATGCGACCAAATCGGACTCTCTGGCTGATGGTGGAGGCTGACCGAGGAGCCAAGGACAATGGCGATGGGCTTGGTCTCTACGACATGGACAGGCTCTGTGTGAGCCTTGTCAGTTTGGTTGCTCACCTTCCTGGACCTGGGGGGAGTTGGGAAGACCTTGGACTCAACATAGTGTAGAGAACCCTGATGGCTGTTTGGCCTCAAGAAGGAGGGAGTGGGAGTATGGGTGGAGGGGAGGGGAGGGAAGGGGAAGGAGGAGGGGAGGAGATGGCAATTTTTAATAAAAAATAAATAAACTGGAAAAAAAACATATCCCTTACATTTATTTTGCTTAATGTTAATTTTTTGTTTCTTTGAATTCTTGTCACTCATGTCTTTTTAAGTGTGTGTCTGTGTGAGTCTTCTTCTCCAAAGAGAAATCTACTCAACTCTAAGTGAAAAATCTTCATACTGATTATATTTTAGAACCAAAAGCTACTTTTCAAAATATAACAAATGTAAATTATTCTTTGCAAATGTGCACAATCTAAGCACAAATATGATCAGGTAAACAATGTTATTTCTAGTAAAGTCAGTCCTTGAACAGTGGAAAGTAGAAAAACTCAGCCTTTCAAGAATTTCTTTTTAGCCAATGAATCTTGGCAGGAAATAAAAATTGAAGGGAATTCTTTTTCTATCATTAGTCCACTTGGCTGAAGCCTTAATCTCTTTTTAATATTTTAAAAATTTTAATGATAGTTTAATATTGTGTTGTATAGTTCTTAAGAGCCATGAATCCTTGCTGATTCAGTTAACGTGATGAAAATATTTTCAGTGTTCAAACATCATAAATGATATTAATACTCTAAGACACATTAGAATGTATTTCATAATAACATAATCACCATTGAATGGGACATTTTCAGAATAAAACATGAAGTCTTTCACTTAGCTGTCCCACTGGAGAAGGCTAACTTTAAAAAAATAGTATTTTATAGTTCCCCAAAGAGCTATGAATCCATATCTGCCAGAATAGATTAAGCAGTTGGTTTGGGAGATAAGAGCTCCACAGGGAAAACATTTAGGGTCCAATTAAGTTTGGATGTCGACAAAGCTAAGTGGAAAGGAGGTCCACGATGCCAGCCTACGAGGTAGGATTTACAGCCACTGAAGATTGCGTGATAAGTACTAAATTACAGGGCAACTCAGAGTCTGCTTCAACTCTGTGTTGAACAGCCATTCAATTGCCCTTTAAGTGTCCCACAATTATGATCACCGACTCTTAGAGTCCTGCCAGGTCAACCTGCTATCTTTGTGACAAATTCTATAGATCCTCCTAAATATCCTAAAGCAGGACGGGAGGAAGAAGGGGCAGCCATCCTCTGCTTAAACTCTTCCAAGGAAGAGGAGATTACTGCTTGACAAGGCAGAAAATCTTTTAAAGGAAAGAGTTTCTTTAAAGTTCTTAAATTGAATTAGTTCTTCATATTCCTCATGCTAGATTGCTTATATCATAGAGATACACATAATGAAAACCCTTCATGCAGGATGTACAGCAACTACATGGAGGTTTTAGCCTGTAACCCATTAGTAAGTACTCAACTAAGGGTGAAGTTAGTCTTTCAATAGACTCTACTGTCAAATAGTGTTAGAAAAAATAGCATTGATAAATATTCCTAATCCTATGGGATTTCTTAGCAAATGAGGGCGTCAAACATTTAGACATGCCGTAACAATGCAATTTTCCACTACAATTTAGCTCAAGTGAGACTAAGAGCAATTCTGAGCAGAGCCAATGCTTAAATGAGCGGGGATGACAAATGGAAACAAAAGAGGCCCAATGAGATAGAATAGCACACGTCAGAGAGCAAAGCTAGATCAACACACAATGGACACAAAGGCTGCCCGAACTAGCTTCCCTGTAATACGTCAGCATTCAGTCCTAATATTAAAGGTGAAAAAAAAATGCTAAGAACAGCAGAATACGCAGCTTTTTAAGCCATGTGAACTATAGAGAAAGAGAAACTACGGAGGAATGCTAAAACACCGATGGGACCACGTCAGTTATCAGAGCACTGAAATGCCCAGACCTGTTGGGAGCAGTGAGACCCCAGATCCTGAATTTCTTGTAATCCCCTGATCTGAGTGCCTACAGCTGCTCTGAGCACGAGACCTTCAGGAGTTCCTGATGGCAGGAGAGTGGTTTCTGGTGGGTTTGGCTGGGGCGTGGCTATCTCTATATAATCTGCCCCTGAACACAATAAAGGGGGCATTCTTGGGGACGTCAAGGATGACCCGTGTCACTGTCTCTATGTCTGTGTGTGTCTGTGTGTGTATTTTAACCTCCAGCCCCCTTGCCAGAAGCTCGGTAACTGGGTAATAGCGCACAGAGCTCAGACACGGGGGCGCGGTGCACGGCACAGACCCTCACCACACTCCCTCCCCCTGCTTTGGAAGCCATGACAGGCTGCAGGAAAGACCCAGCAAGAAGTTGGCCCCTGACTCAACAGAATGTGCTGAGATGCCAACCTTGCCCAACATTGACCTTATTCCTGGGAAGAAACTGCCAGGTATCCTCTATTGGTTACGAATCAATCAGAAGTAAGCTGGTGGGCTCTGGATGTGCTTTACTGAGAATGGTGGAATGCAGTAATACCAGCCTACGCCCCAACAAGCATAACGTGGATCTGCGCCAGTGAGTACAAAAGTTTTTTCTAAGTTCACACTTGTGTTGGTACCTGTGTGGGATAGGGTGCACACTTTTTGCAAGAACCCAGTATGTGCTATCATCTTTAAGAAACACAATTTACATGGCCCATAGGTCCTACTTTACTTTTAGAAAGCTCCAGTTTCTAAACACAACTATCATTCCTCATAGTATTGTCTCCTTTTAGAATTGTCCTAGATTTCATAAAAATCACAAAGTCACCGGCTGTCATATTCATAAATACTAAATCTGAATTTGTTTTCCACTTTTCAGGATGCTTGTTAAAATGGTCCTAAATTTCTAAGCAGGTTATAAATTTTCCTTACAAAATATAGTAGGCTTTTTAGTGTTTTCATTGTCCTTAACAGAGAAGAGAACGCATTAAGTAGAATACAATTATGCTGTTTCTTTTTCTATTCCCGGGGAGTAGAAATGTGTGTTTGAGCAACTCTTTGTTTGATAAGCAAATTGTCCTTTCAAAGAAAATAGAGAGTGTTCTGCTTTGTTTTCTGGTTTGTTTGTTTTTGTTGTTGTTGTTCAGAACCTGTACATGTGTGTTTGTGTGGTCTGTATTTGTGGTGAGTTGTGTTTGTGTATGTGTGATTTACTATAGATGCAATCATCATATCTCTGCTGAATAATTGTGGGAGTCCTCTTTCCTTCTTGGGCTGTTGACCACCAGGTCAAGAAAGGAAGGAGGCATAAGGGATGAGAGATAACTTTGTATACAGCCCATGAGCACAAATGGAGATAGCCCTCAGGGAGACAAATTTCTCTGAATCAGTTCAACTTTATTCCAGAATGTAAGGAATATATAAGATTTGGAAAGCTGAGGACAAACCCTAATTTGCGTTAAGTGGCACGATCTTGTCATAAGACTTAGTATATAGTAGTAGGGTCTTACAACAAAGCTCCTTAGCATAAGTCTTCTTAACAGGAATCTGTGCCAAGATTCAAGCTAAAGATGAATCAGGCAGCAAGTTTTAGAGACAGCTTTTAGATAAGGTCAGTGCTCCAGGCCTAGGGACATTCCCCAGGTAAACATAAGTAGGGGCAGGGATTTTTGCTGGAGGAAGGGCACTCGTGTTGTTGAGATTGTTGAAATAAGTGACTCGGCCATGGGGAGAATGCAACCTCTGACTAGTCAGCAATGTCTTCCAACAAATAATGATGAAATGTATAAATTAAGGCATGACAGTGACAGACAGGTGGGCCATAGAAACTATAGTTGAGGAAATCTGGAGCTGACTGCACATTGAACTGTGTGGCAATGACGACAGGCTTTAAGGTAAAAGAAAGCCCAGAAGTCTCGGAAAGTCTTCAGTAAGGGAGAGGTATTGATCAAAATCTGCAATGTGACACAGAAAATAAATGGGGAAAAGTGTACTTAAAGTGCATGTACTACAAATGAGGGAAGAGATTTCCCATGGCTTGGAGGAAATGGTCTGTAAATGGAGACAGGAAATAAGGTGCCTTCAACCAGTCCCACAGAAGCATGTGTCTGTTTTGACAAATCAAAGTTTTGCCAGTGTGGTAAGATGAAAGGAACACGGACAAATCCTAGTATCCATGGAACTCTGCATGTGATTTGTGGTGTTAAGGAAATCCAATACTTAACCATTCTAATTCAAAAACAACACAATGTGTTGGCTATACATCTTCTCAGTTTAATCCTCTTCACTCTCATTTCCCCCAAATGCCTCACTACAATGACACAGAAATCCAGGAATGTTTGTAGGTACACAATTCCATTCCGTGCTTTGATGGGGAGATGAAATGGAATACTGCCAAGTGACCACTAGGGAGTTCTTGAGAGCACCCTGACTTGCAGTTGCCAATAAGCATGGAAACTCTTCAGTTAAATAACTGTTTCCAGGTACCTGAAATAGAAGTGGTATTTACTAATGGAGTGGAAGATGTCTTTTTTCTAGCAGTAGTCCGCATCATGGTAGAGTTTCAGCCAGTGGTTTTGCCTTGGTAATTCCCAGCTACATTTGTTGAGGAAGAATGATGACCTTGTACAATGTGACTATATGTGTTTCCTTATCTGAAGACAGGACCTTTGGGCTCTTAAAATGAACAGAAGTCTTGCCATCCACTTAGCAACATAATTGAGGAGCAGGTGTGTGGCTACTTCACTTTGATTACTCCCATTAAACAAAATTAATATAATGATTATTTGCAAGGTACTCTTGATCATACTTAGAAACTACTTGTAGAATTATCAAATGCTCTTTGAGTTGGGAATACAGTGAGTTTATTAAGTTGGGAATAAAGTTATACATAATGGATCTGTCTTAGTTAGGGTTTTTTATTGCTGTGAAGAGACACCATGACCACAGCATCTCTTATATAGTTAGCATTTAATGGGGATGGCTCACTAGCATTTACAGAGGTTCAGTCCATTATCACCATGGTAGAGAGTTTGGAAGTGCAGACAGATGCAGTGTTGGAGCCGAGAGCCCTACATACCAGGTCAGAGTCAGCAAGAAGTTGACTGCCTGTCACACTTGAGAAAAAGAGACCACAAAGCTCATCCCCACAGAGACATACATCGTCCAACAAGACTTCACCTCCTGAGAGTACTACTCCCTTTGGGGACCATTTTCTTTCAAACAACTAAAGTATCATTTATTTCTTATCACATTTCTGACTTGGTGTATGGAATTATCCTATGCTATTTAAATCTTAACTATGGTTAATTTGCTCATGAATCCTTAGTTAGTATTCTTTCATATCCATCTGTATAGACTGTAGATTCAACCACTAATTGTTATAAAAACAAGATATATTGATTTCTATATCCGAAATTTGCTCCAAGCTCTACTATCTCTCTTCCAATCATTGAATAGAGATTTAACTTTGTGAGAGTAGAAATTGTGCCATAGTATTCTTTTGGGCTCAGCAACTAGAATAGTCTCTTTCACATAATGACATCCTCAATCGATTTTTAGATTGATTGTTCTAGTAACTCCTAATTATTCATTGATCTTCTAAAGATTTCCATATTTGTGTGTGTATGTGTATAAGTGTTTTTCTGAATGTTGGTATATATACCATATATGTGACTGTTGCCAGCAAATACCAGAAGATGGTATCAATGTAACTTCTGATACTGGAGTTACAGTCAGTTGTGAGTCACCATGTGAGTGCTGGAAATAGAACCTGAGTCCTTTTCAAGAGCAACAAGTGGTTTTAAATGTTGGTGTATTGCCCCTTCCCCTGGCCTGAAGCTAAGAATGGGTCAAAGCATGCCAAAAACTCACCATTTTCTTATCCTGAGAGTAGTAAGAGGAGTTTGGCTGCTCCCCTGCCTTGTTCAGGTGCCAAAAGACGACAGCAGATAGACTTCCTTGGGTGCAGATGTACGCCCAGCTCACATAGCAACGAATAAATTTATGCATCTCAAAGGCTTCAATGACTAGTTGCTGTTTATCTGATTGCTGAAACATGCTGGGCTAGACTTCCTTTATTTTCTCTATGACCTTATAAGTTTCCTTCCCTTGGGCACTGCTGCTCCTAGCTATGCATATGAAACATCCTCAGTGTTCTTTCCCAAGCCAATAACATATAAACACATAGACCCAGCAGGCCATTCTTCTTGGAGTTAACTGTCCCCTGCCTCCTGCCCCATCCTACTCCCTCCTAGCTGTCCTCCTAAACAGTCACCCAGGCTTCACGTCCCCTAACCACTTTCAGACAAGTGTGCAATAGTCTTCAATAGTCCAACTATGCCAGACAATGCAGGAATCAACTCTGAGAACCCTTATGTATTAATTGTAACAGCATAGAAGAAATTATAAATCCTATAGTCTAAAACAAATAATCATTTTGTGCACACTATTTTTACATTTACTATAACAAGCTCTTCTTTAAATACTTTCTTGAATAAACAGTGTTTTATTTGGCTTGGTTTTGTTTGTAGATATATGGTGAGTCTATGTGTATGTATGTATAGGTGCAGAGCATATGGAGGCTGGAAGGAGACATTGGGTGTCCTTCTCTACCACTGTATGCCCTATTCTCAGGAGATGGGGTCTCACTGAACCTGCAGCTCATCATTTGACTAGACTTGATGCCTAGAGAGCTCCTGGCCTGTCTCTTTCTTCCAGTGCTGCTGTTACAGGCACATGTAGCCATAAGCTAGTTTTTACATCAGTACTTCAGGGTCGAACTTGGTTTCTCTTGCTTACCCAGCCTGCGTGTTATACACTGATCCATATTCCCAGCCACAGGAACTATTAATATTACTCAGTTTTGAATATGATGGCCTGTCCACAAAGGTTTCTATTATTTTTAATTTGAGCTAATTGTAAATTGTATTTTAAATCTTTTTTGAAATTAATATTTGTTCTTATTTTAAACTTTTTATACATTTATACAATGATTTATGGCATTATTACTCTTCATCACCCCCTTCTAATTCTTCCTGAGAGACACCAAGTCATCTCCCTCTAGAATTAATGTCATTTTTTAAAAAAAGTAGTGTTAATATCCCCCTGAATCTATTAGCACTGAGCCTATATGATAGTATGGAGCCTTCCACTGTTGTATTGGAAACCTACTAGCAGCCACATCCCCAAAGAAAAATGGCTCTCCCTTTCTTAGCAGACATCAACTGCCAACAGTTCCTTAACCAATTATGAGGTTCTACATCAACTACTGTCACAGCAAAAAGAAGCTTCTCTGACCAAGGTTGTGAGCAACACAAGTCTATAGGTATAAACAGAAAAATTAAGACAGATGTTTGACAGCATGAGTATTGTGCTAGTTTAACATCACCAGCAGGTACCTTCTTAGGGCCTATGACCTCTCCTGCCATGAGCTTTTGACAGGTGTAGTAATGGGCATAACATCCTTCCCGTGGCCGTCCCTAGAGATGCAGACACTTGAAGCTAGGCATCTGCACTACTTTCTACAATTCTACCTCCAACTTCTCCTGTGTTTCAGCACATTTTCTTCCAGTGATATCAGCTTATGCTCTCCTCATTGGACCTCATTTGTAATGTCCTGCACATTTTCCAATTCCTGTTGCCTGACAATAATGATTATTTTTCCAGCTCCTGATTGATGTTTACAGCACCCTTTTCACACAGCATCTGCAGATGTCATTTTCTGCTCATTCTTGTATCATTTAAGAGGACAACGTACAGCACATTCCACCAGACCGCATATCAAAATCTTTGCCGGAGATCTGGATTTTCCTTCATATTGAAGTGACAGGAGCTTATTTGTCATGTATTCTTTTTTTTTTTTCGTGTGTGCATGTGCCTGTGCATATGTGTATGTGTAGGTCTGTGTGTGTGTGTGTGTGTGTGTGTGTGTGTGTGTGTGTGTGTGCTCACACATGCTCCTGTTTGTCTGGAGTTAGCGGGTTTTGCTAGACTAGTGACCTCCAGAATGTGCCTGTCTCTTTCTCACTCTAGCACTGTGCCACCACACCTGTCTTTGTGGTTGTTGTAAAATACTTGTCCTCATGCTTGTATGGTAAGCAGTTTACTGGCTGAGCCATCTGCCCAGCCCATATCATGTTCTCTTTGTATTAAATATCTTACCAGTACTTCAGTCATGAAACAGCACTACTCTCTAGGCAACATAATAGTAAACACATCAATAATTTTAAAGCAGTTGATGATCTTTCATGCAATACAGCTTAACAGCATTTTCACAATAACCCTCCCTTTCTGCCTGTCCTGAACTATTTAATTCTCATCTTCATACACAAAATCTCAAACCCTAGTTCTTTACTGATCTCGGTTGTTGACTATCAGAATTTATTTTTTTTATTTCAGCCTCATATGAAAGGAGAAAACTTGTTTATTAATTTTTTTCTTGTCAAATTTTATAGTTGGGCACCCCAACCAGTGTGTACATGGGTATGACTCTTGTATTTTCTGAATATGAGAAAGAAAACAGAGCCTAAAAATAGAAATGTACTTCTCTAACATATCACCTCCCCAATTCCAGAAGACTTTTCAAAAATAATTGCCAGTGTTCTGGTAACTTCATTAGCTTTTCCCTTAACACTCTAGTAAGTGTGTCACCCAGAGCAGCAGAAACGATACAATTCAGTAATTTGAGAGGAAATTGGGGCCAGCTCCTTTGTAGTATCATAGACTTTATGCTTTGCTTTCTTACCTCTTTCTGCCAAGTTCTGGCATTTTTACACTTTTCATTCAGACTCCTCTACCCAGAGAGTTTTCATACTTGGACTCACCCTTCAAAATGCTGTCTCTCGGGCATTCAAGCACCTTCAAGCTGAAATCTAACTTTTCCCTTTTCCTTCAAATTTAGTAAACACTTTTACCTTTTCAGCCACGGACATGTGGTTGCCAGCGTGTTAAGGCAAAAATAAATAAATAAATAAATAAATAAAAATAAATAAATTAAAAAGAAAATTTTGGTGTGGAAAGTTGTGAAGCACATTTGTATTTCCATGATCAGCAGACATGGTAGTTCCTTACTGCATGAGAAGTGAAGGGGAGTGTCCTTTGCAGTATCAGACAGTGTGAAAGTCTTTGCTCATACAAGTGAGCTTTCACATGTTACTTTCTAAAAGCTATACGTCCCTTTGGGCATGCTTCTTTCTGTTTTTTAAGCATACAATTCAGAGATATTTTCCACAATACTTAAATAATAGAAAAACATTAATGAAGAGCCAACATCAGCATCTCTTTGTTAAATATTTTTAAGTTTTTCTGTTATTTTTGAGATTATGATATAATTTATCTCTTCCTTTTCCTCAGTCTAAACCTTCTCATATACCCTTACTTTCTCTCTTTCAAATTCATGATCTCCTTTCTCATTAATTGTTGTTAAATGCATGTATGTATGTACATACATACTCCTTACTATTATCTGTTCAGTAAGTATAATGTTACTCATACTTGTGTTTTCAAGGCTTACCATTGTCTAGTGGCTATTTATACAAATACTGCATATATTACTATAAGTTAAGTAGTATGTGGCTATGCCTACTTTAAAGCTACCTCTCACATAAAAGAATATACTCTTTTCTGACAAATAGTGTAGTTCAATCATATTTTCCCCTCCACTTACTCAACCCAGATCTTCCCATCTCTCTATCCACCCAACTCATGTTCTGTCTATCACTCCCTTCCCCCCACTCCTAAAAAACATAAAAAAATGAAAAAGGTTTCAAAGGAAAAAAATCAGAAAGACAACAATGACAAAGAATATCAAAATAGAGCAAAACACAAGAAGCATCTTAAAATATAGTCTGTTATGTGTGGGCCAACCATTCATAGGCATGGGGCTTGCCGTGGAGTGTGACTGATATACTCAGTGAGACTCCTTTGGAAAAAGTTGATTTTCAATCTCCCAGAAGGTATCAATTGCAAATAACTTGTGGGTTTAGGATGAAACTTTGTGTCTACTCTCCTCCCTACTGAGGTCTTGTCTAGCTTGAACTTGTGCAAGACTTGTGCATGCTGTCGCAGCCTCAGTGAGATTATATTTGAATCAGCCCTACCGTATCTGGGGGATGCTGTTAGCATCAACTCTTTCTTTTGTTTTGGGTTTTTTTTTTTTTTGAGTTTCTAATAAAACTACATTTCCCCTTCCATCCCTCTAAACTCTCCCATATACCACAAATACCTCCCATATATTTCTAAATATAACCTAATTGGTTTGAATATATATATGTATATATACGTGTATGTGTGTATATATATATATATATTCAGAATGCTGACATTCATATGGATATTTTAAGACAATAGATTTGTTTTGTAACTTTGTTTTGAACCTTTCCATTATTCAATCTTGTATATGTTCTGAAAATAGAAATATTGGGTTCTGGAAATCATTTGTTGATGCTTTTATTTAATTCTTTTCTTTAATGTAAAATTACCCTATATAGGACTGTGTGGAGAAATAGAGCAGTAAGCAGAATGTGAAAGCCTAAGGCCTTGATCCAGTGTTTTATTTAGGGTAGTGGAGGTCTCCCCTAGGGCTCCCAGCATGCTAAGGATAAGCTCCCCTGCTGAGCTACCTATCCAGGTCTACAGCCTGGAGGGGAGGATTTATTTAGCATAACATATATAGCCTAGCATCCACATAAAGCATTTAGACAAATGAAAATCATATTTGGGCATTTACAATTAGAATTTTAAAGCAGAAGACATTTTTATAAACTTGCTAAATAACCTTTAAAATGTTAATAACAACAATAATTTGAATATGGAGGCCTTTCCTTTTGTTACTTTGAAAAGCTGAAGTATCTTTCTTCATGACTTACTATTCCCAACCCTTCAAATGTGGTGAGTGACAGTTAAAACATAAAATATTCATACCAAAAGTAATCAACCTGCTTATATATTAAGGTCAATTTTATTGTAAGTGACATTTTCTCCCAAATAATTTACTTTTTTAAATTGCATTAAACAAACAAAGCTCTCAGTTCCATTATGGATGGCAATAATTATCAGGTTCTAGAAGAGGAATTACTTTATTAATATACTATATTGATTTACAGTAGTTTAAATCTGAAAAAATGTAAGCTAAGAGAAAGTTTAGAGTTTTCTATTATACAGGTACATACACGCTCTCCACATTTAAGTCACACAAGCAGGTGTGTTATTATAGCAAATAAAACTACATTGACATATCATTACCATTCAAAGGTCACAGTTTTTGTTAGGGGCCAAGGCTTGCATTCTGTTCTATGTGTTTTGACAAGTATATAATGATATGAATCCACCATGTTGAATAATTCTACTGTCTTCCAATTCCAGTGTTCTATTTATTTGTTTCTTCCTTTCTCCTGCAGACCCTAGAAATCACTAAAATTTTGACAGCTTGATTCTTTTCTTTTTGCTTTCAAAATGCCATGTTACTGAATCATGTACCATGTAGTCTTTTTAGATTGGCATACTTCACTTAATAATGTATGTTAGAGTTTCCTGTATATATTTTCATAGCTCATTTCATTTTAATAGAGGGGAAAATACCCAGTTGGCTCAAAACTCAGGCCAACTATAGCAGTTGAACATCATGATAGATGAACCCTCCATGCAGTGTCTTTAGTCAAAGTCACCCATAGTCTCAAGACCAAAGCCAGGTAAGCAACCATAGCTTTAGCCTCCAAATAATATGAAGACACATGAGTATCAGGCCCATTCAATGCCTGACCTGTCCCTATATTCTCAAGGGCAGTGTTCATCTTGGTAACAGATCAGTCTTGTATACCAGGTCATCTCTGATTTTATAAACATTCTTCTGGAATAAGTTCAAGGTCTATTGATAGTATCTCCCAATCAGCAGGCCATCAATAGCTATAGGAAAACTCTTCAGAATTTATTCCAAGCCTACTCATCCACTTAACAAGAAACCAGGCCATCTGCCTTCAGATCTCCAAAACCAAGTCAAGCTGGACAACATACCCAAGGGCCTGCCTAAAATTTCCCTCTCAGCAGACTCAGGAGTGTAAGGTATTTCTAGACAAAGCCCATATTCAAAATTTAACTAAGTACTTTTTTTTTACAGTGAGAAACTTCTAAATTTGTATTATTTTTTCTACATCTTATCAACTCTGATAGTGGGGTAATTTTTTTTGCTCATTTTTTTATTAAAATTTTTCATCTCCTCCCCTCCTCCTCCCCCTTCCCTCCCCTTCCTTCCACTCATACCCCCATCCCTCCCTCTCCAGGCCAAAGAGCCATCAGGGTTCCCTTCACTATGTTAAGTCCAAGGTCCTCCCAACTCCCCCTAAGTCCAGGAAGGTGTGCAACCAAACTGACAAGGCTCATAGTGAGCCCGTCCATGCTGTAGAGTCCAAGCCCAGTGCCATTGTCCTTGGTTTCTCAGTCCTCCTCCACCATCAGCCACATTCAGAGAGTCCGGTTTGGTCACCTGTTCCATCAGTCCCATTCCAACTGGACGTTGGTGATCTCCCATTAGTTCTGTCCGACAGTCTCAATGGGTGAACACACTCCTCACGGTCTTGACTTCCTTGCTCATGATCTCCCTCCTTTTGCTCCTCATCAGGACCTTGGGAGCTCAGTCCGTAGACAAGATTCCCAGAACCTTCACCTGGTGATAGACGGAGAAACTAAGTCCTTTTTTTCAAATCTATGGACATCAAATTGCTACAAAGATAAAGAGCAATCAGAAAAACCAGACAGAGCCAGTGGATCCAAATCAACTCTCAGTATAAACCTTAAAATGAATGAAAATGGATACAAATAATCTGATAGTATAAATCTACAAAAAAATCTAGCAGAAAATATCTGTGGCATTAGTTAGGGTATTGGATTTTTTGAACCTGACTGCAAACATCCAGACAAGAAGGCTATAATGGACTAAACAAAATTGCATGGTGCTGAAGATGCTTGGCACAGAAAAGGATACAATGAGCAAAAGACAACCCTTGGGCTGAGAGAAAATATATCTAAATCCTACATATGAGGATATTAAGAGGCCAGATATGTAAAGAACTGATCAAATAAAATGGTATCTGTCTAATAAACTAGTTATCATGGAAAAATAGCCTAGTAGGAATTTCTCAAATAAAGAATTACAAATTGTAAACAAAAAGGGGGGGGAAAGGAAAAAAAATGTAAGTCTTATTAATCACAGGAAAACACAAGATAAAACTATAATGAGACATCACCAAACATCTTTTAGAATGAGTATTATCAAAAGAATTAACAGTGTTGGTGAGGACATACAGGAAAAGAAACTTCAATGGATATGAATATAAATTAATACAGTCATGGTGGGCAAATATATAAAGTTCCTCAAAACCTTAATATAAAATCTACCAAGCTATCCATGCAGGATGTAGACTTCTGGATACTAAGTCATTATATTAAAGAGATATCTACCATCTCATATTCATTGCTCACTATCCATAGTTTCTAAGGGATGAAATCTACTTTAATGCCCAGGAACAACAGAGAGCATATCGTAAGATGTGATGTGCACACACAATACTGTAGTCTGTTTTTCTTTTTATTTATTCTTCTCATACATTTTCATATATAATAAGAATTTCTTTGGACCACCGGCTCTCAAATAACAGCACAGAGACTTACTATTAAGTATGAAAACTTAACCTTACTTAGTCTTGTTGCCACCTAGCTCTTAAGTCTTAAATTAATCTTAAATTAAATTACTTATATTAATGTATGTTCTGCCATTCATCTTATTACCTCTGTTCATTATCATACATCCTATGTTCTTCAAATCTGGCTGGCAAACCCTGTGTCTCTTTACAGAGTTTCTATCTCTTCCTGGAAGTAACACCAATCTTCTCCTGCCTGGCTATTTATTATTTATCTTTTTATTGAACCATTAAGAAGGTGCCATAGCAGAAAAAACATTTTTACAGTGTAAAAAAAAAAGATTGTCTAATAACATTTCCCCTTTTAATCGAAATAAAAAAGAATAAGCTTTAACTCTAGCATAGCAAAACTATATACAATAAGAACAATTATCAGGTATTTTCTAAATAAAAAATGAAAAGTTTTAACTCTCACACAGTAAAAATTATATACAAAAATAACAATTATCAGATAAGAATTACATTCACAATACCTAGTCCCTTAGTATTTTCCAAGTTCTAAATATTTTATTATCTATTCTATCTTGGTGAGTCCAAAGTTTTATTCCTAAATCACTTGCTATCATAACGTCTATTACCAGCCTAAAAATATCATTTTAGACATTAAAGCATTTTGTTAAATAAATAACTTAAGCTTTTCTGTCTCTCAACCATATAAACTCATCATTTGTATTACAAGTCTAAAATTCTTTCTAGACCTTATAACATTTTCTTAGATAAATGACTTAACTTTTTATGTCTTTCAACCTTATAAACTTTACATCTCTTTTGTACGTTTCTTTTATGAATTTTGTTAGAAGACAAATAGTATAACTTTCTAGTCTTCAACCCTCATCTGTGACCCAAGAAGGATAAAATATTATCTCAGTAAACAGAAAGTACAGAAAAAGCAATTTTAAAACTATAGAAATGACAGACAGCTGGCTACTTGCACAGTAAGCAAAGTTTTCTCTGCAGTGTTGGGGTATCTATCTTCAGCCTACTGGCCTAGAATACCTGACAGACTTTTCTGTGATGCAGGAATTTTAAAGGACTTTCCTACCTTGTTTTGGAAAAGTTCAGCAACACCTTTTTTGTGTACTTCTTGTCAAATTTGGACAATACACTGTTAGCAGTCAAAGCTATGATGGTTTCTTTCCCAGTGACTAACTTTGCCACAAATGAAAGCAAATTCCATATGGAGGTTCTTTGATGTCCATCATCTTCTCTGAAGTAGATTGATGCTGTCTTAAATGCCATGTTCTGTAGATCCCAGAAGTATTCAAAACCACCTATTTATATAAAATAAATTACTGTTTGACCTTGAAAACTTACCTAACAGGACTAGAAGTTTGATTGGTATACAATCTGCATGGTATGCAATCTTAGTAACCTGCATTTCTTTATTATCCTAAGTAGTTTGTAATAACATCTTTCAAAGACTAGAACTTTGCATTACATTTTTAAATGAGCTAGACAGGTACAATAGCTTAAACAAGTGTAAAAGAATATAAGCAATATGTTATAAAAATAACTTAAATTTGTATCAATACACAAAAATACCTTAAACAAGAGGATAAAAATATGTACAGTATGTTGTAACAAAATAAACCTTAATTTTAGAACAACATTCAAAAATCTATACCAATATAAAATATTAGTGACTAATAGTTACTTTTAGTTTAAAAGTAGATGCAATAATATACCCTTTTATCCTATCATTCCTAAATTCCCCCTTTTCTTCCTTTTTATCCTTTACTGCCACTTTTTTCAACTGTAGATAGAAGGATAGAGGAAAGAAAAAGAAAAGAGAGATCCCAGAATCTAACCACCTTTGCTTGTTTTTTTCTCTGATAATGATAGATAACAACTTTCAATCAACACCTCTAAATGATGACAAACATCCATAACCCACTGAAAATTACCTACCCCATCTCTGGGGAATGTGGCTGCTGTATTCTTAAAATTATTTCATGTTGTCTGTGGTCAACAGTATCTCTAGAGGACCCTGAGAAAATTGGAATAATATTAAAGTCCTAGGAGACCCAGTTCTATCTTTTATTGTCCAGTTCCTGTGTTATGAGAAAATGCGGGACTTATCTGAATTCCTGGCTGGAGTAGTCAACCACAGATCCAGTCTTCCTCTGTTTCACGTCAGAAAAGGGCAGGCCTCTCAGGGAGAATGCCCACGTATGGCATAAGAAGTTACAGTAAGACTAGCGACATAGGCTCATGTCATGTGTGGATGAGGCAACCCAGTAGGAGGAAAAGGGTCCCAAGTGCAAAAGAAGAAAATCATGCTACTGGAAAGATCACAGATAAATGGGAGAGGGGTCATATGTTAAATGAAAATATGTAGTGAGAAAGACAAATGATGCTTCACTTCATTTGTGCAGAGGAGATAAAAATGCTGAACTCATGCTTGCAAAATGAAGATTACAGCAAACATGGCAGGAGAAAAATGGGAAATTATGATTAATGAATCCAAAATTTCAATTAGGAGGAATATGTTCAAAAGAACTGTTCTGTGGTAACAATGCATTGTATTGTTTAAATCACAGTAAGAGTATATCTTAAGAGTATTCATTCTGAAAATAGTTGCATTAGGTAATGTGCATATACTTCAGTTTATCATTCAATGATGTATACCCATCATCCTGCTGTACACAGTGAACATGAATTTTATTTATAATATTGAACAAGACCTATCACCTAAAAAAGCTTGGAGAGTAAGCTTTTTCTGGTCAGCTCTTAGGAAGAAAAGATACTCAACACTTCAATTAAGTATCCATGTTTCAGTGAGCCTCAGATAAAAAGGGTAGCTAGAGAGGCCTGGAGTTCCCCTAAGTCAATTAAATGTGGTTAATTTGCTTCTTCTGCGTCAAATTTATTAAGGAACAGAGGATGTTTTGTGTACTTCAAGATGGCTCATCTCTACTCCTTCCCTTGCTGGGAGAAGTGTCTTCTCATTTTCTAACGGTGAGGGTCTTTGGGGGTTCAAAAAAACACCTCTCAATAGTGCTAGTGCAGTGGTATGACCCACGCTCTTTGCAGTTTTCATGCATGCTAAGTGTTGTGCAGTCCTGTAGGAGATCACACACCTTCCTTTGTTTTGATGAGTTATTCTTATCTTTGTCTTCCCATCTGCTTCCTAAAGTTTGTAGTGATGGTTTGTCATGTGTCTTCACTTCTCTGATAGGTCTAGGAAAAGCTGACTATATTTTAGTTTCTTTCATTCTTTCTTTCTCTTTTTTGTTATTGTTGTTTTGATTTGGTTTTGCTGGATATTGACAAGAAGTAGACACTCTAAATTCTTACATGTTGTGCTAGAGAAAAGAAGTTGTGAGACAGAGAGAGAGAGAGAGAGAGAGAGAGAGAGAGAGAGAGAGAGAGAGAGAGAGAGAGAGAGAGAGGGAGAGAGGAAGGGAGTGTGGGAGGGAGGGAGAAAGGGAGGGAGGGAGAAAGAGAGAGATCTTTAAACACTCAGAAAGCAGTAAACTTTCTTCCTGAAATCCTACCTAGAAGCCCCTGACACTTTCTATAATATGCTCAAAATGAAAGTATTACAGATGACATTGAAAAAATATCATGTAAATATCAATTATTGTCCAATAGCTAGTGAGAAAATAAAAAATAAGGGTCCTTGTAATTAGACCAGCTCCATGTGCTGACTACATTTCCATGGCAGTCGCAGGGCTGCACTATTCATTAGATGACGACTTCATTATAGGGTACAAAGCAGAAAATGCCAGCACTGTCTACACCGTGAACTTGAATACGTGAGCCTATGAGGACCTGAGATTAGTTTCCTTCTCCTGAAATGGAGAAAACTTAATTACATATCTGAGAGGCTGTCAGAAGACAGAAATAGGAGTCCCCTAGTTGTTAAAGTCCCAGGAGGCAGATAGAACTAGTATGATATCTTGTATACCACCCCCCCATACTGATGTTTACAGAACTGTATGCAGAGTGCTATACTACAGTGGTCTAGAGAATGTGGAGACATGAAGATGCTAAATACCAAGTCAAAAAAAATTGGGACTTCCAATCTAGAAAGAGGGACACAATATGAACTTATACAAATGTGAGGTTGTGCAGAAGGCACAAGAGACCATGGTCATAGATTCAAGTTGCAAAGAAATTGAGAAGTTGAAGGGAGATGGAGCCACTAGAGATGTCAACTGAGATACTGAGCCAAGGCACAACCAGTTCAGTGTGTCCTTGAATTCTCTTCTGAGTGCAGTGGCCACTTGTGATATATAAAAAAAAAGTGGCTCGGGAAGGGCAATGATACAGGTTGGAAATTCTAGCACCAAAAGAAGCTGAAGCAGGAGGCTTACACATTCAATATCTTAAAAGATGCATAGGGACATAGCTTTTGGATAGTGTTTGCCAGCATAAAAGAGGTCCCAAGTTCAATCCCTAATAATCCTTTAGTGGCAAAACAGCAGGTTTAAAGAACATGCTGGAGGGTATAGAATATCAGGATAAAACATCTAGGAGTCAGTATGCATGACATTGTGGGGTCACTGGAAATCTGTTATGGCTTTAGTCAAGGTAAGAAAACATTTGTGTTGACTGACTGATACTGTGCAGTAGCATTGTGTTTGGAGACTCTCAGGACAGATAGTAATGAACACATTCATTGGTATCCCTGCTGACAATAAACTGTGAGTGTCTAGGATTCTAATTGGAAAATCATCAAAAGCAGTCCAACATCTGAGATCTACAGTAAGTCAGATAGGTATGAGTGCCAATTTTAATCACAGGGGTAGACTCAACAAAGGAACCAATCTCCCTGTGAAGAAGGTATAACTAATCACCCAGTTCCTCCATCTCAACACGTCTATCAGTTTACCTAATTTTCATAGCATCTTGGGAAGATGCATTTTACTGTTTCTATATAGTAGATAATAACAATAGCTTCTGTAGTGAAATATGTGAATTTGGTTATTGAGGAATGTCTTGAGTGTAATCCCTGGTGACTACTAGGGGGTAATAGAACATCTTCAAGCCTCTATTCACTAGCTTTCCTGGTTGATGCAACAAAAACATCTCATCTTAACAGCTTGAGAGTGGAAAGATTTATTCTGTGTCACAGTTTCGGAGGAGTCACTTCATCGTGGCAAAGAAGTCACGCAGGAACATAGAAATTCAGGTTTTCATGAATCAGTAGGCAGTGAAAAGAATGGTGGCACCCTACTAGCTTTCTCCTCCTTGCTAATTAATCTATCCATGCTTAGAGCCCACCGAATAGCAACCTTCAGTTTCAGGACGGTTCTCCCTGTCTCGGCTCACCCTTTCTGCAAATGCCTGCATAAGCAAACCCAGAGAGGAATTTCACCAGTCTTTTAGATGATGATAGACCGGGTGAAGTTGGCAATGAAGATGAACCACCAAGGTCACTGCTATCTGTCAACAAGCTTCCTTTGTCAAAATTTCTCCTCTTGTGACCCTGTCATCATCCCTTTACATAATCATTTTCACAGCAATGGGAGGACTGAATCTGACTTGGGAGATGAACTTCAGTAATCACAAAATTCGAATTCTGTGTTTGACTCAGGCTATCCCCTCCACCTGGAAAGCCTATTCACTACACTAACTAAACACGCCTAACTTTCCCCCTGTCTTTAATGTTAACTCACTTCACTTAAGCAGTCTTTCTAAGTATCTTTCTCAACCATTGCTTCCTGTTTATGGTCTCAATGACTCCTGCCTTGCTGGCACATTGTGAAAATATTTATGTTAAACTGGATAATCACCTCAGTGTAGACCCTGAAACAGAGATTTGAGAAGAGTTACTTAATATGAAGGCTGTGTGGAGTACCACTGGGGAGTGAAGAGGTAATACAGAGATAGACAAGCACGCAGAAAAGCGTGTGCCAACTATGCTTGGGATCAGAGCAGGCAATAGATATTAATCAGGAGAGCTTTAATAAAAGGTGTGAACACATTCCCATGATCTATTCTCCCTTGACAGTGACAACATAAGCTAAATAGTACTATGGCACAGCACACACTGACCTACAGCTTATGCTCAGAGTATTAGCATATTACACATAGCTATGGCGTTAGGCTCAGAGTGTTAGAACATTATACATGGACCTACAGCTATACTCAGAGTGCTATGTTGTAAGAGGAGCGGGTTGTGTCCCACCACCAAGGTAGCTTAACCCCCGAAATAACCACACAGAAATTGTATTAATTAAATTACTACTTGGCCCATTATCTCTAGTCTCTTATTGACTAACTAAATCTTGATTTAACCCATCTCTATTAATGTGTATCATCACTTGACTGTGGCTTACCTGCATGAGTCTAACCAGCAGCCGTCTTGGACAGGAAAACCATGGTGTCTGCCTGTCTTTCCTTCTTCCCAGAATTCTGTTCTGTCTACTCCGCCTATCCAAATTCTGCCCTATCAAAGGCCAAGGCAGTTTCTTTATTCAACCAATAAAAGCAATACAAATACAGAAGGACCTCCTACACCAGTGTTACATGTTAGCATTTCTGGTCAGAGTACACTAGCAGACAGACTCATTTCTCTGGAAGCCAAGCCTCAGCACAGAGGCTGAAATTCACCGTCAAGCAGTCTCCTAACATGGTAGGGCCTGAGTGATAGAGGCGAGGCACACACAGCTGCCTTAGTGGGCAATCAGCAGTGGTGAGTGCCCCTGGTAAACAGCCAGTTACAGAACGCACAAGAGACTGTGGAATTGACAGAATAGAATTGAGCCACCGGTCCTTTGACTGAGGACAGGTAATAAACTCCATGTCTCTGCTGACATGTCATGCTCCAGCACAGAAAGCCTCTGTGCAGAATACTGAAGCAAAACACGTTGGCCTTTTTGTACAAAAGACATTCTCCTTGCCCACTTGTCAGCAGGACAAGAGCAGTAGGCTGTTTCAACAGTAGTGCTGGTAGGTCTGTGTCAACCCAGGCATGCTCCATGACCTGGCGCTGGATGGCTTGATTAATTGTGAACAAATGTTCTCAGAGATGTCAAACCAAAATGAAAGGAAAGAGAAAAAGCTAATGAGCCATAAAAGATCCTGAAATAACCTGTAAATGAATCCAGTGTTCCCCTTCCTTTAAATAATGATCATTTGCAGTGATCAAGGGTGTCGGCTTTTCTTTCCAGCTGTTGAAAAGCAAGGTGACGCCTTCCTACCACTTATGGAAGCCTCAGAGTAGCCTCTCAGTTCAACTGAGCAATATTTCTTTTCAGCCACACATGACTATTTATACAATCGCATTAAAGTAGGAGCAGGAAATTCATGCATCCAATGTAATTTTGAGGTTTAGTGAACAGTGGTTTTGAATTTCTACCCTAATAATCAAGAAGATTTAGGCCTGTGATTCCAAGCCCACTGGTACCTTTCTAAAGAAGTAGATGGGTAACTTGATGTCTATAACTCATGGTTCCTCTATACAATGAAGAGAATGGTCGTGTTGTCTACCCAATGAGTGCGTGTAGCTTAAATGAAATAGAATGTATTAAATATTATCACTGGAGGTGTCCTCAGAGCCCAGCAGTGCGGATTCTGATCTCTACATCACTACAGCAGCTGAAATAATGGCAGCCAAAGCTGTGTTAATTATAGCACCTGTTGTGTACTTTTTCCCCTTCTAATACTGAATAATCAAAAGAGGAAAGAGTTTGTGGGGAAACGAATGGGAATTTTAATTCTTCCTACTAACGCAATTGTTTGCATGGGTGCATAGTACCAAATACTATCCTTGAAATCTTTTTACAACATCTAAAAGAGAATAGGCTTGAACCCGTGGGGCAAAGTATTTGCCCTATTATGCACAAGATCCTGGGTTCAGACCACAGTACTATAAAATAATAATGAATGAACAGATGAATGAAAGAAAAAGTAAATGAACTAATAATGAATGAACAAGTCAATGAAAAAATGAAAACATGAATAAAAATATTTGAAACTCAACAAAACTTAAAAGATACCAATGAGGGTTTTTTCTTTAAAGAATAGTATCAAAATCTTAATAAAACTATCAAATCCTTTGAGAGGGATTAGCAAAATAGTTCATTGTAGTACTCTTAGAGAGGACTCAGGTTTTATTACCAGCACCTACATCAGGCACCTCACACTCTCTTGGAAGTCTAGCTTCCAGAATCCAATGCCACCCTCTTGCCTAGGTGGATGATATGCATGTGATACAGCACACCTAGACACATATTGATGCTGAGCTCTTCCTTGTCTGATTTCCAGGGAGTTTATCTGACTGGAGTGGTGAGGGCATACAGAAATGACAAACACAGGAAGTCTTGGATTGGATTGACTTGTGTCTGTAGTAGGGAAACCACAGCACCCCAGAAACTCAATGGGTTGCTTATGGACAGTTGAACAGAGAGGCTTATTAGCTGTTGTTGCATACAGCTGAACAAGGAGGCAGGGTTCATGGTTTCCGCTATATCAAGGAAGCAGGGTTAGCTACTCTTGTGGGGGCAGTCTCTGTGTGGCAGCAGTCTGCAGGGTATAAATATCTGGTGGCAGGGAAGAAATCTGTGGTGGACATTTCATGCACACCATACACACCCAACTTCAGACCCTTGAAAAAGCCTTTACCATTTCTCTGAGGTTTACCATAAGGAGAGGAGTGGGGAAGGCTTTGCCATTTTGTCTTGGGTCTGAACTTACCTTAAATTCCTTGCCACAGCCATGCACATGTCAATAATGCAAACTCACTCAGGACGTCCCAATCAGGGCTTCCTCTATTCCCTAAGACATGCACATGCCCGTAAATAAAAAATAATATTATTTAAAACATGATTGCCCATTCTATCATGAGAAGAAAATTTAAAATTTTTCAGTCATTCTTTAGACCAACCAACCATGTTACTAAGACTATCTTTAAATCTAGCTGTAATTCACTCAATAGTTTTAGTGCCAGGGTGTCTGACAAGAGAGCAAAGTCAGATGTCTGTCTGTATGGTCTGCTATGGCCCCAAATTTTAAAGTGCAAGAAAATAACCTTGTCATCCTGAGGGGAACATAAAGACAGATAAATACATGTAGATTATCATTGCTCAAGGTAAGCTCAGAATGTTCCAGAGCCAAAATCATTAGCACAACAGGAAACTATTTTTCTAATTTATAACTCTCCTTTGAAGAGCACTTTTTGCTTGTATTTCGTGATTGCCCTAAAAACCAAAATTTTCAAAATGGTAAAGAAAAGCTGACAGCTCTGTTGCTGTATTTTTCTTAACTGTGACAGAGTATCTAATCCATGTTACGTAGGGAAGAGGAGGCTTATTTTGGCTCACCGTTAGAGAAGACAGTCCATTATGGAGAGCAAGGCACAGGAAGAGAATAGCGCTATTTGTGGTGTCAGGAGCACGAGACAGTATCCCACATGGTTTCAGAATGACTGAGCCACATACAATCTATTCCACTATGATAAGAAACTCCAGATATGTTTTTCATTAATACTTTAAGGAACAAATTGTTGAGATTTACATGACAGAATCCACTCTAGCATCTCAATTTCCCTTCTGATTGGACCCCTAGAGGGACCAATCCTATTGTCTGGCATCCCTATTGTCTGTATGTCACATGTATTAACATGTAAAAAGCACACAGAGTGGATGCATGGAACCAAGGAACATGCTTAACTTCTCATGATAAATACTAGGTTGGAGCCAGTTACTTTGGGCTATCATGACATAAGCCAAATTCATGGTTTGCCTCTTCTGGTGTACTATGATCCATGTGATTCACCTAACCTTGAGATTTTATATCACCTGGACCTAGATTTGTTTCAAAAGTGGGAGTGGCAAGGGTGTGCCCTTTTGGAGCAGATGCATGCCATTATTAAAATAAAACTTTCACTACTCTCCTACCATGGTGACTGTCATCACTGTCATTTTTGGCACAATGGAATTACTTGGAGCCACCACATGGAGAATAACTGTCCTGGCATGTGGCATCAGCCTATGGCACATTCAACATGTATAAGTGATTAATGCTACTATCTTAAGGCCTGGTGACTGCAGAAGCTTTGCTTCAGGATAAAAGCCCACCCTGATTGATGGCCATGGGCACACAACATGCTGACCTGTTTGTCCCCAAAACAGCATTCTGAGTAGGAAACACAGTCTGAGTATTCAGCCTTTGAGATTAAAAGGGGGAAGGGCATCACAAATTCCATAAGTTTGAAATCTCCTGAATCTTTTCCTTCTTCAGGCAGTCCTCAGACGGGTAGAAATATGAAGAAATATAAACTCGTGATTAGATTCTCTCATCTCTAAGTGGAAGGTCAAACCTCATAATCTCATTATCAAAAGAGAAATACAAATAATGAATGTCTCTGAGGACTCTAAGTGGATGAAAGCAATTTTTCAGTTGTAATCTATTTTTCTTGCATCATGATAACTAAAGAAAACTTCCATAGAATTTTTGGCATTTTAGAGTACAGTTTTTAAACAGTCCAAGCTCCATTTCATTCCCAACAGCAAGACAATATTTTAAAAGCCAAAAACATAAAACAATAAGCCCTTCATTTTGCAATGTTTGCTTGCTAGTATATCAGATTAAGAGTGTGATTATTTTTCGATACTGTTGGGAAGTTTGTGTTCGGAATATTTTGTCTTAAATTATAGAGTAGGATACTTAGCATTCTTGTTGTAGGGCTCCCATTAGCATGTCAAAGACAAGGGCAACCATCTTAGAGGAACTGAGAAGTAAAGCACAATGAGTAGCCCTTCACTTAGACAAGACAAAGTAAAAACCCTAGGGTCAGGAAACACAGCGGTTTCAAGAACAGTTCCATGTTCAAAGTCAAAAGAGTAGATACATGAGTCTGCAGGAACCCAGTAAGCCTGGCTTTACCATGATGGTGTCCATTGTTTCTTAGTTACTGTATGAACCACACTTCAGAGTTCATGGTGGCAAATACTGTTTTAATCTCCTACTAAGGCTCAGTCTTCAATGAATCTGAATGTAAAAATGAAAAAAAAAATAGTCTATTTATCTTTTCCTCTGGGCCTGATGACCTCCCACCCCATTGAGAGAGCTATACTGATACTACTTGCTCTCTATGCTTATACTATTTGTGAAACCTTAAGAATTAAGTATGGTACATTTTTCTAAATAAGAAAATTTGATTTTTTGTTCTCTTCCTTTCCTTTTCTTAACCCACCCCTATCTATACTCCCCCCTCCTATCCCCTTCCTTTCCCTCCTTCTACTGATGCTTATTCACACCTTCATGCATGGCTGGTTTTTGAAAATTTTCAGGAGGGTCTATGAAAGTTCTGCTTGAAAATAATTACTTTATAAGATTTAGAATCCTGTTTTAAACCATACTTGAGTTAACCCTGAGCTTTGCCACAGCAGCAGTGTCGTGGAAGTTCTTCCCCATACCTGATGCTAAAGGCCTTTGCTGCAAATCAAGCCATACACAGCTGCAGGGACAATGGTAAAAGACATTTCTGAGGTCATAGCAAACATTATGCTTTTTACAGTCTTAGTCTTGGTAACTAATTGTTTCATATAATGACGGGTCTACAAAAAATGATTAGTTTTATTTCAGAACAAGGGCCAGTTAATGAATCCACACAGGCTCATTCTTTTGAGAACTAGGTCTAGTATATGCTTGCAATGTATAACCACTATGTACAAGGTAAGGCACTTTTCCTGAGCCGATGCTGAGACTAAAATAAGGACTTCTATACAAGACATAAGGATGTGGACTCAGACCCATGACTCTAGGTCACCTTAAGAAGACGCCTAATCCTCATGCAGCTGCCCTGAACGGCCAATTAGCCAAAATTCTGACTGATGTCAGTTAAATCCACCATAGATGCTTGGTAGAACCAGAAATTGCATCCTGAGAAGAACAGATTCATGAGCCAGCAATACAGCCGGCAGCAGCTCAAAGCACAGGCTGGCCAGCCAACCACAGTTCAGTGTGCAGGCTGACCAGCAGGTAGCTGGTCTATTAGCAAGCAGAGGCAGGAGAAGAAAGGCACCCAGGGTGATGGTCATTTCCCAACATGTCTTTCACAGCAGCAATTATAAAAAAAAAGAGGATAGACGCCAGGCAAAATTTGACTTGGATGTCAGGATTGATGACACCATACACATATCATGAAGGTATGAAAAGTTTTATTACTTACATAATGAAGGCTTTTGGGTCAGAGCACAGCAGGCTACCAGAGCTGGGTAGCAATGAAAGATATAAGAAATGAAAGAAGATAGACTTTGGATTTCTTTATAGAGGGAGTGCCTGGTGTTGGTTGAGGGGATTTGTGGGTAGATGGGGACTTGTTTCTTTGATTTTTCTTACCAGTGTGAAAATAGAGAGTAGTGAGCTGACTTGCTCAAATATGTGGTAATAAGAGGATGAAACTTCCAAACCCTTAATAGTAAAAGCACCAAAAACTAGAACCACACTCAACTGCAGAAATATATGTAACTATTTTTGGCAAAACACCAAAGGCATAAACCACAAAAGACAAAACTGTAGTGTTGTATGCTATTGGAATTTAAAACTTCTACTTTGTGAATGAGCAGATAAAAGAAGGAAAGACAAGTCACTGAGCTCTCTATATAAACTCGGTCAAGCAAGGGTTCAAGCCTCAACATTAAATAAACCAAGTCTGTAAATGTCTGTCCTTCCAATATTCAAAAGATTGAGGCAGGAGGATGAGAAATTCAATGCTGTCCTTAGCTACACAGTATGTTGGGCTCAGCTTGGGTTCTATGATATCTTGTGTCAAAAAAGAAAACGGGTTCGGTGACAGGAGTGATAGCTCAGTCAGTTTGAAAACATCAGGACCTCAGAAGCCACATGAAAAAGAAAGCAGGCATGGGTGCAGCAGCCTGTAATTCAGCACTGTAGGGGCAGAGACAGGGAAATCTCTACAGCACATTGACCAGACAGCATGGACTTCTTGGTGATTACCAGGTGTATCAAAGGATAAGGTGAATAGCAGTTAAGAAGCACTAGCCAAGGTATACCCTCACATATGTGCATGTACATCCACATGAATGTGCACAAATACCCATTTCATCAATGTGTATAACAAGTTGTCTTTTAAAACACTTTTTAAAGTTTTTATGTTTTTATTTATTAATTAGTAGGGATGAACCAAGGCATTCATGTGGAGGTAAAAGAACAACATATAGGGATTGCTTCTTTCCTTCCATCATGAAAGTCCAAGGGTTTCAACTCACGTTCTCAAGGTTAGAAGCAGGCAGAGCTATCTTACTGGCCTAGGTCATTGATTGTATTGAAGGTTTTATCTCAAGAAATGCATTGCATTATTTATGCAGTTTATTATATTATAATATAATCTATAATGGTTATTTAAGGAACATAGGTTTTCCTAAACTTTAAACTTTTAGATATGTAAGATTTATTTTTCTGTGGACTGTAAAATGTAGGTCTAGTTTTCTAGATTCTATGTCTAAACTAGTACCAATCAGGGAGAATTCACATACGTAAAGTTTTGTCCTTTGCTTTCAGAATATGGTTTAGTCTTTCTATTGTTTTTTTTTTAAATCTTGTATTAGCTCAGCTTTATAATCATCGTAAGTCTTGATTATGATGGTGATGGTTCATTCTTATATTTGTTTTGTATTTTATAGCATTTATAAAATGTTCATTGAGCATCTGCTATAAACCAATGAAAAGCAAATATCTCAGGTTTTCTCTTGTTTATGATTAATAGGTTGTGACTCATATATATATATATGTATTATATATAAAAACATATTCATAAATATAATATGTATATATTATGTATGTATATATGTTTGTGTATATAGCATAGGTGTGTATATATATTTATTTATACAGAGAAACATGAAAGCAGAGGGAAAAGTAGAGAAAGCAACTGGCAGGAGGGTTAAGGGAAAATGGGAGAGTATAAGAAGATGAATATGATCAAGGGAAGGGAGTTATCATTCTGAAAATCAGTGCCATATAGAATGAATATCTACTTCATTTTCTTAAGGAAAATGATCTTGGCTCTGCTTAAGTGATTTTCATGTAGAGTCAAGGGAGCAGGGATTACCCATGCATTCAATGATATCTGAGAGCAGAGCACAGTTCTCTGATTAGATGTTAATAAATCTTGCCTAGTGACAGAACAGAGTAAAGCGACTAAGGATGTCATTGATCACAATGCAGCAGTTGCATTAGCCAGCAAGTGGTTTTTACACCGCGGAGTAATGCACAGTGGCCTTGCTCTTATCTACTAGATAAAATACAAAGTGATCTCGGTTCTGTTCTCATTTTATCATAATCACAGGGTGGCCTTGTCATGATGTTGTTCTTTGAAAGTGTGTATGTCCTTCAAGACGGTGTCAACTTCTATTTGTAGGCGGATTATGAAATATAACTGTGTCACGTATACATACACATACATAATGTAAATGCTTCACAATGCAGACATAACTCTAAAAGCAAGCAAACAAAAAGCATATTCACTAAAACAGATCAAGGGCAAAGAACCTTTTCGAACCTGAGTACTCTCTCTTTAATCAACTGATGCATAAACCCTGGCTTGTTGGGCATTCAAAACAAGCACTGCAGTCTCTTATTGTCATTTGTTCTAAGAAAGATGAAGCCGAAGTTGCAAGTGTATACTGAGAAACTGAGAAGACAAAGTAGGGAATTTGCATAGCTTTCTGGAAACAATTAGAGAAAAGTGAAGACTTTTAACAGGAAGGTTTGGCTTTTAAAGGAATGTTTGGCTTATAAAAGTGGCTTGGAGGAGGCTGGAAATCCTGAGTTCCCAGCACCCATATCCGGTGACTCACCATCACCTGTAGCTCTAGTTCCAGGGGTTCCAATGCCCTCTTCTGGTCAGCTACTGTCTCAAGTGTCATTTGTGTTATATCCTCACATCTGTCCAGCCATGTAGAATGTTAAAGAAAATCATCAAAATTTAAAGAGAAACCACCTTTCTTTCTGACTCATGGGTAGAGCCAACAACAGTCCTCCAACGCAGAGAATACCTTCAATGATTGACACAGGTCTTCCTTTGGTGTTAGTACTCTCTCGTAAACAGACCCCTATTCAAACCTGAGTACAGCCCTGTCTGAATGGCTATCCTTAAATGTGCACACCTTCCCTTTTGTGGTTTTCTATGAGTCCCAATGTCTTGTTTATATTTATTACTGAAAAATAGAAATAAAAATAAGCAGACACACTTTTGAAGAGATTCTCTTGAGAGTATCCTGTCAATTCCTGGAAGTGTTAAACCATTCCTACAGCAGTATCATCTAAGATCTTTTCTTGAGTACCACATCAAAGGACACTCTAGAGATAAGGAGGGAGCTTCAGCATCTCGGGCCTGGCATCAGAATCCTAGATGGTCAGACTAGAAAAAGGTTAGCATCACTATCAGAAATTATGGAAATTCCTATAAAGAATGAAGTTGAATCCATAATATGTAGGAATAATAACCAAATGATAATTGACTCATCAGGGCAGTACTTTGAAATTTGGCTCCTATAAATGATCATTTGGTAAAATGTTGGAGAGAAAAATATTCGCAGAAAGCTTAAATGATGAAGACTCATCTGTCATCTGCAAATGTTAATAATAAAAATCATAGCAGAATTTATGACATGTGGGCTCTGTAAGAGGATGTTATAATTTTCAGAACAATCATGTAGAATTTTATAGGTGCTAAAAATAAAGTTGGAAGAGGTTAAGTAAATTGTGCAGTGTAGCAGTAATATAATTGGTAAGCAATGTTCCTAACTGATCTCGGTAAGTATGGAATTTGATCTAATTTATGCCAGTATATTGGCATTCTGATAGATTTGTATTAAAATGACTATTTAATTTAATAACTATTTATTGAGCATAAAATGAATGTTAAATATGAATCACTAAGAGGTGTGTATGTGTGTGTGTGTGTGTGTGTGTGTGTGTGTGTGTGTGTGTATGTGTGTAGAACGTACATATTTTTACTCTGGGCCGGCAGGCATTTGTTGAGTTGCTAAAGGGCAGTTGGGTGCCCTCCTCAGTCACTATCCACTTGATTGATTGATTGATTGATTGATTGATTGATTGTCTCTCATTGAACCTGAGGCCCACTGATTGGTAGGACTAGCTGGCCAGCAAGTCCCAAGGTTCATTCTGAACCCACCCTCTAGTACTAGGGTTGTTCTACAAGTCACACCACTATGCTGACATTTTACATGGGTTTTGCGGAGCAGAATTCAGAACCTATTAGTTACAGGTCAAGCACTTGATTCACTGAGTAGTTTCCCTAGACCCACAAGGATCTTTTCTTAAATTTAAATGTGTGTTGTTCAGAGTGGTGTGAATAAAAATCCTGCAAAAATTGTGGCAATCAGTCTGGCAAAACCACTCATGAGAAGGTGCCAGTCAAGTGTCAAATCTGGACAAGAATTTGGAGAAGACTTTTCAGAAGTTCTATGCAAGATCTATATTCCTAGCCATCTTATACAACTGAGAGAGGACACGGTTTATTCCACTGGGCAGTGCTCTTTCTGAGATAATACAAAAGAAAATGCTCCACAAATAAGCTGCAGTGGTCCCGGGGCACAGAGTGTTAAAGATGTTGCATTTCTCAACTCTGATTTTCAACAAACAAAAATCTTCCCTATTGCTTTCATAAAACCAAAAACAATGTGAATAAAGCATCCCTATATGATTGAAGAATTACTGAGCAGAGTCCCTGTGAGTTCACTGTTAGATTTCCCCAGCTGCCCAGGCACAGATTCATGAGTGGATAAGGTCTTCTGATAGCCTTTCTTTAAACACTGCTAGTGCTGGAGAGCAGTTTTGTGAGTTTCAAATATCTGTCTTTCCACAAGAGTGGCTTTCCTGTTTTTGATCACATAGGCCTTAGAAGGCAGCTCTCCCAGATCTCAGAGCCTGGCTCCCCTCTTCTGATGTGGCACTTTAAAGACAAAGAGATACCCTTTCCCTTCCTAGTTTATTTCAAGACTAAGTATTTGCATTGTAATCATGAAAGGCTGCAGAACTCTGACCTGGATATTTTCGCTCTGGCGTGGTTGCCTTTTTGTTGTTGATTCTCATTACCCCTTTCCCTTTTGTGCAACAGTAACCAGGAGCTCCCTGTCCAGCCCGCAAATAGGAGATTTGAATGATTATGCTCTCAAACTCTTTAACACTATTTTTTTTCTACTTTAATCAATTTAGAAGTTGGAAAAAAAAGAAATTGAAAGCTTGGATTTTTTTTAAGTGCTAATTTCAAAAGTCAATTTCTGACATTAAATGAATATCATATCTGGTATAATGGCTGGCTTAATACAACCTATTATGTTTATAGAAATCTCTATTTTTATGTCTAACATCTATTCTTCTGCAAGCACGGAATATACACAGCATTAGAAACATTTCCTAATTCCCAGGTTATTAATTCTGAAAGTAAAAATGTTCATTCTACTTTCACTCAATTTTATTCAAGCCCTCTGTAAAAAATGTAACTTCAAACACATGCTGATTTTAGCTGTTTACACAACTATATGCATTTTTAACTATTCCAAACAAGATACATTTTAGAATTCATAAATGACCCTATTAAATCAACTTACTTGAATTGTTTTCTTGATTCTATACTTACATATTTAGATTGTGTGGCCTTTTTATTTTAGGTAACACTGTAATTCTTGTTTCTATCATTTATACTATTGGAATTCCTAAATTTCAGTTTAGATTTGCCTTTGATAATTTATATCATTATTGTCATCCTGCCTAAGATAAAATGAAAATCTTAATTTATTCTACAAATACAAATACTATTTAAGTTTTATTGACATTTTATAGGTAGGGAAACAAGAAACATTTTATACCTTCACAGCTTCTGAGTTGTGTACCATATGTGATGTGTACAAGTGATGTGATATGCAAGTGAACTGGTCATATTCTTAGATTTAACAGTAAAAACTCATGGTTAAATGAGCATATAATTTTATCATAATATTTATTATCAATTAAGAAAATACAGTAATATGTGGGTATAGCTCAGCCAGTTGTATGTGCCACGTGAGCCTGAGGAGCTGAATTTGATCCCTAAGAACCAAGTGTCAAGCTAGGCATTGTGATGTGCTCTTTTAGTTCAGGCTTCAGGAAGGTAGAGATGACAACACATCTGGATTTGTGCAACAGTCAATTTAGCCAACTCAGTGATTGCTAGGTCCTAATGAGAGACCCTGCCTCCAAAACAAGGAGAATGGCTCCTGGGGAGTGACATCTGAGGTCGGTTGTTCTCTGTCCTTTACATACATGTGCACAAATGTGTACACACACACATGTCCATACACTAGCACATAGTTGAAAGAGCAGATGAGGAGTGAGGTAAACATACGGAGGCGTTGTATAAACTATAAGACTTTAGAATTCATATAAATGAGCTATTTGGAATAGCTCTTACAGCTCACTCACATCTTCAGTTAACTTCAAATCACGTCAAACTTTCTGAACTAGTTTTTTAAACAAGCCTATATTCTTTGACTTAAAATGTCTCACTCGGTATCTATGTCCATAACTGGCTAAAAGCTTTTTACCTTCATGTGGATAACCCCAGCAACAGTTCAAACAAGACTTCAGCTCCATATTACAGTAATATGTGTGTTACAGAAAAACCATATCCCCAAAAGAAAAAAAAAAAGCCCTGTAAACTGTAAGGTAAGACATCTAAAATTGACCAAGGTTTCAGAAAGCGAACTGATGAATGTCAGCCTGCATACTCCCAGCACTGAAATTCTGACTATCAGCTGCCGAGGCTTGGTGCAGATGCATGTTGCTAGAGACCAAGAATCAAATAGTACCTGGGCGCTACCGTACTGGGTAACTTACACACTCCTGTAACTCCAATTACAAGGGTCTAAGGAAGCTCAAGTGTCTGAGAAGCAGCAGAGCCTATGATACCAGGTTAAATGTGAGTCCAAGTCCAAAAGTAGAAGAAAGCAAATACCCTGTATCAGTTAGTCAGGAAGAAACTTCACTTATTCACCCTTTGCTCGCTCATTCTGGCCATTGACAGCTTAAGGTTCATCTACAGTGAGGAGGACAAGCTGTTCTTCTCAGTCTACCCAATCCAATGCAACTTTACTTAGGAAAACACATACAGGCACAAAGACAAATAACATTTAGCAAACATCTGTGTAACACAGGACCAGTAAGTTAGTAAAATTGTTATCCATCATATTCTTTTATGATATTCATTTGGGCCTTTAACATCTTTTAGGGAAACTCAAGTGTATACTCTCCTAGGCTTCTAAGGACTACCCTACTCATCCAACTAGTGTCCTTATAGGCTGTTATATTATGCATATTCACAATGTACACATAAGTGGATAAATTTTCATTTACTCAGCATTAAATTCCAACAACTCAGTCTAGCACCCTAAAACAACCACAGAAAACTTCACTAGCTCCTGTTCATCGATACTAACTGACTATTATTTCCTTAAAGTCGCTCGTTTTCATGGGCCCAGATTTCAACCTCTTTATCAGCCTGACAACTGGGACAAAAGGTGGCAGCTCTGAGGGAACACCTGCTGCTCTTCTCATCTTTGAATGATATTCTTTAGAGTCTCTCCCTCTGTCCGTTCCTATACATGTTACTCTATCTATGGATATTCAGATGGGGATACCTGATCAACCCTTAAAAGATACTCCAATAAATAGCTTGTCCAAGTTTTTAGGACCCTGAAGTTTCCCTTCCAGGCTCTGACCTTCATGTAACAGGCCTTTTGTGACTGAGAACGCACAGTTCTCTAGAGATTTTCTCTCACAATTAAGTCTTCAGCCTGCTGTTCCTCTGTGTTCGCCTACCCAGAACAGGTGGTAAGGGCTTTTAAACCTATCAGGCAGGCTTTCTGGCCAACACAATTAGCCATTAACAGCTGTCTGTTCCAATGCCCTCCCCATCTCTCCTTTTCCTTCCACAGGGAGCCAGTACAACTTGGCAGAAAATAGCCAACTCTGACTTATTTGTAGAGTTTGGTACCACCTACATTTTCAGCATTACATCATTGAACCCCCATGTTCCACTGGAATGAATAATTAAGTCAATAACGGTGAGATCTTTAATAATAAAGTTCATAGCTTAAAATAAATCTCTATCCCATTCTACCTTGGAGCCAGCCCCCGGTACATATCTTACCTCTGTTTTCTCAGACCAATTTTGGAATTGCTTGTGTTAGTTCAGGTCTTCTGTAAAGCAAATGTCAAAACAAGATTAACATGCATTTTAGTAGGAAAAACATCCATGCAGGAGAAATGGTGAAGAAAATAAAGAGATTTGAGGACACTGTCAGACCAGGATGCAATTTTGATCCTGACTCTTAAGTCAAGGGCAGTATGTAGACGTGCCCTAGAATACAACTGGTCTCAGGAATGGTGGACAAAGATTAAGGAATTGCTAAGGCAAGGCTACCTTTGATAAGAGTATGGTGTCTCTCTCAATATTCCTATGACCTTTGGACATCAAAGGATATAAGACAATGAGGTCATGAACTTCTGACAAATAATAATGTACAATATTAAAGTTTGATAGTGTAGTAGATTGAGAGGGTCTGACACAATATGATGACAAGTGTAAGGGATCCATTAAGCAGTTATACTAGGATTTCATAGAATTTTGCACAAAATAGCAAATAATGTATTACTCATAGCATGCAGGACTTGGTCTGAAGGAGAGGGAAAACTGTTTTCATCAGTACTAATGATCAATGTTTGAAAAAAATTAGAAAACAATGTGGATTAACCTAATGGAATTGAATTTTCACATTAACTCTATCTATAATGAAGCATAAACCACAGAATTATAGAATGGATTAAATAACTGAGAGATAGAAAATATACCCAAATTCTTAAATGTGGGCTTAAGTGAATGGTGAGTTGTTTGCTGCATATGAAAAGCTTAAAAATCCACAAAACCAAAAATTATATTTGAAATTGTCATACAGTAGAGATGGCCGATCATTTATAAGGCAAATTGTGAAGGGGAAGAAAAGCATCATAATTCCATGAGTAAATGCTGTAGTACAGATGCACTTGGTGTTTTCCAATGAATTTGCATACATGAGTACCAACAGTGCTAACTGAATACATGGTATAATTAATTACTTGGGGCACTTACTGGTTGGTACTTTGTTATCTACTTCAGCTACTGGAGAAGAGGTCACTTGCTTCCCCCTCAGGAGAAAATGGAATTATAAAACTTACAGAATTCCTTTTCTATTTTTCTATTTGTTCTTTTCTTTAACTGCAATTATTACATTTATGTAGGTTTCTTCCGCTGAGCTACTGAACTAATAATGTTTCAATAATATGAACCTCATTGACACTGAGCCAGACATTGCATTCTTTATTCCTAAGTGTTACAACTTAGCTTTCTATAAATTTTAATAAACCCCTTTTTAATATTTTTCAATATCTTTAAAAAAGTATTCAGTTTCTATCACATATAAAATTTAGTATTAGTATTTCTATAGTAGCTTTAAATAAAATATATAACTTGTATTATGTATATAAATTGAATACTAGTTATTTAGATGAAAATCAATACTAGTAATTCAAATGAAAACTATCAGGTATCAGGTTCAAGAAAGCTATAATTCACAACAAAACATCTGAACAAAATTGTTAAGAATAAATCAAAAGTTTTAAAAATTTAAAGTGAATTTTATGACACTTAGACTCTTAGAAATATTCTCTATTAAAAGTGGAGAAATCTTTTTGTAACTAAAGAAATTCAGAGGGAGGGAGGGGAGGTATGGGTGGAGGGGAGGGGAGGGAAGGGGGAGAAGGAGGGGAGAGAAAGGGGAGAAGGAGGGGAGGGAGGGGGGAGGAGGAGGGAAGGAGATGGAAATTTTTAAATATAAAAAAAAATAAACCATGAAAAAAAAAAAAAAAAAAGAAAAGAAATTCAAGTGTTGATTTAATACATACCTCTAGTCTAAACAGAGAACAGAAATCTCCATATGTTCTTTAATGGTATCAGTGACAAGCTAGATTTAAAAAAACGTAGATTAATGAAGCAAAAGTTAGAGAATTAGCAAAAACACAAAAGGACGCTTCAATAAATGAATTCGTATTGAAACATCACATTGCATGATTATGTCAAAGTCCTAATTGTCCCTCCCAACTCTGAGAAATGAAATATTAGTCAGAAACTTTAATACTTCAAGACTATTTATGATTGAAATAAGGTAATCACCTCATTCCTTGCCTAAAACCAGTATATGTACTCTAAATAATAAAATTGCCACTGTCTTTGGAAATGATATTCTTTATATGTAGTTCTCCAAATTTCATTTGTAGAGTGAGACTTTACTTGATAATGGAAAATGGCTAGTAAGTATAGTGATTCTTTTATAGATAATTAACAAATACATTTAAAGTCATCTCTGTCATATGCACATGATTGAATTTTAGCATTAGCAGTGCTTGGTCTTAATGTTATCAGTATTGAGAATCATATTAGGATACGGCAGTCACTGCTTCATTGTGTTACTAGTTCATGTTGTTTCTTCATTTATATTTTATATTTGCTATTCATTGCATAGTTTATTATTAAGAATAAAAGACTAATTTTATACAGATGTTTTAAATGTTTTATTGACCTTTGAGAATATAAGAGGAAATCTCATATTAGTCATTTATACAGTGAACAGAACACATTCTCTTACCCAGGCTTCCACGTCTCTAAATCATTGTGACTAAGGGGCTAATTAAAACATTATTTTAAAATCCACCATTTGAATAAATTTGCTTCTAGTTATCAGTCTCCCATGAAATGTGTGTTCTCTGAGATCTACCCTCCTTAAATATTTTGAAAAATTTATACCAACAACATGCGGTTTTAATTACAATTTATAGACTTGTGTTTAAATTGCATTTTAAACTAATTTGGTTTGTTCTTAAAGTTAATTAACTAATCGAGAGAATGTTTCTTGGTGCAATTGAGATAATAGAGCAGATGCAGAGATTTATTGGCATCTCTTGGAAGCATCCCAAACTTAGACATTTTCTTTTGTCATGCTTGACTAACCTTTAAAACCACATGCCTCCTATAGGAGAGATGTCATTTTATGTTTTTAGTGGGCACAAAATGGAAGTCAGGTAGGCGATGTCGACATCACTACTGTTAGATTTTCATGTGTGAGTTAATGTGAGTAGTACTTGCTACCTGAACTCTGTCATCAGAGGTGACTCTCCCACAAGTAGGCAGAGTATAGCATCAGAGTAGGGGTTTATGCTTTTGCCTTAATGACATGAATTGGTTATTTCTTCTCACCAGATTTACTCTCCTTCATTTGCTCAATCCTGTTTCCTGCAGGCAATAAAGACCTATTAAAGATGTTTCCTGATTAAAACAAGGAGCCTCTGGAGAGAGAACATCAAACATTTGGTCATTTTGCTATTGCACAGCCTTCAAGCTCACCCTTTCCCGTTCATTTGCATGCAGTAGTTGAGTGAATGGTGGGGGCGATGCTGGGGGATTGCTCTCATCAGCATGCTCCTCAGGATTGAAGAAGCAGTCAGTAAATATTTATTATGCCTGAGCATCATGAGAGTCGTTCCCTAAAGTGCTTCATTGGGATCATTGTGGTTAACTCTCATAACAACATATTGGCCTAGTTAGTACTCATTTCCTATCTACAGTAGAAGACAGTGAAGCACAAGAAAGGTGCTTCTAAGATCTCTCTAAGAACCCACTGGAAGGATGTCTTTATTCCAGGATTGATCCTGTGGATTCAGAACCCCTTTGTTGTAGTAACTACGCTGGCAGCAGTAGTAGTTGTTGGTGTTTTTCATGCTGCAAGTATCAGACCTAGAGCCTCAACCGTATCACACAAGTGCTCTTCCACTGAGGTTTACACCCAACCCAACTGTAAGAAAAGAAGTAATAGGAATCATAAGCTTTCTTAGATATTATGCAAATTATTTCACAACTGACTATTTTTACTTACAGTGACAATGACATTACTCAAATTGTCATGTTCACCACAATGATTCTTCATAGCTGTTTAATGTTTGCTTTGTAGGTTTGGGCTGCAGATTAACTGAGAAAACCTGAGGGGTATGATTAATATCCTGGATTCCATCTCTAGCAGACAAAAATAAAACTTTAACTGGTTTAAATACCTTAAATGGTTATGTAAATCCATTATATTAACCTATAACTACAACAAAAAAATAGGAGTATTATATCATTCATTTAAATGTGTTTGGGAAAGTGTGCATATATATGAGAATGTATGTGTATGGAGATCAGAGGAATTTATATGACATAGCATCTCTCATGGGTCTAGAATTTCACCAACTAGCTGACTAGCAAACTCCAAGGAGTCACCTCCCTCTGCCTCCAATCTTGCCACAGCTAAGATTGCAAGCGCACACCACAGTGCCCACCTTTGAAAAAATTTTTGAGAATATTTTACATACATACTGTATTTACATCATTTCTATGGCTGAGTTTTCTGCATCCACCTCCTCCATTGTCCCTTTGTCTCCCTCTCTAATTCATGACCTCTTCTACCATTATTATTTTTACAAACATGAATACACACACACACATACACACACACACACCAATTTAATTCACTTAGCATTGCACATATGTATATGTTTAAAGCTGACCACTTGGAACTGGATAACCTCTTATGGGTTTGTCCCTGCAGAAAGTTTATTCTCCTTCTCAGCAACAATTGATTGCCTGTAGTTGTTCAAGAATGGTTAGGACCCTTTGAAATTTCCCCTATTGTATTGACATGACTCTGGTAGTGTAATTGTGGTGGTCTTGTTTAGGAAACCATATCGTTAGCTGATATTTCATGGGTATAGCGTCTCTGTCAAGTCTAGAAGACACTTTCTAGCAAGAGGCATCTAGTCCTCTGGGTCTTAAAAGTCTCTCTGCTTCTATTCCCTGATGTTTCCTGAACCTTATATGCTGGAGTTGTATTGAAGATGTACCGATTGGACCAGGGCACCTCATGGTCAGCTATTCTTTGCATTTTGTCCAATTGTGGATCTCATCAATAGCCTCTGTCTACTGTATTTTTGATTAAGGGTGAAAGCTAGCTATACTTATCTGTGGGATCATGGATGAATATTTAGAATAGTACTTAGAAATTATTATAGCCTTAAGAAAATGGAAGCAGTAGGCTCTCCCCTAGTGTCTATTACCTCTCCAGTCAAGAGCTGTTGGCTAGGTCTGCAATTCTGGGCATGAATTGCTTACAACTGAATGGACCTTAAGTCCATTCTGACAGGTGTTACTTACCCCCAAGATAAAAGCACGACTATTGCATCATTGGTCTACCTTGTCATCTCAGTCACTGTTATGGCTCATAGGGTTTATAGCTAGGTAGAACTGCAGATTGCTTTTAGAGATTGACAGCTTGCATAATACCATCTGATTCTATGAGTTTCTTTCAGGAAACAGTTCAGTTCCAGCTCACTTCCTGTGTTCAAAGCATGTGATGTCTTCAGCAATAGAATATTACCTTCAAGTTCTTGGAGACAACCAAATATACCCTCCTTTTTGCTCACCTACTGGGAAACCAGCTCAGGTCTGCACATTTGTGGGACAAGTGCTTTACAGATTAAGCCATTTTCCCAGCCTAGAATATTTTTTATGATATATATATATATATATATATATATATATATATATATATATATGTGCGTGTGTGTGTGTGTTTGTGTGTGTGTGTGTGTGATATACAATTTATATTATTGTATGTTTGCATCTTAATACAAATGAGGTTTTATGTACACTAATTTATTTTCTGAAAATTCTCACACATGTGATTATGAGCATAAAAGCATGACGAATTTTATATGTCTTCTCATGGCTTTTATATTAGTCAACTAAAAATAAAAGTAAAGAGTGACCAAGGGACTCATTCGCACAGTGGGTAGAAAGCAAAGACAGTGCCATCTGCTACGGGATGAGATATTTCCACTCAAATCATTATTGCAGAAACTGTCGTTCAGTATTTCAGTTGTCTTGGTTTTCTGTTTGGTTTTACTTTTTATAAACTGTGTTTATAGCCACAGCTGCGCATAAACTATTGATGCTTCTTTCTAATTTATTTTTTTAGGAGTTTTTCTCAAAGAATTTAACCACTATTGGGAAAAAAAGCAGTTTTCCATTGGAAGAGTCATATCAGGTTCCCAGACAGCCTATAGCTTCTGGGACATTCTTTTTAACCACTAATTTAGTATGTTTTGAGCACCGGCAAAATTAACACTACAAATTGTCTACATATTGATCGCTGAAAGTTTAGAAATTTATAGTATTCTAATGATAATAATTAAAGTCACTTTATAGCATAGTTAACCTCTTGTTATACTAAGAAAGATTAAATGTTCATTATATTGCAAAAAGATCATATATAGCAGAATACATACATACATACATACATACATACATGTATATACATGTGGTATGGTTCCCAGGAATCAGTTTGATCTTCAGAACATGTAAATATATTTTAATTACCAAAGAATAGTTAAATATAGTTTGCTCTTTGATTTTAAATGTACTAACAATGATATGAAAGTGAAGATATATTGGTTCTACATTCAAAAAACCAACTCATGATTGTATTTTTAGAGTCTAGGAATATAATTATTGTATATCTTTGATACCAGCCCTTTGGAAGAAAATGCTGGGGGGTGGGCTAGTAGGCTTGAGACTAGCTGTGCTGTGAGTTTCTGACTATCCCAGGCTATATAAAAAAGACCCTTTTTTCAGCTGGGATGGTGGTGGCACATGCCTCTAATCCCAGCACTTGGAAGGCAGAGGCAGGCGGATCTCTGTGAGTTTGAGGCCAGCCTGGTCTACAAGAGCTAGTTCCAGGACAGGTCCCAAAGCTACAGAGAAACCCTGTAGTGAAAAAAAAAATACTTTTTGTCAAACAAAAGCAACACAATACTTATTAATTCAATTGCATCTTTATTGAAACTTCACAAAATTGTATGTTATTGTTTCCTAAATTCAGCAATAAAATTGTTTAGAATTGACATGTTGCTTCCACGGGAGGCCTACATGCCGCTGATTGTGCCGCCGCCATGTCTGTCTCTCATGATCCCTGAGAAGTTCCAGCACAACCTGCGAGTACTCAACACCAACATAGATGGGCTGCGGAAAATAGCCTTTGCCATCACTGCCATTAAGGGTGTAGGGCGGAGATACGCTCATGTGGTGTTGAGGAAAGCGGACATTGACCTCACCAAGAGGGCTGGAGAGCTCACGGAGGACGAGGTGGAGCGTGTGATCACCATCATGCAGAATCTCCGACAGTACAAGATCCCAGACTGGTTCTTGAACAGACAGAAGGACGTGAAGGATGGGAAGTACAGCCAGGTTCTGGCCAATGGCCTGGACAACAAGCTGTGGGAGGACTTGGAGCGACTGAAGAAGATCCGGGCCCATAGGGGGCTGGGCCACTTCTGGGGCCTTCGTCTCCGAAGCCAGCACACCAAGACCACTGGCCACCGGGCCCGCACTGTGGGTGTATCCAAGAAGAAATGTGCCCCAGGGCCTTTGCTGTTAAGAAATAGTTTATTTGCCTGTGGGGAAAAAAGAATTGACATGTTATTGAGTGTTACAAGTAATATGAACATAATGTCAAGTGTTCTGGGGCATGGGGAATAAGAATTATAAGCAAGTAGGACTTGAACTCCCGGAGGTTTCAAGATCCACTGATGATTCTAGGCTCAATCCCTCATAACCTTGAAGGATGATTCTGCAAACTGTTTTCTTCCTAAGCACTGACTTTCATCAAGCAAATCTGCTTTCAGAACTGACACACAAAGGGATTATTTATTATTGAAAGACTTCATAGAATAAGTAATACAGCATGTGCTGAAAGTCAACAGGCCTAAACCTTTTCAGTTCTGCCTATTAAAAATAAGCACTGTGGCATCTTGACCCTTTAGAGGACTTCATTATAAAGATGACTAAATGTTCCACAAAATTTTCTAAAGCTAAGGCATTTAGGTGGTAAATAGCCGTCATTAACAAATCCCCAAGAGCTGCCAAAGAAGAGGTACATAAAAAAACAAGCCAAGAGGTAAGGTTACTATGACCATTCAAATAAGTGTTCCAGTTTAACCCAATGCGACACAATCTGGCTGGCCACCAGACCCCACAGGTAGGGTCAGTGTCCCTAGAACTGTGGTCCAGGATCAGAGTATATTGGAGTTAGACTCGGGTTCTGTTATTGTAGTAGAAGCAAATTTACCAGTTTCCCAGTGACTTTTGAGCACGCTTTGATAGCCCAGTGCTAGGGTCTTGTTTCACTGACATACACAAGACTGACTCCCAGAGACACACTCTTACGCATTCATGTGTGTCAGGTTTAGTTCTCAGACTGTCAGATTCACAGACCCACTAAATGATTGTGCATTGATCCAGAAGCAACTATTCTTTATTCTCTGCAAGGGGTGGAAGATTCGGGCATAGTATACTAGGGGACGGATTTTCATTTTGGTAACCTTTATGCTCAAATATAAATGTCTGTGCACTTTCTTCCTATCAGATGACATTTGTTTCCTTGCTTTATCTAAAAAAAATCTACTACTAATCATGCATGTCGAAAAAGTGTTTCCTATGTATTGTTTTAGTTTGTCTTACCAAAAGTAATAATGGTATATTATCATGGCACACTGAACTTGAATCTAGTAAACCTAAAATATTTATGGTTATAAAGTTTTAATTTAGTTATGATCAGGCAGAATATTTGTACCTAACATATACATACTTAAGAAATGAAAACTATAATACACATTAGATAAGTAATTACTGCTGAATAAAAGCAATGAAAGTAATTAGAAATAGTATTCTCAGAAATCTGTATAGTAAAGTATTGTTCTCAGGTAGTAGATGTTGCTGAATCTAGTGGAATGCACTCTTTAACTCTATCTATAATGAAACATAGACCTTGAGATTAATTTTATCTAAATAAAACATAAACCACACAATTATAATGAAGTAGACACATGAGAAATAGGAATACACTGAATTACATAAGTGTGAATTTAAGCGAAAGATGAGTTGACTGTCTAGACATATGGAAAACTTATAAAAATTATGAAACAGGCCGGGTGGTGGTGGCGCATGCCTTTAATCCCAGCACTCGGGAGGCAGAGGCAGGCGGATCTCTGTGATTTCGAGGCCAGTCTAGTCTACAAGAGGTAGTTCCAGGACAGGCTCCAAAGCTACAAAGAAACCCTGTCTCAAAAAAACCAAAAAAATAATAATTATGAAACAAAATTACATTATAAATCTCCATAGGATAGAGACCACTCATGACTTTACAGGGAAAAACTAGTGCCACAATAATTCCATGAGTAAAAGCTGTAGTACAGACCACACTTGATGTTTTCTAATGGATTTGTGCACAAGTGCTGACAATGCTATCTAAATAAATGGTATAATTATTCATCATCCTTACAGATTTTACATAAAATTTCAGTCTAATATCCCATGAGGGCTACTTATAAGGCTTTCATACAGTGTGATTATGATATAATTTAACCCTTGAGTACATATATGAGCCAAAAGGCTCCTTTTATAGACTCATTATTACCAGCTTGAGTGGGAACACCAGAGTTATCATCTGGGAATTTGAGATAGTTTTTTAAAGGTATAAGGAATAATGACAGCTTATTCATTTTTACAGCACAAAATATCACTGGGCCTTGATTTTTGACCATCTTGAAGGTACTGCTTTCCATTGACCTCTTTTGGAAGTACTTGTTACTTCCAAAGGTTCAATTACCTCTCATTGCTAATGAGACCATAAAAGAGAAAAAGAAAAAGACAAAACACAGGGAGATGAAATGAACACATTATCAATGAATTGATAAACTAGAAAGACAGTTAATGGGCCTCTGAGGTAATTCACTGAAGATAAACATTGGCCCTCTTTTCACACATAATTGTCAAGTATTCTTTTTTAATTAATTTATCTTTATTTTATGTTCATTGATGTTTTTGCCATGGGTGTCCAGTCCCCTGGAACTGGAACTACAGACAGTTGAGAGCCACCATGTCGGTGCTAGGAATTGAACCGAGGTCCTCTGGAAGAGTGGCCAGTGATCTTAACAACTGAGCCATCTCTCCAGCCCATCAAACATTCTTATACTGTCCCAGTCCAGAGTTCATTCACAAATAAAAACATAGACCATTCCATATTCAGCAGTGTGCTGGAAAGATGCCTTGCAAGATGAGGCTGCCGTTTGGACCCCAGCAGTCACATTGTAAGGCAGCAATTTCACAGAGGCCTGTAACCCCAACTCTAAGAGTTAATGCTGGCCCCCTTGGAGCATTCACATACATGTGTGCACATGTACTCAAATATGAATGGGTACATACATTCACGTAGATATGCATATGAACACAAAGAAATATTTGGAAAGGAGCTAAATATTCAATGCATTTTTGCCTTTTTTTCTTTAGAAACTTGGTACAGGTACTGAGTTTTAAATGACTGCTTTGTTGTACATTGCCCATATCCTACAAGAAGCTAGGTATTAGTCTTTATTACAGAGTGCTCTGCTGACGGCTATATCATCTATCAGCTGTGCTCTCAGGTAAGTTGAGAGAATTAATCACCAGCAGTCCTACATCATAGGAAGTATTAGTGGAATTTCTGTAGGAATCAGGAAAATGATATTAGAGAAAAAATATAATTTCGAATAAAGTAATATTAAACAGAAATAGCAACAAAGGGTAAATATACCAATGTTTTCCTTATATAATATGCTTCAGAAAGAGAAAATGACAGCTTAAAACAAAAACACAATGTACTGTAAATGTTTAAAACTGTAATCAGTCTAAGACAGCACTAACAAAAACAGTAAGTAGGGAAACTTTAAAATATGTGTTCAGAGGGTTTTTATACCCTACAGGAAGTAATATAATACCAATCCATGTAGGCTTTTCTCAGCTAAAGATACAGATTCTGTACACTAATTTACAAAAATAATACAACTGCAAAAACATCAAACGTGCAAAATATTACAAATATGAAAGCAAAGGAGTTAAGATGGATCATAAGAATGTAATCCAATAATAGAAAATAAAGTAAAAGATGAATTCACATTATGTTCATCAAGATAGTGGTGGAACTCTTTGCTCAAGAAGTTTCCTTGAATTAGAACTGTCATACAACACAGGATAGATGTCTAAATCAAGTTCTGTTTGATTGCAGAACCTGTGATCTTTATATAGCGCCAGCTCCCAAGAATAGAGTTATTAAAGGACTCTTAATAACATACTCCTAAAGCCATAAACTATAATATTACTCAATCCCCATTAGAGAATTGTCGTTTAACTAAACAGTGTGCAGCAAGCGAGAGACTTAGGAGAACTCATCCCTACATCAAATGTCATTATCAAAGTTCTCCCTTCAAGGTTCAGGGATCTATTAAAAAAGATTATGAAACAAATATGGATGGACAAGCAAAACTCTGAAAACAAGATGTAATCCAACTTGATCGACAGAGGCTTTTCATGTACACAGTGAAAGACACCCAAAGACTTAGATTTCATAACAGCATTGAGAGTAGGTGAGATGCTTCAGCAGGGCAAGGTGCACTCCACAAAGCCTGACAATCTGCGATTAAACCGTGGGAACCAGTAAAAGGAAGAAAACAGCTCCTGTATCAAGTTTATCAAGTTGTTCTCTGACCTCTATATGGGTACCACTCTACACACAGATTAAGTAAATAAATATAATTTTTAAACAGCCATAATAATCATAAAATACCACTAGAAATACACAACAGGGAGATTTTTCTGAAAATCATCTAATAATGCAAGAATTTATTAAAGCACTTACAAATAAGATATGGTTTAAAAATGTTAAAGAAAAGAAGATATTTTGAAACTAATGATAAAAATCAAACACAATTTCTACAATTGTAGTTACAGAAATATCTAAATAGAATCTTATAACTTACATGCCTATATGAGAAAAAATAACTAAGGTCTCAAATCAATTACCACAGTTTCTTTATTACCACATTATAAAAAGTATGTAAAGAACAAATGTCCCTGAAAATAATCAAATCAAGAAAATAATAAATCACAGGAAAGAAAATTAAATAACCCAAAAAGATGATTCTTTAGAAAACATTTAAATCCATGTACCTCTTGCTTGCAGAATGACAATGAAGTAGAGAACACAGATTATTGTAAGAACACGAAGAGTGATGTGACCAAAGCTTACACAGAAGACAAGAGGACAAACAACATCATTAACACAAGTCTGTCAGGAGATCCCATAGCGGAAATGCAGTGAATACATTTTTTAAAGATGTCAGCTACTTGTTTCAGAAAATATGATGCAAATTAAGCAGCCTTGCTTCTTTCAGAGAAATTGAATTTAAAGGAGGAAAAAATGACAAAAAGAAAATAGTTAACCTATAAGTCCAACTCCTGGGGCTCTGAAGGTTGTAGCTTCTGTGGCCATTCATGTGCACGTATCTATCCACAAACACACACATGTACATACCCACAGACAAACACAGGCACACCACAGACTACACACACACACACACACACACACACACACACACACACACACACACATCATTAGACCAAAACTAATTAGTGGGTTTAAAGAAACTGTAGGATTCAAGGAAAATAAGCAGAATCTAACTGAAATGTATATGGCAGTAGCAATTGGCTGGAAAGTAAATTTAGTAATATTAATGTTTGGAAGAAAAGATATCACTACACTTAAAAGTATTATACCACTTGAGATCTATTTTAAATGGATTTAGTCCTCATTTGGTATGATATAAACTATGAATTATTATTTTATCTGGTGGGAATTCACTTTGAATAGAAAGTTCTAGGCAGGATTTTGTTGGTTAAGAGCAACTTTATTAAGCACAAGGTCCTGGGTTCAGACCCAAGCTCCAAACCAAAGAAAAATAAAACAAGAAATGGTATGATGGCTTATTAAGATGATATATAATAGCAGCAAAACTGCAGAGTTGTTCCAGGAAAAAAATTATCTCAAAATGTGTAATTATTCCTAAGGAAATTAAAAAGATTAATTATATTGAGATCGAAAGCATTGTGTACCTTAGACTAAGACAATCAGTAAGTACTATCTAGACATTTAGTCACCCAAAGATTGTCTGTAAACTGTTATTCCAACACAAATCCAAACTGACCAGGTCCTCCAGTTTCAAAGGAAACATTGTCTGGTTGTGCTGTGTCCATCTCTTTATAGCTGTCTATCCCTCTGCCTCCTCTCCATCCCTGTTTCTCCTTTTTTTCCCTTACTTTCTCCCTCTCTCCTCCATACCCATCTGTCTCTTAATATTTCTTTCAGTTGCAATCATTGTCTGTCGTTCTTTGTCCCTCTTTTTCTGTTTTCCTATATAATTTTATCTGTGTGTGTGTCTTCTCTTTTCTTCCTTCTAGTCTTCTCCCTCCTCTTCTTCATCTTCCATTGTCATCACCATCATTATTAATCCCTTTCTTGTCCAACTGTTCCTTCAATCTTCTGTCTACCAGACCATTTCTATAAACATAATCAGAGTGCCTTCACCCATTAGTATTTTTAAATTAAAAACCCCTCTCAACTTAATTCAATGTCTTGGTGCATGCATTTTGTTTCCCTGACTCCTAATCCCCAGCTGGGTTTTTGCAGCTATCTATACCAGAAGTTCTTATGAAGATCATTAATAATTTCCTGCCTATTGAATCAAGTCATTCTCTCCTTTGATTTTTCTTTTGTCTTCCTTTGTTTTTTCTTTAAAGATAATTAGCATTTGTCATTATTGGTCACTTCTTTGTGGATAGAATTGTAAAAACCCATTTCTAGAAAAGGTACCTTCTCTTCCTTCGTCACTAGCTTTTATAGAGTTTTGAGATAAGCTCTGTCAGGCCTCACATATATATGCACATGCACCCATGAACAAATGGACATACACACAAACACACGGACATCCTCACAGATGCACTCACATACAGCCACACACACACACACACACACACACACACACAGACACACACACACACACACACACGTATGAGATGGGAAGCAACCCATGCCATGTATTATCTGCATTTCTGAAGCTGCTTTCTAATGAACAGACCTTCAGACTTTTCTAGAAAGACTGAACAGTAACCTTAGCTTTGCTGCATTTGCAAGGTGGAAGTAAAGGAAGGATATCTGCTCCCTTCTTTTATGTTCTATGCCTTCTTTTGTGTTGGTTCTTTAAGTTCACATCAAAAATGGACTCACTTTTGTTGACCATCTGTCTTGCATTTCTAGGCATTCAGCTTCTTTTCTGTTAGCCATGGCCCCTGCTCCAGAGTGAGAGAGGTTAGCATGATATAGTGCCAAGGTGCCACTCAGAACAGAGAGAAGAAAAGCCTCAAGGGAATCTGAGAAAAAAAAAAAACATGATTGATACTCAGTGCTGTACAAGTGCTTGATATGTTTGGATCTGTTTCTGAGTTCTCTCTTCTAGTTAACTCCTCCATCCACCCCACAGACAATGCTCTACTGTTTAATTACCATAGATTGTGGTGAAATGTCTCTTACAAAGGAAGCCTTAAATTTTATGAATTTTTATAAACATTTTTAGAATCAGTCTTTCCAGTATAGTAAAACTACTTTATGTTAATGATTTTCACTGTACCTATTTGTAAACTGTGGAAAAACAGTGTCATGGAACAGAACCTTTCTATCAGATATGCTGCTTTGTGATTCTCAAAATCATCTGAAAAAGTCACGTTGTATTTATTCTCCTGGGTTCATTTATTCTGCGTTTCCTTTTTCTTCTATTTAGTAGTTGGTTATGCACATAGATTAGAAGTCCTTGTGTCCATGCCCCATCTTTCTTCTTTGAGCTTGTGGAATCCACATTATGCTTCCATTGTTCTGTCGTTACTCTTTTGAACTTCCTATCTCCGTGGTCCCCACTGCATAAGAAGAATATTCCTTTATGCTCCCTCAAACTGCTACATTCCCTAGGTTTCTTCTAACTATTCCTTTTGAGATTTTCAGCATGGTGTTGAGTGAATGCACTGGTGGGAATTATCTTTGCCTCATTTCTCTATTCACTTGATCTGATGACTTTTAATGTTTCACAATTAAAGGTGATTTTAATACATGCACTGTATCAGGCCAGGTAACTCCTTTTGATTCAGAGTCTGAATTTCATGAATTGATTATTAATTGTATCAGATGATCTTGAATATGTTTACATGATCAAATATTTCCCATTTGGCCTGTTAATGTGATGAATTACATTATTCAGTTTTCTAATATTTGAATGCATTTCCGTTAGAGCTCTACATTTTCATTGTGAATTAAAGAACCTGTTTTGCTGGAGCCAGTTCTTGAAATTTTTCATCCTTTTGAATATTAACTAGATCCTTTTTATTTGTTTCATCAGGACTCTATGTACACAAACCTCCAGACTTCTTATTACATATTGCCTAGTTCTAATCTATGCAGTTGTAATTTTTATCCATTTATAATGCCATGCATATTCTAAGAATTTTGTTTATATTTATACTGAAAACATGACTTTTTTCTCTTGGCTATGGCTATCTGATCTTAAAGCAAACTATTCATTCTGCTTATTTCTTCTAATACACACACACACATATAGATATAGATACAGATATATATGGCTATGGGTGTCTGCATCTGCTTCCATCAGATGTCAGAGGCAACGTTTCTGGTGATGACTGGATTAGGCACTGATCTATGAACAGCAGAGCATCACTGAGAATCATATCACTGTTTGTTTGTTTGTTGGCAAGTCTTGTTTAGTATCCTAGATCTCTGGACTACAGTCTCATGTTCCTGGACATGCAGGAAGTGTCCATCATGGGTTCCCTCTCCTGGCATGGACCTAAAATTAGACCAGTCATTGGTTGGTCATTTCCACAAGCTCTGAAAAACCATTGCATTGACTTATTTTTGTATGTTGATCTCTCCCTGCAACTCTCGGATGAAGCCTACTTGTTCGTTCAATATGATCTTTTTGATATGTTCTTGGATTTAGTTTACAAGTATTTTTTTTTTTTGGTTTTTCAAGACAGGGTTTCTCTGTGGCTTTGGAGCCTGTCCTAGAACTAGCTCTTGTAGACCAGGTTGGTCTCGAACTCACAGAGATCCGCCTGCCTCTGCCTCCCGAGTGCTGGGATTAAAGGCGTGTGCCACCACCGCCCGGTTTACAAGTATTTTTAACTATCTATCTATCATCTATCTATCTATATCTATCTATCTATCTATCTATCTATCTATCTATCTATCTATCATCTATCATCTATCTATCTCTCTATTGCTGTGAGACAATGGTCTGTACCCTGTCACCTGTATTTTAAATAAATGCTGATTGGTTGGGCATGGCATTCCAGTACAAAGAGCCAACGAAAGCACTAGGCACAGATCCTGCCCCAATTGTTAGGAGTCCCACAAACAGACCAAGCTATACACTACTGCTAGGAGTCTAATCTGGGGTTATTCTGTAGATTCATTGGCATTTACCTTTCGTCAAGTTTCTTCCTGATTCTCAAAAGACCCCATTTCCAGTCATCTCTTTCAGTACTCTCTCCCTCCATCCACCCCTGAAACCAACCTTCAACTGTCCCTGGTCTACGCAGGAGATCTTTTCTATTTCCTCTTCGTAGGGAGATTTATGCTTTCCCTCATGCTCCCTCCTTGTTACTAACCTCTCTTGTTCTGTTGTTTTTAACACAGTTATCCTTTAGTTTATAGCTAATATCCATTTATGAGTACATACCATGTCTGTTTTTCTGGGTCAGGGTTACCTCACTCAGAGTGATTTTTTTCTAGTGCTATTCATGGGCCTTCAAATTTCCTGATGTCATTGTTTTTAACAGCTGAGTAATACTCTGTTGTGTCAAAGTACCACAATATTTTTATTTATTCTTTAGTTGAAGTGCATCTAAGTTGTGTCCAAGTTCTGGCTATTACAAATAAAGCTGCTATGAACATAGTTAAGGAAGTGTCTTCGTAGTATGATTGAAAATCCTTTAGGTATATTCCCAAGAGTGTTATTGTTGGGTCTTGAGGTAGATTCAGTCCTAATATTCTGAGAAATTGCCATGTTGATTTGTAAGTGTTTGTACAATTTTGTACTACAGCAGTACTATCAGGTTTGATAGTACTTTATTGATTGTTTCTGCTTCAATGTTCATGAGGGAAATTGGTTTGTAATTCTCTCTCTGTTGAGTCTTTGTGTGGTTTTGCTATAAGGGTGACTTTGGCTTCATAAAATGAATTGGGCTATGTTCCTTCTGTTTTTATTTTGTGAAATAATTTGAGGAGTATTGGTTTTAGTTATTCTTTAAAAGTCTGGTAGAATTATGAGATAAAACTGTCTGGTATGACCCTGGGCACTTTGGTTGGAAAACTTTCAATGATTTCTTCTATTTCCTTTGGGGTTATAGATCTTATTTAAATTGTTTAGCTGTTCTTAATTTAACTTTGATCAGAGGTATTTATCAAGTAAATTATCTATTTCTTTTAGAATTCCAATTTTGTAAAGTACAGGTTTTTAAAGCATAACTTAATGATTCTTTGCATTTCCTAAGTATTTGCTGTTATGTCTCCCTTTTCCTTTCTGATTTTGATGATTTGGATATTCCCTCTCTGTATTTTCGTTTGGATAGGAGTATCTCTTTCTTGCCAATTTTCTCAAAGAATCAATTCTTTGATCCTTTAATTCATTGTATTGTTATCTTCTTATCTATTTTATTGATTTCAGCCCTCAATTTGATTATTTCCAGTCATCTACTCCTCTTGGATATGCTTACCTTGCATCAGGTTTGTTCGTGACTCCCGAAAGACTCATTTACAGTCATCTCTCTGTAATATTTACATTCTAGAGCTTTCTGTTAAGTTGCTAGTATGAGATCTCTTCAGTTTTTTTATGTAGGCACTTACTGGTATGAATTTGGCCTTTTTTCCTTGCAACTTTTAATAGTCTTTCTCTGTTCTATATGTTTAGTCCTGAAATTTCCAATCTATTTGGTGTATGCATGCTTCTTGCATCTTTATAAGCATCTCCTTTATGTTCTATGATTTTGTTGAAAATATTTTCTGCACCTTTTTTTTGGTTTCTTCTCCTTCTATTCCTATTATTCTTGGGTTTGGTCTTTTCATAGTGTTCCAGTTTCCTGAAGATTTTGTGTTAAGGTTTTTTATATTTAACATTTTATTGGTCAACATACCTATTTCTTAAATATCTTCAATGCCTGAGTTTTTTTCCATCTTTTGCATTCTGTTTGTGAAGCTTGCCTTCATAGTTCCTATTTACTTACCTAGATTTTCATTCTCATAGTTCCTTCAATTTGTGTTTTCTTTATTACTTCTCTTTCCATTTTCATTTCTTGAACAGTTTTATTTTTTTCTGTCAACAGTGTTTTCTTTTTCCTGGCTTCTTAAAAGGTATTTATTAGCTTCCTCTTTAAGGACCTCTCTCATCTGCATAGAACTTGTTTTAAAGTCTTTTTCTTGTCCTTCATCTCAAAAATATTCACAGTTTGCTGTAGTAGAATAGATGGACTCTGGTGGTGACATATTGTTTTGACTGTTGTTGACAGTGTTTTTACACTCATGTCTAGGCATCTAGGTTTTGGGTGATTATTGGGTGATTATTTGGCTGATTTCTAAATTTGTCTTTGCTGGATGGGTGTTTTGTTCCTTAGTCTCTGTTTTCTCTTTGTTTTTCTGGTCATGTGATCTGCAGTGTAGTAGATCTCTTCCCCAGCTGGAGGTTGGACTTCTCGTGGCTGTAGTGGCCTCTGGTCTGCCTGAGTTGGAGATGGGGACACGATGAGGAGGAAGAGGGATGGGGGATTGGTTGTTAGGGGCACTGAAAGACTGAGGACAGTTCATCGGCAGGTGGCCTACCTTGATTTCTTGCTGCCAGTGTGGCCTCTATTCAAGCAGAGAGACTTTGCCAAAGTCGAGGCCTAGGAGATAGCAGTGAGAGAAGAGGGGATTGGGGCTATTGGTGGAGGACTCCAAAATAGTGGGAGAGGTCTGTCGGTGGGTGGTGGCTTACATGGACTTGTGCCTCATGGGCCAATTCTTTTTCATCACAGAAACATACAATAATGAATATTTATATAACAAATAGTGTATGTAATTATATATATGCATATATTTTGTGATTAACAAATGATACAAATAACCTTTAACTAGAACTGAATAATAAATGGGTCACCAAAAAATCTAGAATGCTACTTACTACTACATATAATTAAGCAAAAACAAGAGTACTATTTGTAAAAGATATTCTAAAATCAATATTTTACCTTAGTGGTGGTTTCAAACACATTGTTATTGGGGTTTCTAATATATAATTTTATGATTCTTTTATTTTCCTTATCAGGTTTTGAATCCAGATATTTGTGTATGCTCAATAGCACTCAACTACTGAACTACATTGCCATCCACCCATTTTATATCATATGTATGTATGTATGTGTATATATATTATAGATGTATACACATTGATATTTTGTACATGTAACACCTTCCTTCAGAGTAAAGATAATATCTGTTTTAAAGTCATTTCTACATCAGCAAATCTTAGAAAAATATACAAAAAGTAATAACAAGTGATAAGTAAGTGTGTACTGTTGAATAAAGGAATTAATGGCTACTTTAAAAGGTGGTTGGGGGTTGGGAAGATAATACAGTTGATAAATGCTTGCTTTACAAGTTTGAGAACCCAAGATTGTTCCCCTGAGACCACATAAAAAGGTAAGTGAGTAGTATGTGTGCTGGTAACCCCAGCAGTAGGGGAGGAGAAATAGTAGGGTCTTTAGGATTGGATGACCAAACAGCCTAGCCTAGTTGGTAAGTTCCAGGGCTATGGTAAACAATGTCTTAAAAGAAAAAAATGGCTGTCCTCGTATTTCCATATACACAAGCATATATGTGCATGTATACTGAACTAACACACAAACATACACACACACATGATTAATAAAATATGAAAACACTAGGAGATGTTCTTGTAGTTCAAGAGAGTATTTTGTATTGCATTTAATACTTAAAATGATTAGTTTTGCATTACAGAATATTATCCTACATTGGAAGAGGTATTGCATCAACATGAAACATTGAGCGTATTCTTTCTCACATGTTGACAGTAGTTCCTTCTCTTGGGAGTCACAGAAATGTTGGGTGTTGTTTCTTGTGTTTTGATTTTCAGTATACATTCACTCTTGATTCATTGTTACACATAGGTATTCCACACTTGAATTTGAATGTTTTTAGTTTATAAATTCTGTTTTTTTCTTTTAAATTTAAAGTTATTCCAAAGTAAATAACTTAAAATCATGTGAGTGTCCTTGGAGGATAATGTTTGCAGCCTTCCTTGTACATCTCAGTTTTATATAATTAATATCCTTTTCATTTCTGAGACTTACATTGGGGACTGGGTAGCAAAGAATAAATATATCACCAGTTAAGAGTTCTGGGTAGCATAGCCACTCTCAGCACCTACACACAATCACACAGCATTCTAGCCTTCTTACCCTCCCCATTTCTTTGCCCTCACCCTCTTTTCTTCTCTCCTTTCTTTCCTCCTCTTCATTCCCCCACTCCTACCAAGTATTTTTCATTTGTCCTATTTATATGCCCCATTCAAATCACCTATTTGGTGATCATTCATATATTATTTATCCTTCAGTCCTGCATTGCCCCACTATTTGTCATTCTTGAGTATAGCATTCATAAAATCTAAGCAATAACATCAAAAGTAAACCCCATGGATCAGTGAGAACAAAATAACATAGAAATAAAGAGAAGAAATAAGAGATTATTCTGTATTTAACATCTAGTACAGTTATCTAGAAACAATATCCCTGGTAGAAAGTTTTTTCTTTCATTATTTTTGTTCCTTTTTCTCTATCTTACTTACACACATTACTTAAGAACATGTGTTAAATTGACAGTTGAGCTTATGATGGTCTATAATATACTCACATAATGATTGTTATAGCAGTCATAATACATATTCTGTAATCTCGGGATATATAAAAAAACCAGCTTAACTCTGCCATATTGAATGGAATAATGCATTCTCTAAACAAGCAATAACAAAGACTCAACTATATTCTGAAGCAGCAACTACAATTTTAAAGCAGACTATAAGATTCTTAAATGACTTGTCTCTTTCTGAAGAATAAGACCATGCTCAGATGAGAGTAATACTGAAATTTCTCTTCAGAGGTCCCTTGAAAAAGCACAGGGGCTGCCTTTGCTGTCAGAGCGATTTGAGAAGTAGATGAAATCAGAGAGCAGAACCCATCATTCAGTGATCGATGGGGAGGCCACCTATGGCCTAGTGAGTAGAGAAATTGCTTGTGTCACTTCATGTGCTCCACTGATGTCCCAAGTCACTGTCCAGAGACCCTCTATTTCTCACCATGCTCACTTGACTGCTGCATTTGCTCAACATCAACCCCGTCAGAGCAGCACTTGGCTCTGATCAGACTCAGCCTGTTACCTTGATAATTCTCAGATACAACCATGGTAGAAGCATATATATGTCACTAAGATGTACTCTCACGTGCAATCTGCAATAGCTTGTGTCTAAGGAGTCTTTCTGCTCGTATAAATATTATATTTTCCTCACCTGTGAAGCATCTCCTAAAGCTACTGAACTGGCTTCTCACATCCAGCTGTATGACCTTGACTAATTTTCCTGACTCTTTCCTCCTTCTACTAAAAGAGAGGAAGTTAACATAGATAATTTCTATGGATTCTTCTAGATAGTCCTTTCCTTAAAAGATTGCCTGTCCCATGAGCCATAAAATAGGTCACACATAAAATGCAATGAAATTTTCAAGAACAGAAGTGTGTGATTTTTATTCATATTTCATTCTTAGAAATGAAAGTAATGATTAGACAGAATGAGATTGTGTCACATGTTATACTATAGTTTCCTGCATCAATAGAGAAAAATGAGGATTTTTCACATATGAACTGCATATTTTTTTTGACCTTGGGGTGATTAATTCTTCAAAACTGGAGCATGATCCATATTTGAATTAAAGTTACAAAGATGATATATATTTTATGTATATCTAATAGGTATATATGATACATATACCTACACTCATGCAATGTAGAATACAATTTAATAAATATCTATTTTTCATGTTTTATCTTTTTTAATTGACAAAGAATAGTTGCTTATGTTTGGAGGTACAATGACATTTTTAAATACACATTTTATAGATTACTAAACATGGATAACTAGTAAATATCATCATTTCAATTATTTATTATTAATTTATTTTTAATTATTTCAATTATTTATTGATTCTTCAGTTTTTGACTTTATTTTTTTGCTTACTTACTATTATCATGTGCTAGAGATTCTTTACAAGAATGTTAATGTGAGTTCAAATAGCCTAAATTCTTTTTGGTTCTAGAATATTTTTTGTATTATTTAGGAATTTCCCTTAAATGCCTTTTAAAATACCAGCTGAAAAGTTTTCAGCCAATACCCAGCATGACAAAATGTGGAACTGACTGAAGGAAAGCCTGACAGAAAGACACCAGACCTGCCAGCATGGCCACACAGCATCAGTGATAGTGTGAGACTGAGCTACACACTATAAGCCATGCCAGTTCAGAAAAACTCTGAAGGAGAAGAGCAGCTCAGCACAGTATCCATAACTCAGATTCATAGAATGGGAAAATGACAAGGGTGTGTGGTTTATTTTCAGATGTCTCAAATTTGGAAAACACGCAAAAATCATTTTAGTTATGTCCCTCATCTGTGCTTTCTCCAAAATGATTGACAAAGAATTGTAAAGAATCACACAGAATAATCTTGGAATGGGGAAAAAATAGGTTGCTATCAGTATTAGTCACCTAATGTATTTTATTCCAAGATTATACTGCATGATTCTTTACAATTCTTCCTTAATAATTTTGAAGTTTAGAAAACTAAGGAGCACATATATAAAGAGAATTACTAATTATTCATTTAATTGTCCCAAATTATGCGTGTTTCCCATCTATATGCCAAGGACTGGTGGAGACCAGAAGTGTGTGTGTCAGGTCCCCTTGAACGAGAGCTACAGGTGGTTCCGATCTGCTATGTGGGTGCTGAGAAATTAAACCGGATTCTCTGTAAAAACAGCAAGTACTATTAACTACAGAACCTTATCTCCAATTCTGTGGAGTTTGTTTTGTTTTATTTTGTTTGATTCTTGACTTCTTTTTGTTTTATAGCTCAAATAATAAAAACCCGGAGATAGCTATTGGGGTTCAAGCTGAAGATCAGAAAAGCAAAGCCGCCAAGCCACTAGAGAGTTCTTACCTCTACCAAGGCTCAGACAAAGGGGTGATATTGTCCTCAACTCGACTGTAGATCGCAGTGCTCGCAACCAAACCTCAGACCGCAATGACTTGTCACCTCTCACCTTGTATTCCTCTCTCTGCCCAGCCATATCACTCCTGTCTCCACCTCCCTAGTGCTAGAATTAAAGGCGTATGACTCCCAAGTGCTGGGAGCACCTTTGGGTGAGTTCTGTTTCTCTTTTTAGACAGAGTCAATCTCGTGGAGCCCAGAGTGGCCTGAGTCCTTGGATTAAAGGTGTGTGCTAGCACTGCCTGGCCTCTAGTGGCTTAGCTCTGCACGCTGATCTTCAGGCAAGTTTTATTTATAAAAACACAAATAAAATACAACTATACGTATTCTTTTGGGGAAAGAAGAAATAAGACAGACCAATTTTCAAATTATTTACCAAGCACTTAGATATTTGTTTGCACAGAGGACAGAGTATCGTATTGTTCCTGAGACCGGAGAAACGAGGTACTTAACTTTTATGTCCAGTCAAGTAGTTTATTTTTCTGGGAGAATTTTAAAGCTGAATTTCATTTAAAATACCATTAACTTACAAGTTTATTCTGCAACTTTCCTAATCAACGTGACTCGGAGCATGTTCTTATGAAAAGTTCTGCAATTCTGGACAAAGCAGACAGTCTAGGCACAAACATAGAAGAGATGGAAATTTCCACAGTTTGTGAAATGAAAAGGAAGACATTTCAAATTGCCATGGAAGGATAACCCAAGGAATAATATAGATAAGAACTGCTGATCATTTTGTATGAAAAATAATATTAACTTCATGTCTTGAAATAAGGAGGGAATACCAATTCGGGAAGATGGCTGGTGACATGGTGAGTCTGTGTAGTTCTTGGCTTGTGAGTATTAGGACCAAAGTTCAGATGCTCAGAACTCATGTAAAAGCTGAGTGGGCATGGTGGAGCACCTATAATCCCAGTGTGCCAAGAAATGGCCAGGGAATCCCTGGAACAAGTGGTAGGCAACCTAGCTGTAATGGTGACTCTGGTCTGGGAGAAAGACCCTCAATATATATGATAAAGAATGAACAAAGTACATGTCAACATTGACCTTAGACCTGAACATATACTCACATACTATGCACCCACATATATGGATACATATACACCACAATGCACACACACACACACACACACACACACACACACATATGTCAATATAAGTTTCATAAATATATAATTATAAGAAAAATTAGAATATTCATAATATCAATTCCATAAGAAAAATTACATATTATCTTCACTTCTAGCCATCCCTAATGGATTAGACACTTTCAATTATATGGAAATGTAAAAGTTCAATACAGAACTATGCCATAAAGAAAATTATACAAGCAGTGACATGAGCAGAAATAATTTATGACAAATAAAACAAATACAAATAAATACTGAGAATAGGTATTAAAATGCATAGTGGTTAATTAAGTCAAATTATAAACTAAACATATTAAATAAAAGTAGAAATTCTGGTAAGCATAAATAATATATGCATAATATGTAAAAGCAAATAGTAAGCAATGAAAATATTTAAAAACATGCTTAACAATTAATTCTAATGAAATGTAGAAAAGTTACAAATATGCACTGACCCAAAATATAAAGATTTATAAAAGCAAGCAATAAATCAAGTGTTATGGAACTAAATCTACATTAGAACATGGCATGTAGCTGTTTCAAGGAAAGAAGTAACATACACCCATGCATGAAAACGATCCCAAAGGCTAAATTGTTTCAGCTCTAGCAGGTCAGATCCAATATATTCTAGGGGGAATATTTCTTCCACTGCATACTATATTAGGAATATGAACCAAAAATTCTGGGACTCAGAGGAATGCTTTCCAGCAGGATGGCAGAAGACATGGCACTTTAGCAAGTACAGAAAAAATGAATGACCATTTTACTGTTATAAATGCAATGAGTTGGAGCCCAAGGAAGAGCCCAGTCTAGTCTCACCAGATTCGCTCTTTCTGTGTCTTACCCTCATCTATCAACCCCACCAGTTTGGCTATATTAACTCCCAAGTACCTGCTTCAACAAGACAGGCTCCTTTACCAATCTGTCTGTTTCCAAATAATTCCTGTTTCTCCCTACAGTTTCTCCCTCCACGTTTGCTAGTGATTGCCCTGTCCTAAGCCAGGGCAGCCCTTTCTCATAACAGTGTCTGACCTTCAACAACTCTCTATGGATTTCCTTAGCTCTGCATGCTTCTTTCCTACAGACCACATTCTGTTCTTTGATATTCAGAATCAAAATGGATTCCAGAAATGGACTTGGGCAAAGAGGGTTAAACTCCGAGCTGCTTGTCTCACTGTGTTAGAATTTACACAGAAGTAACTGGGATTGGATGGCTTATTGTTGCTTACAGTTTTAGACCCAATTCAATGTATAACTTTATGGCAATCATGAACTAGGAATGGGTTGGCCTGGGTAACTGGAGCATGTGGAAACTCCTCACATGGTGCCAGAGAGAAGCAGGCTAGAACCAGGGGTGGGTCCTGCTTTTGCTATTTGGCCTGTATCTACCAGCCAACTGTCATGTCCTAAAAGTGCCACAGCCTTCAAAGTAACACAGATATTTTGGATGAAGCATTCAAAGCATGTTTTAGGATGTCTTAAACACAAACCATAGAAAATACCAATAATAAATAAGATTAACTAGATTCCTAAGATTTTTTTGTATTTTTCAATGAGCAAATAAGGAATATAAGATGCCAATGAGAACCTGAATAATTCTGTGTGACACAAGTTCATTAAACAAATAACATCATACTACAGCTAGTATAGACCTGTCATTTACCATATATGTCCCATTTTCAAATAGATTAACTCAACATAATGTTACTTTTCCTTTACATACACATATATTACTTATTTTTCCTTCCTCTGGAACTCCTGTTTTTACAGACAACACATTTATCTATCTACTCATCCATTTATTTATTCTTTGTTTATTTTAAGAAAGAGGAAAGTAAACTGATAATGTAAAACCAAGAGCATGCAGAGCTCCATGGGATTAGATTTCAAAACCAAAATGGAATGACCCAGAAATTTCAAGAAATGAAATCAGTTAAGTACATTTTATTAAGACTTGAAAAAGAAGCTAACGCTGTTTTTTATGTATAAAAGCAAAATAAATGTGATCATCAGTTAAATAAAGTTCATCATATTTTATAATTCATGTAATTTATCTAATATTAATCTTCTAGATTTCCACTGCTTTGTAGAAAGGGAATTTACCCAAGCCAGATAAATCAGAGCTCAAGAGAATAAGGGCTACAAACAAGAAAATACATAAGGAGATTTGTCTTTTGAACAAATATGGAAAATGTAAGGAATTAAATACTTTAAAATCTTAGCAACTTAAAATTTTGAAAATAATATCAGTCATGTTTTATTTGGAGTTAAATATTTGAGAAAAACCAATGGAAAGCCTTAAGCATTAAAGTCTCCCATATTTAGGGCATAAGAAACAACAACAGAAAGGCATCTAACTAGGTCATTAGTTCCAGACATTATAAGTTCTTCTCAGTCACCTTATTCGATTAATCCAGGTCAAGAATTAGCTTATTGAAGCATAAATTCAAATTATATAGGTAGGAGGCCTTGTCATCTTGTAAGATGAGGGCCGGCTTGTCAGGGTTTCTGTCCCGCCTAGTTTTTTCAACCATCTAGCCCCAAAGAAAATCACACAGAGGTCTCCATAAAATTATAAACTGATTTTTCTTACATCATCTCTTAAAGGAATAGGCACATCTAAAATTTCTCTATTGTAGCCAGGCGGTGGTGGCACACGCCTTTAATCCCAGCACTCGGGAGGCAGAGGCAGGCGGATCTCTGAGTTCAAGGCCAGCCTGGTCTACAAGAGCTAGTTCCAGGACAGGCTCTAGAAACTACAGGGAAACCCTGTCTCGAAAAACCAAAAAAAAAAAAAAAAAATCTCTATTCCTCTGTGCTAGTTCCCAGGCGACAGTCACTGATGGCTCAAGGGCTCAAGAATAACAATGTCTTGACTTGAATATTGAAATTCTGTTTAAAGACATATTTCCAAGAAACTGATGCATCCTCCTTCAGAAAAGCACTTGTTCTCACTGGATGTGATACAGGGTTTGTATTTAACGCACCTGCACGTGCCTAAGTTAATATGTCAGGAACAGAGACAGCTTTCAGTCTGGATAGAGGTTGGTAAATTAACAGGTTGCTAAATAAATTACATCTATGGTTTAGAAAAAAAGAAGAAAAGAGCAGCAACTTCAAAGCAGTGCTTTCAAAGGGTGATATATTGATTCTGTTGTTGAAGTAGATTTCAATGTACAAAATACAACAGAAATCAATACCTCCTTTCATTTCAGAGTGTATCTTGAAGAGCATCATTCGGCTGCTCAAAGGTTGGCTATTCCATTCTAGGCATGTCCCTAGCAGTTGCTGTCCTGGATAATGGAATACAATGCAAGTTGGCAGAAGAGAGTGGGGAGGTTCTCCATCACTGCAGCCTTCTTGCACCCCAAGGTCCGCTCATACAGCACAGCCCCACAGAAGAAGAATGAGTGAAGACTCCTAACACTGACACTGTGTCTCAATCAAAGTCCAGGCTACACAAAAACATTAGCCTTTTATCACAAATGAACTTGTTGATTTTTAGTATCAGTTTTCAGAAGGCTAGCGCTCAAAAGCCCATGAGATGAAAAAGTTTTCTTTATTATTTATCAATTAAGAAACCAGAGAAATTTGTAGGCCCTGCCCCACAAAAGGAATGGTCACATAATAAGACAGCTTGCATCCTACCTTCTTCTGTGAAATAACGATGCCCACAGCCTGTCTGACTTCATGTAGTATATTTCCTTCTCTCCTGTCCATCTGTCCTTCCCTCCATCCCTCTTTCCTTCCATCTCTCTTCATTTTCTAGGCTCCACTTATATAGTCCAGATTCTCTGGAGGTATCAGAAAGAACAGTTACGTTTTAATAGAGTTATTCTAGTTCTCTATAAAGTTAATCCCTGGTGGCTTTTGAGCTTGGGTCACAAAAATGTTAAGTCACATACAAAGGGGAGTAATTGGTTGGATATTTATTAGTCTAAGATGGTCTACAATACCATTTTTTTGCACTAGACCTATACCATTCTAACTCTCTCTTCTCACAGAAATCCATTATTGAAATTCTAGAACACAGGGGCAGCTGGATGGAGATTTAGCTTCCCTTTGAAGCTCAGCTTATAGAATGTGATGGCCCATGTTCCTCTGGGCCAGGAGCTTGTCATAGAGTCTGGGGGGCTTAGATATCAGAAAGGCAGCTCTTCAGGAGGATCCTGTGTCTTATCATGCCCTTGTCTAATTGTTTGCTTTGTCCTTTGTATCTGCTATATGCTGATGTAATAAAAACACTGTCTATTCTTAAAATAATAGTAACAAAAGTATATATCTAAGAAGTAAAGATATCAAATGAAGAGTACTTATTCTAATTTAGACTGGGAGACTCATCTAAATCTTTGCTTATCCCCAACTAAAATAAAAGGACCCAAAGTTAAAAAAGTGTTAGTCTAATTGGTTGGCATCTGTTCATGATTTCCTTCTTTAGAGGCAAAAGGTTTGGTTTTGACTCCTAAGAGTTTGATTTTAAAATATAAGCATCCCCCAATAGAATTTATTTTGAATTTTTTTTGTGAATGACTGATTTTTTTTCCAGTTTATTTATTTTTTATTAAAAATTGCCATCTCCTCCCCTCCTCCTCCCCCTTCCCTCCCCTCCCCTCCACCCATAACCCCACTCCCTCCCTCTCCAGGCCAAAGAGCCATCAGGGTTCTCTACACTATGTTGAGTCCAAGGTCCTCCCAACTCCCTCCAGGTCCAGGAAGGTGAGCAACCAAACTGACAAGGCTCACACAGAGCCCGTACAGAAAACACCATCCTGAGTGAGGTAACCCAGGCCCAAAAAGATGAACATGGGATGTACTCACTCATAATTGGGTTCTAGCCATAAATAAAGGACATTGAGCCTATAATTCGTAAAAATCCTAGAGAAGCTATATAAGAAGGTGAACCCAAAGAAAAACATATAGTTATCCTCCTGGATACTGGAAGTAGACAAGATTGCCGGACAAAAAATGGGAACATAGGGGTGGGGTGGGATGGGGGAGGGGGGATGGGGCGAGAAAAGTGTGAAGTGGAGGATGGGAAGAGCTTGGGGGAATAGGATGGTTGGGATATAGGAAGGGTGGATATTTTGAATTTTTTAAAAAGTTATTTCTTCCAGTTTAAATTAGATCTCCGTTATCTAAACTATAATATGCACTGAAAATTTTTTTATATAGACACCACAAGTTCTAATTTTTATAATTGAAGACTTAGTTAAAGCAAGATAGAGGGTCTGGGTATGTAAAGATTTATATCAAAAGTATAAGAACATGATATCATCTTGTGGCAGCAGACCAAAGGGTAAAGTAAAAGCAGCAAGAAAGACATTTGAAGTAATCAGAAAACAAGAGAGCCCTTCCTTACCTGCATTTCATCAAAGGAACAGAACATATTCAAATTTTGTATTTAAAAAAAATACTGGGCAATACAAACAGGAAAGTTGGGGACTGTGCAACCCATGGATGTTTGGGGGGCACTTTGCTCAGTTCATCACCCACTCCTGTACTCAGGAGTACTTTTTCTTTCTTAATGAACTCTCCATATTTTTAACTGTGCCTCTGGCTCAGGATTTTACCCTGGGGAACAAGATTCAGGATGCCCTACGTACTCAGATCTGTGGGTTAGCAGTTCTTAAACACTCTCTGGGTTTTCTCTCTTTGAACTCTGTGGCTACTTAAAAGGCATGGCTGGTTTCTCCATTGGCCCTTCTCCTGACAGCTGTTGGAATTTTCAGCTTGTTTCACTGTTTTTGTTTCCTCTCAAATTCTAATAAAATCTTCCCAAGCTTTCTTCTGAGTTCACTTTAAAATTATTTTAATAATGAACCTAAAAACCTAAAGGGAAAATCAGTTTCCCTGGTAACAGTTTTTACCTGTAACCTAACCAAAATCGAAATTAACATCACTTTATCATTTGGTAATGGATCAAGCAAAACTGTAGACACTGCCCAGCTCTGCTTGCAATATGATCGTTGCCAAACTAGCTTGATAGGATTTCTGCTGTAGGCAGACCCAATCGAGGATGTGGGAAAGGAATGGGCCAGATGGTCCTGGCTTCACTCTAACTGACAGATAAAGAATGCTTGATAAGCTCAGAAAGGAATGGCCAAAGTCAATGAGTATTCAAGATAATAACTCAAAGGGGTCAGACAAAGTTTGTACATAGAAAAGGCTACACGGGGAAATGAGAATGACAGGCCAGCCACCAACTGCAATGAGGGCACTGGAGCTTTAGAATAGAGATGGAAATTGTTGATGAACAGAACAGAAATCTTACACAAATACGTGGATCTCTTAGCAATTATTCACAGTCAAGGTACAGTCGTGCATTGTAGTTGCCTTTTAACCAGTGGGGAAAATTCACTTGTGGGCTTTATAACTCCATTACATTATACACAATTAAACAAATGCCCTCGTTAAGAATTCGGATTCTAGAAGCCTTTCTACAAAGAACAAGACCAGTGCCCCTTTGAATATTTCATAGACATAAAAAATGTGACTAAAATTTCCCTGCCTAGGTGGCATGTTCTATAGAGAAGTGAGAGAACAACGTATTCAGTGAAAGTGTTAAATATTCTCTACCCTCTAGAGATAGCAACTTCTCGGCATGGGTTGAGCTGAATTTCAAAACCATTGTCATTCCAAGACAACCTGTAGTTTTAAATGACTAGGCTGTCAGCTTCTATGTTCTCTGCTGTTGCCTTTCCTGCTTTACTGAATAGTAACAATTACATTGCAAGCAGCATGTTATTTCCAACTGTTTTTTTGACAGAAATCTTTGTGTAACAAAGATCGCAAACTTGAGTTCCTTTCCATGATTCATTTTTTATGTAAATCTAAAGGGTGGAGTGTTTTTTTTGTTTCAAAGGCTTCTATAAACTTGTCCTTGAAAATAGTAGACTTATCTTTCTCTCACAGAGAAAAACACTCGCTGAGCAGAATAGTGAGGGAGGATTTGTGTAGACGTGGACACATTTTTTTAACATATTAGTGTTAGCTTCATATAAGAAGGATTTTTTTTTAATGGATAACATGAACTGGTTTAGGAAGCATGATGCCATTTGGAAAAAGAAACCAGGAAATGAATGTATGTGCATTTGTGTGTGCCTGCATGTGTGTGTGTGTGTGTGTGTGTGTGTGTGTGTGTGTATTTTCCCTCTGAAGAACTTGCTTCAGTATCTTAACTCTAAAAATGAACAGATTGATTTGTCTTAGATAGAACACACCAAAAATATCTCTTAAGAATGAGGAAAACCTTGTGTTAAAAGAGTCCTGGGCCAGGAAATGTAATAGGGATGACCCAGACTCTTGAAAATAGTTATCTTTGAAACTGAATGAAACTTTCAACAACAGCTGAATGTTTGAAGATCTAAAGCAAAACCAGTAGGATCCAAGCCTACGCTCTGCTTTTTAAAAAATACCCTATGAGAAACAGTTTTTCCTCAGTACCAAAGCATAGTTTAAAAATCATATCCAGCATTTTAACGTACAGTAATTTATTATCTCTATCTACCTATCTATCAACGCATCGGTTTTCTGAGCACTAAATAGGCATAGCTTCACCAAGGGGGAAACAAGTGATTGTTAGATAGTAGAATTTAAGCTCTAGGCCTGTATCAACCACGAGTGAGTAAATGAGATAGACATTTACATGTCTCTAGTCCCTGCTGTCTCTTTTCTGAGAACATTTACTAAACAAAACTCATCCTTGTACCTTCTTTCTATGCTTCTTTGTGATATAAAGCTCCCAGCCACTTTCAGTTTTATAACCCCGAAGTGTCTTTTGCAAGGACTTTAATACAGAACCACTGAAAGTTTTTTCCCATCTTCCTGGTTCTGCTCCAATTTGATAAGGGACAATTAGCAAACACTGGTGCTTAATCACACTGGTCATCTTTCTGTCTCACATTGCTCAGTATTTTTCTAACACCTCATCCTGAGGTGGAACAGAAAAGCATAAGAAAAATAAAGCCTGACTGAACCTTGGGTAGATGCTGACTCCAAAGCTGTACACTAGCAGTGTATCATGTAACTGCTCAACCAGTGAAGGCAAGTGCAATGACTGCTAGCTGTCCCCTGCTTCACAATAATGGAGTTTCCATACAATCCGGCTGCCATAATTGCCAGCTTCTATCATTCACACATGCCTTATGTTAAAAAAAAAAAAAAAAAAAAAAAAAAAAAAAAAAAAAAAACCACACAGGACGGAAAAGATTAACTGTACTCTGGGAAAACCTCTGAAGTTTCCCACCCTCACTTCGTCTTAAGTTATGACTAATTCTCCACTACACAGATACTTGCCTCTGAAACAGGTTATTCAATGTCTCAGGAATATATATTTCCCTTAAAAACTTCACACAACACACACACACACCTTGAGTATATATCTTTGTTCTGCAATAAATTCCAATTTTCTATTTTGTCTTATTTCCAAATTCTGGGTGGTGGTGGTACATGCCTTTAATTCCAGCTCTTGGGAGGCAGAGGCAAACTGTGAGCTTGAGGACAACCTGGTTTACAAAAGCTAGTTCCAGGACAGGCTCCAAAGCTGCAGATAAACCCTGTCTCAAAAAAAGGAGAGAAAGAAAGGAAGAAAGAAAGAAAGAAAGAAAGAAAGAAAGGAAAGGAAAGGAAGGAAAGAGAGAGAGAGAGAGAGAGAGAAAGAAAGAAAGAAAGAAAGAAAGAAAGAAAGAAAGAAAGAAAAGAATGGCATTTTGAAATTTGCATGGAAATGGATTGAACTAGAAAAAAACATCCTGAGTGGGGTAACCCAGACCCAAAACGACAAACATGGTATATGCACTCATTCATAAGTAGATAGACATGAAGCCAGGGATAACCAGCTTATAATTCATGACCCCAGAAAAGCTAGATAAGAACCCTAAGAGAGACATGCATGGCTCCTTCTGGAAAGGGGAAATAGACAAGATCTCCTGAGAAAATTGGGAGTACGGAGGGAGGGAAAAGGAAGGGTAGGAGGATGTAGGGGAGAAGAGAAGGGAGGAGGAGAGGATGAGAGAATTAGATGGTTGAGATGGGAAAAGGAGAGGGAGAGCAAGGCAAGAGATATCTTGATTGTGGGAGCCATTGTGAGGCTCGAGTGGAAACTGGAACCAGAGATGATCCCAGGAATTTACAAGAATGGCCCCAGCTAAGACCCTCAGCAATAGTGGAGACCGTGACCTTTCCCTGTAATCAGATTGATCACTACCTTAATTGCCATCATAGGACTTTCATCCAGCAACTGATGAAAGCAGATGCAGAGATCCACAGCTAAGTACTGGCCCAAGACTCTGGAGACCAGTCAAAGAGAGAGAGTAGCAATAATACAAGCAAATGAGTCAAGGTCGTGATAGAGATACCCATAGAAATAGCTGACCTGAGCTAGTGAGAGCTCACTGAATCCAGACTGAAAGCAGCAGAACCTGCATAGGACCAAACTAAGGCCTCTAAATGTGGGTGACAGTTTTGTGGCTTGGACAGTCTGTGGGGTCACTGACAGTCGGACCAAGATTTACCCCTGAAGCTTGAACTGGCTTTTTTGAGACACATTGGCTTTGGAGCTATACCTTGCTCAGCCTAAATATAGGGAGGAGGGCCTCAAAGTGATCTGTAAGATCCCCATGGGAGGCCTTACCCTCTCTGGGAAGTGGATGGAAGGGAGGTGGGGGAGTGGGAGTTGGGGAGGGACTGGGAACTGGGACAGGTATGTAAAATGAGAAAAGATCATTCAAAAATTAACTAAAAACTGGGCGGTGGTGGTGCACGCCTTTAATCCCAGCACTCGGGAGGCAGAGGCAGGCGGATCTCTCTGAGTTCGAGACCAGCCTGGTCTACAAGAGCTAGCTCCAGGACAGGCTCTAAAAGCTGCAGAGAAACCCTGTCTCGAAAAACCAAAAAAAAAAAAAAAAAAAAAAAAATTAACTAAAGACACTGTCTTTCAGCCCAATCCTTCTGGAAACATTTTCTTATTTGAGGCTACCTATTCCCCAGTGACCCTAGCTTGTGTCAAGTTGACATAAAACTATTCAGCACAAGGATGCCGTACAAACAAGTTAAAATCATCCAGACAAGACGACAAAGAGAATTCAGTAAGGTCACAGTATTAAAGGGTCACAGCTACAGGAACAAATAATCTGAGCAGACTCATTCTTCGTTGTGGTCCTTAATAAAGAAGGGCAATGTATAGGTATCGAGACCAACATCAGTAAAGCAGCTAATCTGGCAGTGTCTATTTTTCTCATGGCTATTTAGAACATACTCTGCAGAGTGAGGCAAACACAATATGGAAGACATTTCAATCTACTTTTTTTCTTTAAAAAGTATCATTTTACAGTATATTTCCATTTCTTAGTCTTTTCAGCACACTGTGTATTTATTTCAATATGTTGCAAATCAGATGTATTATTTTTTGCCTTAAACTACCCTTTCTCTCTTTAAAATATGCACTTATTTTGAAGTAAATTTAAGCTCAAAGAAAAATCAAGCAGGTGATGTATGGAGTTTTCCTATATCGTCTTCCCTCAGTATGTATATAATTTTATCATAATCTCTCCTGCCACATTAAAATGCTAGTTATAAAAGAACCTGGAATGATCCATCATAATTATCCACAGACAGGAGGGCTTGCTCGGTATTTCTGTACACTTGGACGAATGTGAAATTGCAAGTACTTGTCTGATTTTATCAGACAGAATAGTCCCACTGCCCTTAAACATTCTACATGTTTCCCTGTTGTAAAAGGAGCGGTGGGCCTGCTTTTTGTCCCGTCCTGCTTTCAGCCACCCGACTAGCTTATATTCTGAAATAACAACACACAAATTGTATTCATTTAAACACTGCCTGGCCCATTAGTTCTAACCTCCTCTTGGTTAACTCTTACATGTTTGTCCATCTCCATTAATATATATCGCCACTTGACTGTGGCTTACCGGCATGAGTCTAACCAGCGTCTGCCACACTGTCTTCTTCCTCCCAAAATTCTGTTCTGTCTACCACGCCCATCTAAGGGCTGCCCTATCAAAAGTCAAGGCAGTTTTCTTTATTCAACCAATGAAACACATAGAAAGAAGATCCTCCTACATCATTTCCCCATTTTTCCCTTCCCCACTGTTCTGTGAGATCCATTCATGATTTTTAGTATCTCCATAGATATACCTTTCTCAAGTGCCAAATAGTTAGAATCATATATGTACCTTTTTCATATTGCCTAAATTAACTAATAATGTGTATTTAAGTTTCTATAAATAAGGCTAATGAGATGGTTCATTGGGTGTAAGCATTTACCCCCCAAACCTCATTACCTGGGGTTGCATTGGAAAACTGACTTCACAAGTTCTTCTTGGATCTCTCTATACATACACTGTGTGGTAAACTCCATCAAATAAACGAGTAAACATAATATAATTTCTTTTTAAATTTTCAACATGTATGTTCATGACTTGATAGCTCATTTGGTTTTAATATTGCCTTCTCTAAATGTACGTACCACAATCTACCTACTCATCTGCTAAAAGACATCATGATCATATTAGAGTTTGGGCATTTGTTAATACACCTACTATAAAGATCCTTTTGGAATATTCTGTATGGACATGAGTTTCCAATATATTTAGTTGAATAATGCCAGAGCATGCTAAGGGTATGCTTACATTTGTGGGAGGTCTACAGATTGTATTCCGAACCCGTTTTTCAGTTCCAACTGTAATGAATGTAAGTTCCTGTAGTTTCACGTTGTTCAAAGCAGTTGGTATTGTTAATGTAGGTCTGGTTTAGCATACACTTATTTTAATTTATAGTTTCCTAGTGGTAGATAATGTCATACATATTTGCTTATAACTTTTTCCATGTATAGGCTTTGGTGTTGTATAAATTCTTTTATCTGTATTTTTTTGTTTGTGACTTCTCAATCTTTTGGTATATCCTGTTAAAGACCTTAAATAATTATAAATATAGTCATTCATACACCAGTGGGCAAGTTTAGTGTCTTCATAATTTTATATAGATCTATACTTTCCTATCATGCAATTTCCTTCTGTTTTTGACATGGAATTGCATTCTATTCTAGTTGACTTCCTTCATTCAGCCCCTCTGTGTTTAAAGAGCATTTGCTTTGATTTTGTTTCTGAAAGACACTTCCAATGCCTTGAAAAATTTAAGACAGCTTCTTTGTTTTAATCATTCCAGTCTTGAATTTGTTGCCACACTTTATGGCATGCTTTGTTTCTGTTAAAAAGTCTGCTGTCATCCATATTGAAGAGTGATATTGTTATTTTTATCACTGTTATTTTCTTTATAGAGATTTCTGAAACAGATTATTGTTTTTCCTATATTTGAAAATTCTCAGCATTATTTCCTCAAATATTACTTTCTAGGACCCTTTTTGCTTTGTGGGTTCTAGTTATGTTGTTCGAAAATGCCTGTAATGCATCTATAATTTGTATTTGTATGTGATTTGTGTTACTTTCTCTATACATTTCATTTTGTATGTGCATGCTTTCGTTGCTATATACTTTTATATTTACTGTTTTCTATACTTGGGTTTTTAATAACGTGTTGCTTTCATCTCAAATGTTACTGTTTTCATCTCTAGAGTTAAATCTTTCCCCATCTTCTTTTGTGTCTCTTTTTTCCCCATTCCTAGTCATCTTTCTTGTTTCTTGGCCATATATCAATTATAATTATATTAATGCTCCTGTCTGGTTTCTCATCTGCATATATCTTAATTTTGACAAGTTTTATGTTAATTTTGATATTTTCTCTTCCCTTAACACCTCCAGTAATTCACTGTTACATTTCCTCTATATGCTCAATAATTTTGTATTCTTATGAATATTACAAAGTATTTGATTGTGAATCCATTCAATTACTAAGAAATTTGATCTTTTCAGTTCTTGTTTGTTCAAGTTTGTTAGTTGGGGCCTAGAAGTGTGTTCATATTTAATTTATGCTCTCTACTACTGAGGCTAAGGTTCTCCAGATGGCATATGTGATAGCCTGTACATTGTAATTTTTTTCCTTCTTTCAGTGGAGATAATATTTTTTTTCTTTCCAGGATTCCTGCTTTCCCTGTAGTCATTATTGAGCTGGCCTGAGACTCTGTTCCATGTGGCTGCCCCACTAAGTCCTGATTCAGAAAGGCATACTTTTTCCAACTAATTATATTTATTCATTTATTTTACACCCTGACCGCAATTCCCTCACCATCACTCTTCTCCCATCCCCTCCGTACTTCCCCACACTCCTCCCAATCCACTCCTCCTCTGTTTCTGTTCAGAAAGGGGTAGATCTCCCAGGGGTATCTTAAAGTTGAGGTAGGACTAAGCTCGTCCTTTTTAACCAAGGCTGGGGACAGGCAACCTATACTTTTAAATTTGTTCTTTGCTGTCTCTTTTAGCTGCTGCCCAGAGCCTATGTATGCTTGTATACATGTATACAGAGCCCATGTATGTCTTACAGGTTCTTTTGTTATTTTTCTGTTGTTTTGTTTTGTTTTGGTTTTGGTTTTATATTTTCTTTTTACTTAATCCTTCTCTGAAGCTACTTCTCTTTTACCATGTGGCCGTATGAGGAGCCTAAATTGCCTAACTCAAAAAGACATGACTTTCTTTCTTCCTGTTCTCCACTATGCCTGTGATATGGAATTCCCCTCTGGATGCTATGAACATATTTTATTACCATTGGCTAGAAAAGAAGCTGTTTGGGCCAATGGCTTAGCAAAGTAAAGCCAGGCAAGAAATCTATATCTATATCTTTCTATCTATCTATCTATCTATCTATCTATCTATCTATCTACCTACCTATCTATCTATCTATCTATCTATCTATATATATATATATATAGAGAGAGAGAGAGAGAGAGTAGGCAGAGTCAAAGAGATGCCTTGTAGCACTGACAGAAACAGATATCACTAGAAATTTACCTGTAGGCCACAGACTCGTGGTGTTAACAGATTAATAGGAATGGGTTGATTTAAGATATAAGAGCTAGCTAGGAATATGCTTGAGTTATTGTTCAAACAATGTTTATAATTAATATAGTCTCTGTGAATATTTGGGTCTGGGTGTCCAGGAAACAAACAAGCAGTCTCTGTCTACATGCCTGTCCTGTTTTGATAGCATTTAAATCTGTGGTCAATAACAGATTTCTGTTATTGTTCTCCACTATGCCTGTCGTGTTTTTCTTTTGAACGCTAATAAAAATGTCCTCACCCTCTTCTCTTCTTAAATTCTTTTATTGATGAGCTTAAGAACCCCAAGAGAACACTTTAGAATTTCTGGTGACAGCATGAAACATTCAGTGGGATGTACCCAGAACACTTTGGTCATCTTCTCAATTGACAGTACAAGAACTAGTTTTAGATTTCTGCAGGTGTGTTTCTCACAAACACAAACCCGATGGAAAAATTCCCAGAGCAATTATTTATTTAGCTAGCTGAGGAATAAAAAAAAATCCCTCTTTCATGTGACATTTTAAGTAACTAAAAAAAGAAAGGGTTTGAAAAATCGTTTTAGCTTAAATTAGTCAGATATATTCCTCCTCTTCACTGTGCTTTGGTATACAAATATGTCCTGATTGTTTCCCAGGTCCTTTCACCCCAGTGAGGTAAAAACAACTTTCAGCTCCAGGACTGGCAATTTCACATTTGTAATTATACATTTGCATCGAATCAACTATCAAATACTAAAATGAACTTTGACAAATGACAAATTTGAAACTTTCCTCTCTTGAGTAGTGGCTAAACTAAAAAAAAAAAAAAAAAAAAAAAAAAAAAAAAAAAAAAAAAAAAAAAAAAAAAAAAAACCTGTATATTAGTCAGCCTTAAAATTGGTATGCATATCTATGAGTGAGTGTGTTGTTAATGTATCTTTTTAAAGGGTCACTAGTCCCATGGTTTTTAAAGTTTTCCACCCACCAAGCAACATTGTGGCACAGATGCTGTTTATCGTGTCTTTACCCCTTCTAAACTGATATTAATTTTTGTTAGTCGATGAGAACCATTCATTTTAAAAGCTAAAATCTTTTTTTTTTTCAACTTAAACATTACACAGTAGATATCAGCAATGCTATAAATGTATATTGGAAATATATCTGCCCATTGGTTTCTGTGTTGCTTCTTTGTGCAGAGGTCTATATCTATACATATTACTTTTTTTCTCCTTTGGAAATTTATAAATTATATCTATATTCATCAGTCTGACAAATATATTACCTTATACACCAAAGGAAATTTTATCAGGAGAATTTTACTGGCTTATAGCTATTGAACACAGCTTGTGATAATGTTTTCTTTTGTTATTGACCACAGATTTAAATGCTATCAAAACAACATTTAAGGAAATCAGAACATTGTTTGCAGAGTGCATTGTCCATTAAGATAAGGCACCATATGCATAACCAAAATTAATATGCTCTCAATTTTAATACTGTATTTATTTTTTTTCCATTTTTTTTCTCATGGTTTATTTTTTTTTATATTTAAAAATTTCCATCTCCTTCCCTCCTCCTCCCCCCTCCCTCCGCTCCTCCTCCCTCTTCCCTCCCCTCCTTCTCCCCCTTCCCTCCCCTTCCCTCCACCCATACCTCCCCTCCCTCCCTCTCAAGGTTAAATTGCAACTAATAAATAACTCATATTTCTCATATTTGCTCCTTTAAAGGAATAATTTAATTTCTTCATTGAGAAAAGATGTCATAAAATCATACTACATGGCAGAACTGAAGAGTGGAGATGACACTTATCTCTACTCCTTCACATTTAAAGTGCATGCATAATTTTGGAGTTTTCTGAAATATTATACTTGACTATGTTTCCAGTACTTTGACGTATATTTTATTATATACATGCAACATGAGGGAGCCAAGCAATCCCTGTTTCATCAGCAATAATTCAAAGGCCTGGGTTAAATGAGTATATTGGCCAGATGTGAGAGTGGACATTTGAACTGTCACTGTTTTATTCTCACTTACTAATTTTTAGGTCAAGATAAAAAGGGGTTGGTTTTGGTATATTTTGATGCTTATGTATCACTTTACTTCATTTTAATTTGTCACTTTCTCTATTACTGTGCACCTTACTCTTCTCTGGTTGGTTCTCTTCTTTTCTGAGCTAGGATTTCTAGGCAATACAATTTGCTTTTCAGTTATATTGCATGCTCTCAACTAAGTTATAGAGTATGAAAATATAAATGAGGGTTGTATTTCAGTAAATTGGTAAGGAGAGAAACAAAATGCATTCACAGGATCCCTGGCACTCCTATTTTTTTTTCTTCTTACCATTTTTGTCAATTTGTTTGTTTTGAAAATAGATTCAATGCTGTGAAATAATCTTTTTGTATGCGGTAAAGATGTATCTATGCTTAAGGTGCCTTCTGATTGGCTTAATAAAGAGCTAAATGCCCAATAGCTATACAGGAAAGACTAGACAGGACTTCTGGGTAGATAGAAGAACTCGGGTTTAGAATTTAGGCATAGAAGAAACATAAGCAAGACACTGAGAAAGTTGGACATACAGAATGGAAGAAAAATAAAAAGTCACATGGCAAAACATAGATTTAAAAAGGCAGGTTAATTTAATCTATAAATGCTCTTGGGAAAAAAACCTAAGCTAAAGTCCAAGCCTTCATAATAAAATGTCTCCATGTCATTATTTGGAAACTGGAAGTCACAAAGAAAGTCTGACAAAAAGACAGCAACTCTTCTCTTATATAATACATCCCAACCACAGTTTCTTTTCCTTCCATCTTTTTCAGCTCTCCAGTTCCCTCTTCCCTCTTCCCCATTCATCTCACATCAGAAATGAGCAGGTCTCCAAGATACAACAACCAAACATGAAAAAATAAATACAATCAGACAAGGCAAAAGTCCTCACACTGAAGATAAACAAGGTAATCCAATAGGAGAAAAAGAATCCCGAGAGCAGGCAAAAGAGTCAGAGATACACCCACTCCTACTGTTTAGAATCCTGTGAAAACACCAGGCTAATAGCCATAGATGCACAGAGAAGAGTGCAGACCAAATGAGCCCTAAGGAGACTCAGTTGGTCATGCTCTCCCAGTGTCTTCTATCCCCTCTGACTCTTCCAATATTTCTTCCCACTCTTCCAAGGGGTTTCCCAAATTCCAAGATGAAGGACCCAATTGAGACCTTAAATTAGATGCTGTCTGCATAATATCTGGTTGTGGGTCTTGGCACCTGCTGCCATCTGCTGCCAGAAAAAAGCATTTCTGATGATAATTAGACAAGGTACCATTATATAAGCATTACAGAATATCATTAGAAATCATTTCACTGATTTTTTTTTTGCTCAATCATGTTTTGTTCTACCCTAGATCTGTACTATCTAATCCCTGGTTATTAGTCATTCTGGCAATGTAAGGACATAGGCTTCCTTTTACATGGGCTTCATGTTAAATCAAATATTGGTTGGCCACTCCCACAAGTTCTTTGCCACCTTTGCCTCAGCAATCTTGCAGGCAGGACAAATTATAGGTGGAAAATGTTGTGGCTGGGTTGGTGTCCAGGCTTCTCTCTCTAGAGCCTACAGAGTACTTTCGTACACCAGAGAGACTAGAATGTATGAGGGAGGCTCCATGTCTGCACCACCGCAATCTCTCCTTTCTACCTCTCCTTTCTCCATTCAGTGAGCTTGTCCTTGGCAAGCTCCCCTGCCACACACATATCTCCACTTTTCAGATAATGGCCTTTTCTCCTAGTGTCAGCTTGGGTGGTTGCAGGAACCCCTCCATTGACAACTCAAAGAAATATAAATAACCCAGTTCTACCCTTGGGAGCTTTGCTTGGCTACATAAGATGGCCAGTTCCGATTACATATCCTTATTACTAGAATCCTCACTAGATTCTCCCTCACAGATTTGAGGAAGCTTCCATTAAGTGTCACTATACTGAACACCCAATATTCCCCAATTAAAATTGTCTTTCCCCACATTCTCTTCCTCCATGCCACCACCTTGGACTGATCCCTCTTGTTTCCAGCCCCACCAATCCACAGTCTACCTGAAAAATCTGTTCAATTTCTTCTTCCCAGGGATATATCCATACATTCCTCTCTAGACCTCTTTCCTTTACCTAACCTCTCTGGGGTACAAATTATAACTTGGTTATCATTTACTTAACTGCTAGTATCTTCTTAGAAGTGATTATGTACCATATTGGTTTTCCTGGGTCTGGATTATCCCACACAGGATAATTTTTTCTAGTTCCATCCATTTGTCTACAAATTCTATGATACATGCCTTTTTTGCCAGCTGAGTAATACTCCGTTGTGTATATATACCACATTTTGTTTATCCATTCTTCTATTGAGGTTCTAAGTTTTCTATCTGGGTTATTTCCAGTTTCTGGCAATTATGAATAAGGCTCCATTGAATATAGTTGAGCAAGTATTCTTGTGGTAGGATGAAGTATACTTTGTTTATATGCCCAAGTGGTATAGCTGGGTCTTGAGTTAGCTCTATTCTCAATTTTCTGAGGAACTGCTGTATTGATTTCCATAGTAGTTATACAAGATTGCAACCATACAAGCAATGGAGAAGTGTTCCCTTGTTCCGCATCCTTGCCGACATGAGTTATTATTGATTTTAGCCATTCTGACAGGTATAAGATGGAATCTAAAAGTAGTTTTGATTTGAATTTCCCTGATAGCTACAGATGTTAAACATTTCTTTGTTTCCCAACCATTTGATATTCCTCTATTTAGAATTCTCTGTTTAGATCTGCAGCCCATTTTAAAATAGGATTACTTGTTTTTTATCTCTAGTTTCTTATCTATTTTTGATATAAGACTTCTATTGAATAGAGAGTTAGTAAAATCTTTTCCCATTCTATAGATGGTTGCATTATCCAATTGATATTGCCATTTGCTTTACAGAAGATTTTCAGTTTCATAAGGTCCCATTTATTAATTGTTGATCTTAGTGACTGTGCTATTAATGTTTTGTTCAGGAAGATGTCTCCTGTGCAATTGTGTTCAAGATTATTCCCTGCTTTCTCTTTTTTTCAGGTTCATTGTGTCTGGTTTTATGTTGATCGACCTAGACGAGTTTTATGAAGGTTCATAGATACGGGTTTTTTGCATACTGCTACATGCACACATTTAGTTTGATCAGCACCGTTTGTTGAAGATACTTTATTTTTTCCAGTGTGCATCTTTAGCTTCTTTATCAAAGATCAGATTTCGATAGGTGCATGGATTTATCTGTGCCTTTGGTTAAATTCCATTGATAAACATGCCTACTTTTATGCAATACTATGAATTCTTTTTATTACTACAACTCTGCACTACAATGTGAACTTAGGGATGGTGATACCTCCAGCTGTCCTTTTATTGCTCAGGATTACTTGAGCTATCCTAGTCTTTTTGGTGTTCCATATGAATGTGGGAATTGTCCTCTTACTGGTGTAAAGAATCAAATTGGAATTTTGATAGGAATTGCGTTGAATCTGTAGACTACTTTTGGTAAAATGATAATTTTTCACTATGTTACTTCTACTTATCCATTAGCACGAGAGATTTTTCCATCTTTTGTTGTCATCTTCAATTTCTTTCTTCAAAGACTTGTAAATTTTATCATACAAGTCTTTCACTTGTGTGGTTAGAATCACTCCAAGGTTTTTTTTTTTTTATATTATTTGAGGCTATTGTGAAGGGTATTGTTTCCAGATTTCTTGCACAGTCAATTTGTCATTTGTATATAAGAGGATGTTGGTTTTAGTTTTGGTTATGCTTGAAGCTGGATGCTTTTCTGAAAACTTAAGTCCTTTATCAGCTGTAGGAGTTTTCTGGTGAAATTTTTAGGATCACTTATATATACTATCATATCATCTGCAAATAACAAATCTTTGACTTCTTCCTTTCCAGCTTGTAACCCCTTGATCTCCTTCAATTATCATATCGCTCTAGCTAAAACTTCAAGTACTATATTGAATAGATATGGAGAGAGTGGACAACTTTGTCATGTTCCTGAATTTGGTGGATTTTTTTTGAGTTTCTATCCATTTAATTTGATTTTGGCTATAGGCTTGATGTAAATTACCTTTAAGTGTCTCCCTTTTATCCCTAATCTTTCCGGGTCTTTTATCATAAAGGGGTTTTGGATTTTGGAAGATACCTTTTCCAAATATAATGAGATTATCAAATGATTTTACAATTTTTTTCAGTTTGCTTATATAGTGGAATGAATTTATTGATTTTTATATATTGAACTACTCCCATATATCTGGGATGGAGCCTATTTAGTTTGTTCATCATGCTGGATGTTCTTTTTGAAGGTTCTTGGATTTGACTTCAAAGAATTTAATTTAGTACTTTTACATTTATGTTTATGAGGGAAATTGATATGTAATTCTCTTTCTTTGTTAGGTCTTTATATGGTTTGAGTATCAGAATAATTAGCCTCAAAAAATGAATTTTTTTTCTATTTTGTTTCTATTTTGTGAAATAATTTGAGGAGTGAGTATTGCAATTGACTCCTCTTTGGACCTGTTGAACCTGTTTTGTTTTGTTTTGTTTTGTTTTGTTTTTGTTGGAAGACTTGTAATGACTGTTTCTATTTCATTGGGTGTCATCATAGGTCTGTTTAAATTGTTTATTTGATGTTGATCTAACTTTGAAAAGTGAAGATGGACACTATATTGAAATCCCACACTAGCTCTGAATTGAGTATAATATAGGGTTATTTATTTAGGGGTAGAGTCACAGATAACAGTCCTCTTCTTGAACCAGGAACAGCAACCAAATCTCGCAGCCAGAAGAGAGGGAGTGCATGCTTTATATTGGCATTTATACTATAAGAGTCCATGCCCAAGTGGGTGGGTAACTTAAAGGCAACTGGCTTTCCTGCAACAGATAAGTGATACCTGAGCAAAAAAAAAAAAAATATCCATTTCTTTTAGGTTTTCCAGTTTGGTGGAATACATGGTTTTAAAGTTTGTCCTTAAATTTCTCTGAATTCCCTTGATGTTTTTTATTATGCCCCCCTTTTTATTTTTGCTAACTTGGATATTCTTTCTGTGTCTTTTAGTTACCTTGGATAAGGATTTGTCTATCCTGTTGAGTTTTCTCAAAGAACCAACTCTTGATTCTTTGATCATTTTTACTGTTCTCTTTTGTATTGTTTCTATTTTACTGATTTCAGCCCTGAGTTTGATGGTTGACTGCCAACTACTACTTTTGGATGTGCTTACTTTTTTGTGTCCTAGAGATTTCAGGTGTGCTTTTCAGTTGCTAGAATGAGATTTCTCCAGTTTTAGATGTAGGCACTTACTGCTATGAAACTTCAATTTAGCACTGCTTTCAATGTGTCCCATAAGTGTGGGTATGTTGTATATTCATTTTCCCTGAATTCTAGAAAGTCTTTAATTGCTTTCTTTACTTCTGTATTGACCTATTTATCATTCAATAGACAGTTGTTCAGTTTCTATGAATTTGTATGCTTTCTGGTGTTTCTCTTGGGTTTTGTACCTAGATTTAATCTGTGGTAGTCTGACGGATGCAGGGAGTTACTTAACTTTTCTTATATCTGTGTAGACTTGCTTTGTGACTGAGTACATGATCAATCTTGCAGAAAGTTCCATGAGGTGCTGAGATGAATGTATATTCCTTTGTGTTTTGCCAACATATTCTGTAGACGTCTTTTAGGTACATTTAGCTTATAATATCTGTGAACTCCAGTATTTCTCTCTCTAGTTTTGTCTGGAAGATCTGTCTGTTGGTGAGAATAGGGTATGGAAGTAGTCCCCACCCTATATCAGTGTGAGGATCAATATATGATCTAAGCTGTGGTGTTTCTTTGACAAAAGTGGGTGTTATTGGATTTGGGGTATAAATATTAAGTATTGAAATATTATCGTGGTGGATTTTTCCTTTGATGAGTATATAGAGTTCTTCCCCACATCTTTTGATTAAACTTTTGGTTTGCAGTCTATTTTATAAAATATTAAAATAGCTACACCAGCTTGCTTCTTGGGTCCATTTCTTGAAATATATTTTTCCAACGTTTCACCCTGAAATAATGTCTATTTTTGATATTGAAGTGTTTTTCTTATATGCATCAGAAGGATGGATCCTGTTTTTGCATTTGTTCTGTTAGCCTGTGTATTTTTATTAAGACCATTGATATTGGGAGATACATATGACCAGTGATAGTTGATTTTTGTTATTTTGTTTTTGTTGCTGCTGCTGTTATTATTGTTAGTGGTGGCGGTCAAGGTGTGCCTATGAGGAGTGGTTTTCTTCTTTTGGCTTTGCTGGTATAAAATTATGTGTTTTCTGTATTTGCATGGGTATAGCTAAATTCATTATATTGTAGATCTTTTTTCTTCTAACACCCACTGTAGGACTAGATTTGAAACAGATACTTTTTAAATATAACTTTATCACAAAATATCTTATTTCCTTCATCTACAGTGTAGTAGTCTGGGTTGGCAGCTGTGGTCTCTTAGAGTCTCAATTCATCTGTTCAGGGTCATCTAGCTTTTAGAGTCTTCACTGCAAAGCCAGGTGTAATTCTCATAGTTTGGCTTTATATGTTACTTGGTCTTTTTTTATTTTGCAGCTTTGCATATTTTCTTTTTGTTGTATGTTTAGTGTTTAAACTGTTATGTAGGGAAAGGAATTCCCATTCTGTTCCAATAATCTATTTGGTATTCTACGTGATTCTTATAGTTTTATAGGAATCTCCTCCTTTTGGTTAAGAAAATTTTCTCCGATGATTTTGTTGAAAATATATTCTATGTTTTTGATTTAGGTTTTTCTTCTTCCTGTATTTTTATTATTCTTAGGTTTGGTCTTTTCATAATGTTCCAGATTTCCTGTATGTTTTGTGTAAGTAATTTACTTTAGATTTAACATTTTTTGAACTACATATCTATTTCTTCTATCTTGTCTTCAACACTTGAGATTTTCTAATCCATCTTTTATATTCTATTGGTTAGCATAGCTTGCCTCCCTAGTGCCTTTTGGAATTCCTAAACTTTTCATTTCCAGAATTCCCTCATTTGTGTGTGTTTTCTTTACTGCTTCTATTTCCATTTTCAGTTCCTGAACATTTTTGTTGTTTTCTTCAATGGTTTGCTTATTTTCTTGGTTTTCTTTAAAGCATTTGTTCATTTCCCCCAATTACCTGTTTGGTTTTCCTGGGATTTCCTCAAGGGATTTATTTATTTCGTTTTTAAGGACCTTTAACATCTTCATGTAGTTGGGGTTAAAGTATTTTTTTATACTTTAGCTATATTGTAATGTACAGGGACTGCTGTAGCGGGATAGCTAGGCTCTAGTGGAAACATATTGTCCTGGCCATTATTGATTGTGTTCTTATGTTGGCATATAGGCATCTGTGTCTGTGGTGATTATTGATTTAGGTAGTGATTTCTGGATTTGTCTCTATTGGGTGGATGTGCTGTTCCTCATTTTCTGCTTCCTTTCTGTATTTTCAGTCTGTTGCCTGTTTGACTAGACAGTTCAACCGGTGGGTTCACAGGGGTTGTCTGGGGATGTTTGAGGTTGTGATGCACCCATGAGTGCAGGAGGGGATATCAGGAGAGGTTGGTTTGTCAGAGACGTGGGCAAGGGGAAAGGGAAACTGTAGCTGGTGTTCTATGGAAGCACTAGCAAATGGGATCTACGAAGAGAGCAGAGAGGGTCTCTCTCTTTCGTTTTTTATTGTAAAGTATTTATCACTGCATCATTCTAAAAAAATTAAAGAAATTGCCTGTTCAACCACAGGCCTTCCAGAACCCAGTGTTGCATATTTCTTAAGTCCAATTTATTCCCCAGTAATTTTCAAGTACTGCTTTTGAGAAATAGTTGTACGTTTTCAGAATCAAGAGCTAAAAGTCTTGCTTTCAGTTTTTGCTGTTATTTGTTATTTACTTATGTTGCTGTTATTTATATTACATTATGTTGTTGTTGTTATTTAAGTGATCTCCTATTAATTGCAAAATTGCACTGAGTTTGAGTAAAGTAATTTTCTTTTTATTATATTCTTTAGTGTACTCTAATTATAACCCAATTATTACCTTCACCTTGAGCTTTGGTCAAAGCTAAGCTGCAAACTTGATTAATAAACATATTTCTACTATTTCAATTGCGCGACTCCATTGCAAACACTTGTTTTACCCTATTCTAGGAAAGGATTACATATGTTTGTTATAATGACAAAAAATGAATTATTTATTTATGCTTTTGAAATGAATGCATTTGTGCACTCCTGGTCTTTTATTTTTTAATCTAGTTTACATATTAAGGATAATTATTCCTTACACATAAAGAAATAACTACAAAATATATTTTATCAAGTTTATCTGCACATTTTCTAGTTATCTTGGGTTTCACTCATTCATGACACATTGTGGAAGATCTCTTATTTGCATCCTGTGGCGCTAGAATATAATGATGAAACAAGATAGACATAGTCTTGGCAGCATGTTGTGGTTTGCTGACCTCGATGGTATTAGCCAATATAATCATCAATGTGTTATAATAAATTGTGTTAAGTGCTCTCAAGAAAACAGCAGGATATTCGATGAATATGTAGTCCAGAGATTTTGTCTGCATAGAGAATTTGGCTAAGGAAATATTTCCTGAAAATAATATTAAAACTGGTTTTGAAATAAATTGATGCATAAGAAACAATTAGGTAGAAGAAAGGGGAAAGCAAAATTCAGAATGAGACACGGAACAGAGGCTCCTGAAGTGAGAAGAATCCTTGATGGCTAGGTACTGAGAAAAGGTACCAAGCCACATGGCTAAACAGAGATAAGAATTATGGGTTAATTTAAGTTGTAAGAGCTAGCTAGAAATATGCTTGAGTCAAACAGTTTTGTGATTAGTATGGTTTTGTATGATTATTCAGGTCTGGGTAGCCAGGAAATGAAAAATCAGGTTTTATTTACACATCTGCTAAAGCTAGTTTCTGTGTTGATGTCAGATGGCCCATGTTACCACCAGCAGCCATGCATACCATGTGTGTTGAAATCTAAGAACCATGCTGAACTAGCCCCATCCTTCTCTAGCCCCAGGAGATTTGGTCCTGTCCTACATAGAACTGACCCAGGTCCTGGCCCTGGACAGCTGACCCTGATGGCCCTGGCCCTGGGAAAGCTTGTTCCACCCCTCACTATGGGCAGAGGAGTAATGATTTTAAGGACAGGGTTACAGGAGAGCTGGCTGTCCCCCTTGCCTGAGGGCAGTGGTCCCAGCAGAGGCCTGATTGACCAACTCTACTACCACTTAAGTCAATATCCAGTGGTTTGAGCTGGCCCAACCCAACATCTTCTCCTCAATGGCCTGCTAGAGAACATGAAGAGACTGGTACTATGGAACCATAGCTAAGGTACTCCATAACTGGGCAGCAGGATATCTGGGAGGAGTTTCAGTGAGAGTCCAGTATTGATGTTGTCCCAGAAACCATAAGCCTTGAACCAGAAAAACAATTCATTACAATGAACATTTGCAGTAAAGCCATTTAGACTAAAAGGTAGACTTGTGACTCACTACAGCTCCAAAGGACACTGAGAAGAACAAAAATGTGATAGAGAGGTGGGAAAGATGAAGGAGCAAAGTCTTCTTTTAATAAAAAAGATAATATTTTAAAATTTTCTTTTGGTGGGAGGATGCTGCAAGGCTGAAGGGTGGATATGGAGACTGGGAAATGAGTGAGATTAGGGTACAGGATGTGAAATTTCCAAAAATTCAATAAAAGGTATGTTTTAAAAAGATATGAAAGTGGATTGTTTTATCAAATCAGATGTCATGATACTATTGCATTCTAAGAAAAAGTTTAATCTTTGAATTAGGTGGCACTGACACCAGGAAAGCCTCAAGGTTATCAGTCTAACTCACAATGGTTCAGCACTTTGCCAGTTTTGTTGAGTGCAGCATCCAAGCACAATCATAGAGACTTCCAGGCACGAGAGTAAAATGAGCACAAAGGAGACGCAAAGTAAGATGTTTCTCCTCAACTAAATATTCTGTAATAGATTCAGAAATTCCACAAACATTTAACAGAACAAAAGAAAATCTTGCAAGATGTGGGGAAATGTGTATGTTAGAACATTAAACCACATTGCCCTTAAAGGACTTTTCAATGTCACAGGCTTTCACTACTAATATTGAAATAGTTTAACAATCTGCATAAATTCAGAGGTCCTTCTGTGGAGTGCTCTCCTTTGTGGATAATAGAGGAGGGTACACATAAGTATGGGAGATGCAGGTCCAGCAGCTGTTTCATTACATTTTTGCTTTTGTTTTTGTTTGTTGTTTGTTTGTTTGGAGACAAGGTTTCTTTGTATAAAAGCTCTGCCTGTCCTGGAACTTGTTTTGTAGACCAGGCTGGCTCCAAACTGACGTTCACCTGCTTCTGCCTTCCTAGTGCTGGGATTAAATGTCTACATCACCACACCCAGCTCCAGGAGATGTTTAAACTCTTACCTAATTATTGGGCCTGGGGTGTTTTCCTTTCCTGTATAGATAGTTCAATTCATATAACTAAAAAAAAAAAAAATCAAACACAGAAGAAAGTAAAATCCTATGGAATGTTCCTCTGTCCGTAAAGCTTTTATCTAGACCGAGTTCACAGAAAGTGACTGAATACGTTAATGAATGCTGAGGCTGGGAGGATTTTTTAAACTAGTTCCAGGCTAGAGAAAGTGAATTGATAAGTAAAAGCTTTTCATAGAAGTGAGCAGCATTCTTTGTGAAAAAATACAACTCTTTTTGGCTGAAAGACTCATAATATATTCAGCTGCAGGTATGAAACACATTGCTTATTTCTGAAATGATAAAATAAATCATTTTTATTGGCTATTGAACAATCACAAACAAGTAAAGAAAATAAATTAACTTTTAGAATTTTGGTGAAACCCCAAGAGTTCTGATCATTCAGTATTACAATATAAGAACAGTCAGTTGGTTGTAAACTGTATACCCACTTACATGCACATTCTTATACTCATTATCCATTTTGCTCTCAGTTGCTTAGCATCACTGTGTGGGTGTGAGCAATTATTTGTAAATTAGATTACAACAAAATCAATTTTATTTGCTCTAACAGTTTTCAATACTCTACCTACTTGAAACATCTTGTACTGACTTATAGCCTTGATTCCCTTGTGGTATAGGAGGTCCTTCCGTCTAAGTGTTGCTTTCATTGGTTTAATAAAGAAACTACCTTAGCCTTTTGATAGGGCAGAACTTAGATAGGTGGAGTAGACTGAACTGAATGCTGGGAAAAAGGGCAGTGTGGCAGATGCCATGAATCTCCTGCCAGAGACAGACATAGGTTAGAATCTTGCTGGTAAGCCACAATCACGTAGTGATACACAGATTAAATAGAAATGGGTTAATCAAGATGTGAGCATTAGCCAATAAGAGGCTAGAGCCAATTAGTTTGTAACTTATGGAGACCTCTGTGTGATTTTCTTTGCTACTTGCCGGCTGTGGGAACTGGGCAGGACAGAAGCCCCCAAAAGCAGGCCCTCATGCTACATCCTTGTTTTGCATGAAGATTTCCTGCCTCACCTGTACCAGACAGTATTTGGAAGAGACTTATTGAGGTCAAATACAGTCTCAGGTTTAAAAGAAATAAACAAATTTTAGTACATGATGATTTCTTAAAGCTAGGAATAGAAACTTAAAAACAACCAATTCACAATAAATAAAAACCTATAACTGCTTCACTTATAATATACATATGCATATATCGTATATATGTACCCACATATATGCCTCTTCTGAATGCAAGGACAAGCACTAATAATATATAAATATGAGCATGAAAGTTTTATGCCATTATTCTTCTAAAATATCTAATGAAAAGTATCATGTGCCCAGGAAAGAGAAAAACTAATGTCCAAGGCTGCATGCAAGGAGTTAAGGTCACAGCCTTAGTTCTGTCACTGGTTGCTACTGTAAAGGTAAAATGGTGCAGTTCCCCAAGGGGTGGCAGCAGGCCACTGCAGGTAGTTTAGGGCAGCAACAGGTGGGAGACCATGGTGGGCCATGAGGGCAGCTGGTCCCACAATCTGAGGTCTCTGTGGGTCCCAGGCAGGAGGGAAGTGGTGGGTGAGAGACCAGTGTAAAGAGGAGCCACAGTGGGTAAGAGACAGAGATGGATAGGTATGCCAGGCAGAGAAAATGGGTATTTCTTTAGTGGGTTATGGAGGGGAAAGAGAAAGGGAGAAGGGGAGAAGGAGGAAGAGAAGAATGAAGAGAGAGAGAGAGACAGAGAGGGGGGGGATGGAGGGAGAGAGGGAGGGAGGAGTGGGGAGAAGAGAGGAGAAGCTACCTCTTTCTTTGGAAGAGAGACAGAAATGAAAGAGCTTAGGCTGGAAGTAGAAGGAAGAAGGGAGAAGGAAGATCCACTTGCCCTGGCAGGTGTGGGAGGGTGTGGAAGGGGCTTGTCTCTTAAAGACACAGGGCAAACCATCACATTCCCATCTCTTCTTTTAATAATAAAAAGAGAGAAGGTTGGGCACAACAGGTTAAAGGCAGATTCTCAAGACTGCTTCCAGATTATTTGTTGGCATCATCTTGGGGGGAACCTGAAAAAGCTGGGTGCCGGTCACATCCTGGGGTAGCTGGTCTCTGTTTTTGTCCGGTATTTGTGTTATGGAAATGTTTGGTGTCCCTTATACCTGTTTAAGTTATTGGCAGAACAGAGGAAAAAGTTAAGTGTAGGAAAACAAAGTTAGGACCAGGGAATTGAGAGGGTTGTATCTGACTTGTTTAAGGTGGATCCTTTAATTCAGCTCCCTGGAACTCACAAGAATATTTTGTGTATGTGAAAACATAAGCAGAAAGACTGTGACAGATATTTCTGCACAATGAAAAGTATCTTTAAGACTATGAAAGGCAGTGTGGGAGAGAGTATCTTATTGAAATTTGTTTGGGAGGCTGTCCTTTTAAACAAAAAAACCTCTCAGCTGTCAAACTGCATCAGAGATCTTTGAGAAGGATAAAATTTTACTTGAGTTATTGATTAAAAATGACAGAGAACTTATTCGATCAGTACCTTGCTATTCATCGGGGTCCTCCATGCTTGCTGAGGGTCATATTTGCCTTTTGCTGTTCAGCTCAGGGCCTACCAGACTCCAGAAGATCCTGCTAAGAAATCTGTAGGAAGATAAACCTTCCTTGACCTGAGCAACTAGGCTGTCGATTCCAGTGATTCTGTTCACTGTCTGGAGATCTTCAGTTTAGATGAAAGGCAGTTTGTCCCAGTGGTCAGTGCTTGGCAGTTGAAGTGAATCATGGATGGATGTTGTCTTGTGCCCGTCTGTCTTCTGTCTTCTTTGGAGGACGTAGAGTGCTGCTGCTAGGAGCCAACCTGTCTCTTTTGTTATGAGAAAGATTTTTGGTTGTGAGCCTAGCCTTTAATGGCTGAGCCATCTCTCCAGCCTATGAAAAGTTTTTTTTTTTAATAATTAAGCACTTAAATGCCATATTCCCCAGCTCTCTGAGCAGTTGAGGGCTGTTTACTGGGTATAGATGAATTATAACTACAGTATAGAATGTGCCTGGAGAGCTTCCGAATTTGACTGCACTGGCTCTCAACTTAACAGGTATGATTTATGCTTGTAAAAGACAGAAAGAAATAAAACTGCTTGCAATAGAAGGTTAACAGCAAAACTGAAAGCAGTAGAAAACAGCTTAATATATTTTAAAGCGGGGTTGGATTAAATATATAGTATTTTTGTAAGAGACTCAAAAGTGCATACCAATTTAAAACATGAGACTTATTAGTTTTTTAGTCTTGAATGAGATATAATGGGCAGACAATTATAACTTTTAACAGTAAACATAAGTGCATTTAAGTCACATGTATGCACATACACACACATGCACACACACACACACACACATTAAACAGAAATTGGATGAAGTGAATGCTCTTGGTGGGCCCTATCAAAGCATGCCACTGCAAAAAAAAAAAAAAAAAAAAAAAAAAAAAAAAAAAAAAAAAAAAAAAAAACAAAAAAAAAAAACACACACATGTGACAAAGTTAGCACCAGGCGACCAGGCAGGGCAGGGAATACCTCAGTACCTCAGTAAAGATGAAAGGACTTGGTTACCTGATCTGGCTCTCAGTTAAGATGGTGGTAAGGTCACCTGACCTCAGTCAAAATGGCTGTGGTCATATTTGTATGGAGAAGCCACATTTTTTGACCTGTGAAAGTAATAAATATAATAACAAGAGAGAGATAGAGGCTGGATAGAACATACATTTGAAACAGAATTACATCCTGGGGTGGGGCAGAGTAGCCATGGCAGCAGCCACCTCTTCTGGAGAGAGAGAGAGAGAGAGAGAGAGAGAGAGAGAGAGAGAGAGAGAGAGAGAGAGAGAGAGAGAGAGAGAGAGAGAGAGAGAGAGAGAAAGCTAGAGCAAGCACGGACTGGAAGATGAAGGAAGATCTGTTTGCTTTGGCAGAAGTGGGGGAGTGGGCAGGGCTTGTCTCTTAAAGGGACAGGACACACCATTACAGCTACTTCACACACTCCTGAAATATACAGAGTACCAAGGGGTGGTCTCTTTATACCTAGTTATTGGCACAGTTCTAACCATGATAGTCTTTACTTTAGAATGAATGTTAGTAGAGAGATCTATTTAACTGGGTTTCTTCCTTCTAATGTTTATATAAAGTCAAATACACATGCTCTCTAAAAAAGAACCTTTTTTTTCTCTTCTACACCAGAAAACAGCTTCTCTGTAATTGGGGAGAATGATTATTGCCTTGACAGAGAAACAGCATATTCCTATCTTTGACCTTGATTTCAGTTTAAAAAAATGGGTTTGAAGTTCTTTGAATTTTCTCTCTTAATCTTCCCTATCTTTCATCTAATATCTGTTAATGGATTTGTTAAGTCAATAGGAGAAGCTGGGGTATTCATGTCAGACCTACCACTTGCCATTCCCAAGTGATCCATCAATGTGTCAAAATCATGTAGGAGACATAAAAACATGGCCTGTGCAGCTCCAAACATCAAATGCCCACCCAGAGAGATGCACAGAAAGGTTGGGCTTAGAATTGTTTTATTTCCATTCTGGTAGTGTGCTCTTATCCATGCCTCATTGATTTTGTAACAGTAGATTTAAAACGGCGGCCAGCCAGGTCCATACTCTTACGTAGAGGAGAGACTGGGTTATTTATATGGCAAAGTACCAGGTGAAATGAAAAAGTTCCAAATGACTAACAAGTACATAATCCCAGCCAAATCACATCAGGGGATCTGTATGGGCTCCAGCACACAGGCACCACAAGGGACAGCAGCATGGATCATTTGGCATCAAAACCAAGCCTACACAGTGATTCCAAATTTTTAGCATCTGGGTTTTACTGAGATCTTATCTACTGTGGGAAGTCATTGCTGTTTCCTGACCAGAGACAGACAAAAGGGACTCTCCCATACTCTTTTGTGCTGAATATATATATATATATATATATATATATATATATATATATATATATATTAACTGGGATGTTTATGTATGCTATAATATGCTTGACATAGCACATAATTCAGTAGATTATATCTTCCTTCTTGTTCTCCTTGATTCCCTCATTCAACTAAAATTTATTGAGTGTCTGCTAGTTTTTAGATTCCTGGCAAAGAACACTGACCATGAATAGGCAAAGTTGATGCTATATGTGAGAAAAGAGCATATTCCAAAAGCAGCCGAGTAAAATAAACTACAGACACCTTATAGATGAGAAGTCAATAGGAATGTTTATATATGAGGTTCTGGATTAAAAATGCTGTGACAAAGGACAACTAAGACAATATGAAGAAGACTACTATGGACTATTGAAAGAATAAGGAAGCTGGTTACACAGCTTTTCTCCATGGCAGTGGTATGTAAGTAAGCAAAGCTTACAGGGGTGGGGCAGGGGTGGGTGGGGCTACAGAACAATATTTTGAACAGAAATTCCAAGCAAAGATCTAAAAGTTGAACAGCGCTCTCCTGTCCATGTCTGTGTTATACAACAGAAAAGCAAAGCAAAGAGAAGGAAAGAGAAAGTGGGGGTATTTTGCTTTTAAGACAGATCATTAGATGTGTAACTATTTATAATCCACCAATCACTACACAGGTTCATTAGATCACAGTTGGCTGCTTAGTAGATATTTGCTTACTTAATTTATATGTGGCTATTCACCATCAAATTCTTATGATATGCTAGATAAAGGTCTACAACCACATCATTTATTGGAATACCTTATCAGGAATAGTGACTTGCCTTTGTATTCTGAGCAATAAGGTAGGAGGATCAACATGCATTCCAAGCCTGGGATACAAAGTGAGATCTTTTCTTAAATAAATAAAAGAAGAATACGGGTGGTTAGGAAAACTCTACTCCCAACTATAGATTAGTGAGCCACAGTTTATCATCAGTAAGATGGTAAGATATATTAAAAAACACAATGAATGTGAATATTTATGAAACTGTTTTCTCCCATGAATGTCATTTCATTCTATTTATGATAGTCACTAATTATTAACTCGGCATTATAGAAGATATGATTTCAACTCTATTCTTGACCAACTCTCACTCCATGCAACTTTCATCTACACAGGTTAGAACATCCTTTACCTAATGACCAGGGTGACTTAGAGTTACTAAAATAGGATGGGAAGGTACTCTTCTGATCGGAAATGAACCCTTGCTTTCTCTAACCCCCGTTCTCCTTTAGCTTTTATAACTAAAAAGAAGAAGAAAACTCTCAGCTGTATATCAGGTTCTTGGGATCTTCACCATAGTTTGGCTTTCTTTTCTTTATTATTTCCATGTAAACTCTAGATATCCTAGGCTTTTGTTTAGAGGGGGGCATTCTTTTTACTCTCTCCTTGAGCTGACTTGACCTCACCAGTGGGACCAGCTATATTTTTTCCTTGCCATATCAAAGGCTGTTTTTGCTTTTACTACTCAAAGATGCTAGCAACAAACAAGTTGAAATTCATTCAAAAATTAATTAACAAAAATAATAGTTTCTAATAGTTTAATCCATTGCACCCCCCTCTTTGTTCACTTATCCCTTGGGAAGAAGCTTATGTGACCTTTTTCTGTGTTCAGAAATGTTTCTAAAAATGAAGGTTTCAAGCAAAAGTATCTCAACAGAGCTTTGATACTTGGGTTAATAACCAATAGATAGATGCATGTTTGTAATACTGAGAATGAGTGGACTGAGCAAATAGGTCTTAGCATGAGCTGAGACCTTCAGAATTAAAAACCATCTACTCATAGGACACTTTACTTGGCTTAAAACTCACCTGCTATAGCTGAGCTAGGTTCCAAAGGTCTGTAGCTCTTGTAGCAGAATTTATATTTTCATCGCCACAGTGCTGTTGCATTAACACATGCATTCAATAAATGTATAGTCTTGTCTCTGTTACTAGTAAGAAGAAGCAAGGGAATGGTTTTTGTTTTTTGATTTCTCTCTCTGTGTCTGTCTCCTGCACTTCTATACTTTTGTTGGATTACAGATTATCTAAATTCTTAGTTACCAACCTCCATGGTTGAACCTTAATTACACAACAAGAAAATGTACTTGTTCTTTAAAATACAATTCACAAGGTCAAGCACACAGAATAGATCAGTAGAACTTAAGCTAAATAAGTTACCACACATAATTAGGATGAGATAGAATTCTTATTTAATTGCTGTTAGTATTTATTGGATAATATTCATTGGTGAATGTAAAGATCAGTTCATAAGTTCATATATCAGGGTCCGTTTATATGTTTATAGAAGCATATTGGTAATGGTGCAATTTGAGTATCTCTAGAAGTAAGGTTCTCATAGAAATTATATTTTCCTCTTTACATTTTCTTCATTGTTTATCTTTGCAATGTTCCTGGAGAGTTCTTTGAATTCATATTAAGAAACTGAATAAATGTTGGCAAAATACAGTTGACTACAGTAGGTTATCAGAATAAATGTAAAATATAATCCCCTGATTATGTAAATGAATATGCTATCTCTAGGTATTTCACAGCTTCCTCCATTTATCTATACTCCAAATAAAAATCCCATTTCATTCAAATATTGGAGCATTCTAATCTTGAGAGGGCGGAGGGTGAGGAATGCAAATATTCACTCTGCCTTTTTGATGATAGCCTTCTCATTTCAATTTCTAAAACAACATAGTCATTTTCTAAAGGAGTGTGATACATCAATGGAGAAAAATCTGATTCTCAGTATACCAGTTTCTCAGTTCTTTTTATTTATTGGTTCTAACAGGCAATTAACCTTTACGGAGATTTCCCTTCAGTTCCCCGTGTGACAGTATCAACTGTTTTTTATTTCTTCCCTGTACCATGTGAACTAGAAGCTGCATGACTATGTCACTTGAATCTAGGTGTCAGAGCCCTTTTCAGTTTCAAAGTGGAAGAGTTTCGCAGTTTAGTTCCCTACTACTTGAAATTCTGCACTCCCAATTTAGAGTGTCAAGAAGCTATGGTTAATTATTCTCATAAAAATGATAATCACACCAATTATGATTCTTAAAAGAACGAGAGAAGACAAAAGTTCTACAGATAGATCTCACAATGATGGGGATGACTTTAAGTGTTATGAAACCAAGCGCACATAGCTGTCTTTTAGAGAGAAAAACAATTTAAAAATGCAAAAAAGGGTCACATCATATTGGATCTTCGAGGGTGAGGGCTCATCAGTCCTACAATCTTAGCTATTCCCAAGTTGCTACCAAGTAGTTCTTTATAATGGATATACCCCACACTTAGCCCCTCTAGAATATATCCAAGGAAAACATTAGTAACAACCCTAAGAAAATAAAAGAAATATGTTATGAAGAGTATCTCTTCAGAAAATTTACAGAAAGGCGAGTAAAAGTTATACAGAGAAAGAGTTATAGTTAAATATCACCACACTTTCAGGTACACACTTAAGTGTGTTCTTACTTTCCTAAACAGAAGAAATCTTGCCTTATAATGCACTAGTGATGATACCACAAGTAAAATCATTTAGACTGTATTTCTAATCCACCCACCAAATATTTGATAAGTCAGTGTTATTTTAAAATTTTATTTTATACTTTAAATCATAGCAACTGTGTGATCAAAGCATCATTAATTTTACTACTGGATAGCATGCCCGCAAAAATATTCTGTGTTGGAAAAAAATTACAGAGATAACAAATACAATAAACTAGTAGAAACTATGGAATATATTATCAAAATTGAAAGACTTTGGACTGGGTAGATGATTGAGTTGGTAGAATGCTTGCCTTACAAGTTTGAATGCTTAGTTGGATTCTCAGAACTAATGTGAAAAGGCTTGGCCTAGCACAGTGGCTTAATGTCCCAGCTTTGGGAAGGTGGAAATAGAGCGACGCCTGGGTTTACTAACCAGTCCTTGAAACTGGAGTTCTAGGTCAGTAAAAAAAAAAAAATCCTTGTCTCAAAGTGGTGGACTGCACATGAGCAGTGTCACAGAGGCTGCCCTCTGATCTACACACATACATACACACACACATACACACACACATCCACACACGCTCAGATTGTGTAGACTTGCTCACACATACATGAACATACACACATGAAAATCCTATTATTCTGTTCCCTTGTTTCCATGGGAAGAAAGAGGGTTTAAGGATGTTGCTATACTAGGATTCATATGTAAAGGGCTCCAGTCACATAAACGTTTAGACAGTTATAGCTCTTTCTTTTAGTCATTTCAAGTCACTATATGAAAATATCATAGACGGCGTGAATTAAAATGGTTCTTCTGAGATTGAAGGTCTGAGGAGTGGGAACCAAGGTGGTTGGGTTCCTAGTGAGAGTTGTTTCCGGGTTGAAGGGTCTTGAACGTGTTTCCGGGTTGAAGGGTTGGTTTGAAGGGTGTTGCTCCATGCTTCCTCTGTGTCATGAACATAGGCAGCAAAGCACACTTTTATTTCACATGAGGGGAATCTACCCTCATGACCTTGTCAGCTCCCAACCTACCTCCAGATGCCATCACGTTGAGGGTTAACATGTGTATTCGATAGGAGCACAGCTGCATGGCAGACAGCCCCCTTCACTTCACTTTAAATTTCTCCTTTTAGAATTTGGAAAGAAAGAAATGGATGAACAAAATAGTAAGAACTTGCCGCTTCAAATAAGTACACATTAGAGCTTGTAATATATACAGATGAGTTACAGGTGCCGCTATCTCTCTGTTCAAGATAGCTGTAGGAAGCTAAGAGTACAGTTACGTGTGGGGGTGGGGGATGAAGCTAGCCCTCTACTGCACGAGTGATGGTGATTTCATCCCATTTTCTCAGAAGCCTGTAGGCAAGTGTAAATAATGCCAAAGGACCAGGCTGTCATGTAGGCCTTTCTGAAGGTGTCACCCAAAGGGGTTCTCTGAGGACTTACAGACATGTGCAGATTACTCCCGCTCTCTCTGCCTGCTTCTTTCCTCCCCCACATACCACCCTCCTTCCACTCTTCCGTCAAATGTTCTGTAGCTGTCAAGTTTCTTTTATAGAAATAAGTGAAATTATAATGAGACAAGAGATAGACGTGCCGGCAATGAATAGAAAGATTTTAAGGAATTGCTGCAGTGTTTGAAAGCCTTAAAGAGGAGGCAGGAGGGCGGATAAAGGCTGTCACCCAGCACAGGAAGCTGTCTTCTGGCACATTTGACTTTTAAAACTGCTTCTGATCCTATCGTGGGGAGTTGGTGCTGTTAAAGTGCATCCATACAGAACTGTACCGCTGGGGCTGGGGAAAGGCAAGACCCAAGAATTCTCTTCTGAAAGAATCCACATCTGAGAGCCAGAGCCTCTCATTTGAAAAGCCTACTTTGTGATACCTTCCTGAAGTTTGTGGTTGAGGACTGAGCCCTTTCTGTGTCATATGTTTCATAGCATGCCTTTTGGTTTCTTTTATCAGGAAAGGATAGCATGTTCATGATTGATAATAAAATTATTGCTCTATTTATCCATCAGAAAACTAGATGAAAAAATTATCAAAATTATCTTAAAAAAGAGAAGATGGTGAAAGTTTAAGAAGGCAGATGTTATGATTATTTCAAATATGCCAATCAGATAATTAGAAAGTCAGAAATTTCCTCATGATAATAGTAAACAAGAATTTCTTTTCCCTTTTTTAAAGTGTGTGTGTGTGTGTGTGTGTGTGTGTACCATCACAGAGTCCATGCAGTCCAAAGGAAAGCATTAGTCTTTTCTCTCCTTTTTTTAAAATGCATTCTTCTTTTTTATTATTTTTTAAAAAACAAACTATTGTTTTTCATTATACATACCAATCCAAGTTCCCACTCGCTCCCTTCCTCCCATTTCCTCCACATACCCTCCCACCACACCCATATCTAATTCTCAGAGAAGATAAAGCACATTGATTTTGGCAAGGTACAAAGCCTTCTCTACTATATCTAGGCTGAGCAAGGTATCATTCAAAGAGAATAGGTTTCCAAAAGCCATTACAAGCACTAAGGATAAATCCTGGTGCCACTGCTAGTGGCCGCCTAGCCTGCCCCAACCATGCAACTGTCAACCACATTCAGAGGGGCTAGTTTGGTCCTATGCTTGTTTCTTCCCACTCTGGCTGTAGTTGGTTTACTCCCATTAGCTCAGGTAGACTATTTCAGTTGGTTTACTTATCATGGTCTTGACCCCTTTGCTCATATTCTCATTCCTTCCACTCTTCAACTGAACTTTGGGAACTCAGTTCAGTGCTCTGATGTGGGTCTCTGCCTCTGTTTCCATCAGTTGCTGGATGAAAGTTCTATGGTGATATTTCATCAGTCAAGATTGGACCTCCTCTCCTCTATTGCTTAGAGTCTTAGCTAAGGTCAGGGGAGGGGTGAGGAGAACTTGAGTGAATGAAATAGTCGAGAAAGAGGAAGGACAGATAAAAGAAGAAGAAAAGAGATATCTTGATTGAGGGAGCCATTTTAGGGTTAATAAGGAAACTAACTCTGGAGAAATTCCTAGGAATCTTTTCTCTCCTTTTATCATGTGTATTGTTGAGATGGAATTTAGGAACTCAGGCTTGGAAGAAAGTTACATTACCCATGGAGTAGACTTACTTCTGGCCCAGAAGGAAGAATTTCTACATTTATGTTTTTACCCCTTCATCTTGGCATCTCTTCTTTTTCCTAAAGATAAACAACATAGGAGTCTTGTTTCTATAGTTTCTTTTTTTAAAGACGGAAAATAAATTGTACGTAGGAGTTGTAGAGTTAGATCTTAAATGAGATGTTTGTATAAAAATACCCCACGCCGTAGGTGAAATCACTTCAGTTTCCAAAGGGAGTTGTACAAGACCTACTTCCAATTTGAAAATTGGAGAGGGAGCCTGATGTGGTGTGCACAATTTTATCTACCAGCACTTAGGTGTCAGAGGCAGATGGATCTCTGACTCCGAGGCCATCCTGGTACATAGGGATTTCTGGGGTAATCAGATTTACACACGAGACCCTGAGAACAAGTGTGGGATTTGTGATCCTTAGAAGGCAGAAGGAGCTGTTTTGGTGTGGATTCACAGTTTACTGAAATACACAGAGAGAAGATGGTGGTGCAGTTTTAAATCACACTTGAAGTTTATGCAACTTAACTATGTAAACTGAAGCTAAAGGGAATTCCTTTTTCTATCGAGACCTTTGTGTTCTTGAGAGATACCTAGACATGGATGTGGAATTTATGAATCTTAGGAATTTAAGTCAAGAGAAATAAAGAAACACACTCAAGACAACATTGAATTAGCGAAAGATTGTGCAATTCATTGCTGGAAAAGTGGCTTTCAATAGAGCCAGGAAGTAATATCTTTGAGTAAAGATAAAAAGAAACTCAGCAGTTTGAAAAAGTGTATCTATAAACACACACACACACACACACACACACACACAAACACACACACACACTCAACAAAAAATAAATCCTTTCAAGAGTAAGAATCAATAATCAAGTTGACAGCCAACCCTGCACTTGACAGTCTCAATATTGATGTAAAAGGCCTGTTTGTTCGTTAAGACAAGGTCTTACTCTGTAGTCCAGGCTGATCTGAGATGCTATATAAAAGGGGGTGGTCTTGAATTCACAGCAATCCTTCCTCCATGGCTTGCTTTCACCCAGGTAGATACTGATATGATAAGCATAAGCAGTCACACCTGACTGTCTCTCCTGGCCGATTTTGATGAAGCATCTTAGATTTCAACCACAATCTAATTCAGGGATCTGAAATTCTATGTCATTGTTAACATATTCCAACCTTCTCACCATGAAGATTCAATCAACTGAGATAATGATTTGGCGATTTGGTATTAGGTGGTTTTAGGACAGATCTACCTCAGTCAAGATATACATATAGATCAGCAACAGGCCCTGTTTAGTAATTTTCTTTTTCTGGTATCTCTTTATTAGAATTCTTTGTTCACAAGGTGCAGAATCCAATGTCAGTATCCAATGTCAATGACTAAAGATTGCTCACACCAGGTTCACACAAACTCAGGAAATAAATATGAGTAAGGCTGGGAAGTCCCTGAGCCTATTCTCAGGTGCACTTTGATGCAATTTTAACTTACAAAATTTATCTAGATACTTAGGGTCCTAGTGGAGGCCTCTAATAACAAAATGCAGACTAAGTAAAGAGAAGCAGACAGTTAAGACTTTAGCAGAAAATAGACTCAAATGACCACTCCTCTTAATTTTATCAACATTGTTGACTATGTGCTGAATTATGAAGCCACGTTATAGAGAAGAATGATCTCATATTGGGGACTTATCAGGTGGTGATGGGTAACGAACTGGTGAAAGCTGCAGAGTTGGATCTTCGATGCTGACCAGTGCATATGAGATAATTTCTAGGACTTTGGATCTGTGAATAAGGCATTTGGAGATTTGCTAAAGAGAGTCTTTAAGTGTCTATGTTGTACCAAAGAAAGAAATTTAGCAAATTCTAAGTTTTTTTCAAATTTTTATTCATTTTACATATCAACCATAATTTATTCCTCACTTTTCCTTAGGGTATCTCTAATTTTCAAGATCATGGGTTTTCTACATAAATTTATATTGTATAAGTACCCTAAAACTCTCAGGGAGGACCTAATGAACCTGTAAATTTAATTTGCTCATAATCACAGAGCATAAAAAACAGGCTTTATTGAACTCCTTTGAAGTATTCATTACATTTATCTCAGCATTCATTTTGTGATTTCCTAAGATGTTTGTGACCAGTCTTCTGTGCCTGCCATCTTGAATTCAACCATCTTTTCTTTTTAATTGATTTTGTTGAGCTATACATTTTTCTCTGCTCCTCTTTTTTCCTCTCCACACCCCCTCAACCCTCTCCCATGGTCCCCATGCTCCCAATTTACTCAGGTGATCTTGTCTTTTTCTACTTCCCATGTAGATTAGATCCATGTATGTCTCTTTTAGTGTCCTCATTATTGTCTAGGTTCTCTGGCAGCAAATGGATAGATCTAGAAAATAACATATTGAGTGAGGTAACCCTGACCCAGGAAGACAAATATCATATGTACTCACTCATAAGTGGCTTCTAGACATAATGCAAAGAATTCAACCATCTTGAATCCAACTGTCTATTCACACTGAAGTCCCCTGGTTCTCTATGGCACTGCTTTTGATCCATATTCCATTTATGCTGAACATAGGTGATAATTAGATTTGTTTTTCACCACCACTCTCTGTGACAAGGGAAGGTCGTATTCCCTAAGACTAGCTAAAGGCCATTCCCTACAGTTCTAGCCAAGACAAGAAACCAGTTCTGGTTCTTTTACAGGATGATGTGTTTTAGGGAACTGCTCCCATAATATCCCTCTGAAAACAGTTTAGTGGCCAGAAAAGGAGCAATTCTGGATGATGCAGGCTGCAGACAAAAGTTTTTGAAAAGTTCCGAGGGATTAAGGCTTACTGAGAATGCTGAAGAATTATGCATAGAAAATAGGGAACACAGAGTGATAAGTGAGGAGTTTGTAGTTTGTAGATCGTGACTCATTGGCCATTGGTGCTGCTGTCTGCAAGCACTTGGGATGAGAGCCTGATCTTGGATTCCTCAGTGTAAACATTAGAGGTCACTTCTGGAAGCATAACTGAAGTGCACGACCTTCTATTTCCATCTTTGAATTTTAAAAATTTATGACTTATTTGGCTTAAGAAGCATGTTCAGCCTTATATGCAACTCCATATTTTTTGCACAAATGCAAAGACCCAAGTATTAGTTTCTTTAGCAGTGAGCAATCTCTGCTTCCCACCAGATGGTATAAAATGGCTAATTCTCCAACCATTAGAAAGAGAGCTACCGATATCCTCCATCTGCTATTGTCTCCTCATCTTCTGTATCAGTCACACCTGGCCAGCATCCTTCCTCCCTTGTGGCATACCCATTTCTTTATCACTTTATAGCCCTCTCTAGAACTTTTCTTTTCTAAATTCTTATATAAAGGTAATTTCTTCTCATCAAAAATGTCCTACCCTTTTTTTTTTGGAAGAAAGAAATATTAAAACTTTATTATCTAGTTTTGTGGATTTTTTTCTCATTTTTTTATTAAAGATTTCCATCTCCTCCCCTCCTCCTCCCCCTTCCCTCCCCTCTCTCCCACCCATACCCCCACTCCACCCCTCTCCAAGACAATGAGCCATCAGGGTTCCCTTCGCTATGTTAAGTCCAAGGTCATCCCAGCTCCCCCTAAGTCCAGGAAGGTGAGCAACCAAACTGACAAGGCTCACAGTGAGCCCGTCCATGCTGTAGAGTTCATGTTCATTGCCGTTGTCCTTGGTTTCTCAGTCCTCCTCCACCGTCAGCCACATTCAGAGAGTCCGGTTTGGTCCCCTGTTCGATCAGTCCCATTCCCTATTGCCATACTCATGAATATCTTGCATATCACCATAAAAATGTCCTACCTTAAATACCATTTCCTGAACAATCATCAGCTATACTCTCTAAAGGCAATATCCTGGCTTTCCTCAGCTCCATCAGCCACACTTAACCCCATCTTTCATGCTTCTATTTTTGCATCAGCGATTTAAAAAAAAATAAAGCTTAGGGTCAGAACTGCTAATGCATAGGTGTAGTTCCAATATTCGTGAAACAGAAGCAGGCATATCTCTGTGATTTCAAAGTCAGCCTTATCTACAAAGAGACAAAAAATCCCAAAAAAGCCTAGGTAAATCTATACTGAGATGATGGCCCATTCAGAAAAGCCCTTGTCTTACATGCTTGAAGATCTAAGTTGGATCCCCAAAACTGAAAATTCTGGATGTGGTAGTTCTTCTAATCTACTCTGGGAAGACAGAGATAGAAATGTTCCTTGCTGGCCAGCCATATTCACCTAATTAGTCAGCTCCAGGCCAATTGTATACCCTGTCCCAAAGGAAATAGATGGTATTCTGATGAAGAAACCTTCCATTTGTCTCTGGTCTCCAAGCACACCCCATGTATCTGAATTCATACACAAGCACACAAATATACATATCTACACACACACAAAAGTAATGGGAAGTGGTAATTATCCAAAATTACCTTATTCATGTGCTGGAATATGCTTTTCCTGTCCATATCACCTAGAAGATATTTCAAGTCTCATTTATGATGAGATTGAAGACCTTATCTGTAAATGATTTGTTTCATTTATACCATGCAATTATTTCCATTCAGAATGGTGAAAAGTATAGTTGGTATTTGGAAATTAATAAATGAATCAAGGTCCAGGTCTGGAATGGATAGAGACTATGATAGACTCAGTGACCTGTACAGAACTGGCATACAACAGTGCTCAGCAAGGAATATAGCTCCTAAGCTCTACCCATACCTAAATAATGCATGATTCTTAGACACTTTGAAAATAAAATATGCCTATTCCAAGTCTGGCTCTCAATGCCATGGATTATTTTTCAAGTACCACCCTCTGGCCAACCAGACTATACATCTCACTGATGTAGAGATCCCGATGAGTTAATCAACTTTCAGCACCTACCCATTTATGACGGTTTATTATTGAGTTGGTGAACTCTGCATGCTTCTACTAGATGTACATGTGACGTGCACTGGGCAGTGTTTTAATGCCAACATCTAGAGTTTTGCTGCCAACTTTAAGGAATTTAAGACATTTCCAAATATATCTAAAGGTCTCAAAAATCACCAAAACATCTCGAAAGTTACATTCTGAAAATTATGGGATACCATGAAGTTTAAAGGCGTTACTAGAAAAGAAAATCTCCACAGCCTGAATTTAAAGAGGTATAGAATAAGGCTGAGAGAATGGCTCAGCAAGTATAGGGATCGCCATCCAAGCGTGAGGACCTGAGTCCAGGTCCCAGTCACCCATGGAACCAAAGCTCAACACAGCAGCATAAGTCTGCGATGCAAGTAGTAAGGAAGTGGAGAGAGATGGATCACTAAAGATTGCTGGCATGCGAACCGAGGTGAATTCATGCGCTCAGGTTCAGGGAAAGATTCTGTCTCAAAACCTGTGGTTGGTAGAGATCCAGCATTGACCTCTGCTCTCCACATTCATGCCTACAGACCTGCATTCACCCCCACATGCGTATGTGTGCATGTACACACAAGCATGTAAATAGTGCTCTTACAAAAAATGTGTAATAGAAAGTATGTATGTATGTGAGTATGTGTATGTATGTATGTACATATGTGTGTGTATCACTTGCTAAAGTTTAGCTCTGATAGGATACAGGACCCAAAGAGAAGATAAGGAGTTGGCTAAGGAAAAGAGAAGACTTACAGGATTTAAGGATGAATTGGGTTGGCTTTACATTTATTGAAAAAAAAAGGCTATAGTTTTTATAGTTGTTTATGAACAAGATTGAAAGCAAGCTCAATGATTCAGGGATGAAAGGGGCCATCAATTTTATTGCAGCATTTTTCCTGAGGCAAAAGGGATAAGTTCAGCAACTGTCTAAATGCTGTTCTCTAAGATTTACTAGTTCCACAAGGCACCCTCTTATACCAAAGGAAGGGCCACAAGCTCCTCTTGCCAGATCTGAGAGTGACTCCCTTTAGCAAGAAGGGACTTTCCTGACCTGGGGAAAAGACTTCATCCGGGGACCAGGCACTCCACCATGATTTAAGAGTGATCATTATCGCTAAAGGAGCATAATGCAGCGTTTGTGCCATGTAATAAGCACTGACCTGTTTCCTAATTGTATTCTATTGTGTCTTAGTCTTACTATGTAGGTCTATTCCCCTCACACTTTCCCCAAAGGGAGGGTCCTGATGTCTCACTCTTTTTCCATTATACCATATTGTCCTGATTCCCCTATAGGTATTAACGAAAGTCTTGCCCTTAATGGTCTCAGGCTCTGGATTTTGATTGTACACTTTTCGTCTTTAGGACCAGGTTTGTCCAGTTAGTAAATCCCTGACTTTCCTGTTCTTGGTGTAATTGAGGGAGCACAATGGGGATTCTTGTAGAGTCATCACACTACATGGTTCCACAGTAGTGGGGATTTTTTTCGAAGAATTTTATTGTTTAAAGAAACTGCCATTGTATACATTTTCAGCCTTCAAAGCCCACACAAAATTTCCCAATGGAAAAGGCATAAAGGAACTCTCATAACACATAGTGAACATCATTAAAAATGAAAGTAAAAGAGTGCTGGAGAATCGTGACCCACAAAGTCGAAACCCTGGAACTCTGTCAAGCCGCAATACATGCCATGTGGTCCACACCAAACAATGAGTAGATGGCAATCTTCATTTGAAACCGTCAAACCCTTAACTTTGATCTTTACATCCCCATCCCAAAAGACTAAAATAGCAAAACAAATTCTCGCCAGTTCTGACATCTCATCATATGACTGTGGGCAAGTCAGTTTAGCATCATGGACCATGGAATGTGGTGTCAGGTCACTGTGAAAGTATCACTGCTATTGAAGTCCCAGAAAACTACGTCTGCATCAAGCACATGGGGATAAATGTTGATCCGAACAGTTGCATGAATCTGCAAGTAAGTTTATTTCTGAGGGACATCATGTATAAATAGGGTTATATATTCTTCACTACCTGTGAACTGAAAGGGCAGTATTTTTCTGAGCAGGTTTTCTACCTCTCTGAGAATTATTGTCTATTCACTCAGACCAGGTAAATATTTTAAACTTTCCTTCTCACGCTGTCTTTACCACTTTGTGGCTAGACGATGTTATAGATCCAGGCAATGTCTTTTGTGACCCACTTTGCCCACCACCTCCTCTAGCTTTGGCACTGGGGAGACTTTTCATCAACTTTAGAAAAAAAATTGCTGTTTGCTCTGCAGAAAAATCACTTCCCTCCCTATGGCTTGGCTTTATCTGTGATTACACATGTAAGCCCCTGATGTCACTGCCTGAGATTCCTGATCAGCTTTGGCAGATTGGCTTCCAAGAGAAGAGAGAGGAGGGCAGAACAGGCAGATCTAGCATTTGCTTTAAGAGGAAGGCAACTGGGGCTCAGCTGCCGAGTTGATAAGAAACAGAGGACAGAGCACCAGCCAAGCAGAAAACTCAGTCTCGAAAATTACTAAAGCAAAGAACAGCTTAGGGCACGTGTGTCTAGGGCACAAGTTCTCAAGCCAGAGTAAGGCAAATAAGAAGAGAAAGACTTCTTTTCAGGACCAATTAGATGATATAAGTCACTCATTTGGCAGGCAAACTTTTGTAACATGAGGTTTCTAAAAGATAGTGTGTCTTCTACATATGGTATAAGACATTAATATCCTCAAATGCACATTATTCATGAGGGAAATCATAAGCTAAAAAGCACAGGAATTTTGTCTGAGGTAAAGAAAAAATATCAGTCAGGCCGAAATCAACCTTTTTGCATTGATTTCTCCAAACCACACTACATTCGGGCCACCTAACACTAAGATTTGCACTCACCACCCCCAGTAGCTTCCAGTGTTTATCATTATTTGAATAAAGTCATCAGATAGACTAAGTGTGTCACCTGGCCATTTCAGCTGGGCAAGAAAGGGAAGAATCATTGTACTCATCTGTATGCTTCAAATTGTCTGAAACAGTGAAGCCCAGAGACAATTTCTACCACACGCTGTTATGTGAAAATAAAAACCCAAACAGACATGAAAAGATGCATGGTCCCTCCAGGCACAGAGTCTTCATGATGGAGCCCTTCAGTTGGAGGCTGAGGTCACTGCCAAGCATTAGTATTCTATGATTATTCATCTTTCCAACCAAACAAATGGTAATTAAAAAATCTGTTCAACTCACAGAACAAACACAAAGTGACCTTTGGCCTCCCGATGTCACCCATGTTCTCAGTGTAAATTCTTCAAGGAAAGGAGGACTGATACATCATTTAGGCACAGACAGATGTAGCCTGGCAACCTTTGAGCACAGTGCTACTCATCCGTGACTTTGTTCTGAAACTTACCTATTCCCCTTTGAGTTGATAATTAGCCTGTCCTCTGGATATGGAATTTTCAAACTCTTTCTACATTTCCTTAATTCTGGGGCAGAATGGGATGATCTCTCAGGATTTCTAGTAAGGTGTTGATAAGAAAAAGAGTGGACAGTTTTCCATGACTTCGTGGAAACACCCACTTGACCTCTATCCCATTAAGCATTTAAAAAGACAGCGCATCAGATACTGGTATCTGATTCTAGTACCTGGTTTCTGTCTAGCTCACCACAAGCTTAGACTGGAAACTTGAACTTTGCAGAGTGTGTGTGTGTGTGTGTGTGTGTGTGTGAGAGAGAGAGAGAGAGAGAGAGAGAGAGAGAGAGAGAGAGAGATCTAAAAATGAAGAACAAATTTTTCAAAGTTGTGCTGAGAGTAAAGAAAGTGGTATGATTTACAAACTGAAATACTATTCAGCCATGGAAAGACTGAGATTCTATCATTTTTCAGCAATACAAATGGAACCTGAGACTGTTCCATTGTTAAGTAAAACAAGCTAGATCCAGAAAAGACAAAGACTGTGTTCTCACTCCAGGAACCAGTGAGTCAACACTGTAGGATAGCAGAGTGGAATGTTGATCACTAGAGACTTCGGAGTATAGAAAGGACGTCTAGGGGAAAGCATCAGTACAAGAATGGAAGAACTCCTGCATTGCTTTAGCTCAGTAGTGCTACGGATAGGCAAAACACTTTGTGGTCTGTTTCTAAAGAGCTAGAGAGAGTATGGAATGTTCAGCACACAGACTGATTCATTATAGAAGACATAGAGTTATCCAATGCACCAATCTAACTACCACACATCGTATACAGGAGATGAATGGCCATAATGCACATTTCAAAGATAGATAAATTAAAAATCTTATAGGATCCCATTCTACCTTGGAAAGTCAAAATATTATATATACACATATATATGTGTATATATAATATTTTGACTATATATATATATACACACAAAGCTGCATTTAGTACATTGAGTTATATTAATTTATTATTCAGACAAATAAAACCTTCTGCTCCTAACAATCCAATTTGCTGAAAAAGTTAGGATGTGACATAAACATGAACTATTGGGGCACTGGTCATTATGAGTATGTCTTTGCCATGTCTTTTATGAATGGGAGGGATTTTTAGGCGAAGGGACTTTTAAGTTAAAGTTATATATAAGTTGAGGTCTGTGGCTGGTATTATAACTCTATAAGACTAGTTGAAAATATATTTTGGTCCCGTTTTATCAGTGAAAACCTGGAGATTATAACTATAAGCTACAAAGTTAGAAAAAAAAAAAGGACAAGTCAGTGTCTTGTTTTTTAACAGGTGACAAGAGCTCAGAGTCAATCATGGCAACAGGTCCAAAGAAAACAAGAAAGCTCTGCTGAAGTTGATGTCCTGAAGAATTTCATATTTAAACATGAATGCATAATCTAGGTTATTTTAGTCAATTTTTTAATACAATTGATGCTTATTGTAACCGCCATGGTAATGAGAATAGAGTGTAGGGAAGGAGTAATGACTTGTGGGAAGAAGATGTATGGGGTTTTTAGCTAGAATTTCTTTTTTTTTTTTTTTTTTTTTTTTTGGTTTTTCGAGGCAGGGTTTCCCAGTAGTTTCTAGAGCCTGTCCTGGAACTAGCTCTTGTAGACCAGGCTGGCCTCGAACTCAGAGATCCGCCTGCCTCTGCCTCCTGAGTGCTGGGATTAAAGGCGTGCGCCACCACTGCCCGGTTTAGCTAGAATTTCTTATGTCTCTATTTTGTCCTCACCAGACTCGCTGAAATCACCAATAACCATCATTGCTGGAAATGTTGAGAAGTGAACCATCTGAGGTTATTCTCAAGGTCAGTTCTTTTTTTTTCTTTGCTTATCAGTAATGAGGCACCAAGGCCCACTAACTTGTAAGCATGCTCTATGTCTCCTGCTTTCCTTCCTTGCTCCCTCTTTTGCTCTTTCATTCTTTCAACTTTTTGCTACACAGGGCTACATAAGGCCACATTCATTCATGAATATAATATTCTTGGAGATTTTCCTTTTCTTTATTTCTGATACTTAATATAATACAATTATTTCTGGTTTTATTAATATTACTTGGATGAAATGCCCTAGGCACAGAAAAGTTTGAGAGTGTAATTAGGTATTATGCTGGTTAAATTCTGTTGTTGTTGTTAACTTGACAAACTAGGGTCATCTGGGATGAGGGAAACTCAACTGAGAAAATGAGGCCATCAGATTGGTCTATAGGCATGCCTGTGGGGCATTTACTTGATTAATGATTGATATGAAAGGTCCAGACCATGGGAGGAGATGCCACACCTGAACTACTGATTATGGATTGTATAAGAAAGCAGGCTGAGCAAGTCATTGGGAGAAAGCCAATAAGTAGCATTCCTCTATGGTCTCTGCTTCAGTTCCTCCCTCCAGGTTTCTACTTGAGTTTCTCCTGCCCTGACTTCCCTCCATGAATTGTGTTTGGGATGAGTGAACCAAATCAACCCTTTCCTCCCCAATTTACTATTCGTCATGGTCTTTTATTACAGCAATAGGAAGCAAACTAGAGCAGATATTGTGTTCTAGACAAAACAGAAAGTGGATTTGGTGAACAGTCATAAGCCACATGGACAATCAACAGTAAATGAATTTATCCCATTGGATGGATGCACAGGAACCACATGAGTGGAGACTATAATATGTGAGAATAAAACTATATATAATAAATGTATCCCACATCTCTTAAAGCATAAAATTTTTATTCATCTGAATCACTCATTAATATCAACAAGCATCTACTGAGCACTTAACATAAGCCAGACATAATTTTAGGAGTGATTGCAAAAAGATAAATATCAGAGATTTGGATATGGAATAATTTGTCTCTCCATTTGACAGTTTATCACAGAGTAGGTACTTACTAAGCATTTGCTGAATTAATTTATCAAAAAAATGATCAACCCAACATTGCAGAATGCTCTGTTGGAGGGCTGAAATAATTACCCAGAGGTGATGGGACTGACAGTATTTTATATTGTATTGGACTGTCTGAATTTCAAAAGCTGCCCTGGGTGTATTTCGACTGTTTCTTAGAGAGATTAAAAACCTCATGCACAGATTTGCTCCTACTGTTCATTAACTCCTTAGCTAAATACTAAAACACCTAGAACAATGCCAAATACCCAAGGAACAGTCTATTATATGCTATCTAATGAGGGCAACAACGATAAAAGCTACAAGTCTGGAAAATTAATAGTGGTGCTATGATCCCATTTTAACAAGCACGATGGCTCTTCAAAATTGCAACATCCCTCAATTTCCCTCCCTCTCCCACTTCCTTTCTCAATCCCCCTTTCTCACACTGCCTTCTCCCTCTTTTTCTTTCCTTTCCGATTTTTCTCACTTTCTCACCTCACTTTTTAAGTTTTCAAGGTGTGTTCCCTAAAGTAATGGAGGGAATTTTTGCTATAATTGGCAATTATAACTCACTTACAAATGATAGATTCATGAAAAATACATGTAGTAATCATGATCCATAAAGACCAGTATGTGTGAATTTGCAGCAAAGGAGTTTATATTTGTCAGTTTATTACAATTTTAATGGTACAGATTGCTGTCAGACGGATGAATCATGAACTACTTCCTATACATATGGCATAATACATTTAATAACAACCAATGTAATAAAATGAGTCAATTAATTTCCCACTAAACCAAAGAAATAAGAGTTTCTATAAGCACAAAAATACAAGATAACTAAAATGTGTCAAAATTCACATTAGATAGATCATAAGATATTAGAAGGATTGGTGGTATTTGATTGAGACGCCCCTAATAATAATAAGTAACTTATAAAATGAAAGCTTAAATCATTTGGACACTAATTGCTGATCAGAGAAATGGGGTCAGAAACTTAACCTTGGGAAGAAAACAAATAGCCTGGACTGTAAGAGGTTACTAATAGACAACTATCTAAACTTTGTTTGAGAAGCCCTAATCCTTACAAGATTACTTTTTAGCTGGAAGCTTGCTGATAAAGAAAAACAGGCCTGTCAACCCCCTAGACTGGACAAAGTCCCCCAGGCAAGCTATTTGATCTAGAGACTTTAAGACAGCATAAATCCTGCCTAAAATGTAGATGAGTACAATGGTCCCTTTGGCTATTGTCCACCCTCTGTTCTTGAGACATACTCTACTCTGCGGTAAATTCTGTCTTCTATACTGCTCTCCATATGTCTCCTCTAAATTCCTTCTAAAGAGATAACAAGACCCAGGAGCAGAGGGAGTACCATTAGCACACACATACAAGTAAGTGGTTTCTGCAATGAACAAATATTAGGAGCATTTCATACAAGGAAAACCTAATACAGCGTAGACCTACTTAAAACCAGCAGACTTGGTGGTCCCTAGGAATATGCAAAGGAAGCTGGAATAACTCTCTATGACTCTTCTAAACTGAAGACAGAAGATTCAGACAAAGTGTGATGACAAGAAACTGGAACAAACTATCATATGCTCTACAAAGAGCTGTATGAATATCCCAATATCATTACTCAACACATTACAAAGTCTATATTTTTAACTAGGGTTTAAATGCAATCAAATGAAAAATATACCCAGGAGATGAGAAAATTTTAAAGGTTAAACAAAATCAAAACTAGTATTTTTCTCTTCTTAAGCCTTTAATTAAATTTTCAAATAAATGAAAAGAAATAGAAAGATATACCACATAGTTAATCATAGGTATTGACTGTATTTGATATAGAGCATTTTACTTAAGGATATAATAAATTTTACAACCTAATTGGGTATTCATGGTTAAATTATAAATGAAATAACCCTTTCAAGTAAATAAAAACAAATAATAAATAATTTATGTACAAAATTGTATCTTTATTCCTAAAAAAAGAAAGAAATATGAGAATATTGTGGGAAAATATTATAGATTTATTTATTTAGGCTGAAGTAATTATCTGATTATCTTATTAATGTCCAAAATGACTGAAGCCGAAATAGCCTTGGCTTTGGAGTCACGGCAATGAAATAAATAACGCGATACTACCTGTGTTCAGGTTTGTGAGACTGGTAACAGGACTGGTAACTCGTGCTGGCTGAGGGACGGAGACCCTCACCTGAGATTTCAGCCATTGCTCTTCCCCCCACACAAGCACCTGATCCCGAGCAATGCTGGAGTCTATAGGAGATGAAAGCTAGCTGAAGAGGAGGATTCCCAGCACAGTAGCTGTGAGACCCTCCCTGGTGCAGTACGACTATTCAGTGTTGTGTCCGCACTTCAGTAACTCCCCACCTGTGCCCCTGTAAGTAAACTCATCAGTTCACGAAGGTCTCCTTCAAATCAATATTTTGGCTGGGCGATGGCAGTGCATCCCAGCACTCTGGAGGCAGAGGCAGGTGGATCTCTGTGAGTTCGAGGCCAGCCTGGTCTACAAGAGTTTGTTCCAGGACAAGCTCCAAAGCTACAGAGAAACCCTGTCTTGGAAAAACAAAAAACAAACAAACAACAAAAAAAAATCAATATTTTGGTCTGTCATTTAGTGGTCAATCTAGAGTGAATAAATTGCTGTTTATGTCTCCCCAGAAATAGTAACACAACAGATATATTTGATAATAATATAAAAATAGGAGGCTATTTTTTAAAATCCCATTTCACATAAGAATGTATAATATTTGAGCTTAAAAACTCGGGTGTTTAATATTTTCCAAAGAGAAGATTCATAGAGTAAAAGATTCAGTGAAAGACCAGCAGAAGTGAGATTAGAAACAGGAAAGAGAAAACTCTCATGGAGAAAAGACGGAGATGTTCCAGCTCATGTTAATTGAATTGTGTGATGGTAAGTTGGGGTCTATGAAGTTCAGTGTCTCAGTAAAACTAAGAAATGTTTTACTAAATGTTGCTCAGAAGACATTGGTCAGACATAATAGACATTTACGAACCCATTATTTTAAGTAAAACAGAATTGCCTCCATAACACTAATGGGTCCTGGCCAATCCTTTAGAAGCAAACCGATAGTTATCCAGAGAAGAAACGCCTCTTCAAGATTGTCACATAGAAACCACACCTGAGTCTCTAGACTGATACTCTACTGTATGAATGTGGGTTTCATAGAGAGGCAAAACCAGCAGGTAAATAGAAGGGAATATTTATGATTGATTAAGAACATGTATATATAATTATTTGTTATTGGGAAAACATACATTTTTATACTTGTGTATTATATATTCTAACATGAAAGTACATATACATGAAATTTATTATAAAAATTGGCATGATGCACTGTCCACATTTCTGGAATCAGGAAACTAGTGTTTTAACTCATTACCAGTATTAGGGCTGAGAAGCAGGTTAGTTAGTGTAAGTGGTAATCAGAGTCTAAATGAAAGGACTTAGGAGTGAGAACATATAGGCAGAGAAGCTGGATGTCCCAACGCAGAGAAAATAAAAGTGATAAATTAAAAGAGGTTTATGTGTTATGGAATATTAAGTCACTCCCTACATGTCTTCTTTCAAAGTGCTGTTAAAAATACAATAGGAATATCAAACCAACTCATAATGAACTTACAAAGTGTTCTCTCCTATGAAACATAACATTTACTATGTATTCTTGATATCAGCTAATAGCGTGCTGTGGTTTAAAAGACAGAAATTTACCTTTCCAGCAACAACCCATTTGAAATTTCTCTTCCTAAAAAAACCATCATCTCCTTCCTATTTGTCATACCTGTTCTACAATGTTCTCCCTGTTCCTTAGTCTGTATCATGCAAACTCCCCCTGCTCTCCCCACCAAAAAAAAAAAAAGTAACCACAAAAAATGAGACTCTAACGCATTAGAATTCTTAAGAAGGTACCAAATGAAGCAAGGCAATATCCCTATGCTTGCTTTAACTGCTAAAATACGCAGTCTGCAAAGTTCAGTGTTATGTCATCGGTTCGTTTCTCTGAATTCAAGAAGTAGAAGGACTTCTTAAAGACAAGACGCTTAGCCAGTTATTATAGCACATGCATGTTTATACTCGCAGGAACTTAGGAGGCTGAGGCATGTATACCAGGAGCCCCTGAGCTATCCCAGGCAACATTTCCCATCACAAAAAATGATGAAATTAAAGAGAGGGGAACAGAGTGGAAGGGAAGAAAAGAGAGAAGAGATAAGGGGAGGGGAGGGAAGGGAAGAGCTAGTGGCAGTAGCTCAATTTTAGACTATTGGAAGAGTTCAGATAGGGCAACTTCCTCTTTCACCAGAATGTCTTCAGAAAATACTTAATTTTAAAATTTGATGAGATAATCATAAGTACCCTAAAAAAGTATTACTTTCTGTTCAGTCTTTAGGAGTTGCCTACTGTGTTTAAAACAAAGTTAAAGTAGAAGACTGAATATATACCAATGTAAATCAGAGTGAATGACTGCCAAAGAAGAACATATTTTCAACAACTTCATAAAAAATGACTTACATCCTCTTTTATCCCAGATAACTATGAGATTTGAACTGCAAAAAAATTATAATTTGTGCTAGTGAGATAAAGAATAATGCTTTCTTTTTCATGGGTTCATTCTCTTCTCTTAAGATAAAGAAATTGTCACACCAACGTAGGGTTTGCTATTTCAGCGTTGCTGCCATTAAGATAAATAGGGACATACATGTTTGTTCCATTTTCGTTTAAAAAGAAGCAGCATTATGTTAAGATAGACTAATATAGCTATTTGCAATATGCATACTCATGAACACATCTTAAAAGATATCGAGGAGGAGGCTTTGCAACCCACCAGCTGGAATAATGACTCCAAATCCTAAGAAATGGGCTTCTCTTTCTTTTCTATTTCCTCACCTGTTATCTTCACATCTCTAGACCCCTAGCTATTAAAAGTTAAATGATAATTAATAGTGACAGTAAGTAGTTCTGTTCCCAGGTTAAACCTCATTTCAAGAACTAATTTAATACTGTCAGTTCCTTATACTGAAAAACTGTACTTGAGAGATAGGCTGCTTCCTCACATGAATATGTTCAAGAAGTTGCGATAGCTACAAGGGTTCCAATTCCTTCAGGAAATTCAGTTTCTTCTCTTTAACTATATACATTCCAGAGAGTTCCATTACTTCCTTTGATTATTTTATTACATTTTTACATAAATTTGTTATTGAACTATCTATGGTCTAGAAATCATTATCTATGCAGCCCAACCTGTCATCAGACAAACAGAGAGCTTCCTGATTCTGCCTCTAAGTCCTAGGATTATATAAATGATCCACTGATGGCCCTGGGATTGTTGTTTAGTATTCGTTTCTAGCTCGAGCCTTCTTGTAGCATATTGATAGCACAGTTTGGAGCTCCATATCTCTGGAAGGTCCTGGAAGTTCCAGTATATTTTTAAGAGACTAAATTATCAGGATGCATGAAATAATTTCTCCTATAATAGTTTCACTGTTTTCTTCATGTACTGATAGAAAGGCTAGCTTTTCTAGTCTGTTCATTGAAGGTGTAGTCAACAAAATCCTGACTCTCCATAGTAAGTCCTTATCTTTACCATATCTCAAGTAAAATTCAAGCAATTGCCTCCCATTTCCTATGGTCTTTCAAACTTTAACCAACAAGAATTGGAACTTAGCTATGGAAACTTTTTAGTCAACTCATTTTGTTAACCTGCTTTGATTTTTTTAAACCTCGGAAGATTTCCCTTAATTTGATTGAAGCATAAATATGCATGTTAATTAATTTTCATATTAATCTATTCAGACGGCATTTTTCTGTGTGTTGGTTTTACCCAGTATGTTTAACTTTGACATAACCAAATACATGTATTCTTGACTAAGAATGTCCTTGAAGGCAGGGGAGATAAACCAGTATAAACAGCTAGTCTTGTAAGCTTGAGGAACTGAGTTCAATTCACAAAATCCAGGTTGGAAGGCAAAAACACACACACATACACACACACACACACACACACACACACACACAAATCAAAACAAAACAACAAACAGGTACTGCATAAAGCATGGTGGCACACACCTTTAATCTCAACAGTAAGGAGACTGAGGAAGGTAGATCTCTGAGTTTGAGGCCAGCCTGGTTCATGAATCAAGCTACTGGCCAACCAGAGCTACATAATGAGACTCTGTCTCAAATAAAATAAAACTAAAAAGCCAGGCTTTATGGTATACATTTGTAAACCCGAAGATGGGGAAGTGCCCAGAGTACATCTCTGAAGCAGTCAGCTTGCCTGCTTGGGAAGCTTCGTGGCAGTGGTAGACATTGTCTTAGAACAAAACAAAGTAGACAGCTGCATAAACACACATGTCCCTCAAAGGAGTGTGTTGATAGCCTTATTTCTCATTTAGTTTTTCATTGCCTGGTATCCTCACCTCAGCCTTCCTCTAGCTCCAAGATATATTTGCAGCATTATTCTAGAGGAATTGCTATCTCATTCCTTGCTTTCTTTATTTAAATTCTTGTTCATTAAAAATGTAGCATCCATGGATACCATAGTTCACCCACAGACACAGAAAAAGTAAGATTTTAATGCCCACACCAGGAAAACTGGCTTTCTCATTCGCATATGACCACACATTTTTGAGACTTTAAAGCTGTGTGATATAAAACCTTTTTAATTTCTTCATCTAAAATTTCTTAAAGTACAATTATAACTTCTGTGGAAGTGATTCAATATGTCTCTTGACAGTTTCTGGAAATGTCATCCAGATTATTAATGTTAAGTATATTATTGCTGAAAGAAAAGCTAAGACTATATTGAACACAAAGTTCCTGATATTCTAAATAATATAGCATAGACTATACTTCAAAACTGCTTTTGGAATCAGAATGGGCAAATAGGTACTCAGAAACTCTTGCAGTAGTGTATTGCAGTTTCTGACCATATTTCATGTTCCTATCAGCTATTCCCACCTGTGCTGATCATTTAGACAAACCAAGTAAGCGACGATTCACACTAAGGAACATTCAGAGTCTACTAAGACTCACAACACGCAGTGCTCCTACGTAGTCCTGCTGGAAAACAGAGGTGTGAGGACTGTGAGCAAAGACAGCCTAGACACACTCAGTGGGCTTGTGTGGATCAGAACTGTAATTCAATACCGGCACATTGTACTATCAAAGCCAATCAGATAGTTGGCACTAGATACCTGAGATTCAGCACAAGAATGAAACTTTAAAAACTAGGGAAATAGGTTGCAAACTATGGTAATACTTCTAGAATAATTATAATTTGCAAAGGAAGCAACAAAACACTCAATAAAGGCTCAAATATAAAAGCACAAGTATTTACCTATAGAATTAGTCTAGCAAAAAAATTGGAGAATTTGTGAAACTCAAATTTGTCCTTTCATGAATAGCTGTGGATAGTTTGTATATGTTAGTAGAAATATAGTCATTAGGCATTAAATATTATAATTTTTTACAGAAGATGCTTTTCTAATTTCCTGTGTGTTTTTGTGTATATGTATAATAAATTCACATATATTTGCATGAATATAGAAGCCAAAGGAGCGTACTGGTGCTTTCTATTACTCTGTATTTTGTTCCGTTGAGGAAGGGTCTCTCTCTGAACCTGGAACTCATGTATTTTGTTGCTCTTTGGTTTTGTTTGTTTCTAGCAAACCAATAGTCAGCAAGTCCATCAACCATCCAGTAATCATCCCCAATTCTGGGGCCACATGTCATGAGAGATATCAAACCTGGATTTTATGTGGATTCTGGGATATGATTCAAGTCGCCCACATAGTTCTGCAACAAGCTCTCATAATGCCTAAGCCCAGTTAATATCATCTAAATAATTACAATACAGTAGGCCCTGTAAATGAACTTGTTTATGGATTAAAATATGCCTTTGATAATGGTTTTAGCTAGTGTTTAAATGCTAAAGAGAAGCATAGTTAAGATATATTAGATAATATGGTTCTAATAAATGGAGTGAACTTTTATTAAATATGCCTCGAGTTTTAATTAGTACTTATTTATGGAGGCTTGTTTTATGTTTCATAAATTAGTTATAATAAAGTCCATTTTCTTTCCAAAATGTTGTATAATTTATAATTTTCAAGATTCTACCTCAAGTATCATTCTTCTTCTAATTGTTTGAAATTAATATATAAACCCAATATTTTATAATGGCTCACTGATCTAAAAGATTATCCCTGAAGTTCTCTCGAAAGCTTTCTATCTCATTGAGGAAATAGAGCAATTAGTAATCAGATTTTAAAACAAACAAAACCTTCATTGCTGCACTGATTGGAGAAGCAGGTTTTCTATGTTGTAAACCCAGGGTGTCCTCAATAGAAGACTAACATTTTTCTTTATCAAGTCTTCTTTTCTCCTCTTTTCCTGGAACCAAGAGGGGAAAGTAAGATGTGAATTTTATAATAGTGATTTTCCAGTATCATCAATCACCAAAATCTCATTTTAGAGTGTTTCCAGCAAAGACAGTTCAATGAAGTCGTTGAAACTGACAATGGGATTTTGGATTCTCTTTGGTTTGATTAAGCACAAACCAGAGTGTCAATAAAATCTCACTGCTCTTGATCAGGAGAGTAAATTTCTACCCAGGCTCATGCAGGCGTCCTGTGTTGGCTGGTTTTACATCAGTTTGACCTAAGCTAAAGTTCTCTGAAGGAAGGGGGATCTCACTTGAGAAAATCTCTCCATAACTGGGTTTGGAGCAAGTCTGTGGGGGCATTTTATTTATTTTAGTGATTGATGTTGGAAAACCCAGCCCATTGTGGAAGGGATCACCACTGGGACAGTGGTCCTGGGTACTATTAGAAAACAGCTTGAGGAAGTCATGAGGAAGAAGCCAGTAAACAGCATCCCTCCATGGCCTCTGTATCATCTCTTTCCTCCAGGTTCAAATCCACATTTAATCCCTGCCTATAATCCCAGCACTCAGAATGTGGAGGCTGGAATAGCAATTGAAGGATATTCTGTAATATTTAATAATTTCTAGGCAAGCCTGAGCTACTCTAGACCATGTCTTAAGAATAACTACTGTCCTTCAGCATCATGAATTATTTTCTGTCTGTTGTCTCATAACACATGCTAAGAATGATTATTCATGAAGATGGCAACTTTGAACACTTGGCTTTTATGTCATATAACCAAACTCTAATACCATGTCTTAATTATACTTCCTGCTTCCTGATGCTAGTTGATATGTGGGAGATGTCCAATGTGGTAAATATCAGTTTATTTTTGGAGTCTGTAATTATTTAGTTTTGCAATCAGGAGAATAATGCTGAATTACGTTCCCTAGCTATTTTTCTGTATGTAGAGGGGTATGAGTATAAAGGGTAGATGTGAGCATGCATGTGTGCAAGGGTGCCTCCCTCCCACAAGTGTGTGAACGCTACCGCAGAGGCCCGAGGAAGATGTCAGTTACACTGCTCTGTTACTTGATTCTTCATCCTCTTGTGGCAGGGCTCCTTACCGGACCTGGACTTTACTGGATTAAGGCTGGACTAGCTGGCAGTGGGCTCTCTGGATCCCATGTTTCCCTACAACCCTCTCACACTGGAGGGCCGAGGTCACAGATGCACACACACACCTGATTTTTTTCCCATGGTTCTCAGGTCCTGCTTGAACAAAGGCCCTCTTGACCTCTATGTCACTTACCCAGGGACAGTTTTTCTCATTATATTCTCTGATGGAAATTCTATTCGCAATACTGCCCATGTCCATAGAACTTGTGATGCCTTCCTTGTAGGAGATAATTCACATCATTGGCATTAGGCTTGGCCATATGACTCCCTTTGCCCACTTGATTCTGACTAGAAACAGGGCAAGCCGTGTTTAAGTACCATATCAGGGAAGAAAAAAGACATTATAGGCTGGGCCACTTGATGCTGACAGGTCTTTTAGCCTGGAATCAAGTACAAAGAGGAAATGTGCCGGCCTATGATAAGGCACACTCTTGTTTAAGCCGTAAAACCTGTGAGAGTACCGGTTCTCAGGTTGTTTGGAGGGCACCAAGACTGGGGAAGGGGAGAATTAAGACACGTTTCACAGGAGTTTTGTGGAAGATTTCAGCTAGGAAGATTTATATTTCTGTCCTTTACTCTTGCCTGTAGTGATGAGCCGGCCAGGCAGCCGGGAGCCGGGCGGGAACGCAGCCCTCCGCTGCTCCTCACTACACTTTCCTCTTCATTTTAACTTCCTGGCCAGTAATTCTGCTACATAATGCTAGCCCAAGGGCCTAGTCATAGATCAAAATGTATTTTGTTTGTTTATTTCATGAGATGGCTTGTTTCCATTGAAGCTTAATGATCAAGATAATTTTAAGAAACCAGATTTATAAGCTAAATTGCCAATTTTAACTGTTTTATATTGCTCTGGGAAAAAAAAGATTCTGAGAGACTAAGGGTTGTGTTTGGGTTCAGGCATCACCCCAGCCCCCTGGCATCCACATATCCAAGGAGTCTAGAATGTTTGGTTAAAAGTTCCATTCCAAAGCCTTGGAGTTGTTGAAGTCCAGACTCCACCTTCGAGAAAGCCCCTTAAAAGGTGACCACTCCCCAGAGAGGGTCAAGACCACTCCCACAGGCTACTTAAACTACGCCCCAGAAAACAAACTTGTGGTCTTCTTGGTCTCCCTTTCTGTTCTCCATGGTTTCCTGTTCTTCCTCCCTGGAGGCCAGAAGGGCCACCCAGAGCGTTAGCATCCATTAAGCCTGGGCTTTTTCTAATTCAGTTTGATTTGTATTATTGCTTCAGCAGAGAGGCTTATCGGGCTGTAAAAACTTTACGGGTTGGATTTTCTTTGGACTTTCATATGGACTCCTTTGTGTCAACAGAATAGTTTAATGCATATTGTATTAAACTTAATAAAGCTTTCACACCCTGAATATACAGGTGACAGGCATGCAAGGGCATTCTGAGAAAGGGAAATCCTAGGTCTGAAACAAAGTTATCTCACTTTGATCATGTGAAATATTTTAATGTTTTTGTCAAATATCAAAAAGCCAGAATAAAAATCAAAAGATTAGAAGAGGTATATTCTAAAAATCTAGAGATTTGTTAGCCATATATAGTTGTTCTCAAAAATGTCATGTGCCAGTATTTTCTGAGTATACACTGAGTCTATAACATACACCAATCACCTTTCTTCTGTGCTCTCCTACTAACTGAGAAGCCAGGAGATGCTGAACCAAGATCATTGTAGCTGGGTCCTCCCATGGAGACATCTAATAGAATCCGCCTCAGATGAAGTTTGAAACAAACTGTCAGAGACCCCTCCTCCGAGATGTAGTAGTAGCTTTTCAATATTCACTGATGCCAATAAAATGTCCCACTCACAAAGGACAGGCACTTAAACATACTGCAATCATTCTGAAACATGAAAATAGAACTTACCTGCCCACAGCTTTAGAATAGAGATCTAATCCCTTGATTCTGTTAGGTCTTGAAAACAAAGTTTGCAAAGTCTTTCTCTGTGGAGGGTTGAAAATGTGAGCCTATTTCCACATTGATCAAAGGTCAGAGAGTTGGGACTTAGCTCTAGTTCCTTTAAGGTTATTATGCTTCTAGGTCACACCTAGGTGTCACAGAGTTCTGCTCTCTCAAGGTTATCGTCAACAGCTGTGGCTAATCGTCAGACTTTGTACTTCAGGAAATGAGAAGTAGATTGTTCCTACCTCAAACAAAAGTCTAAGAATCCAACTAAGGGTCCAGTTTCTTTATGGAGATAACTTTGGATTCCACCCAGGGAGTGGTTTGCCTACAGAATGATTTGGTCTCCGGTGTGTGCAGAACTTGCTTTGTTCTAGCAACAGAATGTTGAACTGTGGAAGCAGCCAGTGACCTTCAGCTAGTCTGTTTATTTCCTTGTACCATGTTAAGGTAGTTTTTGTCTTACTCCTACATTTTGGGGTCGGGGTATTTTAAAAAGTTGGAAATTAAATGCGGGAAAATTTCAGTACTCACTGGAATTCCCTCCCAATACTCTTTTATATATTTCTCCATTTTATTATTTTCATTCACGTATTCATATTACTTATTATATTCTGAATACCCACACCTCCACCCTGGCAAGAGGTATTTTTGTCGAAGCTGGTCCCTGACATTCCTCCACTGGTCTCAGCATCAGTCAAGGTGAATCTTTTAGAATGATTGAAGGGGACTTCTATCAACTATGAAATATTCGTTTTTGCAGTAGAAAGTTAGTTCCACTCACATGTGGTCCTAAAATAGCTGTGTGAGACGATGGGACAGTTGGTGTCTCTTCTCTTTCAGAAAGGTTTTCTTCTTAGGAGCCTTAAACCAGGTGTGGAAAAATTATGAGAGGTTCTTACTATAATTAGAACATAGCCACATGTACTAATAAACATAACACATAATGTAGAATTTCAAAAGACTTGTTAGCAGTTAAAATAGAACAATCTAATTAGTGCTAGGTAATAGCTATCAAAAATAAGAGTCAAGGCTATCACACCTCTGATGTCTTCCTGTTACACAAACCGAAGTTTTCTCTGAGAAATACATAAGCCAACATTTTTCATCTATTCATTAAATGCCCTCTAAACTGACCCATCTCATTTGTTTTCTCTTATTCTTTCCCTTGACTGCTTTCCTTCTTAGGCTTAAGGAATCCTGCCTAGATGGGTAAATGATACAAAAACTAGGGCTGTCATTAAAAAGGGGAAATCTAACATAAGAGTGTTTAAACCCTATAATAATTTACATTTCTATAGTGAAAAATAAAAAGACAAGTGTGTGAGCTCAGGCCCAGTGATCAAAGATTTTGTCACACAAGCATAAAAATCTGTGTTTGAATTTACAGAATGCACATATGTACTGGATATGTAATCTACGTGTTTCTAATCCCACCATCTCTGTAGCCGGAAGGGAGACAGAGACAAGAAAATTCTCAGAAGCTCATAGGCCAGTTAGCATGGCTTATGTAGAAAAATTAATGAGACCCTATCCCAAACAAGCCAAAAGGTGAGGACCCACACCCAAGGTAATTCTCTGACCACCATTAACACTGGCTTTGCCGCACACATGCAAATCAAACAAGCAAATACAAACATACACATGAACAACAGACACACACACATACACATGCATGCACACACACATGTGTGTGCACACATGCAAAAAAGAAAAGACATTTGCAAGCAGCCAAGTAGCTGAAATACAGTGTTCAGTGTCATAACACAAAGATAATTTAAGGAGGTTTGTATATTATTATTGATTGTGAACTTGATGGATTGAGAAGAACCTCTCTCTCTCTCTCTCTCTCTCTCTCTCTCTCTCTATGTGTGTGTGTGTGTGTGTGTGTGTGTGTGTAGTATATTTGTATGAGTCTGAATTCCTATATGTTAAACTATGGAAGAAGCTTTACCCTAAATGTAGATGACAACATCCTGTAGATGGGAACCTGCATGAAATCAACAGATAGAACCTGAGAGCTTGTGTTCTCTGTCTGTGCTTGCCTGACACCTTGAAGTGAGCACCTATAATCTGCAAATCTGAAATGTTCTAAAGTCTAGAAATTTTGACACATTATGGCACTGAAAACATTTCTGATTTCAGATTGTTTTGGATTTCAATTTTTTTTTCGGATTAGAGATGCTTGGCCTGCAACATATTGAAATTTAGCTATAGAAAAAGAAATCTAATGGTGCAGACAGAATATCACATAAAATTTCATTTCTGCTTTCCTTGTGCACCATCAGAAGCAAAATTGCCTTTCCTACAGATATCATCTTCTTTGTCATATGAAGCTGTGAGGTTCTACATATGATGTTATAAACTAATGACTCATAAACAAAGCTAAAATTTTTGCAATCTGTCACCAGGTGGTGACAGAGTTACAGTGGTACATAGTTTAAACAATATAGATTGTAAGTCACAGACATCTTAATTCATAAAATTACATATGAATACACATACTTCCAATTCCAAATTTCTTTCTAGTATAATATATTCAGGGACTGCATAAGGGATCAAAACCTTGGACTTCTATTTCTAGGCTTTTCTATTTCTCCTTGTGGGCTCAGGGCCACCTTCAGACAAACCTTTCACATGTGTGTAAGAATCTCTGATTCAGTTCTTATCAAAGATGGAATGCATCAAAGAGTTTGGCTCCCATTTTCCCCAGGAGTTAAGATACTGACATTCCCTTTCTCCTGTCTGCTTGAAATCGTCCTTCCATTTTTGAAATGCCAAGAGAAGGAAAGGTAAAACAAGAGTTTTCCATTTTTCAAATAATTTTAAACGCCACAGCTATGATTTGCCAAGGAACAGGAGGAGGACTTTTTCTCATTTCCTGCACCTTCTGCTCTCCTTTCATCTCACCTTTCCAAACGTAATTTCCATGCTGCACTTTACATATAATGCCAATTAAATGAGCTGCAGTCACTGTCTGCTGGACACACATGCTCTATGCATTCTCTGGCTGTCAGAATCATGTTATCATTTCAAAGCTGCTCAAATGTTAGCACCATGTCAAATATAAGCTGCTGTTTGCCATTCGCATATCCATTTGCTCATTTCTTTATTCCTTATGTTCTAGCTATGATTATATTTATTTCCATGGTTTTTCTTTTAACTTCCCATTTTAAAAAGAAGAACCTTCTTCAAAGAAAAAGCTAATGATGTCTGTGCTTTCTATGCTCCAGTAAAATTCATTGTACTTGTCCTCTTCATATTTCTCCAAAAAAGAATCAATTAAGAAGAAATAAATTTATTCTATTATACACAGTATATCCCAGCTTACCTAAGTAGCAGAATCATAATAGGTTTCCTTTGTTTTTATTAGTGTTTATGTTAATCAATCCCAGGGCCTTGTACAAACTAGAAAAACACTCTGAACACTGTACTACATTCACATCCAGAAGAATTTAAAAAAAAAACAGAATAGCACAAAGAAATGACAGAAATATTCATTGTGTACATATCCTCACATATAATTAATGTTTAAATGAATCTGTTAACATACAAAGACCTTGAGAACCGTGTTTTTTTTTTCCTGACTTTTTAAAAGTCTGATATTAAGCAAGAAAACACAGCAGGAAGATCTTTTTTTTAGCATTGCAACTACTCAGGACTTTACTATTTTGAGAGTGGAATTTAGAAGATTTTATGTGACTAACCAGAGGACATGGAGAAAGGCACATGAAAGATATTTCAGAGAAAAATATAAAGTCATGAAATGGTATATTAAAGAATAAAATGCAGCAGTTCACAGAAATATGTCAATGTGTACTGATGAGGTGAGCAGGCCTTTTTTTCATCCTGCACAGCTCCCACTTGCTATCTTAGCCCTGGAATAATTACACAGAAACTGTATTCATTTAAACACTGCCTGGCCCATTATATCTAGCCTCTTCTTGGCTAACTCTCACATCTTGCTTTAACCCATATTTAGTAATCTGTGTATCACCACAGGGTCGTAGCTTACCTGGAAGATTCTAACCTATGTCCATCTCAGGCTGAATCTTCATGGCGTATGCCTGACTCTGCTTCTTTCCTCCCAGAATTCTGTTCTGTCTACTCCACCCATCTAAGGGCTGGCCTATCAAAAGGCCAAGGCAGTTTCTTTATTAACCAATGAAAGTAACACATAGACAGATGACCCTCCTATACCATCAATGAGTGCAATATTTTACTAAATGTCATCCCAGGGTACTTGAATTTGTGTGGAAGGCAATTGAGTTCAAGTTAATTGATTGATTCCAAGTGAAAAACTATAGTAACTGAGTGAGAGAAGTTTGTGAATTTCTTATAAATTATTTTGAAAGCAAAATAATAAAAGGAGAAAGAAAACTGTATTCGGCTTTTAGTGTTTCTTTAATAAAAATGTGAACAGAGACAGAAGACAATTAATTTCAGGATGAAGGATAAACGTGAGATTGCAAGTGATTCTCAGTAAGTTCACCCCCAAAGACTGGAGAGCAAAGAGGAAATATCATAAGAATACCCAACATCAGCACAGGTGAAGACGACTGCATCATAAGAGACACGGGGTTGCTGTTGTGCAAACCCAGTGTTAGCCTCACAAGAAATATAGCACTAGAAAACAAAGTCTTGGGAGGAAATTTTGAAATAATTAACTTTACAATCATTTCCATAATAGAAAATTTTCATGCTGATATCAAACACAATATTGAGTATTATTTTAAAGATTTCATGTGATTGAAATAGAAACTGAGGGTGTAGCTCCTTTGCTAGAATGTTTGAAATCCCATGTTGAATCCTTAGTACCACATACACTGAGAACAGGGGTGTGTACCTGCATTTACAGTACTAGGTGAAGTCAGGAGTTCGAGAGATCATCTGCTACATAGTGAGGTTGAAGCTAGTAGAGTCTACATGGGACTGCACATCAAAAAAAATTCTAGCAAAATTATTCTTACAGACTTATCTTCAATTTATCCAGAACTTGGATCTCATATGCTATGGATAATGCTCTTATCCTGTAAAGATTTGCCACTTATATTGGTTGAATGAAACTCTGATTGATCAGAAGTCAGGCAGGGAGTATACGTGGGGTGAACAGACTAGATGAATTTTTGGAAGAGGAAAGTTTCAGTCTGCAGTCACCACCCAGACATAGAGGAAGCAAAATGAAAATGCTGCATTGAGAAAAAGTACCAAGCCACGTGGCTAATCATAGATAAGAATTATGGGCTATCAATCCACACACCTTCTATCACCTGATTTTTGACAAAGAAGCAAAAAAATATCAAATGGAAAAAAGAAAACATTTAAGAAATGGTGCTGGAATAACTGGATATTAACATGTAGAAAATGAAAATAGATCCATATCAATCAACATGCATAAAACTCAAGTCCAAATGAATTAAATACCTCAATATAAGGCCAGCCACACTGAACTTCACAGAAGAAAAAGTGGAAAGTACACTTGAACACATTAGCACAGGAGACTACTTCTTAAATATAACCCCAGTGGCACAGATACTGAGAGAAACAATTAATAAATGGGACCTCCTGAAACTGAGAAGCTTCAGTAAATCAAAGGACATGCTCAACAAGACAAATCAACAGCCTACAGAATGGGGAAAGGTCTTCACCAACCTCACATCAGACAGAGGTCTGACCTCCAAAATATGCAAAAAACTCAAGAAATTAGTCATCAAAAGAACAGACAATTAAATAAAAAAATGGAGTATCGACCTAAACAGAGAACTCTCAACAAAGAAATCTAAAATGGTTGAAAGGCACTTAAAGAAATGTTCTACATCCTTAGTTATCAGAGAAATGCAAATCAAAACAACTTTGAGATTCCATCTTACACCTGTAAGAATGGCCAAGAACAAAAACACTGATGACAACTTATGCTGGAGAGGATGTGGGGTAAAGGGAACACTTCTGCATTGCTGGTGGGAGTGCAAGCTCGTACAGCCCCTTTGGATGCAGTATGGTAATTTCAAAGAAAATTAGGCAACAACCTTCCTTAAGACCCAGCAATACCACTTTTGGGTATATATCCAAAGGATGCTCAATCGTGCCACAAGGACATGTGCTCAGCTATGTTCAAGGCAGCTTTGTTTGTTATAGCCAGAACCTGGAAACAACCTAAATGCCCCTCAACCAAAGAATGGGTAAGGAAAATGTGGTACATTTACACAATGGAGTACTATACAGTAGAAAAAAATAACAACATCTTGAAATTTGCAGACAAATGGATAGAGCTAGAAAACATCATAATGAGTGAGGTAACCCAGACCCAGAAAGACAATTATCATATGTACTCACCCATAAGTGGTTTATAAACATAAAGTAAAGAAAATCAGCCTACCCATCACAATCCCAGAGAACCTAGACAAGGGTAAGGACCCTAAGAGATACATGCATGGATCTAATCTATATGAGAAGTAGCAAAAGACAAGATTTCCTGAGTAAATTGGGATCATGGGGACCATGGGAGAGGGTTGAAGGGGAGGAGAGAGGCAGGGAGGGGAGCAGAGAAAAATATATATAGCTCAATAAAATCAATAAAAATGGTAAGAAAAAAGAATTATGGGCTAATTTAGGTGGTAAGAGATAGTTAATAATAAACCTGAGCTAATAGGGCAACCAGTTTATAATTAATATAAGCCTCAGTATATAAAATGAAAATTTGAAGAACCTGGCAGAACATGAACTTCTTTTTTTGGATATTATTTTTTTATTAAAAATTTCTGCCTCCTCCCCGCCTCCCACTTACCTCCCTCCCCCCTCCCCCCTCCCTCCCTCTCCTATCCAGAGAGCAGTAAGGGTTTCCTGCCCTATGGGAAGTCCAAGTTCCTCCCCCCTCCATCCAGGTCCAGGAAGGTGAGCATCCAAACAGGCCAGCCCCCACCCCAAAGCCAGTATGTGTAGTAGGATCCAAATACAGTGTCATTGTCCTTGGCTTCTCAGCAGCCTTCATTGTCCGCCATGTTCAGGGAGTCCGGTTTTATCCCATGCTTTTTCAGTCCCAATCCAGCTGGGCTTGGTAAGCTCCGAATAGCTCAGCCCCACCATCTCAGTGGATCGGGGGACCCCTCGCAGTACAGACTTCCTTGCTCATGTTTTCCCTCCTTCTGTTCCTCATTTGGACCTTGGGAGCTCAGTGTGGTGCACCAATGTATGGCTCTGTATCTATCTCCATCTATCGCCAGATGAAGGTTCCCTCACGGTCCGACTTTCTTTCTCATGTTCTCCCTCTTTCTGAGGCTCATCAGGACCTTGGGAGCTCAGTCCGGTGCACCAAGGGGGGGCTCTGTCTCTATCTCCATCCATCTCCAGGTGAAGGTTGTATGCTGATATGCAAGATATTCATTAGTATGGCTATAGGATCTGGCTTTTTCCGGCTCTCTCTCCTCAGCTGCCCACGGAACTAGCTGGGGGCATCTTCCTGGATAGCTGGGAACCCCTCTAGAGTCAAGTCTCTTAATAATCCTAAGATGGCTCCCTTAATTAGGGTATATGCTTCCCTGCTCCCATATCTACCCTTCCTATATCCCAAGCATCCCATTCCCCCAAGCTCTCCCCATCCTCCCCTTCACGCTTTTCTCTCCCCATCTCCCCTTGCCCCCCAACCCACCCCACCCCCAAGTAGAACATAAACTTCTGTCTACACTCACCTGTCTTTGTGATTGTTGAAAAACATTACAACTGGTCTTTTTTTTTAAAATCTCCTATGCTGGCAAAATATAAATACTGACTTAAAGGTAGTGAGATACTTGATGGTTCAGTGAGGTAGACTGGGTAGCAGGGAACTCATTGAAATAGGCCTTCAGTAAGCTTTAGTAAACATTGTGAGTTTTTGTTTTTAAAGCCTTTAAATCATGCTTTGTAAAGAGTATTTTGACTGAATATTTTTGAATCTGTTAATTTCTTAAATATGCTTTAGTTTAGTTGATTTTCTTCATGTCTTTTTGAGCTCAGCTCAAGGTCAAAGATTAGGTCTCATAAAAATGTAATAGGCTTCATTACTTTACAAAACTATTCCATTTCAAGCAAATTGCTATGTTCTAACCCCCCACTTACAAGTCTAACCCCCTCCATTTACCACCATATCCAGTAATTAGTCAAGGACTGAGAAAAATGTTATTATTAAAGGTCATCCAAATGAAATAAAAACCTCCTAGGATACTGAGTTTAAAGAAAAATAAAACAGAGATCAAAAATGAAATCATAGCTTTCTGTTACTGTGTATAAAATGTAGTACCATGAGTAATAGATTCTTGAAAACCTGTGGATGTATATATGTATTTGAACTGTTTCTCCTATTAGCTCATTCCAGAATATGCTTCTCAATTTGTCTCCAAACTTTAGTTCAGAGATAATAATTTCTTATTAACACAGCAGGTTAACTTCCCATATGAAATCCAAACCTGTACAATAATAAGCTAAATAAAATCTCAGAATGGAGACAGAAGTTAGACATTGAACCCCATTTCTTGCCTATGAGATATTATATTGATAACTCCTTGTGGAGAGGCAGTCAGTTTTCCCTATGAGTGGAGACTCTGGTAAGACCATCAAGCAATAGTGGAAGGTCACACGTACGAGAAATAGTTGAGCAGCAAAAAATATGCTAGGTTAAGAAAATATATACAAATTTAAATGGGTAGGGGAGGGAGTGGATATGGTTAAAAACAAAATTCTCAAAGCACCATCACAAATATTTTTTAAAAGAAACTTTAAACAAGAAAGGATGGATCTAATCTACATGGAAAGTAGAAAAAGACAAGATCTCCTGAGTAAATTGTGAGCATGGGGACCTTGGGAGAGGGTTGAAGGGTAGGTAGAGGCAGGGAGGGGAGCAGAGAAAATGTACAGCTCAATAAAAATGAATAGAAAAAAAGAAAGGATGGAGAAATCTATGCCATGCTACAGTAATCTGTAGAAGACCAGAGTATCTTAACTTCAGATAAGACTCACTCACGGCTAAGTTAATGAGCATGGAAATCATAGATACTAAAAAATGACAAAGAAAAGCTCCCCAACCTACTGAACACTCTGATGTGTGCATACGTCTAACAGTGTCAAGATATGTCCGGCAAAAACAGATACAACTTTAAAAGAACATAAATGAACCCACAGTTGTATTGAAGACCTCACTGCCTTTGGAGTTTTGACAAATGCAGCACAAAGAAAATTAGTAAGGACACAGTAGAGCTCAACAGCACCATAAATCACCAAGAGGTAATTGACATTTAGGGAGCACTTCACGGATTAGGAGAATACTCATTTTTCTCCAGCTTTCATTGTGCCAAAACAGACCCAATATTATAAGGCAAAATATGTCATACCAAGTTTTAGAGACAAGAAACCATAGACAGATTCTCTCAAATTGCAGTGGAATTTAACTAAAAATCAACAAGAAAAATGCAAGCAGAAAATTCTAAAATATTTTGCAACTAAACAGCTTATAACACACATACCAGGAATAAGTCTTGAGAGAAATTATAAAACATTTTGAGATAAATTAAATTGAAAATGAAACATATCAAATTATGTGATGTAGAAAAACAGTGATTACAAGAAAATTTGTATCATTGACTTACCTGTTTTAGGAAAGAAACAGCCACCAAGAATCTCACTTTCCACTTTAGGAGATTATGCAAGGAGGTAAAAGTAAATCCAAAGTGAACAGAAGAAAGGAAATGAAAAGTTATTGCAGAAATCAGTAAAATGGAAGATATCTAGTACAAAAACAATAAGGCCAAATTCAAGTTCACAGAAAGCACAAATAAACTACATTTGCATGGGAAAAAGAAGGGAAATCAAAAGAAAATAGAAAAGGGTAGCATCATGGAAGGAGAGCCTTCAGGACTGACATGGGTGTTAAAACAATAGGTCAATATTGTAGTCAAGTCTCTGTCCACACATTAACATCAGATCAGTTTACAACTCTTTTTAGTTTTTTCATTTGTGGTGTGTGTGTGTGTGTGTGTGCACGCACGTGTGCGTGCACACGCACACGTGCAAGGTACCAGCACAAGCCATAAGTGGCCTCAGATTCTATGGACTAGAGGTACACATGGTTGTGAACTGCTTGATATGGTCCTGAAAGTCAAACTGTGGTCCTCTAGAAGACCAGCAATTGCTCTTCTGAGAAATCTTTCCAGTCCCCTGACAAATTCTTTGAAAGACATAGTCTGTCAAACTCACAAAAAAATGAAATATCAGTAGGTCTTTATTTAAGATTGAATCAGTTATGAAATAACTTTACAAGAGAAAAATGCCAAGCCTAGCTGCATCTACTGGGGGAGTCTGTAAAATGTTTAAAGAAGAAGTTTTTAAATTATAATTTACTACATAAAATGCAAACTAAGGGAATTATTCCTAAGTTATTGTATAATATTAGCTAACCTCAGTCTTGGCCTGAAATAAGATAAAGATATAAGGAAAACTATTAACAAATAAATTTCATAAAGATGAGATACAAAGATTTCTCCATTAATTTTAGCAAATTAAATCTAATAATGTCAGAAAGCAAGCAAATAAAATTCTAAGAATCGATAGATAAATATCAAACATAAAACATTGAACTGGAAGCCGGGCGGTGGTGGCGCACGCCTTTAATCCCAGCACTCGGAAGGCAGAGGCAGGTGGATCTCTGAGTTCGAGGCCAGCCTGGTCTACAAGAGCTAGTTCCAGGACAGGCTCTAGAAACTACAGGGAAACCCTGTCTCGAAAAAACCAAAAAAAAAAAAAAAAAAACAACAACAAAAAAAAAAAAAAACAAAAAACATTGAACTGGAGAGACTAGTGAATCATATATCTTTTAGTCTTATATATTATAACTGTATACTTTTTATGAGAGCCACTACAGACTTGAAAATTCATAAATGTTTAAAGTAAAGGGACCAATGAGAGCACAAGATGCTGATAGCAATGAAAAGTACGGCGGAAAACCCGTGTTGAGGTAGGAAGATGTAGGGAGCCGAGCCCAACCACTGCCAGCAGCACAAAGGGGACATTTCACAATGACCCTGAAACAATTCCTCAAGAAGCATGATAATTCTTTTTTTTCCCAGTTTGTTTATTTTTTATTAAAAATTGCCATCTCCTCCCCTCCTCCTCCTCCTTCCCTCCCCTCCCCTCCACCCATACCCCCACTCCCTCCCTCTCCAGGCCAAAGAGCCATCAGGGTTCTCTACACTATGTTGAGTCCAAGGTCCTCCCAACTCCCCCTAAGTACAGGAAGGTGAGCTACCAAACTGACAAGACTCACAGTGAGCCTGTCCATGCTGTAGAGTTCATGTTCATTGCCGTTGTCCTTGGTTTCTCAGTCCTCCTCCACCGTCAGCCACATTCAGAGAGTCCGGTTTGGTCCCCTGTTCCATCAGTCCCATTCCAACTGGACTTGGTGGTCTCCCGTTAGTTCTGTCCTGCCGTCTCAGTGGGTGAACGCATCCCTCATGGTTCTGACTTTCTTTCTCATGATCTCTCTCCTTCTGCTCCTCATCAGAACTTTGGGAGCTCAGTCCGGTGCTCCAATGTGGGGCTCTGTCTCTATCTCCATCCATCGCTTTCTGTATACTTAATAACAGAGCTTTCAGCATTGTAAGAAGAAAGTGATAGAGCTTCAGGAGAAATAGACAAATTCTTAATCATAGTTGGTAACTGCAAAATGTCTTTCTCAGGAATGGAGAGATTACTGGGTTAGGGTTTGGGATGACTTCATCATAAATACCTGAGTTTGGTTCCCAGAACCTATATTAAAAAGTCAGGCATAGCTCTGTAATGACAGCGCTGGGAGACAGGAGTATTCCAGAGGCTTGATGATCAGCCAGTCTAGTGAAATCAGTGAGCACCAGGTTCAGTGAGACACCCTGTCCCCCTGCCCCAAACAAAAGGATAATAAATGTTCTGTTTAGGGCTACGTCTTAAGACTCATTTATTCTGCCACCTTAGCAGCTGCCAGTCTCTTCATTAATTAATTCACTGCTGCTCAGTGCCAAGGGGGGATTCTCTGAGTGTATAAACCAAAGTTTTTAGAAGTATTACAGAGTTATTTTATTTTATTTATTTTGTTTTTTTCAGAAAGGGTTTCTCCGTGTTACAGTCCTAGCTGTCCTGGAACTAGTTTTTTGTTTTGTTTTGTTTTGTTTTTGTTTGTTTGTTTTTTGTTTTTTCGAGACAGGGTTTCTCTGCAGCTTTTTTTTTTTAGAGCCTGTCCTGGACCTAGCTCTTGTAGACCAGGCTGGCCTCGAACTCACAGAGATCCGCCTGCCTCTGCCTCCCGAGTGCTGGGATTAAAGGCGTGCGCCACCACCGCCCGGCCTGGAACTAGTTCTTGTGGACCTGGTTAGCCTCGAATTCACAAAGATCCACCTGCCTCTGCCTCCCTAGTGCTGGGATTAAAGGCGTGCGCTGCCTTGTGCCATATTTTAACTAAACGATAATAACAACTTTCTCTCCAGTATCTACAATTTCTTCAGAGATTAGTTTTTAACTGTGTCTACCATGCCAGGTATAGGTTCTACCCTGTGAAGCAGTTTTCAAACCTCATCATAGAGTTGTTAGTTATCTTTGTAACACTCAAACCACCATTGAGCAAATGGATACGTTTATACCGAATAATGTGAAGCACAGAGAAAACCGTGAAAAGCAAGAACTGAACTACCGAGAGTAAGACCGAAACGTGCCTTCTTCTAGCATGATACGTCCATGGGAAACCTGAATGGGACCTGCAAAAGACTGGACCTGTCAACAGCCCATCACAAGATGGTAAAGGGGCATAGATCCTACCCTTTCCTGTTAACTACTGGATACTGTCGAAGTCTGAAAGACAGGGAGTAATAATTCCAGTTATATACCCACTGGTGAGTCTACCAGGATCTAATAGGTTCCAAACACCATATTACATAGGAAGTCTGGTTAAACTCAGTAAGTCCCAAAACAAAACAAAACTTTGTGAATGCAATGGGAAGAAGATTAATATGGGTGAAGGAAATAAAATATAGGTGGAGAATTAGAATGCATCATATTGATGTTTATAATATCAACAAATATTTCACTAGTAAAATATTATATTAAAAAGTAGAGAGTGACTGAGAAAATGATTCAGTGTGGAATTCTGACTTCCAAATTTGGGAGCACACAGGTGAATATGAGCATGCACACTATCACACACAAGAGCACAGATACACAAATGCATACACATGAATTCACACACATACATTAATACACACAGCCATATATATGCAGATATGCACACAACACACACATACACAGGAATAAAAACACATACTAAAATATCTTAATGATTAATAAGAGAAGTAAGTGGTAAAATCAGGAAACTTACAGAACACCAGAGCAATGCCCTCAACCAATGAAATAAAATGAAATTGTTAGAACATTAAACAAATAACTAAGTACAGATCATTTAAACCTGGCCATAGAACTTTTACAAAATAGATTAGCATTTATATAGACAGGTCATATCATTAAAGCCTTGATGAAAAAAAAAAAACTCTAAAGTCCATCTGAAGTCTTTCAATCCTACAAATGTTATGTCCACAATAAATTGAAATCTGTAACAACAGAAAAGTACTTTTAAATTCCTCAAGAAGTGAAAACCAAATAAAACTTATTATGTATTCTATAGTTTGAAAGAAAGAAAATATAAAGGGAGATCAACCATATTTAACAGAAAGCAATAAAACATATCGATGTTGGGGGACTGCAAAAGACACATTGCTCACAGGAATGGCTGACGCCTTCTTTATCTGCTCTAGAAAAGACCCTAAATCAAAGAACCACACTGACAGCTTTCACTATTGAAAAATAAGAGCAAATGGAACCTAGTATAAGAAGAATATAGGAAAATGAAAGAAAATAAGTAAATAGAAGATACATAGATATATTGACTAAGAATTATTCTGAGAGAAAATAAAACTGATGTATACTGAAACACATGTATACAAAAGGGGGGATATCATTGATTCCAGGGATAATCAGAAATTTATACATAAACCTTATTCATTCTTCAAATATTTATAAGAAACATAATGAATATCTGTACATCTATATATTCTGCAACTTTGGTGAAATGAAAAATCCTTTAAAAGACCCAAACTGCCAAAGTTCACATCATTACCAACAACAGGAAAACATTGTCATGCTTCGGTAAATCTAACTTACAGTTTAAGCATCTATCCACGAAAGACTTGGGATTGGACCAATTAACTGGTGAATTCTAGCAAGAAACTAAAGTACATCCATGTTAAAGCTTCAAGAAAACTGAAAAGGAAGGAAAACTCCCCCACTGACCAAATCATGGAAAGTTATTTATAGAAATTGTCTTTCTTTAAATTTTAGCAAATTAAGTCATATACATGTATGCAAAAATTTATTTTGAAAGGGGATTATTCTGAAAATTCATACAAACTCAACAACAAAATTCAATTAATGTACTTTAATATATCATAAGTTGCAAATTCCAAAATATGGCAATCATAATAGATACATGAATATTAAAAATTTGAAAAAAAGGTTTTTTTCAAAAATTTTCTTTGTGAATATAGCTCCTTAATCTTTGCTCCTAATTGGACATACCTACTCTTTGTCTTCATAGATTCCTATCATTTTAGGTATCATAAAATTTCTCATGCTTTACTTTAATGCCTAACGAAGTTTGCAATGTGTAGCTATTACTCAGGGACCTGCTGATAAAGGGTTAACATTTGGTTCTTGGCTGCCTGACTTTCGATAACTCGCACATATTAGAAATGGATAATAGTTCTGTTTTTTCTAGTGATAGGAATTTTAGGTCCTAGCATATCATGGGCATGCTCTCTCTCTCTCTCTCTCTCTCTCTCTCTCTCTCTCTCTCTCTCTCTCTCTCTCTCTCTCTCTCTCTCTCTCTCTCTCTCTCTCTCTCTCTCTCTCTCTCTCTCTCTCTCTCTCTCTCTCTGAATCACAACTGCAGTTCTGGAATTTTCAAGGCAGTGGGCTTCTTTCTATGAAGTCCAGACTGATCTCTACTTACTACCTTCCTGCATCTGTTTCCCTAATGCTGGCAAACAGGCATAGGCTACCACAATATGCTTATTTTCATATCTCTGTCAAATGCTAAGTGGTACATATCTAAAAATGCATTGTCTTACAACTGTCATCAAACATATAAGCTTTAATAATTATAGTCTCATGTGTTAACAAGTAAGTGTACAGCAATGGTCAGCAATGTGCCAGGGGCACACAGAAGGTAAGAGATAGGGCTGAGGCCGGGACTTAAGTCCTGTCTCATTCTGAATTCAGTATCTTAAACCACATTCATTCACCTGGTCTCTCAAATGGAGAAAGTGCTGATGTAAGAAAAGTTGGAGAGTTTAAAACCAGCCACACCAAGCTAAATTTTGACATAATCATTTCATCTGACTGCTACATGTAAATGGAGCATAATTCAGTGTTACAGTGTTGGTTCTCCAAGGCAGCAGAAGTACACACACATGTCAACAAGCACACACTGGTAATTGTTCCTCTGCTATACCTAGACTAAGCAAAAGTTACAAAATGAATTCAGTGGGATCTCTACCTTGGAAGATCTCACAATCTACACCAAACCTAACAATAAAAAACATTACCACCTTATTTTTTTCCTGTATCATATGATCTTATTATAATCTGTGAACAAATGTGATAATAAGGAAGCAATCATATTCTGCTTTAGATTTTCCTAATAAATAAAAACAAAATTTGTTTTCTCTTTCATTTTTGGGCATTGTGATAATTGATTTTCTTCTATGTGAGAAGGATTTAGAGTGAAGTAAATAAAGCTTAGGCAGCTAAACATAGATTTTGTGACAATTTTATCACACCCCGATCTTTATTGACAAAAGCATGAATGCTATACATCTGTTTTGACACCGACACATATGCTGAGATTTACATCCCAAGTTCCACATCCCACTTGGTCAGAGCACTGAAATTTCATTTGCTAGTAATTTCCCATAACCCCCCATACACTGACTAAATATTGTTATGGATCATTTTTCTAGTAATCCTGTTTTTAAAGAGACTTCTGTCTCAAAGAATCTATGATAGAGAACAAACTTGTGAAAATTTCTTGTAACATAAAGTAAAATACCGACAAAGTAAAACGCTACTTCTTGAGATCTATTAGCATCAAAACATTGACTATTCCCCAAATTTAGAGAATGGGGTTATGCGAGTCAACTCCTACGTTAGTACATTGTATTTCATTCCTGTCAAGTGAGGCAGTTGAGATGATTGTGCTAATTTGTTTGTTCGAAGTCATCAGCAGTGTAACCAGTTATAAAGAGCCCTTCACTCTCACTGCACAAAACACATTGTTTGCATAAAATGGCAAAAGTTCCTTGAGATGTTTATTAATAGCACAAACAACAAAACAAGTAGAATTGCCTGAACTGATGAAAATAACGACATTTTCTGTGGCCATTCTTCTGGGTTAGAGGTAGTAATTTTATAGCTTGAATGTAATAAGGTGCTGTGGGATAATGCTCTTGCACATTGTAAAGATTTCTCACTCCAAGTGGTTTGACAAAGTGCTGATTGGTCATTAGCCAGTCAGGAAGTTTACGTGAGGCAACCAGACTAGGGGAATTCTGGGAAAAGAAAAGAAAAAGATTTAGTCATCAACCAGATGCAGAGGAAGCAAGATAAGAATGCCTAACTGATAAAAGGTACCAAGTCACATGGCTAAACATAGAAAAGAGTTATGGGTGAATTTAAGTTGTAAGAGGTAGTTAGAAGCAATAGGCAAGACAGTTTAATACAAGCCTTTGTGCTTTTATTTAGGATTGTTTGGTAGTGGGACCAGGTGGGACAAAACCTTCATTTACAATAAGAAGAAAGAAGTATCCTCTTTGAAATTCCTAAAACCACGCAGACTTGATAGAAGGGACGAAGATAGTATTCTTTTTTAAATTTTTTTTATTGATTTAATTGAGCTATACATTTTTCTCTGCACCCCTCCCCTCCCCTCTCCCATGGTCTCTAGGCTTCCAATTTACTCAGGCAATCTTGTCTTTTTCTATTTCCCACGTATATTAGATCAATGCATGTCTGTCTTGGGGTCCTCATTATTGTCTAGGTTCTCTGGAATTGTGATTTGTAGGCTGATTTTCTATGCTTTATATCTAAAAGCCACTTATGAGTGAGCACATATGATATTTGTCCTTCTGGGTCTGCGTTCCTTCACTCAGTATAATGGTTTTAAATCTTTGAAGAAAGAAATTGAAGAAGACACCAGAAAGTGGAAGGATCTCCCCTGCTCTTGGGTAGGTAGAATTAACATAGTACTTACCTAAAGCAATCTTCACGTTCAATGCAATGCCCATCAAAATCCCAGCAAAAGAATGGTACTCAACTTCATAAGGAAAAGCAAAAAAAAAAAAAAAAAAAAAAAAAAAAAAACAGGATAGCCAAAACAATCCTGTACAATAAAAGAACTTCTGGAAGGTGGTATTTTTGCTTGCTAAAAATAATCTCTGACAAATGATATAGATTTTAGGCAAAAAGCATCTGACTTTTATTATTGACTGAGGGAACTGATTTAGACAAGACATAACTAGTTCTGTCTCTATAGAGGACTGGTATAACATTTGTAGGGGCACTTAGAAGCTAATATCTTTAAGCATTTCAAAATAACAAAGGCTACAACTAGCCATATTAATACTCAGGTATAAAAATAGTTGTCGCTTCATGAGTTAGATCAGTCTTCACATGGAGAAATGTTTAGAATGAGATTGAAAGAAGCATTTGCCGTGTCCATTTGGTTTTACATTTCCAAAGCTAAGGGATATGAAAGTTGGCTGATTCCTACGTTTTACCATATTGATTCTGGCTTTTAAAAAAATCTTTGTTTTGTTATATACCTATTTTATATATGTATATTCCTCTGCATACATGTATTATGTCCACAGATGCATAATTTAAAAACCAGTTGTTTTTAGTTTTCAATCTGGCATGCAAAAGTGTTTGGAACTTGTCACCTCCATTTCACATCTCACAAAACAGAAACAACTGAGCAGACTGAGCAACTTTTCAGATCCATTACAGAAAAGCTAATGAGTAGAGGATCCACATTTCTCTGGAGGCAGAAGCTGCTGAGACCCTCATGGGGAAATGCTGGGAAACTGACTAGTTGCTAAGGACTGAACGTGGAGTGGTTTGGTGCATTAAAAAAAAAATCCTGGGGGTCAATTCCATGGAAGTCTCCACACTTTCATTAGGTTTGCCTCCAGGAACTGTGTCATATGTCAAGATGATAGTGTGAGAAATATGCTCTCATGTTTATAGTGTTTGTGAGGCTGGCATATTCAAATCTACACAGACAGTGAATGAGACCTCTGGACTTTCTGTTCAATTCTTTTTATAGGAACATAAAACTTCTCTAGAAATGGTACTCTATTAAAAAGCTAAAAGCAATGCAGAAATATAACTAAAGAGAAAATCAACTTTTACCTCTTATCTTGTTCACGTCTCACTTAGCATTTTGACTTCTCTGTATAGATTTTGATAAAGGATAGCCTTGTTGTTCTTACTCGCTAAAGCGAAGGTGATGAGACAAGATTTAAAGAAGAGGAACCACTATTATTTGCACTGAAAGCTAGGAGTCTTTCTACTCACGTTAGACTTACTGATCAGAGCGGCAGCTCTCAGACTCTGAATATGACCGTCCACACTCAACTCTGATCACTCTTCTGATTAATTACTTGGTTTATTGTTGACAAAAAGCTTATTTTTTCATTTTAAATTGACCCTCTAGTGATAATTTCAGATGAATTATTTAATTTAAAAAAATTGTTAGAGGATATTATATACAGGAAAAAATATCACAGACTGTAAGTATGCATCTTGATTAACTTTCATGCCAGGAATACAATCCTATAGTTACCCACTGATTAAACAAAGACCAGAACCAGGCCCTAAATGCCCTCCTTTTCTTCATCCTGTTCTAGAATTCTCCAGCTTTTCTGTCCCTTGAAAGTTTTAAAAAGAAAGAACTGTTTATTAGGATAATTGTTTTGTTGATTTAATTATACACACACACACACACACACACACACACACACACACGGGAGCTTATGTAATGACTTCTTTTGTGTCTTTCATTTTCAACTAATACTGCTTTTTATTTTGAGGGACATCAATGCTTCTCTTTTGTGTGTTTGTGGGGGGGTATGGTGGATAGATGTTGATATTAATCACTATCCACCTTATTGTTTGTGACAGAATCTGTCTCTGAACCTTGAGATCAGAAGGAATTCCAGTGTGCCAGGAAAGCCTACCAGCATTCTCCATTTGATTAGGCTGGCTAGCTAACCCAAGGGATCCACCTGTTTGTCCCACCTCCTGCCATTCTGGCAGTTATGGTGTGACAGGTGCATAACGGCCCTACCCAAGTGTTTGTAGGGACTGAACACAGGTCTGCATGATTGCATGGCGAGCATTCTACGGACAAAACCATCTCTCCAATTGCTCCTCAATGATTTTCTGTAGGACTCTTTCATTTACTCTTACTATTTTATAGACTTCCCCAGTGGGCTCTATTTCAAGGTGTGTTCTATTGTGGAAGGAAATTATAGGCATTTCCAGATTATGGTTATTGCAAGTAGAGAGTTATGAGTAATCTTTCTTTAGTTCCTTGCAAATATATAAGAAATTTATACTGAGCCAGTCTTCCTTGCCTATGATTTATTTAGGTATATTATTTGTTTATTCAGTATTGGTGTATATTAATTATACATGGTACTGGGTTGAATAAAGATATTTTTGTGCAGGGATATAATTTAACCAAGCGTTTCCATACTTTCCCAGTCTCACTTTTCTTTCTCACCCATCCTACTAGTCCGAATTTAATGCCCCAGATATCTTTGCATATACTCTCATAACATACATATTTTTTCATGATTTCTTATATCTTTATAAAATCTAATATCTACAAATAAAGAAAGTATGGTGTTTGTCTGCTTTACTTCTGTAAGCTGTCCTAACTTATTGTCACAGTGCTGTGCCCTGATAAAGTAGTATACTCAGAGCATGTCCCAATGGAAAATAGAAAAGGGAATAAATTGGGTAGCTTTCTGATTTTTAAAAATGATTTTCCTTTTAATTTAAATAGGTTTTCCCTCATATAATATATCCTAATTATGATTTCCCCTCCCTCTACTCCATCTAGTTCCTCCATATCTCCCCTCCCATCCAAATCCACTCCCTTTCTGTCTGCCATTAAAAACACAGGCTAAGGAATAGAAATACGTTATAACATGATATAATATAATCAGATAAAACAAAGCTAACATCTCAAATTGGACAAAACAAACAAAAGGAAGGAAAGGAGCCCAAAAGAAGACAAAAGAATCAGGGACCTACTCTTTTCTACACCCAGGAATCCCATAAAAACATTAAAGCCATAATATATATACATAAAAACTGGTGCAAACCCATGCCAGCCTTGTGCATGCTGCTTCAGTCTTTGTGAGTTCATATGAGCTTTGATTGCATTTATTTAGAGGGCCTTGTTTTCTCTGTGTCCTCCTCCCCCTCTAACTCTTACATTATTCCTGCCTCCTCCTTCACTAGGTTCCCTAAGTCTAAGGGTTGGGATTAGATGGAGACAGCAATTTGAGGACTGACTGTTTCAAGTTCTCTCACTCTCTGCTAATGTCTAGTTATGGGTCTCTGAATTTTTTTCATATCTGCTGCTGGAGGAACCTTCTCTGGTCATAGCAGAGCAAGGCACTGATATATTGAGTATAGCAAAATGTCATTAGCAGTGATTTTATTCTAATATTTATTTTCTTTTAGAATAGTAGCATTTGGTCTCACCATAGGTCCCTGAGCCATTTAGTCTTATTCTTAGTCATCTAAGCAGTATCAGAAAGGGTTCCATTTTGTGGAATAAACCTTAAGTCCAGTCATGATATATTGGTTGGATACACTCACAACTTTGTGCCACAATTGGCCTGGCATATCTTGTAGGCAGAGCACCATTGTAGATCAAAGAGTGTGTGACTGGATTGGTGTTTCCTTTTCTCCTTTGGTAACCGGTAGAGTACTTTCGTGTACAAAGACACTAAAACACAGGGATGAAGGCTCTCTGTAGGCATCAGCTCTACTTCTTCATCTTCTAGGAGTTAGGTAGGTGTTGTCTTCAGCAATGAAGTTTTATCTTCAGTTTTTATAGAAAACCCCATATTCTTTGTTTGGTTTTTATGTGGTTTGGGTATCAGGGTAACAGTGATCTTATAAAATAAATTGGGCATCTTTCCTTCTGCTTCCATTTTGTGAAAAAATTTCAAGAGTATTGACATTAATTCTCCTTTGAAAATCTGTTAGAGCTCTGTGCTAGAACCATCTGCCCTGTGCTTCTGTGAATCTGAAGTCTTTCAATTATTGTTTCTGTTTCACTAGGGGTTATATGTGTATTTGATATGCTTATGTCCTTTTGATTTAACTTGGGAAAGTGGTCTGTATCTTAAAAATTATCCATTTTTTTAATTTTTCCAGTTTGGTGGAGTACAGGCTTTTAAATATCTCTGGATTTCTTCAGTGTTTGTTGTTATGTCCCCGTTTTGATTTCCAATTTTGCTAATTTGGATCGTTCTTATCTTTCAGTTAATTTGGACACTGGTTTCTCAATTTTAGCACTTTTGTCAAGGAGCAAACTCTGTGTTTCAATAATTTTTGTTTGTTTGTTTTTATTATATTGATTTCAGCCATGAGTTTGATTATTTCTTGCCATCTACTCCTTTTAGATGTGATTTTTTTTCACTTTGTTCTGGTACTTTCAAGTGTGCTGTTAAGTTACTAGTATGATAGCTACACTTTTTGTATCATAATCCACATTATTTTAATTGATTTTATTGAGATGTACATTTTTCTCTGCTCCCCTCCCATCCTCTCCCCTCCTCTTCAACCCTATCCTATGGTCCCCATGCTCCCAATTTACTCAGGAGATCTTGTCTTTTTCTACTTTCCATGTAGATTAGATCCATGTATGTCTCTCTTAGGGTCCTCATTGTTGTCTAGGTTCTCTGGGATTGTGAATTGTAGACTGGTTTTCTTTGCTTTATGTCTAAAAGCCACTTTTGAATGAAAATATATTTGCCTTTCTGGGTCTTTCTGGGTTACCTTACTCAGGATGTTTTTTTTTTTTTCCTCGTTCCCTCCATTTGCATGCAAATTTCAAGATGCCATTGTATTTGTTGCTGAGCAAAATCCCATTGTGTAACTGTACCACATTTTCTTTATCCATTCTTTGGTTGAAGGGCATCTAGTTTGTTTCCATTATTATGAATAATGCTTCTTTGAACATAGTTGAGCAAATGTTCTTGTAGTATAATTAAGCATCTTTTGGGTAAATGTCTAAGAGTGGTACTGATGGATATTGAATAAGTTGGTTCCCAATTTTCTGAGAATCTGCCATACTGATTTACAAATTGGCTGTACAAGTCTGCACTCCTACCAGCAATTGAGGAGTGCTCCCCTTACTCCACATCTTCTCTGGCATAAGTTGTCATCAGTTTTTATATTATCCATTTTGACTGTATCTGTATTTGGTGTAAGATGGTATCTCAGAGTCATTTTGATTTGCATTTCCCCAATACCTAATGATTCTGAACATTTCCTTAAGTGTCTTTTGTCCATTTGAGTTTCTTCTGTTGAGAATTCTCTAGTTCTGTACCCCATTTTTAATTGGATTATTTGGTATTTCGATGTCTAGTTTCTTGAGTTCCTTATATATTTTGGAGATCAGTCCACTGTCTGATGTGGGATTGGTTGGTAAAGATTTTTTCCCATTCAGAAGACTGCTCTTTTGTCTTACTGACTGTGTCCTTTGCCTTACAGAAGTTTCTCAGTTTCAGAAGACCCCATATATTTATTGTTGCTCTCAGAGTTTATGTTATTGGTGTTAAATTTAGCAAGTGGTCTCCTGTGTCCATGCATTTAAGGCTGCTTTCCACTTTCTCTTCTATGAGGATTTATATTGTGTAACTGGATTCATATTAAGATCTTTGATCTACTTGGACTTGAGTTTTGTGCATAGGGATAGAAATAGATCTATTTGCATTCTTCTACATGTTGACATTTCATTATGCCAGCACCATTTGTTGAAGATGCCTTTTTCATTGCATAATTTTAGCTTCTTTATCAAAAAGTTATGTGTTCATAGGTGTGTGCATTAATATAAGGAGCTTCAATTCAATTTGATTCCATTGGTCCACCTTTCTGTTTTTATGCCAATACCAAGCTGTTTCATTAACAGTAGCTCTGTAATAGATCTTGATATCAGGGATGGTGATGTCTCTGGAAGTTCCTTTATTGTACAGAATTGTTTCGGCTACCCTGTTTTTTTTTTTGTTTTTTTTTTTTTTTTTTTTTTTTGCCCATATGAAGTTGAGTATTGTTCTTTCAAGGTCTGTGAAGAATTGTGTTGGGGTTTTGATGGGTATTGCATTGAGTCTTTAGATTGTTTTGGTAGGATTGCCATTAGAACCTTAATAAAGGCTAGTTTAAGTCTTTTTCTTGTGCTTCAGCTATATTGCAATACTCAAGCCCTGCTGTGGTAGGATTGCTAGACCTCCATGGAGACATATTATTGTTATTGATTGCATGCATTTTGTGCTGCCATCTAGGTATCTGGATTGAGGAAGATTATAAGTCTAGGTGCTGATCTCTGGTCTTATATTTCTTGGATGTGTGTTTTGCTCCTTAATTTCTGTTTCCTCTCTGGTTCTTAGGAGAATGGGGTGACTGTGTATTGCCTAGGAGGAAATTCTTCTGAGATCCTGATAGATGTGGCCTCTGGAGAGTCCAAGCAAAAATGTGTTTCTAGGTATTGGGAGCTGACGCTTAGTGTTATAAGTACCCACTAGAGATAATCACTCAGACACTGTTTATAACTAACTGAATGGCTTTATTCCAGATATCTTGGACTACACTCAGTTATTCAAGACTTAACTATAGCTGTGAGTGTCCAATGCATGGATTCTCAAGGAAAAAATATGATTTCTTAGTATTTTGCTCAGCAACTTTGCTGTGGTCTTCACAGAAGCAAAGAGTTTAATAGAAGCTAAGTTAAGCAGTTCAGTGGAGGGTATACTGAATGAGCAAGCAGTTTGACAGAAGCTGAGTTAGCTAAGACATCTTGACCTTGGTTCCTAGAATAGATATGAGTAATTTTTCATGATATTCTTCTTCAAAGAGATCAAACTCAATTTAAGCCTTAAATACCCTCAGCAAGAATACAAGATGGAGAAAACTCTGCTCTGCCTTGCCCTGTCACATTAGAAATGGGTATGGGTTCTCAAGGGGGAGATAGAGAGGGTCCATATGAGAAAAGAAAGCAGAGTGTTTCACCAAGATGTTTTGTCCTCTGGTAATGAGTACAAAGAGTGAGGAGAAGGCCCAGCAAGACATATGTTACAGAACTTGGATGGGAGTAGGACATTTGGACATAGAGGAATGGAGTGAGATGTGAAAATCTTGAATTAGGATGGAGTAGCCTGTGAGTTCTCAGGAAATGTCTCATGAAGTTGGAGACTGGGATAAAGCAGTGAGATGAGGGAGGGAAGGAAGTGGGGGGAAGATCTGTGTGTTCCACTAGAGATGAGCACAGGACACGGGTAAGAAAGATATAGCAAGTGGTCTGCTTCAGAGCTAAGGATGAAACTGGGGACTGTATTTTAGGATTGGAGCTATAGGTGAAAATCTGTGGTTAGCTTACTTGCTTTCTTGGTCAGAGTGGCCTGTGGGTTTCCAGGGAGTGGCTGCTGGAATTGGTGTCTGTGAGTTTGGGGAGGAAAGTTAGGATAAGAAGACCCATGGGAGCCACTGGAGATGGGGCATGGACAAAGGGTGACTTAGATAATGGTCTGCTGCAGTGCTAAGGATGAGACTGGAAGATTGGGTATGGAATTGCTGACGGAGACAAAGATGTGCAGTTAGCCTGTGCTTCCCTGGCCAGAGTGGCCTCTCTTTCTGATATCTAATAGAAAAAATTCCAAGATAATTCCTCTTTGTATGCTTTGTATTTCTCCTCTTGGTGCTTAGAATTCTCTTCACACACATATGGTTTGCCATTCTTGTCATTTTTAAAAAATGTACATATAAAGGAATGTGTCAGCTGTTGTGTGCATTTTTGCTCCAAGTTGTAAATAGCTCTATAAAGAGAAAAGAGGATAGCATTCATGTGGTTAGCAAGTGTATAATGCCTATACCTTCACACCAGGATGCCTCCTGATCTTACATTTGACTTCCCTCTCAGTGTGGGATGGAGATACAGGATCACCAGCCTATCGCATTAAATATAAGAGACTGATTTTTCTCTTTTGGGAAAAGTCAAAATATTCAATACATTTAAATGTATTTTTGTCAAGTTGAGGGGTCAATTAGAAAGTAATATATTTCCTCAGATGAAGTTAGTAGGGAAATAGAATGGATTAATCAAGGGGAAAAATTATCCAGGAGAAAAATCAAGTGAAATTACCAAGATAATTTACTGAATAATAGATGCTAAATAAGGAAATGCTCACATGAGCATGGGTCAGAAATGTACATGCATCTATTTTGAAGCTTTGCCTGTAAGAGATCAGTGCCAGAGTGACAGCTAAAGCTCTTTGTTAGGGAGGCATAGATGGAGGGATTCCTGGAGCAAGCTGAGTAGTCAGATTAGTGAAAAGGGAAGCTGCAGTATCTGAGTCTGCCTGAGTAGATGAGACGGAGCAAGATGGAGTAACACACCTGATGATGTCAAATTTCTAGATTTGTGTACCCCTACCTACACATAAAAATTCCCATTTATTGGTATAGTTCTCTATAGCTTTGCTTACCCAAGATGTCAGATTTTGAATCATTCTATACCTTTATCTTAAACTATTAGAGTTGATTGAAATGGATACTATAGGTTAGGAGACTGATAACTAATAGAAAACACTAAAGGGTTGATGTGGGATTGCCTTCTGTATGCTGTGAATACCATTGGTTAGTAAGGAACTGTCTTGGACTGTGATAGGGCAAAAGAGTAGAGCTAGGTAGGGAAAACTAAACTGAATGCTGGGAGAAAGGAGGCAAAGTCAGGGAGAAGCCATGGAGCTGCTGTCAGCGACAGACATGTTGAAACTTTGCTGGTAGGCCTCGACCTTGTGGTGATGCACAGATTAATGGAGATGTGTTAAATTAAGATGTAAGAGGTAGGCAGAAATACACTTAAGCTATTGACCAAACAGTGATTTAAATAATATAGTTTCTGTGTGATTATTTAGGTTCTGGGCAGCCAGGAAGAACAAGCAACCTATCATAAAAGAGGGTAAATGTCTAGACCTGCTAACAGAGACCTATTTCCAGGTTGTATGCTGCCAATTTTTCACTGTATATTCATATGATAGGAGGAGTCAAAAGTCTCTCTTGAGTTTCTTTTAAGTGGAGACTTGCCAAGAAACCGCCAGTATTCCAAGATCAACATTTTCTTACACTGTCAATTTGAGGATTAGGATTTCCATTTATATATTTAAAGGGAATGTAAGCCCTCAGATCTAACATTATATTGGCATTTGTTTTCTCTCAGTGGCTGGTTCCAAATTTCCTGATAAGTTTATTGTGTTGTTCTTCTGAGATATATTAGTTTTTGCATTTCCCCTTTTGTCTTCAAATACTACATTAGGTTAAGTCCTGATTTATAATTTTTATTCTAAGGAGAAATTTAATAAACTATTATGATAAATTATATAGCCGTAAACCAAATTATACTGTAACCAAAGTACCATAAATTTACATAATAAGGCCAATAGCACGGGATTACTGGTTTAATAAAATTTTAGGTACAAATATGTGACTAAATCAGCAAATATCTGAATTTTAAAACATGTTACATAACAACACAACAAGAAATACAGAATAAATAATATACCATGATCGTATACCTTGAAATAGATTATCAATGTGAGGGAAATACATATGTAGGAAACATTCAACAATCCGGAAATGATTCATGGGCTCAAGGTACTCGTCACCAGAACTGAGGGCCTGAGTTTAATAGCAAGAACCCACATGGTGGAAGAAAAAAAATCAACTACCACAAAGTTGTTCTCTGAGTAACAGAGACACATACACAGAGAGACGGAAGGAGAGTGAGAGGAGAGATAGAAAAGAGAGAGGAGGGGGAGGGGCAGAAACTAAATGTAATTTTTTTCAAGGAAGAAACACGTAGGAGATAAAATTTTAGTTTCAAACAGTTAGATACTTCATCTGGTTGGAGATAAAGGATAATGAGCCATGGGAATATAGTATTTGGTAAGGTTTCTAAACTATGAGTAGGATACTAGGTCAAAGGCGTGTTGGAGAATGTAACCAAGACGCATTTTAGTCAAGGTCAGAAGAGTAACCTGGAATCAGAATGTATGAGGAGTGACAGAACAACGCCATTCCAAAGGGCTTTAGAGGTTGTTTGTTGAGGCGCTTGTATCATTTCTAAGCACATTTCATCTGCCAAAGTTTGACATATGGTACTGCCTAGAAGCCAGAAGACAATGACATGCAGTCTTTCTAATGTTCAGGAAGAAAAGCAAATAGAGCCCTCAACATAAAATGGTGTCCCTACCACAACGGGGTTAAAAAAGAATATCCTTGTATTGAAAACAGGAAGGTGGATTAAAACAGTGAGAAACCTTGGGCTCTAAGTGTTGGGGCAGCTGGCCCAATTCCTGCGTTCAGGGGTGTGGCTGCCCCAGGGCAGAGGGGTACCTTTATAAAGAACTGGGGGGGAGAGAGACGCCCTGTTTTTTCCCGTGTCACCCTCTGCTTCGCTGGAGCCTTGGCTTTGTAAGTGTCCCTCTTTCTCCTTTTATTAAAACTGATTTATTCCAAAAGGACTATTTTTGGTTATTTCAAATCTCTCGCATCATCTAAGGAGAGAGAGTTCAGGTGGTGAAGTGGTTACTATGCAAGCATGCAAACCTGAGTTCAATGTCTACAAACCACATGATGCCAGTTATGAAGGTATCCACTTGTCATCTTCATTCTAGGGAGGTTGATTTCTCAGGCTTACTGGTCAACAGCATAAGATGCTAGGCAAGGGACGGGCTAATGAAGGACCCTGCCTCAAAATCAAGGTGGCTAGGTTGAGGGCAGTGCCTCAGTAACAACACTAAGGTTGACTTCTGGCTTACACGTGTATTTACCCACACTGAACCCCCACATGCACCTGCACATGAACAAATAACACAAACAAAAAGATGCTTTGAAATCTTTGTTTTCCACTTATCTACTAATGGTTTCTTTCTTCTTCCTCTAAATTCTAACACATTTCTAAGTCTATGCAAGGTACACACTGATTATAGTTAAATATTTATTTATATTTTTTGACACAGGGTTTCTCCATATAGTCCTGACTGTCTCAAACTGGATCTACAGACCAGACTGGCATCAATCTCAGAGATCCACCTGCCTCTACCTCCCGAGTGCTGTAATTAAAGATGTTTGCTTGTATCTTGTAATTTCTATGTTATCAAGCATTCCTTTAGCATAGCAAGCTTTAATAATCAAAATTTCTATGCTATGTAGTTCAATATTTACTAGTAGAAATAAAAGAAAAATAATTAAGCCCCTAGAAACAAAATTAATGATTCCGATAGTTATACAGGTGTATATCATCTGAGAAAGCTGGGTACCTTGAGAATATTTACTGATCAGAGTTCTTTCAAAAGAAATTTAAAAGCTATATTGAAATTTATATTTAAGACCTTAAGTGGAGTCATATAATGGCATATACCTACAATTATAGTGTGAGGGGAGTGGAGACTAGCCTTTCTAAGCATTTGAAATGGTAAAGAGAAAAGATTATCCAAAGGATAAACTCTTAAAATATAAAATGTTACTTTCTACACATTCCTAAAGTGAAGGCAAAATTTAGTGTTAGCAGTGACCCCCTTAGTTTCTTCCATCTTTAGGCTATTTAATCATTAATATTGTACATTATAAAAAGGGGTGGTATTTCTCTTTCTTTTTTATATTTCTGTCACTGTCATATCTCAGACCTAGATCAGTATGATAGGAAGCATGGCAGTAATGCCAATTCTCATTCCTGACCCCAATAGGCCTACACCTCTCTCAGCCAGCTTCCACACATATCTCTCAAAAATTCGAATCCAATATATCATCACCTGCCCTTAAAAATATTAATAGCTCTTTCTCTCCCTTTCCTGTGCTTTCACACCTTCAATTTTCTCTATGTTTATTTCTTGATATTTCACTCTAAATCTATCATGGGGAAATCAGGCTATGGTTCTATAAACCTAAGATCCATTCCTAGACTCAGGCAACTAGAGCTGTCTTTTTTTTTTCCCCAGTTTATTTATTTTTTATTAAAAATTGCCATCTCCTCCCCTTCTCCTCCCCCTTCCCTCCCCTCCCCTCCCCCCACACCCCCACTCCCTCCCTCTTAAGGCCAAACAGCCATCAGGGTTCTCTACACTATGTTGAGTCCAAGGTCCTCCCAACTCCCCCCAGGTCCAGGAAGGTGAGCAACCGAACTGACAAGGCTCACACAGAGCCCGTCCATGTCGTAGAGACCAAGCCCATCGCCATTGTCCTTGGCTCCTCGGTCAGCCTCCACCGTCAGCCACCCTCAGAGAGTCTGAATGTGGCTGACGGTGGAGGAGGACTGAGAAACCAAGGACAACGGCAATGAATGTGAACTCTACAGCATGGACGGGCTCACGGTGAGCCTTAACCATCACCTGGCGATGGATGGAGATAGAGACAGAGCCCCACATTGGAGCACCGGACTGAGCTCCCAAAGTTCTGATGAGGAGCGGATGGAGAGAGATCATGAGAAAGTCAGAACCATGAGGGATGCGTTCACCCACTGAGACGGCAGGACAGAACTAATGGGAGACCACCAAGTCCACTTGGAATGGGACTGATGGAACATGCGACCAAATAGAGCTGTCTTTTTCTACACACTCTCACCTTGCTGATTTCTCCACAATAGATTTAGAGTGAAATTTAAATTAATAAACATAGTCAAAATTTACCCACTAAAGAGACATGAAAGAATAACTTTACCATTGGTAAGCATGACAGATCCCACCTTAAGGATGTGGTTCCTCAGAATTGGGTGGATCATTTGATAAAATGAATTATAAAGAACCTCTGCGACTTACATGACCTGTACATCTAGAAGTGTTAAAAAAAATAATGATCAGCAAATTTCTTTATGATCCTGAACACATCCTAGGTCATGTGCATGAGGGCATGGACATGGGACATGGACAAAATCGGTACAGGATCAGACCATGCAGATGTATTAATGTGAGTTACCTTTCTAAGTTCCTGGTTATTGCTATGGAACAATGCCCGTGTTCGGAAAAAAGGCATCTCAAATATTCTGAAGCTTTAAATGTAATTGTTTCTGGGACTCATTATGAAATCAATTTACTTTTTAAAAATTATTTCAAACATGCATGTGTACACACACACAAACATCTTACTCTCTGGCCAATATCATATGACTGAGAAAGTTTTATTATTTGACAGGTTAATAAACTTCTACAATGAATTTTATTCATTTTCACCTTTCTATTCCACTCTCTCATCCCCTTCTCATCTTCTCAGTGAGCTTTGCTTTGACCACCATGTCTTCTTTTGTGTGTGTCACTGAGTATACTTAAAATTTCTTGTCTAACAGTTAGATGGTGGGAGGTAATTTACTGCAGCACAGGAAGATTTCCAAGCTACATCACTGAAGAAAACGGCCACCCCTCCTCTAATAATTGTTAGCTGCCAATAGTTCTTCAAAGAGAAATGGGACCTCACGAGCCCCTCCACAATCCAAGATATGCTGACATGCCCAAATTTGTATAGTGACTCAGCAGATAACCACAAACTCAGTAAGTTTGTTGTGGCTATGTTATAGACAAAAGACATCTTTCTGCAACCTATCTCCCCATCCTCTGGATGCCTTCAAACTCATTATGTGCCTGAGAGTAACCTTAAATTTATGATCCTCCTGCTTCTATCTCCCAAATTTTGCAATTACAAGCCTAGACCACAAGACCCCATTTACGTGGTGCTAAAGATCAAACCCGAGGTACATGGTAAGCAAGCAATATACCTACTGAGATATAACCTTAACTCTCAGGTCTTATGTCATGGTCTGTTTCCAATAGCTGTCATGGTTTCATCAAATCTCAAGTCCCTTTCAGAAGAGCTGCAAATTAATATAGTCAGTGTATTCTACTCCAGCCACCCAGAGATGGCAGAAAATTGTGTTTTCTGAATTTGGCTATGCATCAAAATTGCCTAAAGTGGTTGTTAAAGTGCAAAATGTTCCTAATCACATATTATTCAGTGGATCCAGGTGTTTCTGACCAACTGGATGCTGTCATCATACTTTAGTTTGATCATGGGTGCATGTGGCTATGCTCTTCCAACATTGGCATTTCCAGGCCTTTGAGTCAAGCATCTGAAGTCTAGCTGATACTTTGGCAGACTCCAAAGGTTTAGCACTCCTAACCCTGAGACCTAAGTGCCTATCACTCCTGGGTTAGAAGCCAGAGATTGTGACTGTGGGTATTAATTAGGATTCAGGTTGCTGTGGACTTGAACGACCAGTGGCCCTGGCATTTCACAGCCTATTGGAATCCATATATTTCCACAGCAGTAAGTGGAAGCAGCAGATGGGAACAAGCAGTGGCAAGCACTATCTACTACACTTAGAGCTACCAGACATGATGAGAGCTCTCAGCGCTACAGTGACAGGCATTATAGTTCTCCAGCCTAGAACATGAGGAGCCTCTGTGCTTGCATGGGATATCACCATACTTATCCTTGGATAGCAGCTAGTACGGCAACTCCAAGGCAAAGGGTAAGTGGGGCTCTTGACTATGAGGGCTTTGCAGCTTCCTGGCACTTCTTCAGTGACCAGGACCCATACTTTACATCTCTAGGTTTTCATATCCCTTGTCTCTGTCACCCCTGCTCCCTATGATCTCTTCTGCTCCAGCGGATCTGTAGCTCTATAGTGCCACCATTGTTGCCTCTGCCCCTTTTCATGCTGTTATGCTGTTCTGACTTCTTCATGCACACCTTTTCCTCAAATAGTAGTAGTCCTGATCTGCAGAACTAGCACTGATTCATAATTTCTCTAAACTCAGAGAAAACCTCATGTCAAAGACTCTGACTTGGTCATGATACCCTCGTGTTGGATACTCTGATAGATCCACTTATCAATAGGCTGTCATATTTTAATCCTTTTCCTTGATTGAGACTAGTACAAATTTTGTCAAATTTTTGGATTCATTGGTTTTAATTCAGGTGAGAGCTGGTGAAACTACTCATCAGGTAAAAGTGCTTGTTACTAAACCTGAGAACCTGAATTGTAACCCAGATCATTCATGGTAGAAGGAGAGAAAAAACTCCTAAAAGCTATTCTTTGAATTCCGTACATAGATCGTGGAATGCATAGCATGAGTATACATACAAACATATATGCAGAGACACATAACCAAATAATATATTTTGAGTTATTGGTTTCATAAATAAAAGTCTGTACCTAGAGTAGGTTTGATATTCATAGGTAATTAGACACATCTATAGATATAGTTAGATGATAGATAGATAGATAGATAGATAGATAGATAGATAGATAGATAGATGATAGACAGATGTGAATAATATGCCTGCACCCACACTTTGCATTGCCTCCACCAACCCACTCCACACCCAGTCTGCCCACATCATGCTCTTGGGTATAGCCTTTTAAGTACTCCTGACTTTCTCATTCATGCCTTTCCTGCAATCTCCCTGAATCAGCTTGGGTCCCCCAACCAGTGCACTAGCATAGTTGAGCCTTCCATACCTTCACTGTAGAGGAGCTCTACACTTGGGTTAGTATCCTCCCTTTCTATCCAACAAGCCTCTGGACTCTTTCCCTTCATAACCAACCTTTCCAATCATACCTATCTACCCTCGTATTCCTGGATTAAATAATAAGCACATCCTGTATATCAGGCCATTCCCCCCACCTACCTGAGTTCATAGCACTCAAGTCATTCCCAGCCTCTAGACATAAACCACGCCCATATATTTCTTCTCCACCAACTTACTCTATCTACAACAAACTCAGGACTAAGAAAACTCACATGTCCAGGTATCATCTCAAGGATAACACCAATATGAAAGAATAAGTCTGTATCTCTCCAAAGCCTACCTATCCTGTAGAAGTTCTTACCAACAAGAATGACCTAGCTAAGCTCCAGGAAATAAGTTAAAGGAATGGTGCCATATTTCCTCAAAGAATTCAGAAAGTTTAACGAGGACACAAAGAAACTGTTCAATGAAATCAAGGAGAAAGAGCCTGAGGAAAATAAATGCCTAAATGATACCGAAGAAAACACAAAGGTAAGATTGATGGAAATGATTAATGGAATCCAAGCTTTGAGAACAGATTTCCATGAGTAGATTGAAGTGATGAAGGAATTGATAAACACAACATATCAACTATAAAACTCAAAGGAAAGTCTAACAATTAGACCATATAAAGCAGAAGATAGAATATCAGGTCTTAAAGAGATAAAATGGAGAATCTAAACCTTGAAATTACAGGCACAAGTGAGGGAAAACTAACCAGATGAGGAGGTCTGATCAATGGCATAGGTCTTCAACATGACTATAGAAAAAAAAAAAAAAAACTTTGCGAAACTAGGGAAAGACACACCAAAACAAATACAAGAAGCACACAGAAAAACAAATGGACAAGACTGGAAAATAAAATCCTCATGGCATATCATAGTTATAACAGTTTCATAACAAAGAAAGTGTATTGAAGGCTGCAAAAGAAAAAAACTCAAATCACATAAAGGAAAACTGATCACATTAATAGCTGTTTCTCAATAAGAAATATGAAGGTATAAGAACCTAGAGCAATGCAGTCTAAGACCTTAAGGACTATCAGAGCCAACCTAAAATAATATATTTACCAAAACTATCTGCCATAATTGAATGATAAAGAAAAAATCACCACTATGTGAATAGCCTAAAAAATTTCTACCAACAAATCAAACCTAAGCAAAATACTAGAAACATTATTTCAGGCTAAAGCAAGAAATAAATGGAGTTGAGGTATTGTGGAAAGAAATACAAACTTACTGAAACACAAACAACAACAACAAAATAAATAACACAGTGACTACAATAAATATTTCAACAATAACTTCAAATATCAATGGCCTCAATTGTCCAATAAAAAAACACAGGCTCCCTGGTTGCATCAAGAAAGAAAACATCTATATGCCACTTGCAAGAAACATGACTGGGTTTTAAAAATACTTAGAGTGACCCAACTGACAAGGCTCACAGTGAGCCCATCGGAGGACCTTGGACTTAACATAGTGAAGGGAACCCTGATGGCTCTTTGGCTTGGAGAGGAGCGGAGTGGGGGTATGGGTGGAAGGGAGGGGAGGGAAGGGGAAGGAGGAGGGAAAGAGATGGAAATTTTTAATAAAAAAACGAGAAAAAAATACTTAGAGTAAAAGGATGGAAAAATTTACTTCAACCAAATGGAACCAGAAAGCAAGCAGACATCACTGTCCTAATATGTAACAAAATGGAGTTTAAAACTAACCAGAAGAGATGAAAAGGGGACACTTCCTTCTAATCTAGGAAACAACCAAAAAGATGTTATTATCCTAAATTTATATGCAACAAAATCTGGAGCACCCAATCTTGCAAGAAATCTACCTCTAGATGTGAAGACACAGATTAAAATAAAAATGACTAACATTTTAATATTCCATTGTCTCAAGTTGACAAGTCATCTGGACAAAAAAAAAAACCATCAGAATTGTTTGACATCATACATCAAATTGACTTAGAGATGTCCACAAAATATTCTATCCAAACACCAAAGAATACACATTCTCCTCAGCAACACATGGAAGTTTTTCAAAATTAGATCACACACTGGGACACAAATCAAATTTAAAAAGATTGAAATCATTTCTTGTATCCTATATGGCCACATGCAACAAAACTTAAAGCAGACAGCATAAAAACCTCCTGTAAATGTGCATATTTATGGAAATTATGCAACACATTACTAAATAATGAAGGAGGTGAAGAAGTCAAGAAAGGAACAAAAATTTTCTTTAACTAAAATGAAATGAAAACAGAGCACAACATACCCTATGGTACACGTTGAAAGTAGTCTTATGAGGGAAATTTGTAGCTCTAAGTGTTTACATAAAAAAGAAAAACAGAAAAATCACAGGTAACTGGCTTACTGATGTAACTCAGAAAATTGGAGAAACAAGAACAAACTAAATCCAAATGAAATCGTAACTAGAAATGAGAAAAGTCAGAGTAGAAATCAATGAAATAGAAACAAAGAAAATAATACAAAGAATTAACAAATCTAAAATCTGGTTTGTTGGGAATATAAAACTGTTAGACCCTTGACCAAACTAAACAGAAGAAAGGACCCAAATTAACAGAATTAGGAGTGGACTTCAGGCCAGCTCAACAAGAGGGATACCATGCTTGGTATGGAAAACCTAGTTAGCTACTTAATTCTAGTAAAATCCTGGTTATTGGAAGAGAATCTAGAACCATTGATTTACTAAACAAACATAATCCCTAACAATCTATAAACAATTGTCCTTATGCCCATGGAAAATTATCTTTGCCCCTTATCAAAGAAACTTCTTTCTGCAACAGACAGAGATCACTACAGAAAACCACAACCATGTAAAATGCAGAGCTTTGAATTGAAGTTTCAGTGAATACATCTACAAAATACTCTTGCACCTAAGTCTCAGAGAACATTGAGGAAGAAGGATGTTCCAGAAGTCAGGATTCTCTAGATTCACAGAATTTATGAAATTAATCTCTCTCTCTCTCCCTATCTCTATCTATCTATCTATCTATCTATCTATCTATCTATCTATCTATCTATATCTATCTATCTAATATCTACTATCTATCTATCTATCTATCTAGTCTATCATAGATGCATATTTGGCATTTATTGGAATGTATATATGGCACTTGTAACACCTGCATCTGTGTTACCCTCTCGGTACAGTTTGCACGCAGGGCAAGGACCTGGAGATTGAAAGAACACACAAGAGACCTGAAGTTCAAAAGGAGATCAGCTTATTCAACCTTGGGGAAATCCTTAAATACCTAGCCATTGCTCAAGGAATTCCCTCCAGGCAGGTGGGAAATTGCCACACCAAGATGGAGTAAATAATCACACAGAAACTGTATTAATCAAATCACTACTTGGCCCATTAGCTCTAGCTTCTTATTGGCTAACTCTTACATATTAATTTAACCCATTTCTATTAATCTGTGTATTGTCACATGGCTGTGGCTTACCAGCTAAAGTTCTGGCATCTGTCTCTAGCAGGGCTACATGGCTTCTCTCTGACTTTGCCTCCTTTCTCTTCGCATTCAGTTTAGTACTCCCCACCTAGCTCTGTTTCCCTGTAGCTCTGCTTTAGCCCAAAGCAGTTCATTAACCAATGATATTCACAGCAGAGAGAGGAAAATCCCACATCACCTTTCTTCTTCCATGTCCTTACATAGCAGAAGGTGTAGCCCAGATTACAGATGTGTCTTCCCACATGAAGATCTGAATCATACATGTGCCATCCATCCATTTCTGAATTGTACTTCATTCCAAACATAGTCAGATTGAAAACCAAGAATAATTATCACAAGTGGGAAAGAAAAGATTGTAAGACTCAGAGGACCAGGAAGTTTGCTGTGAGAATATGTCCTTAAAAACATCAAATGCTATGCCTATGAAATCTCACCAACATGACCACCCAAACATGAGCTCAACAACGATGACACCCACAAACATGCCAAACTAGAAATGGAAGCCTCAACTATCTACACACACACACACACACACACACACACACACACAACTGAGTAAAGCAGACAATGAGAGAAGTGGTCCTTTTCAGGTGCTTCTTGTTAAGTGGCAAATGGTCAGCCCTAAAACCATACACACAAGTAACATTATATGGATTCAACAGCTTATATTTTGGAATATGTATGTGTATAGGAATGCACACATGCATACAGTAACAAAAAACAATTTGAAGGAGAGTGGAGAGGATTAAATGAGCAGATTTAGAAAGAGAAAATGGTAGGGAGAAATAGTATAATTAAATTACATCTTCAAATTTTTTTAAAAAATGTCAAATTATTGAATCAACAGTGTCACTTTTACATGAATTCATAGAAAATGCAATAAAATGAATATAAAATTGGATTTCTAATATATTCTGGTCAAAAGTTTAGATACTTTCCCTTACGCATTTGCTTTATAAATTAAATGATAAACATACCAAGAGATGTGCCTAATTTTGTTTCCTTCCTTTGTCGCCCATTCATTAATAATATTTCTATATTTGACCTTTTCTGTTGTTACTTTGCCAATTGTAAAATACTTGAAAAGTTATCTGGTTACAGATAAGTCCAGTGAACCTTGGCAGATGATAAATTTCATTTATGTTCATTCACAAAATTTTTAAGTTAGGAATCTAATTGTTTTACTTTTTTAGAACTTCCTATGTAAGCAATGTATTTACATCGCTTCACTTGTTCTTCTCCCCTTCCACTCTTTTTCTTTTGCCATCTCACATTCATGGCTCATGTGGGATTCTTCTCTGTATGCTGTGAATAGGTTTTATTACTATTGGTTAATAAAGAAGGTGCTTTGGTCTATGGCAAGGCAAAGTATATCAAGACAGGAAATCCAAGCAGAGATAGCAGAGGAAAGAAGGGGGAATCAGGGAGACACCATGTAGCCACCCAAGAAGCAAGAGGTAGCAAATCACGAGCCTCATGATAAAATGTTTAAAAAAATGGAAATAGGTTAATTTAAGATGTAAGAGTTAGCTAGAAATATGCCTGATCCATTGGCCAATCGGCGTTTTAGTTAATACAGTTTGTGCGTGATTACTCGGGTCTGGGCAGCCAGAAAATGAATGCACAGTCTCTGTTTAGACATGACATCTTCTTCTGTAATTAGTATTAATTATGATACTAATGGTATATAAAATATGTTCTGGGGGGTGGGTGAGTGGGTGGATGGGTGTGTATGTATGGTAGTAGGCCCATTTAATATTGTTTCTATATACATGTGTTTCGAATTTATCACTTGGGATTGATTGCCCTCTTTGGTGGAATTTATCCCTGGGGGAAAAAAAAGCCCATTTCCTCTCTACTGGCAGCTATTGGTTGCTTGTAACTTCTAATCTAATAAGAGGGACTTCTAAAATTTCCCCTATCCACGTTGGCAAGTAAACTGGTATTGTTATTATGTGTTATTATGCAAGTCTTATCTACGAGATCAAATTGTTAAGATTTTGTGAGTGTCATTTCTTTTGTGTCAGGTCTAGAAGACTCTGTCTAAACAGCAGATATTCTGACCCTATGCCCCTTACAGTCTTTTTGTCTCTCCCCTCTTACATTCCCCAAGCCTTAGGTTTAGGGGTATGCATTTTATATGTACCAACAGGGCCTGCTTTCTCATCTTTGTGATTTCATCAGCTGTGGATTTTAGCAATAATCTCTGCTGCAAAATTAAGCTTCTTTGTTGAAGGGTGACAGCTATGCTTATCTGCATGTATATAATTAATTATTTAGAATGCAGTTAGATATTACACAAATTTAGGAGAATTTCAGTATTAGGCTCTCCTCTAGGATCTATGAACTACATCCATAGGTAATTAGCTATATTTATAGTGCCATGCTTGAATTCCGTCTCATTGAGTAAGCCTTAAGTGTAATCTATTGGTTAACCACAGACAAAAGTGCCATTACTGTGACATTAATATTTTGCCAGGTCTGTCACTGTGGTTCATGGGTTTTACAGCTGGGTAGCACTATTGATTGTTTTCCTTCCTTGGCAGTTTGCGAGGCTCTTTGTGTTACTGCAAGAGTCTGCATGGAGGACACTTCAAAGTCAGTTCCAGCTCAATTCCTTCAAGTATTCTGTACAAATTTTGTTGTATCGTTGTCAATCGAGTCTTTCCTTTAACTTTTTAGCAATAATTAAGTACAATGGAAATATCCTATATTGTTTTGGGAGTCTCTTGGATCACATGCCCCCCCCAAAAAGCTGAATGTGAGTTTTCCTTTGTCTGACATAGAAGTTTTGGAATATAGTTTACTGCTCTTGTGGGGAGAATTATCACCTTGTATTTAATCCCTCCATTAAACACACAACACTGACACATATACACACAAACATATATATATATATATGTATATGTATATATATACATGTATATATATAATAGCTTATATTATTAAATATATATAAATGTGATATTAAATATAGTCTGTACACATATAATATATATGACACATATATTTTCTTACTTGACATAAGTGCTATAAATTCATTAAATTTTTGTAGTTTCTTCTCAAATATTCTTATTTGTATATTCTTTTTAACTATTTTTGAAATTAATATGTAATTCTATATTACCTCTTTCCTTTCCTCCCAGAAATTCTTCCCATGTCCTTTTGCCTACCTTTTTATCAATTTCATGATCTCTTTTCTTTAATTGATGTTGTTTTAAACACACACACACACACACACTTAAATATATAAATGCAACCTGCTCAGTCTATTTATTGTTGCTAGAGGACATGCAATTTCAGAGCTGACCACTTAGTATTGGGTAACCTATTAGGGGACTCATTCCTAGAGAAGACAATTGCTCTCTTTCTCAGTAGTCAATAGTTGCCTGGAGTTCTTTAACTACTAGTGTAGTCCTGTGAGATTTCCCCCTAGTGGTGTCGTACTTCTTCAGGTCTTCTTTAGACAGCCATATTGATGAGGTATCATGGATGAAGGCTTCCTTTAATTTTTAGGAGACAAAATCTTACAGCAGATTTCCTTGACCCTGGCTCTTAAAATCCTTCTGCCCCATCTTCTATGATGTACTCTGAGCCTTAGGTACAAGAGTTGTTTTTCCTTATAGACTTAAAAATCCATGGTGTGTTAGTTACTATCTCAATGCTGTGATTAACCTGACCAAAGCAGCTTAATGTTGGGAGAGGTTTTTTGGTTCATAGTTTGTGGAAACAGTCTGTAGGGAGCATGAATGTCCTTCTGTTCACAGATAAGCACTAGGGCAACCAGGAATAGTAAACATTTGTGTTGTTTCTTCAGACGGAGAGATGAATAATCTGTTTTCCTACCAGAACACTAGAAACATAGGTGGTTGATAGCCTGGTGTCCTCTGTGCAATCTGTATGACCAGGCCACATCCCCAACTCTGATCTTGAGCCAATTTATCTCAGTCAATCAACCTATAGCACTATCCTTTCTCAGACCCTTATCATGAACATTATTTACCTCGAGAATGCTTCCTTAACCTATAGATTCTATCTTTAAGGAAGATGTCACTTGTACTTCACAGGTGTTTTATATAATCATTTCTTAAATTTTGTCTGTACAGAGGATTGAGTGAATTATCTATCACCAAGAAACATTTTATAAATTATGCTGGTCTTAGATATAACTAAAACAAACTAACCGATGTCAGACTCTTGGAGTTTGAATCGACACTGTCTATCAAGTTGTGTTTACTACATTTTCTTCTTTTCTGTAGAAGGAGCAGCAGAATTGCATCCCGCCACCTGGCTAGCTTTACCCAAAATAATTACACAGAAACTGTATTCTTTTAAACACTGCCTGGCCCATTAGGCTAACTTCTCACATCTTGCTTTAACCCATATTTAGTAATTTATATAGCACCATGAGGTGGTAGCTTACCAGGAGAGATCTTAACCTGCATCTGTCTTGGAGAGGAGAAGGATGGCGACTGCATATGGCAACTGCCTGAAGCGTCTCCCCAACTCTGCTTCCTTTCTCCCACAATTCTTTTCTGTCTACTTGGCCTACCTAATTTTCTGTTCTCTTAAAGGACCAAGATAGTTTCTTTATTAGCCAATGAAAGTAACACATAGACACTCCTCCATCACTTTTCTCTCCTAGATTGGCATCCTACTGGCTATGATGTTTGCACAGATTCCCCGTAATAGCCTATAGTGGTGGGAAAACTATTGTGACAGAGCAAGAGACAACTACTGAAATCACTTCTACAGTCAAGAAGCAGAGAAACATTGGTGCTCAACTTGCTTTCTCCTTTGTATCCAGTCCAAAACCCTGTCCCACAGAAAAGCACTACATGAATTTAAAGTTTGTCTCCCACATCAGTTACTCTGTTCTAGTAGATAAGCTCAATGTTTTCTTTGGTTATTCTAAATCTCTCCAAGTTGACAATCCATATTAACTATTACTGAACCAACTATTTCCTGTTGTTGCTTGTGCCTATAATTTCTCTGTGGTTGATTTTCTATATATTTAATCTGATGTTTAATGACCCAGCATTTTTTCTCAGTACCTTTCTAGTATATATTTATTCCCACCTTTAAGTGTTTTATTTCCTTAGATATTATAACCACAGTTCTCATTGCCTGTTTCTTTAATTCCCAGTCTCACAAACAGGTGTTGTACTAATTGTTGCTTTCTATCTTCAGTAGAAGGGGCATTGCTATCTAAAACAAGTTAAACATTAAGTGAATGGCACTAAGAAGGCAAAATTTATGCTATTTTTAATCTTTTTGAAGCAACAGGTAATATAAGGGAAAATCATTGTTGAGTATGTTTGCCATGAGAAACAGTAAAGTGAAGGAAGAATAAAACCAGAATATATTTTGGTTTTGTTCCTTGACTCTCCCCACCCCATTAAATTTAAACATCACTTTTGCCAAACAATATTTTTTGAAAAAGCTAGGGAAAAGGAAATTATAAGAAAGTAGCTAAAAAATACCATCTACAAAGTTCTACTATCATGGCTCTTCTGGTGTGTCAGCTTGCCTAGGCTATTTATTCAGTCCAATTCTAAATAGTGTTGTAGATATAATTGAAACATCTAATCAATTTACTTTAAGTAAGTGAGATTATCCTGGATTTTCAGCATGCCCCTGATTCAATCAGTTAAAATGTCTTCAAAGCAAAGATTCAGTTTCCCCAAGAAGAAAATAATGCCTTTAGATAGAGATGTCTATCCATATCCAAAGTTACAGTCTGCATGGTTTATTCCCTTTTCTTCCTCTTGAAGGCCTTCACTGAAGAAGGAAGATCCTCCTTTCAGGCAGTTTATCTCTAAGCAAATTTTCTATTAAAATATTTATGTGTGTATCAGTCTATCTTTTTTCCTTGTTTGAATATATAAATGCTCATATATACTATACTATTTTATGTATATACATTATATATTGTATATGTTGTGGTAGTTTGAATAGGAATGACCCCCATAGGCTTATATATTTGAATGCTTAGTCATTAGGGAGTGACACTCTTGATAGGGATTAATAAGTATGGCCTTGCTGAAGGAAGCTTGTAATGAGAGTGGGTTTTAGGGTTTCAAATGCTTAAGACAGGCCCAGTCTCTGTCTCTTGCTGCTGCCTGAGATACATATGCAGAATTCTCAGCTCCTCTCCAGCACATGTCTGCCTGTGTGCTACCTTGCTTCCCACCATGCTGATAATAGACTACACCTCTGAAACTATAAGCCAGCCCTAATTAAATGCTTACCTTTATAAAAGTTGCCATTGTCAGTGCTGTCTCTTCGCTGCACTAGAACAATAACTAAGATATGTGCCTATACTACTTGTGTCTGTATGTGTTCCAAGTAAGTCATATTTTAATGTGTAGGTAAATCAATAATTCTGATAGACAATTAACAATTATTGCTGATAGAGAATTAACAATTATTGATCCATCTTGAGGATGGTCTTAAGATCAGGTGTTATGATCATAATCAATATATTTTGTGGAAGAGAAAAGATGATAGTCTTATAAGTCGTGGTTGAAATGACTACAGAGTAATTCAAGTTAATAATGAAAAGATTAAATTGGACCTGACTCTCAAAATATTTTGAGGACTATCTATAGTCTCAATAAATCTGTAAATACATTAAAAACAAACAATTTTTGGTAGAAACCTATGTTCTATCTTATATCAAGCAAAAATATGTTCATGAGGATCAGAACTACTATATCCTATAGGTAATGAATCACACAATAGCTTTCATTTGGAGATAATGAAAACTTTCATTTGTGTGGATACAAACAGTATAAAAATAGATGCTTAGTTGATTGATTTCCCCATTGTTCCATCTGTGAAACTAAATTTGACCCACTGATGATAATGCATTTAGGTTCATTAACCTAAAATTTCATTCATGGGGCACAGAGGAATGAGCTCCAAAATTATCTGTTAATTGTTGAAATATGACTTTCTGTAAGTTCATTAATTTCCAAAGTTATTTAGAAAAACCCTTGGGGTTTCTTGAAGCCCCAACTATAACAAGATTTTATGAGCAGAGACTATGCAGTTTATATCTATTTATCTAGCTAGGAGGTTTGAGGTCCAACTCAACTATTTATTACTGTTTACATGAGTTTTAAAATTTCTTTCCCATTGTATCATTATAAAAATTCAGGAATAATTTTCTATATTCTGGTATTAAATAGATTAATACAATACAAGAAGTAAAGCTTTGCATGAAATAGAATATCTCCTTTGTTTCATTTTATAGGACATCTGAAAGCCTTTCTATGCATATGAAATAGTTTTATTTTGACTTGGAAATTATATTTATCATTTATTTTTATCATGTTGGAAAGTCTGTGAAAGTTTTTTATGTCTATATACCTTGTAATATACTACTCTCTAGTTTCAAATAGACGTGACAGATTTTCTTTTAAAAGATCACTGGTCAAGATATTGGGGAAAGAAGGAAGGAAAGAGAAGGAGGAGATAGCACACTGTACTGTTGGGAAATAACAATACTGTTCTTTTGAGAAATATTTTAAAGGAAAAAAATGGTGGTGTGATAATAGAAAATTGGTTTATGGTCTCTGTGACCCAAAGAGAAATTTTGTTGCTGTTGCATCAGAATCTTGATAAGTATCTTTTGGTGAAGTTCTAGAAGATGAAAAGAGCTCAACTCTCTCCTAGCACTGTGCTTCAACAGTAAAAAGATAGAGTGTTTGATACCGAGAGCTTCTTTTGTGATAATTTAATTCTGAAGTGAAAATTTTCAATACTGACATCATCTGCAAAATAAGAAATCTCCAAATCTATTTGGATAAACATTTATCCAAGGCAAATATATGTATCGATCAGGATAGTTAAATGTGATGTTTGATCTTAATTGTCTTTGACTCCATTTGATATCACTTAGAAGACATATCCTTGGGCATTTACAAAGGTTTAACTAAGGAGGGTAGGCCTGCCTTAAATGTGGACAACACCATCATAAGTACCAGAGCCTAGTGTTGAATCAAAAGAGGAAGAACGGCAGGAAAAAGGAGCGGAGACTCAACAGTGTTTGCTCTCTGCTTCCTGACCTCAGATGCATGTGACCAACCACTTCTCACTGTTGTGGCCATTTCTTTGCCACCCTGATGAACTGTATCCCTCAAACAATGAGCCTTCTTTCTTTGGGTTTCTCTTCTCAGGCATTTGGACCTCACAACAAGAAAAATAACTAATACATTAAGTATACCATTGTCTGCAAAATGGCACTGTGGTTCAGCAGTAAAAAGATAGAGCGTTTGATACCGAGAACTTCTTCTGTGTGGTTTTTTTTAGAATTTTTTCAAACTAGCACATGCACGCACATGTTTTTTTAAGTGGGAGAAAAGAATCAAAAGGTATTCTTCATTAAAAAAAAAAAAGAAGAAGAAGCATTTTTCATGTTAAGGTCCAGAAGATCTGCAATTCCTTCCTCAGGCACAAACCTAGGCTAAGATGTGGCCCTTTGTGATCATGGAAAACTGAAGGCACTAGATAACACCATTAAAAATGGCCTTTGGAGAAAAGCAAGACCGCAAGGGCAAAAAAGTAAAGCACAGGAGGGAGAGCTCAGATAGAGGGGTAAAGCACAGGAGGGAGAGCTCAGATAGAGGGGTAAAGGACAATTACTCAGTCTCTACTTGAACTGCGATAGGCAAAAGAGTAGAACTAGAAGGGGAAAAGTAAACTCAATGCTGGGAGAAGGAAGGTGGAGTAAGGAGAAGTCATGTAGCCCACCAGAGACAGATGCCAGAACGTTAGCCAGTAAGCCACAGCCTCGTGGCAATACACAGATGAATAGAAATGGGTAAAATTAATATATAAGAGTTAGCCAATAAGAAGCTACAGCTAATGGGCCAAGCACTGATTTAATTAATACAATTTCTGTTCGACTATTTCAGGGCTGAGCAGTCAGGAACCAACAAGAAGTCTCCTACAACAGTGACTAAGCTTGCAAATATGTGATCCTACAGGGATCGTTCTATTTAAATCACCATATTCCATATCATAATGTAAACATATCATAATGCAATGCATTTAGTCCAACTTCAAAAGTTCTATCTTTAAAAATCTCAACACCTTTAAGAGCCCAAGTTCTTCATAGACTCTAGGCAATCTTTAAACATAACCCACTGTAAAATCCAAAGGCAGATCACATACTTGGAACACACAATGGCACATGCTATAAATTATCATTCCAGAAAGGGTGAGAAGGGAGCATACTGAGGAAATACTTGACCAAAGCAAGACCAAAACCCAATAGGGAAAACTCCAAACTAAGTATCTCTATGTCTGATGTCAAATCACTCTTCAAATCTCCAATTCTTTTCAATTTTGTTGAGTGTAACAAATTTCTATTAGGAGGGCTGGTTCCACACCCTCTTAGGAGCTCTCCTTGGCAGGTTTCCCGTGTCTCTGGCATCTCCAACGTCTGTGGTCTCTAATGCAATCAAACCTTCATCTTCACAATTTCACAAATGGTCCTCTCTGGACCTCTGTGCAGGAACTGCATTGCCAAATGCCTAACTTCAGAAGCTTTCATTAACAACAAAGGAAAATTCCATAGCTCCTTTTCTGTACCCTTGACTCTAAATCTGGAACCAAGAGGACTAAGCTGTCAAGTTCTGTTGCTTGCTGTACTAGAACCTGTGCCCTTCCTTGTATTACATTTGCATAAGCTTTCAGTTGTTGATAGCTTCCTTTGCTATTTCAGCTTTTCTTGAATTCCTTTTCACAAACTGAAAGGCTAACTGGGCCAGGTCTTCCTCCGAGGGCACCACTCATTCTATTCCATTTACCATTAGGTTTTTCATTAACCTTCAATCTTCTTTGGCACTCGACTTGACTCCAATATTACATTTCTTGGTTTTCCTTTTTTTCCTCAAACTGTACATTTTGTAATTCTTTTCATTTTCCTCACTTCTTTTCATTATAGTTCTGCATATACATGATTGCTATAACCATAGGACAAAGTTAATACTAGGCTGTCCTGAAATCTCTTCTCCCAAAGTCATTCCTCCAATATTTTTCAATTTAGCCTCAGGCAGATTTTTTAGGTCAAGTACAAAATGCAAGCACAATCTTAGCTGAGTTGTCACAAGAATGGTTTTAGACACGTTACTAAAATTCTTTTTTTCTTTTTTCTTTTAATTTATTTGTTTATTTATTTATTAAAAATTTTCACCTCCTCCCCTCCTCCCTTTCCCTCCCACTCCTCCCAGTCCCCCTCCCCCTCCCTCTCCAGTCCTAAGAGCAGTCAGGGTTCCCTGCCCTGTGCGAAGTACAAGGTAATCCCCACTCCATCCAGGTCTAGGAAGGTGAGCATCCAAACAGAGTAGGCTCCCACAAAGCCAGTACATGCAGTAGAATCAAAACCCAGTGCCATTGTCCTTGCTTCTCAGCAGCCCTCATTGTCTGCCATGTTCAGGGAGTCCAGTTTGATCACATGCTCATTCAGTCCCAGTCCAGCTGCCCTTGGTGAGCTCCCATTAGATCACTCCCACCATCTCAGTGGGTGGATGCACCCCTCCTGGTCCTGACTTCCTTGCTCATGTTCTCCCTCCTTCTGCTCCTCATTTGGACCCTGGGAGCTCAGTCCAGTGCTCCAGTGTGGGTCTCTGTCTCTATCTTCATCCATCACCAGATGAAGGTTCTATAGTGATATGCAAGATATTCATCAGTGTGACTATAGGATAGGGCTGGTTCAGGCACCCTCTCCTCTGCTGCCCAAGGAACAAGCTGGGGACATCTCCTTGGACACCTGGGAACCCCTCTACCTCAGGACCCAGCAATTCCACTCTTGGGAATATACCCAAGAGATGCCCAATCATACTACAAAAGCATTTGTTCAACTCTGTTCATAGCAGCACTATTTGTAATAGCCAGATCCTGGAAATAACCTAGGTGCCCCTCAACAGAAGAATGGATAAAGAAGATGTGGCACATATACACTTTAGAGCTTTACTCAGCGGTAAAAAGCAATGACATCTTGAATTTTGCATGCAAATGGATGGAAATAGAAAACACTTTACTGAGTGAGATAACCCAGACCCAAAAAGATGAATATGGTATGTACTCACTCATAAGTGGATTCTAGCCATAAATAAAGGACATTGAGCCTAAAATTCTTGCCCTCTGAAATGTCTTGATCTGAGCCTCCACATTGCCCTCAGCAACCACTGACTTCCATGTTTCTATGCTAAACTCCACTTAAAGTGTTCCATCTCTTTTCTAGTAATCTACATTCCATCAACAAACAACACATTCAGACATATCACAGCAATACCCCATCCCAGGTACCAAAATCTGTATTAGTCAGGGTTCTCTAGAGTAACAGATGTTATAGAATGTATACATACACAGACACAGACACAGACATACACAGACATGCATACATACATGTGTGTGTACACACATGCAATGCACATGAACGCTCACACACACACACACACACACACACACACACACACCAAAGAAAGAAGAATTCAAGAATCCAGCAGTTGTTCAGACCATGAGACTAAATATCTCAAATGGTCTTCAGAATATATCCGAATCTAGAACAAGTAGGCTCTAATCCCAGTGAATGAATAGACTTGCCAGTGAGTGAGTGCAAGCAAAGAAAGCAAGCTTCCTTCTCTCTTGTCCTTTCCATTGGCTGCCAGCATAGGTGTGGCCCAGATGAAAAAGGGTATTTCCACCTCTCCCCCCAAACAAAAATGGATTAAAAATGTATCTTACTATTTCAAATGATTTAATTAAGAAAAAAAATGTTCTTCACAGATGTACCAAGCCACTTCAGTTTTCGATGTCGTAATGTTGACAACCAAGGATAACCATCATAGCCACTTAATATCCAAAACTCAAGAGAAAAAATCTTATCCATCAACAAAATCAAAACCCTACAAAGTGCTGAGATCACTAATGGTTTCCATTTCAGCTTCTATCTTTCAGCTTTCTTTTAAAGAAGTGTCTGTGGTAATTGGCTTATAATGAGGAATGGTTCATTAGGAGTCAGAGTTTTAAAGGTACATATCCATGCCCTATTATCTCTATTGCTTTGGGCCTAGAGCAAGACAGTTCATTCTCCTTAGCTGAAATACACAGTGTACGAGGCCCTTTGTAATATGTCCAAAAGGAAAAAGGAAGAGACCAGCATCCCACGAGGACGTGATCCTTTGCCATAAATATGTACAGCAGGTTTCAACTTTTAAAGATTTTTTTCATCTCTTGGTAGATATGTAGCTTGGGGACAATAAACTGTTAGCGTGTGGGGATATTTATCTAAACAGCCCCACCCTGAAAAAAACAAGTTTTTTTGGTGTCATCATAGAAAATAATTTTATAGCAATGATTTCATGATTTCAATTGCTTGAATTTTACTTTAAAATAATTCTATTTAACATTATCATTTAAAATAGTTATATATACTAGTGCTATCATTTAATGTTTATCACTTCCTTTTCTATGCACAAATTATATTCATGTGCAGTCAAGCAAAACATTACTGAATCATTGGGGCATTTATTCTATGCTCTCAAGGTATTCAAGTAAATCAGAACACTTATGTTTTACTTCTGAAATGAGCGCTATCTTCAAGTTTCAGTATTCAAAATATATCTTTGCTTAGTCTTCAACAGTGTGAAGCGGGATATGTCAGCCTGGTGGAATAATGGGAAGATCAACTAGGAAGGCACCATAGCTTCCTTCACTATGAAGGGGCTTCTTAGTCTTTGCCCGCTTATTCAGAGAGGAAGCATGACTCAGTGATCTAAAATAACAGGCTTGAAGATCAAGGTATTTGAGTTGACTTTTCAAAAGTAAAGAAATTATCTGGACTTTTAAAAATATCTTAAAATGCTTCTTAATATTGAGTTCCATTTGGTTTATATTGATCATACAGGTCATAAATGCAAAAGTAAAGCTCACAGCTCTTCCAAGGGTGTCAGATGTCCCAGGTGATGGAGTGTGCAGAGATACTGATATTTTCATTTATCAGTGCTTACAATATTTTAAAAATTGTTAGAGTATTAGCTAAATAGAAGGAAAGTGACACAAGCAAAATTAAGGTTTAGAAATCTGTGATAATTGCAGTCGGTTATTGAAATATTTAAATTAAAGCACTATTTGCTTAATAGTAATTAAAGTGAAATATGAGAGGATTCCTGAATGGATATGTGTATTTTTCAGAATTTCTCTAGAGCTCAGTTAAGTATTCCAAATATCAGTTACATTTTAAAGACTACACATGGATATTTATTGTTTTCTATTGGGTTAAGTCAGGAATCATACTTCTTTTTTTCATGATTAATATATGTTTTTGAAACTTTAAATTTTAAGAAAAAAGTAAAGAAATGCTTATAGATATGATCTTGGATGGTTTCTGATGAACCACAGTCAGATTACCAATAAATTATAAGGAAAGCCAAAAATATGTCTCCTTCAAAAGTTCCACAGTTACTGGTATTCACAATAGCTCTATAGGAATTGTTAGAAAATCAATGAAAAATTGTTCTTTAATACTTTTGGATACTTCCGTTTTGAACCCAAATATCAAAGTCACCAGAATTACCTGCATTCACTTGTGCACTAGTGAGCTTTATTTTGAAAAATCGACAGAGAGATTTCTGCTGTAACTTCAGGGATTATGATTTGTGTCAAGAGTTCTGTTTTATATATTAACATACGCTGATGAAACAACACGAGTAGTAATCTATAGTTTCAATATTTGGGAGGTCATGGACGTCAAAGTTGGTCTAGGTTCCACAGTAATACTATCTCATATCAAAAAACAAATACTCTGTGTGTGTGTGTGTGTATGTGTGTGTGTGTGTGTGTGTGTATGAGTCTGTGTGGTATGTGCAATATACCCCACATATTTAGTGTTTAATTTAATACTGTGCATTAAAAAAACAAAATATTTAAAAGGTTCACACTAATTTTTATTGACAAGATCTATCTTGTCATTTTAAACAGATCATATTCAAATTTAAAGAAATATGGGAACTATGAATAATGGGAAACATGTATATAAACATTATGATGAGTATGTTTGTTTCAACCTTCATAAGGAAGAAGTAGCTTTAGTTATAGAATGAACAAGTTATATTTCATTTCTATTACTCAATAAAATTTAAAATTTGGTCAAATTTTTCAACCTGGATATCTTTTCTAAATATTCCAAACTTTTCATTTTTGACTTGCCAGAATAAATATCCCATACTAACCATCAGAATAAGTGCCTGATTATCAATAATCCAAGTTATTAATAATATAATAATAATCCAATAATCCAAATAATGCAGAGTTATGTACTGTCACCAACATCTGTTCTTGGACAGTAAATGCCCTTTGTGGATGGGGCTGCCTGATAGTTTCAAATTTGTTTTTTTCCTAGCAAGTCTTGAAGCATTAAAAGATTTTTTAAAGAAGTTTTGAATCTGAAAAATATTTTCATAGTTATAAAATAAATAGCTTAGGAATGTGAAAGGCATGCATCTAAAGGATGAAATTTAAGGAACGTTCATTAAATGATCACATTTGAGATAAATTCTTGCTAACAAAACAATTTTATGGTATTCAGGTGAACATTACTCCCATGCGATGAAAGAATCCTTGATGCTAAAAATATGCTTTAGAACAGTAAGTATTCAAGGATTATTAATTTCCCCTTCAGGCCAGGAAGGAAACTGCTTCATCATCTTCTAATCCAATAATTTCTCAAATGTAGTCATTTCAGAGCAACCTTTCTGATAATTATCTTGGAAATCAAAGGCATTCTGTCTAAATTTCACTTCAGAAATGGAAAATCTGAAGTGATTACACAATATTATATACTAAGGAGAGCTGATAGAGAACCATACTATAGTGTATGAGTGTATGTGTGTGTTTTAAACATTGCTGCTTACATGCATTTTTCTTTTTTTTTTTTTTTTTATTTTGTTATGTTCACATGTATTTATAATTACAGAAATATATCAACAATTTATATGGTTATGTATATGAATATATATAAATGTAACTTATTAATATATGTGTTACATTTATTTTTTTTTCTCATGGTTTATTTTTTTTTATATTTAAAAATTTCCATCTCCTTCCCTCCTCCTCCCCCCTCCCTCCCCTCCTTCTCCCCTTTCTCTCCCCTCCCCTCCCCTCCACCCATACCTCCCCTCCCTCCCTCTCAAGGCCAAGGAGCCATCAGGGTTCCCCACTCTATGCTAAGACCAAGGTCCTCCCAACTCCCCCCAGGTCCAGGAAGGTGATCGACCAAGCTGAGAAGGCTCCCACAGAGCCCGTCCATGAAGAACAATCAGAGCCCAGAGCCATTGTCCTTTGCTTCTCAGTCAGCCCCCGCTGTTGGCCACACTCAGAGAGACGGGTTTGGTCGCATGATCCATCAGTCCCATTCCAACTGGAGTTGGTGATCTCCCATTAGTTCTGTCCCACCGTCTCCATGAGTGAACGCACCCCTCTCGTTCCTGACTTTCTCCCTCATGTTCTCGCTCCTTCTGCTCCTCATCGGGACCTTGGGAGCTCAGTCCAGTGCTCCAATGTGGGGCTCAGTCACCTTCCCCATCTGTCGCCAGCTGGAGGTTCCCTCACGGTCCTGACTTTCTTTCTCATGTTCTCTCTCCTTCTGCTCCTCATCAGGACCTTGGGAGCTCAGTCCGGTGCTCCAAGGTGGGGCTCTGTCATTTTCTTCATCTATCGTCAGGTGGAGGTTCTATGGTGATATGCAAGAAATTCATCAGTATGGCTATAGGAACTGGCCTTTTCAGGCTCCCTCTCCTCAGCTGCCCAAGGAACTAACTGGGGGCGTCTCCCTGGAAACCTGGGAACCCCTCTAGGGTCAAGTCTCTTGACAACCCTCAGGTAGCTCCTTAAATTCAGATATATGCTTCCCTGCTCTCATATCCACCCTTCGTATATCCCAAGCACCCCATTCCTCCGAGCTCCCCCCCGCTCTCCCCTTCACACTTTTCTCTCCCCATCTTCCCTTGGCCCAGTCTTGCCCAACCCTCAAGTTCCCAATTTTGCCTGGCGATCGTGTCTACTTCCAATATCCAGGAGGATTACTATATCTTTTTTGGGAGTTCACCTTCTTATTATCTTCTCAAGGATCCCAAACTTATAGGCTCGATGTCCTTTAATCATGGCTAGAAACCGAATATGAGTGAGTACATCCCATGTTCATCTTTATGGGTCTGGGTTACCTCACTCAGAATAGTGTTTTCTATTTCCATCCATTTGCCTGCAAAATTCAAGATGTCATTGTTTTTTACCGCTGAGTAGTATTCTAGCATGTATATATTCCACAGTTTCTTCATCCATTCTTCCACTGAAGGGCATCTAGGCTGTCTCCAGGATCTGGCTATTACAAATAATGCTGCTATGAACATAGATGAGCATATGCTTTTGTTGTATGATTGGGCATCTCTTGGGTAGATTCCCAATAGTGGAATTGCTGGGTCCTGGGGTAGGTTGATCCCGAATTTCCTGAGAAACCGCCACACTGCTTTCCAAAGTGGTTGCACAAGTTTGCATTCCCACCAGCAATGGATGAGTGTGCCCCTTACCCCACAACCTCTCCAGCAAAGGTTATTATTGGTGTTTTGGATTTTAGCCAATCTGACAGGTGTAAGATGATATCTCAAAGTTGTTTTGATTTGCATTTCCCTGATAGCTAGGGAGGTTGAGCATGACCTTAAGTGTCTTTTGGCCATTCGAACTTCTTCTGTTGAGAATTCTCTGTTCAGTTCATCGCCCCCATTTTTTAATTGGGTTAATTGGCATTTTACCGTCTAGTCTCTTGAGTTCCTTATATATTTTAGAGATCAGACCTTTGTCAGTTGCAGGGTTGGTGAAGATCTTTTCCCAGTCAGTAGGCTGCCTTTGTGTCTTAGTGACAATGTCCTTTGCTTTACAGAAGCTGCTCAACTTCAGGAGGTCCCATTGATTCAATGTTGCCCTTAAAGTCTGTGCAGCTGGGGTTATGCATAGGAAACGGTTCCCTGTGCCCATTTGTTGTAGAGTACTTCCCACTTTCTCCTCTATCAATCTCAATGTGTTCAAATTAATATTGAGGTCTTTAATCCATTTGGACTTGAGTTTTGTGCATGGTGATAGATATGGATCTACTTTCATTCTTCTACAGGTTGACATCCAGTTATGCCAGCACCATTTGTTGAAGATGCCCTCTTTTTTCCATTGTGTACTTTTGGCTCCTTTATCAAAAATCAGGTGTTCATAGGTTTGTGGTTTAAGATCCGGGTCTTCTATACGATTCCATTGGTCAACTTCTCTGTTCTTATGCCAATACCAAGCCGTTTTCAATACTGTAGCTCTGTAATAGAGTTTGAAGTCAGGGATGGTAATGCCTCCAGAAGTACCTTTATTGTATAAGATTTTTTTGGCTATCCTGGGTTTCTTGTTTTTCCATATAAAGTTGATTATTGTCCTCTCAATCTCTGTGAAGAATTTTAATGTGACCTTGATTGGGATTGCATTGAATCTATAGATTGCTTTTGGTAGAATTGCCATTTTTACTATGTTGATCCTCCCAATCCACGAGCAGGGGAGATCCTTCCATTTTCTGGTATCCTCTTCAATTTCTTTCTTCAAAGACTTAAAGTTCTTGTCAAATAAATCCTTCACTTCCTTGGTTAGCGATACTCCCAGATATCTTATGCTATTTGTGGCTATTGTGAAAGGTGATACTTCTCTGATTTCCCTCTCTGCTTCCTTATCCTTTGTGTATAGGAGGGCGACTGATTTTTTGGAGTTGATCTTGTATCCTGCCACGTTACTGAAGGAGTTTATCAGCTGTAGGAGTTCTTTGGTGGAGTTTTTGGGGTCGCTTATGTATACTATCATATCATCTGCAAATAATGAAAGTTTAACTTCTTCCTTTCCAAATTGAATCCCCTTGATTCCCTTATGTTGTCTTATTGCTATTGCTAGAACTTCAAGCACTATATTGAAGAGATAAGGAGAGAGTGGACAGCCTTGTCGTGTTCCTGAATTTAGTGGGATAGCCTTGAGTTTCTCTCCGTTTAATTTGATGTTAGCTGTCGGCTTGCTGTAAATAGCTTTTATTATATTTAGGAATGACCCTTGTATCCCTAATCTCTCCAAGACCTTTATCATAAAAGGGTGCTGAATTTTGTCAAATGCTTTTTCAGCATCTAATGAGATGACCATATGGTTTTTTTCCTTCAGTTTGTTTATATGATGGATTACATTAATAGATTTTCGTATGTTGAACCAGCCCTGCATCTCTGGGATGAAGCCTACTTGATCGTAATGGATAATTTTTCTAATGTGTTCTTGGATTCGGTTTGCCAGTATTTTATTGAGAATTTTTGCGTCCATGTTCATGAGTGAGATTGGCCTGTAATTCTCTTTCTTGGTTGAGTCTTTGTGTGGTTTAGGTATCAGGGTAACTGTAGCTTCATAGAAGGAATTTGGCAGTGACTCTTGTGTTTCTATATTATGAAATACCTTAAGGAGTATAGGTATTAGGTCTTCTTGGAAGTTCTGGTAGAATTCCGCATTGAAACCATCTGGTCCTGGGCTCTTTTTGGTAGGGAGGTTTCTGATAACAGTTTCTAATTCTTCGCGACTAACAGGACGATTTAGAGCATTTACCTGGTCCTGGTTTAACTTTGGTATATGGTATTTATCTAAAAAACTGTCCATTTCTTTTACATTTTCCAATTTTGTGGCATACAGGCTTTTGTAGTAAGATCTAATGATTTTCTGAATTTCCTCTGTGTCTGTGGTTATGTCCCCCTTTTCATTTCTGATCTTGTTAATTTGCGTGTTCTCCCTCTGCCGTTTGATTAGTTTGGCTAAGGGTTTGTCAATCTTGTTGATTTTCTCCAAGAACCAGCTTCTTGTTTCATTGATTCTTTGGATTGTTTTCTGTGTTTCTATTTTGTTGATTTCTGCCCTCAGTTTGATTATTTCCAGTCTTCTACTTCTCCTAGGTGAGTCTGCTTCTTTTTTTTCCAGAGCTTTCAGGTGTGCTGTTAAGTCACCAATGAGTGCTTTCTCCGTTTTCTTTAAGTGGGCACTTAGTGCTATGAACTTTCCTCTTAGCACTGCTTTCATTGTGTCCCATAGGTTTGAGTATGTTGTGTCTTTGTTTTCATTAAATTCAAGAAAGACTTTAATTTCTTTCTTTATTTCTTCCTTGACCCAGGTGTGGGTCAGTAGTTGACTGTTCAGTTTCCATGAGTTTGTGGGCCTTCTGGGGGTAGCATTGTTGTTGAATTCTAATTTTAATCCATGGTGATCCGATAAGACACAGGTGGTTACTAATATTTTTTTGTAACTGTGGAAGTTTGCTTTGTTACCAAGTATATGGTCAATTTTCGAAAAGGTTCCATGAGCCGCAGAGAAGAAGGTATATTCTTTCCTATTTGGGTGGAATGTTCTATAGATGTCTGTTAAGTCCATTTGGTTCATTACCTCCATTAAGTCTTTCAATTCTCTGTTAGGTTTCTGTCTGATTGACCTGTCCATTGGTGAGAGAGGAGTGTTGAAGTCTCCAACTATTAGTGTGTGTGGTTTGATGGCTGCCTTGAGTTCTAGAAGTGTTTCTTTTACATAAGTGGGAGCTTTTATATTAGGGGCATAGATATTCAGGATTGAGACTTCATTCTGAAGGATTTTTCCTGTTATGAGTATAAAGTGTCCCTTTCCATCTCTTCTGATTGATTTTAGTTTGAAGTCAACTTTGTTGGAAATTAGTATGGCCACACCCGCTTGTTTCTTAGGGCCATTTGCTTGATAAACCTTTTCCCAACCCTTTACTCTGAGTAGGTGCCTGTCTTTGTGGTTGAGGTGTGTTTCTTGTAAACAGCAAAATGTTGGATTCTGTTTTCGTATCCAGTCTCTTAGCCTGTGCCTTTTTATAGGTGAATTGAGTCCATTGATATTAAGTGATATTAATGACCAGTGGTTGTTAACTTCAGTCATTTTTAGTAGTAGAGTTTGTGTGTTTCCCTTCTTCTAGTTGTGCTGGTGAAGGGTCGCTAGATGCCTGAGTTATTGTCGGCGTTGTTGGACTCCTTGGTTTGTGATTTTCCTTCTATTACTTTCTGCAAGGCTGGATTTGTGGCTGCGTATTGTTTAAATCTGTTTTTGTCCTGGAATATCTTGTTTTCTCCATCAATGGTGAATGCAAGCTTTGCTGGGTATAATAGTCTAGGCTTGCATCCATGTTCCCTAAGTGTCTGTAGCACATCTATCCAAGCTCTTCTGGCTTTCATGGTTTCCATTGAGAAATCAGGTGTAATTCTGATAGGTTTCCCTTTATATGTTACTTGACCTTTTTCCTTTGCAGCTCTTAATATCTGTTCTTTATTCTGTATGTTTTGTGTTTTGATTATTATATGGCGTGGGGATGCTTTCTTTTGATCCAGTCTATTTGGTGTTCTGTAGGCTTCTTGTACCTTCATAGGAACATCCTTCTTTAGGTTGGGGAAGTTTTCTTCTATAATTTTGTTGAATATGTTTTCTGGGCCTTTGAGTTGTAATTCTTCTCCTTCTTCTACCCCAATTATTCTTAGGTTTGGTCTTTTCATGGTGTCCCAGATTTCCTGAATGTTTTGTGTTAAGAATTTGTTAGATTTGTTTAGTTCTTTAATCTGTGAGTTTATTTCCTCTATAGTATCTTCAGAGTCCGAGATTCTTTCTTCCATCTCTTGTATTCGGTTGGAAATACTTGTCTCTGAAGTTTCTGTTCGTTTACTCAGAGTTTCCATTTCCAGTCGTCCCTCAGATTGTGTTTTCTTCAATACCTCCATTTCATTTATCAGGTCTTGTACTGTTTCCCTTACCTGTTTGATTGCTTTTTCTTGTTTTTCTTGGGTATCTTTGAGAGATTTATTTATTTCGTCTACCTTTTTGTTTGTCATCTCCATTTCTTTATGGCAGTTTTTTACCTCCTGTTTAAGGTCCTCTATTATTTTTATAAAGTACTGTTTAATGTCGGTTTCTTCTATATCTTCTGGGGTAGGGTGTTCAATTCTTGTTGTTTCGGGATGTCTGGCTTGTGGTGATGTCATGTTGCCTTTCATGTTGTTGGAGGAGCTCCTGCATTGGCGCCTGCCCATCTCTTCCTTCAAAAGGAGCGCGGAGGTGTTTGGTGTCCCCAAAGAATGATGGATCCTCCCCAAAGAATGATGGATTCTCCTGCAGACTGTCAGGTCCCCTTGCAGGCCAAGCAGCTCTCAGACAAAGGCCTACCTTGCTCCGGGCAGTCAAATGAAGAAGGGGACCTCCCACCGGCCTGGGTGCACTCAATTCCAGGTCCCCAGAGCCCAAACAGGCTGAGCTGTGGGATTTTGTGGCCCCAAAGACGGGAGGATGAGGAAGGGGAGGGGGGGAGGATTCTGGGTGCAAGCTGGGAAGGGACAGGAAGAGAGAGGCAGTATCCGGGGAGAATAACCCCTGCAGGAAGAGCAGGAAGTGTGCTGGTGGCAGGGGGAGTTGTGGAGAGTCGGTGGTCCCTCTCCGGGCAGCTGCCGCGGTTCGGGCACTCACTCCTCACTCACCCCAAAGAATGATGGATCCTTCTGCAGACTGTGAGGTCCCCTTGCAGGCCAAGCAGCTCTCAGACAAAGGCCTACCTTGCTCCGGGCAGTCAAATGAAGGAGGGGACCTCCCACCGGCCTGGGTGCAATCAATTCCAGGTCCCCAGAGCACAAACAGGCTGAGCTGTGGGATTTTGTGGCCCCAAAGACGGGAGGATGAGGCAGGGGGAGGGGGGGAGGATTCTGGGTGCAAGCTGGGAAGGGACAGGAAGAGAGAGGCAGTATCCGGGGAGAATAACCCCTGCAGGAAGAGCAGGGAGTGTGCTGGTGGCAGGGAGAGTTGTGGAGAGTCGGTGGTCCCTCTCCGGGCAGCTGCCGCGGTTCGGGCACTCACTCCTCACTCACCTCAAAGAACGATGGATCCTCCTGCAGACTTTCAGGTCCCCTTGCAGGCCAAGCAGCTCTCAGACAAAGGCCTACCTTGCTCCGGGCAGTCAAATGAAGAAGGGGACCTCCCACCGGCCTGGGTGCACTCAATTCTGGGTCCCCAGAGCCCGAACAGGCTGAGCTGTGGGATTTTGTGGCCCCAAAGACGGGAGGATGAGGAAGGGGGAGGGGGGAGGATTCTGGGTGCAAGCTGGGAAGGGACAGGGAGAGAGAGGCGGTATCCGGGGAGAATAACCCCTGCAGGAAGAGCAGGAAGTGTGCTGGTGGCAGGGGGAGTTGTGGAGAGTCGGTGGTCCCTCTCCGGGCAGCTGCCGCGGTTCGGGCACTCACTCCTCACTCACCCCAAAGAACGATGGATCCTCCTGCAGACTTTCAGGTCCCCTTGCAGGCCAAGCAGCTCTCAGACAAAGGCCTACCTTGCTCCGGGCAGTCAAATGAAGGAGGGGACCTCCCACCGGCCTGGGTGCACTCAATTCTGGGTCCCCAGAGCCCAAACAGGCTGAGCTGTGGGATTTTGTGGCCCCAAAGACGGGAGGATGAGGAAGGGGGAGGGGGGGAGGATTCTGGGTGCAAGCTGGGAAGGGACAGGGAGAGAGAGGCGGTATCCGGGGAGAATAACCCCTGCAGGAAGAGCAGGAAGTGTGCTGGTGGCAGGGGGCGTTGTGGAGAGTCGGTGGTCCCTCTCCGGGCAGCTGCCGCGGTTCGGGCACTCACTCCTCACTCACCCCAAAGAACGATGGATCCTTCTGCAGACTGTGAGGTCCCCTTGCAGGCCAAGCAGCTCTCAGACAAAGGCCTACCTTGCTCCGGGCAGTCAAATGAAGGAGGGGACCTCCCACCGGCCTGGGTGCACTCAATTCCGGGTCCCCAGAGCCCAAACAGGCTGAGCTGTGGGATTTTGTGGCCCCAAAGACGGGAGGATGAGGAAGGGGGAGGGGGGAAGGATTCTGGGTGCAAGCTGGGAAGGGACAGGGAGAGAGAGGCGGTATCCGGGGAGAATAACCCCTGCAGGAAGAGCAGGAAGTGTGCTGGTGGCAGGGGGCGTTGTGGAGAGTCGGTGGTCCCTCTCCGGGCAGCTGCCGTGGTTCGGGCACTCACTTCTCACTCACCCCAAAGAACGATGGATCCTCCTGCAGACTTTCAGGTCCCCTTGCAGGCCAAGCAGCTCTCAGACAAAGGCCTACCTTGCTCCGGGCAGTCAAATGAAGGAGGGGACCTCCCACCGGCCTGGGTGCACTCCTACATGCATTTTTCTAATCATATATTGTTTTCTTTGTTTCTCTGATATGTATGTGTGTACACATGCTTGTAAGTATATATGGAAAGCAAAGGATAACTACAGGTGATACTCCTTGGGAGCTCTTCACCCTGTCTTGTAAGGTAGCATCTCCCACTAGACTACAGTTTATGCGAAGTTGGTTAGCAAGTGAGTCCCAGAAATCCTCCTAACTCTGCATCTCTGGTGCAAGGATCGTAAATGTCTGATCCTGCACACTGCCAGTGAATCCCATTTTTGGCCTGTGTTCTAGAGGACCAAATTCAGGTTTCCATTTTTGCATGACTAGTATTTACTGAATAAGCAATCTCTTCAACCCTCCTTTGTTTCTTAGGCACTCTAATAAGATCCTATTAGATGAAATTATCCCAATACAAATACTGTCAATATTTTACTATATTGTTCTTTTCAGCATTTGACAACGAATCTCTTTGCTCTGATGTATCTTGTTACTCATGGGCATGCACACAAACACAGAGTTTGTATCAGAAGCTCATGCAGTTTCTTTCTGAAACCATGCCTTTCTCATTAAAACTTTATATTTAAATCCATTGTCATGCCTTCCTTCATCTTGTTGCAAGTTTTTCATCAATCAGTCTAGTTTAATCTTTCTAGAAGAAAAATTTGACCTATTTCTCTCTCAATAAATATTTTTCATGAATCCCTCATCTATGATGTAAAATCTTTTTTCATCGGATCATTATCTTCACATTAAGGCAAATTATGCTCTATGAACTCCCTGAGTTTTTAAGGTAAACATTTAGTTTAAATCTTTGTTAGATTAACATAAAATTGCAGTGTTAATATGAGGTATTGTCAAGGTACCCCTTCCCCACAGCTCACACAGTTTTTTTTTTTCAAAAGAGAAAATATTCTCTTGTTATATACTGTGTTTTAGAAAGGTTTTTGCCCTCAGAACTTCATAAAGCTTCATGGTCTGGAAAATTGGGCTCGAATGTGCTGATGTTCAGGTGGTAATATCTCTAAGATGAAGAATCTAGAGAAAAGCAATTCATGACAACTCCACAAAGTTTAATGAACTACTGAGGGGAGTCCCTCGACAATATACAGTGACTTTGAATAGCTTCCCTACATCACAGAAATACCATCTCTATGGAAACAAATGGATACCACATGAATGTGGCTGACCAGTGAAGTCAGTCACACTGCATGTCCTAGCTTTGATGCTCACAAGTCTGTAGGCCAAGTTCTAGGCTGAGCTCAAGAAAATGGGGATAAATTCTAAGCTGATTATTACACAGAAGATTTTTAAATGAACAAAGATTACCCATCCATAAGATGTTGATGATCGTGTATTTGTGTTCTCATCAAATGTTCATAGTTAAGTGTGAGAAGCCACATTGGTTATTTTTTTTTAAAGTCTCTTTTAAAAATCCTCAATCTGTAGGTCCATCTGCAAAATACTCTCATGCTTCAAGTTAGGGAACATTTCAGAAGAGGAACAGAAAGACTGTTACAAGCCAGAGGATGAGAGAGTTTTCTATGCTATTGTGTCCATTAGTAACATCAGAAGCAAGCACCCATAAACTCTCACCATGGCTCCCTAAATATGAGCAGTACAAGGACGACACAATAGACATGCTAAAATGGAAAACCGAGTTAGGGGAGAACACCCGCCAGGCTGATATCAGCCCTGTATTAAGAGATGCTGAGAGATGGGAGAAATAGTCTTCTCCAGAAGAGAGCATATGGATTGGTTATTGAACCCCAAATGATCAGAACTAAAAACATATGAGAAACATGATACAGAATGAGCAGGTTATATTTAGAAATATGCATGTATATACATATACATATGGTACATCACAAGAGTCAATGAATAAGGAAGCTTTTCATATGATAGAGACCAGGGAAGGTAGATGGGAAGCTTTAGAAGAAGGAAAGGGGAGGGATAAATTATGTAATTATATTATAATGCCCAAATTAGAAGAAGAAAGAGAAGCTTCATTTGGGAGGTGATAGGGAGGATTTTTTCTTTTACCTCAGACAGAGTTTAGAAAGGAATGGAGACTTGCCTTGAGACACTTTTAGTTGCAATTATTCCTGGAAAACGGCAAACACTTTGGTGGGTATTAAGCAATCATTTGAATGACCTGCAAGACGGAACCCCACAGTAGAGAAAAGGATATAAGCATGAGAGGAGGAGAATACGGCTGCTTGTCTAGTTCCTGTTTAACTAATAAAAACAACCACATCCTTTCCAATAATAAAAAAATATGTCATCCAGAAATGATGAACATAGATTTTAAAACCTTTAAAATTGAGCATTTTGATATAAAAATAAAGTCAAGATGCATGGAAGACAAAGACTACCTACCATCTCCTAGAGCCTATTTTAATGCAAATGGCATTTGTTAACTAGATGACAATACATTTTTAACATTTGCTTCGATGTTTTGATTATCATATGTATGTACATTTGTATAGGTGTGTGTCATGTGTATGAAGATATCATATAGGCCCAAACAGGGCCTCAGATCCCCTAAATCTCAACTTGCACATGGTTGTGAGCCACTTGCTCTGGGGCCTACTACTGAGAGCAGAAGAGCCCTCTGAAAGAGCGGCATTGCTTCTAACTGCCGAGACATCCCTCCAGACTAACAATAGAGTTTTAATAAACTAAAACTACAAACTTTTGTTTCCAAAGATAGCTCAAAGGTTAAAACACTTGCTATGAAAACATGAATACTGGATTCAGATCCCCAGACCCCACAGAAAAGTGACTTGGGCAGAGTGGCCTGTCTGTAATCACGGCCTCAAAATCAGTGACAGCAGATCTCAGAAGGAAGCTGGCTGATGAGAGGACCCATATTGGTGAGCTCTGGATTTGATTGAGAGTTCTCACCTCAATAAATATGGCAGAGGAGTGATCAAGGATGATTGACATCAATCTTGGAACCCACATGCACGTACCCATATGTACCCACATTCATCTGCACCCACATGCATGAATACACATACACACATAAATACATACAGACATATGGAAAGGAAGAAAAGCACATATTTTCCTTTTTATGGTGCATCTCAAATATTCACTGTCCTAAAAGCAGTGGCTTCCCCATGTGTTTCTTTGTTTCCTCCCCTCCTCTTCCCTCTTCTCCCCTCCCTTCTGCTCCCCTCCCTCTCTTGCCCATCCTCTCCTCTCATCATCTCCTTTTGTTCTCTCTTTCTTCTCTCCCCTCTCTACTCTCTCCTTCAATCTCCCTTCATTGTTACCCTCAATTACTCCAAATCGAACACTAGCATGTATTGCTGTAAGAGAACGTGATTCCTTTGTCCTTATTCTTGCTTCCCTGTCCGTTCAGCCCATTCCATCTGTGTGACTGCCAAAGCCTCTGATCAGACTCATTTCAAGTCCTTCTCTTCGTACTGAGATATGCTGGAAGAAGACAACCCCTGCCCAGTCCACACAATAAGAATGATGGAGAACAGAGGCAGTGGGGGAGTCTGTGAGTGTTGACATGCTTTTGCAAAGTCATCTCTGCCTTCGGTGAAGTATCAGTGTCTCAGTTTCCTGTTTTCTAGCCCAAATTGTATTCATTGGTGACTCCAGCTTTCTTTACAAGGGGAACCAGGACCTGCAGAGGGCGTCCATCTGTCTGCCTGAAGCTGGGGGTCTTATTGGTGCCACAGTTCTCTGTGGTCCGAGCTTGTTAGCTGACATATTGACTTTGATTTCAAGCCTTCACATTCTTTTCTTTTCTTCAAGCTTGTTTCCATACCAAGGGCAGCCATATACAAAAGCAATGCCCTGTACTGAAGATACCCTAATATAAAAATGTAAACTGTCAAATTAGCCAGACCTCAGAGCCGTCCAATTCTAGGCACCCCCAAACAGAAACAAGAGTAGGGAAACAAATCTAAGAGAAAGAATATTCAGTAAGCCACCAACCAGTGACTCCCATTTCAACCACATAAACAAAGAAACCTTTGGAAACTCTTCAATATTCCAAGATAAAGAACATTACTTTTTGTTTTGCCAGAGTCTTGAAGTTCATATTTTTAGCCTAATCTAATTCAAAAATAGAACTAGAAATAGCGCAGCTACTGGCATACTGGAAAAAATTTAATTCCCAAATGCTACAGCTGGGAATTTAAGAGAAAACACACCATGTTTTCTTGGCTGTTCTTAAGAAATGGTGCAGGTTTCCGAACCAGATGGGAAGGAGAATAAAGACAAGTGTCCCTACCTCCATCACAGCGGCCACCTTCGGAAGCACAGGCACAAAAGCCGCCTATTGAAATGTTTGTGCATCTCAGAGACTAGGGCTTCCTTTCTCCTTTTCTTTTCTGTTTAAGTAGCAGCAGGAGAGCTGTCGATGTTCCTGAGACTACAGATGGATAAAAACCGATTTCAAGAAAGGTGGAAACTTTTGTATTCCCTGCTTTAAAAGCCAGAGCCAAAGGGACTATTTTACATTATCATAAAGCCTTTAATTCCCTACCCATGCCTCCCTGAATACCCCTCAACCGTGAATATGCATCACTTCTTAGAATACTTGGTGTGTAATAGGGCTCCCCTTCACATTCATTCCTCCACTGAACATCTCGATAGAGAAACACAAGGACTTAGTTTACAGTACAAAAAAATCTTCTGTCCCACCCCTGACCCCTGACTATTTACAATGCCCTGAAAATAATTATATATCTTGATTTTTTGAGAAGTCAAGCTTTTTCCCAAACTCTCTATATATGTATATACCCACAAGCCCTAGTTTTTATTTTTTTACATTAGAATTTCAATAAAGTTATAGCAACTTCCTTGCCTATTCCAGAATGTTTGAAAAACTCCAGATACTTTTGCTTCTATGTAAGTTTATGGTTGTAACTCTATCATTCTTTTGCTGTTTTGAACTGTATTGGAATCCAGATTTTGAGTGTACATTTGTTGCCATGTCTGCTTGTGTACCAATCGGTACATCCGGTACATGTGTATGTGAGTCTCCTCCCTCTCCCTCTCTCTCCCCCTCTCCCTCTCTCTCCTCCTCTCTCTCTCTCTCTGTCTGTCGTCTGTCTGTCTCTGTTTCTCTTCCTCCCTCCTCCCTCTCTCCCCCTCCCCCCTCTCTCTCTGTCTCTGTCTCTCTCTCCCTCCCTCCTCTCTCTTTCCCTCCTCTCTCTCTCTCTCTCTCTCTCTGTTTCTCTTCCTCCCTCCTCCCTCTCTCCCCTCCCCCCTCTCTCTCTGTCTCTGTCTCTCTCTCCCTCCCTCCTCTCTCTCTCCCTCCTCTCTCTCTCTCTCTCTCTCTCTGTGTGTGTGTGTGTGTGTGTGTGTGTGTGTGTGTGTGTGTGATATGTGTGCGTGTGTGTGTGCATGTGTAAGGAGGAAGCTCTGGGATGCAGGTAGAGCCACAGGGCAAAGTCTCTAGGCAGTCAGCGTGATTATCTGCTGGGCTGAAATGTTACCAAGCTCCCCAAGAGCTTACTCTTCTCCAGTCAAATGCATAAAGAAACCGCTCAGCAAGGTGCTATTTTCTCAGTCTAGGAAAAGGGTAGCATTTCCCAGTGGGGCAAATCGTAATGGATCAGATGACAATATAGCACTGTGGTTTTCTTAAAAGAAAATGCTCCAGGAAATTAACACTTTTCAACAATACAAAGGCTAACAGCTTCCATCTTTGGCCCCCAGAAGTGCATAGGAGCACTGCGTATGCACAGGCTGCAGGGCATCTCCAACAACAATTCGCCTAATGCAGCAACAGTGTCTGCCCGGGACTCAGGGAGCACTGGGCTAATTGTACCATGTCAGACGGTAGGTGTGTCAGTGGTGAAATTTTAAGAGGCACATCAGTGCAGCTTTATACTGTATAATAGGCCCTGATGAGGCAGCCGTGCGGTGTAGCAGCAGTGTGCTTAGTGCTGACTGTTAGCTGCCAGCATCGAAGCCAACTTAAGATGCAGGCAAACGCCATGGTGCTCGGGAGATGGCAGAACTGCCACTCCAGTGTGTTATTTGCTATGGGGAAGAAGGGAATGCATACAACATCAGATCTCCTCTGAAAGGCTTTGCAGGTGTCCAAGACGCTCTCTGGTCAGCTGACTTGAAGGGGAGACCGCTTTTGACTCGTGGTCCTCCTGCAGTAGGTCATTTTGCACCTGCATAGAGTTCAGTAAAGACCACAAGTTTATACCCCAGCTCTCAAACAGAGCTATGTGTAAGTCAATTGAAACTTTTATGACACACGGAACAGAGAGTACATGACTGTAGACTTCTGCTGTTACTGCCTTTGTGAGCTGATAGCATTTCTGACCATCTGTGTCACACATCCCTGTCTGGTAAGGTGTTCACAGTAGACCATGAATGGCCTTCTTCCTCATATGTCCTGGACTAGATGTCACCCAGTTGTGAGTTGTACCTTTATTCAAGTGTTAAGTCTTTATTTTGCTCTTCTGATTCACTCTTACCCTTGCCACATGTGTATCTGTGTATAATGTATGTATTCTTATGTATCCATGTGTGAATGCCCATGAAAGCATGTATGCATGTGCACATGCATTTGGGTACACCTGAGACCGACATTGAGTCTCTTCCTCGTTTTTCTGTTAGAAGATATGATCTCTCACTGAACCCAGAACATGCAGTAAGACTGATTGGCCAACAAAGCCCAGGAATCCAAAGAAATGCCCAGTCTTCACTCCCTGGTGCTAGCATTACAGGTATGTGTTGCCATGACCAGCTGCTTATGTGGATTCTACCTCAGGTCTTTATGCCTACATGGTAAGTAATTTACACACCCAGTCACCTCCTCAGCCTTCACTCCCTTCTGTTTGCTTCTGGAGTTAGGCATACACACAGACAGAATATTGTATACAAAATAAATAAATAAATAAATATTAAAAAAAACCCTCTAAACTAGGCTCTGGAAATCAATGACACCAGGATCGTCAGCTGCCAGGCAAGTCGCTAAACAACATTCACCTCCTGGGCTGTCCTCACACCTCAGATGCCCAACAAAAGCCCACGGAAATTTACCTTTGTTACGTCATCTCTCTCTCCTTCTCTAAGAGGGCTAATGGGCTGGGGTTTCTCTTCATCTGTAAACTTGGCTTGGTTTTCTTTACTTTTTGCACCTTGATCCTTGATTCTCTGACCCACCTTAGGGATGGTCTCTACTGACTTCTATGGAAGCTGTACGTTTTATTACTCAGAATCTGTCTCTTAAAGTTGTCCTTTATGATAGTCATTTTGTTTCAATCCCAGTCTGCATCCTTATGTATTCTCAAAGTGCTAAATGGTTAAGGACAAAGGCCCTGACCTCAGTTAATGCCAAGTGAGAATAGAAGTCTGATTTTCAGTCTATGTCTCAACTTTCTTGTATAGACCATAGAAAAGATTTCTTTTCTATTAATGTTGAGAGAATTTCATGCGAGAATTTCTGTTTGACACATGGTTGGCAAACAAAAAATGATATTAATGACCATGATGGCTAGTTTTGCCAACTTCACAGGATCTAGAATCATCTAAATGATGAGGCTCTGGACATGCTTGTAAGGGATTAGCTTGATCGGGTAACTGAAGCAAGATGGGCTGTCTAACCTGGGTGCACCATTTCCTGCAGGATGGCCTGTCTATCTCTGGGTGCACATTCCCTGCTGGATGGCCTGTCTAGTCTGGGTGCACCATTCCCTGGTGGATGGGCTGTCTACCTGGCTACACCATTCCCTGCATCAGGGTCCTAAAATGCAAGAAACGAAAAAGTCAAGCTGAACACTAGCACAAGTCCAGTGTTTGGCTGCGGGTCTCTGCATTTTTTCCATCAGTTACTGGATGAAGGTTCTCTGATGACAACTAGGGTAGTCGCCAATCTGATTATAGGAGATGGCCAGCCTAGGCCCCCTCTCCACTATTGCTAGGAGTCTTAGCTGGGATCATCCTTGAGGATTCATGGGAGTCAACAATAATGCATTTGCTTCATCTCACAACAGATAAAAGACATGGGTTTTTAACTTGTTACAAAACATGCCGCTGATAACCACCACCACTTATAATACCCAGATTCTGTTGTCATAGTTCAGAAGAGGCACATAAGTAGTAGGTAGGAAGACATAAATATACAGTTAGAGAGAAAGAGAGAGAGAGAGAGAGAGAGAGAGAGAGAGAGAGAGAGAGAGAGAGAAACAATGAATAAATGAAAGGTAAGAAGAATATGTGAAATCATACTAAGCAAAGTCATTCCCAGTATCATGGGAAAACTTGTTTCAGGCCATCAAATTTGCAGACACGCAATCACATATGTAAAACAGTGTTTGCATGTCATCTACATATATTATCTGATCTAGATTTTTGTAGGCAATTGTTGGTAAAATAAATAAAGACTCAAAAATATACATAGCCAACTGTCTACGTGATATGCTGTGATAGTGCATTTATAATTCATCTGGCACTGCACTCAGAAGGAAGAGGAAAGAGGAACCTGAATTCACGGCCAGCATGACTGCTTAGTTCAAATCTAGTCAGTCCAACATGTCAAAACTACAAGGCTGTGGATGTAGCTCCCTGTTAGAGTTTGTACCTGGCATGCACAAGAACCTGTACTTAATTCTCAGCACCAAAGATCAACTGATTTAATCACCTTTTAACTTTCTTTTTATTTATTCTGTGTGTCTTTCGCATCATGCATCTTGATCCCATTCATTTTCTCATCCCTTCACACCCTCCCTCAGCTCCTACATCCCTTCCCCTAAAAAGTTAAAAATTTAAGGGGAAAAAATTAAAACTCTCATCATGAAAACTACAGTGTGACACAATGAATCACACAGTAAGCCCCTTCGCCCATAGATCTTTACTTGCAAGTGTTCATCGTGAAGAGTCATTAGTCTGGCTTGAGACATCTGGTTTCTACTACACTGTCAGTGCTGGGTCCTCAATAATACTCTTCTTGGACATCCTGTTGTTGGCCTGTGTTATGGAGATCTCGACGCTTTGGGTCTGTGGGTCAGGCATCTTCATGTGCTCCAGCAGATCCTAGATGAGGTGGGTCAAGTCATAACCCTGGTTCTGCTACTGGCCAGCTCCATGGTTGGTCAGCCCACCAGTTCTCTGCTGCATCACCACTAGAGCAATCTCTCCAACAGTGCAACTCCCTTGCAGCAATGAGCAAGGGGCAGGGCCAGTTCTGCCTTCCTGCCTGAAGGGTTGGCGCTCCCACACCTACACCAGCAGAGACAGCACCACTGTGTTACCTAAGTGAGGTACATCCAGAGTGCCACAGCTGGTGATGGGCAAGGAGAGCCCTCCAGCCCCGATGAACCCAGGGCCAGTTCCTCCACCTGTCCCAGGCATCAATGAGCTGGGGGGATGTCATCTCCCCTCCACCCATGGCACCAGGACACTGATGGGTGGGAGGGAGAGGGTATTTTTCCCCTGCCTATTCTTAGTCTCCTAGATGAGTGAGAGGAAGTCCGGGGCTTCTATGGAGTATACATCAAGCTTTATGATAAAAGTTGAGGTATTCGGACAGAAGGCAAAATTTCAGTCTCTTCGTTTTAAAATCAGTCAGATGTTCAGATGATAAGCAGAATTAATTCTTGTTCAAACAAATGAATAAAGAAGGAATTCCTGAAATGATGCTATTTTATGAACCTCATTTCAGAAATTCTGCTTTCCGTGACCTGATTTTTTGTTGTTTTCTGTCTACATTATTGACTTGTATATTCTGTTGAAATATACAGGCAATGTAACAAAGAGACTCAGGATTAGAAGCAAACAGGCTGGCAGGACTGTTCTCTTCCATGTGACCATGCAGGTATCCAGGCTCCTTCCTGCTTGAAGCTATCAAGACTCCTTGAACAATCTAGGTATTCTATATCAGGACATTTTCTAAATTAGACTTAATGGAGCACCTGTCATTTTTGCCTTCTTGATATGGCTGTATACATTGATACAGAAGACTTGAAATTACGGTTTCATTTTAACCCAAAAGAAGTTGTCCACCATTTTGTCATGCCACCTAATAGATTCTGCTAAATCTTAATTAATGTCCTTAAAATGCATTAATACTACAAGTTATTTCAGTGTAGATTCTCTTCCATCATAAATGTCTCATTTTTATACAGACTCCAATGGCATTTGTGTGTGTGTGTTCATTATGTATAAATTCATTGAAATGAATGGTTAAAATCAGGGTTTCTCTATTAAGGATAGTCTGCTGTCTTATATTTATTTGTTGAACTTCTTAGAAATTATATTAAGACTATTCAAAGTAAAAAAGATTAAACCCTGTTTTATCACCTATTATTCTACTACTTAGTTTTTTCACTAATGTAGCAAGAATATTTAGTATTGACAATTTGAAAGACGAAGAGGTTCTTTGGCTCATGGGTTCAAAGGGTAAACTATAATATCATATGAGTTGAGTTTAGGGAGGTGTGGCAGAATAGAGTAATTCATATCTTGGCAGGCCAGGAAGCAGGGAAATGTAGTGGCAGATCCTGGCTATATTTCTTCCTCTCTTTCTCCTTTTATTCTGTTGGAATCTCCAGCCCATTTGTTCTAGTTTACGTTTATTATTTAATTTATTTTTGACATTATGACGTAATTATACCCCCTTTCCTCCCTCCAAATCCTCCTCTCCTGATTTCTTTCCAATTAATGGCCTCTTTTTTCGTTGTTACATGCATATATGTATATACATGCATTTTCCTAAATATAATCTGCTCAATCTGTATAATGTTACCTGTATGTATCTTCTTACGGCTTGACTATTTGGTGTTGTTTTTCCTGAGGGAGATCATTGCTCCCACTCTCAATGTGGCTTAGTTGTCTGTAATTCTTCATGTTGCTGTGATAAAACAATGAGTTTTTTACTGACTTGGGGGAGGAAAAAATTCATTTCCGTTTATAAGATATGTCCATCATGAACAGAAGCCAGGACAGGAACTCAAGGCAGGGATTCGGCTGGAGGGACTGAAGCAAAGACCTGGAAGGAATGCGGCTTCCTGGCCTGCTCAGTCTACATTAGTCATCTCAATCTGGTGTGGAAGCTCTGCCGTATTCCTAGGGAGCTGCTGGGCTTCAGGCTGCTTCCATGGCCTTTTACCTGTATTGCCACCAGAAGGGGCTGCCCACATTTAGGTAATCTTCCTAATTCAAATAATCTCATCAAGAAGCTACTTTGCAGGAGTAGCCAGCAGCTTAGGCTTCAGTTGATTGCAGATCTTATCTCATTGATGACCAGGCTCAGGCAACACATCATGAGCTAATTCTGCTTACATCTAGGTGGGCCCCTGGCATTCAGTTCTTTCTCTCAGGCAGCATCTTCACAAGTACTCAAAGAGATGTGCCTCACCCATCTCCTATGCGATTCCAAATCCAATGAAGTTGACAGTAAAGATTAACCACTTGGTAACTTTAATTCTAGAAACTGTTTTCCAAAGTGTCCATGTTTATGACCGAAATTTACCTTGCACAAGAACGGATCACAAGATATACAACAAAACCCACTTTTAGAGTTTTTATTAATAAAGAGTGGAGAAGGGAAAGAGGGGATGCACTGGTCTGACTGAAAGAAACATGGCAAGAGAGTGTTTGGCAGGTGTGTCCGCTTTTTAAAGGTCGTTCAGCACATGGGTATAGGGGCTTGCATAGCCATGCCACACATGCATATAGATTGCATAGCTATAATAGACATGTGCATAGATTATGTAGGACATAAGACCCTAGGGTGACTTGGCAGTTCACCTGAATTATGATGGCACATGAGCGGCTGTGGTATCTCAGAAATGCTAGCGCCTGGGGTGTCTAAGCATTTTGTCTTAATACTGATGTCTAAGAGACCCCGGACATGACAACAATGGCCTCTTCCAGATAAATTCTTTTCCATGCCTATTGTCACTAAGAAGCCTTAAATGTCATACTTTTTGCCTTTGATGCAGTAGAATCAACATTAGATTGGAAGTGAGAAATATGGAGCTAGTTTTAGATATGCCATTTTGGTCGTGGAAATGTAAAAAGAATAATTTGTCTCTCTTAGCTCATGTTCTCTCAGTGGGAGGCTGGCTGTTCTGGTTTCATAATTATGATGGACAGAGCGTGAGTGTACTTTGAAGGCCATTCCTCAGGTGCAAAGGTGTGGCAATGTTGTTATATTCACAACAGAACATAATAGATCAACCTTGCTGAGTTCCCAATTTGCTCAGGTTCTGTACAAGGCAGTGCAGAGTGATAAACACAAGTTAGAAGCCACAAGTTAAGTGTTGAAGATAAAAGAAACTGCCAGAAAAATATGATAAAAGATAAAAGATAACAGCTCAAAGAAAATATGAAAGCAATCGCAGGCTAAACCAGAGTGGCAGAGCCGAGAGGGTGGTAGGGATACTCTTTTGATCACTGGGATAGAGAATGAATTAGGGGGGGTCTCACTGATCTTTTCTGCAGTCTCTGTGCCATGCCTTGGGGTAACCAACATCTGCTGATGCTTCCAATCCCACATCTGATTTCTCCATGTATATCCCGCAAAGTAGGTAACAGTTCATTTGAAGCATCCAGACCCTGGACCTTCAAGGAGCACTATGAGACAGGTGTGTTGGGAACTTGTTATTGACCTGCAAGCCAAATTTTTGCTGAAAATGAAAGTCTCTTTATTTATAACAGCACGTTTCACAGCTTCCATGGAGTTACAGAGATTATCAATATTGTATCGCACTGTTTTAATACAACCTGCTTTGTGTATCAGTTAAGAGAGAGTTCATTTGGTCACTAGAATGTGCAGTAAATTGCCTTTTGAGCAAATACAAAAACAAAACCAGGGCAGAGGCCACGACTAAACAAATAACTGCACAGGATTCAAGGTTGGCTAACTGAAGAGTGCAATGACCACACGATTTGACAGATGTTGGGATATTGTTATTTTGCAGGAGCAATTGCAGTATAATTACAGTTATTGGTAGCTGGTGTTTTCTTTTAGGATTTTAATTTCTTTTCATGTGTGCAACGTAAGTCTCTCATATTTAGAAGCATACTGCCAACATGGGAAGAAAATTATCAGATACATTAGACAAACTTTACATTGGCTGTCATTTAGTAATGTTGCTTGCATTTCCTAGAGCAAGACAAGGTACTGGCTTCATTAATTTTAAAGCAGTAAATTAATACAATATAAACATATTCAGATTTATGTCTATCCAATAGAAGGATGTAGATTAGACTTTTAGACAATCATTCAGATAATTGAGCTATGGAAGTCCTATCAGTTTTTAATGTATAGTTTCCAGGGTTACACTGACCATCAACAGCTACCCAGCTGAGGCTTATGTCACATACTTTTACAAGTTAGAGTTGGATGCACTGCTGTCATTTGTGACCATTACATTAGCCATAACTCAGTATGATGGTCATTCAAACTGCAAAGGATGCTTGGGACCAGAATACATCCTGAACCTAAAAGGAAAAAGAGCCCCTGAAGATGATCTATCAAGTTTCATCAGATACAAGAACATACATCTGCACCACTATAGATCTCTTTTTTCTGTTTTGACTCAGGAGGCCATAAAAAACCCTATAACTTATTTTCCTCTTCAATCCTTATCTTTGGAACAGAAATAGATCTAAACCTTCCCTACACCATGGGAGTTTCCTACAGTCAGAGACTAGCTACTGATTCCAGAATTGAAGCCTCAGCTTCTAGTCTTCTATCTCTAGAACTCATTCTCTCTCTTTACCTTGCTCCATGCATTTCTCCTTGCCTTATACTTTACTAAGAATGAAAGGAGCAAGCATAGGAAATCCTAGATCTGCCAAAATAATAATAGAATCACACAAATAAAGTGATTGAGCTATAACTACTCTGTGATATTGCAGTCAAATGAAGCCTAATATGTTAAGGGGTGAAAAGCAATGCAGTTTGTTTAAATAATCCATTTAAGGTACCATGAAAAGGGTAAATAGTTGAAAAAAATAAAACCTAAGGTTTCAGTCAAGGGCTTTAAAAAGCTTTCTTGGAAATAGAGAATGACCAAACATAACTCTGGTAGCTACTTTTTCATCCTGGTTTTAAAACGAGTTCCTCAAAGAACCAATTCCGTTTGTAGAGTTTGATATATTCTCTGGCAGTGATTCATGGATCCATACTAAGGGGAAAATAGTCCTGCAGAAAAAGAATTTTAGAAACAAACTTAGGACCCAGTTTAGATTTAGCCAATGCAGGATGAGGTCCTGACAGAATCCAGATACCACGGATGATTTACACGTATTATTCTATTTATTCTAAAGTAATTACATATGAACAAAATAGCATTTGTATTATCTAGAAGCTTAGGGTCTTTATGTTATTTGGGGGGGTCTTTTTAGCATGGAAGAATAGTATATGGATTTAGTGATTTTTTTTCTCTCTCTCTCTGATTACTTCAAACTTTTCAAAAGTTTCCTTTGCTTTCAGAAAGAACCAAAGACCTCAGAGTAGAAGGAAACATCAGCAGCACATCTGCTTTATCCTCGTCCCCTGGGAAAGCCAGAGCACTTGTGCTGCTCTTCAGCCATGAAACCACAGCAAGCCATTGGTGAAGCCCTGAGAGCAATATACCATAGATCGTAGTACTGATAGGCACTGCTCACTGTTTGCTGACATGATAGGTAGGGCCATCAAATTTGAAGTATGGTTTAGACTTTATTTTATTTAAACCAGAAAGAGTATATCAGATGGGTATTATGAATGTTTTACTCAGCATTAAAATGGATTTCATTGTGGCACATTCATGCTGTGTTATTATGCCTTGCTTTTATTTATCCTGCTCCTCCACCATACTCCCATATCCCAACTGCTCCTTCCTTGCCTGCCCATATCCTATTCAACAAAAAAATCCCCATTTCTGCTTATATCTCATATGTAATCCAATAATCTCTGTTCCTACCTGCTCTTAAGACTACTTCCTTCCCTGTCACAGCCCCCTTTATAATTTCATCATGCAGACGTATATGTTTACATCTAAAATGTCTAAATTTTTATATATAACATATAAACATATAAATTTAAATATAGATGCAAGACATGACATTTATCTTTATAAATCTGGCTTATTTTGTTTAAAATAATGACTCCTACTTCTATTCATTTTTTTCTTCCCAAGTTATAATTCTAATTTTCTTATGGATGAGTAAAATTCTACCGTGCATGTGTACCAGTTTTCTTTATTCATCTGTAGATAGGCATCCAGATTGGAACCATTTCCCAGCTTTACAGGCAAGGGCGTCATTAGTGAAACATTGACTGTTCTTCATATACTCACTGCAGTTAGGAGCAGAAATCTGTGTCTAGGTGTCTTCCACATTGAGAATGGATGAGCAGGAGTTGCTGTGGCTTGTTGACTTGAATGACTCTTGGTTACCATAAAGCAGGGGACATTACTAAGGTCCACACTGCAGAAAAGATTTAGTCATTGTTGCAAAGACAGATGGAAATCTGTGAAAATTTGGAACCACTAACTACCAAGACCACTATTTTAAAATGAATTTTAATTGCTTCATATTCAAAAGACTCAAATGAAACTTCACATTTTTCCCACTTCCCCATGATTTGATTAGGTAAAATAGCATTCCAGAATCATTTTTTTTCTATTTAGAGGTGAAAGTACCAGTGTCCATGGCTTTAATGAGTTGCTGACTTCCATTTAAATGGAAAAAACACAAACAAACAAACAAAAACTGTTAGGGCCAGAAAGATGGCTCAGTGGGTTATGGTGTCTATCACCAAACCTGAGAACCTGCTTAGATTCCCAGGACCCACATGATGGAAGGAGAGAACCAACTCCTTCCAGTTCTTCTCTGACCACACACTCATTCCATGGAATGCTCACATATACACACATGTATCATAGGCAATACACAACATAAATAAAAGTATGAGAAGAAAAATATGTGCTTACTTTTGTTTAGCAAGTACATGGATAGAGGAAGCCCAGAGTATTTACAACATTAACTACCCAAAATGGCAACAGTGAAGAATAGTATAAAAATAGTCTACTGTGATATGATTTCTGCCCTATAATCAGTCTCTATGTATTTGCTACAGATAGAGTCCTATCTGAGAGGTCCACATTGTTGATAATTTATTTCATTATGGTAAGAATGAGTCAGGAATGATTTGGAACACTGAATTTTGGCTGCACAAAGAGATATTCAAGCTAGCCTTTATACACCAATGGAGGGAGAATCATGTTGGTGCGTGTGTCCAGAGTCACTGTGGCATTGGGACATTGTGATCCATTGCAATAACAAGGTAATGGACACCTGCTGTGCAGTGCAGTGGGAATGAGGGAAATTCCATGCTCTTGAAACCTCTGCCTTCTACAAGTGTTACCCTGGCTTTGTGGGAGCCTAGCCTGTTTGGATGCTCACCTTCCTAGACCTGAATGGAGCGAGGAGGACCTTGGACTTCCCACAGGGCGGGGAACCTTGACACAGCTCTTTGGACTGGAAAGGGAGGGGGAGAGAAATGGGGGAGGGGGAGGGAAATGGGAGGAGAGGAGGAGGTGGAAATTTTTATTAAAAATAAATAAATTTTTAAAAATTAAAAAAAAGAAAGGATGAGGATAGGGCAGTCTGGGAAAGTGGAAGATCATAGGTGGACAGTATTGTCAGATTCTGCCAAGACATTGTCTGAGAACGGAGAATGAAAGAAATGACCAGTTAAATGTTTTTAAAATCCCACTGCTCAAAAGCAACCTCTGTTGGGTTTTTAGGGAAAGGAATTAAAAACGAGAAGTTACTCATTTTATTGTTAAGCCAATAACTGGAATTTATATTGTGGTTGAATAATGCATAATCCTTCAGGTCAGGAAAGTTAATTTGAGGCTCAACATGGCGAGGAAGGATATTGGTTTTGTTGTCTGGTTAAGTTTAGACATTCTCTTGTATTCTAAGAGTAGTGACCACACCCAGCTTTAGGTTGTCCAGAATTTATGCTTTATCAATGAATCTTGCTTTAACTGTTGAGCTAGGTTATGTCCTGCTTTGCCACTCCTCACCCACTAGACCGTTGTGACTGATAACATTGCATTTTCACTCTGCCTGCCAGGACAGTGAGGAGCTGTGAATACAGCGACCCACACCTGCTCAAGCGGCTCAGAATATGTGACAATTGAGTCTTCAGTCCTAAACAGGACACTTATACCACCTCCTTTAAGCTACAGGGAACATTACAGAAGATTCGAAAAATAAATCATGCAAACTGGGGCATAGGAAGAAGAGCTGGAAACTCTTCAAGCACAACATAGGCATTGCGGTCATAATCTCATAGCAGGGTGGTTATCTGCCCTGGGCCAATCATGGATTGGGGAGGGGTGCGTGAAGACCTCCCCTCCCCTGATGGAAATATTGTCTACTATATATTCCGAAAGAGAAACAGTTGTAGTCTTCAGTGAGCTGATTAGCTCCAGTGTTTAGTTCTAATTCCTCGGTCACATAGTCAGCTCTGGGTAAAAGTGAGTCCCAAAATAATAGACAAAGGCATGAATATGATAAGGGAACTGTATAGGGGAGAAGGGGAAAAGAGATGAGGTGGCATAAGATTAAAAAAACGAAGAAGGTGAGGATAAACAGAATGTACTACATACTTTTAGGAAATTGTCAACAGTTTTTGCTTTTATTAAAATATTTTTTTTCAAAAGAAAACATCTTCAGCACATGGTGTTGGCATAAGTGGATGCTGACATGGAAAATGTGAAGAGATCCACATCTATCCCCATGCACTACACTCAAGTCCAAGTGGATCAAAGACCGCAATATAAATCCAGGCATGCTGACCCTGATAGAAGAGAAAGTGGGAAGCAGCCTTGAACACATTGGCACAGGAGATCACTTCCTAAAGATAACCCCAGTAACACAGAGTACAACAATCAATAAATAGGACCTCCTGAAAATGAGAAGCTTTTGTAAGGCAAAGGATATAGTCAATAAGACAAAACGGCAGCTACAGAATAGGAAAGGATCTTCACCACCCCCACATCTGATAGATTGCTGATCTCTAATATATATATATATATATATATATATATATATATATATATATATATATATATATATATATATAATGAAACCAATAAGCTAGATACCAAAATAACAAAAAATCAAAATGTAAAAATGGGGTAGAGATCTAAACAGAGAATTCCCAACAGAAGAAACTCAAATTGCAGAAATACACTTAAGGAACTGCTCTACAACACCCTTAGCAATAGGGAAATGCAAATCAAAATGACTCTGAAATAGCATCTCCAACCTATCAGAATGGCTAAGACCAAAACCACTGATGACATCTTATGCTGGAGAATATATGAAGCAAGGGGAACAGTCCTCCATTGCTGGTGGGAGTGCAAACTTGTGCAGACACTTTGGAAATCAGTATGGCAGTTTTTCTGAAAGCTGGAAGTCAACTTACCTCAAGACCCAGCAATATCACTCTTGGGCATATACCCAAAGGATGCGATGCAAAATCATACCAGAAGGATATGTGCTCAACTATATTCATAGCAGCATTATTTGTAATTGTCAGAACCTGGAAATAACCTAGATGCCCCTCAACTGAAGAATGGATTAAAAAAACAAACAAAAATAACAGAAAGTCTTTTTACAAGGCTACAATTACCCTGATACCCAAAACACAAAGACATTACTAAGAAAGAGAATTACAGACCAATCTCACTCATAAACACTGAAACAAAAATACTCAATAAAATACTGGCAAGCCGAATACAAGAACACATCAGAAAAATCATCCACCATGAGCAAGTAGGCTTCATTCCAGAGATGCATGGATGGTTCAATATATGAAAAACTGTCAATGTAATCTACCATGTAAATAAATTGAAAAGAAAGAACACCACACTATCATCACATCATGTGATGAAAAAGCCTTCGACAAAATACAACATCCATTCAAGATAAAGATCTTGGAGAAAGCAGGGATATAAGGAACATACCTAAACATAATAAAGGCAAAATACAGCAAGACAACAGCCAACATCAAACTAAATGGAGAGAAACTCAAAGCAATCCCACTAAAATCAGGAAAAAAAGCAAGGTTGTCCACTTTCTCCATATTTATTCAATATAGTACTTGAAGTTCTAGCTAGAACAATAAGACAACAAAAAGAGATCAAGGGGATACAAACTGGAAAAAAAGAAGTCAAACTCTCACTGTTTGTTGATGATATGATAGTTTGCATAATAAAATAGAATTTCTGACCCCCAAAATTCTACCAAGGAACTTAGACAACTCATAAACACCTTCAGTAATATATCAGGATACAAGTTTAACTCAAAAAATCAGTAGCCTTCCTTCACACAGATGCTAAATGGGCTGAGAAAGAAATTAGAGAAACATCACCTCCACAATAGCCACAAATAACTTAAAATATCTCTAGAGTAACTCTACCCAAACAAGTGGAAGACCTAGATGACAATAACTTTAAATCTCTGAGGAAAGAAATTGAAGAAGTCACCAGAAAATGAAAAGATCTCGCATGCTCTGGGGTAAGTAGAATTAACATAGTAAAAATGGCCATCTTACCAAAAGCAATCTACAGATTCAATGCAATGCCCACCAAAATCCCAGGAAAATTCTTCACAGACCTTGAAAGAATAATATTCAACTTCATATAAAAAAGCAAAATACCACAAATAGTCAATCTTTACAATAAAGATTGTAATGATAACAATAACAACAACAAATAACAATCCTTACAATAAAGAAACTTCTGGAGGCATCACAATCCCTGACTTCAAACTCTACTACAGAGCTACAGTACTGAAAATAGCCTGGTATTGGTATAAAAACAGATGGGAGGACCAATGGAACCGAATCGAAAATCTGGATATCAGTTTACACACCTATGAACACCTGAGTTTTGACAAAGAAGCAAAAAATATAAAATGTAAAACAGAAAGCATACTCAACAAATGGTGCTGGCATGACTGGATAGCAACATGTAGAAGAATGAAAATAGATCTTTATCTTCACCAGGCACAATACCCAAGTCCAAATGGAAGAGACCTCAACAAAAACAACCACATTGAACCTCATAGAAAAGAAAGTAGGAAGTACACTTGAATGCATTGTCACAGGAGACCATTTGCAAATATAACCTCGATAGCACAGACACTTAGAAAAACAATTAATAAATGGGACCCCCTGAAACTTAGAAGCTTCTGTAAAGTAAAAACCTGGTCAACAAGACAAAATGGCAGTCTACAGAATGGGGAAAAATCTTCACCAACCCCACATCAGACAGACGGCTGATCTCCAAAATATACCAAAAAAATCAAGAAATTGGTCATCAAAAGAACAAATAATCCAATAAAAAATGGGGCACAGACCTAAACAGAGAAAGAACTCTCAACAGATAAATGTAAAAAGGCTGAAAACACTTAAGGAAATGCTCAACATCCTTAGCTATCAGAGAAATGCAAATCAAAACAGCTCTGAGATTCTATCTTATACCCTTAAGAATGGCCTAGATCAAAAACACTGATGACAGCTTATGTCATCCTCTCCAGCATAAGTTGTCATCAGTGTAAAGTATGTGGGGAAATGGAACTCTCCTCCATTGTTGGTGGGAGTACAAACTGGTACAGCCACTTTGGAAATCAGTATAGTGATTTATCAGAAAATTAGGAAATAACCTACCTAAGGACCCAGCAATACTACTTTTGGATGCTCAATCATACCGTAAGGACATATGCTCAACTATGTTATAGCAGAATTATTTGTAATAGCCAGAACCTGGAAACAACCTAGATGCCCCTCATCCAAAGAATGGATAAAGAAGATGTGGTACATTTACACAATGAAGTACTACACAGAGGAAAAAATAATGACATCTTGCAATTTGGAGGCAAATAGGTGGATCTAGAAAAAAACATATTGAGTAAAGTAACCCAGATCCAGAAAGATAAATATAATGTGTACTCACTCAATAGTGGCTTTTAGACATAAAGTAAAGAAAAATCAGCTTACAATTAACAATCCCAGAAAACTTAGAAAACAGAGAGGACCCTAAGAGTGACATACATGGATCTGATTTACATGGGAAGTAGAAAAAAACAAGATCTCCTGAGTAAACTGGGAGGGCAGGGGATAATGGGAGAGGGCAAAAGGTGAGAGGGGAGGAGGGGTATAGAGCAGAGAAAAATATATAGCTCAATAAAAACAATAAAAATAGATTTAAAATATAATACACCTCATGCCTCAAAAAAAGAAAAGAAAAGCAGCTTGTACATTTACACATTGGAATATTACTCAACAGCAAAAAGCAATGACATCTTGAAATTGGGAACTAGAAATAACTATCATGAATGAGGCAACCCAGTACCAGAAAGACAAACATGGCATGTATTCACTCATAAGTGGGTAGCAGACATAAAGCTGTAGTGTGAAGCGGCAGGGCTGCGTCCCACCACCCGGCCAACGGCTAGCTTTACACCCGAAATAATTACACGGAAACTGTATTCTTTTAAAACACTGCCTGGCCCATAGTTTCAGCCTCTTATTGGTTAATTCTCACATCTTCCTTTAACCCATATTTAGTAATCTGGGTAGCACCACGAGGTGTGGCTTACCAGGAGAGATCTTAACCTGCGTCCATCTCGGAGAGGAGCAGCATGGAGACTCACTATCGCGACTGCCTGAAGCTTCTCCCCAACTCTCCCAGAATTCTGTTCTGTCTATTCCGCCTACCTAATTTTCTGTTCTCTTAAAGGGCCAAGGCAGTTTTCTTTATTAATAATGAAAGTAACACATAAACACTCCTCCATCATAAAGCAAAGGATAACCATGCTACAATCCACAATCCCAGAGAATCTGGGTAAAAAGGGGAACACTCAAAGGGACACACATAGGGACTCCAGGAAGGAAAATAGTTAGACCTCCTGGATAAACTGGGAGGGGGTTGAAGGGAGAGGATGGGGGATGTGAACATGAGAGATCAAGAAGATCAAGTTGGGTGAGGGAAGGAAGGGAAGAGCAATGTAAGAGGTATCTTGATAGAGGGAGCCAATATGGGGTTAGGGAGAAACCTGGTATTAGAGAAAAATCTCAGGAACCCACAAGGATGACTCCAGCTAAGACTCCTAACAATTGTGGAGAGCAATATTCAGTAACCGATAGAAACAGATATAGTAACCCACAGCCAAGTACTGTGCTGAGCTCCTGTGATTCAATTGAAAAAAGGGAAGAGGAATCATATGAAAAGATGTCAAGAGCATGATGGGCAAAACCACAGAGACAGTTGACCAGAGCTAGTGGGAGCTCACAGACTCTGGACTGTTAGCTGGTGAACCTGGATGGAATCAAACTAGACCCTCTGAATATGCGTGAGAGTTACGTGGCTTAATCTGTTGGTGTGGTCTCTGGCAGTGGAACCAAGACCTACCCCAGGTGCATGAACTGGTTTTTTGGAGCCCATTCCCTATGGTAGGATACCTTGCTCAGCCTTGATATAGAGGGAGGGACTAGGCCTTGCCTCAGATTAGTATGCAAGACCTGTTGACTCCCCAAGGAAGGCCTTACTCCCTCTGGGCAGTGGATGGAGGATGGGAAGGAAGGAGGTGGGGAAACAGGAAAAGGGGCAGGAGGGGGAACTGGGGTTGGTATGTAAAATGAAAAACAATTTTTAAATAAAAATATGAAAAAGAAAAGAACTAAAAGGAAATACATTTTTCTCATATAATATATATCCTGCTTACTGTTTCCCCTCATCATATTCCCAGCTCCTACTCTCCTCCCCCACTATCTGGATCCACTCCCTTTCTGTCTCTCAATAGACAGGAAAAGAATTCTAAGGAATAACAACAAAACCCAATAAAATAAAATATAACAAGGTAAAAAGGGAAACTATCACATCAAAATTGGATAAGGCAAACCAACAGAAGAAAGGAGCCCAGTAAAAGACACAATAGTCAGAGGCCCATTCATTTGCACCCTCAGGATTTCCTTAAAGACACTGAACTGAAAGCTATACTATATATGCAGAGAAGGACCCGGTGCAGGCCTGAGCAGGCCCTGTGCTTGCTGCCTCAGTCTCTGTGAGTTCCTATGAACTCTGCTCACTTGATTTCGAGGGCCTTGTTCTCTTGCTGTCCTCCATACCCTCTGCCTCTTGCACTATGTCCACCTCCTTCTCTGTGGGATTCCCCGAGCTCTGAGGGAAAGGATTTGAGGGAATCATTTCATCTAGAGCTGTGTGTTACAAGGGCTCTCTCTCCTTCCCTCCCTCCTTTCTTCTTCCTCTCTCTCTCTCTCTCTCTCTCTCTCTCTCTCTCTCTCTCTCTCTCCCTCTCCCTCTCCCCCTCCCCCCCCCCCCCCCCCCCCCCCCCCCCCCCCCCCCCCCTCTCCCTCCCCCCCCCTCTCCCCTCTCTCTCTCTCTCTCTCTCTCTCTGTGTGTGTGTAATGTCCTGCTGTGAGTCTCTGTGTTTGGTCCCATTTGTTGCAGGAGGCAACAATCTGATTTGATATGTCAAATCAAGCACATTCCATGAGATGTAACTTATAACTGATACTGAAAAACCTATAGTAAAGTCAAATACTACTGGCCTTTAAACAAAAAAGTCGTGATAAAATGACTTCTAATGATATTCTGCTAAACTGATAGATTAATGCCTTATTCAGGCAGCATAGGAGAAACTGCCAACAAATTTAGTCGGCTATACAAAAGACAAATTCTATGAAACAAAGATGAAGAAAATCAAAGGATGGAGAAGTCATGCTGCCTTTGGTTAGATTTCTCAGTATAAATGGGCTTTTCTGTTTAATTTTGTATTATCAATTATTTTACAACATGAGTTTCTGTTTTTCATTTTCTTTACATGTATTCATTTGATGCAGATGGGGATGAGGTAACTCACCAAGGCTCCTGTAGAAACCAAGAATTGTTAAGAAACTGTCTATCCTGTCCATCTGTGATATTAACTTGTTACTACATTTGTAAAAATTAAACTTGTTCTTAAACCATATACATTTATTCTGTTACAGTCCTGAAGGTCAGGATTTTAAGATGAGTCTCCCAGGGCTAACATCAAGGTGGTGACATGGTCATAGTGCTCCCTTTGATGATATGGAGGAGGATTTGCTCTCCTGCTTCTTCCAGCCTTAGGGGAAGGATTTCATCCTTGGTTCACATCTTTTCTTCTATCTTATCAAATGTTTTCTTCTATCAAATCCCATTACCCTGAGAAATGTCAATATGCTCCTACTTATATAGTACATAAAATAAGTGTACAATTCAACTTCTGCTGAAATAAATCAGATTGTACAATAAAATTTATTGGAGATAATTAAATTGGCATGTTGAAACTGAATGTTTGTTTCTTCCACAATGAACTAAATCTTAGCAGAATAATGGATAGTGCAGAGCAGTGCATTATTTTCAACAGTTTCCAGTGCTGATTGATGTTTTATTTGATAATTTTCAGTGCTGAGAATGCTTCCTCACATTAATATATAATAAAAATGGCAGAAGTATGTTTAAGGCTATGGTAGAAATTGTTGAAAATTGTGTCATAATCCCTAACTAAAATTCTTTTGATAATTTTTGTATGAATTCAAGTCAGTAATTCAAGCAGAAATTTTTAAAATAAAGTAGCCCAACACAATACAATCCAAGCTGAGAAGTAGCAATAGTCTTCGTTTTGCATCATTAAACCATTATGTCGGAAAGCTTGGTGTGCAGAGTCCAATAGCACTCCATAATACGTCATAGTCTCAGACTTAAGCCAAAGTGTTTCCGGCAGTTCCTGCTGTGTCGTAGGCAGTGTCTGTTGGTGTCAAATGACATGGTGACCTGAGCAGTGCAAAGAGCCCTTGCTTTGTGTTCAGAATCTAAACTTTAGGGACTCACAGAGTGAAGCATGGTAAGTGTGGACAGAGACTCCTCAGATCAACAGGCATATTCTGTTGCCTGGAGACGAGCATCTGAGACTCTTTACTGTTGCATTTTAATACACAGTCCCATATGGGATCTTGACTCACAGTGAATCAGTTTTCCTCTGCTTCTGTCATATGATGTCCTCTTCTCTATGTGGTCACATCTGTCCTTATTCCCTATAAAAAGACTTGAATTTGTCTTTGGGTGCCCATCTGGGTAAGCAGAGGATTGTTCTTTATCTAAAGACTCTTAGCCTTTTGGATAAATCTTAATTTATACATAAAATAATATTCACAGGTTCTAGGGTTTGTATCTGGATACCACTGGGGTCTTTATTTAAAATTGCCCAGTCTACATTGCCTGCTGGAACATAAATTGCCCTCAGCCTGCCATGGGCATGGGTATGAGCTCTTTGCAAAACTTCTTGTACAGACCTCTATGATTTGAGTGTAATAACTGTTATTAACATAGTATAATTTAAATCATGCCAACCCGAATGTAAATAGTTAATATATTTATAAGGTCAGTTTTAAATGACTGTAAATGTTGACGGCCTTTACATAACTATATGATAGTTAAATGTAAATCCTACTAGAATTTCATTTGTGTCTATTATTTCAATGTATAGTCTGATGGGTAAATCATTAAACATGCCTGGTTACCCTTTCAAAGAAATTTTCTTTTTAAAATTAAATTGACTGTGTGTGTGTATGTGTGTGTCCGCGCACGCGCGCACATGCGTGCATGCACGTGCTTGTGTGTACACATACTCATGCCATGGTATATGGAGGTTAAAGGACAACCTGTGAGAATCTGATCCATTCTACTCTATGAATTCCAGAGAACCTGCAAGGTCCCTCAAAGAAATTTTATAATGAACCAATATGTACAACCAAATATGTATACTTCTATAAGGTTTGGTTAGGGCTAAAGACTTACAGAGATAGTATAGCTATTTATCAGAACCATTGTTTGTAACTTTAAGGAAGGTTTTAGAGAAAGAAATATAAAATCTGGCAAAAATTTTAACTACCTCACTAAAGGTAAACTTGGGGTATTCAACTAAGCAACCCTTCATGCAGTTTCCTAGCTGTTACATGGATTAAACTCATAAGTGGGAAGATAATTTTATAGGCCTGTTTCTAAGAAGTCCATACCCTATATATGGAAATGTACTAAGTATTGGAACAAAACAAGCTTTGCTTCTTTAAATGAATGCAATACATTTGGCATGAGAGAAAATCCACTTAGTTATGTTCTTGCTGTGTAAGTAAAAGACCCTGAATTTGATCCCCAGAGGTCACATAGAAACAGTTGGACATAGGTTGTAGTTGGGGTTACTCAGGAAGCTGCAGGCAAGTGCAAAAACTCATTTCAGGAAAGAGAGTGGACTGAGGAGAAAGTTTGGAGGGTAGAGTACAAGCCACCCAGTGTGAAGAACTGGACTTGAATTTCCAGATCCTGTGGAGTAGCCAGTGGGGGAGTGGGCCCCTGTTACCCCTGTGCTTCTACAATACAATGGGAAGTGGTGAAAGAATCTCTAGAGGCTTGTGTGGTGCAGAACAATTCTGTATTCTGTCAATTATGTTTTAAACAAACGCTGATTGGTCAGTAGTTAGGCAGGAAGTATAGACGGGACAACCAGACAGGAAATAGAGGTGGGGCAAGGAGAACAGAAGAATTCTGGGTAGGAGGAAGCCCATTCCTCCCAGTCCTTCCCAGACCACAAAAGAAGCAGGATGTGACCTGCCCTGCTGAAAAAGTACTGAGCCATGTGGCTAACATAGGTAAGAATAATGAATTAATATACGTTATAAGAGCTAAAACGAAGCCTGAGCTAATGGGCCAATCAGTTTATAACTTGTGGAGACCTCTGTGTGATTTTCTTTGGTGCCAAATATCTGTGGGACCTGGTGGGAGGACAGAAACCCCAACAAGTAGGCCCTCATGTTACACTTGAGGGTCACCATGCCTGGTGTGCACTGTGGTGAACAAAATGTCACCATGAAACAAAGCAGAAGGGAAGGACTAACTCCTGAAATAGTCTCTCTCCTCTGTGTATGGAAAGCAGGCAAGTGATTGTCATGACTGCTTTACATGCATGGATGTGAGTACATGCATACACATCCACACCCCTGCAGCAGTGTGCAAGCACATACATACACACAAATATATGTATATGCATACAGAGTTTTAAATGTGTATACATTTTAATTGATTCTGTTGTTCTACAATTTCATACATACTTAAAATGTTTTCTGGTTACTCCCTTTTCCTTTCCTGTCATATCTTCTTCCCTTCCTCCTAGGTCTTCAACAGCCAGTTTCCTAGGTTCATATTTTGTAACCAGGGACACCTGAGTGACTGCATTCAAAGTGTCCACTGAACCCTGGCGGTATCATCAGTTCATACAGGTAAGAGGGCAATGATTTTTCTACCTAAAGGTGTCATTAGCTAATAGTTCAGCAATGACAAGCAGGATCCCTTGGGTTCCTGCTCTATCCAAATCTGACTATCTATGGATCCTCTCAATGTACATTATTTTTAATAAATCATAATGGGTCCTGGAAAAGACATCCGAGGTTGACCACCATGACATGCATAATCCCCTGCCTGTGCATCTACATACGAATATGAACCTACATGTACATGGAAAAGGAGAATGCAAAATGTTAATTGGTAACTAAATAGCTTTACTCTGGAAAAGCCTAACTGAAAAGTGTGATATGCTTTAATTATTTTATAGGGTCTGCCTTATGTTAAAAACTGGCAGCCATATCTCCCATAACTCCTCCAATGTTCCAACTGTTTATAAATCTTGAATGGCACCCACTTGTATCTGTGAAACTGACTCTCTGGAGGGAAGAAGCTTCTGCACCAATGAAGTGGAGACTCTCTCACTGTCCCGTTGATCTCTCAGATGCAGTAACCCAGTGACTTACCCTCCAACCCATCAGAAACCAAGTGCATCATCTGTGCAAACATGTGATCTCTACTTGCCAAGTCTGAGACATCCAAGAGCTGGGGAAGACAGATGGCCCAGGGACAAGCTGCCAGGTAGAGAGCAATTGCTTCCCTGAGTTGTCAGTTTTCACCTCTATCCCCACCCCTGTATCTATCACATTCTCTAGCTGTATTCAGAACAGTCATTTCAGCCTTTGTCTGTTTGATCACCTGTCTCCTTTGTCAGACCCAGTGAGCCATTTGGCAGCCATGGTGGTGGCCTTCTGTGCTGTTAGGATGAGGCTCCTTTCCCATTACTTCCCTAGCTTTCTCATCCAGAGATTCTTGGTTTAAAGGAGTCAGGTGCTTCGGATTTCTGGGCTTCTTGCCACTGACTAGGTGGGTTTCACATCTTGAGCCAGGTTTTGAGGTAGAAGCATCTAGAGGGGATTGTGCTTCTTTGGAAATTTCTTTTTCATTCCCAGATCACTGACATTTACTTGGCTATGCCCACTGGCTGGTTCTATTGACCCTTCTACTTTGGGTGATTTATTCTATTCCTGAGAGTCCAGTCAGTCTAGGTGAATGAGAATGGGGCCTAATCTTAACAACAGGGAGTGATAAATAGTCTACTCTGTATTTGTTTAGAAAAGTGAACTCATTGAATCAGATTAAGGTCATTACAAGGTAATTTTCAGGTTTTAAAATGTTATAAACAGGTCTCTAGACCTGTAAATATAACTTCACTTAAATATGCACCTTTTACTCTACTCTAGGAATTTGTGTATGTGTGTGTATGTATGTGTGTATGTGCACGCGCGCATAGAGAAACAAAGCCATTTGCTTTTGTACTAAATAAGGGGAAACCTATTTAATAACATTTACCATCTTTGAAAAAATAATGTTACTACAACCCAAGAATACTGTGATTTCAACAGTCTTTTACTTGGGTTAATTTTGTCTTTGAAAATATCGACCAAGGTCAGTATAACCGGTGGTTCTTTAGGGACACTGAAGATCAAAAAGGAATTTGATGGTATGGTAACCTTGTAAAGCCAGAATGGCAGGCTGACATTCCCCTATCTTGGAGAAGAGCTTGACAAGTACTGAACCTGCCTTTCCTTTTTTTTTTTTTTTTTTTTTTTTTTTGGTTATGCTTAAATCCAGGGAAGGTAATATTTCTCCCCCTTCTAGTTCTCAGCAATATCATTACCATACCAGTAATTAATAGCTATAAAGATCCCAGAAGCATTATGATATCATAAAAAGTGAAGGGGAAGTGTATTAGACTGTAATAAATTCTCAGTCATTTATACACTTTTAATTTAGAACTGGATGCAATAGAGTGAGACGCACTTTGGCAGTGTAGATATGCACAGTGTGGGAAAGAGTCATTTGCTAGGTGAGTTAAGAGGGTTAACAGAACTTTCAGAATAAAGAAAAAAGGAAAGGCGTGTAGTTCCACACTCCTGAGTAAGTACCTGAAAATAAATGAGTGAGAAATCTCCAAATTCATGGTTATCACAGCAATGCCACATTAGACATCAGGAAGGTATCCTGTTAGTTCCACACATCTATTAGGTATTGTAAAATACACTTTTCTATTTCTATTTGGGAACTTTCTATATGGTAACCCTAAAATTATATATTCAGTTTTCATTGAAATGCAAATAAATATTGGTTCACTTTTTAAAAAATATCTACCTATAAACATGCAGCATATATAGTTACAAAGCAGTATCCTGTGATAGATTAAGAAGAAATCATTTAATTCTGACTTACATTAGATAATACCATAAGTTGTAAAAATTCATATAATTTGAATAACAGAGACAGAAAGCACTATTTGGGGAAAGTCACTGAACATTAAAATATGCTCATAAACTGTCAAACATTTCCTCATTGTTGGAAAATCAGATGCAAAATATGCAATCAGAGGCAGCTTTGTGCAAGAGTATAACATGAGCTTTTCCTTGATGCCCCATGACATAGAGTTTAAAATTAATCAAAAATAGAGGAGGGGAGGAGATGGAAATTTTTAAATATAAAAAAACAAACCATGAAAAAAAGAAAAAAAACTCTTCAATTTTCTTGGTTAAGTTTATTCCAAGGTATTTTTAGGATACTGAGAATGAGATTGTGTATTAGATATTTATTCAGCATGCTTGTTGTGGGTATCCTGGAAGGTTATTGATTTCTGTATGTTAATATTATATCCTGATGTTTTGGTATAAGTGTTCTTCTGTAGTCTTTGTGGACTGTTATGAATAGAATAAAATAACCTAACACTAAAAAAAATAGAATAAGAAGACCTATATATATTTAACCATATGATTTTGAAGAGGCTATGGATAAAACTTAAGAATGGACCCAGACAATAAAATTTTAAAATGAAAGAATGAACCCAAATAAGGGATAGGTTTAGATAGTAGATTCAAGTAAGGGGTAGGAAGGTGGAGAGGACACTTCGGCTTCTCTTTGCTTTACTAAGTTTGAGGTTACAGCAGAGAAGCCCTTGTTATGAATCTGTCTATCAATATAGTAGCATTTAAATTTCATGTTTCCTGAAATAAATATGAGTGAGGGTTTTTTTTCTGGGTAGACAAACAGGGTTACAATGTGTTGCTGCTTTACTGAAGACTATCTCTAGAACCTTGGAAGAATGTAGAATTGGGCAGGAGAAATGAAGAATATGATACAATGAAAAGTTAAAACAGAAGAGACTTCACTGAGACGCCTGAAAAGGAATCACAGAGGAACTAAAAGTACAGAAAAAGCCAACACAAAATGGAATCCATATTTAGATTTTGAGTTCACATGTATGTGATTTTCTTTGTTTGTTTGTTTGTTTTGACTTAGTTTTTTTTTAAGAGAAATAACATAAAGTATGGCAGGAATAGTCTCTGGGAAGAGTTCAGGGAGGAGAAAGAATATGATGATCAAAATATATTGAATTAGATCTTTTAAAATAATAAAACTTAATAAAAATAGCTTCTCAATCCTGAAATTATTCTGAATCCAAACGTTACAGTTTGAATTCATCCTTCTGTCAGATTTCACAGGTCTTAATTAAATGAGGATTTAGACATTCTTTTTTGGTAAATATTGAAATATTAATGATCTTTGAAAACACATCTTCAGAATAAAGATAAAAATGAGAGGGTCAAAGTGTCATGGAACAGAGACAGTGTGAGTGCTTGGACCATAAGTACCATGAAAAGCAGGCATTTCCCCTTTAAGACTAAGGTAGAAAATGCAGTATTTAAAACTCTAAAGAAAAAACTAATTCAGTAGAGAAGTAAATCTGAAGATCAAAGAGATTGAGAGATCAAACATTTATTTCACGAAGATGAGCCCCGTAAAAATATGAGGACTTTGTGTGAGATGTTCAAGCATGAATAGAATCTCAGAAAGAAAAATGGTGTCACATTTCTTAGAAGGATAAATAAAAGATAGTATTACTGAGAGTGCTGTTTCAGAGTGCTAAGAAAAGGAATCCCAGGAAATCACAACAGCGGTCTGGGTTTTTTTCACCGAAGTCAGAGATGAGCTAGGAGATGAGCAAGAGAAATCAGGAATGATTAGAAACTACTCAGATAGAGGAATAGACTACAAAATTCATGAGAGAGAGAGAGAGAGAGAGAGAGAGAGAGAGAGAGAGAGAGAGAGAGAGAGAGAGAGAGAGAGAGAGAGAGAGACCTACTAACAAGGATTACCTAGGGCAATGCTGATGGTGAATGATAGGACTTCATTGTGAGTCGTTTTGTTTTGTGGATGTCAATGCATCAATATGGGGAAATTGATAATCCAAAGGGAAAAAATGTAAACCACAACACTCTCAAACACTCTCAAAGAACAGTAAATAGTCTTGTCTCAATGTGTATTCTTAACTATATGTATCTATCCATTTATAGGTTTGTGTATGTGTTCGTGTGTGTGTGTGTGTGTGTGTGTGTGTATGCACAGGGTATTGCATATTAATCAAAATTCTGGCAGGAAAAATTTGGTATACCACTCAAATGTGGTCATTCAGGAGAATGTACTTAAATGTCTATTTCCAAGGATAGAAGGGAAAAAGAAACTACGGGTAACTAGCAACATTATCTAGGGCTATTCAGTTTGAGATTTATGAAAGGCCTTACTGAAAAGAGGGCTTTTGTGAAATTAGGAAGACCTGTAGCTTCAGTAAAGACCAGACAGTACAATATGACATTTAGGGAGTCAGAGCTTGTCAGTGTGTTTCATTTGAAGGGATGAAGATGAAAATATGAAAGTCTTAGGGGTCCCTGTTGGTCTCTTCTCCTATTTCTCTGCTATGTGTGTCTTTTGTTGCCTGAAACAAACAGATGAACAACAACAAAACACATGAAAGGGAAAAGAGACTGGCAACCCACAGAAACCAGCTCTACCAGGGAAGGCCTGAAGGACCAATACACAGAGCATCCGAGAAGCATGAGAGGAATAGATGGTTGAGTTTACTCCATGTCTTAAGTGATTCAAATAGTGGAGAAGAGAGGACCTTTTCAGAGGGAAGAAAAGCAGATCTAGAATATTTTGTAACATATGAATGATGGAGGGTTAACACTGTCCAAGAGACAAGTACTCTATTTTCTTTTTATAAGACTGGCATTTTTTCCATTTTAGTCACAAAGATCTGGGAGCACCAAACTCCTACTGGGCTAAAAAGCTCTGACCTGGACGAGAGGAATACTTTTGGAAATATTTGGAAGATTAAGTAAGGAAATTTTGGTGTGATTTGTTCAAACATCAGTAAAACAAGACCCCTAGTTTTGTTTTGTATTTTTTTAATTTAGTGTACTAATTTTACTTATGGGGAAATGAATGAGTTTTTTTTTTCCTTTTTCAAAAACTGTTTTTATGTCTAATTTAAATCAAACAATCAAAGACAGTTTAACAGAAAGTAACTGTGGTAGTGTGGAACTCATAAAAAAGAAAAATAAGAAAGGCTGAGGTTGACATGATAATTACTGAAACAAACTTTCAATCAAAACACTCTGGATGTTCTTTTGGCAGGTGCTTATTGATGCAAATTGAATGGAAGATGAAGTAAGCAGATTGCCATTTAAATCTTAATTAAATTAAGACTTACACATCAGTCCAATCTTTCCGAGTTCTCAATAAACAGGGGACAAGACTAAGAAAAAGAAGGGAAAAAATTAAGATGCAGCTTAGCTTGTTTGTAATTTATCATTTACAGCCCAAATGAGAAGATGAAGAAAAGGAGATAAAGATAAATTCCCTGAAGTTTCTCCAGTGGCATCTATGAAATTACATCAATTGTATTATTCTATCACCACGCATCGCTGTATTCCCCACAACGACATAGCCTTGCAGGGTTTGGAGCCCTCATCTTACTTAGCCACATTTCTGTCATAATTGCAAAGCAAACCTACTTAGAGAGCACTGTTGGACTTAGTGTCTATTTGGGACAGAAACCCTGCTTTGAAGTCTGCTGCAAATTATGGTGTACATGTCATAATTATAGTTTATTTAATCAGATTTTCTCATCCCATTCCAAAGACAGGGAAACAAGCTGGTTTTATGGTGGCCTTACACCAAGTATCTTGTAGGGTATCCAATCTGATGATTCCATCATTGACTTCAAGTAGCTTTTGAAGCTGTCTGTGGCAATCTCTAATATCCAAAATGTAAATGACTTTAGCTTAATAAAAATATATTGAGCATCACTTTAAACACTGCTTAATGTCAAACACCAGTGTTACAGAGATAAAACATGCCGTGTCTTCCTGTCAAGGAGTTTATATTCTGCTATTAGAAGCAGTTATGTAAATAAATAAATGTCACACAGTATACCACATGCTGTAATTCCAGCAGAGTTCAAAGCACTCCAGGAGAGAAACAAAGCAGGCAGCAGCTGCCTCTATCTAGAAATAACATATTAAATAAGAAGACACAAATTGAGTCCTGCGGAATATCAACAAAATATCTCTTTTTTCGTTTCTGCTTAACTCCAAGCTTACGTTGGGTTCTTTTCTTTCTTTTGTATACTGATGAAAATTTTCCTTCAAAACATTTAAGTAAATTAGGTCAGAAAATACTACCAAATAATTCTTTATATATAAACAACTTTGAAAAGATATATCCATGACGGAAAGTGTACACATCTTGAAAAAATATTTAAATGGATGCTACTATTAATTATAATTATAAATTTAAGAATAAGTTGTTAGTATTGAAATTCTATTTAGGAAACCAGAATCAGAAACCTATGCGCCTAAATCTTATATTTAAAAATTGAATATATAGAGATATAAAAGAGAAAAGAGCCCTGATTATAGGTGTTTGATATTTGAGCAAGGGAGTTAGACACACATATCAATAATGTCTGCATTCCAATGGTCTCTTAAGACAAGCATGTGCAGGTACAAAAGAGCCATACTCTGGTGACAGGAAGAGAGGATTCTGTGACGCAAATGTCTAATACTTCTTCCAGAAAGTGAGAATTTCTCTTTATATACTTTGAATTGTGTCCTGATCTCCAGCAGCAGCCTAACCCTGACAGGAACAGTCATAGTCTCTAGCACCAGGATAGCCCTGACAAGAATGGTTATGGTCTCTTGTATTCAGAATCAACTGTGAAGAGCTCCACATTCATCAGTGAAGCTTCTATTGCCTTCTTTGCAATCTATATTACATACAATCTTAAAAGTCCAATATTGGAATCAACATGGCCTTGACCTCCTTGTCCTATATTCTTTCATGAAACCATGGTGCCAATACATACCAGTGAATGTATTATTAGGGGAAAGGAAAGGAGAAAAGAAATGGTAGTTATGCACATTTGGATTGTCTTCTCAGAGAACTGTATTAACCTCACCTGACTGATAAGACTGTATCTACTGAGAGCAAGTGGAAATGAAACTGTTGAGGTGACTAATACCAACCAGTCATCTTGAAGACACCTTGAAGCTTGAGTTTGTGCAACGCTAAAGTTTCAGTCTATTCCAGCTTATCAGTGTTTGCAAAATTCACAGAGTCCTGTACTCAAACCATCAAGATTTATCACCCTAAGCAGCAGGGTCTATATGACATCATAGTATCTTATTATTTTACACTACCATGCAAATTGGGTCCAATTGGCTGATCAAAGTTCACGGAGATGAAAAAGTGGCTGAGAAGCATGTTCCCCATAATATACTAAATATTCCCATTACATTATACAATCTAGGCTCTATGGCAAATGGTACCAGACAAATGCTGAGTAGATTAGAGTCTATTTGATTGGCATTATCTTCAAGAAAATAGTTTTTGAAGTGATTTTGGTATTAGATACTATGGCTTCAAAGAGCCATAAATCTTGTTTGTATCTCTAAAGCTCTATAAAAAACCTAATTAAAATGAAACCCATTGATGGAGGAGAGTTATCTGTCTATGTGTTACTTTCATTGGTTAATAAACTGCCTTGGCCCTTTAATAGGACAGAAAATTAGGTAGGCAGAGTAGACAAAACAGAATTCTGGGAGAAAGAAGGCAGATGCTTCAGGCAGTCACCATAGGCAGTCGCCATGCCTCTCCTCTCTGAGTCGGATGCAGGTTAAGCTCTCTCCTGGTAAGTGACCACCTCATGGTGCTACACAGATTACTAAATATGGGTTAAAGCAAGATATGAGAATTAGCCAATAAGAAGGTGAAACTAATGGGCCAAGCAGTGTTTAAAAAAATATAGTTTCCTGTTACACCCTATTCTGTGTTACCCCCTCGCCACTGTACCGTATGCGAGTCAGGCAAGGGCCTGGAGATTGAAAAAACACACAAAGAGACCTGGGTCATTCGAAAGGAGATAAGCTGAATGCCCTTTATTTAATTTTGAGGAAATCCTTATATACCTCGCTGCTGTGCAAGGATTCCCACCCAGACAGGTGGGAAATTACCATACCAATGATGGAGTCAACAATGCCCTACAGCTAATCACCAGGCGGGGCAGAGGGAGCACAGGAACAAACAGGATGCTTAGTTAGCTGACCAGAAACTGTCCTCAAGATGAGCCCCAGGAACAAGGGTACACCCGGGCCCTACAGTTTCCGTGTAATTATTTCAGGTGTAAAGCTAGCTGGGTGGTGAGAACACAGCCTGCTGCTCCTTTCTACAACCTATCATCTGCCTTCTACCTTGATTCTGCTTAGCAAGTATATTCTCCAGATTCAAAAGACATATAATGGGTGTAGTTGCCTTTTTCTCCAAGGCCAATTCTATTGATCAATGAAAGTGTATTTAATGTTTAAATAGGGCAAGAGCCCGGATAATGGAGCTCAATGGTGGACTGGTCACTTAATATATGTAAGGTAGTGTTTAATACATAGCCCTGCAGATATACATAGCCATCTCTCAGTCTCTCTGTCTACCTGTCTCTGTCTGCCTCTCTTTCTCTCTGCTGTGTGTGTGCATGTAGTGTGATGAAGACAAATTGAGTAGGGTTCTTTCAATTATCTACAATGAAAAGTTACAATTATGGAGGATACAAACTACATTCTATTACTGAACATTATATCTCAGGACATGTTTACCACTCCCTAGCTGGAGCAGAGAGCCACTTATCAGTGGTCACAACACTGAAGAAAAAGATTTTCAAAAGTTTTAAGTTAGTAGTAATTTCAGTTATACATAGATGTTAGTTTATCTTATAAGACATTTACAAGATATTGGGTAAGAGAAAAATGAGCCTTGGCAGTGGGTAGTCATTACCGTAGGGAAGTGTTTGCTTCTATTCCATAATACTGCTTATACTAACCAATAAATCACCATTAGACTCCTTTTTACTCCTCATTAGATGGTGAAATCAACAGAGTTTAATTGCTTAAATAAGATATGCAATTGTTTTCTTGCTCCCTTCAAGAAGATTTAAATACAGGAAGGAAAGAGAAACTCTGCAGATATTCTCTAATTATTGCTCTATCTTTTCTGGAAATTATGCTTACTTGCTTTTTTTGCATTTCTATAAAGTGGTCCCTCATGTCTCCTTACAGCCCCAAAACAAAAGTTAGTATCTTGCCTGAACAGAACCCTAGTGATGATTGACTATAAGTCAAAGGGAATTCTCTATTTACCTCCATCCATGAGAAACATGCCTAAAGGCCCTTGTTTGATCCCTGGGACTACATGGTGGAAAAAGAGAGAACAGACATCCACAAGATGTCATCTGATCTCCACATGTCAATTGTGCCTCATGCATACACAAGTAGAAACATAATAAAAAACAAAAAAACAAATAAATATGCTTTTAGTTTCACAAGGACTCCTGCAGGATACCTGAATAATCTCAAGCAAAAGCAGAAGTATCAGGGCTTGCTTTCTCAAGGCTCACTATCTGGGCTAGGATGACTCATCTGAACAAATGCATTAGAATATCATCACTTGCTGGGTTACCATGATGGCTTGAGTCTCTGCCATCACCATTGTAATTCTTAATCATGTTTACAATTGTCACCACAATCTCAAAATTAAGTAGTTTGTCCTGATTTGGAACAATATTTTGTAGTAGCTGGCATTGCACTTTCTGGGGGCATGTATTATATTTCAAAATGTTTGACAGATCTCTGCTGCTTGATGTCTGGAGTCACTAGTCTCATTTGGATATTAAAATATAAATGACTGTCTAATCCCTGCAGATCAATAGATACCATCTTTAATAGATCTCATGAAAAGTCACCTCAGCTTTGAAGGTTCCAGCCTCGAGGGAAGAAAAGAGACTATGATTAACCTTGTACTTGAAGGTATTGTTTAATGAAACTATAGTCTGAGATGCTTGTCAGGATCATAACAATTATATGATTTATTGAAGTTCTACTATTACTAACCATGGTATCATTCCCTGCTGTTACAACCTGCCTCATGACAAACTTGGAAGCCTTTCATCAGAGGTCACCAACAATCAATGGAATTAACTCTAAAATTGCAACAATGAATTCAAATGATTGGATAATGAAGAAAAGTTGATGAGAGTTTAAATATTCAAGACATTTAAAGTAGTTTGTAGCTCCCTGAGAATTTACTTTGTGGAACCTCCAAACCCACATATTCACTTTGCCAATCGTTTTCATCTGATCGATAAAAGAGATCTGGCCAGTGAAACATTGTGCTGCACTCTAGGTCGCAAATACATAAAGTTCTCCATATCTAACGGGCTATTGAGAAAGTGCATTTGTCACCAAACGGAACGATTTAGGCTCCATCTCCAGGACCCACATGGTAGAGAGGGAGAACCAACTTCTACAAGTTGTCCTCTGGTCTCCACATGCATGTACATGGCAAGTGTGCATGGCAAGTTTGCACAGGTACACGTGCAAGCGTGAACTCACACACAAACTAATATTAAAAACTTTTCTACCTCTAATTGATCACCACTCTCCCCTCCTCTGACTGATAGACACCAAGATTACTTTGCATTTTGTGCAAATATTTTGGTCCTCACAAGATAGTAGAAAGAGGCAATATTGTTTCTCTAGTAAAATTCTCAGGACATCGCACAGAATTATAGCTAATTGGTTAGAATTTTGACTAACTGAATGGATATTCCCATGATCAAGAAGTCTGATTCAATGGTCAGTGAAATTAATCTGGGATTCTTGGCAGTAAAACATTAGGTTTCATTACCAAGACTCTACTGTTTCTTTCATAAATATGTCAAACATCTGTACTTAAAGTCTGGATTGAACTTAGTGCTGCCTAATTATACATTCTGAAATGGTTACAAATTGTTATATGTTTTTAATCACATAAAAATACATTTTAACAGTAATGAAACAACCTAATTATAACTGAAAAAAAACATCTAAGCAGAAGATATCTCAACCAAGAAGTTCCAAAGATGACATATAAGCGCAGGAAAAGATGCCTAGCTGAATTTTTCTCTGGAACATTCCAAGTGAAAACAGTGATGGGATATACCTCTGCAAGTACTGGTGTCACGAAATCAATTGCATTGGTAATGTGAGAAAGTGAAGAAAGTAGAATTCCCTTTGACTGCTGATGAGAAGACACAATGGTGCATCAACTTTGGAAGATTCAATTTTTACAAAGATAAATATAGACTAATTAATTTAGAAACCACAAGCCTCCATATTTATCCATTTAGGCAAAAGTCTTATTTCTACAACACTTGAAACAAAGCACAACATTTTTTCATAATTAACCAAAAGTAGGAACAAATGAGAATTCCTTCCATGCATGAATAGTTTTTTAATGTATTCATTTATATAATGCATTCATATAATAAAACAAGAGCTAGCAATTAAATTTAAAATTAAACCATGGAAAACCCAGGTTAACTGAAATGAACATTACTAAGTCAAATAAGCAATTAAAAGGCTGTAGACTATAGTATTCAAACTGTATGGAACTTTGGAAAAAGACAAAACATATAAATGGTTTTAGATTAGTTGTTCCGAGGGATCTGGGAAAAGTCAGGATTAAAGGTGAAATGTGGGCATGTTTCTGGGATGGCAAATTTTTCAGTATGCCGAAGAGATGACTGGTTTATGAGATTAGGGTGTCAAAATCTATCACAGAAAACATAAGTGTAATATATACAAGTTTTAAACAGGTTGACTGAGCCCAAAAGAAGGAATGTAGACTGTTGAAAATCTAACTACATCTTATGTATGAAACAACGTGATTGAGAGCCATGGTGATAGAGGAGCATCTAAGTCACTTTGAGTTTTAGTAGGAACTTGAACATAAATAAGAGGACGAGGAAGGGATGGTGACACTGTAATGGATGAGAGCTGGAGACACCAGGATTCACTCATAGTTGGTTTAATATAGATAGATACACAAAGAGTTGTTTATTGCTACATGTATATACATCGATTGATATAAACACATAAATTTTGGGCCCGATAGAAATGACACACAAAGTAACATCAAGCATCTCTAGCACCCAGATACTGGTTTCTAATTCTAACTTTTATAAAATAAACCAGAATGTATTGGAGTAAGGTCTTATTCTAACACTGAAATTATATGAGTCCCTAAGTATCTTGTAGTATCAAAAGAAAATTAAGCGGAAAAATTAATGATTCTAAATGTCTCTTTAAATACGTAAAGGTAGATATATTAAAAAGAAATGAACTCATTTGGTTCTAGATGTTAGACTGAATGAACGACCGTGCTGGTTGAGGGATTCTGCTGTGTGAGAGAGAAAAGGAAGGAAAACAGCTATGGCGAAAGGATTGAGCATATGACCTGGCTTCCTTTTATAATACCCTGCTATTGCCTCTCTGAAAACCAAATATGAGAGCTGTTCCATACACCAACTCATGAGTATTTAGGGGTGCTTTATCCAAAAATCAACATAAAACTTTTACGTACACAAACATGGGTACAGAGAGAGAGAGAGAGAGAGAGAGAGAGAGAGAGAGAGAGAGAGAGAGAGAGAGAGAGAGATTTTCAAGATTAAGCATTTTTACAGGAAATATGGGTACTTCTGGAGTATTTTATTAATGTATCTTGTTTCTATTGCTCTAAAGCTGTTCAAAATAAAATTTATTTTAAATGCTAGCTTTTATAACTCTATGAATAGGAAAATGGGATTATATATAGTTTCTTTTTTAAATTCCAAATCTGGACTTTATTCTCATTGTATTTATTATAATGAGAATATGGTATACATCAAGAAATGTTTTCAAAAACTACATATCATTTCTCTTCATGGGTTTGAATGTCAGGCATTGTCTTTGTGTTGACTTAATCTTTAAATTTTGCCTTTGTTTTTCTTTGCTTTCTAAAACTAAGTCTTGTTATATAGCCCTGGCTTTCCTGGAACTCACTGTATAAAACAGTCTGGCCTTGAACACATGGAGATCCTCCTGCCTCTGGCTCCTGAATGAATACTAGAATTAAAAGCATGGGCCACCATGCCCAATTTTACCTAAACATTTTAAGAAAAATTGGCTATTAGAAACAAAACAATTCTGAAAACAGAAGTTATTAAAATCTACCCTATAAATTATCTGTAACTTAGCAGATAAAATATTTAATAATTCTTCCTCTGCAATCTAGACACTGATTTTAGTTTATATTTTCCTATTTCCATTTCCAACCATATTTGTTATCTACTCTCAATGAACAATAGTTGACTTCTGTCTTAGTCACTGTGATATTACCATGAAGAGAAACCATAACCAAGGCCACTTTTAGAATAAAACATTTGGTGTAAACAATTAGAATAAAACTTTTAGAATAAAACATTTAGAATAAAACATTTAGAATAAAACATTTAGAATAAAACTTTTAGAATAAAACATTGGTGGCTTGATACAGTTTCAGAGGTTTAGAACATTATCATCATGGCAAGCATGGTGGCAGAGAGAAAGGCATGATATTAGAGAAATAGTTGAGAACTCACATCTGATCCATAAGTTTCAGGCCAAGAGCAAGTTAGACTGGCCCTGGAGTGAGCTTCTGAAACCTCAAAATCAACCCCTAGTGGCACATTATCTCCAACAATATCACTCTTCCTAATTCTTTTTAAATGGTTTCACCAACTATAGGAACCAAATATTCAAATACATGAGTCTATGGGGGCCAATCTTACTCAAACCACCACAGTACCTCTCCATAACTGTATCCCGTAACTATACTCATTACTGTGTGAATACAAATCTGTCATGGTGAAGGCCTCATGAACCTACTTTTATCTGTGTGTCTATGTAGCCAGAGGTTGACGTGGAGTATCCTACCCTATCATTTTTCTATCTCTTCTTCAGATGCAAGGTCCAACACTGAACTGAAGCTCAGTGACTGACAAGACTGGATGCTCAGTAAAACCTAGAACCCCACCTGTTTTTACTGTCCAAAGCTAGGATTACAGCTATGGCTCATGCCTAACGTTTTGAGTTAGTACTGTCAAGTGGATTCCTTCTGTTTGTATATTAGGCACCAACTGAGCCATCTTCCCAGCCTTCAACTTGAGCATATTCTAATGGTGTCCTCAGTAGTGATGAACACTTATGAGAAAACACATTTAATTCTTCAACCGCAATATTTTATAATTTATAATTCAAATTCAGGAGTTTGCAGCATGTGTTTGCATAGCAACAGGTTCAATAGACATTCAAAGCTGCCCTTTCTCCTAATATGCCTCACTTCTAAAGTACTGGTCAAGAGGATTGGCACTTTCTCTTTGTACCTGACTGCTGCTTCTTATTTTAGTAGAAGCTACATTTACTTCAACAGATTATGAGCAAGACTTGATACATTCTTTCTTCCTAAGTTAGTATCAGACTTTAAGAAGAGGGTGATTAGCTCTGAGCCACTTCATTTATGTAGTGATCACACAAAAGAGAGCATCTCTAATGTAGAGGGTCAGTCTTTATTTCTCCATTCCTCCATAACTTCTTTACACATTGGCATTACTATTTAGAAAATGAGTTTTCCAGACACTGTTTTGGAGACTAATGTGAATTATATTTTTATATCTATTGTGTCACACTGTTCCTAGGAATTAAATTAGGAAGTCATCCAGGTACAGAGGGGGAAGCCCCCAGATTCAAAGGCAGACCCCCTTAGACTTGAGTGCTGCCTCTGCCTGTTGGCAATGTGTGGGTCCCAGCTTCTTCAGCAGTGAAAGGAGGGAAACATAAGTTCATTGCATCGATCCAAGCATGAAAAGAAGCTGTGTCTTTCCAGAGTATGCCTGGCACCTGCCACGTGGTAGGTATGGAGGACTCTTATTTTGAAAAGAAAGGAATATAACAGGTTAATGAGAAAAGAGAAAAATCATTGTGTCTGAAAACTGAATATCAGTGTGAAAGTAAAATTAAAATCTGAGACCTCATATTAAGTTGTGTGGGGTTTTTTGTTTGTGTTTTTTGTTTTGTTTTGTTTTGTTTGTTTGTTTATTTTGATGGGGTTTCTCTGTAACTATGGAGCCTGTCCTGTCCTGGAACTAGCCCTTGTAGACCAGGTTGGCCTCAAACTCACTGAGATACGTCTGTCTCTGCCTCCAAAGTGCTGGGATTAAAGGCGTGTGCCACCACTCCCTGGCTCATATTAAGTTTCTTAATATATGTATATTTTTAACCTGAAAGAGGCTGAGAGAAGGGGGACAGGGATTTTATAATTTCCAGTGCATTTGTTACAGTATTTTAAATATTTAGAAGTGTTTTTCGCATTCTCTAGAAACTACCACTAGGAAAAAGAAATTTCAAGTCACAAATCAGGAAATAATATTAATAATACAAGGAAGTTTTGATGACTTGCATAAAAAATACTTATATTCCCAAGTGATTTTTAAAATTCCAGGGGCAAATATTTCAAGAAAAACTTTAAAATAATCTCCAAAGGTGTTCAACACATGAGCAGTCAAAGATATATTACTACCCACTTGCAAAAATGGCTAAAATTGGCAAAACAATAACATCGAGTGTTGGCAGGGTTCTAAAAAGTTACTGGAAAATGACACTCTCATATAAATCTAGAACAACTATTACCTCTATGTGAAAGATAAATAATATAAGCCCTGGGAAATGTACAATAAGGTTAAATGGATGCCAGTTCTGTATCCTAGCAATTCTCAGCAGTTGCTTGATGCTGTTGGTGGTTCCCTGCATGTTAAGTCTCTACTAGAGGACGAATACATCATAGAAAATGACAAATAAAACAGTCTACACAAAAGAATTAAGTGTGTTTGTGTGTGTGTGTATACAAAAAGATTTGTAGAAAAATACTCAGAACATCCATACATATAGAAAAAAGAACTTAGAAGTAAACCAGATGACTATCCCCCAGGAAAATGGAGTGAACCTTGTGCTATATTCCTGAAATAAAATGCTTCTAATACAAAATGATCAAATATGACAGTCAATGGCATGGAAAGAATACCCAGAAATCTTTCTAAGAAGACTGCTAACTTTGTGTTTCTATTTACACGAGATTCATAGCAACAAAAAACACAACAATTATCGCTGACACATTGTAGTTACTGGGAGAGAAACCGAAGAAATCGTTGACCTGATGAGAACAATATCTCTCTTTTCTGGTTACTTGCTACACATATTTGACAGAGTTCATGAAACTGAAACTTTAAAATTTGTGCAGTATACAACATATAAATGACACCTTAATTTTAAAATAAAAAAATCAAAACTAAGAATAAAATAGCCCCTATAATTTAAGACAAAGTGCCACTTAAGCAACAGTTCCTGTGTGCCAGACCATGTCTAGTCTCTGGCACTGCAACCAAAGTGACAGGGCCACTTTCCAAGGGTAACCTACAGTCTGGAGGTAAGATAATTTATGCCTCAAGGGGTCAGGGTCCACCTACTCCACAGCCATGTCTTACAGAGGCCAGGGTGACATTTTCTTGATGGACATGGTTTCTGTGTGTTCAGGTGTCAATCATACCCTATAGGCCTCCATTTCCTTTCGTGTGTCTCTCACCTTTCCTTGATGCTGGTGGTGGTTCCCTGCGTGTCAAGTCTCTGCCAGAGGAAGAATACATCATAGAAAATAACAAACAGAACAGTGTATTCTTGTGTTGATCTCCAAAACACTTGGTTTGGGTTCTAAGTGGTGGTCTGATAAATTGAGTATATTTGTCTTCTGTTTATTCCCTTTACTGAGATTTTGTAGAAGAATTTAATTGGCATCTCTCCTTAATCCTCGGACCAACCTGTGTCCTTTCCACTCCTTTTAGAGAAAAGTGAGAAAGGACCCTGTTCAAATCCAGCTTTGGCGCATTTAGTCAATTCCAGTTACATTAGAGCTGACATGGAGAAATGGCTGCCCATTGCCAGTGCTCTTATTCCTGTCCATGTTTCTGTTTCTTTCCCTCACCCCTAGTCTCTCTCATTTGTTTTGCATCACCCTTTTCATAATTAGATGAAGAATAAGCTTTGCAAAATTGAGCTTCAGTTCTTAGGACATGGTAGCCTTTGGTTATTGTGCTGTACTTGAATCACCAAGTGCACAACTACTTATCTGGGGCTGGATCTTCAATGGACCTAGCCCCATGCACTTCTGTCTGCTGATCTCAGTGGTACTTCATCTGGAATGATCTATCATCGGAAATGTTCCTTTGCATGCTTATTAGTGGAACTTTGAAATCCTGAGTGGAATTTTCATACAGTGTTGCAACATTGAAATGTTACTTTGCATGTTGTATTTTTGTTAAGGGATCGTTTTTAAGGGTAGATTCATAGAAAAATGTGTGATACCATTTGTTAACCAAGCCATAACCCTTTATTGAATAGTGCACTCCAAATTAGAATCAAATCACATAGAACATATTTTCTGTGTTTATCCAACACATAGGAAAACAATTGTAGTCCATGAGAGCATTCTAATTCTATTTAGAAAAATCAGAGTCACTCTATTGCTTCAGTTGTTCTCAATTCAGGATATTCAATATGAGCACAGCTTTGCTTTCATTAGGAATATGTTCCAGCAAAGAAAGGCCTGGAAGATTAGGGAGGATTTCTACTTCTTTCTAAGCACAAGATGAAACAGTTATAATATTACGGATGCCCTAGAAATTGTACACCCTTACTAAGTGTACCTTCTGGCATGGTATGGATAAAGGATGTGCTCTCCTCTACAATGAGAGGAGTTGATTAGGAGCGCAGACTTAGTATTTTCCTCAGTTTTAGAAATGATGAGTCTGGAAATAAATGAAGAAGTGCTACCATTTTCCAAGTGTCTGTCCTCTGACACCAGATATGGTGGTGTGTACTTGTAATCCCTGTACACAAGAGGTTGCGGCAGGAAGATCACTACAAATCCAAGGCCAGCATGAACTACATCTGAGTTCAACACTAGCCTAGGCCAAGTGGTGAGACCCTGCTTCATAAATAACGGCAATAATAGTAAAATAAATGAAAAGTGGGAAATGAATTGTAGTTTAACTATGAATCCAGTGGATGCACCTGGCAATGCAATGGGTCCAGAAAATTATTTATCACTCAGCTTCCCTAAGCAATCACCTTGACGGATAGCAGTCAGGTTGCCTTGATTCCCTTATCGTGCATGCAAGCTTGGCATTTGGCCTTAGAAATCCCTAGTATTCCTACCCCTTCCTGGAAGACAAGGTTCGTCTAGCTATTTAATGACTCTGAATCCGTTTGAAAGTCAAGAAGAAGATGGACAGGCCACTTATGAAAACACATCAAGGTATTTCTTCAGGGGTAATCTTCAAAGGCCATTTCTAGAGCCTTCCAAGGATGGTGTCGCTCATCTCACCAAAGAATAGCTCTACAAGTGGCCTTACCATGTCTCACCAGAAAGGGATGGGTAAATCTGCACATATGTCTGTTTCTCCAAGCTTTTTTATTCATTCTACCATAGTAGAGCAATGAAATTCTGCATCTCAGGTTCATCTGCAGTAGGTCAACCCTAGCTCCAGGTTACCATCAACTACATAAACAGCTGATGAGAGCCTTTCTTAGATTTCCAAGTTAGTGTAAGGAATTTGGGACCTCTTCTAAGTGTGTGTATACTGATAGATCTGATGGTTGCTTTATAAAGAAGTTCCATAGTGGAATAGGACCAACTGAAAGAATTTATGTTAAAAGGGATTATTAAATTGGCATATGTGATGTGGACTTGGTAATCAATAATGGTTATCTTCATATTGGAGAGGCAGTAATATCTCTGTTCATAAGTTTACTTGCCCCAGCAACCCCAATCTTTTCTGGTGGCCTGGAGGAATCCTAGACAGCCACTGTTATTCACTACTCACTGGAAGACTGAACATTCTGGGTTGCACTGTCAACAAAGGCAACATCAGTGGCTACAGTAGCAATGACAAGAGTAGATGTACCCAACAGCTACAGGTGCAGGAAAGCAGGGGAAAAGCAAGAGCTTCTTCCTTGAACCTCCTTATCAGGGTCACCCACTTTGTGGAATCAGTCCCCTCGGTTAATCCTTCCAGAAAATTCTCTCGTGTGCTAGCCCACAGTTTTGTGTCTTAGTTGATTCCAGAGTTAATAAAGTTGACAACTCAACTCAACTATCACACTCCTCTATTCATGCATACATAGATCCCAAGTCTTTCCTTCTCTGTACTCTTGTCATGCTGAGAATTAAACTAAGCATGGCAAACCCTTGTTTGCTTGTATGTTTGTTTTCTTGCTTGCTTTCAGATGAGGTCTTACTATTTAGCTCAGCATCCTGAACTCACTATATAAACAAATCTGGCCTAGAACTCATAATCTTCCTGTTTTATTTCTGAAATGCTGAAATTACAGACATGATCCACAGAACCAGGCCAAATATATCCAATTTTTTACTGATGTAAATAAACTGTATTCTCTGGTTCTTTGAGTGCATGAATCTAATACTTCACACATCACTCTTCATGCGCATCTTCTTTATTTACATTGGAACTGACTCTAGAGTGAGTCTAGAGTCTATGAGAGATGGTGTGTTGGGAGCAGTGAATTGCTGTAGTCCTGTAATTCAGATTGTAATCTGCAATTCAGATCCTGAATTGCTTGTAATCCCCTGATCTGAGTGCCTACAGCTGTTCTGAGCACGAGACCTTCAGGAGTTGCTGATGGCAGGAGAGTGGTTTCTGGTGGGTTTGGCTGGGGCGTGACTATCTTTATATAATCTGCCCCTGAACACAATAAAGGGGGCTTTCTGAACCAGCGTTGGGAGTTCTGTGTGTCGGTCTGTCTCTGCGTCTGAGTTCTCAACCTCCAGCCCCATTCCCGAAGCTCGTGAACTGAGGTCTAGCCCACAGAGCTCAGACCGGGACCACAGAGCGCAGCATTTGGAGGTCTCCACCGAGATATCGGGAAAGGGAACACTGAGAGCTCGCCTTTGGAAGCCCTGCTGAGAGAGGTAAGCAGACAACGTCGTTTCTGGCCAACAGAGACATATTGAGGAGTAAAGATAGGAGGTATCTTTTCTTGGTTCAGAATAGAGTCAGACGATAGGGAAGAGTTTGATGATTTAGAGCTAGTAGAGGATAGTGAGTAGGATTCATCAGAAGAAGGAGGAGATTATACGTAAGGAATTAAAAAATCTCTTTAGAAAGCTTAGAAAACGTAGAGTAAAAAAAGACTCACATCCAACTCCCTCAGCCCCACCGGCTTATAATAATGAAGGTTGGTGGTCTCAGTTGAGTAAGGGCTCTGACACTGAACAAAACAAGGGAGTTTGTTTTCGTCCTGTACACATGGTTGCACCAGTGATGGAGGTGCCAGACACCAACAACCAGGGCAAATAATTCTCCAACATTTTGCAATAAAATTTAAAGAAATGAAACAATTAAAGGAAGCTGTAGCTGTATATGGAACTCAAGCACCCTTCACATTGGCCATGGTAGAATCTTTCTCTGCTATGAATTTACCACCAAGAGATTGGCAATTATGGCGTGCTGTCTTACCTGGGGGAGATTATCTCCTATGGCTTGGGGAATATCTGGAAAATTGTAAGCAAACGGCCCAATTAAATGCTCTAGCAGGTCAAGCTCAACATAATTTAGATATGTTAACTGGGGCTGGGATTTATGCTGATTTGCAGCAACAAATTCTGTATGATCCAGGAGTATTTGCCCAAATAGCTGCAGCTGCCACTAAAGCTTGGAAGGCCCTACCTAACAAAGAAGCTGGAGATCAATTGTCAAAAGTTTTACAAGGACCATCTGAACCATTTCAAGATTATGTAGACTGTTACAAGTAGCAGGTAGATTGTTTGGAGATGAAACAACAGCCATGCCTATAATAAAGCAACTTGTATTTGAAAATTCCAATAGATATTGTAAGGAAGCATTACACCCTCGCAAAACAAAGAGTTTAAATGAATATATCAGGATATGCAGAGATATAGATGGGAATTTCATTCAAGGCCAGGTTATAGCAGCAGCTATTCAACCTCAGAGAAATATACGAGGACTGGGAGAGAGGGCTGGAGGCTGTAATTGTTTTAATTGCGGAACTCCTGGTCATTTTCTATGCTCACAGCTGATAATGAAGGGAAAGAGGAAACCTGGCTTGTGCCCTAAATGCAGAAGGGGAGCACATTGGGCTAAATATTGTTTTTCTAAAACAGATATAGATGGGAAACCTCTGCCACGTACCATTAATCAACAGCAGGGAAACTGGCAGAGGGCCCTGCTCCAGGGCCTCAAAACCTTAGTGTATGGAGCAATGACTGTGGGACCGCAGGAACGGTACCCCAGCAGAGGCCATGTCCAATTCCTTCCGCAGAGAAATCCTTTTGCATTGCAGACCGCATTGGGCTGCCCAAGAATGCAGCAGCGGGGCAAGGAAAAGGCGATGGCAGTTCTAGGCTATGCAAGAGTCTGCAGCAGAGTGAATTTAAATCAAGAGACTGCCCTATTGTAGGAGCAGGTGGACTTATGGCTAGTACAACAAATGTCTTGTTCATTATTCCATTTGTGTGACATCTTTTAATATTGCTAATGCCTCTTATGTGGTGAAATAACTCAATGGTTACTTGAATAACCGTTGAAATGTTACAATTTGCACACCAGATTGTACTGTTTAGCCAAAGGGATGGTTGAATACCATAGCTCAAATGGGAGGTTGGGTCCAGTGGTAACTGGGGACCCTACTGCTGGCAATCTTAACGCCTGTTGCTATGGGCATTCATCTTTAAATTCAGTGTACGATCAGACAACCCATGAGAATGCAGTATATGGTCATTTAGCAAATCCTTCTGACCCTGTTGGCCAGTAAGGTTTGGTTGCAAATACTGCACCAACAATGAAGATTCCTCCATAGAGGGGCAACATCTAAAGAAGAGGGCCTGCCTAAGACAGGGAAGGGGCTTACCCTTCCGTGGGTGCCCTTACCTTGCTGTAGATGTTCATCCCTTCCTCTCACTTCTCCGGTGTAGTAACAAGCAGTAGTGTACTGCACTGTGTCTGTCTCCTTTGGAAACAGGCAGACATGTTGTTCACCCAGTCCCTCTTTTAGGGGAACATTTAGACATGTGACTTTGAAAAAAAAATACAAAGTTTAAAAAAAAATCAAATCTCTTTTCAAGACGTAGTCTGAATCACATGAGTAGGCAAGTCATTTGACGAGACGCCTTTGACAGGAGTTAAATAGATTTGTCAACAATAAGTGAACTCTGCCTTAGAAAGGCCCAGGAGAGTTCTTTAACTAGCTATAAATATCATAGAAAACTAAAATACCCATAAACTTAAAATACATATTCTTTAAAAATACTGTTATACCCAGTCGATGGCAGCAAACCCATTTAATCCCAGCACTTTGGAGGCAGAGGCAGGTGGATCTCCATGAGTTTGAGGCCAGCCTGGGGTACAGAGTAAGTTCCAGGACAGTCTCCAAAGATTCAGAGAAATCCAGTCAAAAAAAAAAAAAAAAAAAAAAAAAAAAAAAAAAACAAAAATACTCTGTCATAGTCTTCACCAGTGAAAACAAACCAATAGGTATCTACTAATTTATCAGCCCCAAACCATATACATACATGTAACATTATATAGATCGAATAGATTAGATTTATGTATTTAGGAGTGTGTGTGTGTGTGTGTGTGTGTGTGTGTGTGTGTGTGAAGCAACAAATATTTGAAGAGGAAAAGGAAGGGTATATGAGAGGGTTCAGACAGAGGAAAGGGAAGGAGATATGATGTAATTATATTAGAATTTCAAAAATATAAAGAATAACTAAACATAAACAATAAAAATATGCCAATAGTAAGAAAAAGAAGTTTAAACAAGGCCTGAGTTGTATTTACCTGCATTACCATTTTTGAGGCACACCTGAGACTTCCTGGTACCTTTTATCTTCCTTCACTGAGTCCCTTCATTTTTGACTAATTGAAAGGCTGTTCCAATTACACAGAGAACATTTTACTAGAAGAGGCACAAATTTGCAACTTTGGCAACTCTGACTGACTCTGGAGTAATTATCCATATTTGGCAAAGCATGTAAGATTGGTTCTCTGCCTCTTGCAGCTTTTCCTTCATCTTCCATTTTTGGTTTCTTTCTATCCTTGATGAGGAAAAAAATCAAAATATCCCTTATTTCTAGTTGATAACAGAAAAATGCACGGTTATGTATACAGAGTTGCTTTCCCCCTGGTGCTCTGTTGTAACTGATAGGCTGTTCTCAAGGTAAATAAGACTACCAGGGAATCCATTCTTCATTACACATATCATTCATGGTACGTTTTCAAGATACCAAAGAAAATATGGTATGTGGTTTACTGTCTTCAACAAGTTTAATTCATTCAATGGATTTCTCTGAAAGAAAGAATAATCTTAAATCCTTCCAGTGTGACCAAGAACAAAAGAATCTGCAAAACTTTATTTACAAGATTAGTTTATTAAAATACAAAAATATCATGCAAAACTTTGAGGTAGGATTGCATGAAGGAAACTTAGAACACCTTTTCTGAAAGCAAGCATTAATGCTAGAATACTCTCTTGAAATGGGAATGTGTAGCATGCAAGAGCTTGTGATCTTAAGATATGATGACTCAGTCAAAACTTATGTAATATAGTCTTGGAGTTGATGTCATAAGATTCTGAGTGTATTCATAAAACCAGTCTTTAGAAATAAGGTGTTGAAATTAAAGAAATCAAAAATAAAGATCTTAATTACTTAATTTTTTACTACCATCTACAAAACTTCATTATCTTCGAAAAATACCTTCCAAGGTATGGAGTGAATAAGTCTGGAATTTTTTTCCTACATATTTCCGGGACTTAATTCATATGCAGACAAGTCCTCAGCTATTTAAGAGTGATTTGGTTATGGGAAGTCTGTTATCTCTTTCCAAATCCAGGGCTACAAAGCTGCCTTTAAACACATTTAAATAAAATTTAAATACCTTAAAAATTGCAACCCTAAGTGTGTGTGTTTAAGAGCTGTAAGTAATTTAAGAAACACACTGTGGCTTTGTCTTGAACAGATGGGTGTGCACTTCTGAAAAGGAACATGTCTCTCAGAGAACAGTAAATGATAACATTCTGTATGTATTTATAGTTCTTACACTGTTCGATGGCTCTTTATATAACCACCTTTTCACTTGGGGATTTTCATCCCTGGTGTATGTTGTGATTTTACTGTTTGCTTTTCTTTTCTTTGGAGACAATGGGCTATTTAGTATCTCTTTTAAAATCTGTTTAGGGTGTGCATTTTAACAGCTTTTTTCTAGTTACATTATTTGCTTGATTTCCTCCCTCTGGCATTTCTTCTTTTTAAAGCAAACAAAGACAGTAATTTGGGGTTTAGGGGTAGGAAAAGGAATCTTGTGATATAAAAAGTGTGGAGAAAACAGTAGAAGTTTTGTATGTTTGTTAGATGGATTTTCCCATAAATTCTTGCTATTTAAAAATATATATTCATACTATCGAATGTCATTAATAGAAAGCATAATGCATCATACACCCTTTGAAGACACTGTTTTTGGTTTTCAGTATGCATTTGCATATACCTACTACTGTACTTAATCTTCACACATTAAAGACTTTAAAAGGCAGGTGCTCTTATTTCTTTTCTATATTGAAATTAGGCTAAGGGGTCTTAAGCAATTTTTTCCTAATCTCATGGTCAGGATACAAAAGAAGCGAGAATATAAATCAGTTCTATAAGACTGAGAACTCCAGGCAATGGATGACATGGGTCAGGGAATAGCATACATACAGATTAATTTATATTTTGTAAGGATTAAAGGTAAAAAAAAATTGTCAACAAGGTAGTAACATAGTAACTGTGTGTTTAAGAGCACAGTTAATAACTACAGCATCAGTACCAGTCAATGCCAGCTATCAATTGGTCAACATCACCTAAATCAGTGGTCTTTAAGCTTCCTAATGCTGTGACCCTTTGATACAATTCCTCATGTTGTGGTTACTCCTAACCATAGGATTAATTTTGTTGCTACTTTATAAATGTAATTTTGCTATTATTGTGAATTATAATGGAAATATGCGTTCTCCAATAGTCCTAGGCAGGCCCTGTGACAGGGTCAACCCAAGGGTTGAGAACATTTTTTTTCTTCTCAACAACACTAAGGAATGATATTCTCATTCTAATGTCAAAACTTAAACTCAGGGAAAGCTATACAAATTACCTAAAGTCACATAACTCATCCATTACAGACATAGAAGCACAGATGTGCTCCAAATCATACTTAATTTCTGTCCTACTGTAAATTCTGTTCTTCTGTACTTGGGACTTCATCTCAGAAAGTCGTTGCCCTGTAGTCCTGGGACTTTTAATTCTATCATGCTATGACATGTATAGGGCACAATAATTGGAGCCGCCACTGTCCTTACGTATCGAGTCATCCTATTCTTATAGGGTTCAAAATGACTGTGTTCTTTAGGATTTCATTGACTCAACCCAGGCTAGGGTTGTGATGGAAGAGAACACCTCAATTTGGAAAATTTCTCGACCAGATTGGCCTGTGGTTCATCGTCTTGATTAATTGTTGATGTGAACGAGCACATCCCACTGAGTGGTGCTGTCCCTACGCAGGTGGTTCGGGTTCACTAAAATACAAGTTAAGCAAGCCAGGAAGCAGCGTTCCTCTATGGCCTCTGCTTCAGTTCCTGCCCCCAGATTATTATTTTCAGCTTCCATTCTAACTTTGTTCCATGATGTTCGATAAGCTGTAAGATGATATGAAAATTTCCTTCCTCAAGTTGCTTTTGGTCATGGTGTTTGTCCAGCAAGAGAAAGCAAAGTAGAACAATGGTCTTCCTGGAATTAGTGAAAAAATGCTGGAAGCAGGTATGGAGAACTTCAACATAACACATCTCTCTGTGAAACATTCTCAATGGATAAGAAGAGAGAATGCAATACTAGGTCATTAAAATTATGGAACTTCTCATAACATTAAAAGAAAATTCAGAAGACGATACATAAAGTAGGGATGGAATTATCTCAGACAGCAAAGTGCCTGCCGTGCAGACATGAAGACCTGAGTTCAAGTCCCAGTACTGTGTAAAAACTCAGCAAAGGGAACACTTGTGATGGTAGTCCTGGGAGGGCAGGGACAGATGCATCCCAAGAGCTAACAGGGCAGCCATTTTAGTCACTCATTTTAGTCACCTGGGCTCCATCTTCAAAGAGAGACCCTGCCTTACAAAACAAGCAGGAGAGTAATAAAGGAAGACGTCTACATGAATTCTGACCTCACATGTGCACATTTGTACCCCTATTCACACACACACACACACACACAAATACCCACACAGACACATATACGCACACAGATACACAAACAGAGAGTAGTGGGGGCCTAAGAGCGAGAATTTTTATCATCTCATCCAAAAGCAGGATTTAGCGTGAACAGAATCATGCAAACGAAATTAGCACTACTAGAACTATCAAGATCAAGGTCTGAATCAGAAGACAGAACACCACTCATCTGAAGCTTTACTTTAAATCCGAAGGAGAGAATAAGTCAAATGTTAAGTTAAATGTTTCAGCTAAAACGTGTTACTTTATATGCAACACACAATGAAGAAATCCAGAAAATCAGAAGGACAAACTTTAAAACCTGTACTCCACCAAATGGGAAACTAAAGGAACTGGATAATTTTTTCAATACATGCCAAAATTAAATCAAAAACAAATAAGCAATTTAAACAGACCTATAGCCTCTAGTGAAATACAAGCAATTATTAAAATTCTCCCAACCGAAAAGAAAAAAACACTCAGGGTCATTCAGAATTCTGTTGGATTTCCAAATAAAAGTTATTGCCAATACTCCTCAAATTATTCCACAAAATAGACACAGAAAGAACATTGTCTAATTTTTCTTAAAGGCCAGTTACTGTGATAACCAAACCACCCCACAAAGTAAGAGAATTACAGACCAATTTTCTTTATGAACATAGATGAAAAATGTTTCAATAAAATACTTGTAAATGGAATCTAAGAACACATAAAACATCACTATAATTAAATAGGCTTCATCCTACAGATGCTGGAATGGTTCAATTTACACAAATCCGTAAATGTAACCCACCATATAAATGGACCGAAAGACAAAAAGCACATAATCCTCTCACTAGGTGCAGAAAAGGCCTTTGACAAAATCCAACACACTGTCATAATAAAAATCCTAGTGTTGGGGCTGGAGAGATGGCTCAGCGGTTAGGAGCACTGCCTGCTCTTACGAAGGTCCTGAGTTCAATTCCCAGCAACCACATGGTGGCTCAAAACCATATATAGTGAGATCTGGTGCCCTCTTCTGGCCTGCAGGCACACATGCAGGCTGAGAAACAAAGAAATGTTCAACATCCTTCATCTTCAGGGAAATGCAAATTAAAATTACTTCGATATTTCATTTTTTACCCATCAAAATTGCTAAGACCAATAGCAAAATTGACAGCTCATACTGATGGAGATATAGAGTAAGACAAACACTCACACTTTGCTGATGAGAGTGTAAATTTGTACAGTAAATATGGAAATCCGTGTGACAGATCCTTAGGAATGTGGGAATCAGTCTACATTAAGATCCAGCTATATTATTCATGGACATACATCCAAAATATGCCTTTTTCTACCATAGAAACACTTAAACATGTTCAGTTTTTCTCTATTCATAATAGCCAGAAATTGGCAACAACCTACATTTTCCTCAATGGAAGAACAAATAAATAAAATTTGGTACATTTATACAATAGAATACTACTCATCCATAAAAAAATGAAATCATGAGCTTCACAGGTAACTAAAAAAAGTCATCCTGAGTGAAGTATCCCATACCCAGAAAGAAAAATATGGTGTTTTCATGTATGTGGATTTTAGCTGTTAAGTCAACAATGACCAACAACAAATCTGTAGAAACACAGAAGTTAGGTGTAGAGTAAGGTAGTAGGGAGAACAGATAGAGCTTGTGAGGAAAAGGAAATAGAATAGTCATGGATGAGTGGGCTGAGATGGAATGGGAGGATCAGGTGGGAAGAGGGAAGGAAAAGACTGGCAAGAGGGAGAATCAGCTAAAATTAAGGACTCTCTAAGGGGTAATGTGGGACCTAATACAGTAGAAGTGTGTGTGTGTGTGTGTGTGTGTGTGTGTGTGTGTGTGTGTGTGTGTGTGTGTGTTTGAAATAATGGGAGAGACAGAGCTCCAACTGGCCATCTCTTGTTACCAAATGAAGTTCTAGTACTGGGAATGGGCTACAATCTAGTTGAGTTGTTGGTTAAAAAAAAAAGGTGTCTTATGACAACACTAGACAGCTCAGGCAGAAAGCAAGGCTGAAGACAATACGTGCATAACTTATTGAACATAGAAAAGTCAAGATGGTAGCTAAAAAGAGCCTTCCCACTTTTCTAGAGTCTTTGACACAAGGAGCATGCTACTAAAAGATAAACACCAACATAGCTGCAAAGCCTTGAATCAACAGTGATGCCCTGCCTACAAGATATGCTAGTGCAATGGTGACACAAGTCTTGGAGTAAAAACCTATTAATATCTGATTTTATTTAAGGCCAATTCCACAAAATGATACTCATACCCAAGGTCACCCATAGGTGACCAAGAACCTAAAACTACAGATCCCAGCAGCCTAGAGTAAAATAAATTCTACTGTCCTAAAAGAAAGAAAAAACTAGCAATAAACTAACTAATGGCATTCTGCTATACTCATAGGTCAGTGTCTTTCTCAGCTATGATCAGAGAAACTTCCATTTGCAGCATATGGAAACAAATACAGAGATCCACAACCAGACATTATGCAGAGTGAGAAATATCAGAACACTTAGCTCTAAAGGGGATGTGTCCATCAAATCCCCCCCTTCAGGGCTCAGTAAACCCCAAGAAAGAGGAGGCAGAAAGAATAGAAGAGCCAGAGAGAATGGAAGACAACAAGAAAACAAAGCCCTTTAAATCAGCACGATTGGTGCACATATGAACTCACAGAGACTGAAACAGTATGCACAGAGCCTGCATGGATCCATACCAGTTAAAGTCCTAGTGCTAAAAGAAGTGGACACTACCCCATCCCTAAGCCAGAAGCAATCTCCAGTTGATAAACCTTTTTAAATGAAAATCTAATTTCCTCCCAGGGAGTCTCACCAGGGAAACCAACCATTCTTCAGTGTAGGCTATGTGCCCAGCAGTAGCTGACCGGCACAAAATGAACTGAAAGACATTTTTGGAGGTTCCTTATCTTGTAATATTTGTGAGGGCTCTTCTTTTTCTCTTCCTCCTCTTCCTTCTTTTTCTTTTAATTTTACCTTATGTTTAATCATATACATATGTGTATGTATATACATACACACTTATAATCCTTCATTTTACCCTAGAAGTCCTTGGTGTGTGTGTGTATGTGTGTGTATATACACACACATACATACATACATACATAGACTTCCTATTTAGTGTTTTAATGGTATGCCTGGGTGTGCAAAGAAATGAGCCTCTGTTTCTTGTGCTTTTTCATTCCTTCCTTTTTTCCTTCCTTCCATTTGTTTGTTTTGTTCAATTCTTATATGTTTGGCTTTTGTCTTATATTTTTTATTTTATTATTATCTCATAGAAGTCTGTTTACTTTCTAATGGGAGACAGAAAGAAGTTGAATCCAGATGGAAGGGGAAGTAGGAAAAAGCAGGAAGTAATAGAGGGGAAACTATAATCAGGATATATTTTGTGGAAAAAAAACCCCTATTTTCAATAAGGAAAAATGTTAGCTTTTATGTAAACAAGGCTTGTTACTCTGAGTCAGAGAAACACTGTATGTATCTTTCTGTGTATACTGCGCAGTGCATTAGTCTTCTTAGGCTACTATAACAATAAGCTATAGACAAAAGGTTTCTTAAGCAGAGGCTTCATTTTTAGAGAATAGAAGGCCAAAAGCATGTCAGAGTGATTTGGTTCTGAACAGAACATTAACTTTGCCTGTAGTCAGCTTTGTTTTTGCTATGTGCTTTTGCTATGTGGTTACAGAAAGGCCAGGCTCCTTGACATCTCTTCTTATCCAGGCAGGGACTCGTTCTCTAGGACCCATTTTCATGACTTCGTTGAGCCTTAGTGACTTTTCAAAGTTTCAAATTCCATTACTGTTGCATTTTATGCTAGGATTTCAAAATACAAATATAAGTAAATTCTCCTTCATTCTTTCTTATATATATATATATATATATATATATATATGTGCATAGACGATAGATAAGAGATAGATAGATGATATAAATCAACAGATATAGATAATTATACATTTTGCCAACTACAGATGCAAAGACAACTTAAGTAGAAACATATAAATAGAGGTAATGATATCACCTTTGAGTTGCTACTTAAATATAGCACATACACTGTTTTTGAAACAGCTGGCAGAAGTGTTGTTGTTTTTTCTTTAGTGTGAAACTTACTTAGACTTAGTCTGCTGACAAGAGCATTTACTCTTAATAAGCATTCTGGATAAGCTGACAACATAGCACCTAAAGCCAAGCCTCCTGCATCTCTCTGACAACTGGGCACATCACACATTCCCTTAAACCTTAGATGTGATGTCCACTGGTTTCCAAAGCAATAAAATACAGTTACAATTGGTTTATTTTAAACTAAGGGATTAGATAATAATTTTATTTTCAGAAAGCTCAAAGGAGATGTGTGTGAAAATGTATACATGTATATTTCTATATACAACCAATCTGATGTTAATTATAGTAGTAGAACGGTTATCAAGAGGTAGAGAATGTTTAAACCCCAGGTGGTGGTGGCACATGCCTTTAATTTCAGCACTCAGGAAGGCAAAGGCAGGCAGATCTCTGGGGGTTCAAAGCCAACCTGATCTACAGAGTGAGTTCCAAGACAGCCAGAGATACACAGAGACACCATCTCAAAAAAAAAAAAAACCAAAATTCTCGTCAATAATGTTTAAAACAAAATGCAGCCACAATTAAAGAAATTATTAAGTTGTAACATTTAATAATTGCATTTAAACAACTGAGATAAATGTGTCAGATTATGGGAAGAGAATAATTGTGAATATTACTATTTCATTTCCCCCCACCATAACTTCTGTTTAACCTCACGTAATTTGAAACAGTAGGGTAATAACTAAACTGAAGAAAAAACAATTAACTAATTACTTAGCCAATTAGTACAAATAAAAAGAGCAATGGATAGAAATTTCACAGGATTTTCTAAGACATAAAAATGAAATGAGAGTGGAAACACAGAGAAACCAGAATAAAGGCTTGAGTGTGTGGAGCCCAACTGCAGGTCCAAGAGGATGCTGGCCATTAAGAGATGTAAGCATTTTGAACTGGGAGGAGACAAGAAGAGAAAAGGCCAAGTGATCCAGTTCTAAAACTTGTGTTTTCTGAGAGGAAAATGCCGAAGCAATAGGAAAATTACCTGTTAGAAAATAAAGTTATTGATACCTAAAAAAAAAAAAAAAAAGAATAAAGGAAATTATAATTCAAACCTGGATTTGGAAAGAGTTTGGTGAATTTTTCAGGAAGCTCAAAGCTCAGCACTAGAACAGGATCTGGAGGGAGCCATGTGACAATCATCCAGCTAAAAGTAAGTTGGACAATAAATTATTGATTTATCCAAACTCAAAAAAATTGGATTGATCATGGAATGATACTGTCAAGTCCACATATGACCAAGAACCACATGAGACTTGTGGATGACCTCAAAGCCAAGGTAGGGAGGAGGATCATCAAATTCATGCCTCTCTCTCTCTCTCTCTCTCTCTCTCTCTCTCTCTCTCTCTCTCTCTCTCTCTCTCTCTCCCCTGATGTGAGCTGATAAGAATCTGCTACTCAGAAACAATCTAAGCTATACCATTTGAGGTAAATTTATACACGCACACACACACACACACACACACACACACACACACACACATAATTTAAGAATTAAAGAGCAAAAACATACTGGCAACCAATGAAAAATTACTTCAAAGTGAACTCAGCTAATACTCTTCTGAGACATGGATGAAATATAATAATTTAAACATATTCTCAAAAGAAAAACCTCAGTTGAGTTGAATTGCTATGAAAAGATATTAATAATACCAATTAATTAATAAATTTAAATGCAAAGTTTTGCAATAATTTAGCACATTCCTTGTAAACAGAAAGTATAAAGGAGAATGAAAGGGTCATATAGAATGCACTTAGAAGTTCCTCAAGTGCTCCAGAAACAGAATATTTAAAAACTATATTTATACAAAGACATAAAAGAAAGACTTGAAATATTACTTTTAAAATTAGAACCTATAAAAGACAGAATATTTTTATGATTATTTCATCTATTGTATGCCATGGTGTATGTGTGTGGACTCCACGTTTCAGGGTGGAGGTCAGAAGGTATCTTGCACGAATGGCTCCTCTCTATCTACCAAGTGGGTACTAGAGACAGAATTCAGGTCACTACCATTGGTGATAAGCTCCTTATTACTAAATCACCTCACCAGTTTCATGAGAATACATTAAAAAAAAAACAAAGAAAGTATTCAGGATCTAATAAAAATTCTTTGTTTTTGAATTAAATAAAAGGAGATAGAAACATCAAAAATAATAAATTGAAGATTTATTTATTTATTATTTATTATTGTTGAACTTAAAAGGTCAACAGCAATGAAAGGGGGCATGATGTCGGGAGGACGATGCCTTTGGGGGCAATAGGGGGAGCCGGAGAAAGTTAGTGATGAATTTATATGATCAATTCATATTACTAAATGCCTGGAATTTTCAAAGAAGAAAAAGTATGTATCTTAAAATCTAGGAAGAGAGATGTATAAATAATAAAAAAGATTTTAAAGGTAAGGAAACAATAAAGAGTGTTAAATGTCTAAGCAGTATTCTGGTTGCAACCTTAAAGAAAAATAAAAACAAAGTAGAGCCGGAAATATAAGCAATAAGTGTTTACCTGGAAAGGGGGACAGTTGTGAATCCTCAAATACTAGAGTTGCAATCAATCCCAAACAAGGTTAAAAATTAAAGAAAAGGAAACAAAACTCAAGGTATTAAATAATGGCAAAGAAAGACATTGGACAATTTGTGAGGAAATCAGAATTCTTATCAACCAGTCAAAATAATGAAGTTTTAGATAAAAAACAAAACAAAACAAAAAAAAAAACCAACAAAAAAAAACAAACCTTGAAATACCAGGGAGTCAATGCAGCCATGAAGCTCTTGATCAGATAGAAATGAAGAGAGTCATGATGCCTTCTCAAATATCTTAAAACTGCTCAAAACCATAGTCTATAACTCTCCAAGCATGAGTAAGGAGAGAAATGAAAAAGTTCTTCATGGTGTGGTAGAAAATAAGAATTCCCTTCCCAGGAGAGGGGAAGTGGGCAGTCTGGGCGTGACTGCAGCACCCAGGAGCCAACGCCAGGACCCACGAGCCCATCCTGTGAAGTGGAGTGAGCGAGTCTTCATAAAGCACATGTTGAAGAAATTTTAAGAAATCAAACAAAAAAGGAAAACACAACAGAAAAAACTAAATGAGAAATAAATTTAATAAATAAAACGTAAGTTCAAGAAAATAAGACCAAGAAAAAACAGAATAGGAACCATTTGTTATAATGGTAGAAATAAACATTAATTTAATGAGAGCAAATGGATTAATGTTCTAGGTACACTAACAAAATTTTAAAAAGAGCTGATTATATGTCCAAATGAGCATTGCTGGTAATTACTTAAATTTCCTGATTTTGCTAATTCATGAACTCTGTTAGATGTATAAAATGGAATGAAGTTATAAGGTTTGCATTGGTTGGTTTTGTTTGGGTTTTGTTGCATTGGGGTGTTTATATAACATTAAAAATGTTATTTTTGAACTTTTGGTAGAAATGACGAAAATATGACATGGGCAAAGAATAAATTAATGTTTCGTATTAGAGGATGATGATTTTTTAAAGATTTATTGTGTGTGTGTAGTTTCTCTTTTTACAACACTTATAAGTCCTGATTTGGTGCTAATTAATCTTCTTTTCATTTCTAATAATCCTTATCTGTGCTATATTTGACTCTGATTTGTTACAGCATGGATTTATCTGTTTGACTAGGCTTTTATTCTTAAGAATTCTTGCTATTGTATCTTTATGTTCAGGGTCATTAATTTTAGCTTATAACTTTCTAATTTCTTCTCCATAACTTTTATGGATTTTATTTTATGCTTATACTAAGCAGTGCAAAAAATTCAGTCCAGGTACCTCTGTGAAGTTTAAACAAGAAAAAGGGGCACTTTCTAGGATTTATAGTCACCAATTTAGAATACTAAGGAGGACCAGAGAGGCTCTGCAGGTAAACGTGCTGCCTGCCACGGCTGATGACCTGAACTGAAGTCCAGAGACTTTCTGTGTAGGAGAGAACCAACTCCTGCAAGTTATCCTCTGACCTCTACCACTTGCTTGTTGCTGGGGCATGCACATGCACAGCCCCCCCCCCCCATAAACCATACAAATACATACACATATATCCCAGAAAGGCTGGAAAGTCAGTTGTCTATTAAAACAAAGCTATGCCTTAAAAATTAATCACTGTATAAACCCAATAGAGACAATCGAGTTATGTAACTATAAAAATAGTAGCATATTCTCATCATGTAAAAGCAAATTAAATGTTGAGTTGGTAAGCAAAGTTACTCCGTGATGTTTCCACAAAGATTTCATGAAAGAGATTTTATTAAAACACCACACAAATTAAATTCTTAAATTAACATTGATACTCCTTCCTTAAGGGAAGCATATTTAAAATTAAATTTGTCTGTGATTACCTCAAACATAGCCTTATTAACAGCCACCTAGATGTTTGTGGGTTTTCATGCATTAAATTTTTGTTCCAGATTATTCACGGTTTGTTAATTGGTGTGATACTTGATGAATATTGATGGTGCATATTGTGGAAATAATTTCCATATGAAAGGGGGTAAAAGCATTTCCTGCCCAGGCAAACTCTGGAAATAAAAATAAAAGAGTTCTGTATGCCTGGATTCAGAATAAGAGTTTATGCTACTATTTATTTAACAGTTAATAGTCTTTATAACCAGGCCTCCCAAAATGTATGGGTGCCAGTTTACAGCTGAACGCTTTGATGATGTCTAAAACAAAGTTAAAATTTATGCATTAGGGTTGTGTTTAAGTGCTTAACTTGGAGGCCAAATATTTGCTTTATTTAAATAAGATATTCCTGTTTTAGAAAAATCTAGGAGATTTAACATCTTCCATAATGTTGTAATCTCGGGGTGTTTGTTTTCCTCATGCTGTAGCAGACACATGAATTCAGTCAACACTATTTCGTGGGAAAGATCTGACAAAATGAGGATCTTTTCCAGCCCAGTTGTGATGATTATTTACCAAACCGATAAAACTATAGATTACTAAATCTGGAAGACTTCACTTAGCAGAACCGTTGAAATCTGACTTTATTCCATGTCTTTATTATCATACAGTCACACAGGAAGTACTCAATAAAAACGTGCTTTTAATTCCTCACTAAAACCCACTTGGCATTACAGGGTCAGTACAGCAGAATAGGACATTAGACACTAACTCATTCGATCTTCACTAACTTCATTCTAAAGCTATTAGAGTCATAACATTGACAGTGTAGGGGACTCTTGAGGAATGCAGTCATTCATTAACTCTATGGTCTTCTTGTTTAGGTTGTTGTGATATTCTTGCAGTTATGTATTTGAAATAGAACTTGAACTACTTCCCATTTGTTTTCATGAGTTTATCTTTCAAGTGTGTAACAGGAAAGCCAGTAGATCACATGACAAATGAATTGTGTTCCGAGTCTAAATAGACAACTTGTAATCTTGGGTTAAGTGTATACCTTTAATTGATCATTATGGGCAGAGCAACAGGGAAGAAAAGATTCAGAAGCGGGAATGTATATTAAATTCTCTTCTTTACATATTGTAGACATTTGGCAACATAATGCCCTGCCGCTGAGCTAGACTTGATGATAGGCCTGTTTGCCTTGATAATTATTGTTCTTCAGTTTGTTTTTGGTTCTTTTCTACCATTCAGCTTCCTTTCAGTTTGTATATCCTTATGCTTTTATAATCAATCACAGGCGACTTCCTTACCATTCAGTATTCTATTTAGTTTCTCCTTTAATATCTGAAACTTAGCCCCAAGAGCTAAGCTATATTACACCCAAGAGCTACTCAGTATTTGGCTCAGGACTCAACTTCTACATCTGATTCTCTCCTCACCAACAGAATTTCTCTTGAAACTGTATGTTGAATTATTTGTCTAAATTATTCTTAATGAAAACATAACTGAATCTTGTTTTTCTAAATCTACTGTTAATGCAGGCAAAATGACCAATGTGTTTCTACATCTCAAAATCCCCTGTGGGCTTGAAATCACTGAAGTTCTCTGGGGACTTTTTCTAACTTTACATATATATTCCCTAGCCTCACTGCGTAACAGTCAGTCATTTACTTCATGAAAGTTACCTGATGTCAGCCCCACTGTCCTTGACCAATGAGCTCATGAACCAAATAGTAGTTGTGATAGTAAGGCCCAAGAGAATGATCTTTCATGTATCAAATCTTACCTGCTTAGCAGTCTCTGTGTGTCTGACTTGCTAAAAGCAGGCCCTACAACTGAACTTTCACTATGACTCCGAAGCCCTGGCATCACTGTTCCGCATCCTAGGGTTTAAAGACTACTTGGACTGCTTCCGTCTTGAAAAGGTAAACTCTGTCGTCTCATCAGAGAAGTCTCTTGCTTTATACAGGGGAGTATGGTTTTGTCAAAGTCCCTTTCCATAGAGTTACAGGCCACTTCAACTGTTGCTGTGATATTTCTCCCTTCTGACAAGGTAACTCAGTGTCTGCTTTATAAATCAACCTGAGTTAGTGGCTGGAGAAAGTGATCACCAGTTATCTTTTATGACTCTTTGTTGACTTCTTGGTTCGGTAGTTTTTTTCTTTCCTGCAATGTCAGCTGACACCTTAGATTAGGCATCTCAACAAGGCTGTGATATCCAAAGTGCATATCATTTAAATAATGGATATCATAAAGACTGGGGTCACCTGGGGAGACTGGATGTCAGTCTTTCTCCATGTCATTTGTAGTTTTAAATTCTAGACTATTCAGCTGTCATTTGCATATGGTCACTCTGGATTTTTTTTTCCGATGACAATTTAAGAATTCACAAGCCAGAGGGGTCAGAAGGAGGAAGAAGGAAAGTAAAGAAGAAGAAAGCAAGCTCTGCTTCCTAACTAAAGAGAAAACAAAACCCTAATACCTGAAAAGGAAGAAAAATTCATTAGAGAGAAAAGAAAATTTAATGCTGCAGGAAGAACACTTGCCTAGATTCTAAGGAGGAACAAAGTTCTAGAGTAGAGACATGGAATTGGGAGAGAGAGTAGCATGAAATGAGGATAGCCATTAAACTGTATACAGTCTTACTGTTTTCACCAAGACTACAGAACCTTTTCGATGGTACAGAAGAAGATTATTCAATGGTCTGTAGACAGGAAGATTAAATGAATAGATTTTTCATTTTGAATAGGTCATGTTGGGTAGGCTAGAAAATGGTTTGGCAGAAAACAGGAAGAGAAGGAAAAAACCTCATCTAGTAAAGGGCTATCATAATATGGGAGAAAGGTGATAGTTTATTAGACTAGGGTGGAAACATGGCCATAGAGAAAAATCAGTTTGTATCAAAAGATTTATGGGCTAGATTAAACAGGACTTCATGATTAATTAAAGGTGCTGTACTAGTGTCTGGCTTGAGGCACTATGTAGATGTTGTGGATGCCAAATCAAGAGGCCACAGAAGGAAATTTGGAGAAGACATATTACTAGTTCTGCTTTGAAATTCTTGAGTTATTGTTCCTGTGGATGCAAGAAAATTCAAGGGACTGTGGCACAATGAATACTGGGGACATAATTACTTAAGGTTATAAGTTAATGAAAATTCAGAAGATGGTTGTAACGGATGTTGTTGGATCACAGGAACTGACGCACAATGGTGTAATGGTATATGAGCACTCAGAAGGATAAAACCACTGTAGGGTGTGCGACCAATTAACATGTAAAATGCTAGCAAATTCACCTTCCACAGTTATATGAGCATTGACAGAAGACAAGATATTTTTAGGACCAGCAAGATGGCTCAGTAAAATTGCAGCTGCCACCAAGCCTGGCTACCCAAGTTCAGTCCCTGGAACACATGTAATGAAATGAAAGACGTGAACCTTACATGTTTTCTGACTCCCACAGGCATGCTGGAGTAGACATGCATTCACAACCATTCATACACACAACAAACAAATTAATAAAGATTAAAGACACTTTTAGATAAATACACATGATGATTATGCCCCAAATTGTATCAACTCTTCTGTCCCCAATCCTTTCAGGTCAGGCTGAGGAAAGTCTGTGATATTGTTGTCTTGGTGAGTTTTCTTTCAGGGAAAGGACCCAAAGCTTAGGTTTCCTGAGTTTTATTTCATGGGCAGTGAGTATGCTTCCATTATTTCCCTGAAGGGAAGACTTTGTCTTCCAAGATTATCGAGTAGACAACTACCCTGGAAACCATAGTCCAGAAAGAAGCTTTTTTCTCCCAAAACATTAAGGGCCTGAAGACTTACAAAGAATTGGCTCCCAGCTAAGAAAGCCTAAGTCAATTGTCATTGTCTGAGTAAGATGAACTTGTGTATCATTCAGTGCTGATGACCTTCTAGTGATTTGTGGCTATTTGTTCTTTGCAAAATTCAGATATTCATAATATCTAGGACCAAAAGAGATTGTCAAGAATAGGAAGAATGTAAGAATGGGTGAATATGGGAATAAGCAGAATGCATTATATACTACATATATAAAGTTGTTAATGAACAAATTCAATTAATAACAAGATTTCTCATTATAATGCTTAGTTGAGTAAGATGGTGGTTTGGATGAAAATGGCCTCCATAGGCTCATAGGGAGCGCCACTTGTAGGAGGTGTGGCTTAGTGGCGTAGGTGTGGCCTGTTGGAGGAAGTGCGTCACTGGATACGTGCTTTGAGGTTTCATAAGCTCAAGTTAGATCCAGTGGTTCACTGTCTGTTTCTGCTGCCTGCTGATCCAGATATAGAACTCCTAACTTCTTCTCTGTCACTGTGTCTGTGTATGTACTGCCATGCTTCCCACCATGACATTATGAACTAAATGTCTGAAACCTGTAAACTTGCCCCAATTAAACATTTTACTTTATAAGAGTATCCATGGCCATGGTGTGTCTTTACAGCAACAGAAACCCTACCTAAGACAACTACTCTCATTCCTGTTTGTTCACAGGTTTGTTGTTTGTTTGATTCTTTTTTATTTGTTTACTTGTTTGGGGGCTTTTTTGATGTTCATTTGTTTTTGCTGTAGCAGAAACAGTAATGATAAATATCTGGAGACAAACACAGCATGAATCGAGTAGCGTAGTGTTTATGTATACAAGTTCTAACGACAGGCTGCATGTAATTTAAGAGTTTCTATTCAGGGGCTTGGTATAGCTCAATTGATCCTGCCCTTGCCAGGCATACATGAAGCTGTGGGTACAACACCCAGCACCACAAAAACTGCACGTAGTGGTGCATGCCTAATATTCCAGAATTTGGTAGGCAAAATGTTCTAGAGTTTAACACCATTCTTGGGTCTTTAGTGAGTTTATGGCCAGCCTGGGATATATGAGACCATGTCTCAAGAATATATAAAATAACTTTATTCAATAAAGGACACAACTATGGACATATCCCAATCAGTCGATTGCTTGTCTTGCATACAAAAGGTACTAGGTTAAATCCTTAGGCCCACATAGACCAGAATTGGTGGCACCTGCCTATAAGTCTAGCACTTCAGGGAGAAGTAACAAGATAAAAATGTAAGGTTATCCTCATTTTGGAAAAAAAAAAAAACTTTGTTGGGCAGAGACAGTTGAAACTCTGACTTTGAGTTCAGCCTAGGGTGTAAGGAGTCCATTCTCAGCTAGGCTACATAGTAGAGACTTTGTGTAAGCAAGCAAAGAATAACAACAAAGAAGCAGGAAGACAAGATGTTGCTGAAAGATATTTCAGGGCACAAGTGAAGATATAATATTTTCTTTTAGCCTTCTATCTCTGTAGCAGAACCAAATTGGAATCGAAATCCATTAGTCAAACTATTATTATATCATAATCAAATCTGGGGGATTAGAAAAATGTTGTTTGGTCTCACAGTTTTGTAATTGAATCAGTCATTGCTTTGGCCCTAAGGCTGGGTGACACTGAGAAGTATAAAGCCATGTCATTTACCTAACAGCCAGGAAACAAAAGAAAGACAAAGAGAAGAAGACGTGAGAGCCCTATAACCCCCTTCAATGAATAGTGCCCATAGTGACCTAAAGACCTCCCTGTAGGACCCCTATTTCAAGGTTCCACTATGTCTAACCCTGTAACACATGCACCTCTGAGGATCAGTCAAGACCCAAGCCTCAGCATTAGGAATGGGGAAAAAGAAGAACCACACGTTGTGCTAATGGAAAAAGAGCGATGCAGCTTTGCAGAAAGCCATCTGGTAGTACTTAGGGAAATGAAATATGTTTATGCATATGCTACAATTTAGCAATCTTTCTCCTTGAGTAGGTACCAGACAGACTCTCCCAGGATTTCATAAAGAGATACATATGAACAAGACTGCTCTTGGGATATATGGGACTCAGAGAAATATTTTTGGCAGAACTGATCTGCATGTATAATCTTATCAGAAAATATATTTAAAGACTCAGGTGTACCTAAGTATCATAAGTATAATAGATGAAGGTTTGGAATAATCTCTCATAAGATAACCTTTTCTTGTCTAAGGAGTACATGTGACCATTTCATAGCATCTAGATATCATTTGATTCTATTAGGGCATTCTGCACATCTCTCCCCTGTCCATTTTTATCAGATGTGCCATTTCTGATCAATTTCAAATAGCCTACCATAAAGAAAAGCAACCCACTGTTAATATTCATAATTTTATGACTATCTGTAGGCCATTTTCATCAAAACAAAATAGATCATCTTGCCTCTGCAGTCACAGCATGTCAGTTATTTAATGCTGGGTGCTTGACATGAACCTGTACCACCCACGCTCCATCCCTCCACCCCTGCATACTGCCACCTAGTGGACATCACCATAAATTCTAGTTTTACTCCTCCACAATATCAAAGTTTCTGTGCAAATCACCTAATGCCAATACCTACTTTGAGCCTTTTGCACTACAATTAGCGAGTTCCCATGGTGTGATAAAGATGGAAATTATACCCTGGGAACTCTATGTACTAACATCACAAGAAGTCCAGGGAGTTGTGGGACAGTACTGTTATATCTTAGGAAATGACCATCCTCTGATACAAATCCAGAAGACAAAACACAATGCCATCATATTGCCTAGAAGATAAAATATGAAGAGGAAAATATGTTTGAATGATAATCCAAGACTACAGTTCTCATATGCTCTTGAAAGAGACTGACATTTTCAACCGTGATGGCCTGACATGTAGAGTTAATAGAAACAGTAACCATTTTAGAGTCTAGAAGTTGGGGCAGGGACATCTGAATGTAGCACAGTATAAAGAAGAAAGGCCACTCCCCATAACCTTATGTAGCACTCTAACTTAGTGTGCTAACAGCCACTACCATTACTCAGCCAATGGTGTCAGGACCCATAAACGCTGAGAAGACCTAAAGATGTGAGCCAAGTCTTGGAACTCATCAGCGTTACATACAAGCTATAAATAGAGGGGTAAACTACAGAAGGAAAGAATAGAAGCCAGGAGTCCCACAAATTGTGGCCCTTAATAGCAAGTAGTCGCTACCATTGCAGATGGAACAGGAACTGTCACTGGCTTTGCTCCTGTCTTCAGCATTTCTGAAGGCTAGGTTAAAGGACAGCAGACTCAAAATGAAATCCAGAGTCCTGACTCTACAAGGATGTTCATTTATTGATGGTTACAACTAGAGGTACCATAGGAAATTCTGTAAGCAAAACTTGGTGTATGCCAATGATGAAATATAAAGCGGCCTAGTCATAGATTTACACTCAGTAGCCTAATATATCAGATGCCTCTTAGGGAACATCTCCTGGTGTGTTGACCCCCATCACTGCTATGGCACCTACTTTTGCTCAGATGCTACCTGTGAGATAAATTATTGTTTCCTCCTCTTGGCTTCTCTGAATCTATGTTGTTGAATATTTCAGTAGATATCCAACTCTTGTCAGCACAAAGCAAGTGCAGTCCATGATTGTGGGAGTTAGCTACTGGAGAAGACCGGTTGGTTAAAGGAGGACAGAAGCCAGCAGATAAACAAATCCTTCTTGGTTCATCCAAAGAAAACAGTAGCATACATTTCAGGTCTTACAATGGGATCCCACCTATCTTTCTTTCTCTGATCACTTCATTTGCTACCTACAGATGTGTGTGGGTGTCATTCTTAAGTACAGTATGAGAAACCAGACTAAGACACATGAGTAGTAATCTTTTACAGTAATATCTTACAAATATCAAGCAATCAAAATGAATGAAATCTAAAGCAAAGTAATACTTGTTCAAATTTAATATACATACACTCACGAAAACCCCTGTAATGATATACTCAGGAGTTGTACACACCCATGCACACATGCACACACACACACACACACACACACACACACACACTAGCAATAGCATTGATGAAGAAGGAAATAAAGAATTGGGAAATGAGGTGGTAATGAATAGACAAGTTGAGACCTGAAAAATTACTCAGCATAAATTTGTATGGCAGCAAGGACCAAGAGATAGAAAAAGAGGGGAATGTCTCTAGCAAAGCCAGACACTTTGTGTCAAAAAATAGTCCTTTAGCTTCTTAATGACTTTGAGGATGAGCATAGGTCACAAACAAAACAGAAGAGCAGAGAAGGACTTTCTAAACAGCATTCATTCGTCTTCTCAGTTGTCCTTCTGTTCAAAAATTGTTAATTCTTCTTGCCTGTGTATCTTGTTCATCTTTGATATCTCTGCCTGAAGAGTAGAGTAATGGGGAAATCAGAATAGGGATATTGCTGCCCTCCAAAGTCCAAACCAATGACCTCACCTCTCCTCATTTATTTCATCTGCCTGTGAATTGCTTGTATTTGACTTGCCTGCTGGGACCATTGCTTTACTAAGGTTACGAGGCAGGGGCAAGAGAAGTGTCTTTCGAATCTAAAATTAGCAGCACTGCCTCTCTCCTTCATGCATAAGCATTCTGAGTTTTCACCCAGCCTTCCTGGGTATTTCAAGAACTACTATAATTATTTGCCAGCATTTCTTTTCACATTTGCATTTGTTCTGCTTTTTTATTTCTTCAAAATGTGTGAATATGAACAGGAAAAAGAATTCAAGAGAGAGAAAAAGAAGAAAAGATAAATGTGTCCTATGCTTCTTGATCCACAGGTGAGCTGCCCAGCTTTGGTTTGGCCTCAGTTATATTTCCTTAAGTGCACGCCAGTGGTCTATCTGGCAAGTACTCACTTCAGGGAAGAATAAGAAACACTTTAAATGAGAAAGATAATGGGACTTCCCATTCTGTGGATACTACCAGTACATGTCATTGGCAGCAGCTGACTTGTCTCCTCGAAATTTACCCTTATTCTAAAGATTAAAGCCCTTTCTGTCATCCAGATAAAATGAGAAGAGCCTCACCTAGGGCCCAGCATGGGTGTAGAAGCCTGAATAAAGGAGCTAAGAGCCAAAACTGGAAACCTCAGTGAGGCTTCCCCAAGACATCATTCCCTTGAGCCTGGGCTTCTGTCAGAACTGAGGAGTCTTTTTAGAATTCTTCTTCCCTCCAGTCACTCATGTCCCTTGTCCCTAAAATTTTACTCTCACAGATAAACTTTTATGAGGTTTGAAAGATTCCTTAAGCCTTTTTGGAAATTAGAATTTCCCAGCTAAAAGGTAGGTGACATAAAGTGTCGATAAACCCACTTTTAGTAGCTCAGACTCCCCTTGTGTTATTGTTCCCTCGGGGAGTGCCAGGCACTTGAAAGAGACAACTATGTGTGACCGTGGGAACAACAGTTTGTGGGGAAATGTACCTTCATCAAGGGAAGTTATGCTGCTTAGAAGTTGTTAGAAAGTAAAGTGGCCCTCATGTTCTGCGGAGGATACTTCCAGGAACCCCAGTGACTGTCTGAGTCTGTAGATAGTAAGGAAGAGTCTCATGCACACTGTACCTCACAGTTCAAATTATAAATTAGGCACACAAGAAGTAAAAGCAATAATACAGAAGAACTATAACAACATGCTATAATCAATGTTATCTAAACATTCCTTGCTGCTGTGTATATGTATAAATGATGCATAGGTGTACAGAGACAGAGAGAGACAGAGAGAGAGACAGAGAGAAAGACAGAGAGAGAGACAGAGAGAGAGAGACAGAGAGAGAGAGACAGAGACAGAGAGAGACAGAGGGAGAGATGTGTACCTATAAAGAGCCTTCCCTCTTTCTGCCTTTGGGTAACTACACTGAGGAAAAAAAGCAGCACTGGAGAAGAGAGATGGCTGCAACAGAGAAATCTAGAAGTTGCCTATGTTCTCAGCCTCTGCAAAAGTAACCATCACAGAATACCAGTCTTAAGAGAGAAGCTGATCCTACTCCATTTTTGTTGCTTTTCATCCTGCCTTAACAGCAAGTACTTGAAGCCTTCATTCCTCCTGGCAGAGAATGCATCTAAACTATTCTTGATTCCACCCCTTATGTGTTCCTCCCCCAATTTAAAAATAAATCTTTTGTTCACTAGGTTTTGAGGTGGCAAGAGAACACTCTTAAAATAGTAAAGTGAATGAATGCTCAATGTTCAGAAACTTTCAAATATCTTAAGACTGTAGACACTGTGAAAATGGTATTCTAATGATTAGAAAATTATGCTACAATTCCTACAGTTGGAAGGAATATGACATAATCTTTCTTTTTAGTTATAAAATCTGATCTATGAGACTTCTACCATCCTAACAACTTTTTCCTTTTCTTTTTCAATTTTATTATTTTCAGTGTGTGTATGCTACATGTATGAGGAGGTAGGTAAATGCACCCATGCAGGTATACATAGAAATCAGAGGAAGGAATCCAAGGTAATCCTCTTTAGCTCTCTGACATATTCCCTTGAGACAGGGGTTCTCGCTGGACCAGAACCTCACCATTACGGCTAGACTGGCTGACCAGTGAGCCCCAGGAAACGACCTGTCTCTACCCCGCAACACCAGAGTTACAGGAACACATAGACAAGCCTGGAAGTCTTTGTGAGTGTTGAGGATTCAAACTCAGAGCCTCACAGTTGCATACCAAGGATTCTTAGCCTGTAAGGCAGCCCCATACAATCCTTTTCCCATCGCTAGCAAAGTAAAGTGACTATAACCCTTCCATTCTCCTATGCCTGTGCCCTAGTCTAGCGTTGCTGAGGTAGGGAAAAATAGATCTGTGAGATGAGGAGAAATGAGGGAAGGAGGGAAAAAGGAGAAGAAAGGAAGAGTGGAGGAAGGGAGACAGTTGGGAGGGAAGGAAGAAGGGACGAAGAGGGGGAGAACAAGATTGATTATGACTGATAAGCTTTGATGTTATGGTGTCTAAAAAGCCCCATGTTCTGGTGTCTACAACCCAGAAAATCAGTGCTTCATAATCTAGGCCAACCCCAAAGGCCTGGAAATCCAGAAAGCACGTGGTCAGTCTCATTTTAAGAATACAAAATTGACATTTCTGTTCAACAGTCAGGAAGAGAGAATTAACCACCCTCTGCATTTTGTTCTTGATTCTACTCAGTCCTTCAGTACCTTGGATGATGTATAACCAAGTTGGGGAGAAGTTTGTTTCATTTTATACTGATACATTCTCATAGGCACCTCTAGAAATACCTGAGCAGACCCCTGAGCATCCTTTACCTAGTAAGCTGACATAAAATGAGGCATCACATTCATCATTGCTAAAGGTAGCATTTAGTGCAGGTGTCAGGAAAGAGCCTCTAGATTATCCCAAATGTGAGTTGTTCAGAGTTCTATAAGGAAAAGTCACAGAAGTTTATTAATTTGTCCTCACTAATTTTGGCTGAATAAAAATTTTAAAAGTCTGACCACGACCTATTAAATGGAACCATAAAAAATTAAAATGCTTATTTGTTCTAAAGTAGTTTCCCAGTGTCTTCCAAAAAAAATGAATGGGTCTTTTCTGAATAGAAGATGCTTCATCTAGATCACACGCAAGCCCTGTTGTTTTTTGATATAATGGCCAACTTAAAATATATTCATTTATGGTTGATGCTACTGACATTCCAGCATTGGCTTGTTTTGACAAGGTACCATACTGTTGTGTTAATATTTGGGTTTAGTATCTATTGATCACATGTGCAAGATTCCATCTACATTATCCCATTATCCATCAGGTGTTTTGTGAATACGTAGGTAGGACCTAAATACAATGCCTGATGTATTAGCTAGAAGTTAACACAGTAATATTCAGGTACCTAGTTAGTAATTTTTGTTCTATCACTGGTCACATGACTCGGGAAACTATATGTATACATAAATATAGAAATTATATATGCACACACACAGACACACACAGACACACACACACACACACACTCACACATATATATACATATATATATGTCTTTCCCTCTATTTCCTAATCTGTGAAGGGATGACAATTACATTACTAACAGCATATGGTTGCATAAAGGTTATATAGAGTCATAAATATAATTTATACGGGTCACTTGTACTATTAGATGTGGACAGTGGGAGAAACACACAAAACACATATTATACAGGTAGTTCATCTGAACCTTATGTTCTTATGCAATTTCCTGATTAGGATTATCCTCCTCTCAGGCTTCTGTTTTCTGCCTAGAACACCTTGCTAGAAATAGTATTAATTCTTCCTAGGACTCAACCTAGTTTGAGAAACTAGTTGGCTTCTCAAAGATCATTTATAGAGGAGGTACCCATTTCTACCACAAAAGTCTCACACGGCACTCTCTGGTGTGAACTTTCGTATAATTCCTAATCCAAGGTCGTTGGCTCATTATTTCCGACCAATTTGTGTTGTCCTCAAGCCTTAGTTAGAAGATTACCAAGCAATCTCCTCACCTCCTAAAAAGGAATATTTTTTTTCCTCTCTTGAAGCTGTCAAAATTTTTCTTAGTTCTTAATTCACGCTCCGGAGGCTCTGGGGCTCATTATGTAAATTAAAATGACTTCTACACAACCCACATCACCTCGGGTTACACTAACGAGTTCTAGATAAGAGAGAATGAACATAAAATTGTATCGGGGGTATTTAGGAGCAACTGCCCAAGTGAAAGAGTAATGAGAGGAGTTGTAAAGGGAAGCCATGGAAAGGTAGTTAAGATAAGAGTTCATATCTTCAATCATTTTTAAAATATGCTCACCTGCTAATGTGTTACACGTCTGAGCTGTATATTTAAGAACTCACTCTGAATATCACTCGATATTGAGCTTGCTAATGTATGGTCTGTGTGGACATTTGCCTTCTTGAATACTAGTCCTAAGGGTCAGGGGGCCCTGTTCTGTACCTATAGCTTCAAATTCAGTTGCTAGAGATATCAGCGAAATGACACCTCACTGTGCCTTGCAAAGAGGAAACTACTGAAAGTATTGGCTTTTTCAGTAACAAAACCTTTTGCCAGTCCTAAAGGCAAAACAAGCCACAGAGGCTTTTACCCTAAATGGAAGTATCTACAACCCCAAACAGCATGTGCTAAATCTATAGTCAAAGACTATTGATATTTTTTTTTTTTTGCTGGAATTCCACTTGGGGATCTACTTTTTAATTTAATTTATCTTTTAACAATTTTATGCATACATGCAATACACATTGACCATACTCACTCCCCTAGCCCTTCCTAGTCTCATTCCCACCTCTATCCTTTCATCCCAATAAGTGTAAAGTATAGAGAAGTACGTGTATAACTTACGTATAACTGCTATACAATTTTATTAAAGAATATACATGGATACATTAGATTAGCTAGAGATCTTGATGGCCATGGGAGATCCTGGAACCCATCCTCCTAAGACAGTAAGTACAACTGTACATACTGCTTAGTTTGTTAGGAGGGCTAATCAGTGTAGCGTGGTTGGGTTTAGAAAAGTGCACGGAATTGGCTCTCAAATTACACACTTATTTAGAGAAAAGCTGTGGAGAGAAAGAGAAAAGTTAGACTTCAGAGTAGAACGTACCTGTACTTTGCTTCCGGATCCAGTCATTGGCAAAAAGATTGAAATTAAAGAATTCTCTTGACTTTCCCCATCTAAAGATTGAAATTAAAGAATTCTCTTGACTTTCCCCATGTTAGTTTCACTTTCAGAAAAATGTGACCGTAGACACGGCATCCATCACCTGATACTTTATTAGATGAGCTCTGATGTCTGCTAGCCTGCAGACTTTCATGCTGGCCTTTTGGTCAGGCTATCCTTGTCCTTGATTATTTAACTCAATAGTCACTTCTACAGGTCACCTCCCACCTAAATTAATACCATAGGGCAGATTGTGAGGACCTAGAGAAGTCCAAACTCCAACATCTACTACTATTGATCACAGGCCAAGAATTTAATGCTGCAGGACATTTTTCTTCAGTTGCATAATGAGTAACTTTGAAAATTTATGAAAAAATAAAAACAAAATAAAAAATGTCGAACTGTTTGTTCAAATGGTTCACTTGTTTACCCTCAGTCAAGAAAGTGCCTTCTTATTTCTAGTTATTTTCATACTTCTAATGCTTGGTTAAATGATGTTTAATACATGTATTTTCAAGGAATAGAAGACAAAGCATAGATACTTAGAGATAAAGGAAATCATGGTTTGGAATTTTGATGGATCGGAGGATTGCTTCATAGCATTTTTGACATATGCATGTATTTGTATGTATGTGCATGTGTGTGTGTATAATAAAATAGGACATACTTTTTTAAAATTGCATAAACAATTATTGATTCCTCACTCTAACCATAAAAGTATTTATCCAAGATTTTATTACACACATTCTATTTATAGTCTACTTAATGTTAAGACCTTGCCCTTGACTTCCAAAAGCTAAGTTAATAGAAAGAAAAAGATATGGAGATACATGAAGTTACCTGTTTTTCAATCAGGGTGCAATTTAAAAGATAGTCTGTGCTGTAAGTAGGATGGGCTGGCTTTATGTTTGAATTCCAAGGGCAGACTAAGAAAGGACCAGTGTGCTGTGGAAAAATGTATTCCTGGTGGTATTTCAGGTGTACCAAAAAAAAAAAATTGTTAACTGTATTTGCTAAGTACAAGGCATTATCATAAGCACTTTCTATTATTAAATTACTGAAGACTGACAAAATATTTTGAGATCTATTCTGGTCAAACCAGGTTAGAAAGCAAGTCTCCTTGTGGCATGGAAGAAGACTGCGATTCCTAAGATGTGGTTATTTGAATAAGAATGGTCCTCATAAACTCATAGATTTGAATGCTTGCTCACCAGGGAATGGCATTATTTGAAAGGATTAGGACTCATGGTCTTGTTGGAGGAAGTGTGTCACTGACACGGGGGTTTGAGGTTTTCAGAAGCCCAAACCAGACCCAGTGGCTTTCTCTTTTCCTGCTTCCTGCAGATGAAGATTAGAACTCTTGGTTGCAGCTACAGCACCAATGTCTACCTGTGTGCTGCCATTCTTGCCACTATGATGATGATGTACTAAGCCTCGAAACTGTAAGCAAACCCCAATTAAATGCTTTCTTTAATAAAGGGGTTGCCAGTCATGGTGTCTCTTCATAGCCACAGAACACTAAGACACATATAGTGTCTTAAACTCTCAAGTTTGCAATTTTTCTACCATGCCATATTTCAAGAGAGAATACTTCCCCACAGAATGTCATGGAAAAAAAGACAGGCACACTGACACATTTTTATTAGTTCTTAGGCCAAACAAACAAAAACCTCCAATAGTAGAAATAACAATATCGTGTAAAGAAGAAACTCTAGCATCAAGGCTAGACCTGCTTTGTTAGACACATTCATCAGATGTATTTGGGAGGCGATAGATGAAGAGACATGATAGGGTGTGTATGCAAAGAAAATACACACATGAAATGCAGGGTTATTGCATCCACCATTTGAAAAGCATGAATTTAATATTTTGTATATTTCATTGATAACCACAAGAGATGACAGAGTAAAAGGGAGGGGGTTTCTCAGTAACCGTAGCTTCTGGTTCTCAAAGAAGGCAAATCAAGCAAAGACAGACTTCTTAGTATATGATTCCTGAATAAAGCATGTCTTCTTTTCTAATGTATAGAGCATATGGCACCTCCAATAGCAACATGGATGCTTGATGCTATGGAAACAGAGCCAAGGCATGTTTGGGGCTGCAGAGAAAATGTCCCCATTTTCCTCATAATGGTGCCTCACACATTCTGTTTCTCTCAAACCTTACTCTTCCAACTTAATTGTTCTCTTTGCAGGTGATTTGCCCTAATGGATGTGATTTCCTAGGCTGTTATCATGATCTTCATACTCCTTTTAAAACATTTAATAGAAAACACCCAACCCTTGATACCAAAATTGCAAAATCACCTCACTAAGCATGTGGTGAATCACATTGTTATAGAATACCCAGAGGCCTATGTAGTCAGTGCCCTAGAAGCCTTCACCTGGTTCCTTTCTTGCCATTTCCTTTAGATCACACCAGACAATCTAGTCTTTTTGTGTGACATCCAATCAGTCTAGGCTTTCTGGAATACATCATTTATTTTACATGTTCAGGTTTAGGGACTTAAATACTTTTGATTTAGGGACTTAAAAGAGAGGAGAATTAGGTTCTCTTTTCATTTATTATGTATCACCAAATAAAATTGTGAAGGTTCTCAGGTTATGTTTATGACTAAATTTGGTAAGTTTTTTAGTTCCAGAAAAGTTGTTGGTAAATTATAAATATTTTCTTGGCATACCTCGAATTCTTTGAAGGCAAAGCTCAATATATGGAAAGGATACATTTTAGTCACTTTTATTTTCTCATTGTCATCTGGGTTATTATTTCCTTACCTCTATTTACTTATTTTAGTTACTCAAAAGTATTGGCAATCTAATTATTCTTTTATTTCTAATCCATACTGCTTTACATAATTTTAACACAATTTCTGTAATATTATTGGATAGACAGTGATCAATGATAGGTGGCTCAATAAATAATAAATGATAGATGATAAGCAGAAGAGAGATAGATAAACATTAACACAGTGTTTCTTAACAACATATGTGTTCATTTGTTGACTAATGTAGACATTTTGTAACAATGTAATTCAATTTTGACCCTTTATACTTTTATTATGGGGGTGTTTTATACTCAAATATGGAATTTTATTATTTATATAAATTATTTAATACAATTGACTCAATTTTTAAAACTCCATGACTGTTAACTCAAATATTTTGACTCATCTTTAGGCCTGTTTTCACAAACTGACTTTTCTGTTTGTCTATCTCAGTTCAAAGTGGTAAATTCTGAATTGTACCCTGACAAGATGAGACTCTGGATTCTGCTATCTTCCAGGAATGAAAAGCCATGTTCGATCTAGTAGAGAGATAAATTATTGGAATCCAGCATGAGCTGAGTGATCCTTGGTGTCACTATTGTTAAGGTCGAGTGTGTTTCAGTTTTGCCACTTGGTTATAGAGTGAATCTCTTGGCTTTTGTAAGTGGGCATTCAACGAAAAGTCAAAAATATTTACCAGACCACCTTAGCCCAGTGGGACCTAAATTACCAATTCATTCTCCTCTCCAAAAGACAGCTATGTCTCCAGCTATTTCACCTTTCAGCTGCCTGTTTCCTTCGAAGCCCCAAGCTACCTCCTCACACCCACTCCTTAGCATGGTTTAAAATATCTGAAGCTAGTTAGGCAGTTTGTCTGGCAACTTGGTGGTTTCTCCTCATGTAGCTCCATTCTTTCTTCTGCGCTCCTCACCTGGCAATTTCCCACACTTTATCCCCTTACTCACGAGGCTAATAACACTTGGATTTTTTTTTCTTTCTCCAGCTAGGGAATCTGGGATTGCCCTGGCAGGGGAGAATCACATTAACGGGATTTTGCCCACTGCGGTTTCCTTCTTTCATGAGATGGGCCCCCTCTGGTGTCTACCTGATTTGGGTCATGCTCTAGTGCTTTCAAACCGCTTTCTAAATATAATTGTTACCAGCAGGCAAATGGAACCAATGCAAGAGACTGCAGTCTATGAAAATAGGAACCGAAAGATAAATTCTTAAATATGAATTAATTTCAATCTAAAAGAATAAATTGTATTTATCTCAGAATGTAAGCCAAGACTAATGGCTAGATAGGGTGCTAGATCCTAATCTACTCATGTAATTGAAGCTAAATATAATTGGGCCGCTTCACCTGAAGACTTACTTTTTTTCCTCCATAAAATGGCTATTTTCCTGGGGGTGCCCTCCCACTACCGAGGGCAGCTGAAGAACACTGGTGTTAATATTTTGAAGCGAGGTGAGCACTGCTGGGGAGAGGCCAGTTCTCTGAGTTAATATAATTTCTGGGTTGCTAAAGCAACTGAAGGCTGTGCACTGTTTTAAAAAAATCTGATTTATTAAGTTCTATGAATAGCCCCACTCATTTCTCATTACTTGCTCTTGACTTTGCCTTTTTCCTGGGCAGTGGGAAAAAGCACTAAGACAAATCTTACTTTCCCCGGTCATTATTTTTTAAATATATTTTAATTTACTCTTTGAAAATTTCATCATGCACACCCTTTAGTTCAATCTTACTATATCCAACTCCCCCCAGACTGACCCCAATGCATCCAGCTCCCAACTTCATGCTCTCTTTTAAATATTATTTGATTATTATTCTGAAGTAGGTATATGTGTGTATGGAGGGGATTGCGCATGTATGTAAGTTCAGGTATCTTCAGAAGCCAGTGACATTAGGTGGCCCTGAGCTGAAGGTATAGGCAGTAAGCTCAGTTGTGTGCCAGTCCACGTGTGGGTAGGGTCCCAACTCTCGTCCTCTGAAAGGGCACTGTGTTTTCTTAGCTGCTGAGCTATCTCCCCAGTCCTGTGTCCTCTTTTGTAGTTGTTTCTTTTTGTTTTATTGGGGGAGATATTTGAGTTATTTTGTTGTTGTTTTTAACTTTATTTACAATTTACTGTGTTAATGCTAGTGCATGAATAACCTGCCAGAGACCACACTCCTGAGGAAAATGACTTCCTACCTGGAAGCCATCAAGTGCCAATGGCTTCTCTGCTAGGGGTGACACCATGAGTTCTTCCTTATCCATGCTGGCTTGATCTTGTACAGGCCTTGTGCATGCAGTTCCATGGCTGCCGTGAAACTACGGACCTACTGCACATCCTCTCTCTTTCATTAAGTCTTCTTGAAGAAATATTTTTATAATCATGGAAATATCTGGTGTTCGGAAAAGCATAAACCATATGTACAAAACTAATAATGAAGAGTTTTTAAAATGAAATCATTTTTCTGTTTCACATACATCTTGGAGAAGAATCAGAAAGTTGATTGAGGCCCAGAAATACTTCATGCGATTCTTCTCTATTCACAAAGTTTCCAACACGTACATTGTGATGTTCTGAATACCTTTCACAGCATTCCTTTGCACTATCTACACACTAGAAAACAATTTTGTCTAATGAAATTGTTGCAAACTTCATTAGAAAATAAGGTTAATCATATTGCATAGATGAGATCTTAATGATTAAGAGAAAATCCTAATAGAGTGTTGAGCATGGATATTTATACATCAGAATTTTTTTTGGGGGGGAGGGAAATTCATATGTCTAAATTTTTATTCTGTCCTAACAGCATGGATGTTAGATATCTACCTTTACACAGAGTAAGAGTGATATTAAAAATGAAAAGGAAGGTGAGACTTAAGTGTGCATGTTCCCTCATCTGCATATGTGTGCTTATACATGCTTACACTGGGATAGGAAGCGATGAAGGGGCTCTTGCTGGTGTTCTGGAGTGCTGAGCATCTGTACTGTGCTGGAAGAAGAGTCTTCTCTTCCACTCGAGAAAGAATACTGTGATGGTGTCTCTCAAGGTAGTCCCCAGGTAAAGGGCACATAGAAAAAACTCAGTAAATGTTACATAGACAGGTTGGTGATTTCAGTAGGCGCAGTATGCATTGAAGAGAAACAAGGAGAAAGGGAAGGGGGATAGAGAGGGAATAGAGGGGGAAAGAAGGAGGAATAGAGAAAGAGGGGGAGGAGAACTAGGAATAATGGGGCTCAAAAACTTCAAGTGCAGGTAGATGAATTGACATTATATCATGAGACAATATTTTCTCAAGGAAATAGAAATGGGTCTTGATCTCACACACCTGTGTCTGAATCTGTTGTCATTGCTGTGATTTATTTATCACAGACAGGTCTCACTCTACACCCCAAGACCAGCCTCAAACTCACAGCAGTCCCTCTGTCTCATCCTCTCAAGGCTGAGAAGCCATATCCAGAATGGAACAGAAGTTTCATTCTATTGAACACTTCGCAGAATTACCAAAATTACTCTTTTGAAATTTTCTCTTCTCCATAAAAAGAGAAGTAACATCTAAACACCTACAAACATATCACTGGAATGATGGGAAATAATGGCTAACGGATGTGAAACTAAGTGCTGCACTATGCCGTGCCGCGTCCTCCACAGGTAGACTGGAAACGGATGACTCAACTAGTGGAGCAAGCTTCCAATTTCATTCTTCCTTGTCATAGCCTTTGGGGATAATTTTCTTTTCTTTTCTTATAGAAAAAAAAAAACAAACAAAAATCATTTTAAAAACAAAAATAATTTAACTATGCTGTCGCTACGGAATTGTTTCTTGTCCAGTCTATGATTATCTCCAAATATAGAGATATCCCACCTACATTGTTTTAGCACTCACCTTTTTAAATGAAAAAAATAAAATTTCTATTGCCAAATTTTAAACAGCATGTTGAAAGCCTGTTTCTGCAAAAAAAATAATACTTTTCGAAGTGATATGTTCAAACAAGGGCCAGAAATGAGGAAACAACAGAAAGTGATTCGTGTTGAAAACCAGAGCGATATTCAGGTGCTCACACACTACGTGAACAAATCCATCTACCCACCCCTGTGATCAGTGCACTGGCAGAATTAGCTGCAGTGTTATCTCAAAATGACGTCACAGATTTTCACCTACTTGGCTCACCCCTTTGTAACTACATTTTATTGAACATTTATGGACTGAAACCGTCATATACACATCACCTCACATTATGCTGACACCAATTCCTGAAGAGCGATACTATTATTCTTTTTCACAAGGGAAATAGTTGAGGCTTAATAAGTTTTCCCAAAAAAAAATCACACAGCCAGCAATTTCGCAAGCTGGATTCCGTATCACACCCTCCCACAACAAAGCTCTGCTTTTGCGCACACCCTCCGATGCAGTCAGACACAGGCGCTGTGTGGCTTCTCTGTGGCTAAGGAATTTTTCAGAACACTCCTTTTGTTGAATGTTTATCCCTTGCAAGGTCTTTAAAATAGAGATATGCAAACAAAGCACAAACAGAGTGCTTAAATGAGAATGTGAGCCACACAGTGGCCCTGTGTGTGTGTGTGTGTGCGTGTGTGTGTGTGTGTGTGTGTGTGTGTGTCTACTTAGCACACCCTCACCTATGTAAGACAGTAACTTTGAGTGTCTATGTTTTGCCCAGGAACACATCACAAAGGTTTTAGTTCCTAAAGCAGCAGCAGCAGCAGCAATAACAGCAGCTGTATGTAAGCCCTACCTTTCTCTGTCCTCAGACTTTTTTTCCCTCTCCTTTGCAAGCTTTGACACATCTTTTCCCAAATATTCTGATTGTTGATGCCATGGCCTCCTAGTGCTGATGCCATGGAGGTCCTCAGAGCATGTCCTGAGTAAATCTCCTGAATACATTAACCAGAGGGAAGGCTTCACTGTTAAACAAGCAGTTCCAGAAGAAATTCTTTCCCTGGATGATATTAGTGATCAAAATAGACAGCAGATAAGGGGAAAGTTGACAAAGGGTATTAAGAAATACATAATGTAGACAGGCTGGGGTGTGAGAGGAAAGCCAGCAGAGAGTTGTGACGTACAGGGAAAGTCATCAGAAAGCTAACAGGAGTCTCCCATGCCAGGTGAGAGGTCAGCACCTATAGGAGAGTCTGTGGGCAGAGAGGATATGGGAGCCATCTTCCAAGAACAGGAAATGAGATCCAGAATAAACAAGTAGAGGCTGCAAGAAGAACAAATTCTTACAGTTCAGGCCGAAGGAAAGCTTGAAAGAGGGAACAGGGCAAAAGTAATAGAGCACCATGGCATCGACAGTGTTTGCTGATTTATAGTTTAAAGACCAGAAGAAATCAAATCGTGTGTTTGTGAGCATGAATGTATAATGTGAAATATATTTTGTGGGAGCTCCTTCCGCTCCTTTAGCCAATAGTTGCTGAGATACCAGCCCATTGAGGCATGGTCTCTCCTTTAAAAAAGCAGCAACTGCCCTCCTCTTGCTCTCTGGCTTCCGGCTCTGCTTCCCGCGGCGACTAGGCTCCCTTCCTGATTGCGCAGAGGGCTGTTGGTACCCCTAAAGGTTTGCTCTTTGCTGTATGTCCTTGTACAGCCTGAATGGATGGTGACCTTTTCCCATAATACCTTGTCAATATATATATATATATATATATATATATATATATATACAGTGTCTGCTGATTTATAGTTTAAAGATATATATAGTTTATATGTATGTGTGTGTGTGTGTGTGTATATATATATATATATATATATGTATGTATGTATATAATGGTAGAAGTGTGGTATGGAAACATGTACTGTCCTTGCACACATGGAGGGCTCAGGAAGACATTAATGCTATGATATATCATTCTCCCATAGTTTTGAAGGCAGAGTCTCCCTCTTAGCTGGGAGCTAGGCAGGCATGCAGCAGGCCCCAGGATCCATAGTCTCCACCCCAGAGCAGTGGGGTTACAGATCTCTTTGTTGCTATGGCCAGATTTTTACACTGTTGTTTAGTATTTGAACTCAGATACTCATGCTTGAACAGCAAGTGCTTCTGCTTGCCCACTTAGCCAGTGCCACCATGATCTATAAAAATGTTGTTGACAAGACAAAAAAAAGCACATAAATGAAATATTTAGGAAGAAATTTCACCAAGAAAAGAAAGCCACTAATGAAGGTACCTAAGGGACCCTTGGGGATAAAATTTGAAAGCAGTAGGATTTGGAGAAGGGCCATTGCTATAAACAGCAAACAAGAAGGAAGGAAGTTCCTGTGTGGATATGAATAGATAGATAGATAGATAGATAGATAGATAGATAGATAGATAGATACACACACACACATATACAACACTTTCTGACATAGCTTCTCCTTGTACCTATTATATTAAAAAAGTTATTACATAATGAACTAATTAAAATATGCCAATGCAATTAAGATTCATTGTGTTGTTAGGTAGTATTTTTGTGCTTTTTGTTTAGGTCAGTCACATGCCATTAGCATCTGCTAATTCCCTCAAGGAGCAACTTCCTAAAATGTCAAGAGTGAGTATAAAATTAGCCCATCCCATCACCTCATTTACTTCTTCTTGCAATTTGGTCAGTTTTTTTTCAACATTAGGAAGTGTGGCCAGGGTTTAATACTTATATTAACATGTCAGATTTAGACAAGATTGAAGAACTTTAGTGTCTTAGATCCAGTTTGGAGACAAAGACATATACCCATCTTGGTTCTTGTACAGGACTCCTTTGTGTTCAGAGTTGCCGCCGAAGTTATTTTCAGAACATCGTATGGATTTTTCATTGAAACATCTGTGTTAACTTTTATTATCCCTGGTCTGCTTTGTAATTTTGGAAACAGATATAAAGAACGAGCAACCCAAAGCACAGTAATATAGTGGGAAGCATCCTTCATAAGTCAATTGAGGAATTTAATAATCTCTTTAGAAATAAGCTCTGCAGCTATGAGAAAAATGTGTGGGTTAAAGGCCTTCCAATTAAGAAAGGTTTCTCTGTGGATTTATAGGCTGGTGGTTCACTCTTCCTGTTCGTGTTTCCATAGCAACTGTCAGGTAGATTTTCTGCTACTTGCTAGGAAGTTGGAAATGTTGAGTCTGGTTGAGCCTTTTCAATTCAGTGAAGCTTAAATGAAATTCTTTGCAAGGAACTGGCATTTAGCCTGGGTCATTTATTCATATCTAGAAGGAAAAAAATCAATTATAGTAATCAAATGTGCAAATTTTTTATTGGGATTATTTTGGGTACATATTTTGTGCTGTAATCTATTTTTAATGCCAGGGTGCTAAAGGTTTTAAGGCTGCAGCTGGCCTCTTTGCTATCTGATGGCTTGTGGCTTTAATTACAGCCCAAGACATAGGAAGGCATGCCTTTTTCTGGTCTACTTTTTGCAAGCTATAATCACCCCTGGTGATATTCAGAAGCGAACGAGGCTCCAGAAGGCTCATTAGTTTGAGACACCTATACTGCACAAAACACAGCGTACAACCTTTTATTCTTTTTTTTTATTTTTCTTGTCCCATTGGTTATTTGGATTAAAGCCTGGGGATATAAATAATGCAGATGCTATTATTTAAACTTCTCATGAGTACAGTGTCTTCATTTTCCCCTCAGATTAAACCCAGTTGGGCGTCTCTCTCTATGGTTAATTTCAGCCCACATTGACTGATGCCTGACAGCTCTACGTAGGATGGTCTCTTTAATCCTCAAAAAAGAAAATAAAAGAAAGAAAGAAATATCAAGCCTGTAGGAGGGCAAAGTGAATGCCTTATGTAACATACAACATGTGCCGCAAAGGACAGACATCTGACGAGCATTACTCAGAGCTCTTTTGTTAGCATCTTTGCTCACTGGCACGCAAACATCAGCTTCTGCAGAAAATAAGGTGCAGGGTCCTGGGTTTTTATCCGTCAGCCTCCCTGTGGATGTTTCTTATATGTCATTCACAACAGCACCGTCAGATGGATATTTCAGTGCCTTTTTTTCTGTCTCTCTTCTTTTCTCGTGTCATTTATATGACACCTCTATATCTATTATGTTGACACTTCATAATACTATAATTGACTATCAGTAAAAACACAAATACAGGCGACAAAGACAGAGAGATAGACAGAGAGAGAGAGAGAGAGAGAGAGAGAGAGAGAGAGAGAGAGAGAGAGATTTTAAGTCAAAGCTGAAGTGTCTTTTTTCCTCTTTGGTCTTGAAACTGCTTCCTTCTATTAAGCTAAATAAAAACTTTCTCAGAAGAGCAATTGAAGTTGAAGGAAGCTCACTCTTCAGTCGCTATACTAGGAAGTGGAAATGAAGTTGCTCGGCCCTGCTCTCAACTTTATTTACTCTAAAAGGTGGGCAATTTTCTCTTAGAATCAATCGTCCTTGGAATTGCGTGGCTCACTCAGCAGAAGATGCAGCTGTACTAAGGAGCAGAGAGGGCCGAGGAACTGTGTTCAGGATGCTTGTTGGCATCTGGAGAGCTGAGGAGAGAAAGATGAGCTGAGTTACCGAAATGTATTATACTGTACAGATGTATCAACACAGAAATCATTTGGCAAGAGACAGGCATGCTGACTCAGGCTTTTGTGCATGAAAAATGAGTCACTAATTGGCGAAGTAAGAAAGTTGGAAGCCCCCTCTTTGGGGGAGCTGAAGCCCCTAGACTTTGGCTGACAGTGCCTCGGGGTTAGAAATCAACTCCTCTCTGTTGCCCTCCCCAACTTCCCCTGCACGTTGAGAGGGAGCTCTCTCCTACCTGTTCTTCCTCTAATGCAGGTGCCTAGCTGGGAATGTTACCAGCATTTAAAGAAACCACTTATCCTACCTGAGGCTGTATCTTAGTTGAGTGTGCTGTTAATTCAGTAAATGTCCTTATGACCAATCATGCTCAGTGACCTGAGCTTCTTACTTGGCTCAAACTTTGTTCTTTGAGACTTTTGCTCCTAGAGCAATGGAGGGCCCTTTATCTCCTCAATGGTTTCCCTGAGACGTCCTTCTCAGGACTATAGTCATTGCCGCTGAGTTTCTTCACTCCTCTAAAGTCTCTTTTGTACAGCAATGAAGTGGGCAGAATTGTGTCTCTAACTTATTCCTACAGACCTGTATTTCAAAAAGCTGATGTAAGTGCCAAGTCCCAGAGTTCCAGTCTAGTCTAAGAAAGACAGCAAAATCCTGTCTCAAATGAATAACATAAAACAAAACTCTTAATCTCTAAATCCTCAAAGCCCACCCCAAGTTATTCACTTTGTCCTTAAAGACTCCAAGTCCCCAAAGTGCCATAACCTCCTTAAGCAGCAGCATCAACTGGGTACCAAGTATTTAGACACATGGACCTGTGGCCAACATTTATCATTCGAAGCACAACAACAACAACAACAAAAAAAAAAACAAAGCAAACGTAAACACCAACAACATCAAAAACAGATAAAAATCAGCAGATGCAAATAAGATCTGAGCAAGCGAGTCCATCACTCAGAGACTGTCTGACAAATATTAGCTTACAGAATTGGCTTTGTGGAATGTTTTCTGCTGTTACAAAGAGCTCAGGGCTGAACCACTCACTACCCACGCATGTTGAAATCTCTTCTCTGCCATGTTACCACAAGTATGCTTTAAAAATGAGTGGAGCCTGCTTCTCCTGTACTAAAACAAAGGAGTCAGCCTGATCTCTACACCTGTGAGGAGGCCTTCTTGGCCTCGCAATTACTTTATCAATTACTTTATGCCTGCCTCCTGGTGTTAGCTCTTTTCTCTTCTGCCTCGTTTAGCATGTTGATTCCTTAAACATCTTAATTACCCTTATTGGTAACTTACTATTGTGCATATAACACACTTACACAACTACCCCTACCTTACTATTTTTTTTTGTAAATTATTCTTTTTCTTTATTTTTTTCCTTGGGGGACAGTCTCCTGATTAGATGTCAGAATTCCTGGAATAGTGGAATGGAATCAAAAGAGCCATCAACTCATTCCCCTTCCATATCTGAGTGCTTGCAAGGCGTTACTAACAACAAAGGGGGAGCCCCTGCTCACTGGGATGGGGTGTCATGGCATGAAGAAGGCATAGAGTCCTGCTGCATAGGGAACAGTGCTGAAGGAGAATGTCTTAAAAGCTCCCTAAACCTCAGGCATTCCTTTTCCACTCTGTTTAGGAACACATCTTTTTGGCAGGCTGTGGAGTGCTGGAGATGTTCTCTGTCTCTTGTTCCAAATTTATATTTGGAATTTTTTTAATTCATCAATCCTGGACGTGTTTCTAATTCCTTTGTTAAGTTTGCAGTCTCCTGCAGTTGCCAACTGTGGAATTATTTGTGTCGAAACTGCCCCTTTCAGACTGGCTAACTTGAAGATCAGAGCATTCTGCACAAGAAAAGGCTTCCTGGCTCAATGTGTCAGCTCCTTTTCATGTAGCTGGATCTTTCAATTTGTAGCATAACCCCTGCAGCACTGGAGAGAAAGGATGCTCTGTCTGAAATGCTGAACTGCACTCACCCCTGCCTACCATTATATTTCCACGGGCGTTTCTATAAAAAGCCGCAGAACCAAGGGCGCCGAGATCTGACACCTGGAAGGCTGCAATCGCTCAAAGGCACCCCTTTCCCCAGCTCTTGCTGATTTGACCCCATCCCTTCCTGCCTTTCAACATGCATCCCATTGCTTTATATTTAGGTGGATGACCAGACACACACACACACACACACACACACACACAACCTCCAAACACTGCTCACTCTTCTTTAGACAGCTTCCCCTGAGAGTTTGCTGTTAAGTCAGAAGAGCTCCATTTCTGTCTGTGCTGGACCACTCCTTGCATGATAGTATATACTTTTCTGGAGCGTTCCGATGTCCCACACTCTATAAAATATTAAACAATAGTGACCTGACATCTTCTGCTACGTGTGATGCTGAGTGCATTAAGTATGTGAACGTGTGTGTGTGTACAAGTTTCTTTAAATCTTTTTTAAAAAGGATTTTTTTTTTTTTTTTACTAACTAACCTAGGTACATATGGGATCACAGAGCCTGGAAGCCTGCTTGGTACTGGCCTAGATTCTCTTCATATATGTTACATTTGTGTAACTTGGTCTTTGTGTGAGACTCCAAACAGGGAGAGCAGGAGCTTTTTCTGACTCTGTTGCCTGCTTTTGGGCCCCATTCCTCCTACTGGATTGCCCCATCCAGCCTTAATAAAAGAGGAGGTGCCCAGTCTCATTGCAACTCAATATGCCATGGCTAGCTGATATCCATGAGAGGCCTGCCTACATCTGAAGCCAAACAGTGGGGAAAGAGTGTTTGGGATGGAGTGACAGGTGGAGGCGGGACTAAGACCTGGGAGGAGGGGAGAGAGGGAAGACTTTGGTCAGGATGTAAAAACCAACAAATATGAATTTTATGCTTTGAGGTTATAACACGATTGCATCACTGGCCTTTCCTCTCTTCCTTCAAAATCCCACCATATCCCCTTTCTTGCCTTCTTGCTTCCATTCATGCCGGGTATGCAGTTTTTGGTAGATTGTCTTTAGCTCTTGAAGGGAGCATTATCATCTTAGATGGGAAACTTCCATTTAAATGATATGTGCATGTTTATACATAAATTAGCATGCATTACAGGTATGTTTAGGTAGAGCGTTGATAGTATGATTCCTTATGACCATTCCAGATATATCCTTTTGTTATTTTGTCCTCCTTCCTCCCTAATTAGAGCCCCCCGTTTATTCCTATTTCCTCCATCAGATCACATGTAGCATGCTATTCTCCTCTTCCCACCCGCACCCTAACTATGGTCCCTGTTTACCTCATATCTGAAGATCTGGACTAGGAGTCGCCAATGAGAGAGAGCACAAGGTGTTTGCTTTTCTGTGTCCATCGTACCTTCCTTGTTATGATCACTTCTAGTTCCGCCCATTTACTTGCCAAGTTCATGGCTCCATTTTATTTATTTATTTGTTTTTACAGCTGAATAGGATTCCGTGGTGCAGATATACCACATTTTCATTATCGGTCCATTGGGTCAGGTAAGGGACATTTAGGTTGTTTTCATCCTCAAGATACTATGAATACAGCAGCAGTGAACACGGCTACAAAGTATCTCTGTGGAGTAGGAGGTCAAGTCACATGGGCATAAGCCAAGGAGTGATATAGTTGGGTCATATGGTAGATTTATTTTTAGCTTTGTTAGGAACTTGCCACCCTGATTAACACAGTGGCCACACCAGTGTGAAGTCCCACCAGTACTGAGGAGGGGCTGCCTTTCCCTTATAGCCTACAGCATCTGTTCTCAGGTCTTTTGTTGATCGTTGCCATTCTGATCTTTGCATTTCTCTAAATTGTTGGACATTTTTTTCAAGACATGTGCCTTGTGAATCAGATATTTTTTTCAGAAGAAGAAATCCAAGAATGTGTTTTCCCAAATATTCCATGGTAAAGTTGGGGGTTAAATTCAAAGCCTGTGATGATAGCCTTGATTATGATGAAAGGGTTGGGAAAGAACAGGAGAGCACACCTCTGCGGATGTGTCTACAGGGGCATTTACAGATAGCTGGCATGTGGGACAGGAATTGAAAGAAGGAGGGTAATTGCACTCAATATGGTACACTTCCAATGACACAAGAGAAAGAAAGAAAAGCCTACCCATGCAGGCTTTCTGATAGCTTTGCACCCAGGCTGCCTTATATGAACCAGTTACTTGTCCCCTTCCATTGTAATGGTCACTTTCACTATGAACCCAGAAACATGGAGCCAAGAGAAAATGCCCTGAAATCTCAGAAACTATAAACCAAAATAAACATTTCTTTCTTTTGTTTTAATTAATGAGTTGATTAATTTTATTCACATTACCAGAGATTTAAACCTGAGCTTTGCAGTGTTGGGCAACGTCAGCCTCACTTAGCTACATAGCCAGCCTTCCTTTTAATTAGAAATAATTTCTTACTTCAATATGCAGTTTGTAAAATATGTTATAGTCATATTTGTTTAATATATGTAGTATATATAGTCAGTTATTACTATGAGAAGTAACTATATTCTATATAGTAACTGGAGGTATTGAGTTAGAAAATAATTTAACCATATATCTAGGGATAAATACAAGGTTAGGGATCTACAAATAAGATAATCAATGTATAATTTTACTCTAGAAGTATTTCTATTTAAGAATTTCTTGTTGCCGGGCAGTGGTGGCACACGCCTTTAATCCCAGCACTCGTGAGGCAGAGGCAGGCGGATCTCTATGAGTTCGAGGCCAGCCTGGTCTACAAGAGCTAGTTCCAGGACAGGCTCCAAAGCCACAGAGAAACCCTGTCTCGAAAAACCAAAAAAAAAAAAAAAAAAAACAAAGAATTTCTTGTTAGTTATAGACTGCCGATTTATTAACAATGAGCTTGTGGCCCACCACGATATAACTTGTGCCTGAAGAAAATTTATGTGGCAGAGGGGTTTTTCTCAGAAAGGGACATCATAACCTTCTTATAAACAGTAACTCTCAACATCACTTCATAACTACACTTGGGGGTCATTTGAAACAACGAAATCACTAAAAGAGTATAAAACTGTAACTCAGTGGCAAGTAGACCACAGATGGTCATGCGTTGACAGGGTGAAAGCGGCAGGCAGAAGGCCACCCTTGTCTGACCTCACCTTGGAAAGCGCCCACATCCAGATCTTGGGATTCATAGGCTGTGAACACAGGGGGCTGAGCTAGTAGCTAGGTGCTGAGTTGCTGGTGTGGATCTGAATATGATGTTACTGGAAGGTGGGGAAAACAGCATATGGACCAGCACCCTTGTTGTTACCTGGTTGTTCACAAGAATGTAGACACTCAGGCCTCCCTGTACCTGCCGGACTATAGTCTACATGTTTTTATTTGCTGAGATTCCTGCATTAGTCAAGGACAGAAAAGGAGACTTTGCCACGCCAAATCTGGCATTTGATTTTCTGATATTTCATAACATTAAATACCCATTCACTTTCTCCCCAATTATAATTCTGGCCATGGCTTTTGCATGGTACCATGATCACTGAGGCCTCATCAAGCCCTCGAATCCCTGTTGCTCTTCTTTGAGGCCGCCCCCGAGCCGTGGACTCTTAGCGGGTATGTTTCATCAGAGCCCTTGGTGTTTGTTTTGTTGTCGTGTTCCAGTCATTCGCATTCTCAGCAGCTGCATGCGGTTGTCATCCATGACCGATATCTGGACTTAAAAACATCCACTATTCCGACCAGCTCACTCAGCTCTTCTGCCAATCAAACGCCTTTTACCTTGTCATGTAGCCTACATGTCAGGGAGACTTTCTCTGCTATCCGGCCTGAATATGTGTATGAGAATTTTAAATAGTTCACAGTTTGCTTGTGAAGCTAAAACTCCCACCCCATATGTTTGCTTAATTCAGAAGCCCATAATTCTCCAACTTATGCAGCCATTATGTATCAGAAGATTCGGTTAAGATTCTTATTTTTACACATACGTTCTATTATTCATGGTTTCTCAGCCCGTTGAATATTGGATAAGAGAACACTGCTCTAATTCATGCGACCTTCATAGATACCTAATGAGAAAGTGGGGATGTGCTTTCTACAACACAGACCCATTCCTCAAAGGTCAGTTAGTTTGTTACTATCACAGTACTAACGGCACTCAGTACTAATGCTCTTAAAATCAGCAATCCATTAATACAGCAGAGAATGTGTGTGTGTTTCTATATTCAAGCAGAGGAAAAGCATCCCATATATGGGGTGTTACATGTCTAGAACCATAGCTGAAGTCTCTGAAATCAGCTCACATCCTTTAGCTATTGAATATTTAATGCTTCCAGAGTGACAGGTAGCTAGACATGCTGGTTTCTTTCTGAAGTCTGAAGTTATTTCAATGCATAGAAATATTTGGACCATGTTTTTAGTGAAAATGTCATCCTTGGCACTTATGAGAGTGCCAGAAACCAACAAACTCTCTAAGAAGCTTCGTCTCATATTACCTTTGCAAAGCCGGTATGGTTGTCCCATTAAATAGCCAGTCATGTCATCTTTTGCTACATATAGCAAAATATATTTTACAAGCATATAAATGGATGACTGCAGTTGATAATCCTGACTCTACTCAGATTCAGAATCTGGTTATCTCTTTTCTTTCAAAGAAGAAAATGGGGCTAGAGAGATAGTTCAGAGATCAAGAGTACTTGCTGTTATTGTAGATGATTGCCTACAACTCTAGTTCTGGGGATCAGATGTCCTTTTCTGGCCTCTGTGGCCACCTACACAGGTGGAATTTATATGTACACCCAGGCACAGACATATACATAAAATATGACCAACAGTATATGTAATTCTTGAATCACTTCTGAATACTACACATGAGGTCCCATAAAGCCCTCATTCCATAGTGTCTGATGAAGATTTGCTGGTACCCATTGTCTAAATTGTTTTTTATTGGTACATGTGATATTTGCTAAGGATACTATTTCATCTGAACTATTGTAATTCCTGCTTCAAAAATATAGGATAATCAAAAAACCTAGTCAAGCCTGGCAAAAACAGAAGACGTATTGCCAAAATGATGGATTCTGTTTCCCTCAGCTGACAATGAGCTTCTCAACTGTAAGAACCCACTGGAGGTGGCAGAACCTAAGGTTTGGGCTTACTTGTGATGTTTCCTCTTTTCTTACTATTAGGAAATATTGTTTTCAAGTTAATGTCATGGTGTCTGGAGCCCAATGTCCCACCATGCATGTGGTTACTATGAGACCCAGACAAAACCAGTATCCTAAAACTTTTCTGATACGGTTTGCAAGAAACAGGCGTAGCTGATTTTGAGAGCATTCTTCCTCCTTTTTCATTCTTCAAACCACTCTTCATTATAGGATTCTGTTGATTTAGATGCTAATTTTAGATCAAAATAAGAAGAGTTGGAGGGGATAGGGAACCTTAATTGAAAAGACTTGAAAGTCACTAGAAGAAAGGGATTTGGGTCAATGGCCTTACAATGCTTAGTTTTCAAGGTTGAAACTAAGGAGAGCTCTAGGTGGCAGGCACTGAGGATTCACAGATGGGAAGATCCTGTTCTTGGCCATTGGCTCCTTTCAGTATAGGAAAAGCAAAAGAACAGATTTAGTAGGGTAGTGGGTATGAGCTAGTAACGCGTGCTCGAGACCCAAAGAAAACCAGCCTGGGAATTTGGAAGAGAAGTGGTCTGGTTATTAAGAGGCCAGATATGAATAAGTTGCATGAAGGAAGTGGGGTCAGAAATGCTAGGAAATAGTTGTTCGCAATTAAGGGTCCAAAGGCAGAAAAGCCTTCCCAACGCGGCAAAGGACAAACAACTTAACACTAGGGATCAGGGCTTTTCGAGAATGGAGGACAAAGAGGGTGGGAAGGAGGGAAGAGACAAGTGATCGTCATGTCTAGTAGTCTGGTTTCATCCCTAGTCCATGGGAGTTAAGGGGTTAGGGTGAGAGGATGAGAGAAGGGAGAACGTTATGAAAATCGGGGCCCTGTCTTAACTGAACAATAAAGACGAGGAGTCCAAACTTCTGAGAGCTGCAGAAGGAAGGAAGTGAGGCAGAGAGAGAGGAGAAAGAAGATGTGGACATGAAGAATCTCTGTAGCTAGATTGGAGGGAATGAAGGGCTTCTGAGGAAATCTACAATCGGGAAGATGACAGGATGACCAGATCCAGGAAAGAATTCAGGGCGTGGAATTGGGAGACAGCAGCTTGCTGGATGTTCTGAAGGGTAACGAAGGGCACTTTAGGGAGCCGGTGGATGATGATCTTAGGGTTTAAGCCTATGGATGGACACAGAAGTAAGAACAGCTGGGAATGTCTGGGCATCCTCTCTCCAGCACAAGGCTTACATTTGTGAAACATCTAAATGCCTAAAACTCAGAGGAGAGAGAGAATATAAATGTATGGCCTTTAAAAACCCAGTGTTGGTTTGATGAGTCATCTAATTTTATATGAATGTTTCAACTCAGAATTTTAACAACCAGTTTAAAACACGCATCGCAAATCCTATTATAAGGCTGTGGGTATCATTACACTGATTACCATTCTTATGTTTACTCAAGGTTTCCTTTACTTTTTATCCCCTGGTTTCCTTCAAGCATACCTTAATCCATTATCTGAAGATGTAGCAGAATATTTGAGATGTGCTAATTTATAAAGAGAAGTCCAAGATCGTGTGGTAAAGTGTCTACTTGTTCTCTTTGACAGCTTCCTGCTGATTAGATACCTGCTAGAAAACAGCGGGGAAGTGAACACAAGGGCACAGAGCAAAACACGTGGTATAGACTTGTGTTAGAGCAAAGAACTCTTCTAGTAATTCAGTAGCTCTCATCAGAACAGGACATACTCATGAGAGGAATATTTACTATACCTGGTAGTCCTGACCCATTGCCAAACCCCACCTCCAAAGACTGCCTTTCAGTCCTGTGGAGGAAATTACGTTTCAACAAAGGGGATATTTGGAGGGCCACCCAAAGAATCAGAGTTGAGAGTTAATGTTTAAGGAGGAGCTGCCTTTTTGTTTATTGATTTCTTTTTATTACATATTTAATTGTCTATGTGTGTGCATGTGTGTGTACATTTGATTGTGTGTATGTGTGTGTGCCCATAAGTGAGTGGTGAATGTGCACACACGTGTGTGTAAAGGTGCCTACAGAGACCAGAAGAAGGTATCAGATCACTAGAGCTGGACTTTCAGGCAGTTGTGAACTCCCAGATGAAGGCACTGAGAATGGGACCAGAGTCCATGGAAAGAGCGACATATGCTCTGAATCACTGACAATGGACAATCTCCAGTCCATTTGTTTCTAACTCATTTAAAATTATGAATAACTTATTCACTTATATGTGGATACACATAACATGTAAAGAAGAAAAGCTTCAGCATTCAAAGGTTAACATCCCTCCTCCTTAACTTCAAAAATTTTAATCCCTTAAAAATCAATCTGACTTCGCTTCATATCTCAAGAGTAAAACAAAAGATATTATTCATCAAAAGTTTTTATATTATTTGGAAATATATACCACTCGATTTTTGTGAATATTTCAGTAATTCCTTTATTAAGAAGGAAACCTCTTATTTGGACATATTTTTTTCAAATATCATAGATTATCACCAAAATATTTATTAGCTATCTGTAGAAAAATTTACTGAAAAATATCTGAGCTTCTGCTTATTTTTCTTATTCTAAAAATAGAATAATTTAAGCTATACCAGCTGTTGCCATGGAAACTAACATATTTACACATTGAGAAAGAACAGGAAAATTTCTAAATGCATTTCCAACTTTATGATGTATATTTCTATAAGCAGGAGACCACATATTTCAGATGACTTGAAGTACAGCAGGTCCTAGACAATTCCTCCTTGTAAATATTTACACCCTGTTACCCCATAAAGACATAAATCATAAGACTAGGGTCTGGCATTTATTTGATAATTCTGTATCATATGCAAGGTACAAAAAGTGAAATTTATTACTTTTGTTTTTTGTAAAAAGCATCGGAAACTATTCCTAATAAAGTAGTTTTGCTTCAACTGTTTAATAAATTCTCAAAATACCTAATTTTTAAAAATATTTCAAACCGAAAAATTCTTGGTAAATCATCTCTCTTCCTGTGTTCTAGTCTCATAGGCTCTAAACAAAGCAGAAAACACATATTTAATTCTGAGTAAGTATCTATGACACTTAAACCAAGAGTCAGTGCTACATTAAAAATCTTGAGGAGGTGATAGTCAGATGTCAAATTCAAAATATGCAAGTGGTAGCTGCTGGTGTAGAAGTATAAACTAGGTATATTCGGGGCATCTGACTTAGCCTGGAGGCATCAAGGAATCCTGGGAAACAATAACTGGGTAGGTTGAGGGGGTGAAAGTGATACCTGAATTAAATCTTAAAGAACGATAGTTTACCTTGCAGGACATGTTTGCCTGACCAAATCAATACTTACAATATACAACTAACCTAACGGTTAGCAACTACAAACAAAAGGCTTACTGTGCACCTGTAAAAATCATGAGGGGAAAATGTCTAAGAAGGTAATTCATTGAATAAAGAAGGCTTGTTTCATCTTACCGCTATTGTTTCCTACTATGAAGTTGCCAGCATTCATGACATATGAGAGTATTTTCAGAAGGTGTTTATCCTATATGAACGTTAATCTTAGAAACAGTCCTGGAGTGTTCCTCCCTTGAAGCCCCTCTTACTCCATGGAGTTTATTCCCACTTTAATAAAGCTAAATTCACTCTACCTAAAAAAATAGATTTTAACTTTGTTCTATAATCAGGCTCATTAATATATAAATTTGTGTACCCATAATTTTGCTTACAGTTGTTTATTTTGTGGTAAATGCATGTTTTAAGATAATTAAATTATGTTAATTTTTCATAAAACCAAAGATGAGTAAACAAAAATCACAAATTATAACAATTGAATTTGGAATCAGGGACTAACTCTTACCTCTTTATCTCTCCTGTTTTCTTTCGTTGTTGCTATTGTTGTTGTTGTTGTTTTTGACTACTCAGAAGAGAACATTGTATCTACAGGGGTAAGAAATGCAAACAAGGGAAAAGCAGAGTCAAAGGAAAACCTACAAAGCTTCAAGTTAAAGGAAGTCAGAGCGATTCCTGTCTCTAGTGCTGATGTCCTTGCATATTATCTTGGGCAAACAATAACCCATGCTGTGTGTTCTGAATGTTTGTGTCTTTACCAAACTTATATTGAAACATGTTTCCCTTGTTCTGATATTAAAGCTGGGAGCTCTAGGAAGTGATTAGGTCATGAAAGTTCCACCCACACAATTAAGATTAGTAGTTTCACAAAAGAAAATTGGTAGAGCCTTCTGCCACATTCTCCAAGGAAGGAGAAGTATGGTAACTGTAGCAATGTGTCACTGGCCATGCAGAGGGCAAGTCCTCACTGGACACCAAGTCTAATGGCATATTAGCCTCCTGCACTGAGAGCAAGAACTTTATGTTGCTCATAAGTTATACTGTCTATGATATTCTATCATAGCATCCTGAAATAATACACCATAGAAAACTGGGGACCTGGGAACAGTCCAAAACAGAAATGGAGTAATCAAAGATGAATAAACTTTGCTGTTTGGCCTTAATAAACTTGGAGATTATAGAAACATACAGCATCATAATGTGGAACAGTGTGGAAGGGAGTGAATGTCTTTATTTTTAATACTTTTTTTATTCGTACTTAACAGTTGGTGCATGTACATGATATATTTATTCATACTCACTCTTCAGCAACCCTTTTATCTCACCCTCCGAATGCCTTATTTTTACTAACACAGTTCCCTCCTATTGACACGTGTGCCTGCGTGCATGGCCCGCTGAATTAATACAGGTTCTATGCACAGAGCAAGAGGAACTGTTTAGTGGAGAATGGGCAACTTGTCAATGGCTGCACCACTGAGAAAAATGACGCTCATGCCCTCAGCACTAGCCGCCATTATCTTCTCAGGGAATGCAAGACCTCCTCAGCTTCTCCCATCTGTGATGGAATGCTGACAGGCCCAGTCTAGTGCAAGTCTTGCACAGGAAACCACAGCTATTATGAGTTCTTGAAGACAATAACGAATCAAGTCCTCACCAAACTCCTTATGTTGACTAGTTTTATGGCTATTTGACACAAGCTAGAGCTAGTTTGGGAAGTGAGAACCTCAGTCAAGAAAAATGCTCCCGCCGGGCAGTGGTGGCGCACGCCTTTAATCCCAGCACTCGGGAGGCAGAGGCAGGCGGATCTCTGTGAGTTCGAGGCCAGCCTGGTCTACAAGAGCTAGTTCCAGGACAGGCTCTAAAAAAGCTGCAGAGAAACCCTGTCTCGAAAAACCAAAAAAAAAAAAAAAAAAAAAAAAAAAGAAAAATGCTCCCAACAGATTGTCCTGTAGGTCATTTTCTTGACAGATGATTGATGTGGAAGGGTCCAGCCCATTGTGGCACATTCAAGGGAGCCACAGCCTCCAGCTACACCAACTGGAAGAAAGAGATATCCTAGAAACACAGGCCCGGCCTGTTCCAACTGGAGGAAGAGATGGGTAGACAACAGGGTAAGAATACACTCAACATGTAAAGAGCAATATGGCACCACCAGAAACTAGTGGTTTTACAACAGCAAGACCTGAACATCACAAAGCAGATGATGCAGAAGAAAATAACCTTAAAAATAACTTTATGGAGATGATTGAGGCCCTTAAAGAGGAAATGAAAAATTCCCTTAAAGAAGTAGAGGAAAAGATAAACAAAAAAATTTCCTTAAAGAAGTAGAAGACAAACAAAAATTAGAAAAATCAATGAATCCCTTAAAAATAAAAAAAGCAAAGCATGAAAAGGCAATCAAATGGGTAAAAGAAATGGTTCAAGACTTGAAAAGGGAAATTGAGGTAATAAAGATAACACAAGCTGAGAGAAATTTGAAAATGGAAAATATGGGTAAACAGTCAGGAACCAATGAAGCAAGCATAAATAACAAAATACAAAAGATGGAAGAGAAAAACTCTGGTGTTAAAGACATGATAGAGAAAATAGTTACGTTGGTCAAGAAAAAATGTCAAAGCCAACAAATACTTAACAAAAAATATCCAGGAAATCTGGGAACCATGAAAAAACAAAACCTGAGAATTATAGGAATTGAGGAAGTCCAGCTCAAGGGCACAGATATATATTCAACAAAATCGTAGAAGAAAAGTTTCCCAACCTAAAGAAGGGCATGCCTATGAAAATACAAGAAGCTTACAGAATGTCAAGTAAACTGACCAAAAATGTCCCATCCCCACATAATAATCAAAACACTAAGCATACAGAATAAAGAAATAATATTAGGAATTGTAGACGGAAAAGACCAAATAGCATATAAAAGCAGAGCTATTGAAATTACACCCGACTTCTCTCTCAATAGAAACAATGAAAGCCAGAAGATCCTGGCCAGTCATTATGTAGCCACTAAGAGACCATGGATGCCAACCCAGACTACTATATCCAGCAAAGTATCCAATCAATATAGATGGGGGAAAAAACAAGACTTTCTGTGACAAAACCAGATTAAATCACTGCCATACACAAATCCAACCCTACAGAAAGTACTAGGAGGAAAAGTCCAACCCAAGGTAGTTAGCTACACCAACAAAAATAGATAATCCCACACCAGAAAATCTCAAAGAAGAGAAACGCACACTCAGTACCACCACCATCACTATCACCAACAAAAAAGTAACAAGAATTCACAAGCACTGGACATTTATATCCCTTAATATCAATGGATTCAATTTGTCTATAAAAGGACACAGTTCAACAGATTAAATATGAAAACAGAATCCATCTTTCTGTTGCATACAAAAACCACCTCCACTACAAAGACATATTACATCAGAGTAAAGGGGTAAGAAAAGACTTTACAATTAAATGAACCTAAGAAACAAGCTGGTGCAGCTATCCTAATATCTAACAAAATAGACTTCAAACTAAAATTGGTCAAAAGATATAAAGAAGATCATTTCATATTCATCACAGGAAAAATTCACCAAGATAAAGTCTCAATACTGAACATCTATGCCCCAAATACAAGAACACCCTCATTCATAAAAGAAACATTACTAAAGCTTAAATCATAAAACAAGCCCCATACATTTATAGTGAGAAATTTCAACACCCCACTCTCACCACTAGACAGTCTGCCAGACAGAAACTTAGCAGCAATATAAAGGAACTAACAGATGTTATGATTCAAATGGACTTAACAGACATCTATAGAACACTTCACCCAAACAAAAAAGAATAATATACCTTCTTCTCAACACCTCATACAAAATCAACCACATACTCAGTAATAAGGCAAACCACAAAAGATATTTTAAAAAATGGAAGAACCCCTATGTCTTATCATCATAACTTAAAGTTAGAATTCAGTAACAATACTAATTTCAAAAAGCCTTCAAAAAACATGGAAACTGAACAATTCTTAAATGAATCACCACTGGGTCAAGAAAAAAAATAAAAATAAATAAAAGACTTCCTAAAATTCAAAGAAAATGAATGCACAACATACCCACACCTATGGGTGGAACACAATGAAAGCAGTACTAACAGCACTAAATGCATACATAAAGAAGCTGGAAAAATTCCACACTAGTGAATTAATAGAAGTCTCTAGAACAGAAAGAAGCAAACTCACCTAGGAGTTCTAGACAATAGGAAATAATCAAATTGAGAGCTGTAATCAACAAAATAGAAACAAAGAAAAACAATACAAAGAATCAATGAGTCAAAGAGTATGTTCTTCAAGAAAATCAACAAAATAGACAAACCTTTATCCAAACAAATCAAAAGGCAGAAAGAGAATAACCAAATTAACAAAATCAGAAATGAAAAGGGGGCATAACAACAAACACAGAGGAAATGCAGAGAATCATCAGGTCACACTTAAAAAACCTGTACTATACAAAATTAGAAAACTTAAAGGAAATGGAAAATTTTCAGGATAAGTTCCACATACCAAAATTAAATCAAAACCAGATAACCATTTAAATAGAGCTCTAACTGCTAAGGAAAATGAAATAGTCATCAAGTCTCCCAACCAAACAATGTCCAGGGCTGGTCAGATGGTTTCAGCACAGAATTCTAAAGACCTTCAAAGAAAAACTAACACCAATACTCCTCAAATTGTTCCACACAATAGAAACAAAAGGAACATTGCTGAACACTTTTTACGAGGCTACAGTTACTCTGATACCCAAACCACACAAAGACACAACCAAAAAAGAGAATTACAGTCCAATCTCACTCATGAACATTGATGCAAAAATAATAAAATACTGGCATACGGAATTCAAGAAAACATCAGAAAAATCCAACCAGGCTTCATACCAGAAATGCAGGGATGGTTCAAAATATGAAAATCTATCAATGTAATCTACCATATAAACAAACTGAAGGAAAAAGAACACATGATTATTTCATTGTGCAGGAAAAACCCTTTGACAAAATTCAACATCCCTTCATGATAAAGGTCTTGGAGAGAGCAGGGAGCATGCTTAAACATATTAAAGGCAATATACAGCAAGCCAACAGCCAACATGAAACTAAATGGAGAAAAACTCAAAGCGATCCCACTGAAATCAAAACAAGGCAATGTTGTCCATTCTCTCCTTATCTATTCAACACAGTACTTGAGGTTGTAGCTAGAGCAATAAGACAACAAAATGAGATCAGGGAGATACAAATCCATAAAGAAGAAGTCAGACTTTCACTATTTGCTGATAAGACAGTTTATGTAAACAACCCCCAAAATTCTACCAGGGAACACTTACAACACTTAAACACCTTCAGTAATGTAGCAGGATACAAGATTAACTAAAAAAAAAATCAATAGCCCTCCTTTATACAGATGATAAAGAAGCTGAGAAAGAAGATAAGATGAACCTACAGCAAAGAGCATGTACTTGCAAGAGCAGTATAGCAAGCGTGGACTTAATGGAGGAAAGCTGGGGAATTTCCCTCAGACCAAGATCTAACCAAAAATATTCTTTCTGTGAAATAGAATAGAAGCTCATTATGCATATTCAAGGCATACAACATGTTAGAAGATACTTCTGCATATGTATAAAAATAAGCATACATATATTAGTATAGTTATTGTGAAAAAAGTGAATCCACTCATGCTCACATTACCCATCCTCACCTGGGGCAAGAGCAGCTGCGATCATATCTACCAGAACATCTGTAATACAATACACTGTCATGAATGATATTTCCCACACTGCACACTGACCTTTCTGACTTCATCCTGTATTACCTTTATATTCTATCCTTTGACGTTATTCCTTCCCAATCACAGGTCTAGGAATCATGGATTGATCTCTGTCTCCATATATCTGTCCTCTTTTAGTTGTTGCTTTAAATCTTACATATCAGTAGGTACTGTCAGTATGTTTCTTTCTCCATTTGACTCATTGCACTCAGCAGAATACACTTGATGTCTACCATGCTTTGACAAATGGCACATTCTCCACTCAAGTTTGAAAAGCATGGTGTTGTGTATCCGTGTGTATGTGCAAGATACGTACATGATGGGTTTCCTCATGCATTCATCCATTAGTAGATGCCAGGGTTTCTTTTTCCTATTTTGATATTGTTTTTTGTTGTTGTTGTTGGTTTTTTTTTTTTTTTTTTTTTTTTTTTTTTGGTTTTTTGAGACAGGGTTTCTCAGTGGCTTTTGGAGCCTGTCCTGGAACTAGCTCTTGTAGACCAGGCTGGTCTCGAACTCACAGAGATCCGCCTGTCTCTGCCTCCCGAGTGCTGGGATTAAAGGCGTGCGCCACCACCACCCGGCTTCCTATTTTGATATTGTAAATAAAAGCAAAATATTCATGAATGTGCAGATATCTGTAGGCAACAAAAAATTTATTCTTAGGGTATGACCTCCAGCACAAAAGAGGAATTGTTGGGTCATACAGTAATTCTATTTTTAATTTCTTTTAAAAACTTCCATACTGTAGCAATCTACATTCCCACTGAAAATGTACATATGTTCACGTTTCTCCCTGTTCTTATCATACTGTCCTGTAAGGAGACAGCTATTCAAACAGGTGTGCTGTCTTCAAGGACTTTGATGTTTTCTTTGATAATTAGTATTGTTGAGACCTTTTACAAGTTCCTACTGGCCATTTTAAACTTATTTTAAGAATATATCTACTTATATACTTTAATCATTTCTAAATAGGCTTTAGGGGTTCCTTGACCTTGAGGTGTATGAGTCATTTATTATTAATTTATTCATGTACTTGTGGAGTGTGGGTGAACAAACATGCAGCATGGCACACATGAGGAGGACAGAGACAATTCACAGAAGCTGGTCCTCTCCTTCCACCATGGAGCTACTGAGGATTAAACTCATGTCATCAGGCTCAGGCCTATGCTTGGTAGAATGTACATTTATGTAGTGATCCTTCTCACAGATTTGACTTGAGTTGCATGAAGCTATAAAGCTATAGACTTTAGTCTATAAAGCTAGAGACTAAGGGAAAATTTCAAATTTAATGCAATCTATATCACATAAAGGTTAATATCTAAACATAAGCACTAACACTACTGAGCATCACGCTAAGACTCTTCGAGAAAATAAAGCATATGGCCAAGCTACCTCCTTGGGTGATTTTAGAAAATCCATGGGATATCAGCACTTTACTCACAATTCAGTATTTCTGTATATTAATAATGAAAAATTGGAACTATTCTGTCCCTTCTTGATATTTACACAAATAGCAGAACATAGCATTAATTAGGTATGCATTTCTAAGTCATATGTGCATGCTTTCTATGTTGGGTAATAAATACCAATTAAATAATATCTATGTAATTAGAGAGTGTTAGTATACTTAGGAAATAGAAAACTGATATTTTTAATATTCAATTTTTCACAAATTAAAAACTAGACTTCATACAATGCAGGCAAAGTCTAAGCATGTAGTTTTTGTAACTATCACTAGAAAAGTGATTTATAGAGAAGGGCACATGAAATAAAATCGTGAAAACGCTGCAACAAAGAAGTTCTATCTGGAGCACATAAAGAACTCTCCAAACTTAAGAAAGTATCTAGCAAAACAAATGATTTTATAGGGGAAGTGTGTGTGTGTGTGTGTGTGTGTGTGTGTGTGTGTGTGTTTGTGTGTGTGTGTGTGCGCGCGTGCGCGCGCTTACAGACACTTCACCAGAGAAAGATGTACAGATGGCAAATGAGCACAGAAATTGGTGCTAAAAATCATTAGTCATCAGGGAAATACAAATTAAAGCCAAATGAGATATCATTATATACGTATTAAAATAGCTATTATCAGGGACAACACCGTCCAAAAACCCACTAAATTACAGTGCTGATAAAGAGGTTAAGCAGATAGACTCCACACACACTGCTGGAAGGGATGGGAAATGCTTCCAAAATGTGGAACATGGCACTTCAGGTCCTTAGAAAGCTCAGTCCTATAACTCAACGTGTACCACACTCAATATTTACAGAAGTGAAAAGGTCACATGAGCACCTGGCTACAAACGACTACAGAAGTTTTATTCATGATTTCTAAGAGCCTAAAGCAAGCCAGATGTCCTTCATCCAACCAAAAGACTATGAGGATGACATCACTGTTCTACAGCCATTCAATAAATAGAGAGGTAAAAATGAAGGAGCGGCTGGTTCATACAACAACTTAAATAAAACTTGCATGCAATTTACTAAGTGAAAGAGGAAGGGCTGGAATACAGCCTTTGATCCCAAATGTGCAATACTGTGGGAAAGCAGAGCTACTGAGGTTGACAGGTTTGGGTGAAAGGTGTGTATGATGCAGAGGCCGATAAAGAGTCAGCACAGCCGTTGGGACTACAAATAACTGAAGTTAGTGTGGGTACGAAAGGGGAGGCAGCACACATTAACAGTGGGCTTGAAAATTAACGCAGTCACTTTGGAAAGCATTCTGGAGGACTTTCAAAACTAGAATTGGAACTGCCAAAAGACTCTCCTGTGCCATTCCTTGGCATGCATCAAATCAAATTTCCTATTCTTCAACAGAGATACTTGTAGGTAGAGGCTGCATGTTTGTTTCTGGCCACCCAGACCTGAAATAATCACACAGAAACTATATGAATTAAAACACTGTTTGGGCTATATAGCTCAGGCTTCATATTAACTGACCCTTACATCTTAAATTAACCTATTTCTATTATTCTATGTATTGCCACGGGGTGCGTAGCTTACTGGTAAGGGTCCAGCGTCTGTCTTCTTTAGCAACTACATAGCATCTCCTCTACTCTACCTACTTTTCTTCTCTATCTCTGCTTAGAATTCCTATCTTGCTCTATTCTGTCCTGTCATAGGCCCAATCAGCTTCTTTATTCATTAACCAATAAAAACAACGCATATATAGGACTTCCCACACCAGACACTTGTATATCCATGTTCACTACTGCTTTGTTCAAAGTGGTTATGTGAAATAATGTGCACGAGCAGGTAAATGGATAAGAAAAATGTGTTGCAAACACACCATGAAATAGTACTCAGCTATGAAGAAAAATGAAATTTGAATAAAACATTATAATGGGTAAGTTAACTTGGACTAAGAAAGATAAACACCATTTATTTTTTCATATATGAAAGCTACCTTCAACTCTTTTGTGTATTTCCCTTGGAGTACAGATGGAAGCCACGAAAGTAGAAAGGGGCCTTTGTGAGAAAGAAAGAGCGAATACAATGTGTGCCCAATGAAAGCAGTGTAGTGGAATCATGGAAGGAAGGAAATGCTTAAGCAGAGAGGGGTGTGGGAATGTGGAGAACTCAGAGGAAGAAGCGGAACATTTACCAAAAGGAAGCAGATATGGAAACAAATATGGAATTCTACTATCTTATAACCCAACTTGAAAAACAAAAACATGAGTGTAAATATAGGAGACACGTGTGAAAAGAAAGAAGTGGTGGGGTCGGGAGGCGGAGGCAGGCAGATCTCTGTGAGTTCGAGGCCAGCCTGGTCTACAAGAGCTAATTCCAGGCCAGGCTCTAAAAAAGCTGCAGAGAAACCCTGTCTCGAAAAACCAAAAAAAAAAAGAAAAAGTAAAAAGAAGTGGTGGGCTAGGGGTGCTCTTGAGTGTCAAAGGATTAAGCAGGGCATGGGTAGTGAGGAGATAATGGAGGGGAAAGAACAGTGAGTCAATTAACCAAAAGTAAGATGTACAGAAATGGCTACGGAAATCTCTTAGTAAGCTAATTTTCAAATACAACTTTTTTTTTAAAAAAAAAGCGAGATCTTGATGATAACTATACTTCAATGCTGAGCAATATTACTCCCAAAAGACATGAGTTATTAAATGGTAAAATTATTACTCAAGGTGTGGGGTACCTCCCTATGAGTTATTGGTCATGGAGACACCAGAAGTCTCCAAAACATGGCAGGCTATGGTTATTGCTATTGGTTACTCTTGATAACTACCTGGTAAGACCCTATTACTGAAGACAACATTCAGTTTAGTTGGGGGGCATAGAGAAATGAATCTCAAATCAATCAAAAGGTCTCCCCCCTGCTGGTTAGATTTCTTAGAGCCAGAAGGTACTTTGCAGGCTGCTCAGGGAGAAAATAATCAATGGTCTTAGGTAGTGCTGGAGCCTGAAATCTGGACTATCTCTCTGCCAGACAAGAAAGACGCACCTAATGGTGCAATACTGGTACAAGTGTTATGGGGTAACAAACCATGTCTGTACTGAATTTGAGGCATGTTCCAGAGGAGTCCTGTCTGTTAATGTCATCCTGGCCCAGACGTACAGCTTGGGAGATCCAAGGCCCAAGCATAGAAACTGCTATTGGTATTTTGCTAAATGGCTGTGAGGTCAAATTATCTTTCAAATATTTAAGTTAATACCCAATGATTTCTGCTGCTTCAACCTGGTTAGAGGAGTTTCTTTTTACAGTAGACAGGAGTCAATAGAGAGCTTCACATGCTGATAATCAGAGACTTAGTGTTCATCCGTAAGCAGGATGTCTACATTAATTTTACCATCACCAAGGCTTAGGGAACATCACAGAAGAGGACAGAAAAGTAGTGTAGGACCTGGAAGCTGAGGAGGAGTGTTGTGAAATACTGTTTCTGGACACAGCCACTAAAAATGTTAACAGCCCTTGTTTCCCTGCATAAGACCTACATAAGAGAGAGACTCCAGAATAAACTTTTATTCCATTTGAAAAAAAAAAGACCTACATAAGAATGTTAGCCTGTCAGACTAGTGAAGTGGATGAGCTCCAGTTTTGTTGAGAGCCCTGTCTTGAAAAAATAAGGTGAAGAGTAATGGGTGAACACACCTGACACAAACTACTGGCTTCCACATACATAATACATACATACATACATACATACATACATATATACATACATATATACATGAATAGAAACCCACCAAAAAATGCACATTGATTGAGATATGTTTGGCTCTGAATCTAACCATGCATCATTATAGAGAGTTATGATGGCTTTGAACTGTGCCCAGCAGGTTCCTAGGAGCTGAGTATGATCCCCTACCAGCTGTGTCAGAAGATTGTTGTGCCATTTGCTTTATAGATTATCAGTCTGATGCAGTTCCATTGCAGTCTGTGGGGCCAATATTCTATTGGTCCTTCCTCTGACCTCCAGAGATTACAGAATTATCTTCATCAGACTTTAGATGTTTAAACCATGCTAGTATTGTTAGATTTATTTTTTTCCAGCTGGAAAACTAACAAGGTAGAGATTCTGAAGGTCCTCCCCAGGATCCTCGATATTTTTTCCATCTAATATTCTTCTTTTAATGTTAAAACTATCCTCTGTACTATTTTTCTATTTATAGTCCACACAATTCAACTCAAGGCAGGTGGTTCTATTGAAAAATAAACAAACTTGTAAGAGACCCCATGGGTTCAGAAATGGCCCACTGGGCTGACAGGGCAGGCTGTAGGTGACTGAGCCTATCCAGAGATGTTAGTCATTTACTACAAAGCTAAGGACCCCACAGTGTCTTTGGCCAAGAAACAGCTGGTGTTTGCAGCATTTTTATCTCAACAAAAAAAAATCAAAACCCATGGCTTATATAAGCTGGTTGAAACTGTCAGTTGGGTTTTTCATCGAATTTAACAAATTCCAAAATATCATCCCTAACTTCTTTTGCCTAATGTGTTTATTGATCTCTCAGCATCCTCAAGGGTTTTGTTGAAAAGGCTTGCTTTTGAAAACATCTTTTGGTTTAGATGGAGCATTCTCTAGCATATCAGGAACATGCTTCCTCTTCTCATTGCTCCTCTCTGTCTCCTCAGCACCTTTGTAAACTTGTGTTTTCTTACATAAAAGAAACGGATAAAAAACAATAAGAACTTCTTCCTCAAGAATGGATTTCTCAGGTCTTCTATTTTTTTCAATTTATTCCATGGTCTCTTTGGATGTTTATACCACCCATTTAATGAACTCATAATGAATCAACTTGTCTCCTAATTAATTAAACCTACTATGAAAGACTGAGGCTGTGCTCGTGTCCATGAGTATATTCTTCACAATTTTATTTTGACTGCTTGCCATAGAAAGCTTCTATAAATACCCATGTCTTTTATAAGTACCAAAAAATATCTACTGAAATGTTAGTACCACTCCAAGTCAGAGCCCAGTCCAGACCAAAGTAATTACCATCCATCAAGGAAATAGAGGACCTGCCCTTAAATGGCATCCTGGTGTGATAGGTAGGCAGTTAATCACAACACAGTTGCATTTAAGGCTATGGCACACGTTGAAGTTTGGATGGGTGATCTTCAACCATCATCACATTAAAGGCTCGTTCCCTAGTGGTCATAGTGGGCTGCAGTGGAATCTATAAAAGGCTCTACCTAATGGAAGGTCTTTAGGGCATCAAAATATCTCCAAAGGTGACTGGAATATCCACCCCTACTTCTCTTTCTAGTCATGGGATAAGGAGTTTTGCTTTGCTTTTCACTGTCTCTCCTGTGTCCAGATAGCAAAGAGACCAAACCCTTTACAGACTGGAACCTCAAAAGTGTGAGCCAAAATGATCTTTTGTCCCCCAGGTAAGTTGATTAGCATAGACACGGTGTTGCTATAGTCACGGAAAGCTGATGCTGCACCGAAACAAAGTGTGACGTTGAAACATTTTTAGCTGAGAAAGGAAAACCTGAAAATGATGAACTAGCAAGGGATGTTAGGGTGAAGACCCAGAGGATGGTGGGCGGTCACTGAAATCTCTAGCAAGGACTATGAAATGTCCATTCCAAAATGTATTTTGGCTGCAGTATAGAAATGGTGATAGAGAGAGGAAGGACTCAGAACAAGTGCAGCTGGCAGGCTGCTGTCAAGACACAGAATATGCTGAGTCATACATATAGAAAAGTGTCGAAAAGTTTTAAAAATATATATTTTTAAAATCAGGTTTTGAACTTCAAATGAAAATAATATAAATATCAGAGACACGCACTTTGGAAACTATTTTTCTAACTATCATCCCAGAATGAATTGCACTGTCTTTTCAATTTTGTTTTATAATTAAGATTATTTATTGGCAAAGACAGAAAATAGTTTAATCACAGTGCACAAACAAATTGAGAAGCAAAAAATAAAATTAATGAGAATCAATTGTTGAGCAACTGTAGCTCATCGCAGGAGAAATTGTGGCTTTGCTATCTGAGACTGAATGGAACATTCTTAACTTTTAATCATCCATATTATTGATCAGTAAGATATTGACATATGAAGTGGCCATTTATTATGCTAAGTAGAGAACAAAGCAACCTCTCAAGACAATTGTGTTAGCTGGACTTCATTACTGTGATAAATATATGAGAGAAGTGGCTTTAAGGAAAAAATATTTTTATTGAGCAGGAGTCTCTGAAGTTTTTGTCTAGTCCATGGCAAAACAAAAATATCACAGAAGATCAAATGGAATGGAAAAGCTTCTTACCTCATAACATCAGGGAAGCAAAAATAACAGGCCATGGCAAGATACATTCTTAAGTCAGGGTAACAAGTGGTCCTGACCTCTTCCCAGGAGTCTACTCAAATTTCGAGTCCATTCAAAGGATTAAATCATTCATTATGTCATAGCCCTCCTGATTGAATCATCTCTGGAAATATGCTCACAGACACAACACGGGTATGCTACACTAATATCCTAGGTAGATCTCAGCCAATCAACCTGATACTGAGGAATAACTATCATGCTACTTCACTGTCTTTTGAAAGGGATGTAAATCAACTGTTCATAATCTAGTCAAAAGACAAGTTCTTGTTTCATGAACTTCGTTCACTTCTCAATTATAAATGTGTTTGTTAATTTACATTGCTGTGCACCATGGGAAATTCATATGACCCTTATCTCTTGTCTCTGCCTTTTTAAGGCAGTAGGTTACCATGGTTCTAGAAGATGAGCAGGGAGATCTCCTGAGACTAGCCATGATATAAGAGGCCACAAGAGATGCTCAGCATCATCCTCCTCTACTGACACTCCAGTTTATGCTCACCTTCAGCTGCACTTCCGATGGTCCAAGGTCCTCCTCTGCTGAGGTAATCTGGACTTGCAATTTTGTGGAATCTGTATAACTGACTATTGTGCATGTCTTGCACTGTGGTTGTTTCAGTTGGCTATTTCCATCAATCACCAGGCACAGAAGTTCCCGGATGTTCCTGGGAACCCCACTCCTGAGTATTCTCCCTTGCTCTGGCATAGAGCAGGGATCCTCTATCTTCATGAAATTCAGTGTTAACTAGCCTGTACTATTGACATAGTAATTCCTGTTCTCTTGCCCCAAGGCAGCTGACTACAGATCCCAGAATAATTGTGTAGATGTCTTTAAATTAGGTCTAGCAGTATCATTTCTATATCCTATGAAAGTATCAATTTCTTACCATGAAATAGATTCTTTAGGAAAACTATAAATTAATTTTGTAAGAACAATGGTGATGGAGTCTACTCCTCTTTCCTCCTTTGGCAGTTACGCCCATGTTTGAAGCTTTAGTGGCACAGCATCATATAATGGCTCCTTGAGGTACAGTATCAGAGCAAGCTGTTCCCTCCCTATTATGGTTAAGTGTTCTTCTTTTGGTAAGCTTCTTTGCTGCCCTATCAGGCTGTCAATTTCCTCTGATGCCTTGTAAGGAGGGATCGGAGAATCCCATGGTCGTAAATCCAACATCCGGTCTTCTTCCTATATAGTGGATCCTTGAGAGCATCTGGCAGTGGTGCAGAGGCACTGTAGACGGAATAGAGAAACCCAAATGTAGGATGTGTTTATTCTCAGGAACAATGGGTGACAGAAGGACAGAAGCTGTCTGATGCTACCAGGCTATACTTAAAGGATTCTAGATAGGTCTTTGAGTCAAAAGTAGGGTGGTAAGATGGAATTAATGCCAAACCAGGCAAAGAGTTTCTACACCTCCAAACCTGACTGTGTAAGCTAGCTTACACAGGTAAGTGTATAAGCAGGAAATCAAATATGTAAAATAGGCTACTGGAAGCTCATGAGGAATTTCTCTGTTGCAATGTTAAGACAAAGTTTCTTCAGGAAACCTCATGCTCTGCTCTTAATTCCTACAGGATTGGAAGAGACCCACTGGTATCATGGAGAGTAATCTGTTTCTTGGTAATCGGTTAATTTTAAGTGGCTCATCTTAATCTAAAAAAAAAAAAAGCCTTTCACAGCAACTACACTAGTAACTGACCAAAACCATGAACATTGTAGCCTGGCATAAATAACTTAAAACATATTTATGATGTCTATGTATAACATGCTTTCCTGTATCAGGTGATATGGTCTCAGGAGGAGAAATGCTCAAACCTTCTATTTTAGTTATACCCAGAACAGTTTGTTAAGTGGTTTCAAGAAAGATAGAGATCTGAAATTATGAGATTAGACTGCATATAATTTCTAGGACAGTTTTGCATCTCTTTTGGGGGGGTCTCAGATTCTCTTTCAATGGGTGGGCTCTAGTTCTTATCGTTTGCTCAGATATGGAATTGGAGTACGACACTGTGAGGTTGATAGTCCCACAATTGACATACATTTTCTGATTCTTTTCTATTTAATTTTTTTTTGTTTTTATAAAGAGGAGTGGTGCCCTTCTACTGGCCAATCTTTCTCAACTTGGAATGCCATATACATTAGCCAATCACTGCTAATTGAGAAATTAAGATAGGTGACATTCGGATTCTGCTGCAGGCGATGGTGATTTCTCCCTCTTGACTTAATGGTTAAATACTGTCGCTTCATTTTGAAACTTCAGGAGTCTTCACATTTCACAGACACGAGAAGGTCCAGTTTTAAAGCAGCCTTCTCCACGATCAAGGTAACACACCCCATCCATTCGCTTTACCTCACCGTAAATTCTTGTACTGACTTCTTAGAGAAGGAAGGGGAGCTCCAGGAACCTGACATACAAAGAAGATTCACCACTGATCTTTCTTTAAGAGAAAGATTGGAGACAAAAGAGTTATGTCACTGGCTAGTATTTATTTGACAGGACAAGATTAAATCACTTGACTTAGTGAGGAGAAAGTGATTCATTGTTATAAAATAAGACAAGAGTCCATCTTATCCATGTTGGGTGTAACAAGAAAGGTTCTTAACATATTTTTCCTCAGAGAAAGCGTGAAGTTTCTTCTTACTATCTCTCTTCATTCACCCACTACAGAGTCATGGTTCTCCTTCCCGAGTACCCTCTAAGTAGTGCTATACATGGTGATAAAATTGGTTAGGTATGGAGTGTAGAGGCAATTTTAACACTGAATATATTTAGTTCAGAACATTTCTTCTTCTACATGTGACTGTAACTTAAACAAATCAATTCCATCTGATTAAGCTCACTTTCCATGGTTAATGTACCATGGACCCCCTTTCCTCCTTCAACACTTTCCCCAAGGATCACAGGGGCAGCATTTAGATGTTCATTTTGAATGTTGCCCTCATTCAAACAAAAGCCAAGAGACTCAAAAGGAGGCACTGCATCAAATTAAATCAGCTTCAAGTTCAAAGGTTTATTGCGTATGATAAACAAGCCAAAGGAAATGATAAGATGCAATGTCACTTTTCATTTGATATATAAATCCACTCAAAACAAAGACTTTTCTAATTCAAGTTACCCCACCTAAATTCGCATGCCATAGCTCTGTCGGGGAAGAAAATAAAAGCTTCAAGAATCTGGAGGCAGAAGAATGAATGTGAAGATATAAAGGACTCAGAGCAGTTCTTTCCGACCTTGGCTGTATTTTAGAACCACCGGGGGAGCTAGGAGAATGCCCAGCTCTCTGGTTTCACCTGAGACTAATTAGTTCAGACTTTCTAGGGTTGAGGCCTAAGCATGAATATTTTTTAACCCCCCTGGGTAATTCCAATGTGTGAGACAGGTTGGCAGGCTTTGATTTAAAGAATGAATCTCCGGGGTTGGTCTATTGCAAAGCACCCAGAGAGCTTGTGAGAGCTGGATTACTAGGCCCTATCCCAGATTCCCGACTTCGTGTATCTAGAACTCACTTTCACAAGTTCCCAGGTGATGTTTTGCTGCTGGATCAGTGTGTGAACAATGACAATAGAGAAGCCCAGATCAGGGCACGCAGGTGCTCATCAGCAGGTGTGGGTACAGAACGCCCACAGCACAGACACGATGGAGGTTTCTTCAGATGTAAGGAAGAGAAGGATGCCACTGGCAGGGAAACAGATGGAAGTAAATATCATCACGGTAAACAAAAAAAGCCTGACTCAGACAAGTATTGCATTTTCTCGTATATATGTATGTATATCATGGCATAGAGAAAGGCAGAATGCAGTTCTGTAAGAAAAAGAGGCCTAGCAACAGGGAACTGTGGCAAAAAAAAAAAAAAAAAGAAAACTAGAGTTGATAACAGTTAAAGTACATGGCATATTTGAAGGCAAATGTTTTCAGGAAATCTACTATGAATAAAAATTAGTTTAAAAAGGTAAATCATGTTCAGTTTCCTTTGATACAATGTAGAAAAATGAAATAATTATGGGGGAAAATCAGTATTTTATGGGGAAAATACTATTATTTTTTTGTGGAAGAATAAACTGGTCTAAATTAATGCATGCCAACATTATAGAATGCTGAGATCATCTAAAGAAATATCTTCCTCAGATATAGAACCTAGATGGAGATGATAAAATAATATATTTGTTATCTGAAATATTTGGGGCAAATAAGGACGTAAGAAAATGATGTCTTCATTAGATTCAAACAAATTAGAAAATAAGTCCTAATAATGATGGTTATGATGATAATGACACAGTTGGATAGGCATTAACATAAACTTCATAGGCTGCCTTCGATGGCCCGTGTGTTCATGTTCTGCAAATTTAAAATATTTCACAAAGTATAAGCCTCAAGCAGATGAAGGGATTTTCTGACAACCTCTCCTGCTCTTGGCTGATACCAAAATTGGAGAGCATCATCAATATGGTAGCAGTGGACGGGAATCAGTAAGGCATGTGATGATGAGTGGGTAGACATTACTAGTCTGCTTGAAAGGCTCCTTCATTGTTGATTGGCTGGCTGGATGTTCAGAGGTCTGACTGATGGATTAGGAATTGGTTGTTTAGTTGGTTAGTTGGGTAAGTGCTTAGTTGATTGATTTATAGTTGTTTGATTGGTTAGTTGGGTTAGTGGGTCAGTTAGTCTGTTATTTGGTTACTTGATTGGTTGTTTAGTTGTTTGGGTATGTGGGAGAGTAGGGAGATGGGTGGTAATTGTTTAATTTGTTGGGCAGATAGATGGTTGGGTAACTGGTCAGTTAGTTGTTAATTGGTTGCTTTATTGAATTAAATTATTTATTTAATTGTTGCTGTATTGAAGATTGTATTTTGATGATACTTAATCCATTAAAATCTAAACTTCAGGATTCTTCCAATTTCTGTTACCTGATCCATGATATTGTTGATGTCAGTTAAGAAATCAGTATCTCAAGTTCATCAGGGAAGGTCTTAGAGCAGAGGCTGATTAGGGATAACCAACTATAACACAAGCACTGTCCTTGCTGTCTGGGAATGCACACTATTAGAAGACAACAATTCATGTATCCATGCTTGTGCACACTCTGTAAACACAGCAGCAGTGGCTTCTTTTCTGAGCTACCTTTTGAAGGATGTTTGTATAGTGAAGATATATAATACCTCTTCAGGACAAAAGGCACATCATTTTGCTGACAAATATAAGAGTGATTCTATGATGAATTCTTATTAGTCAAAGATTAGGCAGGCTAATTTATAGTACACTTACACTTGAGGTTCCCTAAGTTAGACATATATGCAACATATGAGCAGACTCTACTAGCTCCTCCCTCTCTGTGCTTACTATGAAATACCATGGGGCTGGGGGAATTAAGCATGACTTCAGGAGTTTGCTAGTTAGAAGAGTGAGAAAATGAATAAAGGACAGACTGAGGGACAGACAGATGTATATGCTCGCTCGCTCTCTCTTCTCTCTCTCGCTCTCTCCCTCACTCACATACATAAAGAGAGAGAGAGAGGGAAAGAGAAAGAGAAAAAGAAAAAGAAAGAGAAAGAGAGAGAAGGAGGGTGGGGAGGGAGAGAGAGAAAAGGGCAGAGGGATAAGAGGAGGGAGAAGAAGGAGGAGGAGGGAGATGGGATTGAATGGACTGTGCTCTCTGATTGAGAAGCCTCAGAAACCCAGAAGCTGAGTGTATTTATCATATACAGTTGAATAAGAAAGCATGGATATTGCATATAGATGGGCAAGGAGGCGGGGTTAGTATATACAGACAAACAAGGAGACAGGTTAGTCTATACAGACAAGGAGGTGGAGTTAGTATATACAGACAAACAAGGAGACAGGGTTAGTATATACAGACAAACAAGGAGGCAGGGTTAGTCTATACAGACAAACAAAGAGGTGGAGTTAGTATATATAGACAAGCAGGCAGGGCTTGTATGTAAAGACAAACAAGGTGACGGCATTATTACACACAGACTTACAAGGAGGTGGGTTTATTACACAAAATGTACAAGGAGGCAGGGTTGGTATATACAGCTGAACAAGGAAGCAGGGTTAACTGCTCTCAATAGGAGCAACCGCTGTAGCCAACCAGTCTTGGGCAGTGGGAGGAAGAATCAGTGGATATTTTCCATATATACGATGGACACTGGAAAAGAGGAAGGGTTTGCCACCCGTCTGAGCTTCACTTGGGAAAGCCTTTGCCATACCACGAAGCTGAAGCACTGATTTTTGAGATGGCTGTTCCCTCGTCAAACAATACACATCCACTCAGGACTTCGCTCCCTTTTTATAGGGAGAGGGATTATCAAATCCGAATCTCCACCTGTCTGCTTTACAATAGCTATAAAATCTTTTGTGTCACAGATGGCTGTAAAATAGGTCAGAGAAAGCCCTTCATGAGAATATGTACTTGTAATCTCAGCTCCCAGAGGGCCAAGTCAAAAGAATAGCATGTTTAAAGTCAGTCTAGTACTCACAGACAGACTGTCAAAAATGGAGGAGCATAGGTATGCAGATACCAATATGGAAAGATATCCGTGATATTTTAAGTAAATAAGTTCAATTAAATTTGATATATTACATAGATATGAAAGTGAAGGTGTATGCCACATATTTCAGTCTGCTAGAACTCTGGGGAAAGTACAGCGTCTGCTTTTTAAATTTTTAAAGGTTTGCATTGTTTATGGTATGATTTTCTCCACAGTGCAGAAGAAGATAAAATGCTAAGTACCCAATGGTAAAGTTCTCTGTATTATAAAGGTGGCTGACGAACTGAGAGCGCACAGCCATTTAAAGATTCCATTTCTCAGCCTCTTTCTAAGGGACAGACATCAGAAGGCCAAGTTCTGAAGAGGCGCTGTTTGTGCCTCCTCCTGGGTATCTTTGGAGGGGTACACTGTGTTTCTGTTGTTGCCTGTTTTTCTCTCAGGAATGCAGATTTGATGTCTGGAGTATAGACAGCTAAGAGGATCAATGAAGTGCAAGTCACATGCTTATAATATTGGAGTTACAAAGTAGCTAAAGGGAGTTTGTTTCCCTCCCACTCCTGGCTGCCTAGGACTTCCTGAAACCAAAGTTGAGGGCAGGGGGGAACTCCACCTGTTCTTTTTCATTTGGAGCTGTTTAGCAGAGCGGGCTTTTCTCAAGCCTTGACGGCTAAGAGGATTCAGACCCCAGGAATATCAGTGACTGGAGTGTGCCTTGAAAAGGAGATGATGAAGTCTTTGAAATTTGCTGAGGTCCCGTCAGTTATCAGACGATGTACCCACTTATGCAACAGGAATACCCCGCTGATCAGGTGGCAAGTTAAACCGAAAAGGTTTTCTGAAGCTATCTTCCCAAAATGCTCCAAGTGGCCTACACCTCTCTCTGTTCAGTACATGAGTTGTGCTAGCTTCCGCAAATCTCAGAAAATTAATGGAGACTAGAGGAAACTCCCTTTCAGCCTGGGGACACTTAATAAAGGGAACTCTAAATGTTTCTTTCCAAGCTTTAGTTTTTCAATGCAGAATTTGTCTGAGTGGCCGTTATACCATTCTAGCAAGAATGTACAGAAAATCAATATCTGAAAAGTTCAAAGTGGGAAAATACGACCAAACCTGAAAATATTGTGCTAGCACTTCACTGATCCAAGTATACCAGACTTGTTTCCTTGTTACTACAATCCCTTTCAATGTACTCTGGTCTTCAGGTAATGTACTTGCTTTCTGTTTAACGGTAGTCATCTTTGGGTAGTAGAAAGCCATCCCTTGAGGAATTTGATCTTAAGTCTTTTTCTTTTCATTTAAGAAAATTGAATGCCAGGTAAAGTATCTAGACCACCTCTCTAAAAGGCTTAATTTCTCTGTGCCGAATTCCTGGTATAGAAAATCAAGAAAACAGGAGCTATGGCAAGTTCTTTTCTGATATCTGAATTTTATGTAGGTTATAAGTTGATGGGACTCGAAACCAGAGTGAAGGAAGCACAATAATGCATGCCCCGGTCTTTGAAAATAAGAGGACTACTCTTAAATTCGGGTGGAAAGAGTATTTTTTATCTTGGATTCTGTGGGCTGTTGGATTTTTCTCATCTTTAAATCTTCATTCCAGCCATTTGATCACCTGCAACTTCCTGACTGTCTGGATATTCATATGGTCTCAGTTACTCCTTGTTCCTCAGAGAGCAGTGGCAGACTCCCCACCCCGCCCCCAGTGTTGAGGAAGTTTTCATTCAAGATGCATACTTGTTTTCAAATTAGTGTAGCTAGGTAGTTTGGTGTATTTCAAGACTAACCATGGTCATCCAGCATCATATCCATACATATGAAGAAGAAACAAGGAAACAAGGTCTCTCAGGCCATCCACTAGCATGCATCATAGGAAGAGAAGTCAGAGGGGAAACCATGTCCATCACTGAGCATGGGTGTCTGAGACTGTGCTTATTGCTAGTCTCACAGAGCAGGCGAAGAGGAAGCTGGGAGTTGGACCTTCGCCAAGAGAAAAGACAATAGGGAGAATGTAAGTGTGCTGGTTTTTAGACCATGAGCAGGGCTGGGGGCATCCAGAAGTTCAGTCCAGGGAGCTAAGTGTCAGGAGTAGCATGCAGGACCTGAACAGTAGTTGGGAAGAAAATAAAGGTAGGGTGTGGGAAAGTATGATTCTCATCAAGCTATCAGACAGTCTGGAGAGTGAGCACCGGTACTCATGTGAGCCCAGGCGAAGCTAATGTGTCTCAGACTTCAGGGTCAGAATTAATTGGGAGACAACGAAAGATCCCAGAGGAAGCTAAACTGAAAGTGGAGAACAGATACGGAAACTACGATTATAAAGTCTCAATCAGGAAAAAAATGAAGAAAAAATGGGTAGAAAAGAGAGAAGAAAGAACAATAGAGATGAGGTAGGAGGGAAATGGGAATTTAATAATCTTCTGTTCTATTTAAGGCCCTGTTGTAGCTCTTTCCTGTGTGCTCATTCATTGAACCCTATTGATATAGCTTGGATATTGATACCAAAAGAATTACATCATATGTGCCCTAAACCCAGAACAGAACATTATTTGGAAAAAAATAAATTTCTCAAGTATTTGGATAAAAGATTTTAAGCTGTGATTATCTTGGATGCTTCCTGAACCAATTGCAGGTTTCTTTTATTTTTTTTATTTTTTTTTTTTTTTTTTTTTTTTTTTTTTTTTTTTTTTTTTTTTTTTTTTTTGGTTTTTCGAGACAGGGTTTCTCTGTGGCTTTGGAGCCTATCCTGGAACTAGCTCTTGTAGACCAGGCTGGTCTCGAACTCACAGAGATCCGCCTGCCTCTGCCTCCCGAGTGCTGGGATTAAAGGCGTGCGCCACCACCGCCCGGCTTGCAGGTTTCTTTTAAAAGGTCACACAGATGTAGGTAACAGAAACCATATAAGTTATGACAGGAACTGGAATGGGACATTCACAAGCTTATGTGTGTCAACAAGCAGCAGAAGATGGAAGAAGGCATGGACCAGAATCTGACCCAGTGTCTAGAGGAATGGATTTTGAACAGCAAAAATAGTGAAACAACTTTGTTTTGTTGAGAGATACAATGCCAGTGGTCATTAATTTCAAAAGTTACAGATATTCATGTATCCATAAAGTAGGCAGACTCATCCATATTTTGTAAATAAGGAAATGAAACTTGGTATTGTGGAATATTATTTCAGGATGTGTTATATTTGTTTAATGATGTAGAGATGTGCTGTATTCTTTTGTATTGCATTTGTTTAACTCGGCAAAGCTGTGTTACTTTGCCTGTCCAAAACATCTAATTGGTCTAATAAAGATCTGAACAACCAATAGCAAGGTAGGAGAAAGGTTAGGTGGGGCTGGCAGACAGTAAATAAATAGGAGAAATCTGGGGAGGAGAGAGATCTAGGAGCAGAGAAAGAGGAGCATAGGTAGACTCTAGGGGCCAGGTACCCAGTTACACAGCAAGGCATGAAGAAAGAAGTAAAGAAAGATATGCAGAAATAGAGAAAGATAAATAAAATAAGCAGAAATAGATAAAATCCCTGAGGCAAATGTTAGATGGGATAATTTAAGATTTAAAAAAAAAAAAGCTGGCTAGAAACAAGCTAAGCTAAGGTCAGGCATTTATAAGTAATAATAAGCCTCTGTATGTGATTTACTTGGGAGCTGGGTGGTAGGCTCCCAAAGAGGCGAAGAACCAAAAGAGTTAAAAAAATACTGAAGTTACCTAGCTAACAGATATCAGGAAGAGGATTCCTATCCAAGTAATGTGGCTTCAAAGCTCACAGTCTCTACTCCTTGCATGGCCTCACCAATTCTGAGAGGCACAAGAATTATTCAGTATATCCTCTCCATTTATAATGAAGTGGAGGCCAACTAGGAGGCAATGGGCTGGGGCATAACTACAATCTTCAAGGCCCACACTGGTGATCCATTTCTGCCAGTAAGTCCACATTTGCCCTAGGTTCAACAGTGTCCCTGAACAGAACCAATGTCCCCTGTGGGGACATTGTACACTTAACCTGCAACAGCTACCCAACCTACTTCCCCATCTTTTTAGACGTGTACTGGAGAAAAAGGCCTACAGGTAAATACTCATCAAACTGGCTCCTTGCAATAACAGCAGCAGCAACAAAAATCATGATTTGTAGTGTATGCCAGTGTTCATAATATAAATACGTCTATCATGAATTTCTAGATAATAAAAATGCCATTACTTGATCAGAGATAAAAACAAGATGTATAAATAACACCAGGACATTGTATCTCAATACTCAAATGCACTAGGTAAGAATGACCTCAAAAGCACACATGACAGTAAAGTACAATAACCAGGTAACAATTTCAAGACCCCTTTGTTTGTATTTAATGTAGTTTAATTAAATGTACTTAAAGAATTTAATTTTTGTGGCTATGTTTAGCAAGAGGTTAGCAAAGCTTCCTGAACTTACCAATGAACTTTTGAGAAATTGCTGCGTTTATCCATCACAGGACTGGGAAGTAGACATGTGTTCTGTCATTGAATTCCTATTTCTGCTCAGTGATTGTGGGATTTGCATGAGCTCATCCTCCCATGACTACTGCACCTTTGTATCTTCAGGCAATGTTTATTATGACCACCACCCTGAGATTTTAGTCTCTAAAGTGTGTCTGGCTCAGTATTGTATGAGTAATAGGTATTTATAGGTACTTATTGATAGTGGGGCAATTTGTGTTCAAATACCTTACATAACTGAAAATTAAAAATTAAACTACTTGTATTTTTTGAAATTCAGGCACCATCCTGTCTGACCACTAACAATGTCCATAGTCCTCTTTGATTCAAGGAACTATTTCTTCTTTATAATCCCCATTTATTTTGAAATAAAAACATACTAACTTATAACAAAGATATATTTTTCCCAGTCACATCTAAATCATGACCCACAGTTCTCAAACTTTTACAAATAAAGATGTCCATCAATGCTTCGCTTTGGTATGTTTGTACTTTTAAGCATAAATAGTTCTCGGTGTAAGACCTTTGGAGCCTAGTTGGTGGATCAGTAATATTGGCGACCAGCTCATCACCAAACAAGGATAATGTCCTAGACTGGAGCGCTCTAGTTGCTGCCACAGGATCTATTTTAGGTTTGGTGTAAACTGTTTGAAACTCAGTCATACCTACTTACCTAAAAATCAGTTATATCTAGTCACCTTGGGCCGGCTGAATGCTTCCTTCCCATGTAGTTGTTCCTCAGTGAGGCCACTTGTTCCTCATTTCACTGAATCAAACGACAGAAGTGTTCCACAGCTGTTGACAATGATAAAACTTAATGACAAACTCCAGAGCAATGTGAACAAGGCCCCCTTCACAAGCTCTTCCTTTAATGTGGCCAATCCTCAGTCCCGTGGGAAAGTTTAAGCAAGAAAACCTGATCTTAGCAAGTACATGATCCCACCCATTCTGCCTCTCTGGTGTCACAGTGATTCTCTGAGCTCCTGCTGCTTCCAAACAGCAACCTGGTAGCATCCCTAACCTCTTGAAGAACTATAAGTAACGCTTCTGTCTTGTACAGTTTAGTTCTCCCAACTTCTTGCATCTTACCTGAGTAACAAAAAAAGAAACACACACACACACACACACACACACACACACACAACCAACAAACAAAAAACCTACCAAGGATGCTCATAGAGCGTGGCTGTTGCTAGCTTATGGCTACTCTTATGACTTACTGCCTAGAGGACTCTGTTCTTTAGGCCAAATTTAAAGAAACCATGATGAGAATAATCATAAGATATAGAGGTCTCATTATTATCTAAAATGATAACAAGGTAATCCTTTAGAGCAGTGGTTCTCAACCTGTGGGTCTCAAACCCTTTGGAGGGGCAGTCAAGTGACTCTTACACATGGGTTGCATATCAGACATCCTGCATATCAGAAATTTACATGAGCATAACAGTAAAAATTGCAGTTATAAAGTAGCAATGAAAATAATTTGATTGTCGGGGGTCACCACAACATGAGGAACTGTATTGAGGAGTCACAGCATGAGAAAGGTTGAGAACCACTGCTATAGAGAATATTATAATCTCAAAACCATTAATACTTTGCTAAAGAAACTGGGACCCAGCTTGTGGCTATGGTGGGGTTTGCAAGAAGTCAAGGGGAGATTGTGCAAACACCAGGACCTGCCAGTTTATAAAATGACTACAAAAATAAGGTAATTAAACAAGGAACTGAATGGGCAATCTTAGCACAAAGGACAAACTTATCTTACCTATTTGTTGTGTGAGTCTAGAACCCCAATCTATGCTATTGCCTTCAGATATCTAGTCCTGCTTATAGCAGAATATTTTTTAAATACTCCAAATTTTAATTTATAGAAAGAGTAGTTAAAACGCCCCATTTCAAATAGCTGGGCACACCCCCCTCAGTGCAAAATGGCCCAACTCTGGGGTTACTATTCAGAGTCAGTGATGAAAAGCAGGCTACCCCTCACCACAGGTTACCATGTGTTATTTCAGCTCCTACCCCTCCCCTGAATCAATAACTGTATCTCTTGAATGAGTGGCAGTCCTGGTTCTGAGCTCACAGGTTGAGACCCAGAGCAATTCTGTACTCTATTAAAACAGCTCACCACTTCTGTGTGAACTCGTGTTCCTGTTTTCTGTATTGTAATTTCAGCCATGCTCAGCTCCTGTCATTGAGATAGCTCCAATTTTATATCAAAAATAAATTAGTCCTTAAGACACGTGCATGTACATTCATGTAATCTCAGAGAGTATTACAGAACATAAGCATATTACCCCACTCCCGTGAAAATAATCCTGTCTTATTGTATTACATGTAAGAGAAGAACAGGCTAGATGAGACGTGGCATAATAGGCATATTAGCTTGAATTCCATTCCAGGTAAAAATCCCATTGTACCAAGCTTGGTTGGAAACCAAAATTGCAATAGTGTAATCAAACAAGATGAAAGTTAATTTCTAGTAATACATGGGGGAGGGGAGACTACTGTTTGCCAGGCCTTTTCTTGTTTGTTTCCTTAAAGCAGATGTTTAATGCATTCTCTTTGTACAAATATCATCTCTGTCTCTTTGGAACTGTTCTGCCAACAGGGGCATATTATGTACTTTGAAACTATGTCTAACAGTTAAACTTTATCCATACCTGTATGAATCTGATTTTCTCTCCAAGTGCTTGAATGTGTGATGAGCATTCTCTCTTAAATTTAATATGATCTGAAATATAAGCTTGATAATAAATGCTTTTTTAAAGATGCATCCATTTTACCTTAGTACATGCTTCAAAAGCATGCTCTTCCACACTTGTCCCTGGCTGGGAGCTTTGTGAGGTCAGGAATGCATCTTATTGATCTTCATGCCCTAGCAGATCTAGATGCTTAATGGATATTCATAAATATTTATTGATGAACGACAAGTTCGTATCGAGACTAAAATGCCAGAGCTATTTAGGAGCAAAATGAAAAGAGTCTGGTAGGCTGCAAATTCAATATACATGGTAGAATTTAAGGATTTGGATAGAAAAGAATGAGTGAAGGTAGCAGTGAGCTTTGCTTACAAAGCTTCAGGAAACATGGGCTCCTAAAAGGGAGAGACATTTGAAATACACTAAGGTACTGGATAGGGAATTTTAAGAAGATAGAAAGGTGAGAAAAAAAACAGTTATCTGTCTTCTCTTGTAGTTTCTCTAACACTTGACCCAAATTCATTTGTGTGTGTGTGTGTGTGTGTGTGTGTGTGTGTGTGCACGCTGTGGGACAATGGTATTTTATCCTGTCACTTATATTATTTTAATAAAACACTGATTGGCCAGTAGCCAGTCAGAAAGTATAGGCGGGATGACCAGGAATGAAGCAGGGTGACAAGAACAGGAGAATTCTGAGAAAAGAGTCAGTCTGCAGTTGACACAGAGAAAACCAGACGCAGAGGAAGCAAGATGAGAACGCCTCATTGATAAATATGTACCAAGCCGCGTGGCTAAGATAGACAAGAATAATGGGCTAATTTAAGATGTAAGAATTAGTTAATAAGAACCCTGAGCTAAATAGGCCAACCAGTTTATTATTAATGTAGACCTCTGTGTTTTTATTTGGGACTGAAAAGCTGTGGGACCAGGCAGGACAGAAACCTCCATCAACGTGTGTGTGTGTGTGTGTGTATACATGCACTTGTGCATGTGCTTTATAAGCACATGTATGTGAATGGGTGAATGTACATATGTCCAAGTGCTGATACCAAACGAGAATGTTCAGAGGCAGGTAGGCAGCAAGCCCCAGACATCTTCCTGTCTTTGAGCATTACCCCAAGTACTGGGGTTATAAGTGTGCATTTGGAGGTGGCAGGCTTCTTGTGTGTGAGTGCTCTGGGCATTTAAACTGAAGTCCTCCTGCATGCATAGCAAGTGTACTTCACCCATAGAGCTACCTCTCTTCCAACACACAACTGCCTTTTATAGTTTTATTTCTCCTACCCAGCCAATGTCATTTGTATGTCCTCCCTTTGAGAATTTTGTTCTGAATCTTACAGGCATCTAAGTCTCAGCTTTCCTCTTTCACTTCCTCTTACACTTTTCTACCCAATGTTCTCCTAAGACCACAGCAATGTTTTATACATCATTATTTAAGTGAGCATAGAGGTATCTATGGCAGATATCTTCCTGTAAAAATGATCTTTTTCCATGGCAAGAACACTTAGGATTAGCAACAAAAGATAAAATAGACAATACTTTCAGTTTCTTTTACTGAAAGATAAAATCTCAGGGATTTTTATATATTATAGAGGAAAACACATATAAACACAAATATCTAAAAAAAATGCTCAGGAAGAAAGCAATATAAACTTGTTCTGTACTTAATGGCCAGGAGCCTGTAAACACATTTCTTCAATAGAATTTTCATTCCATTTTATGATGGTTTTCAGCACTTACGAATCTCAAGTGTTGTTGATTTTTCACTTGGGCATGATGTCCACAGTTTAGGTCACCAAAATAAAATTGAACGAAAGTTATATAATCAAGTCTAAATGAATTATCAAGTATTCTCAAAAGCCTGGATGACTAAGTATAAGGTTTAAAAATTCCTAAATGTATTGCTAAGCTTAACTGTGAGCAAACATGTTTTATATCACTGCTTATTTAATGCTGTATTTTAAAATTTGTACTTATGGGGTATAGAAATTATGGCAAAATTTCCCTTTTAAATTCCAAATTTTAGACTACAGAATAGGCGGATTCCATTGATGATCAGTTTTCAGAAAGATTTCCCATTCATCCATGAACATACATTTAAGTACTCTGTTGTGTGACACATTCAGCATAGTCTTAGGGGTGAAAGGTACACTATCTGCTTATCTATAGCATGATGGTAGGCAGTGGGCAACAGACAGACAAAACAGAGACTCAATCCAAAGCAGTTAGAGGGCAGGGTGTTGAAAAATCAGCGCATATGCAATTCAGAAGGGACTGCCTTGTTCTGTTGTAATGATACCATCCTGTGACCTATTTTAAGAGAGGCGTTCCCTGTTCTTTTCTACTCGGCCCTTCAGAATAACAGCTTTGATGCCTCTTTGGCTTTCTTGGAACAGGATCTCATGGAGTTCATAAGCTAGTTCAGGCTAGCCTTGAAGTCACTGTGGAGATGGACATAGTCTTGAACTCCTGACCTTGTAGCCTCTACCTTCCAACTGCTGGAATTACAGGCATGACTTTAGAATATGGATCTGAAAGAAAAACTTAGTCCAGTTAAAGGATAAGTGACGATATCAGCGCAGCTGCCTGTGTTCGTGGAGGAGATTTAAAGTATCGTGAATCTGAGCAGAAACCTTGAGAATGACTCAGGTAATTACCAGCAAGGACAGAAAGAATGGAAACATTGGCAACAACTGAGCTTCTTAGTATTGAGCTTGATTCGAGAACTAACTTGACATTCAACTCAGATATGAGATCACACTCTTTTCATCCAAGTAACCCCAAGCCAGTGACTAAGCACAGCAGTAACACGATGATTTGGCCACTCTTCCAACGCAGGACTCTCAAGTGCCTGATCCTGAACCTCGAGTTCCTACTGCGTTTTCTTAGACTTCACAGGGTCTGCTTGGTTGTCTGCAAATCCCTGCTCTATCCTGTTTCCTCCAACAAATGTCAGATCTATAAGATGATTTGAAAGACCTTCCCACCTAAATCTGTTTCTGGATTGCTTTATCTGTCCCCTGTGTCACCTCTGGATAAATTGCTCACATTCATGTCTCTATCTAAGCTATCACCTCCTTAGAAAGGGTTTTTGCCTTAGGGTATTTGGGAAGCAATTAGAAAACAGAATTGGCTGGCATGTTTATTGAAGGGGCATTTAATATTCAGAAGGATGGCTCAAAGACAACTATAGATCGTTGAATGGATGGCACTACATTGAAAGTGGGTACTGGAAAGGGTAGATCTACATGTGGTATTTTTTTTTATAGTGAAGCATGTAGCAAATCAGTTCCATACATAATTATCTACATAAGTTTCAGGGTCAAAAGAGGCAAGTACATGATCAGGATTCATATCTTGTATGCACAAACATTTTCAGCTCTGCCATTAATTAAGGATGGTACAATTGTCAAAGGCACTGGCTTTTTAACCACTAACATAAGTGGCTGTGATAAATATGTTCACACACACACAGAAACACACACAGACACACACACATACACACAGAAGTCTCCTGCACTTGAGAGGTAAAGAATAATTAGCAAACAAACTTGAAGCCCCAGTGGGAGACTTTTAGCTCATTGGTTGTGCAGCCTGGGGCAAAACTTTTCAACAACCATGCAACTAGGTGGCAGTATTTTAATATTTCAATTTTTTAATTGTAAAATAAATTTAAAATAGTACTAAAATCAAGGAATTCTTACATTTTAAATATGTAAACTAGTAGGTCTTTCTTATAGTGCTCTAACTGATGGAATTCTACAAACTATTACATGTCTTTGTGTTTTCTATAGCGGCATCCCAGCTAATCTTTGTACAGTTCAAATTTGTTTGATTGTTTTGTTTTTTGCTAAGCAATTAATGAGATATAACATGAATAAAAACAAAATTAAGAGTTTGCCACATCCACAGAACATTATACCCTAAGGAACAAAGCTTATTTGAGAAGGTCAGACTCTCATAAACTCTAATTCCAGCATTCTCTGCAGTCTTCACTGCTAACTCCTAGAATTCATAACAGGGACAAAGACACCATATTAAATCTTCCTAGTGTCTGCTTAAGAACGTTATTGTCACCATCAATCTGTTCACTTTTTCACCTTTAGAAATTTTACAGTCTTCCACTTCAACATCCTCTGTAATCTTAGGCTTCAGGGAAAATAAAAAGTTGTGCTTTGTCCCTTAATAGACCAGCAATGACATTTGTACATGAACAATGAATGGGTCTCTATCAGGTCAGCAAAACACCATTTTATCTGTTTTTAATTTCTGTCACAATGAGCCAACTGAGCTGTAGCTGAGCATCTTTGCAAACTGAACCAACTCTGAAACCTTAATTTTCACTCAAGGGTCTTTTCTATGGGGCAAAATTTAAATGCTGAGAAAGTTCATACATGTGCCAGTAGTGCAGTTTTTAATTGATCTTAATAATGCAAACCCAGAGTCAGATATTAGGGGGTGAAAGCTGAAAGATCAAAGAAGCAGAGCAGCCAGCGACTAGTTCTTACCTCTACAAAATCCTCTATAATCTTGTCTCTATAAGTCCCCAGACTGAAGGCTTTGAGCTCCTGTCTCCTCCTTTCTTATATTCCTGTCTCTGCCCATTCATATTCCATTCTGTCTCAACCTCCCTAGTGCTGAGATTAAAGACATGTGACTCCCAAGTGCTGAGATTAAAGGCGTGAGCCACCACTGCCTATCTCTGTTTCTCTTTTAGACTGTATAAATTTTGTGTAGCCCAGGGTGGCCTTGAACTCACAGAGATTCATCTGCCTCTGGCTTTGCCTCCCAAGTTCTGGGATTAAAAGTGTGTACCACCATAGCCTGACCTCTATGGCTAATTAGTCACTTAGCTCTGCATTCTGATCTTCAGGCAAGTTTTATTTGTTAGATTACAAACAAAATATCACCACATTTCCCCTTTTTTGTCTAAAGTAAAAAGGTTAAAACTAATATAAGAAAAAAATTATAAAATAAGTTCAATAACTATATATAATATATACATGCAATAAATACATCAACAATGTCTAGTCCATAAACATTTGACAAACTTAGAGGAAATAGTTCATTATCTATCTCATTTTGGAAAGTTCAAAGGATTGTACCTAATTCACCTTCTATCCTAATTTGCATTATCAAAATTACATTTTAATGTCTATCATTCCTACATACTTTACACCTCTTAGTGAGTTTCTTTTCTGAATCTGTTAACAAAGAAAACCATAACTTCAAATCCCTTAGAGACTCAAGAAGGAAATACTATTAGCTGAGTAAGTGGGAAGGACAAGCAAGTGACTTCCAAAAAATGTGAGAAATGACAGAAACAGCAGACTGCCTGGACAGACACCCAAGGTTCCTCTGTAACATTGGGCATCCATCTTCAGTCTACAGGCCTAGAATATTTGGCAGACATTTCTATGAAGCAGTTTTAAAGGACTGTGCTACCTTGTTTTGGCAAGGTTTAATAGTCATTCTCTTTTGAGTCCTGCTTGTCCAATTTGAACAGCTCACTGTCAGAAGTCAATATAGGAACACTTTCTTCCCAATGGCTTAATTTCATCAAAAAGAAAGTAAACTCCATGTGGAGTTTTTTTCTCTGCCCATTTTCTTCTCCAAAATAGGTTGATGCTGCCAGGAGGAGACATGTCTCATTGTTAAGAAAGAAAGAGAGAAAGAAAATTTGCTGGTAAACCACAATCTTATAGTGATGCACAATTAATGGAGATGGGTTAAATTAAGAAGTAAAAGTTAGCCAATAAGAAGTTAGAGCTAATGTGCCAATCAGTGATTTAAATAATATAGTTTCTATGTGATTATTTTGAGAGTCTGTGCAGCTGGGAAACAAGCAGTCTCCTACAACAAATTGGCACCCTAACATAGTCTATTAAATCCATGTAAAACCTGAGAAAGCTTGAAAAGGAATTCTAGAAACATAAAAGCAAAGTTAAGCATTTTCTCGGGTAGGCTCTGTTTGCTAGAAGCAAGCAGAGACATGATTCTTTTAAGAGAAGGTTTTCCAACTCAGTCATAGCAGCAAAAACTGCACCTTTTCAAAATGGTGGCTTCTCGGTTACCAGCACAAATGGTTCTGACTCTTTGGGGAAGTTCAACTATGGAGCACTTGAATGGGTTTTTGTGGGCCCAGGTGCTTGTATGCCTGCTTGGAGTTAGGAGAAAAGTAGCTGAAACCATGCTTACAGCTCAGCAACACCCCCCCCCCTTAGCAGGTGGCAGAATTAGGTTGTTAGGAGTACACAAGCAGGAGAGCATGACAGATTCCTGCCATCATACACAGAGATACTTCCGGGCCTCACACTGTGCTGCATGGTTGATTTAGCTTTTACTCAGATAAAAAGGGTTTATATGCTGTACAGTGCTTCCCAGGGTTGAGGTGGTAAGGTTGACTTCCACCAGGCAGTCTCAGAGGCTGTAAACATGCTTCCTCCATGTTTGACTGGGTGGATCCAACAGGCAGGGCATTGTTGGTCCTAACCACACCGGTATAGCAAAAAAAGGAAGAAAGAAAGAAAGAGAGAGGGAGAGAGAATGAGATAAAGAAAGAAAGAAAGAGAGAGAGAGAGAGAGAGAGAGAGAGAGAGAGAGAGAGAGGGAGAGGAAGGAAGGAAGGAAGGAAGGAAAGGAAGGAAGGAAGGAAGAAAGAAAGAAAGAAAGAAAGAAAGAAAGAAAGAAAGAAAGAAAGGGACACGCTGATACACATCTGGTCAGAAAAGGATTACAGATACATATTAGGACAGATTCAGACATAAAAGACCTCTAAATGAGACAAAGTGTGTTTTTAAAAAATGTATGTAGACTTCAAAGACTAAAAAAGTACAGAGACAGTAAATGTAAAAGAGTACAGACAGTCATAGATTAAAGGAGTAAAGAAAAAGGAAAAGGAAAACAAGCCATGTAAAGATGGAATATACACAGAGAGTCTGGATTATGTATATTATTGTATCTTCTTTGAATTTTTTGACTATGAAGGAGCTAAGAAACATATATATTTTAATGGTATCTTGTCTTCAGTGTTTGATTTTAAGGATATGTTGCTTTGGAAAAGAGGTTTTTTGTTTTGTTTCCACAGAGGATGAGAAACTGTGGAATCCTTCCAGACTAATGTAGTTTGATGGACCAAGGACCCCTGAAAGGTAGCCATGAACACCCCCCAAAAATTACTTTGCCCAACAAAAAGCAGGAAGAAGTTTGGAGAGAACTATGCCCAAATTCCCTAAATGATTGTTTATAAATATTTGTATACATTTAAAGGGAGATATTCTATAGAGATTTGCATTGGTATGGATCTTGCTCTATTGATACAAATAATAGGCCAGTTTTATTATATGTATATTTCTGTTCTTCATTAAAGTATTGCGTTTGTGCAGCTTATTTAAAAATATAATGTATTATTTAAAAATATAGGTTAATTGAGAGTCATCTATAATAGTCAAACTTGTAGTCATGCTAGATTTTATATCTGTACAGAGATACATTTCAGATGATAGTTATTCTTCAGACCTTTCAAAGACTAGCAGAATTTGGCATTTAAAATGTTTTAAGAAATTAGGACTTTTTATGACATGAGACACATATTCTCCTGGCAGCACAAATATACTTCAAGAGGATGATAGGCATCAAAGAGGATTCTTATGGAGTTTGTTAACCATTTGGGCAAGAAACTGCTCTTGCCTGGACTGCTTGATATTATGCTGTATGAACTGAACATGCAGGACTCACAGAAAATAACTACTGAACTTGCTTAAAGGTGAGACAATCCTTTAGCGTTCCTGTTTCATGAAAGAGTCTGCTAGACATTCAACAGGGCACAGAAGAAAGTGACTGACAAACTGCCAATATAGGTGGAACTGTTTTTGAAATTTCCTGCTTTGTGGAAAAGTCTACTGGATACTATGGGCCTACAGGCTGAAATGAATGCCCCAATGTTACAGAAGAACTTTGGGTAACTGTCCAGGCAGCAAGATGTCTCTGCCAATTCTAGAGTTTTGAAAGTTGCTTATAATGCATTTCCTGTTTATGTAGGAGTTGAAGAATGGATAATTATAACTATAGTTTTCCTTAGTTATAATAAAAGATAAAGTATATACAAGTATTGTAACTATAATACTTTCTTGGTACCTGTCTTGTTATATGTAATTTTAATATGCTAAAGTTAAAACCTTCCTTTATATTTAAACAGAAAAGGGGAGGTGATGTGGGATTCCCCTCTGTATGCTGTGAATACCATTGGTTAATAAAGAAATTATCTTAGGCCTGCAGAGAGCAGAATATAGGTAGGTGGGGAAAACTAAGCTGAATTCTGGGAGAAAGAATTCAGTCAAGAGAAGCCATGCAGCTGCCTCTGGAGACAGACTGCTGAAACATTGCTGGTAGGCTACAACCACGTGGTGATACATAGATTGATAGAAATGGGTTAAATTAAGATGTAAGAGTTAGCCAATGGGTTTTGATCCTACTGCATGTACTGGCTTTGAGGGAGCCTGTCTGTTTAGATGCACACCTTCCTGGACCTGGATGGAGGGGGGAGGACCTTGGACTTCCCACAGGGCAGGGAACCCTGACTGCTCTTTGGCCTGGAGAGGGAGAGGGAAGGGAGTGGGGGGAGGGGGAGGGAAATGGGAGGTGGGGAGGAGGCAGAAATTTTTAATAATAATTTTAAAAAAAGAGTCAAAAAGAAGCTATAGCTAATATGCCAATCAGTGATTTAAGTAATATAGTTTCTATAAGACTATGTCAGGAGTCTGGGCAGCTGGGAAACAAACAAGAAGTTTCCTACAACATAGTTATATAGGTATAATACTTTGAACGATATTAGAAACGTATATGCAGTCTGTTTAACAAAATTAATCTTGAATGTGTATCAATATACAAAATTTGTATACAATATATAAAAATCCAATCCAACTTAAAAAATTTAAAACTAGTAGAGGCTTTTTAAAAGTAGATACATTAATCTACCTTTTTATCTTATCATATCTGTATTCTTCCTTTTTTCTTTTCAGAGTAGTTTCAATAATCTACCCTTTTATCTTATCTTGTAGAAGGAAGCGGGGGGGGGGGGGCTGCGTCCCGCCACCCGGCCACCGGCTAGCTTTACACCCGAAATAATTACACGGAAACTGTATTCTTTTAAAACACTGTCTGGCCCATAGCTTCAGCCTCTTATTGGCTAATTCTCACATCTTCCTTTAACCCATATTTAGTAATCTGTGTAGCACCACGAGGTGTGGCTTACCAGGAGAGATCTTAACCTGCGTCCATCTCGGAGAGGAAAAGCATGGAGACTCACTATGGCGACTGCCTGAAGCGGCTCCCCAACCCTGCTTCCTTTTTTCCACAATTCTGTTCTGTCTACTCCGCCTACCTAATTTTCTGTCTCTTAAAGGGCCAAGGCAGTATCTTTATTAATAATGAAAGTAACACATAGACACTCCTCCATCATTATCTCCCCCTTTTTTCTTTTTAAAACAAGAACCTTGAATCTAATCTTTGTTCCCAACCAATGAATCTAATCTCCTTTGTTCCTGACCATGAATCTAATCTTTTTTCCTAACCATTACCCATAACTACTTGTAACCAATCAGTCTAAATAATCACAAATATCCATAACCCATTGAATGACCAAAAACCACCTACCCCACCTCTTGGGATTGTGGGCATCATGCTCTTAAATTTACTTCCTGCTATCTGAGGAGGGAGGGGCAACAAAATCTTTAGAGGATCTTGAAAAGAAAATTTTTGGTTAATTGTCAAGTCCTGGGAGAGGTAGCTGTATCATTTGTTGTCCAGGCTCTGCAAAATAGAAAAGTGCAGGGCTTGTCTCAAGTTGATGGAGGAGAGTTATCTGTCTATGTTACTTTCATTGGTTAATTAATAAAGAAAACTGCCTTGGCCCTTTAAGAGACAGAAAATTAGGTAGGCGGAGTAGACAGAACAGAATTGTGGGAAAAAGGAAGCAGAGTTGGGGAGACGCTTCAGGCAGTCGCCATAGTGAGTATCCATGCTTCTCCTCTCCGAGATGGACGCAGGTTAAGATCTCTCCTGGTAAGCCACACCTCGTGGTGCTACACAGATTACTAAATATGGGTTAAAGGAAGATGTGAGAATTAGCCAATAAGAGGCTACAGATAATGGGCCAGGCAGTGATTTAAAAGAATACAGTTTCCGTGTAATTATTTTGGGTAAAGCTAGCCGGGTGGCAGGACACAGCCCGCCCCTTCCTTCTACATCAAGTCCTGGCTAGAGTAGTCAGTGAGGCTGGACCATCTCAGCTACACACCTTAAAATTGTTTTGAGCAGTTTGTAGTCTAAAGCTGATCATTAGGTGGCATTGTTCATAGTAGTGGTGTTCTCATAGTCATGGTAGAATCATTGTTGTGGTCCCCGTCTTCCTTATGGAGACTTCAAAGTTCCCTGTTAGGCATGTCATGGTTCACTGAAGAAAACTGATAGATACTCAAACCCGAAATCATATACAGAAAGCTAAATGAAGTATTTTTTTAGAATTTATTAGTATTCTATATGATCATTAATACCATGACATATATATATATATATATATATATATATATATATATATATGCTAATCATGAAAATTTGATGTAGTATTTATACCTTAAAAAAATCTTTAAGAGCCGGGCGGTGGTGGCGCACGCCTTTAATCCCAGCACTCGGGAGGCAGAGGCAGGCGGATCTCTGTGAGTTCGAGACCAGCCTGGTCTACAAGAGCTAGTTCCAGGACAGGCTCCAAAGCCACAGAGAAACCCTGTCTCGAAAAACCAAAAAAAAAAAAAAAAAAAAAAAAAAAAAAAAAAAAAAATCTTTAAGGAGTCAAAATGAATTCAATGGATTATAAGATTAGTGACAATAGGATAGTTCCTTAATTTTGGTTTTTCTTCTATCTTATATCAGATTGCTCTTCTGACACAAGACAGAGATTTTAGATCTTTACTTTTAACAAGCATGCTTGGGTTTAGAGAAGAGAGCTACACTCCAACTCCAAAACAAGCCTTAATTTTTAATTGGACTGAGACTACAAAAAGATCATTTGCATTTTATATCTGTAGAGAAAAGTAGAAACAAACATTTGGGATGATTTATAAAATTTTATCCTTTTGAAGATATGATATACCTATAGGCCAAATTAGTCTTTTTCTTGCAACATTTTTTTTTTGGATGATTTCTCCTTTTTCTTCAGATGTCTTATTTTTCCAATGGTCTTCACTCTCCTGAACAGACAAAAATAAAACCCTTCCCCAACCCTAACATTGGGGAGTTTCCTTTATGGCAAGTTCTGTCTAGCAATGAAGATATCACCATGTGTGCCTCTTTCTTTCTTGGCAAACCAATGCAGTAATAATGTCAGGGTTCTATTTCTAACCAGATGCTGTGCACAGACCTACATCCCCAGCCTTCAGGAAGCAGGGGCTACAGGCTACCTAACATCTCTCATAATGGCCTTAGCGTCAGTAACAACAGATTCTACTTTATAAGTCTTTTGTTAGATTATGAAACCTGATAATATTTTGTCCCATTTTAATGTACCTAGAAACAGTCCACAGAAGAGAGTCTATATACAGTATGTACCAATTCTTCTAACAGAAATAATGTCAGAAAAATCAGAAACCCTAGACTAAGCACTCATCTTAAGTATAGGATTTGCCCCCTAACAATGATCCTGCAACATTCGATTCATGTTATGTGAATTAACTAAGAGCTAGAGGGATGACTTAGAGATAAAAAAAAAATCATGTTCTCAAAACCTGTGGAAAATATATAAAAGCACTATTAGAAAATATATCCTTTAATATTGTTTGTATTACATTGCCCTTTCAAGGTAGCCCCACATTCACACACCAACCTTGGGCTCCTTACTTTTTGCATACATATAATTTGCACAAAACTTAATATTAACCTCTATGTTGCTTCATTTCAGACATCAGGCACATTAAGCAGTTCAAATGCAAAATTATTAGATGCTCTGAGTGAAAGATTATATCTGTTTAGAAATCCAATTTACTTGATATTAACTATTGTTATGTTTTATGATAGAATCTGCTTCCCTGTGGCATCCAGAGGTGTCCAGTTCATTCTATATGTAATTTGAGGTCAACACTGGTTGCTTAATTAGCAGCTAGTTGAACTGCAGAACAATTTCACTGATATTTTTCACAACTGTAAATGCTTCCTAAAAAGTTGTTTTGGAGATATAGCTGGTAGGATCCGATTCAGCTTTGCACCCCAATGTCCAGTTAACTTTTCTTTTCCTTTTGTGATGGGGACCTCCCTACTGGATGAGGGTTTACATTTTATAACTTGACAGGTCCAGACTCTAGAAAACTTTTGGCCTTCAACCAAATTTCATAACATTTTTGAGATTTACCTGCCATGGCAGAAGTAAAATTATTGATATAAATTTAAGTATTATTTAGGTTATATTAATATAATTCCTTCTACATATAAAGATTTTACATCAGGAAAAGAATAGGATATGTCAACAAAGGTAAGTTACAAGCTCTGCCACCTTCCAAGGATAAGTCCACAGTAACATCCCTCAGTATTAAAACAAATAGACCAGCCCTCACCTCTCTGTTCAAGCACCCAGGCTTCAACCTCAACACGCTCAGCTTCTAATTTCCTCTGTTTTCACCTAAATACCTACCTGTTGGTTAGTACAAGTAGAAAAAGCAAACAAATGAACCAAAAGCTAGACGACATCATCCCAAGTCCTTGTCTGGAGTTTGGTGGCATAACCTACTAATTTTATGACTAAAATTCAACAGTTCTTCACACTGCTGGCTCTGTAGATTTGATCAGTCCAACTTTTGGTTGTTGTGAGAAACTCAGGGCTTTTCCTGGCAGCTCATATAAATGAGGTGCTAGCCGTAGAAACAAACAGATGATGGTTTAACAGAAATACTCGGCAGATTTGGGAGCAACAAAAGAGGACAAAAAAGGAAAAACCAGTTAACAATCTTCCTGAACCCTGGCTAAAGATAAATGATGGAAGGAAGCCGGATCTTGTCATTTTTCCTCATTTAAATTTGTCCCCTTTTCTCTTAAATGAGCACGCTTTGGAATGGAATTCTGTAGAGGAAATAAAGTGGTGTCTCGACGGATAGCTAATTAAATGCCGCCGGTATTTCTTAGCCTAAAATTTGGTTTCAGAAATAAAGATCAAGAACCTGCCACAATCCAACATGTCCCACGGAGGCACGGGTGGCCCTGGAGCAGGTGGGAGTCTCCAGAGATCATTATCTCAATGGAAGTTCTCTAGGAAGAATGTCTGTGGCAAGATCTAAGGAACTCATAAAATTCAAAGCCAAGTATTTGGAGATCTGTTCAGAAGATTTTGACAAATGCTGCAAGGTGCACAGGCAGAAGCACAAAGGTCCTGTTTCTCTCCTCCAGTGGCTTGCCTGTGGAGCTCCTGTGGGGTTCAAAGACTGCCAGACACGGTTCATCTTCTAGGGCATGGATCAGGGCAGGGAAAGGACCAAAGACAGGAAGAGATAAGGGCTGAACAAGGGGAGAGAAAAGTTCTATGGAGGAATTTTCTTACAAAAGAGGGCACCTTTCTTCTAAGCCACACCACTACTAAAGGAGCGGATAGAAGCTTCTATTATACACCTACAAAAAAGTTCTAACTGTCTCATAAATCACACAGATGCATACAGTTGTCTCACGTATATAAAAACCCAAGATATGTTCTTTTGTGATGAGGAAAAAAATAAACTAAGGTAAGCAAAGGAGCAGAAAGGCTATGAGAAAATAGCATCATGGATGGATTTAAAAGACTTCATTTGTCTTTTGCGTTCAACACTGATGACTCTTTTTTCCCCAGAAAAGCCATAGTGAAGGGTAGCAAACTGTCTCTCTGTTTAGGGCATGAGTCAGACATGAATAACTGGAGCACTGAAGCAGAGAGACTTCTGGCTTAAAAGAAACCACTCGTGAAAAGACTCGGAAAAAATAAGCAAATTTTAATTTCTTGAGATCACTAAAGTATTTTTTAATATTTAGGTCTTTGATACGTGCACCATTTATATTGTATCTCATCCTTAATGTGGATACCATTTGCTGTCTCAATTTATTATTTTTTCCCCATAAAGTCACAACAGTAATTCTCTCCTAGGTCCCTGTGCTCACTTTAGCCTGCTTCAGGATTTGATATTTCTCAATCTTTCTAATTCTATGCTAGTATTAAGTTAACATGACTGCTATAGGTGTAGACCCTCCCCTCATACATACATACATACACACACACACACACACACACACACACACATTTTTCTCAGATGTTGGCTTGTTTTGTTTTGCTTGGCAAATTCAATATCCAGATGGTCGAATTGAATCAAAAACATGTTGAGAGTTCACTTTCAATGATAGTGAAATTACAGAATAATTTAGGAGATTTTATCTTAATATTATTTGGTTTTCTCATCTATTAACACACAATCAGACGAGAATTCTTAACCGTTTCAATCTGCAAATCTCTCTGACACCCTCTGCCTGTTCTGGAGACCTCGAGGTTGCTGTGGGTGACTGTCCTGTATCCACCTAAAGCCACATTGATGTTTGCTCCACTCCTTCTCCATCTCTTTTGCCTTGCCAGGCACATCTTTTTAGTCCATTGTCCTTCAGTCACCAATTTCTCCATCTCTATATGTGGGTACCCCACGGTCCACAAATATGACCGACTTTGGTGTCATTTGTCCCTCCACTTTCCTATGCTGTAGAACTTTTCTCAGCAATTTTTCTCCCCAATTTCTTCCTGATCACATCATTTTTATAAAAGATATATTTATTTTTCTTTTATTTGCGTTGACGTTTTTGTCTGCATCTGTGTCTGTGTGAGGGTGTTAGATCTTGGAGTTACAGACAGTGTTAAGCTGCTATGTGGGTGCTGTGAATTGAACCCCAGTCTTCTGGAAAAGCAGTCAATGAGCCATCTCTCCAGCCTCCTGATCACATCTTTGAGTCAGAACATTTTACCGTGCCCTTCCAGCTGCTCTTGTCAAGGCCTTCCACGTTGAAAAACCCAGCCGTTTATTTTTTTTTATTTTTTTATTTTTTTTTTTTTTTGGTTTTTCGAGACAGCCGTTTATTTTTAAAGGAAACAGTTCCAGTTCTCTCTGACTTTTAAATGTTCCCTCTGGCTTTCAAATGTTCCCTCTGGCTTTCAAATGTACTGGTACATGGTTATGCAGTGTATGCTGTTGTGATCTTTTTCATGTTCACATCTGTAGGAAATGCCTGTGCTCTTTATTACCATCCTGTCCTTGTAGTTTGGAGGATTCTTGATCTGGGCGTTTCTCTTTTGTTGTTGTTTAGTTTTTCCTCTTTTCTTTCTGTTTCTCAGAGTTTATCATTTTTTTTCGGTGATCTCCTTTAATCAGTCTCTGCTTTTCCCTATGATAGTTTTTCATTTTGTTCACCCTTGGGCTTATTTTGCTGTTTCTTCTCTATATTCATGAGTTTGAGACTTACATCAATCTCAATTAAAATATTGTTTTTAAAGTTTTCATATATGTTCTTCTGTTACTATCATTTTTACAACATTATCTGACTTCCAGTATAGCTTGTTTCTCTGATTCATGACTTACTCCAATGTATATTTCTTATTTTTCAACATGAGGTTTGTTATTATATCTTAGATCTCTACTTAATTGCCTAGAAGTCAGAAAATATGCTTTTCTTTATTTAATTCCTTTGAAATTTGTTGCGCTTGCCTTTTACCTAGAATATGATAAAATCTCTGTCTTTTAAGTATACTTGAGAGAAATGTGTATTCTGCAGCTCTGATCAAGATTACTAGTTTCTGTGTCCAAATCCTTTTTTTTTTTTTTTTTTTTTGTCAATTTGTTCTACCAATTGTTAGGAGTCACATTGAAATGCCCAGTTCTGACCACAAATTTCTGTTTTCTTCTTGTTGTAGTCTCTTCCAGTTTTGTCTTATATATTTTAGCTTGATTAGATGAAATACCTACACTTTAAAATTGCAGTTGTCTGGTTAGTTGAATATTTTGTAGTTCAAACCAGCTATTTCTTATCTAACAAGGTTTTTGTCTACAGTCTTTTGTATATAGAAATAATTAATCTGTTGCATCCTTCTCCACATTCCAATTCATTTTTTCCACATTTCTTGGAGGTGTCTACTAAGAAGCATGCACTCAGACTTTTAATTTTGTTCTTTTGATTTCTAGCTGATACAAGTTTGCTTTCTTATAACATTCAACCCGCACAAATTTAATGATTCCTTTATGCTTAGTATGTTTGCAGCTGTTTGTAGACCAAAATTCTGTCCTGCCTAATTCAGCAGCCATTTGGTCCCAAAGAAATATACAGAGGCTTATATTAATTATAAACTATTTGCCCTATTAGCTCAGGCTTATTATTAACTAGCTCTTACAACATAAATTAACACTTAATTCTTGTCTATCTTGAGTCATGTGGCTTGGTCCACTTTTTCAGTAAGGTATTTTCATCTTGTTTCCTCTGCATTTGGCTTGTAATTGTGTCTCTGCCTTTCCTCATCCCAGAATTCTCTTAGTCTGGTCACCCTGCCTATACTTTTTGCCTGGCTACTGGCCAATCAGCATTTTATTCAACCAATATAAGTCATAAATCTTTACAATATACAAGAGCATTATCCCACAGCATTTGTTTAATTTTTCTCTCATTTATTGCTTTTATTCATATAGATCTTCATTTCATTTTTTCTTTATTTTTTAGCCTCTAATATGGGAATTTTGATGCTTCATTTTGAAGGTATCTACTTGTTTCAATTGATTTACTGTTGTAGGCAGGATTATAATACTACCCCCATGACGTATGCCCTATGCCCTATGCTTAGGGGTTGGTAGACTGTGAAGTATTAAAGGATATCTACCCTATGGTTATTTCTTATATAGCAAAAGGGAACTAATCATTGAGCCCTCATAGGAGATAATAATTGGCAACAACAACAAAAAAAGCATGAATTGAAAGTCAAAAGACTGTAAAGCAGAATATTACCTGATTTTGCAAAAGCATGGGAAATCAGAGATTATTGGCTATATATATGTGCAGTGTGCTGAAAAAGTCCACATAAAACTTGATAATAGATGAAAGTTCTTTCAATCATGAGAAAATAATACAGGAAAAATTCTTCGAGGCAAGTAAAACCTGAGTTTTTATCCACATAAAATCATTAAGAGAAATTGCTAAAGTATATTTACTGACCAGGAAAAATAAATAAGTTCCGAATTACTTGGCTGAGATGAAAGAAGCAATAGAGAGCAAAGTAAATGGTCAGTGTGTGCCTCAGTCTAGGAGAACACTGGCAGTATATAACATCATATCTATAATGATGTCTGGCAATAAAACGATAGGAATGCTCAGCAGGGTGGCATGCAGGGAAGTGTCCATGTTCCGTTATCTGGATAAAGCTAAATGTGATTAATTTTATAGTATGGTAAATGTGCAATGGCTAAATGTGTTGGTATTCTATCCCTGTGTGAGAAAATCTCAAAAACTTAGTGGCTTTGAACAAAACAAATGGGGGGGTGTGGTACTGCAAGACTGTATCCTCATCACTCTGATTCCGAGGAAGGCCAGTCTGGAAGGGTATACATAAAGACCCCATCTCAACTGTATAGACCTATACGTCTATATGCATGATATCTTGCATACTTATATGCATGTCTCACACACATACACATACAGGAATATACTGTTCATATTCCTATACATGTGTACATATACATACTTCATATGAATATTTGCACATATGTACAAATATGTGCAAACACAAATTCATTTTTATTACTGAATCTCCCTCCTTAGAAACCCTCTCTTTTTCCTACCTTTTTCTTTTCCAGACTAATGGCTTTTGGTTTTATTACATGAACCATTTTTTTTTTTAAACCAGGGACCCAGGTGTCACCATTGGTTTAAAACTATCTACTGGAGCCAGACGGGATCAACAGTAGGTATACAAGTGAAGGAAACAATTGCCCAGTTCCCTGAATCTACCAATAGCAAATAGTTCGGCACTGAGAGGCTAGACTTCCCAAACACATCCTCCATCATTTCCTGGTAGCTGATAGGCCCATCATTATTTCTATGGGGCAGAATTTAGAGTAACTTTATGTATCTTAATGGCCATGTTTAATTAGATTTAACTGTATTTATAATATATATTATATATAATATATGAAACTATGTATAAATATATATATATATATGTACACTTTATCAAGGACTTAATTCAAACTACATAAAAATATCTCACAAAACTGGTAAGCAAAACTCAGTAACTCCAACATAAGCAAAGGCAATAGACTGACTAGGTGCCTCGTGAGCATGGTTGTCCAGATGGTTAGTGAACTTACAGAGGAGTACACTCTTATGCACATGTCATAGCTCTACCTTGTCTATCAAGATCACTCACAAAACTGACACTCTGCAATTTGGGTCAGAGAAAGCTATCTTTAGATTATTTTCAATTTGCATATATGTTTTGATGTATTTCTTTCTATAAACCATGGAGATACTCTCTAGTGAGGTCTTAGCTAATGTGATAGAATGAACATAAAACGGCAGTGATCCAGATCCAATAAAATATCATTTGATCCTACTTTTTATTTACAAAGTTTGAAAACATTAGAAAGTAATGTTTGCTGGGGTTCATACACAAACTATATGGAGTTTTAATAGAGTCACTATCTTCTGGGAAAATAATGGGAATAATAAAACTGAATTCTTGTGAGAAAAAAGAGAAAAATATAAGACTATCCAATTCTACTCAGATGCTTTCTGTCATGATCTCTTTGGATCTGAGATTTGGTCTTTATTGCTGAGTCTTGGCTGGAGCGTTTCTCTGTGTTTATATACTGCAGCGCTGGCTATCACAAACTGCCCAGCTGAAAATATCACCTCTCCTTTGAATTACTTCCTGGCTGTTCCTGTAGGCATGATCCCTTCTGCGATGAAGTCCCACACTGTGCTTTGCAGACTCCTAGACATTTCCATTCTGCTTTGAAAGACATTTATTTCTAAAATGTACCCTCTAGATTGCAAATTCCGTAAGGAGTAGAGACAACACACCCTATCTCTGCCTGCCTCTCTCACACGAGATGTATGCAATAAACACTTAAAGAACACATGCGTTATAAAATAAATTTGAATAACTATTTTGAGCAAATGAAAAAATTAACCAAAAGAAAATAAAGAGCAAGAACTCCAAAAGCAAACACAGCAACAGAAGAAAAGTAAGGAAGTCAAATTCACCAATTGTGGTAGAGAAGCTTCTCCTGTGGAACTCTTTAACCGCCACGTCTGGCTCTCTTCATCCATCCTGGAATTTCGGTTTTCTCTATTTGGCTTCCACCTGTCAATCTACCTTTGAAAGCTGTCATAGTTCATGATATATTTCTATATCAGAATGTTGTAGACAATATTTTATGAAGAAAACACAATCAAATACCTTATGATTAGGAGACTGGATACTATGATATGCTTCACCATATCATAGCAGGAGTCACGTGATAAGAGACAGAGAGGCAAACTTAGACTTTTAGCTTAGATTTAGATTTTGTTGTTGTTGTTGTTGTTCTCCTTTATAAAATTACTAATCCTGACCTAGAAGTTCCACCTTTATTAACTCCTGCTACCCCAAATGCCTCCAAAATCCTGTTCTCCAAATTCTATCAACACGCAAACTTATAGTTCAATTTTCAACATAAGAACATTCAGGGGCCTGTCTTAGTTTTTTGATTGTTGGCAATAAAACACCAGGACCAAGGCAACTTGCATAAGAAAGCATTTAATTTGAGGCTCAACAGTTTCAAATAGTTAGGGTCTAAGACTATCATGGCAGAGAGCATGGCCACAGGCTTGACACTTGTGCAATATCTGAGAGCTCACATCCTGAGTCACAGTTATGAATCAAATGATGCAAATCTTTTGAAAACTCAAAGTCTGCCTCCAGTTATACACATCCTCAACAAAGCCACACATCTTAACCCTTCCCCCAAGATTCCACCAACTAGAGACCAAGTATTCAAATATGTGAGCTACGGGACCTATTATCACTCAAACCCCTGCAGGACCACATACAAAGCTTATCACCCTCTGAGGTCTGCTATCTGTATTCCTTGCCACCTGGTTGAGGGTAATTCCAGATTAGAGTTTAATCTGAGCCTGGCCATTGAGGGACCTGCTGTTCTGCCAACTTTCTTCTCTTACTATCCAATCATGAAGCTGAGATCAACACCAGTTCCCAATACCCGACACCAGTGTTTACACAATGGACCTTTCCCAGTTCCATTTAAAGGGGAAATCCTTTTTACTCTGATAAGCAAGTAGATGCAAAACCATTCTAAATATCATGTTACTCCTGAACAAAATATCTCTGTGAAGTCAACTTGGTTACCATCAAGCACAACCTCCCTGAGAAGCAAGCAACCATCCAGAACAAAAGGAGGCTATGTTCTTCTACTATTGCACTCAATTACAACTTTTGTTTCTTCTGGAAGTTTTCAACTTGAACTGGGCAGGTCACTGGTTTTTCTGGAAGAAAAAAAAAAACAATTTTTTTTAAAAAGCACCTTGGAATATACCTGGAGTAAAAAGATTATTGTTACTAATAATGATGTTCAAAACAGTGTTTGCTCCTCCTCAATCAGGAGACAGCTGTTTTCATCATGGCAACAACTGGACTATGCACACCACCCTGTGGGCAGTCTCAGATCACTGCCTGGACTCCATGGATACCAGGGAAGACTAGGTACTTTCACCTGCTGTTACGAACAAAGGAGGCATCAAAGGAAATACCACATCAGAGAGGGTGAATCATTGCACAGGGCCATCTAAAATATTCTAAACCCAAGGACTCCACAATGCCATATACTGATAAAAATACACACATGATGAAAGAGCCATCATGGTGAGCACCATAATTACCGCTATCATCAAAGCCCTACAATAGCTGAAGTGGCAGTGGCTGGTGCCGGACTCAGGACAGAGACCAGAGCACACCCCAGTCCTCTGCCTTAGGTTCCAGACCCATACTTCTACTTGCCTTCTGTGTGGTAGCCCTAGATTATCTCATGAGAACAAATTAAGAACTGTACAACATGTCTAAAATAAACATGATTTTACCCATAAGATTCCATTCACCTCATTCTCTCCTTGACAGCAGCACCAGTGTTCATCAAAGTGGAACTTAGGGAAGATCCTGGAAGCATTCAGATCCCACCCTGAGACTCTAAAGTCATGTTACTATTTTACACAACTCTACCTTCCATCACTGAAGGGGTAGCTGTTCCATTCGAATCGACTGAGCTTTGATCATTATTTATTGAATTTGTGGCAGCTTAACCCTGTTCTCAAAAATCTTCCAAATATTATTTTGTTTTGTTTTGTTTTTGAGACAAGGTTTCTCTGTGTAGCTTTGGAGCTTGTCCTGGAAGAAGGTTTTGTACACCAGGCTGACCTCAAACTCACAGAGATCTCCTGCCTCTGCCTCCCAAGGGCTGAGATTAAAGGTGTATGCCACCACCACCCACAAATGTGTAGCCCAGGCTATCTTCAAACCCGTGATTCTCCTGCCTCTGCCTCCTTCAGCAAATCCTACCAGCATGCTCCACCACAACATGCAAAGATTGATTGATTGATTTACTTATTTATTATGGATACAGCATTTTGTATGTATGACTACAGGCCAGAAGAGGGCACCAGGTCTCATTACAGATAGTTGTTAGCCACCATGTGGTTGTTGGGAATTGAACTCAGTACCTCTGGAAGAGCATCCAGTACTCTTAACCTCTGAGCCATCTTTCCATCCCCCCAAATATTATTAATGCCTACTATCAGCCATAATAGTTGAGGTTAATTGTCAACTGGACTGAGTCTAGAATCGCTTGGGCCATTGGGCTTGCACATGGGAACAGTCTGGATTGTGCTAACTGAGGTAGGAAGACTAGCAGAGATGCTAAATGTTATAAAACAGAAGGAGGGTGCTGAGCACAGGCTTCATTACCCTCTTCTGATTAAGAATGTGATCTGGACAACAGCTTCAAGCTTCTGGTGTCACATACTGTGCTTCGAGGTGTGAGCTAAAATAAACCTTTTCTCCCATAGGTTGCTTCCATGGGGACATTTTATCAGCACATCAGTAAAAGAAAGGAAGGCATCAACCTGATAGAAGCCACTGCACAATTTCCCATTGACCTTATGGTTAATTCCAAATGTCCAGACCCCCTAATCACGGGAGCCTAAGCATTACTTCCTACTCACCTCCACTCTCTTAACCACTGTGTTTCATTAGTGGTATCACAGGTACAAATCTGGGTCCAAGAATACCCACTAAGATTCTAGGTTCTTATGCTCCAGCGCACAAACTTTCACCAGTGATACTCAAGGTACTAGAAAGGAAGATGAGGGTGCTCCCAGGAATAAGAGGATAGATGAATTAGATAAAAAGCATAGGTTCAAAATAAAATTATCCCATGTGTCTCATGATCCTTTCCGCTGTCACTTTCAGAGCTCCTGCTTGTGCTCAAGTACAGCTTGCTTTTCTGTCTGTGCCATTTGTTGCTGGTAATGAAGGCTTTCCAGACCTGTGCACTGACTTTATTTTAATACACTCATCTCAATGCCACCTTCTCCACGCTCTAATCTACCACACTACTGAACTATCAACCCCTGTGCCAGCCCTTTAAGAAACATCCTTTCCATCTGAGACACAATTTCTCTTGCCTTTGATCCCAAACCTCTCCCTAAGAAGTTCCTCATGGTTCTTCAGCTTGGTACAGCGGTTCCCTCTCTAAGGGACATAACCTGTCACTTGCCTTCAGTCCTATGCTCTCCCGCCTTGCCATCTGTTACTCTGAAGCTCCTTCTATGGCTCTCCTGACTCTTATCAGACTTGTGATGTACCAGGTTTCTTATCTGGTTATAAAGCTGTTTAGTAGAAACCAGGAACCTAGTCTTGTCTTCGGTCTATCACCAGCACCTCATACAGTCCCTGCCATGCAATAGCTACTGAATAAATATTTTAAGCTGAATGGGATGGAATTGAGCTGAATTCCAATCGGCTTGCTGAGGGAGTGCATGCAAATAAAAATATTCAAATGCAAAGTGCCAAATGAGAGCTGATCTCTGCTCAAAAAGGAGAGCAATTACTCTAGGCTAGGGAGCGCTGGATGAGGCAGAACATTTTATAGAATCAGGGTTATATTTCGTGGGCTTTTATGTTCATTTCAATCTTCCCAGAGTTACACTAATTGTAGAAGTGGCTGATTCAAAGTATCAGGATAGTATCAACAGACCCCTGTTCTGATGCATAATGTGAGCCATAAAGCACATGGCAAGACAGTAACAAATGTGTCCTTGTGTACCTCCATGCATGGGGAGCAAAGTAAGTCCCTTTCCACAGTGGTATAAATGAGGCTTTCTTGACATTATTTTTATTCTGTTGTGATAGTCTCTCTCTAATCCTCACCATGGAGCAACCCTTTACATGAGTCAGCACAATAATAATCCAGCCCAAAGTGTTTTCTGGGGAGGGGAACCTGCAGGCCTTGCTTTGTTGGACCTGTTGGAACACAGCAAGGGGAGCTCAAGTCTAAGGGTCAGCCCACGAACCAGATGGAGACTTCTAGACATGGAGAACTAAAACTTAACCTTCTGGCACATTAGAAAAAAAAATGTCCTTTTCTTCCATCAAGATTTTAAACTTTGTTAGTACCAAGTTCCAACTCCAGACCAACCAACTGAAATATTTTCTAATAAAAAATACATATATTTAGCATGTATAATGTGTCTTGACAGATATATACTTTACAGAGTAGCTGAATTAAGTTAATTACTGTTGTAGATAGGAGAAGGCAAGTCCACAGAATGCTGATGTGAATTGTCCCTCAGGACATATTTTTTCTTTTTTTTTTTTTCTCAGAAAATATACCAAGGGCCCAGAATGGAGATGGGTCCCTTCTGATTGAGAATTCCTGCAAAGAAGCTATGTCTACAAAGACTAATTTATTTCTGAGAACTGCAGCGCTGCGAGAGGCTGGAATGTTGCAGCTCCAATGGCTAATCACTTTATCATGGGCCCGCCTTAGCACCCTGGCTATCCAGTCCTTATCTTCCTCTGTGTTGGAAGTAACATCCCCTGATTGGTAGATAAAAAACCTTTTAGAGTTCATTAAGTTAACAGACCTTTGACTCCATCAACCAAAATGCTAAGGTTTTCATTTGATAGCTTCTGAGATCTGTAGAAAACCATTCCCCTCCTCCTGTAAACCCCTCTCTGACGGATACCCCAGTACATTTTAAACTTGTCTTGATGTATGCATTTCTTTGCTCCTATAAAACTATAAAGTGCTTCTACATTGGAGCATAAAATTTGGGGTACCTGGGGCTGGAGAGATGGCTCAGTGGTTAAGAGCATTGCCTGCTGTTCCAAAGGTCCTGAGTTCAATTCCCAGCAACCACATGGCGGCTCACAACCATCTGTAATGAGGTCTGGTGCCGTCTTCTGGCCTCCCGGCATACAAGCAGACAGAATATTGCATACATATAAATAAATAAATAAATATTTTTAAAAAATTGGGGGTACCTGCCTCGGTGTTCCCAGGACATGTTTACTCAAATAAACTATCTTCTGTTTCCTTTAAGTTGAAAGCTGGGTTTCATGCATTGACATCCTTCTGCTCTAAAGAAGACCTTCATTCGAAGGGATAGCCATCATGGCTAGCACAAGTGTTCCTGAAGGGATAGAATATAGTATGCTACTAATTATGGTCACCTGTTGCACATTAGATGGCTTAAAATTATTTCTTTTAGCTGACGTGTGTGTGTGTGTGTGTGTGTATGCGTACTTGTGTGTGTGTGTGTGTGTGTGTGCATATGTGTGTGAACTGATGGAGTGGTTAGGTTGTAAAACAGGGCTCCCATGAGATTACAAATGACCTTAGTGGTATTTGGTCAAAGCAGAACAGAGTGTCTCCAAAACAACCTGTCTCCCAAAATAGTATATCTTGCCTCTGGCAAAGAATTTCAGGAAGTAGAGACTGCAGGAGCACTCACTGGCTATCCCCTGGGCCACAATTTCCCCACTCCCAAGCCCCTCACTCCACCCCTGTAAAGGGTCACAGCCAGCCTTTTCCCCTGGTAGACTTCTCAGTTTCGCCTGAGAGAGAGGCTGCCCCTCATGTTCGCACTAAGAAACACAGTCCTGATTGTTAAAGGTCAGGCAGACACTGGTCTCTTTCTACTGTCTGTCTCTTAATGCTCAGAAATAAAACATGACCACGAAAGAAACTAAGTTTGTAAAGACTAATTGAAAGGTGATGACTTCAGTGATCTGGATGGGGAAATTGGAATGTTGCCGATCCACAGACTCGATATAATTAATCTTGAGTAGTCTTTAACTCCCTAAATAGCCATTCCTTGCCCACCTCTGCGTCACACTTAAACAACCAGTGACTAAGAGATAAACACTTTAGGAATGTATTTTGGAATGTATTTGCTTAACAAAACCCTAGCTTTTCATCTGTCAAAAGGCTAAGTTGTCAGCACCAAAGACACATAGAAGCATCTCCCTATTTTGCTATAACCTGCCAACCTAATGTACCCACCTATGTGTTTGAAAGCTGTTTTGATTTATGGGCTCTGTTCTGTTTCTATAAACAGTTTATAAAATAGGTATCTCATTGGAACATAGAATTTAAGGAACCCAAAACCCAAGTTCCTGGGCCATTGTCGCTCATAGTTGGCTCCAGAATGAACTGTCTCTTATCCCTTTTCAAGTGAGACCCCTGTTTTGGCATCGGCAATAGTCTTTGGCCAACTCCTTCTATAATTTTTGTTTCCCCATGCACTCTGCAAGCCTTTTGAATCACTGTGCCGCTCTTGTGAGTTTGCCATATTCCGAGTCCACAAATGAGATTAGGAAGGTCTTCTAAATTATATTTATTGACTTTGTGAATGTTTGCAGGTGTGAACATTGTATGGTCAGAGGGCACTTACAAGAGTTGGTTTGGTTCTCTCCCTCCAATACATGCATCATTGGAATAGAGCTCAGGTTGTCAGGCTTGGTGGCAAACACCCTTAATTACGGAGCCATCTCAGCAGCCCAGGAAGTCTTAAGTTGTATTGCGACAAGATCTCATGATGTAGTACAGCATGGCCTCAACTTCAAAACCCCCCTACCTCAGCCTGTTCCATATAGGACTAATTGTTTGTGTCACTGCACAGGACGAGGGCTTCTCTGAAGCATTTGTCTGTTCCATACCTGATTCACGTCTCTTAAGTCCTTATTCCAGGTTCATCCATGTCGTAATAAATAGAAGCAGTTTTTAAAGGCTGGCTATCAGCACACTCTGTGCATCTTCCACCTGTCCCTTATATACTGATCTGCTGTTTGGAAGTCCTGATTTTAGTCACTGTGTATGATGTGGCAGAGAGTGAGCACTGGGAGTACAAATGTAATTTAACATGCACAATTCATTCCCTTTGTGTATGTGCACGGTAGCAGAATTGCTGATAGCTCTATTATTGATGTTCTGAGAAGTTCTCATACTGTTCCCCTTGATGGCTGCATTAATTTACATTGCCACCAGCAGCACATTAGAGTTCTCTTTGCTCTGCATGCTTGCTGGAATGAGTTAGCATAAGAGACATCCTGAAAGGTGTGGACCACACGTTATCCTGACTTTATTTGTGTTTCCCCAATGATTAGTAATGGTGGGCATTCTTTTTCATATATCTACTTGCCATTTATATGTCATATCTGAAAATATCTATTGAACATTTTGCTTGCTTTTAAAACATGTTATTTTGTTTCTCGCTACTGAGTACTTTATATACATTTTCCTCATTAGACTGTTAGCAAATATGTGGTATATAAATACTTTTTCCTGGTCTTTGGGTCACTTCCCTAGTCGGTTGCTTGTTCCCTTTGATGTGCAGAAACTCTTAGCTTGATGAAGTCCCATTTGTCTATTATTGCTTTTATTGCCTGTACTTTTGGAGTCATAAACAAAAACATCATTGCCAAGACAAATTTCATGAAATGTTTCCCTTCTGTTTTCTTCGACTTGTGCATATTTTACTGCCTACTGACACACAATGATGATTCGTTCAGGGACTAAAGCTCTTTATCCTAGACGACCACTCACCTAATAAAATGGTCAATGCCATCCATGCTAGAGGTTGCTTGTGTCCATCTATTAAACTGGAGCTCTAAATACCATTCAACACTCTTCCCACATCTGGCAGCTTTCCAGCTGTGTAATGATCCCAGGACCCTGTGATAACTGCAGTGACTCTGCTTTGAAATTCTTGACTCACTGACAGCAAAGGCAGTGCTTTTCCTGTCACTCAGTGCCAGGACAAATGACTGAGCAAGGAAGTAGCTACCATTGTTTATCTAAATGCATCCTGATGTTAAGTCTTACTCACTAAACACAAAATGAATCCAGTAGGAGGGCACCGAGTTTTCTACTAAGTAGTCACCAGGCTCTCCTTAAATCAAAACAAGGTAAGATATAATTATATAATCTTTAAAAAGCAGCACAGGCATTATTGACTTCCAAGCATCTGAAAGGAACCAAATGAATTAAATAGTCTAAGAAAAGGCTCCACTCTTGGGATGAAAAACTATGCTGACATTTCCTTCCATCACTTCCGGAGTCTGCTCCTGTCACTCAAGCTTCTGTCTACAGAGCTCACATTTTTCTATTTTTCCCTTCCTATCTAGTTCAGCTCCAACCCAATGAGTACGGTTTTGATTGCTAGTAAATCCAAAGGTCCAGGGGACCTCACCCAATCCAATGGACTCACTACAGTCCAGGCTGCCTCTTCAGGTGGCCTGTCTCTTGCTTCAAGATAAGCATAATAGTATTATTTTTCTCTGGGCTTGTCTTACTTCAAAACAACCATTCAAATAAACCTTTGAGTGGCTTTTTCTTACATCAAATTGGAAGTATGAGATCTATTTAGATAATTTTCATTCCAAATATGACTGACTTTTCTTTCTACCTCACTCCTAATTAAAGATGAAAATATATCTTGATTATTCTATCCTGTTCATTCAACACATTAAAAATATTTGGTGGTGGTGGTGCACGCCTTTAATCCCAGCACTTGGGAGGCAGAGGCAGGTGAATCTCTGTATGTCTGAGGCCACTCTAATCTACAGAGTGAATTCCAGGACAGCCAGTGCTGTCTTGAAAAAAGTACATAAAAATTGTATTGGTTTTTATGAGAAACATTCTTGGGAATGAATATATTTGGGATCACATGTATGAGTCATAAACTGGGCACTGTTTTCTTTCATTAAAGCCATGTGGGCCTGGTTGCTTCAGCTAAGACTCCCACTTAATGTGGACTAGATGTTCCATGTAGCCATAAGCATATGGACATACTGATTTAGAATAGCTCAGAATAGTCTCTGGAGGGCCAGAAGCATCCAGAGCTTAAGTGACAGAGTCATCTTGATCTTAAGAGACCAGGATCATTACCACCTCCTAATCAGTGAACTCGACACACAGGTGACTGTACTGGGGGTTCTGAGGGTCAGAATGTGCCATGCTGATTTCCCTTGATGTACTAAGTACATAGCAAGAAAGAGAAAGCAAACGGTGGCTTTGAAAAGTATTCTGCAAATACTTTCCAGTATCACTTTGAGGAACAGAAAGCATGCTGGTTATATTTTCTCCAATATATAACATTGTTTCTCTAAAACAACAACAACAAAAATCCTCAAAACAAGCCGGGCGATGGTGGCGCACGCCTTTAATCCCAGCACTCGGGAGGCAGAGGCAGGCGGATGTCTGTGAGTTCGAGACCAGCCTGGTCTACAAGAGCTAGTTCCAGGACAGGCTCTAAAGCCACAGAGAAACTCTGTCTCGAAAAACCAAAAAAAAAAAAAAAATCCTCAAAACAGTCTTCTAAAATTTAGAGGTGTTAAGTTGGGATACAATGCAGAATACAGGGTTGTAGATGTTGACTTTGGTATCATAAGCAGTAACATAATTTTAAACAAAGGCTCCAGATACAAGCTAGCCTCTCAGCTAGTCACAATTCCTGCATGAAGGAGGTAGTGGCTCCCCAGGTCTCAACCCTACTTGGCAAGTGATTGGGAATCATTGGCTCCTGATGGATGCATCATCCTGTAAGATTGGCCTGACAGCTGTTAGAACTGTGTCAAATCTTTTCCCTGGAGTCAAGTTTCCCTCTGGCTGGAGCCTTTTCCCTCTCCCAGCATGAGATTTCTGGGGAAATTCCCTTATCTTTGAGGTCCTTTGCTTCAAGTAATAGTCAGATTGAGAGACACAAGTGTCTTTTGAGAAGAGCTTCATTTTTGCCAGGTCTGTTACAACTGGTAGATTGCTTCTGCCCCAGTGGATACCCCACACCCATGTACATATGGGCCACACTAAGTGGACTAAAAGGGATATTAATAATAAATTTGTTAAGAGGACAGGAAGTTGGTAGCAAGATAGCATTGTATGTATATAATCAATATACATTTTCTAAATATATTAAACTGCCAAAGAATGAAAAATAGCTTTAAAAATATTTGAGCCACTCTCAGGAATAGTTCATGAAATTCTATAGCTGATTTATTAATAGATGGGTCAATTTTGGATTGTATTTCCAGTTATTTATTGCCAGGGAATTTTATGTTTACAAGGTAGTAATTATGAAATTATGTTATCTTTATTAGTGTATAGTCAAGTATTAAATAACAAGTTAGATATGAGATTTTAAAACTGCTTCTTTAGCACTTAATTTGTTCCCTGATTTAATAGACATTCATAAAATGTTTTTGTATTCACAATCAAAGTCAGTGAGGTGGAGTTAGGAAGGAGAGTCTGAGTGGAAGATGGCTCATAGACTTCTTTGGGAGATTTTGCACCATGGAAGAGGGAATTAGCCTGGAACACTCAACATATTAACAAACGAGGTAGAAGGTCATATGCTCAGAGAAAGTTATGCATAAAATGACATGAGGTTTAAAAAATGAGTCAGTCATGTCAGATCAGTGAAAACAGAGAAGACAGTAAAAGATGTCATATTTGAACTAGATAGCAAATGTCACTTGTCATATCTGAATTCCATGTCAAGATGTCAACACCGGGGTTGGTGTGAAAAGGAAGCTTTTGCTAGAAAAGGAAGGGTGATTCTGTTACCACACCTGAACCATGAGGTTCTACATCCAATTATCTTGTAGAAAGCCTTCCCAGGTGCCATTAGAGTCGCAAAAAAGGCCCAAACTCCAACAGTGTCCAAGGATCCTGGGCTGTGGATCATCTGGGGCTGACAAGGAATCTGTTGCTTATCATGAAACAGTTTCAATCGTTCCACTGTTAAGTGAGGAAATTAGTGACTGAGAAGGGATGGCTCTCGAGCTTGTCTCTAGAGGGTCAGGGTGTTTTCAGAAAGCCTCTTTTGGAAATATGGGAAGAGAAAGTTATTGAACTGTGTAGAACAAGGCGGTTAACAGGGTGTGTCTAACAGAGCTGATCTGGAGAGGCAGAATCCAGATTCAAGATCACGAGAATGTATTGCAATAGCTCGAAGCAGAAATAGGCATGGTCAAAATGAAGATGGCGGTATAGAATGTGATAAGGAGACGAGGGGTTCGAACAGCTAAGTGAATGTATACACCATAGATTTCAGGATGGACCAAATAAGAACATTGAAGGAAAAGAAATGCCAGTCGTGGACTTCAACTCTTGGAAACAGGAGAAGCATCTAGAAATACAAAGACCTTACTCAGGATTAAAGATGATACTTGGTTTGGATATGGGTGGGTTGATGAACAACAGGAACGTAACCAATCCTTCTCAGAACTGACATTTAGCCTAGAATCATCCTTCTCATGGCTGGCTATTGTGAGCAAGAAAAGGACTTATATCAGTCAATTTGTTGACTTTCAAATAGAATGGGGGGTATGGAGAAATAAGAAATGGTTTTAAGACATTCATTAATTTTCAAGTCTTTATTACTACAACACATGAATCCATGGTACTAATTCAGAGGCTGTCATGATGCCCCCGATGCATTAGTCACAGACACAGGTGCATGGCTGTGTACTTTAAGGAACTGGCACTCGGGCAGAGTTGTCAGACATGAACAGTCACTTCTTTCCCACTGACACTGAATTGTTTATTGAAGCCTAAAACACCAGAAGCCTTGCAAAGACACACACCTCATTTGCTAGTCTCTTAAAAATAGCTTCACTTTTTTATCATTTGGAGGCAGGTAAGAATCAGGTTCCTCATAAAGAAATTAGGGGACTAGAGAGAAGGGGCTCAGTTGTAAAGCGCTTGTATTGAAAACACAGGAATCTAAGTGTGATCCCATACTCGTGTCAAAAAAAATCCATGCATGACTTTGTTATCTTTTGGAAGTGGAGATGATCCCTGAATCTTCCTGGCCAGGCAGCCGAGCCAAATTGTGTAGTTATACATCAATGAAAAATCCTGCCTTAAGCAAGGGCATAAAGGTGGATAACACTTAAGAAGCAGCATTAGAATTGTCCTTTACACCACAGGCATAGGTATTCCCCCACAACACACAAACAAGCACACAATAAACACCCAGGCATAGGTATTCCCCCACAACACACAAACAAGCACACAATAAACACCAAGGCATAGGTATTTTGCCACAACACACAAACAAGAACACAACAAGCACACAGGCATTGGTATTCCCCCACAACACACAAACAAGCACACAATAAACACCCAGGCATAGGTATTCCCCCACAACACACAAAGAAGAACACAATAAATACCCAGGCATAGGTATTCCCCCACAACACACAAACAAGAACACAATAAACACCCAGGCATAGGTATTCCCCCACAGCACACAAACAAGAACACAATAAACACCCAAGCAAAACTTAAAAAGAAATGCAAGCAAAATCACTCCTTTCTTTTTTGAAATTGTTTTGCATGACATTAATGGAAACTGTTAAATTGGAGCTTAGGTCCCAGTCCCTTGCATCTATCCCAGCCCCCAGTCCTGGTCTGGACTTCAAACCCCAGCAGGCCAAGTCCTGACCCCTCCCTGGGTGTGGGATCAGGACCACGCCCCAGGGTATTTAAGTGATTCCCCAAAAGAGAAATATGTGGTCTCCCTTTCTTCCTCCCTGGGGTCTCGTTCCTGTGGCTTCCTGGTTTACCCCTTGGGCCACCCGAGAGCACAGATCTCGCATTAAACCTGGATATTTCTTAATTTGGCTTGTTTAGATTTGGCTTGATTGGGAATTTTTGCGTCGTCAGGGAGCTAATATTAGGAAATATTCCTAATAGAAACCATGGCTGGTAGAATACAAAGTAAATTTGTATAAGTATAATAAGTATAAGCTTTGAAGTTGCACACGAAGCTAGTGATGGTTCTTCAGGAACCTGGTTTTCCTTAGGCAAATATCTAGACAAACACATACGTTAAGGAGCCATTCCCTCTTACACTCTGTGCTTTCTGACCTCTGTGAAAGGCATGCCCCTTGGATTTCTACTTCATCCTGCATTACTGTTCATGCAAACTTTTTCACCTTTTGATCCTCTTAGCTATAAAAGTTCTACTTTTCTTTTGGTGTTTTTTAAGGTCAGAGTGAAGGTAAATGACTCACATTGAAAGGATAAAACCACAGTGTGTACCAGGCACTGCCAACACTCCTCTTCCTGAGTCTTTTGTCCTCCTTTAAGCTGCAGGTTTCTCTGAACAGGTCCTAGCCTTTGTCTGAGACCCTAGAGTGTTGGACCAGCCACTGGCATATATTGTAATTGTTTTAGAGTGGGACTGTTCTGAGAGTATTGAGAAATAATGAGATTTGCCTGAAAAATTATTATTAGCACATCTTAAAGATTTAGATACGGCTTCGCATCTCCTTATTCCAAAGTGTTAAATATGCTAATGAGATGGCCCAGGAAAAGAATAGAATACTCATGCTGAAAAGTGTGAACAGCCCAGCCAGACAGGGCTGGGAAGGAAGCAAAGCAGAGTGGTGAGTAAGCAGAGTGAAAGCATCACACGGGTGTTGTGGAGCATGGGAGACCAACCACTCCCTATCACAGAGGAGGCATGGACATGGCTCAGGTCACTAACTTGGTTTCCAATGGGTAAGGGTGTAGGCTAACTATTGAGCCGGAACACCCCGCCATAATGAGTCTTCTGCTGTAGACCTCCATGCAGTTAAGATGGCATGGGCAAAGCAGAGAAATGGAAGAGGAGATAGTGCTTGGGATGAGATTACTTGAACTTCATCAACAACCATCAGTTACTGTCACTTGGTATTGTTATGAAGCCCTCATTAACTACTGCTAAAACCAAGTAGTGCTTCTCTATGAAGTGGGAAAAACCACCTCTGCTTTAAGGTTTTTCTGGTAATTCAATGTGAAAATGGGGTGGTTTGTTTTTTTTTTTTTTTTTTTTTTTTTTTTTTTTTTTTTGAGGCAGAGGCTCTTGTGCACACAGCACTCTCAAACTTGCTAGGTACCCCAAATTCACCTTAACACTCCAATCCACTGCCTTTACCACCCAAGGACTGAGATTAATCATGTACTAAAATGTCAGGTTTATGCTGTGTTGGGGATCCAACCCTAGATTTTGTGCATAGTAGGCCAGTAATCTACGATCAGAGCCAAATCTGCAGCCTGTGTGAAAATGCATTTTATGTCACTTAGCAGAATACTTGGATCTGCTGAAGCACTGAGCGACGCGGCTAGCTGTGTTAGTGCGCACATGCCTGACAAAGGCGGTTTAGGGGGAGAAGCCTTTCCTCCGGCCCACCGCTTCGGCTTCTTCTCCCCATCATGGCAGAGTTAGTGAACGTGGAAGCATGCTGCTGGGGCTTCTCACATTTTAGGGACCAGGAGACAGACAAATTAGCCCCCAATCGAATGTGGGCTTCAATTCACAAAGGCCTGCCCCCGGAACCTACATCATCCTACTACAGGCCCAGAGGGGCCACAACCTCCCACATCAGTCCCAGGAGCTGGGAACCAGGTCCTCAAACACATGACTCTGCGGAGGACGTTTCAGATTGAAAACGTAGCCTTGCTAAATTTCTTAAAGGTTTGTCAGCCATCTTTTCTTGAAATCTGGTCTAATAATTCAGCTCAGTAAACCTTCTACATGATGAATCCTCTTAGGGTGTGTCTAGCCCAACGCACTCTGCACTCGCCTGCCCAAATTCAGCTACCACGACTAAAGCAATTACTTGGTGGCTTATTGATTAGTGCGTCCTCTGCTTCTGAGGATTGGTTATTTCTACATTTTGTGCATCTTTGACATTGTAGCCTACACCAAGGTGTGTAGGTGTTTTCTCCCATCAGTCGGAAGGAATCTATTTTGTCATCCTCCTCCTTTATGAAGTTGGAACCAGTTATAGGAATGCAAATAGACTCTTAGTTTGAAAATGAAATATTCTACAGAGACAATGCATTAGATTAGAGCATACTGAACTTGTAAGTGCAATGGCATCGTTTACTTTGTAGACTGACAGAAAGGGGAAAAAAAGACTTTTACCTTTATAAACACATTTCTAGATTCCATAAATGTTTCTCGTTATCCTAAAAGTTGGATCATGGAAATTACAGTTTGTCTTGGAGGGAAAAAATCATGGATATAAAAATACTATAATGCAAGGTAGGGAGGAAGGGAGTGTGTGATGAGTCTCGAAGGATTTGCCTATCCCATTGTGGCTTCAGAAGAACTTGGTGACTACAGTTCAAAAGTGCATGGTACATAAATTCAGTAGCCTTTCCCGTAGTTCCCTGTTAACCTCCTATTCATGTGTATAAGCACCTATCTTCATGTGTGTGCGGGTAAACACTGAGGGATGTGCATGTGCATGTGTGCGCATGTGTATACACCCCAGAGATTAAGCTCAAATGTCATTCTTTATCCACTCACCTTGATATTTTAGACAGGCTTTTCTCTGGAACGTGGACCTCTGCAGTTTGTTTGGGTTAGCGAACCCCAGGATTCCAGCTGATATCACGATGTCCAGCTTTTTTTACATGGTTTCTGAGAATTGAACTCTTAGGTCCTTATGATTGTATGGCAGGCCATTTACAGACGGACCCATCTCTCTCATCCCTGATGTTCTTTTTATCATGTGATGTAACAACTTTTATTTTCTAGTTCTACTCCAAATATGTCTATATCAACTGATTTCATGATGGATTGAATTGATTTCTCTGGTCTATAAATGCTGCAGGAAGGTTTACTGTCTCTACCATCTATAAAAGTATGAGCAAACATTTACTCTGTGCTGTTTAGCATAAAAGTAGCCATGGATATTATGTATATAATGCACATTCCTTGGTTAAAAAGATCTTTATTCATAAAATTACGTTACATTTGGTTGATGAATGTTACTTTGCCAGTTCCTGGTATATTCATTTGTTTTTTATTGCCATGATAATATGCCATAACCGAGGCAACTTAAAAGGGAATACATTAAATTTTGCTTACAGTTCAGAGGTTTATGTCCATTAGGGCATAGTGAAGACATAGCTCCAGGAACAGCTGAGATCTCACATCTTGAGTCATAAGCAAGAGGCAGGGAGTACACCAGGAATATAATGAGTTTTTCAAAACCCCAAAACCCATCCCCATTTATATACTTCCTTCAACAAGGCCACACCTTTTAATCTCTTCCAGAGAGTTTTACCAACTGTTTGAATACTCAGTCCCCAGTTGGTATGCCTTCACTATGCCATAATGGATCTACACACACACCATTCTCACTCAGACTATCAGACCTGGTATTGTAGTGTGACCTCTTTCCTCCCTGTATAACATTAGCATTCTCATGCTGCCATCTTGGGCTAGACACTGCCTCTTCCAGGTAACCATAGCAACTAATAGAGCAGAACAATAAAGTGACAGCCAGGTCTCAGATAATCATATGGAACTATTGATACTCTCTGGACAGTAGAAGAAAGAAACATCTCAGGGTTCTCTCCTGAGATTCCACCCATTATTCTTTACTGTCTCCATTTCCTGATGCAAGTAGTCTTGGGAGATTTCTGGGGTACATAGGAAGTATCAGGTTAACGTGACAGTACTCCATGATGCAGTTTCTATGAGGCGGTCACCCATGATGGGACAGAACTTTGTGGTAATGCAGTTATTTGAGGGTCACCTTCACTATGGTAAATAACCCTTCACTCATGCTCTGTAACTAAGCCAAATAAACTCAAGAGTTTACCAAGTTAACTTTTTGGTAGAATACTCACTTTGGTCTATTGTTGCTGTCCTATTTGATATGATTGGATACTTGCTCACTTATCTCCAGCTCATTTATAGTTTGAGTTGTATCAATATGAAGAAAATATTTCTGCTGTGTGATATTCATAAGAATGGTACTCCACCACAGAGAGTAAGCCACTTCACCAGTGTAAAAAGAAGTTAAGCTACCATGTTTCATAGGTGCCATCATAGAATGTGTGACTCCTCAGTCAGAGACAAAGGACAATCGATGACTCAGTAAAGACAGAGTGAGATGATTAGCATTTCGTATGCTGATTGCCTGTACTCAGACTCCCAAAGGGCCACACAAAGACTTAGTTAATAACTTTACACAGATCATTGAATTACAGGAGGAAAAGTCAGAGCCTGGAGTCTGAATGGTATTCTTCTGCAATGAGCCAGGTACCTGCCTGATCTTTGCACCAGAGAGAAACATTGCATTGGCCTTCATGGTGCCGATCCTTTACTTTGAAAGGAAAACCTCTCTGGCTTCCAAAGCTGCTCTTCAGGCAAACACCCTTGAATGGGACATACAGGGAGTGCCTTCATCTAGATGTGCCAAAGCACCTGAGACCCAAAGCCTTGCACACCTGCCCCAGCCCCCTAAAGCTACAGGCCGGCACCTCTACATAGGTTTGGAAAGTATTGGTAGAAGTATGGGGTGACATTAACCACAAGTTACCAAAATAAATGCAAAACTATATCAAAAATAATGCAAGTAACCTTCCTACTTTTGGCTCGTAATGATAGGTAAATAAATCATGATGGAGCATGCTTTATCTCACCACCAATCCATGCTCTCCTGATTTTCAAAGATCATTTATTTTATTTTACTCGTAGCTATATTAGAATCAAACTATTAAATTCTGCTTATAATTCTTCTTATTTAAAGTACAAATTTTAAATGGTATGCATGTATGTGCACATATTTCATATATATATATGTATATATATACATATACATATATACAATAGGAAGGATACTTGCATTATTTTTGATATAGTTTTGCATTTATTTTGGTAACTTGTGGTTAATGTCACCCCATACTTCTACCAATACTTTCCAAACCTATGTAGAGGTGCCGGCCTGTAGCTTTAGGGGGCTGGGGCAGGTGTGCAAGGCTTTGGGTCTCAGGTGCTTTGGCACATCTAGATGAAGGCACTCCCTGTATGTCCCATTCAAGGGTGTGTGCCTGAAGAGCAGCTTTAGATCGGCACCATGAAGGCCAATGCAATGTTTCTCTCTGGTGCAAAGATTCATATATATATATATATATATATATATATATATATATATATATATATGAAAAAGTCCTCCTTGTACACCTACCAGAGATTACAAGGGAAAGAAAGGGGCTGACAATGTTCCTGATCTGAAAGCCAGTTGAGATGTTTCATGTCATAAGTCAAGTCAACTTGAGGAAATTTCAGCTTTTAAGAGATTCTCTATTGTGATCCTTGTTTTAAATTTAGGGATTTCTAAGAATTCAATTATCTGTCATCACAGTTATAGCATTTCACTCTGCAACCTCTGGAAATAGAGGTACGTGTGCAAAAAGCAATTAACATAAGGCACCTGGCCAGAGCGAAAACAAAACCCTAATTTTGAGTAGTGCTTTCTAATCAAAAGATCTCAGATATAGATTACTGAATCAACCTGTTGGAGGAAAAGCCTAAAAACAAAGAAAAAGGGAAAGGTCAACGTTTTCCCAATAAAAGCTGCTCAGCTGGCCAGATAATATTAACCTTTTCAATTTAATATGGTAAGGTTCTCGTAACCTCAATGTAGCATTAGTGCATAAGCCATCTCCCATATTATCCCTTACAGAGACTTCCTCTTGGTCCTTCTCCCATGGTTCTTCTGGTGTTGTGTACATGATTCTCTTTGCAGCTTCCATTTGAGCCCACTGGGGAAGGTGATGAAGGCCTTTTCTTCTTGTCCAGGAATCACTTGATCCTACAATTCTATGAGAAGACTTGGTAAAGATGGTGGCCAGTTTTACAAGTCACAATGTTAGGGAGACAGAAGTCACAGGATTTTTAATTGACAGCCACAACTTTTGGAAGTGTAATGGCCAAGATATCAAAAAGAAATGTGTTAGCCTTCTTTTATGGCCACTTGTTTTGACTTTCTTGGATCCCTAGGACGATATTCTATTTCTGTAGAGGATATAAAAGGCAGAATTAATACTGATCTTGTGAAGAGGCTGTCTCAACATCATGGCACACACACTCAGAAGCACATGGGTGACATGTATAACATGAGTATGCAAATGGGAGAGAAATCTGCTGTATAGAAGTAGAATGGTAATAGCTGAGAGCAGATAGGAAGGCAGTCTCTCCTACTTGGCTTCTAGGAACATGCATCTGATGTCATTAAGTTCCTCAAAACAAGAAATGGATGTGCACATGACAGGTTCATACCATAGTGTATGTGTGTGTGTGTGTGTGTGTGTGTGTGTGTGTGTGTGTGTTTCACTTTTAACCATACAAATCTTTTTTTTTTTTTTTTTTTTTTTTTTTTTTTTTTTTTTTTTTTTTTTTTTTTTTTTTTTTTTTTTTTTTTTTTATCACAAGCCTGTAAGAACTACATCACTACCACTCTGGTCATTTCTATCTGGGCCATTTGTGATGAAAGGTTGCTGATTCATTCGGCAGAGAGCTGACTTTGTCCATTCCAGTGTAGAGACATATCTCAAGTGTAACCCAGCTTATGCATACTGACATGAAGATTTATGGAAGGTGTGACGGATGCTTCGTGGAAATGCAAGCGACGTTGGCAGCCCGGACATAAAACAGTGGCAGGCACCAGGTTTGGAGGGTTTTTTTTTTTCCCACCTCCGTGCTTTACTTTGTTCCTCTTTTAGAAGCATCGTGATGTCGGTCACATTTAAATCAGATGAAAACCTGAATTTTTCATATTAATTAAAGTTCAGTGGTTTCCTTATAAAGAATACATGAAAAGATCAGCAGTGAGGGGGTGGGGGGGACAGTCACATGGCCAGAGAGTCAGCAGATTAACTGTGATGGGGCTTAACTGCCGCCTGGGTTTTCTGGACTGATTCCAAATTTAGAAAGCAATTGACAAACAATGTTACTTTATCCTACTATTTTTTTTTTATTCCTAAGAGGAACATAAATGGAGAAGAAGAATAAATGTTTCTAGTAAGTGGGGATGTAGACAGATTTTTGTGTATGTTTACAGTGATGTCAATGAAATAACACTAATTTGCCTAGTGTGGGCACACACACTACACACACACACACACACACACACACACACACAATGGGCTTGATGTCTGAACGCAGTTGATGCTTTGGAAGAGGACTGGGATTCTATACCATTCACCCACATGCTGCAGCTCACATCTACCTTCTTGCCTCTGTGGTCTTCTGAACACATGGGGTGCATGTACGTACATGAGCATATTTACACATGCATAGCAAGTAGTATAAAGCATGCCTTTAAAAACGATCTAACAAAGCTGTCCTACCTCTAGCAACGTAAGACAGGAAGCATCTTAAGGCTTGAGCTGAAGAAGTACCCCTTCCAGCTGCGACAGGTTCCTGTGCCTAGCAACTTGAGGCTTGGATCCAATCCTTCCTGCCTGAGTTTTTTCATATCACCATGCGACCCATTGTTGCCAGATTTCACAGTGGGTATAGGGGTGGGTTTTAAGTGAGGCTTACATTTTTCTGATAAGGTCAGAATGATAAACCAATGAATTTATTAGGCTTACAAGCAGAGGTGTACTTTAACCCTTTCTAAGACCTACTATGCCTATGCCACATGCAATTAGGGTAGAATTGCACACACACACACACACACACACACACACACACACAAATGGATGGGAGGAGTAGCTTGGCACTCAGGTAAGGGCACAGTGACCCTCCCAACCCTTCCTTCTAGGAGGCAATATTAACAGCCCAAAGGCCACATCACGTTAGTCTGGCAAGTGTACGCAGATAGTCTCATGAAGGTGGCGGCAGGTGTGGTTCAGAGAGTAGTGTTATAGAACACCATTCAATCCTTTCAAGTTCAACTATTGAGCTGACTTCAATTTAAATTTTTCAATACAGTCTTTTAAACTATGATGTGGCAAACAAAGAAATGGTATCACCTGGGCCCAGGTGACAGCCAATCATCAAGCAAAACAAGACTGAGCTAAGCCATGGAGGCAGGCTGTTGACTGGCTTGCTATTGAACTCATGTTCACGTAGCTTTTGAAAACAAATTAGATTAACTTATTTGTATGATGGTTCCGCCTGCATGCATGTGTGTGTACCACGTGAATTTCCAGTACCTCGGGAATCTAAAGAAAGTATTGGATTTGGGGAATTAAGAGTGACATATGGTGGACCACCATGTTGATGCTGGGAACTAGACCCAGGACCTCTGAAAGAACAAGTGCTTTTACCTGCTGAGCCATCTCTTCAACTCTGTTAGCTTTCTTATCAGCCCTGGACCACCTTCCCAAGGAAGGGACTATCACATATCAAAGTTAATGCTCACAGATATACCCAGGTGTCACGAACTAGTTGAGGTCCCTGCTTCTGGGTGAATCTAGGCTGTGTTGAATTGAGAAAGACCAACTAGCACATGCAACAAAAGCATTTTAAAAATCAGCATCAAGGAGACACTTATAATGTTACTAAAAAGCAAAGGTAAATTCAAAGGAAAGTCATAGAAACAAATGTCAAATGACATTCGGAAGGTCTGACGTGTCTGTCTCTTGGGGATTATTACATTGTTGATCTTGACTCTGAATTCCACCTGTCCCATCCAACCATCTCTTTACTTTCTAGAGAGTTCACAGAAAGATACGGACTATAGGACATAACCAGAGTCTCTGTCTTTGAATGTGTCGCCTTCTGAATGCTCAGGTAACTGTGTATGACTTTTGTGATAGGTCTTCCCATGAAAACTCTCTGGGAAACATACAGATGTTCTGTGTGGGACCCAAGGGATGATGTGAGGTCTCTGGAAGTCTGCATCACCTCCATGTGTCACAAGAGGTCTCTGGGTATGGAGAAAGTCTGTATGGTTGTCATTTTGAAGGGGCTGTGTGAGGGTCTGGAAGGCTGAGAGGTATCACTGTGAGGGAGTGCTGTGTGGCACCCTGAAGCCACCAAGTGACATCTCTACTTAGGACTCTGGGAAGTTTCTGAGGTCTCCCTTAGTGTCTCTATCAGAAGTGTCTGAAAACTCTGTGTGGACCCTGAAGTTTGTTCCTTTTGCATGTTGTAAGATATACCAACCATCAGAAGTCTCTTTGGGGGACATGGTAAGGATTTCAGTGTTAATCTTTGTAGGGGTATTTCTGTGGAATTCTGAAACTGTGGGTGACAGCTCTCTATGTGGGTCTTATTAGAAGTCTGCCTTGGGTTTCTGTGCACATGCCTATGGAGGGATGAGAGGGTTTCTGCTGAAGTGTGCTGGAGCAGGCCCCATGTCCATGTCCTTGATGAAAACTTCTAGAAGCACATTTTCTACCAGGAAATAAGTGATGCTGCTGGAGCTGTTTCCTGGCTGCCTTCTGTGAGGAACAGTGCAGGCCACCCTGGAAATAGGCTGCTCTTGTATGCAGTTGTATGGAGTTATGCCCATGTGTTTCCTAAGAAACAAGAGACTGGGGCAAGGAAACCTGAAAAGGTAGCCGAGCAATGCCCAGAAAGGGACACATTTTTGCTGATCCAGAGCCGCATTTTAGACAAGTCCCTTCTGCTGTGTGAACCAGCACCATGAGATGGCTTGTTCTGCTGGTCTCATAGGAAGGCAAGGGCTGGAGGCCTCATGGAGGCCTTGCTGTGTGAGCACAGAGTATCCCCTCAACCATTTCCAGGTGTCTCCTCTTTTCCCTTGAGAGTAATGCTAGCACAACCTGTGCATGCGAAGACCACCAGGCTGTGAGGGACATTCAGAATTCCTAACTTCTGGCCTGTCCACCAGCTAGTATGTAGAACTCAGAAGGGAAGAACACGCAGATTTCTGGATGTGCTGTTGGGACGCTATCCTCCTATCCTTGCAAAAAGTCAAGGGCTTATTAGCCAAGACACAAAGCTGAGGGTCAGTCATGAACAGATTATTCATGCCCCGACAAGTGGCTGAAGGAAAGGACCTCATGACCTCTGTTGGATTCATTCCAGAGGAGAAACAGGGGTTTCACTGTAGGTGTGAAAGGAAACTTACACAAAGAAACACCCAACGCTCCATCCAGCAAGTTGGCATGTCTCCCACCACAGGATTACTATGGTACAGTCTAAGATGGATCACGGAAACACTAGCTGTGTTAGCCAAGCCAACCCTAAGGTACACAGTCAACATTCCACAGACAACTGGATGCCCCATGATCCTCCTTTGTGCAGAGAACCTGTGTTTTGAGCTAGCCCGTATCATCACAGGGTACAGAGACCATGCATCACAGGGATTCCTATCCAGTCTCCAAGGCACTGCCTCTGCAGAAATGTACTATCTGGAAAACCAAGTGCTTTACCCAACAAAAACTAATTAAACACAACTATCCATGAGGACAATATGACTTTTGAGTCCATATCATAGAGCCTTATGGGCAGAGCCTGACACAGTGCTGTGTTTCTGGAATCTTGGACAGGCAACCCAGAGGAATCCAGACCTAGACAATAATGTCTATGAGCCATAGGAGTGAGGGTTTGTCTTTAGGAAAAATGTACAAAGGGGTGTCAGTTTGGGAGATAAATGTGGCATCCAATCCACCAAGTATCAGGGATACCAGGGAGCTGGAGCAGGCAGAGAAGGAAGAGTCCTGTGAGTGAGCATTCCCCATGGAAGCTGTGGAGATGGCTAACTCTCAAATCAATAAAATGCTAGAGAAAAGAAACGTCTATCCAATTCTAGAACGATTTTCCAGGATCCAGAAGACTCGGGCCTGAGCACATCTCACTGCTCAGCTGCTGGCATTGTCCTCAGGACTGTGCCAATGGAAAGTCCCTTCAAGCTAAAGGGCTCCTCCAGTCCATGTTAAAGAGACTGGGCTGAGGTTAGGTGTGTGGCTCTGACCCCAATGTGAACAGTCTGTACTGGAGGGACAGGGGATTCACATGCATGGAAACTATTAGGTCATCCTCACATTACATGGCCACCTGCCTTGGCTCTAAACTTTGTATTTTATACCTCCTCCTTAGGATTGTCATGCCCATGGTCAGATGAGAACTGTATATACAGTTGTCCAGAGAGTATGGCAAATGACCAGAGGTCCCTGCAGCTACCACCCTCATGAAAGTTGTCTGTTCCATGGTGGCCACCAATCTGGCCTTGCAGGCAGATATAGGACAGGGTGACACTGCTTTGTCATCCAGGCTGAGCTGGAAGGGCCTGTCGGTTGGTTGCCAGTCTCCAATGAGTTGAGTAGGAGGTCCCTAGGGTCCCTAGGTCCTCTATGCCTTGGCAGAATATTCAGAGGTGACTGTTCGCCTCCTTTGAACTCGAGGATGCCACACTACTGTCCTGATGACTGTGCCTACTTTGTGAATTGGGTAGACACTGGGCTGGCTATCTGGTGCCTCAGTACACAGCTACACAAAGGTCAGGTTAGAGAAAATCAGGAGAAAATCATGGTGACAATATAAAGCCTTTTATTCTGTCCCCAAACTTCTTTTGATGGTTATTTGACATGGAGGATTCTAGAAGCCTCGTTCCTATAAGCTATAGGTCCTGCCTGTGACTTCCATATTCAGCTTTCTCATTATATGGACCAAACATATGGCTATGCCACACTTCCTAGGGATTTGAAATCTTGGGGACATTCCCTTTACTTGACAGAAATGGATTCCTGTCCTGGGAGGGTGACTTGTTTGGAGCAGGCACAGTCTTAAAGCTGAACTGAGAACTCTAGCAGTCAGGGTATCTGCAGCCAGCAGAACCACAGAAGCCCACTCCTGAAAGAACATTCCCTAATTGGAGCCGATTGGTGTGGTAGCTTTGAGAAGAAGGTGAATCTTGGGCCAGGGTTTAGATTCCAGACACTGGTGGCAATCAGGACTAGGAGTGATTCTGAGTCAAATGTTTGGATTTAACAATTGATGAATCAAGGAATTCTGAGAAAGAGCTGTGGAGGTATGACAGTCTACACTTGTTTAGGGGGTATAATAGAGCGTCCATTGAGAGAGGTGATCTAGTGGAGATCCTGCCATGTTGACAGTAACCATAAGAGACTCATTGTGGAGAAAGGGGAGGCCCCAGAAAAACTGGTTCCATTTCTGCTGTAAATCATTGCGTAAAACCTGGTAAAGGAACTTCCAAGAACTTGAAAACTAGGACTCACCATGTGAGGAGTTGGGGTGGCACCAGATTTTGGCAGCTACCTGGTACCTGGAAATGCCTGTGAAAGGTCTACTTGTGTGGTCTAGGCCTGGAGGGATTGAGGAAGGTCTCCTTGAGTGGTCAAGACCTGGAGTGGTTGAGGAAGGCCTCAGTAGCCAAGACCTGGGATGGTTGAGGAAGGACTGCTTGAGTGGTCAAGACCTGGGATGGTTGGGATGGGAGCTGACCCTTAGAGTAAGGTCTTATGTGGTTCACTTAACACTCACCCCAGTACCAAAGATTCCTTGTTTGTGTCTTGTAGAGTTGATTTAGACTCCTCCCCTTCACACTCTCTCACACACACACATGAGCATGTGCACACACACACATACACACACACACACACACACACATCCTAAAAGCTTTTGTTTCCATAATCACATTATAATTGACTCTAAATACAGTGAAGAAACTTGAGGATGCTTCTGTCCCCTCTTTGTGGAGCCATATCCTCTCCTGAAGCAGTACTCTAAGGTGGACCAGATGCAGACATTTCTCTTTGACCTAGCAGGCAGATACAACCTCAGGGAAAAAAAAAAAAAAAAACATACTCAGAGAAAGTAATTTCTAAAAGTTGACTTTAATTTGGGGAAAGCACTTTCTTTCCAGTTTACACTTTTATGCAGTGTCCGTGCCTTGGACAGCAGACAGGGATCCCTGAAATGTGTTGCATATAGGCTCTTGTATAATAGGGACTGGCTTGGGAGAGAGGGCCTCTGGATGCCTGGGTCTGCTTGTTGCCATAGGGCATCCCTGTGTCAAGGGAAGGTTGAGTCTTGAGGTTTGCATGGTAAACTGTGCTCATGCTTTTTTGGTTTTTCTTTGGTTCCTGGTAGTAGACAGGCCTATTCACTGGATTTCGGGGAACACAAGGGCCTGTGAGTGGCCCTTGGCTTTGGGTAATAGATGGTAAACCCTTGCATTTTTGTTTGGGGTTTTCTTGAAGATTAGATTTGGGGGTTAAAGCCGATAGTATAAACTTTTTAATTCTGTCCCCAAACCTTTCATTATCTGATGTGTGGGTTTGGACAGGCTTAGTCCCTTTAAGTTGTGTGTTTTGCCTGGGAGGACTTCTGTGTTTATCTTTTTGCATACTTGTGACAAAGCTATGGCTCTGCTGTGGTACCTGCAGTTTGCAATTCTTGTGGACACTCCTTCCTCTTGATGAAAAAGAGGACCTCTCTTGGAAGGGTGCCTTGGTTGTAGTGCGCTCCATCTTGAACATGGACCGGGAGGTCCTGAAAGCCAGGATATCTGCAGCAAGCAGAACCTCGGGGGCCCAGTCTTGGCATACCTTTCCTGGGGCACAGTCCCGTAAGGCTAAGCCAGCAGCCGAGCTCAGGCTCGAGTCGTCTACATCCTGGGAATAGGTTTTAGAAGGGGATGATAAGTTTCCACTTTTATCTAGTGGATGATTGATTGGAAAATCACCCATCCTCCCAGCTTCACTGGGGCATGTCCAGCTACAGGATTCTTCCTCCTCTGTCTCCTCCAGCTCCCTGGTAGCCCTGCTATATGAGGACTGAGAAGCCCCACTGATTTCCCGGACTGAGACCCCATGGTAGTTCTGTCTTAAAGTCACACCCTCACTCTCTGGTGGCTCCCAGACTCCCTGGACTCGGCATGGATTAGGCTCTGGCTGTTCTGCCGAAGATCTGACAACTGATTCCCTGTGCCAGGCTCTGCCCACAAGGCGCGTTGGGGTGGACACAGAAGTTACATTGAACGCCTGGGCACTTGTAGGAGCCTCAGAGGGCACGGAGTTGTTACTAGGTGGCACCTCTCTCAGGAGTGCTGGCTGCAAGACAGAAGGAGAGTTCTGTGTGGACTGCGATTCCATAGAGGAAGTTTCTAACTTCATGTCTCTTTCTGGGGCTTGCTGGATGGGTTGTCCCAGACCACTGGCCATTTTGATCATAGAGTCGTGTGTAGATTCCCAGGACAGAGAGGTATTGGAGGACTGTGGAGAGGGTAAAGCCTTCTTCATGTTTAAAACATTGAACACCTGCGCAGTTGTAGGGGCCTCAGAGGGCACGGAGTTGTTACTAGGTGGCACCTCTCTCAGGAGTGCTGGCTGCAAGACAGAAGGAGAGTTCTGTGTGGACTGCGATTCCATAGAGGAAGTTTCTAACTTCATGTCTCTTTCTGGGGCTTGATGGATGGGTTGTCCCAGACCACTGGCCATTTTGATCATAGAGTCGTGTGTAGATTCCCAGGACAGAGAGGCATTGGAGGATTGTTGAGAGGGTAACGTTGTAGCCTCCTTCCTCTTTAAAATATGTATGGTCTTGAGGCCTCTGAGGGGCAGGCTCCATCTGTGCCTCACCAGATGTCTTCTAATATGTGCTTCTAGCACCTTCTGAGTGCCCAGATCTAAGAAGGAAGGCCCATTAGTACAGTTCTTAACTGATTCCTTAAAGGACGGTTTGTTCAATGTTTCGGGATTAGGCTTGGATTTTTCCGACAGGACCAGAGCATGGCCGACACATACGTCATAACAGACTCCCCCGGGCACCTCACTGTAGCTGGTCTGCCTCCTCTCAGGAACTGCGATGTTCCTCATGGCGCCTCCTAGCTGTTTCTTTCCTGGTACTTTCAGGGAAACACTTTGCAGATCACATGTTGGGTGTCTCATGTGGCAAGTTTCCCCCTCTGTCTCAGAGAAGGCCTTGAGAACTCGGCCTAGGGAACCTTCTGGGGGCCTGTGGAGATCTTTTTCCAGAGCTCTTCCCAGAAGGTTTGGAAGATCCTTGCGTGGGTTCCTCCCTTGTTGTAACATCTCTGGACCCTTTGATGAGACAGTCTGTGGACGCTGACCTCTTACGTTTTCCTGTGCTGAGGGACATGGGGTCCTGTGATTAACTTCTGCCTGACCCAGGCCAGGAGATAGCTGAACTTTGGGAGGCCATTGATGTTGGTGTTGTGTGCGTCTCTTTTTGGAGGGGTCTTCCGTGTGCTCCCAAAGCTCAGGGCTGATGTAATCGCCCTGGAGATGGACAACAGGCCCCTGGCCCTGCAAGCCCCAACTGTTGGAAGTCTGTTGACTAAATACTTCCAGTGATTTTTTCACCATGACTGGCAAATCACTCCTGCTTTCCTGGTATTTTTTCAATAGGTGGTGCTCTAGTTGTTGAACACTAGGTGAAGCAGTGAATTCAGCTCTTGAAGGTATAGGAAAAGAAGCCCCAACTTTCCTAATTGGAGCTGAATCGCATGGCAGCTTTGAGAGAGAGGATGGGTCATGGGCCTCGGCTTGGATTCTGGTCTCTGATGGTGTTTGGGAGCAGGAAAACTTTGGAGACAGTGATTGGGATTTGAACAAGTAAGGAAGCAAGGGCTTTGGAGAAAGGAGCTCTGGAAGGCCTTTAGTGTTAGCGTGTAATGGGCTATAAGTAGAGAGTCCATTAAAAAAGATGGAGGGGGGATCTAGTGGGTTCCCTTCCATGCTGACATGAGCCACTAGGGACTCACTGTGGAGCCAGGGGAGACCCCAGTAAAGTTGGATATATTTGCCCTTTAAATCATCGGCTAAGACCTTCTGGTGACCCAGAATCTGATCTGATTTTCTGTCTTTGCTCCAGAAGGAGTGTGCAGTGATAGTGGTCTCCTTGCTGCTGCAGGAATGCAGCATACTGCCCATACTGCCATAGGAAAGGTCTGATCTTCCTTTTCCTTTTTCTTTGCAAAGTTTTAGTTGGACTCTTTTGCTTATCTCAGCTTCCAGCATCTCCTGTATTACAGGGCTGATGAAAGAGGGCTCCCCAGCCTCTATCTGGCTGTCTGTGGGGCCTGTCCAGACTGAGGCCTTGTGGATGGTGAGAGAGACATCCTCTTGGAAGGACTCATCAGGTGAGGAGGTTGAGTGGCACAAGGTTCTGGAAGTTACCTGGCACATGAAAGGGCCCGAGATAGGCCTATTTGAGTGTTCAAGGCCTAAGATGGTTGAGGTAGACCTGCTTAAATTGTTAAGGCCTGGGGTGGTTGAGATAGGCCTGCTGAAGTGGTCAAGGTCTGGACGGGTTGAAGTGAGCCTGCTGAAATGGTCAAGGCCTGAGGTGTTTGAGATGGGCCTTCTTAAATGGTCAAGGCCTGGTGTGGTCGAGGTAGGCCTGCTGAAATAGTCAAGGCCTGAGGTGGTTGAGGTGGACCTGCTGAAATGGTCAAGGCCTGAGGTGGTTGAGGTGGACCTGCTGAAATAGTCAAGGCCTGAGATGGTTGAAGTGGGCCTGCTTAAATGGTCAAGGCCTGGTGTGGTCGAGGTAGGCCTGCTTAAGTGGTCACGGTCTGGGCTGGCTGAAGTAGACCTGCTAGAGTAGTTAAAGCCTGGGGTGTTTGAGGTAGGCCTCCTTGAGAGGTTAGTTCCTGGGGTGGTTGGCATGGGAGAAGGCAAACCTGGTAGAATGTGGCTCGGTGAGGTCGCCAGTATTTGCCATTCAAAGTGAGGAGTTGCCATGCTGGGATCTGGCATAGATGGAGCACAAGTCACAGGATCCCGAGGATGAGATGGGTCGGAAGATGCCCGTTGTTGAGGTGGTGAATGGCATCTTCCAGTTGTCAAGGTCTCTGTTGGCCAAGAGGCACTCACAGACGACTGTGACTCTATAGGTGAGGCTTTCAGCAGGACAGGAGACGAGGGTTTAGAGTCCTTGAGCAACAGGTGTTCGTTGCGAGAGGCAGAGAAAGTCTCTAGAGATGACTTGGTGGCTACAGACTTCCCTGTGGGCTGCCTAGGTGACAGGTGGGCTTTGACAGCATCTGGTTTGAAGGCTTCACCTGAGGCATCTTGTCCGAAATGCCGGCAAGTGCTGATGGAATTGACAAGCCTCTCTTGCACGCTGTAACAGGCAGGAGATATGATTGCAGCCAGGTGCTCATGGGGCCAGGAGGTGGGGCAAGATGAATAGGGAGGGACCCTCACAGCCCATCAGAACCACTGTTCCACACTCTGCTCTTTACAAGACCTTGTCATCTTAACCTCCAGGGCTTTAGTCATTTCCCACCCATCCAGAGAGCCCCTATTCCCAGGATAACCTTATGCCCTGGTCAGTGATGATCACATAGCAGACAGTAGGAGTGAGCCAGACAGAACTAGAGATGACTCACCTGTGCAGTGAACCCAGTACCTTGTCCTCCTTTGGTTTCTTCCTGCTGCCTCTGTAAGCTGGAAATGGAGACTGGGTTATTGGTGGGTATAGGAGGGACCAGGTATCTTACCCGAGATTGAATGAACTGTCCCTTCCGGAGAAATGAAAGTTAAGCAGGAGCTCTGTTATCCATGAGCAAGGCCGGGTGCCCAAAGCATGGTGAGCAAGGCACATGTTAGGCAGGACAATGTCATGAACCAGGAGCCTCCACTTCTAAAGACCTCCATAGGCGTCATTATCTCCCTGTGGAGGGGAAGGAAGGACCAGGGCTCTGAGAGATGAAATTGTCTCAGAAGAGGCAAACAACCAATTTACCTCCAAATCCAGGCAGCATGGCCCCACTTCATCCCATGGCACCACTTCCTGCCACACCATCCCTCCCCAGGCAGTACCCAGTCCTGGTGGTCCATAGCTTCATTCTGAGCACAGGACCTGGGAAATGTCGTCAGTTCTGGGTTCCATCCCAGGAGCTGTCTCCTCGAGAGTCCTGCAACTCATTAGTGTAATAGTTGGATAGGGGGCTGAGTCACCTCCCCAGGGGAAGAAGGTAGCCTACCTTTCACAGTCCTGATTTTCTTCCTGACTTTTCTGTACTCCTTCTTCACCACCTGAGAGAGAGAGAGAGAGAGAGAGAGAGAGAGAGAGAGAGAGAGAGAGAGAGAGAGAGAGAGCACCTGCAGCTCCATTCACATATCTATAATGTGGGCAAATATGTGTTCTTTTTCTCTTGGAAAACTCAAATGGGGACCGTCTCTGTGAGAGCCACATGGATGTCAGTGTTGTTCTGCTCAGGGACCAGAAGCTCCGCTCTGAAGTACCAGCAGTCGCTTCCTGACGTCCTGGAGGTCATCGCCCCCTTCATATCAGCTCGATCAACCCTATAAGCTTATATGTTAGAGAGGGACATAGAAACCATGGCTCAGAACCTTTCCTTTCTCGGAGGTCCCTATCCAACCCAGGAACACCGCCCCGAACACCAAGGAACAGGGCTTCTCCCAGGTATGGATGGTCTGAGAGCAGACATCTTGGAGCCCACTCTTGCTCTCCCCTACCTGCCGTCTCAAGAGGATGGGGTCCGGCTCTTGGCTGAGATCCCCTGTCAGCCACCTCCCTATTTGATTCAGAAAGTGAAACCTGGAGAGAGGGAACTATTCTTCCTTGGCTTGGACCTAAGGGAAACTTACCTTTTGTGGGGTGGTGTTTTCTGCTGGTGCAGGTGAGGGTGAGTCAAGGGGGAGGAGGGGTAATAATAGGCGGAAGAGCCCCAGCCCACACACAAAGGCAAGAATCATGTCCACTGCCCAAGTGGTGGGGATGGGGGTCAGCCATGAAGGATCAACGCTTTCCAGAAGAGAGAGAAAATTCTCCATCTGAATCGCCCTGTTGCTCTCAGGCAACTGAGCTCTGAGAGTTCTCTCTGGGAGTTGGCAGCTGGGTCAGGTCCACATCACAGAGCTCCTGTCTCCCTGTCACAAAGGGCTCCTATGGGGGAGGGGCGCTAGAAAGAGCTGACCAAACAATCACTCCCTGTCCTCCAGGCTTCACATGGGCTCCAACCTCCACAGCCTTTGGTGTCTGTTTCCAATTACATCTGCACACTCCACCAAAACTAGTCTTGTCCATTTTCTCTTCCTCTCCTATGCCCACACAGAGGCTCGTCCATGTTCTGTGGGCTTCAGGCTTCCATGCCACCTCCAGTGACATACCTCCTTCAGATGGCCCCGCCTCCTAATCCCTTCCAAAAGTTCTACCAACTGGAGACCAAGCACTCAAATATAAGAGCCTATGGGGGTTTATTCCACCCACCACAGTCCACTCTCTGGCCCTCCATAGACTTGTAGCGATATCATAAAGCAAAATTCACTTAGTCAAAGTTCAAAATTCCCCATAGACTTTCACAATCTCAACACTATTTCAAAGTTTAAAATCTCTTCTGAGACTCAAGTCAATCTCTTAACTGTAACCTAATGTACAAATAAAACTCAAGTTGCCTGTTTCAACATACAATGCCACAGAAACATATTTCCATTCCTAAAGGGAGAAAAAAGTATGTTGTGAGGAAAGGCTGGACCAAAGCAAGACCAAAACCCAGCAGGGCAAACCCCAGACTCTGCATCTCCATGTCTGGCATCAAAGGGCCCTTCAGCTCTCCAGTCCTCTCAGCCTTGTTGACAGCAGCACACTTCCTTTTCTTTGGCTCTTCCACTCCCTGTTAACAGCTTTCCTTGGCAGGGATCCACTGCTCTGGCATCTCCAACATCTTGGTGTCACCAATGAATTCTATGCTTTACTTTCACAGAGTCATGTGATGGCCTCTCTAGGCCTACATGCAGGTTCACCACTGACATATGCCTGTCCTCAGCAGCTTTCCTTAAGCCCAGAGGATGATCCCACTACCCCTTACTCATGTTTCCTTATTGACTCTATCACCAGAACCACAGGACCAAAGTAGCCAAGCTTTGCTGCCTGCTTAGCATGAAACCTGGAACCTGGACCCTTCTTCATTTGTATTGGCATAAGCTTTGATTTGTTGTAGCTCTTTAGAGACAAGTCATTCCTTAAGGCATTTTCTTCTCACAATTGCAGGATTAGCTGCCTGGGGTCTTGCCCTGTGGGAACCCCTCCCTTTACTTCCTTCTTCTTTATCTCTTCAGCACCAAGCAAGGCTCCAACACTACATTTCTTGTGCTCTTTGTCCCCTCTAACTGTACCTTTGTATTTCCTTCTGCCTTACTTGATTTTTTTCATTGTAGATGTGCATAGCGATGATTGATCTTTAAAAACCACACAACAGGGACAAGAGTAAACTGTCCTGAAATCTTCTCTGCCTTGAACGCCTTGGCCGGGAGACCACTTCCTTGCCTGTAAGATCAGAATGTTCCTACAACTTGAAGGTTTTAGAGAAAACCAGTCTGATTATAAAAAGTATTAGAATTCCTTCCATAAGGAGATGGTATGTTGAAGGAACTAATGTGAGCTCTTTTTACCCCGGGATTTATCTGCTTGCTCACACAGCTCAATCTCCAGCCTCCCATCTGTGTGGGGACCAAGACAATCAAGTTCTCTGTGTTTTAGTTTCCATCGTGTTCTCTGTTGCAAAGAGAAGCCTCTCTGTGGAGAGATGGAACATACACTTATCTGTGGATATAAGTAACTGTTTGGAGAGCAGTAAGGAAATATGTCAGTTTAGTAAAGTGCCAGCTGTAGTTTCCCCTCCAAGACCCACTGCACCCTTGCATCCTTGTGGTGTCCCCCTTTCCCTCAAGGTCCATCAGCCACCAGTCTGCAAGGATAAAGAGCAGAAGCTGCAACAGAGAGCTGTGTATGCCCTGTGAACATGGTGGAAACAGCCTTCTGGGACACGGGTTCAGTGAGACAGGTCAACGTCCTCCCGAGTGATGAAAGATAAAAAGGATTGGGACATAGGCTGGAGCATTTCCTAATTTGCTTGAAATAGCACATTCCTATCATAAGGCCTCTAGTACAAGTCTAATTGCCATGTGGGCAGCAAGGAGTAAGTTTCTGCAGGGGACTGTCTCAAGGGTCACACTAGAGATAAGTCAGGTATCTGGACCTAGAGAGATTCTCTAGATAAGGCCAGGTGGAAAGCAGGAAGACACGTACTGGGGAGTGTGTGAGTGGGGTGTGGAAGGAGTCCTTCATATCATTGAGCTCAGAGAGCAGAATTAACATAGTAAAAATGGCAATCTTACTAAATCAATCTACAGATTCAATGCAATGCCCATCAAAATCTCAGCAAAATTCTTCACAGACCTCAAAAGAGCGGTACTCAACTTCATATGGAAAAGCAAAAACTCAAGTTAGCCAAAACAATCCTGTACAATAAAAGAACTTCTGGAGGCATCACAATTTCTGACTTCAAACTCCACTAAAGAGCTACAATACTGAAAACAGCCTGGTAATGGCATAAGAAAAGACAGCAGGACAAATGGGACAGAATCAATGACCCGGATATTAATCCACACTCCTTCGAACACCTAATTTTTGACAAAAAAGCAAAAAATATCAAATGGAAAAAAAGAAAGCATATTTAACAAATGGTGCTGACATAAATGGATATCAACATATAGAAAAATGAAAATAGATCCATATCTATCACCATGCACAAAACTCAAGTCCAAATGGATCAAAAACCTCAACATGAAGCCAGCCACACTGAACCTTATAGAAGAGAAAGTGGGAAATACACTTGAATGTATTGGCACAGGAAACCACTTCTTAAACATAACCCTAACAGCACAGACACTGAGAGAAACAATTAATAAATGGGACCTCCTGAAACTGAAAACTTCTGTAAAGCAAAGGACATGATCAACAAGACAAAACAACAACCTACAGAATGAGAAAAGATCTTCACCAACCCCATATCATACAGATGTCTGATCTCCAAAATATTCAAAGTACTCAAGAAATTCATCATCAAAAGAACACATAATCCAATAAAAAATGGAGTACAGACCTAAACAGAGAACTCTCAACAGAGGAATCTAAAATGGCTGAAAGACACATAAGGAAATGTTCAACATCCTTAGTCATCAGAGAAATGCAAATCAAAACAACTCTGAGATTACCTCTTATACCTGTAAGAATGGCCAAGATCAAAAACACTGATGACAACTTATGCTGGAGAGGTTGTGGGGAACACTCCTGCATTTCTGGTGGGAATGCAAGCAGGTACAACCCCTTTGGGTGTCAGTGTGGCGATTTCTCAGAAAATTAGGAAACAACCTTCCTCAAGACCCAGTAATACCACTTTTGGGTATATACCAAAGGATGCTTAATTGTGCCACAGGGACATGTGTTCAACTATGTTCATAGCAGCATTGTTTGTCATAGCCAGAACTTGGAAACAACCTAAATGCCCCTTGACCGAAGAATGGATAAGAAAAATGTGGTACATTTACACAATGGAGTACTACACAGCAGAAAAAAATAATGACACCTTGAATTTTACATGAAAATGGATGGAGCTAGAAAACATTATTTTGAGTGAGGTAACCCAGACACAGAAAGACAATTACCACATGTACTCACTCATAGGTGGTTTTAAATATAAAGGAAAGAAAACCAGCCTACAAACCACAATCCCAGAGAACTTAGACAACAATGAGGACATCAAAGAGAGGCTTACATAGATCTAATCTGCATGGGAAGTAGAAAAGACAAGATCTCCTGAGTAAATTGGGAACATGGGGACCTTGGGAGAGGGTTGAAGGGGCAGGAGAGAGGCAGGGAGGGGAGCAGAGAAAAATGTAGAGCTCAATCAACATCAATTTAAAAAAAGAAATCAACAAAAATAAATAAAATAACCTAAAAATAAAGCTAAGAACCATGGCCAACAATCAATGTGTTCTACCTAGACCCCATCAGCCTTACTTGTGATGACTATATACATTTCAATTATAGTTTTTTATTGTAGTAAAGAAAGAATTTGTCCTATACTTGTGTTTTTCACTGAAATTAATAGCTTCTGACAAAAGTGCCTTTATGAATGTTTTCCCCTTAAAAGACAACATATATTTATCTATGGTATTGATGTTTTTCAAATGTCCCAAACTTTGATGAAATGGTACATAGAGGGAAACAGCTATAGGAACATCCATTGATAACAATGCTGCTTTTTCAATATTTTCTTATTTTTATGTTTCCACATTGAACTATAAATAAAATTATTAATAGTCTATGGTTAAAAAAAAGTCAATTGCTGATTATATGTCATAGGGTTTTACATAACATTGAAAGCACGGTTGTTTTTGAAGAAAACTTGAAGAAAGACAGTTGATTACTGAGATCTAGGAAGAAGAAATAGGGATATTTATATTGTGTGTTCTATACATTTGTTGCAGTTATAGAATCCAGTTAATTCTCAAGAAATAAGATCTGAGACATCATGGTTAACCATTAAAGGGATGCAGCTTGGCAGTAGACTGCTTGCCTAGTATGCATGTGGCCCTGGGTTCAGCCCACAACACTGAAAAAATATCAGATTCTTCAAATGACTTTTAAAAATATAAATATTAGCGATGTTTTATTGGTGGCACACATTTATCCATAAAGTCTTCACAAACTCATTCCTAATTTGCTCTCGTGGTTACACTGAACTTATAAACCAAAGACCTAGTTAGAAATTATTGAAATAGGTAAATAAATAAATATATTTGTACTGGTGATCAGAGAAACTGTATGTGCTTTCAGATACAAAAGGCAAATCAGGTATATATTATATATTACATACAAATAAATATAATTGAAGTGCTGTGGACTGTTCCCCATGTTCTTATCACCATATCACTTGCTGCATGTATGTTCAGGAAGCAAAATGAAGGCTGACTGCCAAGAAGCCAGTGACATTAACACAAATACAGACTCTTGGAATCACAGTAGCATGCTTGCACTGATTTATGTAACAAGAAATAGGAAATTTGTATTCAAAATGGTTTTTGAATGTTCAGTTATAAATTTGAATAAACCCAGCCATCATGAATCTGCTAAATTCACTATGAATCACAACAAATGGGGCATCGGTGCCCTCCTTTACTTTAACAGTGGAAGACATGACTCAAATGGTTTATTTGATAATAATTGAAAACCTTGATAACAGGCAAATTTATTTTCTGTCTAGAGACTTTTTCACAGAACTAATGCAATATATTTTCAAACCCATCATCCAGAGGTGATTTTCGTTCATCAAAGGAGAATGTGTTTTTCTCCATAACATTGCTTTTCTTCTAGTAAGAAAAAATGAGGCTAAGAAAACCTCCTTTAGAACTGAAAGGCACAAATCTGTACTTTCCAGGTTTTGTGATAAAGTGAAAATGTGGTATTTTATGTGGTTTCTTTTTGAAGAGGAATAGATATTTCTAGATTGCTTCCTTATTAAGATCTATGCAACAGCAGAAGGTCACATGTATACCAGATATTGAAGATTCCACCAGCTGGCAAGAAAAGTGGTTCATTAAAAGTAAACCAGGTATTTGGACAATTTTTCAGCCAAGAGAAAATAAGAGTCTTTTTAGGTGAGTCATCTAGAGAGTGAGAGCTATAAGCCACTTACACCTCTTCCCTGTGCACCAAAGGAGCAATGCTCTGTCTGAGTGACAGGAATGCACACGCACACACGCACTCATGAACGCATGTACACACACATACATAAACAAAAAAGAAAAAGAAGGAAGGAAGGAAGGATGGAAGGAAGGAAGGAAGGAAGGAAGGAAGGAAGGAAGGAAGGAAGGAAGGAAGGAAGGAAGAAAAGGAACCTGATTTATACAAACTTTTGTGAGAACAAACAAAATCCTAGAAGCAAAAGAGTATAGTTGCATTGTTCATGGCACCTACAGATAAGATTCAGTTTTTTGCCTTTTTTTTTTCTGCAACTACCTCACGAGTAAAGTTTTACAAATTGTGCTACTAGAGATGGGTGAAATAAGATTCATACATGTTAAACAATAAGCTCCCAGGATAGACAATTCAGGGCTTCTAAAGCCAGGTTTCCAAAGTGGAGTTCTAGATCAAAGGATGGTGTTTCATCAAATTATACCCTCAGTCAATAAGGTTAACTTGCCAGGAAAAGACCATGGTCCTGTAAAGGACTTGATACTATAAAACAAGACATAATTACTTTAGTAAAAACTAAACAGAGTGTGTAATATTAAGGAGTTTCCTAAATGTGCTACATATGAATCGCTAAGGCTTAAAAATCAGTATCAAGTTTAATCAGATAATATTACACAAACCACACTTACTTTTTTCTATTTTGAATTTAACTGTCCTTAGATCCTAACATCAAGACACATGATATATTACAAAAGAAGCTTAATGCACACATACATATGTATGTGTCTATATCTATATCTGTGTGTGTGTGTGTGTGTGTGTGTGTGTGTGTGTGCAGAGAGTGTGAGAGTATGAGCTAATGGAAGAAATGAGGTCCTAAAGACTGTCACTGATACAGTGGATTTTTCAATGACAAAAACCAGCAGGTTTCCCACAACTTTGGCTGTCACGCTTTTTACCACAGTCTGAACAAATTGAATAAACACACCCAAACTTACAAAGTTTTAGTTCAAGCTGGTTTCTAAATACATTCCTTGTGCTTGGTGCTATGATGTGATGGATTTTCTGTTACATAAATGAGAAGTACGATGAGCATTAAAAGAGTTTTGAAGCAAGTTTGGTATTGAGGTATAACCATTTGTTTTCTGTGTCAGTGTTTTATATGAGATGACAAAAGTCCAGTTTAGAGATGTGAATGTCTTCTGTAATGAACTACACATTTTATAGAAATCCTAGCATGATCACATCAACTGTGAAAACAATCATCATTTGAAAATTTGATCCTACACTGAAAAACGATCCTGTAAGCAATTCAGATTTGATTTTTCATCTGGCTTCTTTTGGCAATCATAGGAGCCAAGTCTCATGTTGATCGCATGTGTATAAATTAGTACTAATTTTCAGTTGTATAACTTACTTGCACAAAGAAGAAGGGAATTGCTCTTTAAATAATTTGGGATCATTTAGAATTAAAGAAATATAGTTGGGATAAGGAAAAGAACAAGGTCACAAATGACATCAGAATTCTATCTTCATTTCAATATTCTGAGCGCTGAGTGCCCTCACTCTCTCCTTCCCCCTTTCTCTCTCTCTCTCTCTCTCTCTCTCTCTCTCTCTCTCTCTCTCTCTCTCTCTCTCTTTCTCTCTCTCTCTCTCTTCCTCTTTCAGAACCAGCACACTGAGAATATCTTAAACTCAGTCTTGTCCTACAAGATCTGAACTTCAACCATTTTAAGTCAGGAATCTTCTCCTGAACCAGTTATCTGTTTCACTAGATCCAGTATAGAGATGGGTAACTCTTATTTAGGTAGAAACTAGGATTTCCCAAACTGGGACATACTTCTTGGAGGAGGAGCCCATAACTCTCACTATTATGAGATAAGTTGTGCTGGGTAGTCTTTTGGGTTAGATGTGACCTTAATCTACACTTCGCCTTATGATGAACAGGCAGTGTTTCCTGGCTTACCAAAAATCATCAAGCAGTTTACAATGATCAGTGCTTGGTTCAGTTGTTTTTCAGAGTGTGGATTTATGAAGCATTCCAACTGTACTTGGCACAAGTTCTTGAGTATACTTAGGGAGGCTGCCAAAATGCACAGAGTGTCTTTGGCATAAAAAGAAGAAGAAGGAAAAAAATCCAGATGGTTCCATCTCCCATCAAACAGATCATATTCATGGATGTTAAATTAGATTTGAAAAGAAGAATTATGCCTACCTGGGGGGTACGCTGTAACAGTTAAATCATTCTGTTATCACAAGCTAGTACTTAAAAACCTTAAAATGATTATGTTTGGAATATATTAGATACATTCAATATATGAAGACCAGCAGAAGACAATACTTCAGCAAGACACACGTGATCAGAACGTCTAGAGAAGAGCTCCTTGGAGCAAGAAAGTCCTAACAAATGGATGGATCACAACTGATGAGAGAGTCCACCTGAGTGGAGTGGTGTGGATGTGAACATCAATGTGTGTATTAGCTGCTTCCCTGTTGCTGTGATAAAAAAAAAAGGGGGACCCCATCAGAAGCAACTTGAAAAAGAAAGGCTTGTTTTAGCCCACACTTAAAGATTATGGTCTATCACTGTGGTGAAGTCCCAGTAACAGGAGCTTGGTGCAGCTAGTCACCATGCATCAGCAGTTAAGAGACAGAGGGTAATAAAAGCTTGTATTCGGCCTACTTTATCCTTTTTAGACAACTGAGGATCTCAGCCTAGGGAATGCTGCTACTTATAGTAGACTAGTCTTCCAATTCAACTAATCTAGGCAAGATAACCCCCATAGACATGCTTAGAGACTTTCCTCCTCCAAGGTTGGACCATTACAGTATGTATGACAACAGAAGAAATTAGAACATCAAAGGGTCTCAGGTAAGGATATAATGGTCCAGGTTTCTACACAATCCAGGAGATTTTACAGGATGAAGATCACTCTGTCTAAACTCATCGTTTTGCAAAGACAGAACCTGAAGTGTAAAATTGTTAATATTTAATATCAGAGCTCCAATACTCTTTTTTTTGCATCATTAAACAGGAACTCTGAGTTAATAATCAAAACTAGAAACAGTCTGCTGGGAAAAGAGACCTTCATATCAATCCATCCAAGACTGCTTAGTTTAATAACGCTTTTTTAAGTATTCATTTCTATTTCAGTAACAAAGACAATGAATGTCATTCACAAGTCAAAAACTGAGAACATTTTATTGTCAGTCTTCACACAGGACTCAGCAAAAAATTGATTTCTCCTTTAATAAAGTTGGTAAAAATCCATGTGCCCATATGTGAGAATCTAATTTACAACAGTGACCTTGGCACTAAATAGCATCTCCTAATAACTAAAGCAATACTTAAACAGATGTGAAGAAAGAAAGGTAGGTGTCTAGATAGATGACAGACAGACGGACAGACAGAGAGACAGACAGATAGATGATAGATGAAAGAATGGATGAATGGACAGATAGACAGGCAGACAAACAGATAGATAAAATGTGATAGCTGATAAAAATGTTAGATAATTTTGCTCACCAAAGTAACTATATTAAGAGATGTGTGGGATACTAAACCTCACTGAGTTCCTTGGATAGTGCTTCCAGGAAACGTTGGTCATGAGACCCTGGCCTAATGAACAAATGTGTCTCTCAATAGGCTATTGGCACTGGATTATATGACAGCAATATTGGGAGTTAAAAATAGGAAGTGAAAGGGCTTGAGAGATGGCTCAGTGGCTAAGAGCAGTGACTGTTCTTCCAAAGGACCTGGGTTCAATTCCCAGCACCCACATGGCAGCTCACAACTATCTGAAGATCCAGTTGCAGGGGATCTGACACCTTCACACCAATGCACATTAAATAAACCATAATATATATATATATATATATATATATATATATATATATATATATATATATATATATAAATATAAATAGGAAGTGAAGCTCTTAGAGGAAGTACATCACAGGGAAGAGGAAAAGCAATGCCCTTAGGCACATCTTGCCTTTAGCCTGCCAGGTTAGGTACTCTCTTTTCCTCTGCTTCTTGGCTACCTATGAGGCGAGTAGCTCTCAGACATTATGTCGTCTTCTCACTACTGTATTCTGTTCACGGCCATGTGACCATGAGATGAAGGATGTAACTCTCTGAAATGAGGAGGCAAGACAAATCTTTCCATCTTTGCAGTTGCTTATTCAGACATCCTGTTAGACTGGCAAAGGTCGCTCACACACGTGGACTGCATAGATCCAGGATGGAACAGAAACGGCGTTTTGAAGCAATGCATTCCTCTTCCATAATGCAATTCATCCTGGGAAGAAGTTTCCTCATACCCTGCAATTGTATTTCTCAACTAACCCTGCATGGTGACCAGAATGATAGTTGCCTAATGACCATGCTGCTTGCAGCTCAAAGGGATTAACAGGTTACTGTCTCTTACTTCTTCTACCAGTTTCTTTTGTCTTGTAGGACATTCTGTGAACCTGAGACATACTCAGATGCTTCACCTGGGTAAGATTATAGGCTCCACCGTCACAGTTGGGAGCAAAATTTTATAATTTATTTTACATTTTTGTGAACTTCCTACATGAGTAGGAACATTTCTTCAACATTTCTACCCCATCCTCTCCCCCTCCAATTCCTCTTATGTCTCCCATTCACACACAAATTCATGACCTTATTTAAGTTTTTGTTGCATCTGTGTGCATATATAAGAACAATCTACTGATTCTAATTTCAAAATATTTTAGCTTTAATTAGTTCAGAAATGTCTACATTGCCATTATTTGACCAAGAAATAAACCTTGGTAGGATTAAAATATTTAGGGCTATTTATTAAAACGGTTAAAATCACCCCAATTTAATTCAGTAGAACATTCTCTTGTATAGATGCCATGTTAGATATGTCTAAAATATATGATAATCGGTCATGTTCCTAAAGGAATGTGTTTGAATAAAGTAGGTCTATTAGAAATTCATAACGCTCAGAAATTAAAGTTCTGTGCATCATCCTCATTATACCACTATTTCCTCAGAGTTGATGATCTGTCTCTTTGCATATCAGAAGACACAGTTTTACGCTAAAATAATGACTTATTCTTTGATTCAAGCCTTGGGATCAAATTATATTATTGGAATGAGATCTCCAAAGAACTACTGGGAATTACATGAGCCGCTATTTCTAACAGGCTTCTCTAAGGCAGCTCCTTGAGGACCAGTAGAGTCTAATTTGTTTGTGCCAACAAGAAAATATCAAAGATGACCAAACTTCTGAAATTCCTCAACAAGTGGAACACAGCCCCAAGGGGGGTATAATAAAACTAAAGGGACAGAGAGCATAAGCTCAGAAGGCCTCTAATAGAAATGGAATCATGGGGACCAGGTCTTTATTTCACGTGAAGAAAACTCATTTTCTTTTTCTTGTTTGACATGTCACCAACTCCTTTCGTTGAATACTGGAGCAGTTTTTACTAGGAAATTCTGTACCTATTTTGAGTCCCTGGTGACCATACATTCTTTTAAGTGTGTCTGTTTTGTCTCAAACTCTTGTGGTAGTATTCAGCATCCGGAAATGAAATTCAGCCTTAGAAAAGAATCCTGTCACAAAGTAAAGCAGGATCTGGAAGACTGTCCTAGTGAAAGAAAGGGACACAGGAATTGTAGTTGTGAGAAAGAGGAAAGAGGACCTGGAAAATGCAGCTCATGTTGAGATGTTAAATCTAGAGATCTTTAGGGAAGCAGGAGATCTTGAGTCAATATTGGATTATGTACCTTAAATTTATAGAACACATACATTTATGACCAAAAAAATTCTTGTGAGAGGGATGTTGTAGGAGATGGCTTGTTTGTTCCTGGATACCCATACTCCAGAAATAATGACTCAGAAACTCTATTAATTAAATCACTGCTTGGCCTATTAGCTCTAGCTTCTCATTGTTTATCTCTTACATATAAATTTAGCCCATTTCTATTAATCTGTGTATCATCATGTGACTGTGGCTTACCTGAAAAGTTCTATCCAGGGTCTGTCTCTGGCATGGCTACATGGCATCTCCTTGACTCTGCCTATTCTCTCTCTCTATATATTTCTTCCAGCCTGGCTGTGTTCTATTAAGACATTGGCCAAAAGCAGCTTCTTTATTCATTAACCAATAAAAGCAACACATATACAGAAGGACTTTCCATACTAGAGGGATGCTGTTTAATTATAGTAATCATTTCACTATGGAAATAAATCTCAAAATATTATGCAATCTTTAAATATATATATAAAATTACTTTAAAATAATGATTTTCAGGCGAGACAGAAAGATGGGAAAACAATTTTTAAAATGTTAAACATTATATATTCAAAACTAGTTTGGACTAGATAGAACCCTAAATCCAAATTAGAGTAAAGAAATGAATGAATAAATTAATACAATTTTTTTCTTTTTTCTTTTTTTGGTTTTTCGAGACAGGGTTTCTCTGCAGCTTTTTTAGAGCCTGTCCTGGAACTAGCTCTTGTAGACCAGGCTGGCCTCGAACTCACAGTGATCCGCCTGCCTCTGCCTCCCGAGTGCTGGGATTAAAGGCGTGTGCCACCACCGCCCGGCAATTAATACAATTTTTTAAATCCTGTCTTAACATAAATCAAAACTATCATAGAGCAGCAGAGACACTGATAGTTTTATATATTGTAATAATAAATCTTTATGAGGATTTATCTGAAATTATAAAGATTATTTGAAACTATTATTTTTAACTTAGAAGAGGAAAATAGATATTATAATATGAAAAATATACCCATGTTTTTACTTAATTATTAGTAATAATAAAAATCAGAAACCACTGAATATTCCCAACCACTGCAGAGATAGAATGCAACATGGCTTGCTGTTACCTAGGATCAAGGTACAACCCATAGTAATTGGCATAAGTTTTCACTAAAGTTTTCCTACCTAAGGCAAGCTGAGGAGGTTTTATCTCAATATAATGCCAAAAATGTAATCTTCTTGTATGCCTACCTTGAGAATAGATGTAGAATATTCACAAATGAAGTCAGGACAAACTCTAGCTACTGCTGTAAATAGACAATGTTGTAAAATATGTTGGTGGACATCACACTTTATCTCTGTAAATGTAACATATAGATATAGATTTCAGGATCTTGGCTATGGGTCCATTGAAATAAAGAAAGTCTGTTTAAATGTTGAAGTATTTTCAGTATTTATAAATAAAGGACTCAGAACTATTGTTTTTATATAGTGACAATAAAACCACACAATCATCCTCCCTGATTTGTATTAACTCTTCTCTCGTTCATGTGTCCCTCCTCCCACAACAGGCCTTGATCATCTGATACAAAGCTTCCTGCTTTGCCATCATATCGATTATGACACATCCAGGTGCTCTGGGACTCCAGATGCTCTGAAGGTTCTTGATGTGTCAAAGGGGACACAGATGCCTGTAGAATTCACCTGCTACTTTCACGTTTGTACGATTCTGTTAATCTGGGTCACCCTGAGAATTCTCATCTAAAAAAAAAGGGTCGTTGCTAAACTACACACTCTTTATCACCAAGAGGGAAACACCACTTCAGACTTTGTGGGTTTCTTTGGGTGTTTTGAGGCAGCACATGCTGTACATATGCATAGCATTCTGACCCTTTCATTGAGGATAAATGAAGGATGGCTGCCAGTTGTATGCACATAGCACAACAAAAAACTTTTCTGACAGGTCCGGATTGCATGACTTGTCAAATCCAGAGATCCTGGTAGTGCCTATAGTAAGCAAAGCTCTGTGTAAAACTTCCAGTACTCTCCAGTAGACAAGGTATTGCTTTGTGTTTATGAAGCACCCTGCATCATCTCAGTAAACAGTGAGTTCCTAGACATGGCATATATATATATATATATATGTATATATGTATATATATACATATATATATATATGTTAGGTACAGTAACATTAACCTAGTTATAGAGTTGAATAGGTATAGTTACAATCAAACATACAACGAGAATTATACTTTTAGAATTTGTCCTGAGTGAGTCTAAATTATTCCTTAAACTTGACAAACAAATATTTAAGATGTTTATACCACTAACATCCATTGCTTTAGTTGACCCCCCCCAATACTAAACTAAGGCCTCTTGAAACAACAAGGAAAAGAAGCGAGGATAGAAAGACTAAATCTTGGACTACAAAATACCTTAGTTCAATATGTTGGTAAGAAGAGAGAATATTCTGATGCTTACATGTCATCCCTGTCCCAGGAATAACCTGAAGAATTATGCTGGATGAACATGCTCTTTGTATGATTATAAGCAGAAGCCTTGGTTATTACATCTAGACAGAAGCTGAAGAACCCTGAGGAAAGAAGATACATGAATATCTGGGCAATAACGTGATTAGTAAGAGCCTAGGAAGTACTAGACTGAAATGCCTACAAAAAGATGAATAGCAGTAAACTATGGACTCCATTAAGTGAGTTACCAACAGCTACCAGATATAGGGGAGTGACGAATGCAAAGTAGGCACCGACCCTTGGCTTTGCCTCTCTTACATGATACAGCAGTTGTAATGATAGAGCTAGAGGTTACTCATGAGTTCAATAACGCTGGGTCCCTTGAACCCATGCTCTGCTGCAGAATTTTCATGCAGCCAACAATAGAGACCAAACCTGAGTTCTTAATATGGCACTATAATGCAGAGAGATGAGCCAGCCACTTGGTGGAAACCCTGTTACACCAAACCTGTTAAATACCACAGGCTCCTACAGAATATAACTGAATTCAGTGACCCATTTTATGGCAAACTTGATGAGACAGTGGATACCAGATCTCACGTATGCATGAACATGTTTTGAATCTCTCTATTTTGCTTCACCAATCAATTCCTTTATCCCTGGTCCTATTGCTTAATAGTAAGTCTTGTTCCCTTGAGTTACCAAAACACATGTAAACCTCACTTTAGTTTAGTTTAGTTCTTACTAAAAAGCGTTAACATTTTTTGTCTTTGAGTGATCTATTCTACATAAATTTAAGAACAATAAAGATCTTCATTACTTTCTTATAGAATTTTGAAGCAAGTATCACTCAACCTATGAATCAATTTGAAGATTAAATATTAATACTAATAAGCCTTCTGGTTCAAGAACATGACTTGTCTCTTTGTAAATTTGGTTTTTGCTGTAAACAACTCTAAATGATTTTCTCCATTATTGTCTTACACAAAACTTATGGTAGACTTTTTTCCTGCATATGACTGACAGTTTTGTGATTTGCTTCATGTTTGTTCATGTACAGAAATGACAAATTTCATATGAACGTTGTAGCCATTTTGATCTCCAAGCATCTTTTCGCATTCTTTACAGACTAACACAGCCTCTAGAAACACCATTGCCTCCAATTTCTCCTAATTCCTTATCATTTTTCTTTTCAATGTTTAAAATCTAAGGACCTAATGCAAAATTAAAAATTGTACTCAGAGTTTCATTAAGCATTTATTAAGAATTCTTTTATAGTTTCATCATTAAAACTGTTGACAAGCTGTCTTTAATTAGATAGTAGTGACAAATTTTCTTTTTCAAATATAAGCAGGTACTAAAATAAATTTATTTTGTAGCAGGATAATCATATAGATTTATTTTCAAGTCAGTTAATCTACTGTCTACATTCTTTGTATAGATGTGCCATAGTTACTTTAGCCAATGTTGGATTTGAATGCTTTGGACCTCAGGTGATGATTGATGTGGGTTGCAGGATATAATGGAGTGTATGTTTTATCATTTACCATTTTCTGAAAGATTAAAATAAAATTGGAATTACTTTCTCCATTGTTTTATGAAAATCAGTGGCAAAAAGTTTGGGGTAGATAATTTTTATGTGTGAAGTTTTCTTTAACAATGATTTCTTTTCCATGGTCATTAAAAAATACTATTTTGGCTTGTTATTCCATCTTTAGCACGCTGAATCATTCATGTGCTTTTAAAAATTTGCAGATTTGGTCCATGTTTTCAAATTAATTATCATCAAATTGTTCATAGTTTCTCTCGGTGTACTTAAAATCTTTCCCCTATTCTAATTATACTCTCTTTATTGCTTGCATTGTTCCTGTATGAGAAAATTATATTTTTATTATTAACCTTTAAATATGTTATGTTACATTTTCTTTCAACATGAATGGTTTTTAATCTTTTATTTATTGTCTTTTCTCTACTTTTTGTTGCTTGTTAATCTTCTATCATAAATGCTTGTGACAACTATAAAATTTCTACTCAATTTACAACATTGTATTAAATATGTTTTGATAAATTTCATTATTCAATACCAATTTCATTTCAATTACATTCTAATTATTCTTATTTTTATTATGATTTTTTTCACTTAGACACAATTTATTGAGAAATAAATTTAACTGAAAAGTATAGAAATTATGTGAAAATCATTGCACAATAGTAATAGATGTTCTCAACATTATGAAGAGAAAAAACAATCATTAGGTACTTTGAAATTTGAAATTTTATGATTAACAAGAAGACACTTTTATGTAAATAATATTTATTAGAAAACTCAAAATAAACCTCAAACAGCCCAAGCTGTAGTCAAGACTATCGTCTCCTCAAACTGACAGCAAGGCCTTAGTGCTGAAGCTAACGTCTATACAACTCAGTGAAGTTGGAGACGTCTCTCTGGTGTCTACAGAGAGCCTTCACCTCTATGCTAGCATCTTTGGTACAGGAAGATCCTCTGCATGCTACAAAGAGACATGTAAATTCCATCTCAACCACAAAATCTTTGGTCTACTATGGTGCCCTACTTGCTAGATATGTCCATGCAGTGGAGGCACGAAGTCTGTGGGTGTCACAGGCCAGTATCTGATTTGCTTTAAGTTCATTCCAGAGTGACTAAGAACCTGAGACTAAATAGCTCAGGGTCTAGGGTAGAAGCAAATTGCTACTGGTCTTTGAAAGAAAATAAAATGACTCCTAATGGCATTCTGTGATCCTCAAAGATCAGCATCTTGCTCAGCCATTATCAGAGAAGCTTCCTCCTGCAGCACATGGCAATAAATACAGAGACCAACAGTAAGAGATCTTGGCACCTTCATCCTTAAATGGGATGTCTCTAATAAATCCAACCCCTTATTGCTCAAGGAACCCTGTATAAAGAGTGTGAGAGCCAGAGGGTCTGAGGACACCAATCTAAATCAACATGATTGGTATACACATGAGTTCTCAGAGGCTGAGACAGCATGTACCTGACCTGCGCAGGTCTGCACCAGTTAAAGTGCTGGAGCTGAAAGGAGAAAAAGCAGCTGCATGCCTCCATCCCTAACCCAGAGGCTATCTCCATTTGATACTCATTTGTTTTTATTGTTTGTGTTGGTTGTTGCTGTTTTGTTTGTTTGTTTGTGGGTTTTTTTTTTATTTTTGGGATTTTTGAGACAGGGTTTCCTTTGTATAACAGCCCTAGCTTTCCTGGAGCTAGCTTTTGTAGACCAGGCTGGTGTGTGAACTCACAGAGATCCGCCTGCCTCTGCCTCCTGAGTGCTGGGATTAAAGTCGTGCACCACCACCACCTAGCTCAACAAACTACTATGAAAAGTAGGCTACATGTCCAGCACTATATAGCCAACAGAAAACAAACTCGGTGTCATCTTTTGAGGTTTTTTTGTCTCTTAATGTCATCTCATGGCTTTTCCTTTTCTAAAAAGTTTATTTTATTTACATATTTTTTCTTCTCTCTTTTTACCCTACAGGTCCTTTGTTCAAATATGGCTTTGAGTTTAGTGTTTTTATGGGGTTCCTGAGTGTGTGAACAAGTGGTTCTCTGTTTCTTGTGCCTTCTCTTATGATCTTTTTCTTCTGCTTGTTTTGCCCAATTCTTATTTGTTAGTTTTTGTTCTGTCACATATTATATTATATTGCATGTATATTATATTCCCTTAGAAACTTGTTTGTGTTCTAATAAGAAACATAAAGGCAGTAAACCTGGATGGGAGAGAAGGTGGGGAGGAACTGGGAGGAGTAGAGGGAGAAGAACAGTATCACAAAGTCTTATGTGAGGAAAAAAAATCTGTTTTCAGTAAAGGTGGAAAATATCAGAACAACATTTAAAGAATAAATCTATTTTAATAAAATATAAGTCCATTTTCAGGAATATAATGAAATCTCTGGCAACCCAGAAACCTAAATAATTGTCCTAATAGAAATTTGAAAAAAATAGTGAAATAATTTCCTAAAAGATAGATAAATGACTGGAATTAAAGACAAAATATTTTTAGCAAATTTATGAATCAAAAATTTATGTAGGTGATTCACCCCAGTTAGTAATATTTTAAAATGAAAATATGTAAGCAAAGGCAATCTTACATGTCCCGTGTTGTTATTACAAATAACCTCATAAAACTGAGTATCCTGTTCTCTATTTTGAGAACAATTTTTAAAAATAGATATTTTTATACATAAACTTTTCATTGCAGGAAGGTACATTACTTCAAGTCTAATTACTTTAATAGTTTATAGGCCAGAGTGGTGATTCATATCTGTAAGTATTTCAGATGCTGAAGAAAGAAGATCATAAATTCAGGGGTAGCCTGTGCTATATAAGGAAACCTTGTCTCTACACACATAGCAACACATAAGTAAATAAATAGTTTGCAGATTATTTCTTCTTTTGTAATTTTTATAAAGCAATTTTTCAAGAAAGTTATCAATTTTTATCTAGCTTGTTGTAGCCTTTAAATTGTAAATAAGGTTTTGCTCTGATAAGATCTGAAAGTTATGCACCATTCTTGACAAAACATTTTTCTTATCAGTATTGAAATAATTAGTAGTTGACTGTTATGGCCCAGGGAATGGTATATCTGTGACCATTTCATAAGCACCTCAGAAGAAAGAAGATTATTACATCAGTGGTCAGATCTTCTATGTTTATATTAATTTCTTTTTATCAGTCTGTTTCTGAAAGAACATTCAAGATTGACAACACCAACTCTGAATTTTCCTCTCTTTATGTCTGTCAGCTTTAGACATGATTTCAAGGTACTTTCTGTAGGCAAATATACATGTAAGATTGTTGCATTATCCTGTTACAATTACGCTTTAACTATTACAAAACCTCTTATTTCTTGTTTTCGATATTCCTTACCTTTCAACGTACATGGGTGGCTAAAGTTAATTTTTCCATTGTTTTCAGGTACCTTGTGTCATCCTTTTACTTAAAGCACGATGTTCTTATTAGATCTTTCAGTGAATCTCTTATTTATTTCATCTTGACACATCTTACTTTTTCATATAGTCTGATAATGTATGCGTTTTAGTTGGTATGCTTCTGTTATGGTTAATCTTGATTGTCAACTTGACATACTTCGGGAGAACCTCAACCCAGGAATCACCTCCATTGAATTGGCCTGTGAGCATGTCAATGGAGCATTTTCTTGATGGCTATTTGATGTAGAGAGGCCTAGCCCACTGTGGGCGGTGCCAGCTGTGACTGGGCTTTGTATGAAAACTAGCTGAGTATGAGCCTGGGAAGAAGCCAGTTGGCAGCATAGCCCTGTGGTCTCTGCTTCAGTTCCTGCCTCCAGGTTCCTTTCTTGAGTTCCTGACCTGGCTTTTCTTGATGAGGGACTGTAACCTATAAGTTAAAATAAATTCTGTCCTCCCCAAGCCACTTTTGACCATGGTATTTTATCAAAGTAAAGCCAACTAGGAAATCTGGGTTCTTTAGTACTGAATACAGTTGTTAGTATATTCGGGTATTTCTCCTTATTTTCTGTTTGCCCTGACTCTTGTCAGCCTATGATTTCTCTTTTGACACCTTCATTTTGATCAAATGAATTTGTATTTTCTTGCCTATCCTCATATATAAAGTAAAATCAAGGATGCTGTTTATTGTGAATGGCCTGTTGCCTAGACTAATGACTTCTATTTTATTGAGTTTTGTTTTAATGGGATGAAATTTCCTACCGGGGCTACAAAATATAGTTCAAGCCTGGTTTGGGGTGTTTATAAAGGATGACTAATTTCTCAGATGTAGTTTTCGCTTTTAGCTTATCATTTTACTGATTTGTTAGCCCAGTGGCTTGTGTGCTAGCAAGGGCCTTCCATTCAATTAGACTCGAATACAGGACTTCCCAGTACAGTGTACTTTCTGCTCCACTCTCAAGCTCCTGGCAACCACAGTGGGCTGAGCAGTGCAGCAATCCCACCCCAGCTCTAAACAAACGAAGGCAAAGAAACCATCACCATCTCAGGAGGTCCTTCTCTGTGACCGCCTCCTTTCCAGTCCACCCACGTACTAGGTTCCGTCTTTGTGCAACCTCAAGCTCTCTGTTGCTTCTGCTTTCTGAGAATGTGAGCTCTTCTCGAGCTAATTAACATCCTCCTGCTGGATTTGAGAATTTTCTCTTGCTGCTGGTGGGCATTTCAGAGGTGCCGTCTCGGCTTCCCTGTTTTCGGGGTGACAGTCCTTACCTTCTTACTTGTATTCAGTTTTTCCACATATTTGCCTCAGGTTATGGTCCATGACTGGGAGGGAAATGCTGTACTTGGTCTTCGATTCATGTTGAGAGATTGAAGTATCTGCCCAATTAAAATAGCTTATCTTTCCGTCTTCATTACACCTTGTTTCAGCATTTCTTCATTTTGCTCATTTTCTTTGAGACATGCTATGCTTCCTGAAGCAGTAATTTTATATTGTTAGGGAACAGCTGGAAACTTTTTCACAGATTTCCTCAAACACAGCCTATATTAATGGGAGTCAGAGTACACCTCAAGGAGCATATTGTGAATTTGAATTCTCTGAGTTCTAATATTGAAGATTTTGATTGAAATTGTTTTTATCAAATAATGTGAATATGAAAATATAAAAATTGCAGTTACAAAATAATTTAAATTTACTCTCTACAGCATCATATAGCATTTATAACATATGTTAATATATTTAACAGCATACATTAACATCTGACATATCTCTTGTTAAAAGTATTACTCAAAACATCAAAGCATATTCCATTAAATTTCATGATTGCTTCTGAGTTATGACATCTTTGACTTCTATATATTTCTTTTGTGTGAGTAATTTGATTTACTATCAATCAAACTGCTCATATGTAGAGTATCTTAATTATTATACATAAATAAATACATTATCTGAAAGTAGAGACGACAAACTGTAGAGATTCTCTTCCTACAGAAACTCCAGATTGTTTCATTTTACCTCCTCCACAAGGATAACCAAAGCCACCCTTGGTTCATTTCTGACCCATTGGGAAGGAATGCTGGCCTTTCTACATTTAATATGATGCCTGTCACAAACTTTAGGTAAATGACCTTCGCTGTGCTAAAGTGAGTTTCAATCCATCAATATTTATTAAGAAATTAATTTGCCTAGGAATTACTTTGAAATTTGCTCGGATTGCCCTCTTCCAAGGCACGAGAAAAAGAAATGGTAAGTCAGAGGAGCGAAGTTGTTCACTTCTTCCCCTCAGGTGTGTTGACTGATGCTTTTTGGGGACCCTTTCTTCACTTAGGCAGCTTTCTGCTCTGTCTTCAAGATGTCAAGTAGATGCCACTTACATTTGGTAGCCCTTCTTGGTTCCTCGTGTCTCAGCTGAGAATGTCATTCCCTTTCACGTGTCAGTCTAGGCTTTCCTCGTCCCAACGCTCCCTTCTCACTGTTGATGCAGTCTGTGAATTTCTCTTTGCTCCAGCAGTGTAGAAGAAACATGGTCTTCTTCCCAGATATATCCTCTGTGTGGAGGAGAGCGCTGAACAGACTCGGTACTCAATACCATTTAACTGAAAGCTAATCTCTTACTACATTTTGTATTTCGTCTTAAGACTAAAGTGAAAAATTCAATTATTGTGTTTTCAAGTTAAAATTAAAATTCTACTTCAAGCCTGATTTAAGACAATGTATAAAATATAAATGTTTGTGTTGATCGTTATTAAATACAACATTTCTACTTCTCTCTGTAAGAACCTATAAACTTATTCTCCAATTTCTCATCCTAAAAGCCTACACCTCTCATCCACAGACTTTGCTTTCCTTTTATAGATGGTATGACACATGTGGCCGGTTGTATCTTTGCTGTTTGGAAAGCTGAGATCCATTGGCCCTAGATGAAGTTTGTATGCAACACTATAGAATCATTGCAGAAGTAATTTGGTTCCTTGCTTTTTTTTTGACTTTTCATTCCTTATTTCTACCTCTTCTCTAAAATATGAAATCTCATCTCCTGCCTTCTGGTTATAGTTCCCTGTAAAGTACCCTAAGATGTTCTCAACCAAACAAAGTAGAGTATTTCCAGGTTGATGTGTCATTAAAGCAATTCTTGCCAATTCAATCTCTTCAAAATGTTGCTGGCAGATTTTTTCTCCCAATAACACAAAAGTAATTATGTTATGCTCCTGATTAACCTATTTCACTTGTTCTCCTTACATCTATGGAGAGAAAAAAAAAAAACAGGCAATAAACAACAACAAAATAATCAACTTCTTAAAAAGTTGAATGTGGCATCTTTTTGTTCCTTGTGGCATCTTCTCTCAGTTTTTTTTTTTATTGAAGTATCCCTTTAAGCCCAGAATGGCTACATTTTGACTAAATGACTTGTAAAAAAAATAATTATTTTTCTCTAACAACATATTGGTATTTACAACAGTGAAACGGCAGAATTAGTTTTGTTTGGTTTAGTTTATTCTTCTTTTGTTTTGTTTTGTTTCAGAGAGGAAGGAATGGAAATGCTAGAACACTTTGTCGTGTTGTAAATAGCAAAGAGAGTATGAGAGAAGGCTTAGAGACAGAATTATTAATTCTGTAACTTTTGTCTACATAAGCAGTCAAATCTTTAGCTTTCTGTGTCTTCCTAACAAACTGTTGTGAAAGCTATTAACTAGATAACAAACATAACTCAGAGTCAATGGAAGCTACACCTGATGATATCCCATTTGTTGAGGTGACTTTAAATTAAAAGAAAGTGCTAAATTACCTCAGAAGATAAAAGAACTTTTTTTTTTTTTTTTTGGTTTTTCAAGACAGGGTTTCTCTGCAGCTTTTTTTTAGAGCCTGTCCTGGAGCTAGCTCTTGTAGACCAGGCTGGCCTCGAACTCACAGAGATCCACATTTTTAAGGCTTAAAAATAACCATACTCTCCCATTGTTTCCTCTGATTTTCTGTATCAGTTTAAATGAAAGCAAATAAAATAGTTCTCTTTAGCTGTGGAACATAGAGAATTTTAAGGTCCCTAGGAGACACTGAAACCAGAGAAGGTGTTGAACCTTATTGGATTATAGCCATTTCTATACACACATCCCTAACATACAGTTTCATTTATAAATGAGACACAGGAAGAGGTTAATTACACTTAGTAATAAGATAAAGGAATTATAATAATACCTTTAATAAAATACTGTTTCAATCACATGAATTGTTTATTTCTGGAATTTTTTTATTTAATAAAAAATTTAGATCAACATTGACTGTGATGTACTGAAACCCCAAAACTCACAACTATGCATAAAGGAAGCTAGGATATGTCAGTTCTGGTAAGTGTAGAAAATCATGACTTAGAAGAAACCACTCTGCTTCAAATAAAAAACAACAAAAAAAAAAAAAACCAAACAATTAAAAAAACAAACAAAAAAAACTAAAAAAAAAAACAAGAGAAAGCCCCACCAATTTCTTACCAACAGCTTGAAAAGAAATTTTGAGATTTTGGAATGAATGCTATATTCCTTTGCTAACATTCCAAAATAGCACATTTTTATATTCAGCCTTGCTAACAATATCAGGAAGCAGAAGCTATGTCGAGCAGAAGCATGCTGCAAAGCATCTGCTAGATGGGAGGGTTAGCCTTCCTTTTCAATTGATAGATTAAGGTTCTACTTTGAGAAAATTTATAACCAACAACTAAGAGTCAAGTCCCGGAAGCAGGACAGAATACAACTGGTTCAGATCAGTATTCAGATCAGGGAAGGTGACTTCCCTGGGCTCTGTCTAAAGCACTGTGATGCATGTGTAGGTAGCAAATAAGGAAATAAGGTAGGGGTAGTATTTCAAAAGCATGTTGGGGCACACCTCAGTTCCATTCACTTCCTTGTCTAGGAAGCAATTCCTCAGGCATGCAAGAAGCAATACAATTTCTGTTCTGAAATAATAGAATCCAGAATGTTCCTGCCATATTGGATATCATACATTGACCAAATATAGTTAGCTATTATTCCGTGTACACTTAGAATTTTCTATGCCATGTAGATTTGCTTTTGTCCAGTATTCTGGGTGACATCCAGCAGCCAGTTCTATCAGGTATTGACTGTTTCTGTAAACCATTTTGTCCTTTGTGTCTGTTTTCGTCCTGCAGCTTTCAACAGTGTTCTCTCTTTGTGTCTTGTATATCTAGATATTAATAAAATGCTCCAACATCCCATGTACCACATATATCCAACACACGAGTTCAGGGACGCAAAGTTTCCCCATTTGGTTCACAGGCACGTGTGGTATCTTTTACTTCACAATTGAATTTAATCTCAAGGCAGTTTGCGCTCAGCCTGTTCTCCTCTGTAGAATAGGGCTGCAGGTAGAAATGACCTGTGGAAGTTTACATCCGTCTGGGTGTCTCTGTGCTGTTCTAGGGCAAATGTCAGCTTTCCTTTCAATTTCTTTATAGCCTAAATCACTCAGGACGAAATGGCCCATGATTCTCTATCTACCTACTTTCAAAAGCCTGCTTGTAAAAAGCACTTAGGATCAGGAGGTTGGTGTCTTTATTGTCTACTTGTGTTCAAATGCCGTATATTTAACGATTTTAATAAAAGTGGTGTATAACCATGAAGATATGGTTTTTTTTAAAGCTGTGAGGCCAAATAATAGACTCTTTTGATGTCAAGAATGAGATGAATATTCCCATGTTATACAGTTTATAGGGTCTAATTATGATATCTTAGTGTTACAGGAAAAGCGAATAATTTCTCTGAGTTCTACTGAAGGAAAAATGTATTAGTGACTATTTTCATTAAGACATAACATCAGGCATTAGATAGCATTCCATGGCCCAAAAAGCCAAACAATAAAATTATTGTTCTCATTTCCCACATTAATGTTGAGTTCCTTTGGGAATGAAAATTTAAATAATATGTGACAGTACAGTAATTCAATTTTTTTTGAAACAGCTTCACCCTGTGTCCTACTTGTTTTGAACTTATTATGAAGTTCAGGCTGGCTTTGAACTCATGATCCTCCTGTTTGGAACTATAGGCATCCACCATCATGCCCAGTTTTAAAAGAATCTTATTTAAAATAATACAGACCAAATGTGGTGGTACATACCTGTAGTCCCAGAAGTTAGGAGACAGAAGCAGGAGGATCAGTTAGTCAAGGCCATATTCAACTATATGCCCAGTTCAAGACTAGCCTGGACTGCATTAGACCTCGAAATCTAGAAAGCAAGCAAGCAAACAAATAAACAAAATCTTTCTAAAAGTTAGATATGTTTTTAATCCAAACACTTGAGCGCGAATGTGACCAACAGAAGTTCGAGGCAGCCTGGGCTACATTGTCATTCTTTCTCAAAGTGCCAAGAATGATGATGAAGGGCTAACACATTTGCAAATACTTCTTCGGTGTTTAAGACACAGTCCCTTGCTTGTAAGCCACACTGATGTCTTTCACCACCCACAATTCCCTAATTCGGTAGGAATTTATTTTTGAAGTGGGTCATTTTTCAGCAGGGCCACAAGAAATGCAGTATATTTTTAAAGCCCCACCCAAACAGCACCAAATGACTACTTGAGAAGTGACAGGATAAATGCCTACTAAAATGTTTTATACATTTTCTAAGACCTAGATGACTTTATTTTAACAAAAATGTTCCTTATCTAGAATTCAATGTAATTTTGTTTAAGATTAATATACAAATAATTCAACTTGGTAATATTGCTTACTATAAGCATTTCTTTGTCTTTATCTAAAACAAAAACATTCAGGACATAATTCAATGTGTGCTACCATGTACATGGTCTATGTATACATGCACACACATACTGCCTAACATGTTCTAAGTATATGATTATTCACTTTTGCACAAAGTAATTCATGTTGGCATAGTAGCCTTAAGTATTTAAAAGACACCAGTTTTTAAAATTCTGGCTTACATGTTTTTCACTTATATCTGTCTTCGTTTATTTACTTGCTTGTTTCCACTTTCTAGAAGTTTTTCTTTAAAACAGAGGGATTGAAGGAAAGTCACTAGAAATTAAAGAATGCTTCAAGGAACTGAAATCTTGTCTCACTGTGGACTCTTCAAAAAAAATCTACACCTAACACAACCAAGCCAAAGTAAGACTTAGCTTTATTAAATTTGTGCTGTTGCAAAGATCCACAATTAGTCCCTTGCTGTAATTTACCACCATTTCATTATAGTTGACTGCCTAACAACCTGGGAAGTAAGGATGACTGCTGGTATACTTGTTCTGCCCTATTTCTCTATGGTGTGAAGCTGGTGGGCATTGGGCAAAGGCAATCATTATGAACAATTTTAGGAGAAATAACCCCGGGTAAGGTGTGTGTGTGTGTGTGTGTGTGTGTGTATGTGTGTGTGTGTGTGATTCTTCTCTGTTTCAGTCATTGCCATTTTTAATTAGTTTGTTTTTATGATAAACAATAAAGGCCGAATAAATATATAATATCTGACACTCAGCTAGCATTTTACCAGTTTGGGAAGCTAAGGCATGTTACTCCATTGGCACCATTAAGAATTTCTCTTTTGAAAAGTGAAGTAGATGAAAGCAGCCCACGGTTAGCCTTACAAAATTCTAGAAATGCTAAAAATCCACTTAAATGGATAAGAAGATAAAATAGGTAGAAATAAGAAGAAAAAATAACTATGGCAAAAAAATTACTAAGCGAAATTAAACACTATTCTGTCATTAAGAAGAATTTTCTTCTGTCTTCAGCCAATGGCACAAAGGTATGAATAATTATATCTCTATGTATCTGAGTGTGTGCTTGCAGACACATGTATACATGTTCATGTATGCAGGGGCACACTCGAAGATGTATGCATCAATATGAAGGCCAGAACACATTTCTTAGACACAGTCCACTTTTTTCTCTTTAAAAACAATCTCTTGCTGGGCTGTGGTGGTGCACGCCTTTAATCCCAGCACTCGGGAGGCAGAGGCAGGCAGATCTCTGTGAGTTCGAGGCCAGCCTGGTCTACAAGAGCTAGTTCCAGGACAGGCTCTAGAAACTACAGGGAAACCCTGTCTCGAAACCCCCCCCCCCAAAAAAAACAATCTCTTGCTGCCCTAGAACTCATCAAGTGGACCCTAGGGTTCCTCTGCATGGACCACCAGGTTCAGCTTATGGATTATTTTACATGGGTGCCTGAGGTCAAACTCTGGTCTTCATCTTACAAAAGAACCACTTTGCTGACTGAGCTATCCCCTGAAGCCCGATTGCATATTTTACTGCTTAACCACTGTGTGCTTATGGAGCATCACAGAGATCATCGAGGCACACTGACATTGGAGTAGACAGCCGGACCCTTTGTTAGGAGAACAAGAATTGTATGATAGCATAAAAAGAAAACGGGAGATAGAGACACCCCAACAGAAGACCCAGAACATACCTAGGCTATGATAGTGTCACTCACGAAGTAATCCATAACTCCCTGATCAGAAAAATGCTAACAGGAAGTTTGCTGCCTAAAGTCCATGTAGGAATACAATTACTCATGGAAGAATGCCTATTCCTGTACCTATTCTTGGTTGCTAACTAGAAATATGTTGCAGCCTAAGTATCACAGTTTTGCTACTGTTGGTAAAATTCAAAAGGTTTCCAGGTCTCAGGTTAAATTTTTGGTATGAACCAAGCTTAGCTCTTTGATCTTTGGTTATTTATCTGCTTCATAAATATTAAGATAAACATTTGGAATTTGATTATGGAGGTTTTCCCCCAAATTTATTCCTTCTTAGAAGTTTCTGGTGCTTTTAAAAACTTGGTCGTGGGTATGCTTTCACACAATTGTTCTCAATATTGCAGACTCAAAAAAAAAAAAAAGAAAAGAAAAGAGTCCAAATAGAATTGAAAGCCTTTATAATTTTGATATGTTTTCTATTGTGTTCCTTGATGTGCCCATGCTTGTAATATAAAGGAAAAGAGAGGAGAGACTGTGTTTTGGAGCAGGAGAAAGAAGACAGCAAGGAATACAAAACTTGACACAAGATAAATATTAGGAAAAAATATAATTACAACAATAATATAAAGATGGAATAAAAAACAAAGCAAGCTGTAAGCAACCCCTCAACTACGTGTTATTAGCCCCCATGGTAAGGAATGGCATGTGAGCGCCCGAAAAGGAGCTGCAGAACACCTTCCCGGTGGTGATGCTTAGTTGACAGGACAAGTGAGACCCAAACAGCAGACAGAATGGTCCCAGCATGCTGGCTGCCTTTTTGTGTTTGAACAGTGGCCGTCAGTCCCAGCCTTGCAGGTAATGGAACCCAGCGGGAAGAAGGGGCGGGACCCAGCGGTGCAGCCTGAACTGAGAGCAAATTTAAATTACTGAGTTTTCCCCCCCTTTTTTTATTTTTCTACTCTCTGCGACAAACTGAAAAGATTCCAGCACGCTAATTTAACCACCCTGCTTCTTCTCCTCTGCCCCCCTCCCTGTCTCCCTGCTTCCAGGATAATTAAAAGAGAAACCTGTAAAAGCAACATTCCCGTGAGCGAGTTGGTGCTGCAACGTGCTGGTAAGAAAATGAATTTAATTTTTTAATCTTTTTTTTTCTTTTTTTGGATTTTCCTTTTTTTTTAAAGAGCTGAAGGCTTTGTCTCTCTAATGCTGTCATAAGCGAGGCTTCCCTGCTGTGAGGGGTTGGCTTGTAATGAAAAGGTACAATTGCCTGATATATGACCTCCGCGTCATACTTATAATAAGGAATAACGGCATCCCTCTCCACCCTGATGATGCTTGCCTCTGCAAACTGACTATTCGATACCCAGCGGCAACCAGGCTGAGACTGCTCCACTGTGTCAAGGAGCCGTTAGGTGGTGTGGGGTTGGAGTTTCAGTGTCCTGTGAGAAGTCTTGACTTCCTCAAAGTTGCTGTCTGACAGGTGTTAATTGTTTATTCTAATAGGACCCGGACCCATCATAACGTTTTGATGCTTACTTCCAAAACAGGAAGTACAAAGATTAAACTTCTTTTGTTTTATGGAACGGTGTAATTATCAGAGACTTGTGAATCCAGCTAATGAAAGACTAAGGCTATCACTCTGTGGAGTGGCTTTAATCCCTTTCATCTGTAACTAGTCAGGAGTTCACGAGACAGCCGTGAAGGAGAGAGAGCCTATATCGTTTGGCGACCTTGAACCTGAGATGCCAACTTGATTCTTTGAAAGGACAATTTTTTAATTCAGTCCAATTAAACTCAACAAGCATTTCTATACACTCTGACTGAAACTGCTATGGAGAGCACTGGTACCGGTTTTTCTGTGACGAGGAAGAAATTCAAACCACACAGAGACCAGCTTCTTTCTCTGCCTTTCGAGCTGGCCTCTTACAATCTTGAGTGCCGGACTGTTAGCTGTAGATAAAGGCTCAAGGTTAGCTCTCCACAGAGAAGGACTTCCCTACCTTTGTGTGGACATTTTGTTTGTGAATTCGTACCTGTTGCCTAAATGCTTTAAATTATAGTTTAATGCTAAAGAGAAGAAAAGGATGGAAATATTACCACCATTGTCACTATTATCAAATACTATGCATGTTATTTCAAAGTGCATTTCTACATAAGTATTGATCTTATGCAGATTGGAGTGTCTGAAACACAAGGACACACAGAAGATTTAGACTTTCTGAGTCTGGCTTAGATCTGGGTCAAGAAACTTAGAAGTAAGGATTTTTAAAATTTGCTCTTAAAATGCATATAAAACATCAAGGAATAAACTTTGCTGTCTTCCACTGTGCTTTATAAGCTATAATAGATTTTACTTAGTTTCAAAAAAATGGATAAGCAGAAATAGGATGGGAGGCATTCAGTAGCAGTTGCTAGCAACTGCCTACCAAAACCTTTGCTAAAGACGTCTCCTATGGATATTTGAAGGTTGTGTACCTTTGCATCTTAGAGAGAGCGGAGCAGCACATACCCTGGTCTCTGTGGCTATTCTGTCTAATTGTGTCATTCCTCCATTTAACAGCTCTAAACCTTGTCACCCTCGGGTCTTCACCGATGCCCCCAGACAACTTGAAATGTCTAAAATGACCTCAGAGCATTAGGAAATGTCAACTGCTAAAATAATTTCTGTCTTTTTACAACAAGACAAAATGCTGTGGATGGAATAGTTCATTTTTAGAAAAATCTGTTCTTCACCAGTAACTGTCTGTTAGCCGTGATTCAGTAATAATTGGAATAAACTGTTGCTCACTAACAAGTAACTAACTCCATGGTGACTTTCCATGGAATCTGTGGCTTGAAAGAGCTACCCAGAGATGCCTGCAAGTCAAACAACAGTTTTTGTGCTTTTCTTAAGTGGAAAAAAAAAGAAAATCCATTTCTTTATCATTCTCTTTAAATTTTCAGATGTCCAAAGTCAGAGTCTTGTTTTTGTAAATTTCTGATTGAATGAGAAGAGCCACAAGGGAGAATAAATGTCCGTAGGTCTCTCCAAAATTCTATTCCTGGCACAAATTGAGAGTAAGATAGGATAAGCTCAACCTCCCCTACCTCTCATGTTAACAAGATTTGTAGCTAGCAATGCCATTCTGTGTGTAGGCTGCCATCATACCTTACAGAACATCCTGGAAAGCCAGGGGTTTCACTGTGGGACTCTGCCAATTCATGTTTCTGTAGGTTTCTGCAATTGAAGTGATGCCTTCCCGCATTAATAAGATGCTGAACAACAATGAAGTCACCTTTGCCCTACCCATTTCCCCAACAGATAAAGAACCAGCAATAGCCCCAAGTTCTGATCCCTAAACATAGATAGTGTCAGACTGTCTTTTATTCTTTCCTGGCTGAAGGGCTGTGGCATGACAAATTCCAAGCTGAAATTCTTCCACAATGATTCTGCGTTTATCATTAGCTCTCGTGACATGTGGGAATAGTTTACACCTTCTAATTGCACAGGTGTTGAAGCAGAAAACATTTGATGAAGAGAATACACATGGTGACTTCTCACACCAACATAAGATGAAATCATCAGGGACGCCAGAGCGAAACTCTAAAGACAGTATGAAAGCATAGGAATTGTGCCTCGTAGATATGATGGGATGTTTGTGAGATTTATTGGGGGGGGGGGGTGGACTGAGCATCAGCCAAACAAGCAACATGTCCAAACTTGGGAGGAAAAGAAAAAAATGAAGAAGGTACACCTTGGCCAATAAAAGAATGCTAATGTAGTGAAAGTCTACCTGGAGAATTAGTAAAAGTAATTTAAGATTACCCTTCGTGAATTCAGCATTGTGCTAGGTGATAAGAATATTAGCATTCTCACCTTACTTCCCATATTTGCTTGAGTAATTTTTTATATCCTTGTATTCTCTCTCTCTCTCTCTCTCTCTCTCTCTCTCTCTCTCTCTCTCTGTGCGCGCACGCACGCATGCACATGTTTAAATTGCTGATTCAGATTGTCTTAAAAACCTGTGTTTACTAGGTATAAAATAAAAGAAGCAAGAGCTACAGAGCTAAATGTAAGGAACTATGAACCCTCATCTCTATGCTACCCATCAATTTTATTGTTTAATCTTCCGAGGCGCTTATCTTTTAAAAAGAGGCAAACTAACCACATCCATATAGTATAACTAACTTATTTTAACACTGATACAAATGGGTAATTCCAATGAGAAGAAAGATGCAGTTAAGAAGACCTTGTGGGCCCATGGTCCAAACAAAGGAGAATTATCAGTGGGTCCATTACAGAACCTGACGGCCACACCTGCACTGAGTGATGCAGGCTGATGCCCATCTCTTGGTTTTGGACTCTTCCATGCCATTACTGACACTGGAATAGACCACAGGACCACAGAAAGATGTTGCAGCAGAAGGCTGAGTGTAAACAAACAAAGGGTCCTGGACTCTGCAAGGTTGCCTCTTACATACAACCTAAGAGGGCAGGGCAGAGGTTTAAATTTTCCATATACTGAACAATTTGATAAGATCTCATTGATAGACAGAAGTATGAATTCAAACATAAGTTTCCTAGTATCTCTATAGAGCCATTCTTTCCTCCATGTCTAGCCCCGCCTGTTTATCACTAAACTAATGTACATTCTACACAGTATTAGAAGACTGGAATCATACACTTTATTGTGCCCTGCTTCTTTCACTTAGTGTAATGCTTTGAGAGTTGCAAATGCCCACTGTTGTAAAATAACACATCACTACATGGGTAAACCACACATTTATTCTTCTATTCACCTGTAAGAAGCTGTCTGAATAGTTTCAGCACAGGAACTTTTGAGAGTCAAATCATTGAAGCATTCATATCCATGTTTTTTATCTGAGTATGGATACACATTTTCCTCAGGAAAATACCTAGAAATGAAAATACTGGGTCATACAGTGAGAGCGTATTTACCTATATAAATAAGAAAATAAGTGGTTTTCTTATGATGCTTGTAAGATTTGATTTTCTGTTTCTCATAGCAATGTGGGAGAGTTTCAGACATGGAGTGTCTATCAACAGGTGGGGTTGTCAGTCTTTTAAATTTCTGCCATTCAAGAGAGTGTGTAACAATGTCTGGCAGTGGTTTTGGTTAACATTGCCCTGGAAACTTCTGATGCTGTGTTTCTTTTCATGATCCCATTGACTGATTTGGAAGTGTCTGTACAAGCCTAAAAAAATATCCATTTTAAAAATCATACTAGGTAAATTCTCTTAACATTTTGTTGTAAGCATTTTTTTTCTAGATCCTGTATAAAGGCCTCTTCTCATATATCTGCATGGGAAATACTTATCTCCCAAGATATGCTTTTTCCCATTGACTTTAATGATTTATCTCAATGACAGTCTTATTTTAATACAAAATTTACCAGTGTTCCACACTGCCAACATACATTTTTAAGAGAGGATCTCTTGTAAACCAGAGTCCTAATCTCCCTATGTAGCTGAGAATGACTTCAAACTTCTAATCCTCTGTCACATCCTGAATGCTGGGAATGCAGGTAGGTGTCCAACATAATATTTACATACCTCATGCTTTTTCTGTTTCTTCACTTAAATACACCAAAAAGAGTTTTCTTCTGAGTTATGGTGTGTTTGTTTTTTGTTTGTTTGTTTGTTTTGAGACAGGGTCTAGATGTCTAGATGTCCTGAATCTCTTCCCACAGAGTAGGAGGAGCTTAGTCATAACATTCATCAGGAAAAGGCAGCCTGCTCAAGTTTCTTATCTGCTGAAGGAATTTTTCCAGTGAAGGTTGCTGTCCTTTGCATGCTGATAATATTTGCTAAAGCCCTGTGAGGGACTTTTGTGTCTCCATTCAGGAAAAAAGCTAGGTCACATCTGTCCTTTGATGTGTCTGGTGTAGTAACAGTCTAAAAACAGTCTCAAAGCAGAGATGGGAAGGATTACTTTCTTTCCTACTTCACAAACCATTTTGTGTCAAGTTAGAATTCTGTTCTTTCTCTAAATATTTGGTAGAATTTACAGGTAGGCTCTCCAGTCATATAGTTTTCTTTGTGGGAAGACATGATTACAAATCCAGTTTCATCTCCAGGTCCCTTCGGTGATTTATGCTATTTAGAGAATTTGTATATGTTACTTGAGTTATCCCGATGTTGCTGTAGAATGTCTTAGTCTTTTCTTTGCATGTTACAAGTTGTAGGGTTATATCAATTCTCTCATTAACAATAGGTTTTCTAGTTCATTCTCCTTTTTAAAAAAACAATCCAGTTTCTGTTTGCCTCATAAAAAAATTCTATGAACTCAGTGCCCTAAATAATACAATCTTATTATAAGTCTTGTATGTGTGTGTTGGTAGTTTGGGTGTATTTATGTAAACATGTATAGGTGAAGGTACATTTGTGTGACAAGGGTGTGAAAGTCAGAGTTCAACCATCATCAATCATTGCAAACATTGTGTATTTGTAAGTGTGTGTGTGTGTTGTGCCTGTTTGCATGAGTCTGTAGATATGTGTGCACCATGTGTGCTGAGGCCAGAGGTTAGCACAAGGATCTTTATTAGTCACTACCTACCTTTATTTTGTGACAGGGTTATTCACTGAACCTAGAACTCATCAATTCAGTTGGTTGGTTGATCACTGAGCTCCAGGGATTCTTTTATCTTTGTTTCCTCAGGAACAAGATTTCAGGCACACACACCACAGTGCCCAGATGTGTATCTGGGTGCTGAACAATCCAAACTCAGTCTTTCCTCAGCTTTATAACATAATTCCTCTAGGTATGAAGTATGATACAAGTCTCAGCGGGCTAAAGTCAACTTATTCATAGCTCTTCCTTCCTTTCAAGGAACTTCAGGGAAGAACTCATTTCCTTGTAGCCAAAAAGCTCATATCTACCTGTTTCTTGGCTTCTAGAAGTAACACATTCTGTTCTTTGCCTGTAGATTTCAATCCCTGCTCAAATCTTCAAAACTGGCGGTACTAAGTCACATTATCTGATCTCCTCTCCCTTAATAATCTCCCTATCAAGGGATCCAGTCTGCAATTCACATCAGTGAGAATTTTCTTTATTGTTTTTGTTTTTTATTTGTTTGATTTTTCATTTGTTTGTTTCTTTGTTGTTGTTCTTCGCTATCTGAGGTCACACATCTGAAGAGTATAGGGGATTAGAGGAAAGACATCTTTGGGAATCCACTTTTCACTTTCATGGTTGTGGTTTATGTAATTTGTCTTTAGCGCATTCTTCCTTTCATAGTAAGTATAGTTAAGGCTATGAATTTTCCCCTTAAACTCCACTTTACCTGAATCTCACAAATTTACATTTATTTCATTACAAACTAATTTCTAAATAATTTTGACTATTTCTTGTCTTCCATTAAATTTAGGAAAGTATTTATCAATACTACAGATATTTGGTGATTTTCTACATGTCTTTCTGTTACAAGTTTCTAATCTCGTTCTATTCTGCTCATATAGTATACTCCATAAGGTCTTTGATACTTTTCCCAACTATCCAAGGTTGCTTATCTTGGATAAAACTCTTACTGTCCATAAATGGAATACGTACTTCAGAATCATTCTGTGCAGTCATCTGTGATTGCTGCTTATGGTAGTCATCTCTTTATAACCATTTTTTCATATTAATTTGCTTTTTTGCCTCTCTCTGTCCTACTCAGGTTCAGAGAGTATAATAGAGTTTCTGATGCACCACCGCTTAGATATTTATATTTTCCTCTTCTGGATTACCTCAAATTTTATTTCATACATTTCTATGTTGCAAGTATTATGTGTTCATATGTGTGCACATGCGTGTAGAAGCTCACATGCATGTGTTTATGTGCATGTGGATACCAGAGGACAACCTCAGGTGGTTTCCCTTTAGCACTATCCACCTTGCCTTTTAGACAGGGTTTCTCACCAGCCTGGAACTCACTAAGTATGTTAGACTGGCAGACCAGAGCTCTAAGCACCCACACTCCTCCAGCCACCATGCAAGGATTTGTTTTGCTAATGTAGATCCTGGGGATGTAACTCAGGTCTGTATGCTTAATCTGGAAAAGCCTCATCAAATGAGCTCTCTGTGCAGACCTGCTTGAGGTCGTTTGAAGATGTATTATTAAGTTTCTTTAAACTTATTATATGTTGCTGCCATGTTAACTTCCACTCATTGTGGAACCTTATTCTCTTCTTCACTAGAATACCATCTTGCTTAGATTTTATCCCTGTTTATTAACCAACCTTTTAAAAATTCCATTTTAATTTGGGGGGGGGCGGTTCTAGTTATATTTTTGCATTATTTTTCTGTGATTACTTTAGGATTAAGCTGTACATTAAACTTAAGTTTTATCAGATATATTTAATTGAAAAAATCTAGTTTCAGTTTGTAATTGAGAATTTAAAACGGCAGTGTATAAGATTTTTTTGGCTATCCTGGGTTTCTTGTTTTTCCATATAAAGTTGATTATTGTCCTCCCACATTGGAGCACTGGACTGAGCTCCCAAGGTCCCGATGAGGAGCAGAAGGAGCGAGAACATGAGGGAGAAAGTCAGGAACGAGAGGGGTGCGTTCATTCATGGAGACGGTGGGACAGAACTAAAGGGAGATCACCAACTCCAGTTGGAATGGGACTGATGGATCATGCGACCAAACCCGTCTCTCTGAATGTGGCCAACAGCGGGGGCTGACTGAGAAGCAAAGGACAATGGCTCTGGGCTCTGATTCTTCTGCATGGACGGGCTCTGTGGGAGCCTTCTCAGCTTGGTCGATCACCTTCCTGGACCTGGGGGGAGCTGGGAGGACCTTGGTCTTAGCATAGAGTGGGGAACCCTGATGGCTCCTTGGCCTGGAGAGGGAGGGAGGGGAGGTATGGGTGGAGGGGAGGGGAGGGAAGGAGGGGAAGGAGGGGAGGTAAGGGGGAGGAGGAGCGGAGGGAGATGGAAATTTTTAAATATAAAAAAAAAAATAAACCATGAGAAAGAAAAAAAAAATAAAACGGCAGTGTATTTAGAAATGACTTTCTCTGTTGCAGCCTCGCTTGAAGCTGATTAACTTCTCAGGACCTGAAGTGAATGTCTGTCCCCAAATCTGGGGAGAAACTGTGCCATTTTGTAAAATGCTGTCATCATTTTCGTTTCCTTCCTTCTGTAAGCATCAGTTGCTTATCTTAAAGCTTAACATATTCTCCCATCAACTCTTAGGGCTACGCGTATTTGCTTTCATTGTGTTTCCATTGTCTTCCAAACCGGGTAATCTGTGTCAATATATCTTTAAGGTCGTTGAGTCTTTATCATTTCCAATCTGCTCGTTATCCCCGATGAAGTTTTATTTTATTGAAAGTTTCAGTTATTTTGTTTCCCCCATTTATTTATTTAAATTCCCTTAAGTTGTCAATTAGGACATCAAACTTCCTTTAATTCTTTGAACATTCCTTGAAAACGTTTGTCAGATAACTCTGACTCCTGAGACTACTGGAAGTCATATCCTATGTCCTGTCTTTGCTTCTTTTTGTGTTTCTATGCATGTCTGGTAAGTTTTTGTTATAAACTGGTTGTTACCGATTATATATTTCTGTGATAATGGATCCGGTAGAGTTTCAAGAGTCTTTGCATTTTCATTCCGTGCTTCAGTTTTTGTGGACGAGACTGACCTGTCTATCTTCTGTGTGCTGTACAGTCAACCACTGATGTTTCTTCTCAGTTACCAGCTTCTCAGTATGGCTTTTATTGTTAGTCGGCTCCTGGAGGTCTTCCCTGGTCGTGTGTCTAACATACCAGTGTTCAGGGCTTCATCTTTCTTTAGCCTTGCCTAGTCTTGGTTCATGTACTGATTTTCTAAATCGGGATGCTTTAGTTATAGCCCCTGGATCCTGCTTTTGACACTTTCAACTCACATGACCAGTTTCCTACTTGCCTATGCATCGCACAATTAGAAAGTGTTTTCAGCTTAAAGAGAATAAAATTTACATATTTTGTCTCCTGAATGTTCTCAGGAATACATTTACTTTTGATCTCTTCCCGTTTTGTAGCTGGACTCAAATCTCTACTGCACATGAATAATTCCTCCACCTTCCAGAGACTGTGGCTTTGTGTTACATTCCTCTATAGTTATCTTGATCTTTGAGGCTTCGTCTTCCCATTTGGCAGCCTCATACTCAAATTTCTGTCAATATTTACCAACCAGGTTTCTTTTTCCACTACCATTGTCATGGGTATTGGGGAATAGCCTTAAACTATAAACTTGTAATCTACACCCTGTGTAGTCCTTCTTAAAGAACTGTGGGAGAGTTTGTCTACCTTTAGATATACACCACTCTCTTCAAACTGCTAGGACCATTTGTATTATATCCTCACTACATCTTCAAAATTGCAGAAGGTTTGCACAGTTTGACTTTTGTAGAGATATTGATATACAACTGATATAAGTGTGTCACATAAGTAAACAGAGTTTCTTCAAGTCATTTTTCTCCCCCAAACTCACTAATCTCAAGCTTACCTCCTGGTTACTACACTTCATTCATTATTAAATGGATGAGATATTCCCATTGCATTTTAAGTTCTAGAAGTCATGATGACACCCATTATTTTGAATAATTAATATATACTAATAAAAAAAGAATTGGGAGCATTAAATTCTATAAAAAGCTTATCCAAAATGCTTTGGATAAGCCAACTTTCCTGAGTATGCTAATTAATATTGAGTGTCTGTTTGTCTACGTTCAGAATCATGTTGGAGATGTTCCTTTGGTATGTCTGTGGCACATTTCTAGGGAAGTTTAAGGAAGAAAGACCCACCCTGACTGTAGGCAGCACCATTTCACAGGCAGGAGTCCCAGATTAAATAAAAAGTAAGAAAGGATAAAGGTAGCTCAGTACCATTGTTCATGACTCTCTACCTTTTACCTAGAGCTGGAATGTGACCAGTGGCCTATTCACAGTCATCATGCTTACTCTAGTACTTGGGATTTGGAATTGTGGTCCCAAAACCTGTTAGTCTAAGCAGTCTTTCACCCCCTTTCATGAATTTGGTAACAGTAGTGAATAAATTAACTAGCACAATGAGCTTCTTTCTGCTGTAGAACAAAGTCATTGTCTAGCTTAGTCATCTATTGATTCCAAAGACTCCATCAATAATGACTAGGTTGTCATAAGTGTATGATGCCCTATAGATGATATGTACTTACATCATCAGTTGTCCATGTCTATTCTTCATTTTGGAGTTCCAACAGTGGCTTTTTAGGCAATATAAATCTCACAGGAATTTTCACTCATCAAATAAACATTATTTACAACCATAACTAACAAGCACACATTTAAGAATCTTCATTGGCATAAGTAAACAGTACACTTTCTGTTCATAAGAAAATTGTCGTGAAGAAACCCTGCTCCCTACATCTTTGGACACTATAGTGAATTAAAGTGTAAACTCAACACCCAGGAGAAAATTATTGATAATCTCCATGATCTCACAATGTGAACTATTTGGAAAAGAGCTGTTGCCGATGTAATTAGTTAAGATTATATTGAAGTAAGCTTGGCCCTTACTCTAAAATGATGCTCTTAAGATATCCACATAAAGACAGACACAGAGAGATTTGGATTCGAGTGTCCTAGGACACTGAGGCAGAGGCCAGAGTCATGTCTATGCACACTAAGAAAAGCCTGAACTGCTAGTTAATTACCAGAAACAAGAAAGAAATCCCTACAGGCTTCAGAGGGAGAACTGCAATTTTATTTTGAACTTCTAACCTCCAAAGTTGTGATACATTGGATTTCTCTTGTTTTAAGTCACCTAGTTTGTGATAATATTTTATAACAACTCATATATTGGTATTGTTGCCAGACAGACATAAAACAAGTTTTAGAGAAACAAAACAATGGTTTATTGTGCAATTTATAAAGGGAAAAAATAAAATCTTGGCGAGAAGTGATGTATTCCATAGCATGTGCCGGAATATTTGGCTATTCTTCAGTTTTGTTTTGCTTTTTAAATATCATTGTTTTTTTTAATATCATTGTTGTACTTTTGGTCAATCATTTTTGTAAAACAGGCTCAGGAGAATAGTCATTGAAAGAAAAACTGAGACCACATATTAGTAAATTCTTTGTTTAGAGTCACATACTGAGTTCTTGAAAATGCTGCATTAGGGAGTAAATGGCCATCTTCATTCTTATTTTGTCTTCAATGGTAAATTAGAGTCATTAAATATTAAATATTTGAACTAAAACACTGGTTCTTGGGCAGCTGGAGAGATTTCTCAGTGTTTCAGAGCACTGTCTTCTCTTGTAGAGAACCTGGGTTTGATTCCCAGCACCTACAGGGCAACTCACAACTGCTTGTAACTACAATCCCAAATGTCAGACACCTTCTTCTGGCCTTTGTGACCAATGTAAAATACCCAAACCAGTAAAATAAATTAGAGAATAAAACATAAAACATTAATTCTTAACAATTATTTCAACATCTAAAGGAAAAAGCTTTAGAATTAGGTAAACCAAGCACTGTGTCTTAGAAAGAGTTTTCGTGGTTGCAATTCTCATTTTTGTAGCAGTTCTATTTTCTTTTTTTTTTTCTTTTTTCTTTTTTTGGTTTTTCGAGACAGGGTTTCTCTGCAGCTTTTTTAGAGCCTGTCCTGGAACTAGTTCTTGTAGACCAGGCTGGCCTCGAACTCACAGAGATCCGCCTGCCTCTGCCTCCCGAGTGCTGGGATTAAAGGCTTGTGCCACCACCGCCCGGCTCAGTTCTATTTTCTATATGAGGATCAAGGAAGGTTTCCCTGGGTAAGGTGCAATTCGGTTCTAGAATGATCTTAGGAATTTATGGGATAGTCTGAGAAATAGCATCCAAAGACAAAAGAAATCAGTATACAAATGGCAGAAGTTTACAGAAAAATGAACTTAGCATGGCTATGATATATCAGAAAGTATAGGGGAAAGAAAGCCCATTGACCTCATGACCAGGAAATGAAAGAGGAAAAGGTAAAGTCTGAGATTATACTAACACTTTGACAATCTTGTTACCAGTGAACAAAAGACCTCCCATTCTATCCACTTCTTGAAGGTTCTAATGCCTCTGGAGAGCACAAAGGTGAGGATCATGCCTCTGATAAGTGGGCATTTATAAGACACTACAGACTAATGCCACAGTGGCATGCAAAATAACTAAATACACACCAACAAAATATTACTTATGAACATGAAAATTTGAATTATATGTAAATTTTTAAATAGCAACCATTTAAACAGAAAAATATACTGAGAAATTATCTTTCCACCTACACCGGTAAAATCTTGCAGGACATGGACCCTGAAGAAAAAGTTCTCTGAGAGGAAGTCAGATAACGAAGATGAACATGGCATCTCTGTAACAACAGACTCTAGAGGAGATGTGCATGGCCAAAGGGTAACAGCTAGGTTAGTCATGGCAAACGTGGGGGAGCAGAGTTAAGATATCAGTTATGGAGGTAAAGAGAAGGGGCAGCCCTGAGACATCCCTGAAAAGTCAATCTAAGACCATTTCCTAGTAAGTTGGGAATGGTGCTGACAACACAAAGATCAAGAGGAAGACAATTTGTTCATCAAAGATGTAGAAAAGCAAGAGTCCAAATACAAATGTTCAAATTCCAAGAAGTAACTGAAGGCTTTTCTTGACAGAAAGAAACCTTATGTATTTTAAACCATTCTTTAATGATATTTCCGGTGAACCATTTTTATGAGCATATGTAAAGACTGCCCTACATTTCTCTATAGCTCTGGTTTTCTCTGTAATGTTGAAATTAATAAGGTAGGTAACTGGTATGAACTCTGGAAATGAATCAGGTAGGCATATGGAAATCACAGGCATTTCTCAGTAGGATCCAATATATCCTTAAAAGTCCAGCCCTGTGAATTCTGTCCTCAGAAACTTTGACCAAGACCCTTTGATATACCAATCTGTCTCGATCTCACTCCTCTGAATGTGGATATGGAAAAAGGCAGCAGTGCTGAGCTGGCAATGCCTCTGCTTGGAGGAGCTGGTCAGGTACTTATGCTTGGCCACTGGGCGGGGAGACGGCCAGTAATATAATTGTGTCTTTCTGCTCCCAGACCCGCTTCTCAGGGTGTCATCCTGTCTATAGAGAAAGAAAAATGTAATTATATAATTTGAGGACCTCTTTCTGGGCAGCAGATGTTGAACAAATCTATGTATTGGTAGAAGGACAAAGAACACATTGTGTAGTAATTAAAACATTTTGGTTCTAAACTCATATGCTCAATGTATGTTGTATTCATAGGTAATTTGAGGCTAACAGAAAGTGCCCCCTCATTGCTTAACACTTTGTTCAGACCTTCACTGTAATTTTTATGCATAAAAGCCTTAACTTTTAAATAATGAACCCTTAAACTCCCAATTTTAGGCAATTAAGATGATGGAATGCATTTTTCGTTGAGTAGTCAGACATTTTCTTCCTTTTATTCTTTTGTGAATTCCACTTTGAAGCTGTTTAGCTCTTTCTTTTGTAATGGTTGTTGACAATTGCCTTTTATTTTGTGCACCATCACTTCTGAGTCACTTTGGCACCTGACTCTGCTAACGCTTACTGTGGATTGCTGCTTGCCACTACCAAGACTGCTGGGACTTTGTTCTCTTAAATATGCTTTGCAAGGAAGAGAGTTGGTTAGCACAGATTAGTATAGTGCAATTAACAACCTGGGGTTTCTCAAACATAAAGACATTCTGGGGGGAAAAATCACAGATTCTCAACCTGTCTTAGTGTCTTGCCACTCATATGTACAGGGAAGGTTATTGAACGATCTATGACTCCACCTTCTCATTTTACTAACAGCCATTTTCACTCAAATGCAAGCAGTTCCAAGTTGAAATGATAGAACTTTACCACCAAGAATGGTTATATGTTAGTCTGGTACAGAATCATAGGGGCTAGTTGAATGTAAAAGCAGCCTCTATTATCAAGCTGTGAATTCAATACTATGACGATGCATGGTTAATTATTAGTGTCAACTCAGATAGATTTAAGATTCCTTAGAGTACGTACCTTTGGATACTTCTGTGAAAATATTTCCAGAGAAGAGTTACTGAGGGGGTTGACTCTCTTCATCCTAATGACTACCGTCTCAAATAAAGAAAAGAGAAAAATGAGAAGACCAGCAGAAAACCAACATTCCCCTCTGTCTGTTTCCTGGCTGTATATGTGATGTGATAAGCTGTTGTATGCCCCCAAATCATAAAGTCACCTGCTGTCACGCCTTCCCCACCATAGGGTACCAGATCCTCTCAAACAAAAAATAAAAATAAATATTTCTTTCCTTAAGCTGCTTCTTATCTGGTATTTGGTGACAGCGACCAGTATAGATGCCATGAAGAAAGGCATTAAATAATTTCATCTGACTGAGGCTCTAACATCAGGCCAGAGAAAATGTTGCTGAAGTGAGTTCTCTCATCCCTTGTTGGATGCAGTCATTGACCACAGGATATGAAGCTTGGCAGCAAGTGTCTTTATCTGCTGAGCATACTTGCTGGTCCATTTTATGTTAGACCTTAAAGTGGAGGAATATATGCTGTATCAAGTGATGGGTCAGAGAATAAGGTCCAGTCAGTGTCCTTAAGCTGTCCTCAGTGGAAAGCTCAAGCTACCTTTCCATCCTGCTCCCCATGAGATGGAGAAAATGCATACATTTACCATATTAAGAAGATAAGGTTGTTCACAGTAACAGGGAAATGAATGTATAGCTTTTGCCACCTTCAGCCTGGCCCTGCCCTTGGCTTAGAATGTTGGGGTATGCCTGCTGAAATGCAATGTGTGAGCTTAGAAGCACTGAGTCTGACTGATTCAGACACATCAGAGTCATAGCTAAGAAGGCTGAGAAAATGGATGCCGACCTGGCGAGCGTCCTGACATCTGCGACTGTTGACTTCATCACTCTTCATTCTAAACCCCCAACAGTCCCAGCTCTGGACTCCATGTTTTCTAAGTAGCGCACTTTATGGACCTCATACTTCTGCTTAGTAGGATGAATAGGCTCGCAGCCTGCTTTTCATATGGCCCTTAAACTAAGCATGTGTTCACCTTTTTAACAGAAAACAGGAGGGAGGGAGAACAGAGGACACCGGGGGAAGGAGGGAGATGAAGGGTACAGTGTAATCCCAGCACCAGTTAGGACTGTATCTTTATGGAGAGTCCAATCAACCTCTGAATATTGGATATTATTTTACTAAAAATAACAGCTCCATAAACAGATCACACATACAACATACAAGAGTGTTAGTGGCCTCGAACCATCTGGAATACAATTTCATCCTACAGATATGAGATTGACACTGAGGTTGGCATAGTTACTCATCATAACAAGTCACTGACTCATCACCCAACATCAACTAGAAATGTCACCAAATTTCCAGTTCCTTATAGCAGCTTCCGTATGTACCTTTATTTCTTTTTATTATTTTAGGTCAGTCTTTTTTTATTTTTTATTTTTACTACTTAAAATGATTTTTAAATTTTAATATATTTTGATCATATTCTTCCCCTCTACATAGTCCTTCCTGATCCACTCCCCATCCCCATTCAACTTTAAGGTCTTTCCTAAAAATCAAACAAAAACCCAATACAATAGTAACCCACACACAAACCAAGAAAACAAAATAAAAACCATACCCAAAACAGAAAAAAAACTATAACCAAATAAAGCATACATACAAACACACTCAATAATAATAATTAATAATAATAACTTTAAAGTCCATTTTATGTTGAAATGAAATCAGGAGCTCTCTACTACATGACATACTAGTTTTAGACTTCAAATCACTGCCTTGGTCTTCCCAGGTTATAGTTCCTTATAATAAACCCCTCTATAATGTCACAACAATCTACTTTGGAGTCATGCTAGAATCAAACAAGATATAAAAAGATCTTTGCTATACAGCTCTTATATGGTTACCACTAGAGGCATTCACCAAAGTCTTAAGTACCAGCTTGACTAAATTCAATCCGCACATGTACTTTGCATCATACGGTATGCCATCCACTTCCTCCCATGTGATTTGTGTTCAATGAGAACCAAACATTCACCTGAAATTTGTAGTTCAGAACAAAGGGACATACTACTCACATGTTTCTTTCTACAGTCATTGCTTCTAGACCTAATTTTGGATTGAACAACAAGAACAAAAAAAATATTAGGTCCTCTCTAAATTTGTCAAAATGTAAAATCGTAGCCTTATGCTTATCACTGGATATATGTGTCTTCTTAAAACTCATTATGAAAACAGTGCATGAGAAATAATTTCTTAAATCAGAATTATGGAGGTGAAATCCATTCAGAGACAGTAGCTCTGTAATTCCTGGACATAGTTTAAGTGAATTCTCTTTGACCCTAGACACTTCTGGAAGCCAATATACATCAACAGTTCTGGCTGGACAACTTCACTTTTGAAAACATTCCCAGTGAACAGTTAATGAGGCAGTATTTTATCTGGATAGGGATCATGAGAAGGGTAAATGAACAAGGAAGAAAAGGAAGGTTTTGACTCTTTTTGGTGACGACTGCTTAAAATAGAAAGGTTTCTTAGTCATTTGAAAAATGTTTAATTGAATTGAGAGAACGTGTGTGTGTGTGTGTGTGTGTGTGTAAGCACAACTCTTGGCTCTCGGCAGGCTATCCATCCTGACACCTAGTAGGCTGCAGTGCACATCACCAAGCCTGTGTATAAGCACCCCTACCTGCCAAGGCATCTTGGTGTCCCTGGATTTTGTAGCCTTTTTGTAATCCCCTTCACATTCTCATGCTCCTCTTCACCCGGGCTCAACATAGGTATCAGGAAACATTCCAATCTCACATACATCAAAGAAATGTAAAGTTCTCCCAACACTTTCTCATGGTGGTGACTTGATTCTTCTGGAAATGTATCACTGGGCCAGCAGAACTTAGGAAAAAAAGAGAAACAATAGCATTTTTTTGTTCTGAAATCTTAAACTCCAGTGTGAAGACTTTCCTCGCCCCTTTTGATTGTAAATTGTTGACTCAGTTCTATAGTATGAGTGAAATCATGCAAATGCTAGACTTCATTCTCCCTCAATAACTTCAAATAATAATTTGCTGATAGAAGCATGGCTCAGTGCATGAAATGATCTAGACTCAAGTCTCATTGATTTTGGGGAAGGTCTGCATAGAGAGGATTCTTCTTGAAAACTGTTTTTTATTTTTTGTTTGTTTGTTTTTGGTTTCTCGAGACAGGGTTTCCCTGTAGTTTCTAGAGCCTGTCCTTGAACTAGCTCTTGTAGATCAGGCTGGCCTCGAACTCAGAGATCCACCTGCCTCTGTCTCCAGAGTGCTGGGATTAAAGGCGTGCGCCACCACCGCCCAGCCTATTTTTTTTTTTTTTTTTTTTTTTGGTTTTGGAAACTGTTGATTCTATATTTATACTTTTGATTTTATCAGGAAGCAGTCTGTTAGGAGAGGTGTCCCTGAAATATGCAGTGCACATTTTCTCTTGGTTTGCATCATTTTAAATTAGCGCTTATGCATCAAGTGTGTGTGACATACATTTTGCTTCATTTCTAATGACATTTTTAAAATGTACTCTTTAAAATACAAATAACATTGATTATAGAAAAGCATTTAGCAAATTAAGTTCATAACATGAATTTTCTATTAATGCTAACAGATATTGACTACAAATAATATGTCAAAATAAGAACTGTAGATCAAACAGTCTTTTAAAGGTTTGGTGGTACACACCTTTAATCGTATCAGTCAGGAAGCAAAGGGAAAAAAATCTCTGTGAGTTCAAGGCTAACCTGGTTTACAAAGTCAGTTTAAGGCCAGTCAAGATTATAAGAACCCTGTCTCAAAAAAAGAAAAATAACAAAAAAGTTCTCTTTTTATTATCAAACTTCAGGTAATGTTGGGTATGCTGAAGGGCACTGTAATGTTCAAGCCAAATAGAACATTTACTATATTCACCCTAGTCATAATAAAATAATTTTTAAATGAAAGTACATTAATTAAACTTTTAATTTTCTATATTTTGATGTTTTGATACAAGAAAATTTCTGTTGATCCTATAGACTGCCTATCTCCAAGCTAATTCCCAAGAATTTTATTTAAAAGATCTTTGACAGGAGACATGCACAGCACAACCTATGGCAACAGGCATCAGGCTGGAGTAAGTGTACATGCATCTAGACATGTGAGTACAGGGAAGTCTATCTGGAAGCTGGGAAATACTTAATATTGGTCAGCTGAAGAAGTCATATTTCTTTGCCTTGTAATAAAATCTACTACTTTAAGGGGGTTATCTATCCCTATGCTTTCTCTCAAACTTAATTTTATAATCAAATATAAATGGAGAATAGCTCTCTCTATGACCAATTTCACTCTTTATGCTTCTATCTACCAGGCTGGTCCCCAGACGTGTTTGTCAATTAGATACTAAAAAATGTTTCTCTAGAAATAAAGCACATTGCTCTGTAGTCAGGTTGATGACTATCTTAAATGTCCCCATAGAACCTTCATCCAGCAGCTGATGGAAACAAAGGCAGAGACCCACAGCAGAGCACTGGACTGAGCTCCCAAAGACCAGTTGAAGAGTGAGAGGAGTGAGAATATGAGCAAACAGGTCATGACCATGACCATGATGGGGACACCCAATGAAACAGTTTACTTGAGCTGATGGGAGCTCACTAACTTCAGTTGGACAGGGAAGAAACAATCATAGGACCAAACTAGACCCCTGAATGTGGGTGACAGCTGGATGGCTGGAGCAGACTGCAGGGCCACTGGCAGTGGCACCAGGATTTTTCCCTACTGCTTGTACTGTCTTTTTGGGAACCCGTTCTCTTTCGATGTATACCTTGTTCAACCTAGATGTAGTAGGAAGAACCTTGGACCTTCCCCAAAGCAATGTGCCTTACCCTCTCTAAGGAGTGGATGGGGAGGTGAAGTGGGGTGCAGAAGGTGGAGGGAATGGGAGGAAAAGGGGGAGTGGGAACTGGGCTTGAAATGTATAATGAAAAAAGATAGCTTGTTTTTTTTAAAAAAAAATAAAACACCTTAAGGTAATTAAAAATATTCTATGAAGAGCATAAGTTTTCTCAAGTCCTATAAGTTACAAAACTGTATTCCTCACAGACAGTTTTTCAGCAAATGTTCTTGGCTGCTCGGGTGGGTTAGAAATACAAACATTTCCCAGGTATACATAAAGCTGACAATGTTTATCCATGTTCATACCAAAAATATTCCAGCAGGTAAAGAATCTAAAAGAAATGAACATAGCAACTAAAAGCCAGAAGTCATACAGCACCATTCTTGAATAGCAGGCACCCTTAGTAATTAGGCTGGCAGTATCCTGACTCCCTTGACATGGGCTTTATTTGTTCGTACATTCCTAAATAGCCACAGGAATAAGGTAGCTTTCAGATGCAAATATCCCTTTTGTTGAAATCCTCTGAGCAGATTGTTTCTCAGTAATGCTTTATGAGAAGCTGTGCCTCACCCCTCTTTATGGACTTTCTCTAATGCTACCAGGAATTGCCCTCTAGGGACACTCTGACATTTCACATGGTGTGCCAGGAGGATTGCCCTTTCATACGAGTCAACTCTCTAGTCAGTCATCGGTAATAGATTAAATTACCCCGACTGTCATTTCTAAGTCATATTGTTAGGATACACTTCATGTTGTTATAGTATCGTCTTTATGAAAACAATTATAGCAATGATGAAGTGCACCAGTGCTCTGGATGTAAAGCTGCGGCTGTCCAGAGGTGGCAGCATGCTGGTTTCGTTGTTTTCTCTAATTAACAGATTTCCACATACTTATTTCAGATATACACATTTCACTTTTGCAACTGGGTTTGCGTGGAAGTACTTGCCCATCTAACTCATTTCTTTGTAAAGCCTGAGATACTGCTTTTCTTCCAAACAAGTCTTTAGGTCACATGTGTGGGCAATCAGACAAATATGTACAGGCTGGCTGGCATTCAGAGAGCAATCTGATGGATAATTCCTCTTAAGAATTATGAGGGGGGAAATGTTCTTTCTTCATGCAGTGAGAGAAAAATCAGCTGTGTTCTATTTGTGGCGGCCACAGCTTTATATTAGTAATGTTCGCAGCACACCCACCTTGTGAGACATTAGGAAGATGAACACAACCATTTTTGCAGAATTCTTTGTGTTTATGTAGCATCTCTTCCCAGAATACTCCCAGGAGTGTTGTGGTGATTTTCACTGGAGTTAACAGCCTCTGTACTATTCATTTCTAAAATAGGCCTAAGAGTACAAGTCAGGGCCCTACAACCTCATCATAACCAAGATGAATAGGAGGCTTACTTGCATGCAGCATAAACTCTGACAATTTCAGTGCAGAGAGATAAAAGCAAACAAGTAAAATCAGACCTCTCATGGTTAGGAACTTCACAGTTCTGTACTTGGCATGCATAAGACAGAATGCACCATTATAAAATGAGTTAATTGTTTATATTAGAGAGTGAAGTGAGATTTGAATTATAGAGACACAAAATAGCCACATTTGATATTTATTTTTTTTTTTAGTAGCTTTTCCAATTTTATGATCTCATGTCTATCAGAAAGACGCGAGACTTTGAAACACAGGGATAGAAGGACAAACAAGGAAGTGGGGGTTCTAATCCATCTTGCCACTAAATCTGCAATAAGCAAGGCACTAAGAGCACCAATGGTGATCAGATGACAAGGGCACAGCAGTAAAGAACTAATGGCTTCTCCTCTTGTTAGATATTTAAGCACAAAGAACACACACACACGTACACACACACAGAGGGGGACAGGTAGAGGAGGGGGTCTTTGATACTGTTGCTTATAATGATTTTTAAGTTCCATGATTTGATTATATGTCACCTAGAACTAACAGCTGTTAAATATCAGAGCAACAAGGAGCCTCCCCTTGGAACTATATCTTGTGTCTTCAATTCAAGAATTACACACACACACTATTAATTACTGGTTATATGCTGTCCATTATTTTATACTATTAGAAAGCACTATAAATAAATAACCCTGATTGTGGTGCCTTGGAGTTAGTATCTTCATTTGGGAACCTGTTGACAGGAGGTTAGAAGCAGAAGGACTCAACACAGCAGTAAAAGAGCCAGTAAGGGTCAGGGGATAGAAAAGAACAGAGAGGAATAAAAAGTTCACGGCAACAAGTTGGTATGTGTTGACTGTATTGTCCTGCTCTGTGCTGCCCTCATTCCCCACTATGAAATTAAACTTCCTTTTGCATACTACATATATATGAAAGTATTGTACTGGACTGGGGAATGTAAAGACAACTTAAAGTTAAAGCTGTTAGGACAAGGGGTGTAAGGAAGTAGATGAAGACGATGTCTTATTAGACCATGACTAGTAGGTTGGGTTTCAGAGAGCATGAAGTAGAGATGCTGTGAGGGCGTTCTTGGTCGTCTGCGTATTTACCTTCTTATCATTACTTGGCCTGAGTTACCGTTGCCTCACACACTCCATGCAGTAAAGTTTTCGTAGCAGAATGGCCAAGTGACCTTGTCATCAAGCAGAGCATTGTAAGCACCGGGGGATTGTTTTGCAGGCGAAACTTGGTCTCTCTGGTTGCGTCTTGTCCTTTTAAGAGGCTAAGTCATGGGCTATTTCATTTTAGTTTCGCATGGTTTGGATTGTTTCTGAAAGTTTTCTCATTGGTTCCCCCCCCCCCCAATTTCAAATCAAGCACACTGCTGTGCATTTGCTCTTCTTATTAGCTGTTGGCTTTCAAGTGATTTTCCATAATTCTATATCTGCCCTCCCATTGCATATCATCCTGCTCTGTCTCCTCCCTTCTAGAAAATGTTTTTAAAATGCTTTTTAAACTTAATTTCAGATGTTTAATAAAGAAAAAAATAAACTTTAATATATACTTTAAAAGATGTTGAAATAACAACTACACCATTTAACTAAAAATTATAAGAGAATCATTAAAATAGTCTATATTATTCACATTTATTTCAAATTATTATGTCATGACTAAGGTCTTACAATAAAAACAAAATAAAAGAATAATGATGGCCTCTATGCATAATGATTTAAACTGTGCAGGAGTGTACTTGCATAAAATTGTCCAATGTAAAAGTAAGAAACTTCAATTACATGTGTCACATTTGTTATATAAATATATTAGAATTCTAATCATTTGAAGACCATAATAATTTTTAAGTTAATTTTTTATATAACAGTAAAATTCAGTGTATTGTTAGTTGAGTAAGGAAATTCTCCATGCTAAAAATACATTTAGTGTATACCACCATTATAAAACATCAACCTTGAATAAACAAATCCAATCAACCTAAGTGGTTTATTTCCATAAGAATTTGATGAATGTATGTGCTTAGTATATTGACTTGGTCAGTGCAACACAATAGAATCATAGAAATCAGATTAAATGAGAGAAATGCTTGAAATCAGGTGTTGAGTCAGACAAGCCAAGGTTTCAAATTCTAAGAGAGTTACTCATTCTTTCTCTGAATCAGTCAGATTTTTAAATTCCCAGTTCATTAGTTTCTTCTTTGGTACGAATGGAACTGAAATTAATTGTTGCATAGACTTGGGCTTTGAGAGTTGAAAAGATGGTTTGTGAAGAATACTTGGTATGGCAATTAGATACCCCGAATCTTTTTGTTCTGGCCATGCATGGTGAACTATACACACTTCATATGAATTCTACCACTTAATCTTAATGTAGTCACCAATATCACCCCATTCTCTAAATGAAAAACTGAAGCCCCAAATCATTAGTGAGTAACTGCCAGGCAATGTTATTATTGTTTCCATACTATAATACTTAACTTCTTCACCATCTGTGAATATTGAGTCTTATTTCTATGGGAATACAATAAAAAGAATACTAGTGACTACATAATTATAAATATGTAATATTGGGCTGGAGATAGAGTGCATGAGACTCTGGATTCTATCACTAGTGCTGCCAAAGGAAAGAAGGAAAGGAAGAATGAAAGAAAAAAAGAAAGGAAGGAAGGAAGGAAGGAAGGAAGGAAGGAAGGAAGGAAGGAAGAAAAACATTATTTTGAGGTGCCAAATTAATATTAAGCTAAGGATAATTTTCACAATCAAATATTTCTATTCCCCTTTGAGATCTGTAAAATAATAGTAAAAATGCAGAGACAAAGTGGTTATGATCAAAATCTTTATTTCAGAATCCTCACCTGAGACCCACATACCACACCACTAAGCCCTCTGTTCTATTAAAGATGCAAATTACGGTGGTATACCCAGTTTGGCCTTTTCCAAGCAAGGCTTTAGAAAATCTCCCATCAAGTCTCAACCTAATCATCAGAAAGCACAGCTGTGACATGCACGCACACACACACACACACACACACACACACACACACACACACCCCTTGAAAGGCACCTTCTGTAAAGCTCCATAGCATTTCTGATGGAACATCAGAGTCACATTGGGGCCAGTTGGACAGCTTAGCAGGTAGAGGCTCGTCCTGGGCTTAATGACTTGAGTTTACGTAAGCACCACTGTAGAATTCACCTACTGAAGGATAGCAAACCTAATAAGAATGACACCCCAGTTCTTAACACATCCTTTTATTTCTTATTAAGGTGAATTTTATTTTTGTATTTGTGTGTGTGTGTGTGTGTGTGTGTCTATGTATGTGTAGGTGTGCCTGTGTCTAGGTTTCTGTTGGAATATGTGCACATGAGTGCAGGTACCTGTAGAGACCAGAAGAGGGCACCATAAGTGCTAGGACTGGAGTTACAGTTTGTTATGAGGTGTAGAACTTAAATTCTGGGAACCAAACTCTGGTCCCCTGGAAGACCAATAAGCACTCTTAACTACTGAGTTATCTTTCCAGTCCCAAGGATCTTTCCTTCCCAAGTCTAAATATATTAGTTGTGTCATCTTCTTCATCCAAATGACAAACAGCCTCGGGGATTCTGGATTTTATTTAGAACAGTGTAGGTCAGAGCATAGTTACGGACAGTCCTCATCCATCATTGCTCATTTAGAGACTAGCCACTTTCAATGCAAGTTTAACCCAGTGTTTACTGTTTTGATGATGTCCAATCATATCGTATTTACATATTTCTCTACTCATTTGTATATTTTAGTTCTTTCATCATTTCAGGTAGCTTCCTCACCCATTCGTATTATTTGGTCAATGTATGGTATCTTTTAGACATATTCTGAATTTCATTCAACTTTGATTGCCATGTGCCAGTAAAATATAAGTAACTGTAGCTAATGAATAAAACCTGCATAGCAGGGAACATTGTTTGTCAAGATTTAGCAATACTTGGAATTTTTGCTGTTCTGGAGAACTTTTATCACTGGGTAGCCTATGAATTATTTGAGAGTGAGGTGTGCTAATACAGCCTCTGCCGGCTGTCTCAGAACACAAAATGTGAGAAGCGTCAGCAAAACAGTGAGATTCCGGGCAAAGCTGACAGCTTCAATTAACATCACGACAACTTGAGAATTTCAGAAAAGTAACTTTTTTCTCATTTATTCTTCTAAATTAAAACAAAAACAAAAAACAAACAAACAAACAAAAATCACCCTACTTCCAAGGAACACTCAAGACTGATAGGAGAATATGGCATATTTATTTATACTGAATACTTTCCATAATTTAAAAGGAACACTTGAATTTGTAACTATTTCCTACAGAGATTTGGATGTCGGGAGAAAAGCAGAATGTACTTTTGTGGCAGAATTAACATCTCATAAATCTTTAATAGTTTTCTGAAAAAAATCATTTTTGATAGTTCCTCCAATAAAATTCTGGAGTTAGGAGGAGGAGGTAGTCCAGTAGAGTGCTCACAGACAAGCATGAGAACGTGAGTTCAATCCCCAACCCCCGTGATAAAAGCCAGGCATGATGCAGCACACCTGCAATCCAGGTGTTGGAAGGAAGAGATGGGATTCCAGGTACTCACTGACTGGCTAGTTTAGCTAAATGTTTAAGTTCCAGATTCAATAAGAGACTAATAATAATAATAATAATAATAATAATAATAATAATAAAGTATTCAGGAGAGGGAATCACTTCCACAATACTGTACAACAACAGCAATTGTTGTAAATTGTTTGATGTTTTTTATCCATATACTAACATGTAATTATGGGTAACAGGTGTTTTTAGGTTTGCCTAATCACCAAATGGGAGAATAGCTCTCCATGGCCTATATTGGAAACAGTCATATCATTAGAAGACATGCAGAACTTAGGGAACCAAAACTTTTTATTAAACAATTTACAAAATTACAGTGAGCAGAAGTCCCTCTGACTCTACTCCATCTGCCACTTACCATCTCTGATATGTTTTTTGTTATCCTTGCAACATACTCTAGTGACAGGAAATCTTACATGGTTCCTTTTCTGAATTTCATTCAGCCAAATTGGATTAATTGAAACTTTGACAAGATCAGATGCTTTCAGGGAGGAATGACCATAGATGTAAGTAACTCAACATGGAGTCAAATGTGTCTGTGATGATTTGGGAGAATTAGGAGAATTTTTAAGTATACAAAACTATTCTCTGCCATCTCAGAAATTATAATTTATCTGGTCATGAAAGGAGCATATATGTAATTTGTTACTCAGATTTCCATCACCATGACAACATACAAGAGGCAAATTATAAAGAAGAAAGGTTTGTTATAGTGCATGGTCCCAGAGGTTTCAATCCATGATGGATTGGCCCCATTACTTTAGTACCTAGGTCAAGGCAGGAGTTCCATGGAGCAAAGTGTTTACCTCACAATGGCCAAGGAGCAAGATAAAGAGAGAAGACATGGTAGGCGCCACAGTGATAGGACTGACTTCCCTGAGTTCTCACCTGCTAAAGCTTCTACCACCTTCCAGTGGCACCATAAACTGGTGACCAAGCCTTTAGAGGACAGCCTTTTAGGACACAGTCAAAGTCAAAATCACAGCTTTCCATGACTGGAAATTATTCACAGCACTCTGTGTGTGTGTGTGTGTGTGTGTGTGTGTGTGTGTCTGTCTGTCTGTCTCTGTCTCTCTGTCTCTGTCTGTCTCTGTCTCTGTCTGTCTCTGTCTCTCTCTCTCTCTCTCTCTCTCTCTCTCTCTCTCTCTCTCTCTCTCTCTCTCTCTCTCTCTCTCTCTCTCTTTCTCTCTCCAGAATTAAGAGAGGAAAACAGAAAACAATCAGAAAATGCTGGGTCTCTACATAAATATCTTACAAATTTGTGTAGGCATGGTGGTCCTTTTCCTCTACACCCCCCTGAGGCATGCAGACTTGTCACCAGGTAAATACAGAGGTGTAGGCAGTTGACCCAACTTCCCAAGGAATTAATCAAGACAGGCTGCTTGGGAGTGAAGATAAATTTTGATTCCAACAGAAGGGTTTTCGAACGAGAAACACCTCAGCTTCAAAAAATGACCTTATGAACTGAAAATGCGAAGATCCTATAAAAACATAGCAGGAGGCAGATAGATGACAGGAAACTTTGAAAATGCAGTCCTTGTTTGTCCTCCACGGACAACTGCAAGGAAGGCAATATTATTTAAATGTCTGTAGGGGACCTACTGGAGAAAACTGGAATTTGATCACCTCTAGGAAGTCGCTGATTGCTCTGTCTCTGACTCAGCTTGGAGTCCCCCAAGGTCAAGGTTACAGGAACTTGCTAGACAATGAGAGTTCTCCCATAGAGCAGACAGACGAGTCAAAATCCTTCAGCCAGATCTTTTCACTAACATTAGGATCTATTCAATATATCGTATTCAGTGTGTTTCAAAGACTCCATCCAGACACATTCAATAGAATTGTCTCCCACAGAAATTATACTTGTTTGCATAGTATATCCATTCGAAAATATGACTAAATGAGGTTTCCTGCAGCGTCTGCACTGGAAATAGTTTTCAACCATTTGTGCTCATTTACATCATCGAGAAGATAATCTCCATTCTAACTGTTCTGTGCAGCACAATCCGACGTCCTCTCGTTTCCCTGAATATGGGTGGCTGCTGGCTGCATTTTTAATCTTAGGGGGTTTGTCAGGTAATTGGAAGCCCATTGCCCCAGACCGCTTGTGTTGACGTTCTTACTCTCTTGCTGGTGTATTTATGAGTCATTTTGGAACCTGGATTCCTATTCCAGAAACAAAATTTTACAATACGTTCACACACGAAACCAGTGGGACCTCTCTGTCCCATGAGGTGGGCAATTCAGTTAAACCACGGTGATTAAAGAAGTGGAGTAGCTGGGCCTGCTCCAGTAACCTCCTAATCCTTGTTTGAGAAATTCTGAAATCCCTTTTGTCCCTGCTGTTCCCATTCTGTCCCAAGGACATATTAGAACAGTTTTCAAATTTGTCGCATACAAGCAGACATGCCCTTCTTTACAGGAGCGTGTGCACAAAACCTTTCTCATACCTTTCTTCCTTACTTTCTGGTCCCTCTTCCATCTCCCGCTTCCCACCTCTTTGGCTATTTCATTCTATATGTCCTCTTAACAGCTCAGTTAATACACTGGTAGTTATTTTTCCCTCAGTCTCTCATAGCAGCAACTGGCTGCTGGGACGCCCTTGTCACATAACTCCATTCAGCACTTTTCTCGAACTTTCTTCAAACATGCTGCTGCTGTCTTCCACAAGGGGCAGCCTTCCTGACCCTCTTCACCTCGCACCTTGCCGCACACCTCTCTAACTTCAGCCACACTTTCTGGACTTGTTACTTTTCTGCCGACTGTGACAAAATACTCTGACAGAGGCAGCTTAAAGCGGGAAATGTTTATTTTGGATGGGGATTTGAGCCCATCATAGTGTAGGCGGAGCTACAGCGGGAGCGGGACCCAGAGGTTCCTTCCCATGGTGTCAGGCAGAAAACAGAGAGAGATACGGCAGGACATGGGGCTTCCCATTTTAATTTTGAATGATATCCCACTGTATGCCTAAACTGTATTCTGTCTCCTCACCTCCGTGGACATGTGAATTCTTTCTATATTTTTGCTACCGTGAATAACGCTACTATGAAGCTGGATGAACAGCCATCTCTTCTGGTCCCTCCTGCCATTCATTCCTCTGTATACATGGCCAAGATCAAAATCGCATGTCATCTGTGGGAGTCCTACAACTTACTTGTTTTTAGAGAAATTGCTATAGTTTTGTTGCTGTTGGTTGCTGGGTTTTTTTCCCAGCCATCCCCTTATTTCCCTAGAGGAGGTTTGATTTTTAGGGGTTGTTAAATGGTAAAGAGCTGATCCTTAGTTTACCAGACTCACTGCCTGGTCTTTGGAGAGCTGGCGAGAGCAGGTGTATCTTGGTTTAGGTCTGGCTGTCCCGAATGCTTGTTTCCAAGACTGGATCCTTTAGGATGTATGCCTGGAAGACAAGTAAATCATTAGAGGTGGACCTTCCAGTGCTCTACCCCCACTCCCACACACACACATGCCAATGTGGTTCAAATGGTCAGTTTAATGCAGTGTTTATCCAGTAAAACAAACAAGACTTGCGTGTCTTTAGCATAAAGTCCAGACTCTTTAGCAAGCTGTTGACTTCTCAACACCCCCATTTCCCCATGCCCTGATCATCCTATTCTGTACTTAGGAAGTGTCATTTGATCAACCCATCTCTAACCTTTTCCTGGCAATCTGAAGAAGGATTGATGTCTGGCTCTGTGAGGACCCCCTGTCTCTTTGTTCTCAAGTACTGGAGTCTGCCGATGGAGTCTTTGAGAAATGTATCCTCATATCTTCTCCAGGCAGAGCAGCCCTTTCCTGACACCAAGCTGACACCTCATAAACATTGAATTAATTAAGAGCTTCAGCGGGTACTGTTATGGAGATAACACTGCCAGAGCCAGTATCACTTCATTTTCACTCCCTCTGTCAAAGAAAGGGGATAAAGGTAAATAACAAAAGCTCAAAATAATCATTTTCAAATCTTGGTGTTCAGAAAGTTTTCACACAAGGCTAGCTAAGTTTAATATCACAGGGACATTTTAGTTCAGTAACTTTTGTTGTTGAATGATAGAATAATGGGAGTGAGGAACCTGAGAGCTTTGACTATGCCCAGCCAGGCAAAGACATGGGGTTCTAAGATTCCATAGCGGACGTTCTCTGAATATCGGACTCAGTCACTTTCTAGTAAATTTCATCTTCTAAATGAAAATAGCACAGCAAAATTCTGGTGGGTTTGCTAAAACTAATGCAAATGGAGAGCAATGGCTGTGACTGGTAGATTATCAAATAGAACTTTGCTTTATTATAGTCATATCAAACACGCTCATTGTATTCTACAGAAAATTCATCTCCCAACCATGCAGCTACGGCGGATTTGCTGTGTACCTGTTATCTGTTTAAACACTTGGATCCCATGCACCTTATCACATAAATGTCATACAATCATTGTCTCATTTGTGAAAGTTAGTTTTAATTGTCAGATTACCCCCTCTCTAGATTACCTGGAGAGAGTCTCAGGGAGGGATTGTCTATGTCATACATACCTGTTGGGTTCTGTGGGGGTTGCTGTGACTGACTTAATTGAGGTGAGAAGACCCAGTTATTGTCCCCTTCCCTGCATTTGGGTCCAAGACTATTCAAGTGTAGAGAGAGGCTGCAATACAGGTAAGCAGACACTCTCTTTCTGCTGTTGTTGACTGTGGATCTGAGCAGCTGCTACAGGTTTCAGTCTTGACTTTTCTGAAATGGTGGACTATAACCTGGGGTCAGGAGTCAAGTGGAAACTTTCTCCCCTAAGTTGACATAGTGTTCTGTCACCACAGCAGAAACTAAGCTAGGACACCAGAAACACTTGAAAGTGAGTCTACAACTCTAACTAGAGATACAAAATCAGCTGGATATCCAAAAAGGATGAATTACACTACTACTCGCTTGCATTGGTTCAATATCAATCTACAGACACCCAAGGATCTAAGTGCCAGTCACTTTTTCGTCATTAAAATAATTACATGTACTGCCAGGCAGTGGTGGCACATGTCTTTAATCCCAGCACTTAGGAGGCAGGTGCAGGCACATCTCTGAGTTTGAGGCTGTCCTGGTCTACAAAGAGAGTTGCAGGACAGCCAGGGCTGTTACAGAGAGAAACCCTCAAAAAACAAACAAACAAAACAAAAAAGCAATAAAAAATTTATATCTATATCTATCTATCATATATATATACATATATATATATAAAATTTGTGAGTAAGGAAAAAACTGAAGTTTACATTATAAATGAGACAGTAAGCAGTTGTGAGCCATCATTTAATTTGTTCTACGTTGAAATAATAACTCTTTTCATGTTATGTCTTCAAATAGCTCTTTTTCTGAAATCTACTACAGGACTTGGGTTTACTCATGAGGACACTCTTTGGAAAGAGCCCAAAGGCCTCTAAGAGCATCCACATTTTGACATAAATTCCGTATACTAGGAAACAGCCAGATCTGCGGACACCCAACACTGATCCTCTGAACATCTGTACTTTCTCTCCTTCTTTACAGAAAACTAAGATATTTTGGCAGAGAAAATTGTTACCTGCTATCATCTGACAGTGCAATAATTAAAATGACTCTAAGTGACCTTTCTACCCGATGTTTAATGCAGCTTGGGCCATTCCTGAGTAAGAGACATACAGGCAAAGAGTTGTGTAATTCTGTGTCCCAGATTCTGTAATGAGTCTTTCTTTCCCGACAGAGTAACCTTGCTGCTGCCACTCTGAACCTCATCTCTGTAGGCATTTCTTCCCTATATCTATATGTGCCAGAGTCAGTAGCTATAATTTAGCAAAATGGAAATTTCTGTTTGCCTCTGTTTAATTGATTGATATGCCAACTTCCTAGATGCATCCATTTGTTACTCTTAGACTGTAGCATTGCTTAAAATGTAAGTAGAATTTTTTGATTGAACACTTACTATGTCCCTGATTGTGTGTTCTGCATTTCATATGGACTGTCTCGCTCAGTACTTGGGAAAGATCCTATGAAATGATTTTTTTTCCCATAGTCCCATTTTCAGCTATGGATATAAAGCTAGGAAAACAAATAACCCTAACCCTAACCCTAATCCTAACTCAGACTTTCAGATAGAGTCTGGAAGTCACACTCAGATCTATAACAACTTTAAAGCTTGAATTTTTTTAATAAGTCATTTCCTTCCTTCAAGTAAAAAACATTCCAGTTGCTTCATATATTCACCCATTAAATATTAATGTACATGTTCGGTAAACATTATTCTGTGTAAGTCTTCTAGTCTGTATCTATTCTGTATATATTCTTATATTTGTGCACGTGCACTTGTGCATATGGTGCCAAGGACTGAACCCAGAGCCCTGTAAAAGAGAGGAAGTCATTCTCACCACTGGGCAGCATCCAGCCCCCTTGCCTGAATTCACATAATCAATCATATCACCCTTCCTTTAGGAGATTGTTTCATTTCTTTCTATTCTACCTGAGAAGTCACCTAATTGCTGATTTAGGTGCTGTATCCATGACACTTACAACTGGGATCCTTAAAGGTCTTCTGGTTGCCTTTAATGCCATCTTTGTTTCTACACTGCTTTCATATACCCAGAGCCCATACGTGCAACCTGGCACATAGTAAGAGCAAGAGTTAATGTTAATTGCCAACCTTACAGGATTTGGAATCACCTAGGAGTCTGGTCTATGAGTATGTCTATGGGGGATTATCTTCATTGTGTTAGTTGAGGTAAGAAGACCTATCCAGTGTCGTTGGCACTATTCTCTTGATTTGTATTCTGGGTTGTGGAGAAAGGGAGCTGACAAGCATTCATTACTCCCTGTTTCCCAATTGTGGATGTCATGTGACCAGCGGCTTCAATTTCCTGCTCAGGAATGATAAGACATCTGTGGGTAAGGAGAAGATGGCAGCACTTAGGAACAGCTTTAGGAGATACCCTTGTTTATGAAGCAAAGAAAGCTAAAAGGAAAGCCAATGAAGGAAATGGAGAACACGAGAAAGAGAGAGACTACAGAGGAAAGAAAGGACTCATGGATTCTGTTCACAGAAAGATACCTGTTTGTGGGTTCATTGCATGCTAAGCACTGGTCCAGGCACTAACAAAACATAACAACTATGATGAAATGAGAAACATCCATGATAGCCTCAAGCATTTGAATACTTGGTCCCCAATAAATGGTACTATTTGGCAGTTTAAGAAGGTATGACCTTGTTTTAGGAAGTGTGGAAATGGAAGACAGGTTTGGAGAGCTTAAAGATGTATGCAATCCCCAGTTCATCCTCCCTGTTTTGTATATGGTTCCAGGAATAAGTCTTTAGTTTCCTGCTCTTGTGACAATGCCTTTTCTCCACCAGCATTGACTCTATCCTGAGGAGCTACAAGCCCCAATAAACTCTTCCTGCTATCAGTTGCTTTGGTCATGGCATTTTATTGCAGAAACAGAAAATTAACTAATACATGAACATAACAAGAAATGGCAAAAATGTTCTGCCCACAGCCTGAGAGCACAGTGGAGTGAAAAGACAGTAGGACAATAATAGAAGGTGTTCAATCAAGTGGAAGCATGAAAAGTGATAAAGAAAAACGAAAGAAGGAAACAGAAATAGATGAGAGGCCAGAGATGAGGATTTTCAATGTGAAGGCAGACTGTGGAAGGTGTTAGGTATTAGATACCAGCTGTGCCACTGCAAGGGGGCCTTTCAGACTGATAGAACCAAGGGCAAGTAGAGAGTCCTGAAGCAGGAGTTGCTTCTGCATGGTCTTCACGAGCACAGCAGTCAGCGTGGCTGGATCAGAGAGAAAGATGGCGAGGAGGAGGAGAGGAAGCCAGTGGTAGGTGCCGTTGTAAAGCTGGAATTGTACTTAACACAAGATGGAAAGCCTCTAGAGGATCTTAAGTAGCTTAATGACATCACTACCTCATAACTTAGGCTCAGTATTCTGTCTTCTTGTTTGAAAATGACTAGATGAAGGTTGTGTTAGTTATTCTTGCATCACTGTGATGAAAAGAGCCAACAGGAACAGCAAACAGAAAGAAGTTCATCTTTGCTCATGGTTTCAGGGGGTGTGCAGTCATAGCAGAGCCATTCATACCATCCAGAGGCTGCTCACATCACTGTAGAACAGAAGCAGTCAACAAGGTCAGAATCAGGAGTGGATACAGCTTTTAAAGGGCCATCTTCTAAATGGTCTACAGCCCTAGGAAAGAGCAACTGCTTCAGAATAAGCCCTGGAAACATGAGCCTGCAGAGGACAGTTCAGCTTCAACCTATAATTAATAACTGAAGCAGGAGGACCTAAAGGCGGACCCTTGTAGTAATCCAAACCAGAGATGAAGATGTCAAGCATGAGGGCATTAAGATGGAAGTGATTAGAAGCCCAAAATTCTAGAGATAATGTGCAGAGAAACTTGTCAGGATGACCTGTGGATCAAACATGTAGAAGAGAGAGATCAACAGAGCATCGGAGTGTGAAGCCTGAGCAAAAGGAAGTGAATTTCCCACCCTGTGAAGGAAGAAATAACAAGAAAGAGGTGCATCAGCGAGCATGTCCACAGTTTAGTTAGGATGTCTGGAAATCCCAGTGACTAGTCCAAAGTCTGATTGTGGGTTATAGAATTTGTAGTCACAAATGAAGCACTGGGGGCAACATCAAAACTGTATGGATATGGAAGACTAAAGAAATAGCTTGGTGGCTAAGCGTGTTTGCTACTCTTCCAGAGGACCAGAGTTTAGTCTCCAGCACCCACCTGCCAGTAATTCTAGTTCTTGAAGATCCAACTCCTCATTATGGCCCCTCTGTGCACCAGGATACACAGAGGAAACCCATATACACATAAATCAGAATAGAAACAAAACTTAAGGACAAGGGAACTTCACAAATAACAAGGGAATGATCAGGCCAGGCATCGCACACTGCAATTGCAGTAATGGTTAATGTTGGCAAGTTCTCGGGTTCCATTGAGAGAGAACGGTTTGGGCTTTGTTCCCAAGGGCAGCACTTGGCTAGCCATGGAGAGCACTGTGAGGAGAGACAAAGAAAACATCCTGGGAAGGATGCAGTTCTATGTAAGGAGTTGGGTAGTTATTAGACATCCCACTGTGTAAGTTCGATAGAAAATGCCTTTTCCGTGAGTATTATTTCACAGGGTAGAGTTAAGATCCACCCTCCTCTGCCTTCTTTCCTTCCCAACATGGAGCTAAATAGGGGCTGCTGGAAATGCCAAATAACAAAAGCCAAGCAAATAGTACATTAAAGCCATGAAAAATTAGGAGGTAGAAATTTGCAGCTAAAATTTGATTAATTCACTCCATTACAAAGGGACATTTACATACCAAATAATGTAGTACAATTAATGGTCTCATTAAAATCTTTACTCACAAATTAGATAAGGGCTATAGGGAGGTGGGGGAGAGCTGGAGACAAGAGGATCGAGAGACCATTTTTCAAGCCTTATTTCACTTTCCCGACATCCAGATGGCAGATGGCAGTGAAGAAAACACATGTCCTCCTCATCCACACATTATACTTAAGACTGTGACCATCTTTTGTGTTTGAACAACTGGATCTTTCCCAAGCAATTCACCAATGGGGGACAATTTATTTTTTTTTCCTACTATGCAAGGATGTGAAAGCAATGTGTGATCAGCATAAACCTTACTGCAAATTTGAATTTGGAGCTTTTCTCAAATGAGTGGCATGGGATAGAATACTCTTGTGATGCTGGTGGCCAGCAAATGAAGCTCTCAGCCAGGCGCTTAACCATTGGGCAAACAGGCAACCAGGGTCCGCAATTTCTGGCCTCATACCATTGGTTCTTCCAGGTGGACTCATTGCATCCACTGTGTAGAATATTTTTAACTTTCTTGTTAAGTAGAGTCAAAAGCCCATCCCAAGTTCAGAGAATGCTATGGTTGCATTTAAATTATGATTTAAAGCAAGACATCTAGGGGGCTAGGGAAGTGGCTTAATGGAAAAAGTGGTTGCCACACAAATGGATTCCTAGTACCCCTTCAATGCTGGGTGGGTGTGACATCCCACCTGTAATTCACACTCAGGAGGTGGAGCCAGAGAGCCCCAAAATACTCTAACTAGCTAGAAACGTCCTTCCTGGCAAGGTCTGAATTCAGTTCAGACCCTGTCTCATTGGAAAAGGTAAAGAGTAATCGACTCTCAAAATCAGTCCTGGGCTTAACACCACACACACACACACACACACACACACACACACACACACACAAAATTGTTGGGTACTTCCCTAGATGTCCTTCAAGGTTGGGGGACACATCCCTAGTGCATTACTTTTCATTGCTGAGTACTATTCACGGTATGGATATACCACAGTTGGTTTAACCATCTGCCCTCTGAAAACCACCTGTGTTGTTTCTAGTTTTGGATGAGTATAAAGACGCTACTAATATTTTGGTTTGGGTTTCTATATTACTATACTCTTCATCTTTCTGGAATAAATACCAAGCGGTGCAATTTCTGAGTGGGTCTTTGTATAGTCTAGCATTTTCAAGATTAGCTGTACCACTTCATATCCACAGCAACGTATAAGCAACTTCCTTTCTTCACCTCCTTGTCAGCGTTTCCTTTCTCACTGCTATTTTCCTGCAACCCCTCTGATAAATGAATAGTTACGCTTGCATTTTTCTATAGGTGAATGACACAAAGCAAACACCCACGTGCTAATGTGACATTTGGGTGCCCTCTTCTTGTCTTTGACCACTGCATGATTTAATTGATGATTATTGTTGTTGTTAACATTATTAACATTTTTATTATTATTACTATTATTTTGGGGGTTTGATTGGGGAGATGTAGTTGGCTTGCTTTGGAGTTTCGAAAGGTCTGGACACGAGTTCATTGGGCTGTGGTCTGCCAGGCTGTCCTGCACTCTACAGCTTCTCTTCCCATCCCTCTTGGTCAAGTCTTTTCAGAATAGAAATCTTCAGTTTCTGGAAAACGCAATTTATTGCGTCTTCCATCACATGGTGGTTTTGGTGTCATGTCTGCAGACTTTGCCACATATTTTCCTAGGTATTCGCTCATGTTTTACTTTGAAAGCATAGGAATTTTATATGCAACACTTAAGTCAGTGATATAGTTTGATTTTTTTTATATGAGATATATGGCTTAGGTTAGCTAGAAGCCGCCCTTCCTCATTTTCTTCCCTTTTTTAAAATTTCTATTTGCCTATATATGCAATTGGTCTTATACATTTTTTTGAAAAAGACATCCTTCATTGAATATTTTTTATTTTATCAATATAATTATTATTAGTTTAGTGTCTTTGAAATTTTTATTACATTTATTTATGTGTTTTGTGTGTGTGCTTGTGTGTGTGTGCATGTGTCTGCATGTGTGTGTACATATAGAGGGCACAGGACAGTTTGGGGAAATCTGTTAGCTATTTCCACCATGTGGGTCCTGGGAACTGAACTCAATTCCTCAGGTTTGGCACCAAGGGAGCTTTAACCAGCTCTCTTGTCAGTACTATTATTTTAATTTCTCAGGATGGAATCTCTCTGTAGACCAGGAGATGAAGGTGTAGGGTGTTTATTTGACAGTCAGAAGACAGAATAGAAACCAATCATCTCTTCACTTTAACTATTCTTCCCTCAAATTTCAAATGCCTCAATATAACATTGAAACAAGTCCCTTTATTTCATTTCTCAACAGCCTAGGCATTGTCATTTCCTGTTTCTATAGCAGTAAAGTTAAAAGCAGGAAACAAGGCACCTAAGTAGATCTCACATAAGCATCTGGAAATCCTTCAGCAAAAACTAATTTTTGAGAAGCAAGATTTTCACTGGTAGCCCACCAGTTTCACAGAATTATCTCTCCCTTTCAAATAACATTGCTGTTAGTAAAAGAGTTTATTCCTCCACCTCTGTTCCTCTCATATGCAACCCTTAAAGACGGCATAAACAGGAACCATTTGACAGAATGCCCTGGCTGGACCTCATGTGTTTGCAGGATCTACCTCCTCAGTGGCGAGATGAAAGAGAATAGACAGTTATTTCATCTTCGTGGATCAATCCCTGTCTCTATCATGATGCTGTTTTAGAATACATCATAAGAAACCCAGTGGCCCCTGCTCATCATCTTTGAGGAATTTAAACTCATGCGTATAAAAGACATAAGGCAAATGAAACGAGCCTAGGAAAGCCAATGGGCTCCAGCCTAAGCTCATTCACGCCTCCTGGAAAACTTACTCTCAGAATCTCAAGAGGCCAGGGGCATAGGTACAGAAAATAGACGAAACACCAGAGGGCTAGACGCTCTTGGCACAGAGCAGTCCAGATGGCATAGTGTGCCCCAGTCTATCCCCACGTTATCACAGAGCTACAGAGACAGGAGCTCCAAACTTGTCAAACGCGTACAGTCCAAAATGACACCAGAAACTGAGAACTGATGAGTTCTTAAGGTAGGAAAGGAAGTGGTTGTGGAAGGGAGGGGATACAGCACACATCTATAAATCTTCTGAATGTCTTTGAATTCAAACTTCCTCTGTCCAAATAAAGACTGGCATTATAAAAATAGACATTGGGGAGAAAGTTAGGAGAGAGACAGAAATCTAACACATTCTAAGAAATTTCGTCTTTGATATCGAGAATCCCCCAATTTAGCAGAAGTTTAAAAGGGTCAAGCTATGTTCCAGGGATTGTATCCAATTTAGTCTAGGGAGTCTGAGTCCACACCAGACAGATGATGCTGTGATGAGGATGAACGCATTTTTCACAACATTTTCTTTTGGTTTGGGGGCAGAACACAAAGGATCTGAGAAAGAACATTTACAAAACTAAAAATGAATAATCCCAGAACAATCTGGGAATAATATCTAAGTCTTAAACTGGTCCAAACTGTAACTCCTACGAGGTGTCTGAGCTGTCTCACACAGTCAAATCAAAAATGCATGTGCCTTGCACTAAGCAGCCAAATTGTGCATCCTGCCTCCAGCAGATAAGCCTCCCTGGTTGTACAACGCTGTCTAGCAGGTAAAAGGAAAACCACTGACCCCACTGAGCAACCCACAATTCGACTTGAGCACGAAAATACCAGATGGATTGAAAGTGACAGACCTAATAAGCAACTTCCAGAATCTGCATGAACCTAATTGCACGAAACCCTTGGTGCAGCTGCTTCTATTTGCTTTCTCAAATCCTTAAGCCAAACAACCTAGATGAGAGAGTCTCAGCATGCTCTTGAGCCACCCAAGCCATCTTAAATGGACTGTCGGGTTTATCTGAACCAAGACTCCAATTAGGAATTATTAAGGAAACCTTCCAATATTCTGCAGCAGGGAGGAATGTCGATTCAAGATATTGGAGGCATCTGTGCCTCATGGCTTATATTTTTAATATTTCTCTCTCACACACAGATTTCTTAAAAGAATAATGCATATATGTTTTCAGTTAATGAAACAATGTCTTGTTTCAAATGTCATGACTCCCCAGGTGACTATATGTTTGGAAACCGAGACCATACTTTTAGTGAGAAATGTGTCTTTTTCTTTTCAGAATAAGCCACACACAAGTACTTAAGGATCTGCTTAATTTGATTTTCCACTGTTTTTCCTGTTTGCTTGATTTCCCTTTCACAAATAATGTCACACACTGGAAGAGTCAGGCCGTGGCTGTAATGAGATGTAAGGGGTGGATAGTATTCTTTCTTCTTGAGTAAATTGTCCTCATTCTGTCATGCTACCTTGTGACACTTGTGACAGAATGTTTGTGTGTCTCCCAAACAGCCATGGAAATTCTAAAATCCTAGTTCCAGAATGATGGCTTTAGGCAGTAGAGTTTTGAGGGAGATGTGAGCTCAGAAGAGTAAAATCCCCAAGAACAGAAATGTGTCCTTATTAAGAAACCCCAGACAACTCCACAACTCATCTGCCTCTCTACAGAGAGAGGATACAGCGAGACTACGCCATCTAAAGCCAGGAATCAGATCATCCCCAGTCTACCAGTATGAGCCCTGGCCATCCAGACTTCAGAGCTTTGGGAAGGAAGTATCCCTTGTTTGGAAGACATGCAGCCTGCAGTATTCTTGTGATGGCAGTCCAAGTAGACCCAGGTAATATTATAGTGCAGAGAACTTCTAGACTGCATCAGAAAGAACCAGAGACTCTAGGGAAGAACCAGAGACTCTGTTGCCACTCTTTGTCATGGGGACTTTTCCTGTGAGTCATAGTCTGCCAAGCTTTGAGTGACACTTTGTTACAATCTTGGAAATTCATAGTCCTATTGCAGTTGACACAAACTAGCGAAAGCAAAGCAACTCCAGAGTGGCTTTAAAATCAGTGAGTCGAAGAGTTAGTGATAGTTTGAATTTCTCCATTGCCATTACCAAACACAGCAAGGCCTTACAGTTGGAGGATATGCTGGGAATCCAGCAACAATCTTAACAATGAACTTGCTTTGTGCAAATAAGGTCTAATGTCTCTAATGGACTTGCTATGTAACCAGTGAGGCTTCTGCTTCTGAGTCTGTTTTCGCCTGTGAATAACAGTGCCTGCCTGTAGTACCAACCCCATTTCCTGGATGAGAAATGTTATTTATCTCTTGACGTTTTTTCATATACATGGTAGCTGGGCTAATTGACATTCCCACTAATGCTGTATTAGGATCCCTTTTTCCCCACTTCCTTATCAGCATTTATTGTAACTCATACCCTGATTATAGCCGTAGGTACTGTGGAGAGATGGTATCTCAATGCAATTTGAACTTGCGTTTGTGTGATGGCTGAGGGTCTTGAGCACTTTTTCACATATTTGTTGTCCTTTTTTTAATTTATTCTCTTGAAAGCCAACTGTTCAATTCATTAGTCCACAAATTTGAAAAAAAAAAAAAACTTTTTTCATGCAATATATTCTGATCACAGTTTCCCTTCTCACAACTTCTCCAAGATCCTCTCTATCTCCCCACCCAACTCTACTCCCTTCCTCTCTCTCTTCAGAAAATAAAGCAGACAGACCCCAAAGAGATTTTAAAATAAAATAAAAAATGCACAAAATCAGAAACCATAATATTTAAGCAAAAGACAATAAGACAAAAAAAAACTCTATAAAACCACTGAGTTCATTTCGTGTTGGCCATCTACTGCTGGGCATGGGACCTATCCCTTAGCGTGGTTAGTTTATTCAGTAAGACTCCATTGGAGAAAACGAATAATTCTTCTGCAATTAGATGTCTATTGGAGATAGATTCTTAGGGTTGGGAGTTTGTGTCTACTCCCCCTCTCTGCACTGGGACCCCTTCTGACTTGAACCCATACAGGCTCTGTACATTCTGCCATAGCCTTAGTTTATATGTGTGTCAGTCATGCTGTGTCTAGAAGACACTGTTTCTTTGGTGTCGCCATCCCTTCTGGTTCTTATGTGCTTTTCGCCTACTCTTCTTCATGGCTCCTTGAGTCCTGAGGAGAAGACTTTAATAAAGACCTCCCACTAAAGACTGAGTGAGTATTCCAAAATCTCTCACTGTGTGTTTTGTTCAGTTTGTGAGTGTCTGAATTTACTCCCAACGACTGTAAGAGGAAGCTTACCTGATGGTAGCTGAGCAAGACACCGATCTATGAGTATAACAGTATGTCTTTAATAGTCATTTTATTGATATGTTCCCTTAACAGAACAGCAATATTTGACTTTCCCTAATCTCATGACCTATCTAGTCTCTGGTTTTTGGCCATCTGAGCAGAGTCAGGCATGGATTCTATCTCATAGAGTGTGTATTAGCCTACTTATCAATACACAGTGATTTTACCCATACGAAATCCTGACATTTGCAGAAGACGAGAACTGAGGATCATTATGTTAAATAACATAAACCAGATTGAGAAAGATGATAATACCACATGCTATTTTCGTATGTGGAATCTCTCTCTCTCTCTCTGTCTTTCTCTCTCTCAATGTGTGTGTGTGTGTGTGTGTGTGTGTGGTGTGTGTGTGTGTGTGTGTGTGTGCACATGTGTGTGTGTAAGTAAGTTGAGAGGTAAATCAAATCCAGAAGAAGGTAGTGCTGAGAGCTGGTGTTGGGGTTGAGGGATAAATCAACATATTTTGCACTGACTTTTTACTTCACTAAAGTACCCATCTTCTCTTAGCTGATATTTCATTAAATATGTTCATTTATTGATTTCCTCATTTACCAACCGTGTAATGATGCTGACAGTGTTTCAAGATTTGTTCTTGTCACTGGGATGATGGGCAGTACATAAAATAAGTTAAAACCCCTACTTTCATGAAGTATTCATTCTAGCAGCAGTAATGGTGAACATACACACAATAATGATTTGTCTGATGGTGTCAAGTGTCAAGGAACAGAAAGCAGAGAGGGGATACAGAGGCGTAGAGTGAGGTCCTCCTTTGTATAGCAAGTCAAAACAGAAGGTGTCTGAGCAGAAATTTGAGCGAAAGAGGAAAGACACAGTGCGAACAGTCAGGGTAAGAGCAGGAGGGGAGATGGAAGTGAACACGCAGAAGACCTGGGTGGAGAGAAAGCCTGGATGTTCTGGGAATGGAAAGGGCTGTGTAAGCACTGGGTGAGCAGGGGGATGAACTTTCAGGGGTCGTTGAAACGGAATTCAGATGCTCTACAGGCCTGGGAGTGAATCTATATTAGGGTCTGTATTACACAGGAAGTAATACAAGGGTTGGGAACTAGAGTCCTGTACTCTGCTTCACTTTAATTTAGGCATCACACACACACAGACACACACACACGACATTTCTGTGTCATTTGTAGAGTGAACCTCAAGAAAGAAAAAGTCCGAAAGGAAAAGAACAGGCTATGAAGCTAGTTGGATAGTTCACGTGATGAAGGAGGAGTCTTCTGCAGAGGGACGGAATGTCCAGACAATATCGATACCTCTGCGGCTGTCCCGTATATTCCCCTATATTCCCTTTCTAGCCTAGCTGAATGCTGGCTCTGCCGGGAGATTTCATGCAGGCTCTTCCACTGTATCTGTGCCTCAGTTTCCTTAACTATAAAATATGGATGATATATTATAGCCTCTAAAGTTTGTAAGAACCATGTGAATAAATCGAAGAAAGCCATGCCACTCCTCATAGTTGGCAGTGTGCTTGTTACTCTCATTGCTGGCGTTTTGGGGGCTCATGATTTATGTCACAGATTCTCCTTTCCTAGTGCATGAAGACACTTTAGTGTGCAGGACTATCTCCCTGTCTTCTCCCTGAAGAATCAGTATGAGACTGGATGTCCAACCTTCAGTAGGTATGTGCTGAAGTGACTCATTGCCTGCATGCACAATCAGCACATTTCTGAAGTATCACAGAAACCGGAAAAAAGTTACTCTCATTTTCCTTTAAAAAATAACTTTAAAAGTTAGGAACTGACCAGTGCCTTACTTCAGGGTAAAGTACAACAAGGAACTTACAAAATTTTCTGTGATCAAAAACTTGTTTGCTTCAATTTCTGTCTAAAGAAGGAACTCTGTGAATATTTGTGCCGCTGATAACATCTAAGGTAACAAATTGGAATGTATAATACCAAATATCAACAGCTCTGTATCTTAACAATAGAAAAATGTGACCCCTGTGCTAAACACCTCTTCATATTTAGCACAAGACTTTACCCATTCAAAAATGACCAGTATGGATACCTTTGGGAATTCTTAACAGAATCCATTAGTCATTTGGTTTCTGCTCTTTGGGGGTGCTCTTCCCTTCCTGCTCAACATGGTCATCTCTTTGGTTCCTTTTTTGAATTTCCTTTAGCATTAGAATATTGAAAATTCATCTATTAGTCCTTCCTGGTGGCCATAGCAACACTCTGGCCAGCATCCCAGGGCTAAAAAGAAATACCCTTGAGATGGTTTTAGCCTACTCCTTCACAAGAAGCTTCCTGTTGCCTAACATCAGATCCTTCAATTCGATGATTCATCTAACATCATTAAGAACAGTGTGAAGGTGTTTGTTTTCCGGATGTGGTTAAATCTCTTTATTGTTCTTTTACTGTTCTGAGTTATATGCAATGGTAATAATCAAAGTCATTAAACAATTCAAGCTTGGCTACTAGATCAAATTCTTATAACAGTAAATAGGGCTTTGGTGGTATTTGTATTGTTAATTTTAGAGGAATTTTGGTTTGGTGTGGTTTGGTTTAAGTTTTTTTCTTGAATTTGCTCACACGCTGAAGAAGTAATACCATATTTAATCTAATAATCCAAGAATAAGGGACAAGGGTCACTAGATATTAGCCTTCCCTCAGTTCCCATTGGGTCCGATTTGGTGAAAAAAATAGCAGTTTTTTTTCTTGATATGGTAGTCTTGCTAGATTGGAAGACTTCCTTCCTGTTTTGCTTTTACTTTCCTCTTTTGTGTGTGTACATATGTGTACATGTCTGTGTCTGTGCTCTGTGCATTCACAGTTGTACGTGTATGTGCATGTGAAGCCAAAGGTCAATTTCTGGAGTCTTCCTCAACTGATTCACACCTTGTTTTTTGAGACAGGATATCTCATTGAACCTGAAGCTTGCTAATTCTACAAGACTAGAAGGCCAGCAAGCCTCAGGGATCCTCCTATCTCTACTTCCCCAGTACTGGGAATATAGGTGCACATGACTTACCCAACTTTTTTCACATAGGGCCTGGGGATCAAACTCAGGTCATTCTTAAATGGTATACCTTTCAATGACTAGGCTGCCTCTTCAACCTCCCTCCTTTACCTTCATTTCAAAACTTCTAAAAGAGTCCATCAATCCATAAGAGCAACTACTTTGATCAATTGAAAAAACAGTCCTTCTTTGCCCAGTATAAATTATAAGAAAAAATAACACCAAAAAGTAAAGGCAATATGGGAATCTCGTAGCTTCAACATACCTTTAGCAAAGCTGTCTGTGCACAATAGAAGATTGTACAAATGACAGAAACAAACAGCTAAGATGATAAGTCTGTACACACACCATCAGGTGCTGACTTACTGTCTAAAGACATGAGCTCTCAGAATCCACTTTGCTATAGGCCCCACCACACTCTACACTGACGCCAAAGAAGGAACAAAAGTAATATACGTGAACAAAATCTAGATTCCTTCTCTTGCCAGCAGCTCTCCCATCAGGCATTGCCTGTGCAAACACCCCTGAGCTATCCGCCCCTGATGGATTGCTGACAAGTGTGTTCATATTCTTTGTTAAGCACACAGAACTCTGAGAACTTTGGACGATATTATCCTGGGATTCTCAGGGAATATATGTAAAAATAAAGTTTTAAATTTCATGTGTTCTAGCATGAAATAAGTAACTCACCTCAGAGTAATGGAAATGGGGATGTTTCCAGAAAGAACTGACCCTAGACTATTGTTATCTATAATCCATTCATAGAATTTATTGTCAAAATGGGCAAGTTCACAGCTTACCTATTGATGGCTGATAACCCTCTTGGCCAAGTATATATTCTTGGGTATGTGTTGATGTGGTGTGTGTATGTGTGTGTGTGTGTGTGTGTGTGCTCCAGCATATTTGCTCAGGTCACATTGATGTGTGTGCATGTGAGTCAAGAGGTACAAACTCAGGTGGCATCCACGTTTAGGTTTGCTTGGTTTAGTTTTGTTTTGATTCAGGATCTCTCTCTCTCTCTCTCTCTCTCTCTCTCTCTCTCTCTCTCTCTCTCTCTCTCTCTCTCTCTCTCTCTCTCCCTCTCATTGGGAACTGGGATCACCATCAAGCTTCAGAAATCTGCCTATCTCTACCCCAAGGGCCAGGGTTACAAACATCTGCCACCAAACCATGCATTTATTTGTTTGTTTGTTTTCTTCTGGATTCTGGAGATCAAACTAATGTCCTCATGCTTGCAAAGCAAGCACTTTCCTGACTGCTCTAACGCCCCAAACTAAGCAAATGATATGTAAATGATAGCTACTGAGAGCATCTCAGGCTCTGCATAATTGAAGTGAAGCTTAAAATGCATGAAAATAATAGACATGACCTCCTCACACAGGAACACAAAAGTTCAGGAAGTAACCAGCACAACGTAGAACATGACCAAGTTGAGGGAAGTTCCTGTTCAAGAAAGCTTAGGTAAAGCAGAGTGCCCCTGTGCCTGAAATCTCAGTGCTGAGGGGGTTCAGGTGGGCACACTTCTGAAGCCACTGGCCCACGGGCCAGCTGAATTGATGAGCTTTATATTTCTTGAGAGACCCTGGCTCAAAAATTAACCATGGATGTGGGTGGCATCTAGAAAAGACATCTACTGCAAACTTCTGGCTTCCTCATGGCATACATGTGCATGAACTCCTACTCACACATGTGCACAGACACCCCCATTAACAATTATATATGTTACACACAATACACAAAACACATAGAGAGACAAGGTGAGACCCAGAAGGAAGGAGGGTGGGGCTGTGGATCACCAACAAAGGAGGTTCTGATATAATTGGTAAATGGAGAGAAAAGCATTGGTAACGCACGTTTCCCAGTTTCTTTCTCAAAGAAACCAATTAGAGTGACTAGATCTGTCAATTAAGCCCCAAACCATGGAACTCAGAGCATGGACACCAACTCCTGAAATGCTATGGGGTCACTATGTAGTATCATTCAAATTGTTGCTCCCAATCAGTGTTACCCTCAATTTCCTCATCAACGAAATCAGAATAACCTCTGTGTGACTTGCAAAGCACAGCTAATTAACATTTATGACAAATGAGTAATTATATAACAGGTTATGTAAATACATAATAGCACCAAGAACCAAACTGCTTTGCCTATAGCATTTAAATTGAAAAGAAATCTGAAAACACAAAAGGGAAAAAAACAAGTATGGTAAAAAATAAAATAAAATAAAAAAGTAAACAAATGAAAATGAAAATGCTGTTAAGGACAGAGATCCGGGGGAAGTGAATACCCCTCCCCAAGGGCTGTCTATGAGATCTCTACAATGCATATATTTTATAAACATCATGCCAAATGCTCACAGTTGATTCTAGATGAGCAACGAAGCTGGCATTCACCTCTTGAGAGGATTCATGAAATCAGGCAGCTATGCTAAGTATGAAAACTCCTTTGTGATCCTCTGTTGGAGTCATGTCATTGTTGTCTTCATTGTTTTGACTAAAGGTCATTCATTTAACCCCAGAATCTCTTCCACCATGATTTTTAAAGCTCATACATGGTAGTTGAACATTTATATTTAATAATTAGGAAAAGCAAGTGTGATTCAATTTGGTAAAAAAAAAAAAAATCAAATGACCTTGAGGAAGTAAAAAGGTTGATCTGAACTCAAGGATTTGTTTTGAGCCTCCTGTCTTACTGTGCCTCACGAACGCTCTGTTATTATCAGTGTTAACTTCACTTAAGCAAGGAGTGGAGATGTAGCTCAGAGAGAATAAAGAACCCCTCAAGGTCACAGTGGCAGACAAGCTAAGTGGGAAAGATTTGCAGTCAGAAACTGGAGACTGGAGACTCGAGCCTCCTGTATTTGCCACTTCACCATTCTTTGAACTCCTCCCCAGCATCGTGGTGTGTGTGTGTGTGTGTGTGTGTGTGTGTGTGTGTGTGTGTGATTTCTAGAAGACAGAGGTCAGCATCAGACGTCATTCACAGGATGCTGTCTACCTTATGCTTCTGGGACTGTATGTTTCTCTCACTTGCTGTTTCTGTTGGGCCAGCGAGTGGGTCAATAATCTACCTGTTTCTGCCTACTCAGTATGGAGAAAACAAGACCGAACCACCGTGCTGCTATATAGGTTCTGGACATTCAGCTCAGGTCCTCATATCACATGGTAAACATTTACCAAGCGATCTCCCCAGCCTACTCTTTGAACTTTGATCAGTCACAGTACTGGTTTTCTCCTATGAAATGTGGGTGCTGAGATTCACCTTGTATGCTTTTTTTTCTTTAATATGGAATGCTTCATGAACTTCTATGTCATCCTTGTGCAGGAACCATGCTAATCTCTATATTGTTCCAATTTTAGTATATGTGCGCTGAAGAGAACACCATTGTATTGTTGTTATTCTCTTTGTGCATCTCTGAAATGGAGAATCATTCTAGCATGATGATGTCCTGCCTGACAATGAAATCATGAATATGACAATAAAACCAATGAAATAATGGTATGTCTTAACAGTCACAGGCCTTGGGGTACATAGACAGTAATGATAGCAGCTCTGGCAAGAATATGTGAATGCAGTATGGAAAGGTAGTATGGGCAAGTTATCAGCTAGATAATTCTCATCCTCCAAGGAGTTCTGTCGGGAAACTGGAATGTCCTAGGTGGTGAGCATAAAAGTTATTTAGGCGTGATTGTCGTTGTGGATTAAATGAGAAATGTCTCCTGTAAACTCATGTGTCTGAGTGACTTGGTCCCCAGGTGACTGTGCTCTTTGAGAGATCATGAAACTTAGCTTATTGATGATTGCTGGAGGGAGTAAGCTACTGGAGTTGATCCTGAAAATCTATAGCCCTCTTATCCCCTTTGCAGTTTGCTCTCTCATATTCCTGTGTGTGGTTGAGATGTGACCACTCAGCTTCCTGCTCCTGCAGCTATGCCTTCTCCACTCTTATGGAAATCTAGCCCCCTGGAACTGTGAGCCAAAACAAACAAACTCTTCTAGAAGTTGTACTGGCTCATGATATTTCATGACCGCTACAGAAGTCACTGGCATAGTGCTGCACAGTTGGAGTCCCAGGGTTCTGGGGGCTGAAGCAGAAGGATGGCAAGTTCAAGTCTAAACTGGAGTACATGGCAGTAATCTGTCACCAGAAACAAAGGATACACAAAGGAAGGAAATAAGGGAATGGGGAAATAATGAGTGGAGAAAGAAGGTAGAGAGGAAGGGAGAGAGGAAATCAAAAGCAAAGTGTTAAAAATATTTACATTTTGGTATAGTCTTAACTATTAGAATGCATAGTTATTAAATGTGAGAGCTTTAAAAGACTTAGGCAGGAATGGGGACTCTGCATCATTGGGTCAGTGCAAGCCAAACAATCAGAAGTTTCTCGGAAGTCTATTATTTAAATCTGAATTCTATACTGGCTTGTCATCTTGATATTTTTGACAAGTGCGTGTAAGAATTTTTGACAGTAAGGAAGTATCCAATATATTTTTACTATATAAAAAATAAATGTAAAATACATAACTGTGTTTCTAAATTGCTACTGTTTATTTTAAGAAATAAAACATTCATCATCTTAAAACCCTTCACTTCTGAGCACTGATTGCTGTGTGCTAGGAGTGAGGGGAGCAGCACAAATTACAGTCGATCCGGCAGCAGGGAGAGAATGCAGCTGTTTTTAGTTCTGCTTCTGCAACATCCATGGTGAAATTCAGAATTTACTGAGAGCTGGCTTTTCTCATTTTACTGGCAAAGGAATTGTAAGCTTAATTACTCTCAGGGGTCTTCTGTAAATTATTTCCATAGATCTGGAGAAAGAAGATGGCAGAAAATAAACATTCAGCCTCATTGCTTTTGTAATGAAGAAAAAAAATCACCCCCACTGAACTGTGCTCTCTACCCACACCCAGACCTCTTCTGGGGTTCGGGAGGGTGGAGAGACCCTCCTTGATTCGTGCACACATTGCTTGTCTCTTCTTTTCTCCCACTCTACACCTGGTATATTCATTCACCCTCTCTGAGCAGGCCTGAACCGCACAGTTCCTTTTTCTCTTTACCTCCCCCACACAACTGGTATATGCATACTTGGAAAGACCCCCCATGATCTTCCACCTTGCCTTCATTCAGTGATCAACACTGGAGCTACTGGGATAATCATGGAGACAGCCGTTAGTAAATGAGTTCATATTCCCCCCTTGAAGGGAGAGCCAGCAGCATAATCATATCTGACATTTATTGACTGTTTGCTTTGCCATTTATTTCATTTAGACCCCTTACACCCACTGTGAGAAGGCATTATTCTAAGTATTTGTAATGCAGACCTGCCTTGATATGTCAGAAATGACAGCATCTTCGTGCCAAACTCAGGCTGTCTGACCTCAGGGCTCACACTTTTGCCCATTTGCCATGCTTACTTTCCAAAAGAATTTGGGGCATTAAAGGAGAATACAATAAAAGGAAGGAAGAAAGGAGGGAGGGAGTTAGTGGGGAGGGAGGGAAGGAGAAGGGAGGAAACAAGAATGGATCAGGAAAGTTGTGAGCTATGGACCACCTTGTTTTTTGATCACCTCAACCAATGAAATAGGAAATACGATGTTTTGACATGTGACTCTCTCCTGAAGTTCCGACTGACACCCAAACTCATATTTTACATCTGAAGCTTTAATACCTTAGTCAAGTGCATTGAAGACATCAACCAGAGTTAATGTCAAGTTGTCTTATAAAATTAGCTTGGTTCACGGAAGCAGTTGAGATGGACAGAGCTCAAGGGTAGGCGAAGGCAGTGGCAGTGAGAGTGTGGTCCTAGTTCAGAGAGGCCCCCTTGATGCTCACTCCAAAAGAGCTCTGAAGCTTTTCCAAAAACAACCCCACTATGGCAATTGTGTGGGAGACGTTTTTGCATTTTGCAGAAAGCCAGCAACCCTGCTGAGGAATTATACGGTTAATGTGCTAGAAAAGCCTTCATAAAACGGCATTTCCTTTCCCAGCTTTCCAGCCTCCCACACCTGGGCTTGCCAGGTTCTTGTATGAACACAATGGCCTCACTGGCACCATTGGATTTCATTGCCAATGAAAAAGCAACAAACCATGTCATAACCACCCACCATCTCTTTGAAACCCACCCAACTGTTTGGACATTTCAACCAAGCATAGCGTCTCCTTTATGTCACAAGGAGACCAGGTGGCTGCGGAGCAATGAGTGGCACACAGCCCATTCTCTATTACCCCCCCTCCAGTGGTGCTCACCTCCCTTGTTCCATCTTGTTCTTTGTCTTTCTCTCTATTCTAATTGAGACTACTGTGAGTACAGACGAAAGTGGGATACTTTGCTCTCTACTGGCCTAGTGTTCGATCTAAAAAGACCCTGAGATAAATATTGAGCATTCTTCAACCCTTGTAGCTGACTGCGTAGGAAAGCATGATATAGGGAAATACCTACATAATAGGTAGATGAGGTACTGTTTGGTTTCACTGCTTTGCCACTCTGTGATAGAGAAGTTGCTTATCCTGTCAAGACTCTGGACAGCTCGTGGATATACCCATGAGTTTATTTAGGGTTGTTTGTTTTGTTTGACTTTTGTGTGTGTGTGTGTGTGTGTGTGTGTGTGTGTGTGTGCTTTTTCTTTGAGATCAAATGCTGTAGGAGTAAAAATTCTCTCTTATTATCTTGGGCTGCAAAACACTAATGGAGATTCAGTAAAATCTTTAATTAAGCACTAAGTGCTGATGCATAGAATCTGAAAGAAGCTAATGTTTGCACTTAATATTAGCATTTATTTTCTTCTAATGAACATCAAAGTAGGTGCACTGCAGCATAAAATGGTAAGAGATAAATGGCTTCATATTAGAAAAACAGGAGGCCACTCCTAAGGATCAACAAATGGGTGATACAAGCTGCAAAGGAAGGAAAACAGTTTGACTGCAAGACAACTTAAAACATCAGTTCTTGGGTTAGGGAGATGGCTTTGTGGGAAAGCACTGGCATGTGAGAGGACTTGAACTCCTAGCCCAGTACTCACACAAAGGCTGGATGCCTAGTGTGAATATCTGTAATCGCAGTGGTCCCACAGCAAGCTCAAAGATGAAGAAAGAGTTCCCAGAAGCTCACAGGCCAGCTAGCCTAATAGAAACTGTGATGAACATGAGTCTGTGTCTAGAATGAGGCAGATGCCAAGGATTAACATCCCAGGTTATCTTCTGACCGCCATCTGAGCACCGTAGCATGCCTGCATCCACATTTACACAAACATATGAACACATACTTAAACACACACTGTAAAATAGTAATAAGTTTATACATACAAATGTTGTATGTATAGGTGCTGGGCACAAGAGCAAATAACACAAAATTCCAAATAGACAAATATTTGTCAAGAGTTCAGTAAGGAAGGGGACAAATAAGAGGCATAACAGCATAGCATAACAACATTTCACGACAACATAAGGTAAACCGAGGAGGACACCAATTCAGGGGCAATCTAGCGTGGATTTGACAGCTTTGACTAAATGGCATGCTAAAAACAGAAATTACCACGAAAACCAAGAATTTGTTAAAGCCTCAGAGTCATCACTGACATTTTCTGTGATTATCTGGGGGCCTGATCTTTGTGTACTTAAAGGAGATCTTGGTTTGAACTCTGGAAGGAACTGTTTTTTTTTTTTTTTTTTTTTTTTTTTTTTTTTTTTTTTTTTTTTTTTTTTTTTTTTTGACAGCTCTAACTCAGAAGTCTGATTACAATTCAGATGCAGGAATGCTTGGGAAAAATCTTTTATGTAAATTACTGTCACCTAATATTAGGCTAAAGCAGGAAGATAAATTCAGAGAGTGAACGCATCCAAATTTTCAGAATTGAAATGACCCATGATATCCTTTCTGACAGCATTTCTCATAGCATGTAAGATGTGTCTATATTATTACCATTTAGGTTAGCATTACAGAAGCTTTGGAACTTCACAAGTCAACAGTTAATTTGACTTACCAGTGGTAGAAAAGGGAAAAGAAACAGTCCTGACAGATGTATCCCATGGAAGCAAAGTGCTGAAAATTAAAGAATGCCTAGAATGTTCCTGTCAGCTCCCATTTTCCTCACAAAGGCCTTCTCATAGATGAACAATTTCAGGGTGTTCTGCTTATAAATAGGCTACCTCCCAGATGCTGAGCTGAGCCAGAACCCAAGGCTTGCCCCGGGTTTAAAGACTAATGAGAACGGTAAGTCAGTCCCGCTTAAAACTGCCCTATCTTACGCTGAACCAAAAAGTACCGTCCAAGAGATACACAGGGGATGAGGAGGCATGAAAGAGGCTCTGCTTGCCTAGCTACTCGCACGGAAGCAGAGATGGTCCCACAGTCCAAGGAAGGTGAATTGTTTCATTTAGAGGTGTTTAGATCCTCTGGCTGGTTCGTCAGAGTAGAAGTGTGGTTGCCCTCAGACCCCTATCTGTTACCAGCCAGAGAAACCTACATTCATCACAATTACTAACTTCATAGGCTCCTGTGTTAGAGCATTCAGACCCCAGCTGGCAGGGATCCTGAGACCTAGTTGAAGAGAGCAGACTGCTAGGAACGGACCTTAGGGTTCCTTAGGGTGACCCCACTTCCTGTCCTCTCTCCTTCCAGACTGCAGACATAATTTGACTAAACCACTTCACTCTCCTGCTGTCTTGCCATCCCTGCCTTGATGGATCATATACCCTAAAAATTGAAAGGCAAAGCAGAAACAAACAAAGCAAATTAACCAAATAGCTCTTCCTTCTTCAAACTGCCTCCTGTCAAGCATTTGGTCCCAGCCATAAGAAAGGCGAAGAATCTCAGCTGTCACTACAGTCACACCCTCCACCTCCCATTCTACTGTGCAGCATCTCCAGGCCTGTTGCTATAGTGCCCACCTGAGTGTCAATAAACAGCAGCTGAAGCAAAAAAAAAAAAAAAAAAAAAAAAAAAAAGGCGAAGAGAACTCTGAGAATACTCAACTCTCTTCTTAGAAACTGGAGCTACTGGATCTTTCACTGCATCTTCCCCAACAACGACCACAATAGACTAATCGAGCCCCATCTCAGTTTAGAATGATGTCAGAACATATGACTCTCGCCAGCATACCTAAGACTGTCCAGACCATTTGGGACCTACCACCATGACAAGCTTTCTCGGACTATTGGGTAGGTGTAGATAAACATTTTTCCAGAAAACACTGGGATGCTTTATGCAAGCACTTGAAGAGCCCAAATATTCCTATTTCCCCAGTGCATAGGAGCATGTCCTCAAGCCATCTTCCTGCTAGTCATTCTATGGAGAGCAAACCCACGCTGCACTTGAAGCTGCCAGGATGAAATGATATGCAAAGGGAAAATGAGGGCACAGTGATGAAGGCAAGGGTAAGAGAATAGGGCATGCGGAATATGGGAACAGCAGCCGGAAAGCCAGCGCACAATATGAGATGCAGCTAGCAAGAGAAACAAAGGGCAGCCAGGCAATATTTCACAAATACATTAGGAACAAGACAAAGGGGAATGTAGACCCACTAATTAGAAGGGAGGGAAAACAAATAGCAGATGCATCAGAAGGCTTGAGCTTTTAATACCTATTATGCTCTAGGCTTCACAAAAATGGTTAGCTATCATCAGAAGCTGAATATAAACCACAGTAATGAGCACATGGGGAAAGGGGGAGGGTTAAATGAAAACCAAACAGATTAGTAACTACTTAGTCAAGCTGGATGGTTTCAAATCAGGACCTGACAAAATTCACAGTACCATGTAATAAAAGAAGAAAGAAAGAAAGAAAGAAAGATAAGGAAAAGGAAAAAAAAAGCTTCTGAAATTTCAGTTCCAGTTAAAAATGTTCTTGAAACTGGGGAAGATTTCAAATGACTAAGTAGGAACCAGGGGCACAGGGCACACCACTGTGGGTGAGAGAGAGCAAGACATGACTGAAAACAAGAGTTTGAATCTTTAGGGGAGAAACTGTGGTGCCTTCTACTGTGGGACAGTCCCAGTGAGTTAGAGAGGGGAAGTCTAGACCCAAAGCAGAGGTAGGAACGACTCTACAGTGCTGAAGGCAAAGATAAGAAAATACGGCATGTGTAAAATGGTAACAACAGCTGGAAATCCAGAGTGCATTTGGTCTTCTAGGATATCACATCCAAAACCAGGTCTCAATTAAAATGTAAAGGACTGCCTTACAGAAGACCATAGGGAAAGCCAACTGTAGATTCTATAGAAGTGTCCAGACTGAGTCTGGAAAGATAGGCCAAGGTTTGGAAACTTTTGTTTTATATGTTAATAACTCTCCATCCCTAATATTTACCATAGAACATGCTAAGCATGTCGTATGGATTCACATTTCTTAGGAACTGTTAACATGAGCACTATGATTATATACAGTTTCTAAGCACTTCATTGATACTTCATGGTAGTGCTCCGAACAGGCAGAAGAAGAATGGAGGGAGAATCAGAGCAGTTATATTTTTCTTCATTTATTTATATATTTACTTAATTGAAGACAGTATATTGCTATATGGCCCTGGCTTACCTGGGTATTTATTGCAACCTTGGCTAGCCTCAAACTCATAACAATCGTTTTGCCTCTGCCTCCCGGGGTTCCTGCAGTCCACCATTGCATGCTACGCGATTGGATTTATCTTTTCAGTTGCCAACTGTAGAATATAAAACCTATACAACTGCTTAGATTTGTTAATAACTTTTATTAATTTGTTCCATTGATGTACAATCATGAGGGCTCTATCTTACAGGCAGATCTAGTTTTAAAATAAAGTTTTTCAGTGCTGGAGAGATAGCTTAGTGGTTAAGAGCACTGGCTGCTCTTCCAGAGGTCCAGAGTTCAATTCCCAGCAACTACGTGGTGGTTCACAACCATCTGTAATGAGATCTGGTGCCCTCTTCTGGTGTGTGGGCATACATGGAGGCAGAATGTTGTATACATAATAAATAAATAAATCTTTTAAAAAATAAAATAAAATTCTTCAGAGGTGTCTTTGTCAGGGTTTTCTAGGGTGATATAACTTATGTAATGAATCTCTCTCTCTCATATATATATATATATATATATATATATATATATATATATATGAGACTCTCATATATTAAAATGCCTTACAAGATGTAGTCCAGCAAACTCAACATGGTTGTTTATGAATGGAAGGTCTGAGCATCTAGTAGTTGTTCAGTCCATAAGGCTGGGAGTCCCAGATAATATAGGCCATAATCCTGAAGAAATAGGTTTTAATGCCAGAGAAGGAATGGACTTGCTGGGGAGGTAAGGGCAAACAAAAGTAAAAGCTTCCTTTTTCTACATCCTTACATAGACTTCCTGCAGATTGCATGGACCAGATTAGAGGTTGGTCTTCCACATCAAAAGATCTGGATTAGAGGTGCATCTTTCTACTCCAAAGATCCAGAATAAAAATAGATCTTCCCACTTCAAATTAAGTGAAAGTCTCTCCAAAGTGTGCCTCTCTATTTGGGGGTTTTAGTGAATTCCAGACGTAGTCAAGTTAATAACCAAGAATAGCCATCACACAAAGGATCAAAACTTTTGAGATCTGTAGATGGAAGTTTCTGTACTGCCCAGTTTTACAACCACTCAGTACCAAATAAACACACAGAGGATTATATCAGTTATAAACTGTTTGGCTTATTAGCTCAGGCTTATTATTAACTAACTCTTACAACTTAAATTAACCCATAATTCTTGTCTATGTTTAGCCATGTACCTTGGTACCTGTTATCAGTGAGACATTATCATCTTGCTTCCTCTCTTCCTGGTTGGTGACTGCAGACTGAGCCTTTCCTATTTCCAGAATTCTCCTGTTCTGGTGACCTCACCTATACTTCCTGCTTGACTGCTGACCAGTCAGTGTTTTAGTAAACCAATACAAATGATAAAAATACAATACAAATCTTTACAGGGTACAAGAGCATTACCCCATATCAGAGAACAGCTTGAGCTACAAGAAAGTTCAGCATGGACAAAGATGACCTTTCCTGGCATATGAATGTGTGCATTTATTTCCATGAACCCAAAAGAAAATTCACAGATCTTGGGGCTATGGTCAGGCCTTACTTCAAGTGAAAATATTATGCACAGACACTTGTATAAACTTGTGATCAGTATTAAACTGGAATTGATGTCTGGGGCCCCATGCACTTTACATGTTACTACCGAAGGAAACAGTCACATGTACTGGAAACTTTGCTTAACCTTAGCTTTAAGTTATTTCCAAAAAGTTTTATTTTCTGTTAGGTCTTTCAGGCTGTCCAAATATACAAAAATGAGGTGAACCGGGACTATAGGAGGATTTCAAGATGTTAGCTAAAAGCCAGCATTCCTCAGGAACTTGTGAAACTAGTTACCATCTGCCAAAGGAATTGTGTCCCTTACCTCTGGCAGGTGTGGCATGGGACTCTACTGACATAAGCTGTGATTGCACAAAGCCAAGGCTGACCTCTAGGCTCCCTCAGTCCCTACTCACAAGGGCTTGTTATACATCTCAAAGCCCCAAGGTAGCATGCTGACCTTGCACAACCCCAGTCTTCCCTCCTCTCAGATTTGTTCTCTTTATCATGGCAAGGTTTTACCCACTGCTCAGGCTATTTTCACTAGTTTCTCTCTCTGTCTCTCTCTGTGTCTCTGTCTCTTTCTCTCATATATGTATGTTTGTATAATCTTAAATATGTGCATAATATATACATATGTTATATATGTAATCTTTTTTCTTACCTCTTACTCTATTATTCTCTCTCTCTCTCTCTCTCTCTCTCTCTCTCTCTCTCTCTCTCTCTCTCATATCTACATAATAATCCTAGCTGTATCATGGAGCAATTATCTCAGCATCTTCTTTACTATGCTCCTTTGAATACACTTCCAAAGATAGTTTAACAATTATCTTTAGAAAGAATTTTATCTTACTAATACTTCAAAAACGGGTAAGTGTGTTTTGTGTTAGCTTAGGAATTTTGAATATTGTTGGTCTGCCATCATAGAAGCATTCTAATGACACAAAGACACATCACACACTATCACTATTTGTGCAGGATATTTTTTAAACATAGGAGACTTTGTTTTATATGCAGGCTGTAAATTTCTGGGTAAGGGGCTCTACAGATTATTTATTTAGAGCCAAGAGGCCTAGAAAAGTCTCATATGGAGCCTGAATGGTGATACAGTGTGAGGGTATGTAATGTTGTACCCCAAAACACCAGTGTTCTAGTCCTGATGCAGAAGCTCTCTGATGATGAGTTACTTCTTTCTCTATTTTGAATTTATTTGCAGAGGATAGCATGGCATCTAGATATGTATTTACATACTGTGCTGATTGAAACAATCAAAGCAGTGTAATTATTTCCTCACATATCGTGATTTGTGAGGCATGAACATGGAAGATCTACTTTTAATACTTGCCATTTCTACTGTACATGGCTCACTGCCCCCTCCTGTTCTACCAGAATGTGCTCCTCCTATATAATGCAGCTTTCTACCTGCGTCTGCCATCTCCTCGGTGGCCCACCTCCAAGATCCAATCACCCCCATCTTGCTCAATTTTATGAATAAATTATTTTAAAATTGCACATGTGGATAAGATAATGAGGATTTTTTTTCTGACCCTCACTTATTTTGCTTGACATTATCATCCTTCTGTTTTGAGACAAATGGCAGGGTTTCTGTCTTTTCTGTAACCAAACAATATCTCACTGTATGTACCTATTCCCCATCTATTTGCTTGTTAATGGACTGTGTCCATATCACGGCTGTTATGTACAAAGCTGCCATGAGCCCAGCACATGGATGCCTCTTCAGCATCCTCATTTCCTTTGTGTATATACCCAGGGGTGATATTTGTGTTTAATTTTTAAAAGAAATTCTCGTACTATATCCATCATGGTTGCTCTACTTTATATTGCTACCAACAAAGCATAAGGGCTCCCTATTCTCCACTTCCTTTGACTTCTGACACTGTAGCTAGTGGATCCAAAAACTAGGTTAAACCTGCATGTGGGGATCCTTAGATACTACCCCCAGTAGCTAACAATTTATCTCTACATCCTTCACCCAAGAGCTCCCACCCTGAGGAAGCCAACGCATGGACTTGTTGCCATTTATTGAGTTCCCCCTTTGATGTTGAAAGAGCTGTCTTGTGCTGTTATTTCCTTCATTCTCCAGAAAAACAACTTACCAAGACCATATAGCTAGGTAGTAAGTAGATGTTTTCTACTTACTGGGTGGTCATAAAGACCAGTCCTTCAGATGTCTAGCTCATTGTAAAAATGTGTTGTATCAAACTATCACACCAGATAACTAAATTTCCACAATTTGAAATCTATCCTCATTTATTTTATGTTTCTTTATAATACCAAAGTGAATGTGCCCAACATGGAAGAGGTAAATTCTCTAAGATTTCTGGGAGAAGATGAGATCCCAGAAGATCTAAAGCCTCAAAGGCACAGGTTACCTGGAGGCCATAAGAAGGCGGTGCAATGGCTTAAGGATGTGGCCCTGTGTAGCTGCCATTGCTGTGATGCCTCCCAGTGTCCTGTGAGCTGGCTGACACTGACAGTGAACGCTCCTGCAGACGGCATCCTGGGTGACAAATGCTACACATGCAACAAAATTTCAGTCTCAAGCTTGGGGAACTGATATTTGAACCTAAGATATGAATATGTTAATTTATCCTCTCCCAATTAGCAAGGCTAGGAGTGAGAAATTCCACAGCATGCCTGTCTGCAGCCCACATTTATTCTCTTTCCCCATCCCTTCCGAGGATGGCACTCACACTCACAGCCGTACATGCTTCTTAGCATGTCTTCCCTAACAAGTGAACCAAGAAAGCAAATCACTCATCCACAAGTCACTGACTTTAAAGGGACCTAAAGAAAGGCATGTTTATTTTTAACATTGGAAAACAAATGTTCATTCTCAAAATCTTTTTATTATTATTGTTAGTGTTATTTTGGCACTATCAAATACCCAGAAATGGCGATCATAGTGTAATTGAATGAAAACTTGATTTTTATTTCATCCAACAAAAAATAGCTATTACTATTATATTATTTACAAATTACACATAATTACAATTGTCTGGAGAATGTCTTATCAGCCTCAGTAGGACAGAAATAAGCTAGACACACAATAGCACTTCCTGGTCTCTAATTTAGATTTGTATACTCACTAATGGCAATGTAAATTAGCACTATGGCAATTTTGCTCTATGTCATTTTGGGCAGAGTCTAACACTACAGATGAATGTACAACTAATGTTGCCTACATATAGTCAGAAGTGTCTGTACAGTGGACAAGTATGTTCTTTCTAATGGATGGAGATTCTGATGGTCTCACTGCATCAGTGATTGTTCATAAAACAGTAAGTAGCTGTATGTTCTTTTCTACACAATGACCTTAATGACCTTGAAGATTAGGAAGCTAGCTGTGATCTATGCTTTGAAGATCTCTCATTTTATTACCTAGAGCTCCTAGCAACTTTCATATTTGATCCATAGTGGATACCTTTAATTTCTGAGATCACCTCTGTCTCCATGAAAATGCTAAGACGTCTCAGCAGGAGGATGAAATGGAAGCAGAATCTCACAAAGGCCATGGCTGACCTTCCTATAACAAAGGCAGGTTAATAACACCCACGATGACAACTTGATTTCATTTAAGTATTAAGTGACAACGAAGTCTTCAGAAGGAAGACTCACAGACCCAGAAGAAACTGGTCATGTGTAGATTTGATAAAGCACAATGGGCAGCCATGTAAAAATCCAATAAGACCAAAACAGTATGTACGAACGGCCATAGACTAAAGGAGAACCGCTCAGCAAGGCCTGTCTATTCAGGTTATTTTTGGCCTGTCTATGTCTGTTCCTTCCTCCTAAATACCCTGCAGAATCCCAACTGGGATGAAGGTCTTCTGATCTACTATCAGACAGAGGAGGTCACAGAAGTGCTACAAGGCCAGCTCCAACACAGACACAGTAGTATTTTTAGGCCTTATACCTTGCTTTTGGTAAAATGTGTTTTGCTTTCTATGACTTACCTGGGAAAGAGGTCTTTCTGGTTTTTTTTTGACCATTTGAGAGGAGAATAAAGGATGGGAAGAGGAGGGAAAAGGAAATCAGGAAGACCTTGGTTCTTGGGTCCTCTCTGACACCTTCCAATGTGCTTTAATTCAAAATATTTGACAGGCCAACGTGTCTTCCTTTGCAGTATCTTTTTCTGTGTCTCAACAATGACAAAACCCTTCACCCCAGTATCTGAATCACTCCTTTGTACAAGTTACAGAGTGCTGCCAGTGTTTCTAAACTGGACCTTACCTAATAATTCACAAGAATTCTCCAGAGCGTGGAATAGTCTTGTAGGAGCAAGACAGTTTCTATGCCCAGGTGGGATGTAAGAGGGATTGTTACAGTTTCCCCTATTTACCAACTATAGTAAAGTCTCTCTCTCTCTCTCTCTCTCTCTCTCTCTCTCTCTCTCTCTCTAACACACATACACACACACACACACAGAGGCCACAATGTACATAAAGAGGCCAGAGTACAACATGTGAGATTCAGTGTTCTCTTTATATCACAATGGTTCTCAATGTTCTTAATGTCTCTTAATGTCAGAGTTCCTTATGTTGTAGAGACCCACCAACCACGAAATTCTTTTGTTACTACTTCATAACTGTAATTTTGCTACTTTTATGAGTTGTAAAATTCTTATATGCAAGATATATGATATGCAATCTCCAAAAGGGTCATGTTTGGTCGTGGTTGAGAACCACTGTTGTACCATATAGAACCTTAGGATAACAACCGTGGTAGTCAGTACCTTTGCCCACCGAGCCATCTTCCTGGCTTTAGAATGACTATTTGAGAATCTTGATGGCATCAGGCTACAGACTGAAAATAACAATAGTGATGATTGAGGGATGGGATCATTCTCAATTGCTATGCATCTATCACATGTCGATACCAGGCTGGTCACAAAGTGTTTGGACCCAAAGGATGCTGAGATGGGCAGTCAGAGTGCAAGAGGACAGGTTTCCAAAGCAATGAATGCAGCATGCTATTCATCAGTTCTATTAAATACTATATTTAGGGTTTACTTCTCACTGTTCTTTTGTTCCAGATGCTAAGTAGGATGATAGAACACTCTTTTTTAATGTCATGTCTTCCCATTGCATGGAAGTAAACAAGACGGTGGACCTACACCTGTAGCTTATGACTGCTCATGGTATTTATAATGTAAAATAGCTAATTAAGATGATGGTCACGTGGTAGTTGTCTGCTGGTATTAGCACAGAAAATCAGAGTTGTGTCTCGGTGTGCATTTAGCCTTACAGTATCAGCAAGCAAAAAACAAATACTCAATCCAACATCAGTCAACCGAAAGAAAGCTAACCACATCTCTAAAGAAAATGTCTTTGGATTGGCATCCACTTGTAGTTATGCTTCTTCTTAGTCTGACCATGATGGAAGACAGTGCTAGCCTCCAGGTCCAGTCATGGACCAGTGGTCAGCAAGACTAGTCAGAAGGCGCCTAGCATGTTGCGGTGCTCCATCCTCTCTGTTGGTACCACATTTGTGTTAATCTTTGTATCTACATAGTGAGAAAGAAGGGAAGCTGACAGTACATTGGAAATCCTGAAATCAACGTATTGAATGAGGAAACACCCATTTTAAATTGTGGATATTCTGAAGTTGCTGATTGCTAGTGCTGTGTGAGATACTCATATTCTTCAAGACAGGCAACGTTTTGCCATCCTATACCACCATCTGAGAGATGCTCAGCTGAGCAAAGTCTATTCAGTAGCATCTCCTTGGTGCTCCTCTAAAATCCCTTCACCACAGATTTCGAAAGTCTGTAGTCATCATCCGTTATGATGATTTAATTAACATTTAAGCCACACATCTGTTTGATAACTTATCGACAGAGATAGATATGCTTGTTCATAGGCTAGTTATTGACAGGGGGAACAGATTGACTTGGCGTTTATGTGGAACTCGTTGAACTTTTTTCAAATACATCCTGGGGAAACATGGTGTTCTCTCAACAAGCTGTTCTGAAAACAACACTTTCCTCTTGTACAGTGGGAGTCCTAGTTAAAATGGCAGCCAGAGTTAAGAAAAGAGGTCCCACTCTTCAGCGACAATGTTTTCTGTGAATATACCATGACTTTTGTATATGACATCACCAAACTTGCTGTAGTTTGGTGGAGTTTTTTGTTTATATTTTTTGTTTGTTTGCTTGTTTACTTATTTTTCAGACAGACTAGCCTAGAGCTAACAATCCTCTTTTGTCAGATTCTTGAGTTCTGGAGTGACAAGTATCTGTCATATCACCCTGCTTCTGTAACCTTAATAGTGACTAGGATAAGGCCAAGTTTGAGCTCATTCATAGACAGCACGTGTTAAATGTTGATCCTGGACTGTGACTTTGTCGCTAGTTTAAGCAGCATATCTTTGTGTTTCAAAGCAAACTCAGTAAAGGTCTTGGAGACTTCTAAGTCATTAAGGTGTATCATTGAGAAATTAGGTACTAAAATGATATAAGAGGTAAAAGATTAAAGATAGATGGTGATCATTCCAGATAAAGGATAAATATGGGGCAGTCATCCTTAAGAAAACACCCTCCAAGTATCAGCAGGAAAGGGATGCTGATGGGAATTTCCATGAGTGTAGCGTCTCTGTCTTTGTTCTGACTCTGCATGCTGTCTCTGCACATTTAAATCCATCTTATTTCAGAATGCTGGGTTTGTAAGAGAGGGAAAAATGGTGCAGATGGCTAAATTATCCTCACTTGTTTGAAACCATGACAACTTCCCATAATGTAGCTTTAAACACCTGAAATTAATTAGCAAGAGCACATCTAAACATGGATAGCAGGATTTACAGTATGGGATTAAATACAGAGATGTGTTTTGATTTTAGACTGTCATTTATTATTTTACCTATAAATGTTGATCAAACAGTTTACTTTGTCTGTTAATAAGGGATACTTTAAGGAACATAGGGAAAAGCCTCCTGTCTAATATTCTAAGCATAGGAATTTTCAAAATCCAGAATGGAATTTCCTTTTAATCATGGTGATTTAATCATAGTGGTTGTCTTAGGTTTCTGTTGCTGTGATAAAATTCTATGACCAAAAGCAACTTGGGGGGGGGGGGGGGAAGGATTTGTTTTATATTACAATGTATAGTCTCTCACCCATGAAAGTCAGGTTAAGGACCTGGATTCAGGAACTGAAGCAGGCACCCTGAAGAGCTGGGGCTTACTAGCTTGCTCCTGGTGGCTTACTCAGCCTGCTTTCCTAAGCCATCCAGGGCCACCCGCTGAGGGGTAGCACCTGCCACAGTGAAATGGGCCCTCCCACATCAACATTGATCAAGAAGATGTACCTTATGTATTTTCTTCCGGCCAGCCTTATGGAGGCACACTTTCAGATGACTTTAGCCTGTGTCAAGCTATCACAAATTAACCAGCAGAAACCAAAAAAAAAAAAAAAAAAAAAAAGCCGGGCTATGGTGGTGCATGCCTTTAATCCCAGCACTTGGGAGGCAGAGGCAGGCGGATCTCTGTGAGTTTGAGGCCAGCCTGGTCTACAAGAGCTAGTTCCAGGACAGGCTCTAAAAAAGCTGCAGAGAAACCCTGTCTCAAAAAACCAAAAAACAAAAACAAACAAAACAAAACAAAACAAAAAAAAAAAAAAAAAACCCAAATTAACCAGCAGAGAAATCCTTATAAGGAGATGGGAAGATACAATAACAGTTTTTAAGGACCTATCATAGATCATTAATGTTATGTAATATTTTCTCCTAACATTATTACGGGTTCTTCAGAAGCTTAAGGTAGGCCTTGTTTACCTCTGTGTGTCAGAGTGAGCCAGAGGAGCCAAATCTCAGTATGATGGAGACAGACAAGCACTGATTTGAATCTTGACTCTGCAGTTGACTGTCTCCATGGCCTTGGGCCAACAGCTTCACCATGGAGTGCAGAGAAAAGAGGCAAAGTGAGAGAGAAAGAACACCAGACATGATGGCACATGTCTTTGAGGACACAGAAAAAGTTAGGCACCACTCAAGCTGTGTTCAATTTGAGATGCTGCTAGCTACCCTGGAAAAATATGAGGAGTTGGATTCCAGAAGAGAGCTGGGGCATACAGATAAACACTTGGACATTAAGGGTAGATTTATAAATTTAAGCATAAATTCATAAAAAATTGAAATTTACAAAAAACTCTTTAAATTTCTAAAAGAATAATATCACCATAGAGATTAGGAATGAGAAAATAAAACATAGTACTATTCATAATGCTTAAAGATTAATTAGCAGACAAGGAGAGAAAGTGAGAAAGTCAAGTCTGAATTACAATATCAAGATGATCCATGCTCTAAAGAATTTTGAGTAGAAGTAAGTTCTGTGTAATGGTCAAAAAAGATCAAGACAATAAAAAAATTGCTTTGGACTTGTAAGAAACACTCCGAGGAATAGTAGCAACGAAGGCCAATTGTGAAAAGGTTAGGGGCAAATGGAGGAAGGAAACACTTTCAGGAAGTTGAAGGTAAAAGAGTACAATAATTTGGGACAACTCAGAACTTCTTTCAAAGATGGAAGATCGAGTGCTGTCGGGTCCCAAGGGTACCCCATCCCCCTCCCACAAAGGCCAGGCCCACTGAAGTGCTTCAAAATTGAGTCTAAGCTCAGCTCAAGCTGGACTATAGAAGGATTTCTGGCAGTTAGATAAAAGGCAACATTCCTCAGGAACTTGTGAAACAGGTTCCTGCCTGCTAAGAGGAGTCATTTCCCTTGCCTGGGGCAGAAGGGACATGTGTCTCTCTATTGGCATATACCTGTGGCACCTATCAGCATATCAAAGTCCGTGCTAGCCTCCAGGGTCCTACAGTCCCTATTCACAGGTACCCACTATTCATTTCGCAGTCCACACCAACATCCTGGACTTTCTCACCTCCCCAGATCCTCCCCCACTCCTCCCCAGTTCTTCCCCCACCCCTTCTTAGCTCCTCCCCAACTATGCTATACTGTGTTAGCTCCCAGGCCGTTGTAGTACACAGGCTTCCCTCCTTCCAGATACCCCTTCTTTCTATACACAATGGTGAGGTTTTCTCCCTAGCCCTGCTGCTACTCTCTCTACTCTTTCTTGCTATTCTCTGCCATTTCCACTTTTCTCGTCGTGGTCATATCCAGTCTGCTTCTTTTTCTCTCTCTGCTCTGGATTGTTCTAGATGCCTTTGCATGTCCTCTGTTTCTTATCCACAATAAAAACTTTCCCCTAATCATGGAGCAGCTGTCTTAGTGGTTTCTTTACTGAACCCTCACAGTTTGTTTGGTTGATGAGGTTAAACCATAAAGAGAAGAAGAAACTGACTAAGTTTCCCATCAACCTGAGAGGAAATAAGGCAAGAGACACGGTGTAAGTTAATCTTGGTCAAGTCATAGGAGATGGAGATAAATTTTATATCTTGATAAACTGAAGATATGGACTCTGTGTTCTAACACAATTTTTCTTTCCTCATCTGTAGTTCTGTGTGTGTCTCCTCTTTTCTAGATTCCGTGTTACAATCTCTTTTAGAGCAGAAGATTCATTTTTAGGAGATGTTTAGCTTCATGACTTTGAACTATTTTTCAGGAACAGTCAAGAGGTTATTCCAGTACATCATTATGGTTCCAAAGAATCGTCTTCCCCACAACAAAAAAGATAGGAAACCTCATTTTATCCCTAGTCACATTAAATATAAAGTAAAGCACTTAATAGTTGAGTGGACCTTTAGGAATCTTCTTTTTTTTCTTTATATATATATATATATATATATATATATATATATATTTATTAAAAGTTTCCATCTCCTCCCCTCCTCCTCCCCCTTCCCTCCCCTCCCTTCCACCCATACCCCCGACTCCCTCCCTCTCCAGGTCAAAGAGCCATCAGGGTTCCCTTCACTATGTTAAGACCAAGGTCCTCCCCACTCCCCCTAAGTCCAGGAAGGTGAGCAACCAAACTGACAAGGCTCACAGTGAGCCCGTCCATGCTGTAGAGTCCAAGCCCATCGCCGTTGTCCTTGGTTTCTCAGTCCTCCTCCACCGTCAGCCACATTCAGAGAGTCCGGTTTGGTCGCCTGTTCCATCAGTCCCATTCCAACTGGACTTGGTGATCTCCCGTTAGTTCTGTCCAAACGTCTCAATGGGTGAACACACCCCTCACGGTCCTGAAAAGATGAACATGGGATGTACTCACTCATAATTGGTTTCTAGCCATAAATAAAGGACATCAAGCCTATAATTCGTGATCCTAGAGACGATAAATAAGAGCCTTCACCTGGTGATGGATGGAGAAAATGACAGAGCCCCACATTGGAGCACTGGACTGAGCTCCCAAGGTCCTGATGAGGGATCTTCTTTACAAAAAAGATAATTTTAAAATAAATATGTGCTTATATATGCTAATACTGTGGATTCGTTAGTTTAATGCCCCACAGAATATTATATATATATATATATATATATATATATATATCCTCTCCTCTGCCCCCCTTACCCCCCATCCATCCCACCCCCATCCACTCCTCCCAAAGAGTAAGTCCTCCCATAGGGAATCAACAAAGCCTGGCCCATTAAGTTGAGATAGGACTGGGCCCCTCCCCTCTGTATTAAGACAGAGCTTGGCATCCCACCATAGGGAATGGGCTCCAGCAAGCTAGCTCATGCACCAGGGTCCTATTCATACATCATGGTCCTATTGCCAGGGACGCCTCTAATAGACCAAGCTACACAACTGTCTCCCGCATGCAGAAGATCTGGTTCCATTCCATGGAGGCCCCATAGCTGTCGGTCTAGAGTTCATGAGTTTCTACGAACTTGGCTCAGCTGTCTCTGTAAATTTCCCCACCATGATCTTGACCTCCCTTGCTCACATATTCTGGGAATCCAGTTGAAGAGAGGGAGAAAGGATGAATTTTCAAGAGAAAGAGGAAAAAGACTAGTATGTGGTTGTAGTGATCCTGTTTTGCCTGGTATTTTCATTATCCCTTTCACCCATTATATAAGGACATACCAATGAATCTCTATGACCAAAAACACAACACCCAACACTGGACGGATAAATCAATAGTTAATATAAGTCATGTACATTCACGGCATTGAGGAAGACATATTATAACATATGTAGAACCACACAAATATTGCACTGTAGGGCACTATTGACAGGTATAGGAGTATGGAAATAGGTTTGTTGTATTAAAAGAGTAACATGTGGGGCAGGGGTGATGATGGCTCAGTGGGCAAACTGTGTGTGGTGGATGCATAAGGAGTGGAATTTGAACTCCCGCCTTTCACAAAGCTAGGTGTGGGAGCACACATCTGGAATCCCACCGCTTCAATGGTAAGATTAGAGGCATTTTTTAGTCAGTGTTCTATTGCTATAAAGTGTATATCATTGTGCCCAGATTTTCCAAGGATATTGGGTTTCCCACTCAGGTACTCATAACTGTGAGCCAGGTTCCAATGACTTAGCCTTTTTTCACCAGCCTCAATAGAGAATTTAATATAAAGATACATATCCTGGGTAACTAAAAATGTAAAAGGAGAATATTAAATGAGCCCAGAAGATAGATGAGTTGGATGAAGCTAATTGTGCTAGAAAAAAAATATGGGCAACAACTGAAACTATTAAAATATAAAAGATGAGAGAAGGCAGCCTGAGGGAAGATCTCTGAGGTGGGAGCTTCAGTGACTGTCACCGATGGCTTTCAAGGAGACATGCTGAGGCTAGTTCTCTGGGCTTTGAAAAGCAAACAAACAAGCCAAACAAACTGAATTCAGTTGTTGCTTCTACATCTGGAACAAAAGCAACTGCCAGAGAGAAAGGGTGAAGCTGTGATGATACAGGAAGTGAATTTGGAGGAGGGGGTGTCCCTTGTCTCTCCGGACTCCCTATAGCATGGAGAACCAGACAGTGGAAAGGCTAAAGAAATGGAAACCAGTCCTACTGTTCTGGAGCAATAAACTATGGAGCCACACTAAACGGCTCTGCAGTCAGTAAGGAAAACTAAGATTAATTAATCAATTGTGGACAGCTAAGACAATGTTGTGAAGAGCCACAGCAGTAGAACTATGGGAAAATCTTCAGTCCTGTCGCTGACTTCATAGGGCTTCGTGCAAGTAATCAACTCTAAATTGATAAAAAGTATGAAATGAAATCTATTCCATTGATTTACCTTAACAAGTATCAGTGACCCAGGTGGCTTTGCATTTCACGCTGGGGCTCCTTGGGATTTCTAGATACCTATGGTATTGGCGACACCAGCCTTTCTTGTCCTTCTGCCACCAGCCCAGCTTTGCCTTCTGGATGAGTGCAACTCATCCGTGTGAGCCCAGACAACCCAACCTGCACATGCTCCTCCAGTTAGCACCCATAGGAGCAACCTAACTTTACCATAACTTATGGCTATGACTATAAACACTATGCATGCATTAGTGGCTCAATAGAAAGCCTTGACAGATTTGATAAGTAGGCATGGGGCCTTTTGAACAGAAGGCTTTGGAGTTCATAGCACTTAGAAACAGATTTTGAAATGGGTTATGCATGCAATCCAAGTGGTACAGGGTTATGATTCTACAAGACCAACAGGTATGAGGAGAGATTTCAAGGAGGGAGAAACAAGCAGCCTCCCAGAGACAATCCTTAGTAGGCAGAAAGAAGCTGCTGTTACCTTTAGTTATACAGAGGCAAAAAGAAAAAAGGATGACTCTCCAGAAAACAGAGGTGTGACTGATGATAAGTCCTTCAGCAGAGAAACCTACAGCTCCACATCTGGTTTTTTGCACGGATTGACCGTAGAGAAAAATCTCAATGACTTCCAAAGATCCAGGACCCTCTCTCTGCACTACCTTGTGACCTTATCCACCATTAAGATTTCAGCTCAGCACTGTGACAGCAGAGGGAGTTGGTGCAGATCTTTCAAGTCCTCACCAAGGGTGGCAAAAGAAAGGTTAGAGGAATGCTCTCAAAGCTTGGCTGCTCGAGTGACACAGAAAATTCCATAACTCCAGCTCTTAAATATTATTGTTATTATTCTATTTTTTAGTCCTAAGCAGTGTGGCCATTGCTTTTTTATTCGGCTTGTATTGAGAACGCCTCCCGGTTAGAAATTGTACCACCAGGCATTAGAGCTGTGTGCACAGTTCATCATTGGAAAAGGCTGAGACATAATGGAACACATTCGAAATAGCTCAGCAAATACGCACGTTCAGTTACAGTTTCCAGAGCAAATGGCTTTGCTACTTGAAGCAGAATGTAAGAAAATAAGCCCAGCTAAATAAGGGAATTGCGTCTAGATTTTTATTTCTTTCCCTGTGGGTATTCAGGGAACAAGTCTGCCAGGTATCATTTTGTTCTAGCAAATTTGGGGGCAAAAATTAATTAGTTCAGTGGAGATGAAGGGATGCTGAACATATCTGGCTCGATCACACACCACACACACACACACACACACACACACACACACACATGCACACACTCACACTCTAACACTTCTTTCCAAAAGCTGGTGAGGCAGTTAGTAATTTCTCTTACCACTGTCTTGACTTGGAGCTGGTATTTAAACCGTTGTGACTTCTTTTGCTGGAGGCAATGTTGCTCGGTTGAGTGGAGAGGGACTTCAAGGTGAAGTTTTAATTCTGTGTCGCTGTCCAAGTTGTTTCATCTCGAGGCCTGGAAGAATGCATGGCAGCACACACAGCATAATATATCTCCCCCCAGAACCAAAAGCCCAGGGACCCACTGCAGTCTAACGTGAGACAAAGGACAGCATGCTGCTGGCATTTAGCTCTCAAATTATCCTTATCTCTTGCTCACAGTCTAGGGCTACCAGCTCCAAAAGGAAGACCCTGCTATGCTCAGGAACTTTTGCCATGGGGCTTGTTTACAATAGTCACCAAGAACAATCTCACAGCTGGCTAATTTTCAGCAAAACATCTAAGCTAGGTTTCCTTTCTTTTTGTTTCAGAGGACAGAGGGGCATTTTAACTTTCTAAGTGTAGAAGACCTTGCTACCCACAAAGTGACTTCCGGCTAAGTGGAAAGTAATAGAACATCAGGAAGGGAAAACCCATCCGAATTATGGAAGGGTGGAAGTGATATGTTCACCACTTAACTTTGTGCCCATCAAAACTAGAAACACAACGCAGAAGTGCTGCATCTCACAGCAGAGGAGGTCTCTCTCCAACTGCCTCTAAGCAAACACAGGAGGTCTGGTTCAACAGGGACTCTTGAGGTTGGTAGATTTGGGGTGTTGTTCTCATGGTGCAGCAAATGTGAAGGAATGGACAGCCTCTAAATTGTGACAGTTCCTTCAGTGTTTATCCTGCATCTGACCTTTCCCCTGCTGCCTTTTGACATCCTGACCCACCAGGTCACCCAGGTAAGACCCTCATATAAAGGGTCTAAAATTTGCCAGTGTTGAATCTTTGCTGAAGCCAGACAAAGAAATCTTCAATGTGTACTAAAAATTAATTTGTGAATAAGTACCAAATAGTTTCAAGCAGTACCTTCTCACAGAGTTGCATCTTTCATTTATTGACATGATGCAGGCCAAAGGAAGAGATTAAAGGGATAATGAAGTTTACTGTAACCAAGCTAACAGCAATGGCGGTCACCAATATGTATCAAGTCTTCTATATTTCTCATCTACTTTATGTGGCAAAGCAGCACCATCCCCATTTTACAAATGAGAAAACTAAGAAAGAGATGATCAAGTAACTCACCCAGGACTCCTTAAGTATTGAAACATGTATTTAAATACAATTCACTGTGTTTCTCCAGTGCACGTGTGTGCTCCTATATGACATTATAAGGTGGGAATCATGGGGGTGAATAAAAATAAGACACATTGTCTTTGTTCCTTTTCTGTCCCTGTGATTAAAGATCCTAACAAAACAACTTAAAGAAGAAAGGGTTTATTCTAGTTCACAGTTCAAACATAAAGTCTATCATAGTGAGGAAGTCAAGGAGGGGGGGAGCTTGTAGTAGCTCTTTGCATCACAACCACAATTAAGAACAGAGAGTGATAAATGTATGTGACCCAGCTCTATTCTCCATTTACATAACCCATGATCCCAGGCGGTGACTGCCTTTTCCCACCTAAGTTAATAAAGCTAATCTCCCTATAGACATTTTCAGCTTAACCCCTGTCTAGATAATCCCTCACAAATATGCCTAGAAGTGTGTGTCCTTGATGATTCTAGATTCTGTCAAGTTGATAGCAACAACCATCACCCCCGTCATGCCTACTGGCTCAAAACTCATAGCAAGAAAATTGGCCACTGTCTCCTACATTCAGGTAGAAACCCAAAGGCAGGCTGAGGATGAAAACTTTAGTACAATATAAAGAAGTTTCTATTGTATATGAGTAGAGGATGCAATGTATGTAAAGGAGTTTTAGGGTGGTGAACCAGACCGTCTATATCCTGTGTGGTCAAGTAGGAGCGTAGATTTGTCTTTTGCTCTTATTCCTAAAATTGAGAGGAAGGGTGACAATTCATGATGTTATGATTTGTTGGCCAAGTCCTGATCATTTCCTGTGGTGTGTTCCTGCTATTGTTCACTGCCCTGGGGTTACTACAAGAGGTACCACAAGTCTGACTGAATCCACTGCTGTAGATCAAAGTAGAGCATTCTGGGATAGCTGTAATGTGAGGGTCAGAGTTCTAGTGCTCTACATGGTCTACCCATTGTTGGTTTGTATTTCCAATCTCTTGGTTGGAAGGGACTTTTGGAATTCCTCATAGTCCCGTATATGTTAGTAGAAAAGCCTTCCAGATGACAATAGATTCAAATCTGTGCAAACAGTGCAAGAATTAGTTTATGTTACATTCCCTGGTGTTAATCTGCTCTGGTGCTTACTATTTGATGGTAGGGAGTAGAGATGTAGAATCCTATTCCTAATCTTACTACTGATTAAACTGCAAAGGCTGGAAGAGGTTATTGCTGATAACAAAGGAGGGGTAAATGTCTCTGCACATTTCCTGTCTCAGCTAAACACATCCACACACTGATGTTGCCCTTCATGTGAGCTAGAAGTTCACAATGAGGCCACCTGCATGTTCCTGTAGACAAAGTTCCTCTGTAGCAGCTGATGACCTGCCTAGTGGCCTCTCACCATTCACTGCGCTAGGAAATGGTTCTGTGTTTAAGAGGATCGATTACATCACAGAGAAGCACATATGTAAATATCACAGCTAGCCAGCACATTTTTCCTGAGCACCAGCTTTGTGCTCACCATGAGAAAGTAATAGATTACAACCCTCCTGACTCCAGAGGGCTCTATAGTCTTTTGTGTCAGTGGTGAGGTTGTTTTTTTCATTGACTTCATAGAATGATAAACAAATACAGCACTAAGCATCCAGTGAGGCTTGCCTTGAGAAATATATGAGTCCCTAATGAGATATGGCTCTTACAATGATTTCATTCCCTCTTCCTAACATGCAGCTAATATGAAAGTGCCTGCTTTGGGGGACTGGAATCAATTATGATACACAACAACTACAGGTAGATGTTCTAAAGACATTAAAGGGTACAGCAGCTGATTAAAGAGATGCTGGCATTCTCTCTATGCACCTTCTGGTGCAACAATTATGAGTGACTAGTGCTAAAATTGGAATCTAATAGAAAATAATGTAGGAACGAATCCTCCATTGGTGATTTGGATAAACTACAGTCTTCAGAAGGAGTGGATTGTTTGGCCAAAGTCATTGTCTTATTCCCATTGACAGAGAATTATAAGGAGTCGGGGGAAATGTCATAGGAGAACAGAGAGATGGGAGCAGCACCATGTTCTGTGCTTCACAGTGGGGAAAGTACATATTTCAATAAACCTGGGCTCTCTCCTGATCATGTACCACCTAAAGCAGTGGTTCTCAACACGTGGGCCATGACCCTTTTGGGGTCAAACGACATTTTCAAAGGTGTAGCATGTCAGATATCCTACATATCAGATATTTATATTACAAGTCATAACATTAGCAAAATTATAGTTATGAGGTATCAATAAAATAAGTTTATGTTTGAGAGTCACCACAATATGAGGGACTGTATTCAAGGATCACAGTGTTAGGAAGGCTGACAACCATTGACCTAGAGGTATGACTTTTGAGTAAATGGCTCTCGTTTGGGCTTCAGAAGAAATAAAATTTGATAGCGACACATTGGTAATATAAATGTGTGGAATTTTGGGTGGATTTGTATATAGATAAGTGGTTTAAAATAGAATAAAATATTTCATGTGTAAAGCCATTGCTTATGTACCCTCTTGGGTTTATGACTGGCCCAACCATGAAATTTTCACCAGATTTATAGTACCAGAGCAAACATATGTTTGTCTCACATTTGATGGGCATCAGATCCAAACAGAAAATGGTTGGTTCTCTTGATGACCGTTTTGCCAGTGTGGCACCAGGGGGCTTACCTTGCCTGGTCCATTGGCATTGTTGTACACAGGGTCTACACTTCTCTGTAAGCCACCTGCATGGCACCTTCCAGCACTGAGAAGGCTGGCCAGCATCCAGAAAGCTTCCACCCCATTACCAGCTTGGCTTCCATAGGTCCCATGATTAAGCATCTGGTGTTTCAACCATAGTGTTTTACTGTCTAGGTTTGGTGTACAATCAAAAGATTATCAACTGCCTGTGTTGTGTAGGAGGTCTTAAGAGGGTTGCCTGACCAAGAGCTTGTAAGGAGGACACACACCCCTAATATTACTGGTTCTAAACAGTATGATGATAGCCAGACACACTCATTACCCTGCCGTTCTGCAGAAGAATTCTAAAATCTGTAACTCATTTTTGAATGCTGACCAATATGACTAGCTTCTTCCCATAAAGTATCAGGGTAATAATGCCAGAGAATAACAACTTCCTGTTAGAAATGACTAACCTAACGGAAAGGTTAAGCAAGTTGGGCTCACCCACATGAAGTGAAGCCAACCTGAACACCCTTTCCAATGGCGCATACAGAGTAACTCCCCAGCTGGGTATTCTGTTGGTCAAAGTGTGGTGAGCCACGTCAAGGAGGCTTTCTGGATGCTTTGAACTTGCATGTAAGTTTCTACATCTAAGAGAAAATATTTTGTTCATCTTGTTTAAAAGATTCTTCAGCCTAGAGTGCCTGGATTCCTAATCACTGCAGTACACACATATCAGTGGGTTTCGGTTTTGTTTTGGTTTTGGTTGTTGGTTTTTGGGTTGTTTTTTTTTTTTTTTTTTTTTTGATACACAAACAGATCTAAGCAATCAACCCATTAAGTCCTTAGGGATTTTTTTTTAGAACACTTGATAAATAGACGAGATCACACAGACACACACACACACAAACACACGAAGTCAAATCTAAAATCATTCATTCTACTTCTAATACAAAAATGCCTGTTTCTTACTAAAAGTATTCCTTCATGATTTAAAAGTCAGACATGATCTATGGAGATATGTGTAGAGGGTTGTATCTGCATATAGAGAAACGTGGTTACACATTTCACTTAGGTTAAAACAAGCATTAATAGACACACACTCTACTTTATCTGTCATGGGGAGAAATCCTATAGGTGGACTAATTGGATTTCAGCCAATAATCAAAAGAAACAAACAATCCCACTTCAAAAGAAATGACATCAAGTATATTTCCTAAGCAAAGGAAAAAAACTGTGTTCATTAGAAAATGGATTCCTTACCATACTAGCAATGAGTGATTACTCACTTCATCATTCCAGAAAAAAATACACAAACATAAAACCGCATGTAAAATGACATTATCATTAATTTCTTGATTTCTAATATTTTATTATGAGCTAATTGACTTGCAATCATTCTTAGGAGAAAATATGCCTATGATACATAATGCTGTATATTATATAATTTACATCTTTAAGTTCAGAGTTAACCTTCAAATCAAAGATGACATTTTTAAAAAACAAATTCAACACTTTTAGCATGGATGAGGTAACAAGACAACTCCAAGAAGAATTTTGCAAAATCTGAGGGATGATAGTAATGATGCCAAAGTTCTGACAGATGCAGGCTTTCCACAAAGAACACAGCTGCATCCATCATTAGAAGCACTAAGACGTAAGGGAATCCCTTGGAGGAGATGGTGTGCATGCAATTTTGGCTATTCTCCCAGAGAAAGGTAACAACTAAGAGCAAGATTGCAAGAATCGCCTAGCCAACAGGACACAGAATAATACTGATGGCAAGCATAGGAAGGATGAGGATAAGCATTTTAGGAAAGCTCTTTCTGTCCGAGGCAGCTGGCACCAACAGCCCATTCAAAATAGCTCTAGAAGTGTTGGGGTCATCTCTTCTTAGTTACTGTGGTAATAAACACTAAGTACATTCACACGGATAACCAAGAAGGGCTTTATCCTCACTCAAATCGCAGGGTAATGTGTCAGTCATTAGAAGGTAATATTATACTACTCATTAAACACTTGTGGTGTTATAGTGTCTACTGCTTAACTCATGCTTTTAGAGTTCAGGCTAGCATAATTTGTAAGGGCTCATTTTGATTTGGGTTCCTTCATAAGGGTCAGTGAAGCAGAAAAGGAGTTTGTAGTCATTGGTGAATTTGAGTCTGAGAGAATGATGTAGATCAACCCTGTGCCATTAATGGCAAATGACCACATAGGAGACATAACTGCTCTGGGGCATCAATACATCTGTCATCAGTTGTCACAAGTAACTGTTGGGACTAATGAGTCCTGGCCTTCAGCTGCTCTTCCCTGCTAGAACCTTCTAATTGAAGTTACTAGAAGCTGTGCCTAGCTTAGAGGATCAGAGGATGGGATTTTCACCTGTTGGCCATTGACTGCAGTGTATTTAAGCCTACATGGTGCTAATAAAGAGGGGCTTTTGGTACCAGTGTTGGAAGGTCTGCATGTAGGTCTGTCTCTGCGTGTGTATTCTCAACCTCCAGCCCCTTGCCCGAAGCTCGCAAACTGGGGTCTAGTGCATAGAGCACAGACCGGGGCCGTGGTGCATGGCAATTGGAGGTCCCCACCGAGATTTTGGGAACTAGGGAACGCTGAGAGGTCGCCCTCGGAAGTTGAGGATGGATTGGGGTATGTGTTAATCCTGTTTGTGACGCCAAATTCAAAGAACTTCTGAATGAAGTAATTTCCAAACACATCCACCATGAGTTGGTATCCAGTCTGGAGGATGTCATTGAAGACAAGCTGGCGCTCAGCTGCTGTGGCACTCTAGTTTCAGCTGAATGAATCTAGACCCGTGATGGTTTTGGGAAAATTCCATTGTCCTGTAAGAAGGTCTTTCCATCGTACCCATCCTAAGGACTGAGAACTTTTATTCCAATGTCTTTCCATGGCCGAATGACCCTCACTATCCACAGTTAAAAAATTTAGAACAAACAAAATAGAAGCCAATTGTGTATTGTGAGAGAGAATATACTCCCCTATTTATTTTTGTCAAATGCTGTTTTATTGCCATATGCATTCTTTGTACTATAGCTTGTCCAGTAGGGTTATATGGAATAATTGTAATATGCTTAATATCATGATTTACACAAAAAGTTTGAAATTTTCCACTAGTATATGCAGGACCATTATGTGTTTTAATAACATTAGGTAAGCCCATATAAGCAAAAGCCAGTAGGCAATGAGCTATCACATCCTTAATTTTCTCTCCACTATGCAACGAAGCAAAAACTACTTTAGAGCAAGTATCTACTGAAACATACATATATTTCAACTTTCCAGCTGAGGGTAGATAGGTAACATCAATCTGCCAAATGTCATTCAGTTTAAGACTACGAGGATTAACTGCAGCAATGGGTATATTATGAAAAGGAGCACAGGCGGAACATTGGGTGGTAATTTGTAAGGCAGTGGCTCTGGAGCAACCAGTATGGTGCTGCAAAGAACTAGCATTTAAGTGATATTTTTTATGGAGTTTAGAAGCCGTTTCTTCGGGGCTGGCAAATATTTGGGTATATGCATCTGCGAGTTGACTACCCTTGGTCAGGGGTCCAGGTAATTGAGTATGACCTCTAATATGACTCACAAAATAGGATCATAATAAATATTGTAGACAGCATAATTGTTGTTGTATATGGGACACAGGAGAAATATAAGGAGCGGTTTCTAAAGGAGCAATAATTTGAGACAAGTAAATACTATCAGTATATAAATTAATTGACTCATCAGAAAACATTTGTAATGCTAGAATGCAGGCTATTATTTCAGCTGCTTGAGCAGAGACATTGCCAACAGGTGTTTGGGATACTACACCCGGAGAAACTATTACAACATTTCATTTTGGAGAACCGTCTGTAAAAACTGTTCAAGCTCCCACTAGAGGCCTAGGTTTTACTATTCGTGAAAAAAATAACAGGATGATTTTAAAAGAAACTTAACAATGAATGTTGGGGATAATGGCTATCAATTATTGCATCAGTTGATAATAAATATAGAGTCCAATCATTATTATATTGCTGCTAATGTAACAATTGATCTTTATCATAGGGAAGTACAATTTTGTCTGGAAATTTGCCAAAGGTATGTATACTCAATTTCCTACCTTTCCAAAGCAATTGCAGAAGTAACTCATAATATGGCGATACAACACGAGAAGGCCTTCATGGCCAATGTGAGAAGGCCTTCATGGCCAATGTCCCTCTCCTACTGTACCCTCAGGATCAGCCCCACAGCCAGCCCCAGTCTTTACAGTTTATCATTGATGCATTCAAAGGGCAGGCATTCGCTTCGTCTACTCACTCTTATGGCTGCAGGGTGATTCAGAGAATCCTAGAGCAGTGTCTCCCTGATCAGACTCTCCCTATCCTTGAGGAGCTTCACCAGCACACGGAACAGTTTGTGCAGGATCAGTATGGAAATTATGTAATCCAACATGTACTGGAGCATGGTCATCCTGAGGATAAAAGCAAAATTGTAGCAGAGATCCGAGGCAATGTACTTGTATTGAGTCAGTACAAATTTGCAAGCAGTGTTGTGGAGAAGTGTGTCACTCATGCCTCACGTACAGAGCGTGCTGTACTCATTGATGAGGTATGCACCATGAATGACGGTCCCCACAGTGCCTTATACACCATGATGAAGGATCAGTATCCCAACTATGTGGTCCAGAAGATGATTGGTGTGACTGAGCCAGGTCAGCAGAAGATTGCCATGCACAAGATCAGGCCACACATCGCGACGCTTCGAAAGTACACCTATGCCAAGCACATCCTGGCCAAGCTAAAGAAGTACTACATGAAGAATGGTGTGGTCTTCGGGCCCATCTGTGGCCCCCCTATTGGTATCATCTGAGCAGTGCACCCATCCTCGTTCTGCGGACCTCACTGACCCTGGCAGATCCAACCAGCAACCAGAAATGCCCAGCGTGGAGTCAGAAGTGGGCAGCGGTTGCTCCGGGATTACTCCCTCCTCCTAAAAGGAATCAGATCCATTAGTGGAAAGGCCTTTGTAAATTTCATTTTATTACACATAACATGTACTAATTATTTTTTAATTGACTAATTGCCCTGCTGTTTACTGGTGTATAGGAACTTGTACATAGGTAATCAATGCACATGGGAGGCCACATATTTTGTTTTATGTTGTATCTATATTCCACATGTGGACACTTTCAGGGTGGTTGGTTTAACAACAAAAAAAACTTTAAAAAAAGACAAAAAAATGTTTTTTAACTCATTTGCCTTGTGGCAAGTTTTGCAAATAGCTCTTCCCGACCTCCTCATTTTATTAAAAAACAAAAAACAAAACTGAGAAATTTGAATTTTAGTTAAATGACCCCAAACTGGCATTTAACACTGTTTATAATACACACACACACACACACACACACACACACACACACATTGTAAGGAAGCATTACGCCCTCACAAAACAAAGAGTTTAAAGAGTTTAAATGAATATATCAGGATATGCAGAGATATAGATGAGAATTTCATTCAAGGCCAGGTTATAGCAGCAGAAACATAAGAGGACTGGGAGAGAGGGCCGGAGGCCATAATTGTTTTGATTGCGGAACTCCTGGTCATTTTTTAAAGGAATGCCCACAGCTGATAATGAAGGGAAGGAGGAAACCTGGCTTGTGCCCTAAATGCTTAAGGGGAGCACATTGCGCTAAAGACTGTTTCTCTAAAACAGATATAGATAGGAAACCTCTGCCACGTACCATTAATCAACAGCAGGGAAACTGGCAGAGGGGGCCCTGTTCCAGGGCCCCAAAACCTCAGTGTATGGAGCAATGACCGCAGGACCGCAGGGACGGTACCCCAGCAGAGGCCATGTCCAGTTCCTTCCGCAGAGAAATCCTTTCGCATTGCAGACCTTGTCGGAGCCACACCAGGGAGCTCAGGATTAGACCTCTGTGCCTCTGCCAGAGCAGTCTTAACTCCATCCCTACAGGAGTATGTGGGTCCTTACCACCGGGTACCATGGGACTTATATTAGGCAGAAGCCAGTTTACTTCGGTGTTGACAGCAGTGCTTACTAAGCTGGTGAGAGTGCTGGGCTCAGGCTACTGCCTGGAGCACCTAACATGGGCACCTTTCATAGCCAGCAGGCCTTGGATTATGGCACCAAACTCGTGGGAGGAACCACGCCAGGGAAGGGTGGCAAGACACACCTGGGCTTGCCCGTCTTTAATACTGTGAAGGAAGCCAAAGAGAAAACAGGAGCGACAGCTTCTGTTATTTATGTGCCTCCTCCTTTTGCTGCTGCTGCCATCGATGAAGCAATTGATTCAGAGATTCCCTTGGTTGTGTGCATCACTGAAGGCATCCCGCAGCAGGATATGGTACGGGGCAGGCACAAACTGACACACCAGGGAACAACGAGGCTGATTGGGCCAAACTGCCCTGGAGTCATCAATCCCGGAGAATGCAAAATTGGCATCATGCCTGGCCATATTCACAAGAAAGGAAAGATAGGTATTGTGTCCAGATCTGGCACACTGACTTACGAAGCAGTTCACCAAACGACCCAAGTTGGCCTGGGGCAGTCTTTGTGCATTGGCATTGGAGGTGACCCCTTTAATGGGACAGTAAACAGGCAGCTCCAGGACCAAGGCTTGGTAGCCACTGACAGGAGAACGGTGAAAAACCCAGAAACTTGTCACTTGGGTTTTCTTGGAGAAAAGGAGGATGGGATTTTCACCTGTTGGCCATTGACTGCAGTGTATTTAAGCCTCCATGGTGCTATTAAAGAGGGGCTTTTGGTACCAGTGTTTGAAGGTTTGTGTGTCGGTTTGTCCCTGCATATGTATTCTCAACCTCCAGCCCCTTTCCCGAAGCTTGCGAACTGAGGTCTAGCACATAGAGCACAGACGGGGCCTCAGTGCGCTGCAATTGGAGGTCCCTCTGAGATATCGGGAAAGGGAACGCTGAGAGATCGCCCTTGGAAGCCCCTCCAAGAGAGGTAAGCAGACAGCGTCGTTCCTGGCCGACGGGGACATATTGGGGAGTAAAGATGGGAGGTATCTTTTCTTGGTTCACAAAAGAGTCGGACGATAGGGAAGAGTTTGATGATTTAGAACTAGTGGAGGATAGTGAGTAGGATTCATCAGAAGAAGAGGAGGAGATTATACATAAGGAATTAAGAAATCTCTTTAGAAAGCTGAGAAAACGTAGAATAAAAAAAGACTCACATCCAACTCCTTTGGCCCCACCAGCTTATAATAATGAAGGTTGGTGGTCTCAGTTGAGTAAGGGCTTTGGCACTGAACAAAACAAGGGAGTTTGTTTCCGGTGATGGAGGTGCCAGACACCAACAACCCAGGGCAAATAATTCGCCAACATTTTGCAATAAAATTTAAAGAAATGAAGCAATTAAAGGAAGCTGTAGCTGTATGTGGGACTCAAGCACCCTTCACGTTGACCATGGTGGAATCTTTCTCTGCTATGAATTTAACACCAAGTGATTGGCAGCAATTATGTCGTGACCCAGAACGAATGCAGCTGGGGCTAGAAGGCAGCTGGAGCAAAGCTTTGCTAGGTGGCTGTGGTGGGAGGCACATTGCCTCAGCCCAGTCAGTGCCTAGCCTGGCAGATGCCACAGCAGTGCCAGGAGTATCAGCAAATGCAACAACAAGGGCTGGAGCTGAGACAAGCTGGAGCACAGACCCTACTAGGCTGCCTGAGAACGCAGCAGTGGGGCAAGGAGAAGGCAATGGCAGTTCCAGGCTCTGCACGCTGAAGAGTCTGCGGCAGAACGAAACTGTGGCCTGAGCAACTGCTGGGATGACCACTGCAGTGCTGCCTTGTTGGTTCGGGTATCAGCCATCATACCTCTGCCAATTAATGCAGCATATGGTCACTTAGCAAGTCCTTCTGAGCCTATTGGCCAGTAACTCAAACGTACTCCAGCTTTGGTTGATAAAAAATTTAGGGGGGAGATGTTGGGACTAATGAGTCCTGGCCTTCAGCTGTTCTTCCCTGCTAGAACCTTCTAATTGAAGTTACTAGAAGCTGTGCCTAGCTTAGAGGATCAGAGGATGGGATTTTCACCTGTTGGCCATTGACTGCAGTGTATTTAAGCCTCCATGGTGCTTTTAAAGAGGGGCTTTTGGTACCAGCGTTTGAAGGTCTGTGTGTCGGTTTGTCTCTGCGTGTGTATCCTCAACCTCCAGCCCCTTGCCCGAAGCTCGCGATCTGGGGTCTAGCGCATAGAGCAGAGACCCGGCCACAGTTCCTGGCAGGTAACTTCAGCAGTTCACCAGGGAAGAGGAAACATCTCCTGAGAATCTGCCTCCACCTCATTGGCCTATGGCAATGTCTATGGGGCATTTCTTGATTTTTGTTTTGTTTTGTTTTTGTTTTTTTGCATTTTTTTGCATTTCTTGATTTTTAATGGAAACGGGAGGACCCAGCCCACTGTGGTTGGGTATCACCCCTGGGCAAGTGAGCATGAAATGCAAGCAGACAGCTGAACGTGAATCTCAGAGTGAGCCAGTCTATAAACTTTCCTCTGTGGTCTATTTCCTGCCTCTGCTTTCCTCCCTCAACTTCCCTAGAGGATGGAATGTAACCTGTTAACTGAGATAATTTTTTTATACCCCAAGTTGATTTGGGTTGGTATTTTATCACATCATCATCTATTTTATTTTAGTGTGTGTTGTGGGGGGTTCCGAGAGAGGGTTTTTCTGTGTAACAGCCTTGACTGTCTTAGAACTGGTTTCGCAGATCAGGCTGGGCTTGAACTCGCAGAGATCTGCCTCCAGTGTTGAGATTAAAAGTGTGCACCACCACACTTAGTCAAATACTCAGAGGGTTTTTGGTTTTTGGTTTTGTTTGTTTGCTTAGTTGATTGGCTGGTTGTGTTTGATTGTTTGTCTTGGGGTTTTGTTTTGTATTTTATTTTTGTTTGGTTGGTTGTTGGGTTTTTTTTTTTTTTTTTTTTTTTTTTTTTTTTTTTTTTTTTGGCACGTGGTTTCTCTATGTAACCCCAACTATCCTGGAACTCACTATGTACACCAGGCTGGCCTTGAACCCTGCAATCTGCCTGCCTCTACCTCCCAAGTGCTTGAACTGAAGACATGTACCACCTCTGCCCAGGTCTAAATTAGAATGTTTGTCCTGCATGTGGTCAGGCGCTCAGGGGTAACCAAGCACATTCTGATACTTACAGGTCATCATTACTCTGATTAAGAACACAATAATGCTGGATAGTGATGGCACACACTTTTGATCCCAGAATTTAGGAGGCAGAGGCAGGCAGATATCTGTGAGCTCAAGGCCAGCCTGGCCTACAAGAGCTGTTTTCAGGACAGCTAGGGCTGTTACATAGAGAAAACCTGTCTCAACACACACACGCACACACACACACTAACTTAGACGTTATGCATAAGTTATGTAAAACAATATTCCTTAAAAATTAAAGGAAGGGCTGAAGACATGGTTCAGTTGGTAAAGTGCACAAACATGAGAAAGTACCTGGGTTTGATTACCCAGAATCCCTGTGGGGGAAAAAAAAAACAGGCACAGTGGCATATACTGTATTCCTAGTAGAGGTCGAGAGAGAAAGATTCATGGGGCTCACAGCTAGCCAGCTAAATGTAATCAGTGACTTCCAGGCTAATGAGAGGCCCTGTCTCTGTAAACAAGGTAAATGGCATTGAAGAAAGAATAGCCAAAATTGTCCTCTGGCCTTCACACACGTACGTACACATTTGTTCACATACATGTGTTCATACATATATATGTATTCACATATCTACATACACATGTGCACCCTAAGGATATCCACACATGTAAGAAAAAGTAGGAACAGTACCCCATGCATGTTTTTCCTTAATGGTTTCTTGAAACTTAATTTTCAAGGAATTGTGTGTGCATGAAAAGTGATTCTGTGGGATCAGGAAGTCTTGACAAGAAATTGATTTGCATCCTGGCAAATTGTATTTTTCAAGGAATTCCCATTATAAGCTCCTCATTGTCTTGCACAAGCTACAGTCCCACCTGCAGGATGTCTGGCCAGCTAAGCTGTGTGTGGGAACACACCACAAGGCGATTACCATAATTGGTTCTACAATTGTTGGAAATATGGTGTAGATAGTAGGAGGGCTTTGATTTCCACTGCATTTTTCAACCAATGAAAAAATAAGAGATGAATATTGGATTGTCTTACAAATGAAGTACATGAAACATCCTGAAGCAAAGAACAGCAAGACATAATTTCCTGTGCCAAAATATTTTTAATATGAAGTTTATCATTGTCCTGTGGAGCACTTAGAGGATCCATCACCAGAGCTCCAGTAATTTACAGGTGAACCACTTGGTCTCTGAGGAAGTTATCACAATAAACCAAGCCCTCTGCCACAAAGTATCAATGTTTTGTTCTTATAAAACAAACAAACAAAAAACCCACAAGAAGCCTCAGAGGGCAAAGAATTCTTTGTCTCCTTCAGCAATGCCTCCCTTAATGTCCATTTTTATGGGGAGATGCTTCTGGAGACTCACCTATCCTGAGGCTATGGGCAGTTAATGGTGGCTGGGAAGTGGGGAGTAATTTCCTCAGTGATGTAGTCACTCATAACTCACCCAAATGCTGAGTAGGCCCACATCCGCGCTCATGCACACAACTCTAATTAAACACAATAGGCATCGAAGAAATGACAGAAAAGTAGAAGGAGACTAGTTGTAAAGAAGGGGTCAGTAGGAGAGAGAAGGGTAGAAGTGGGTAATGGGGGCTGAATCAGATCAAAGTAATTCTTATACATGATTGAAATTATAAAAAAAAAAACCTGTTGCACATGATTTATTAAATCATCAAATTAATCAATTTAAAAATAGGGACTTATTTTAACAAAAAGGTAACACTGCTGGACTTGTTGCTATCCTCTAACTTTCAATTGTTATCCACAAAATATCTACCATCCCTCTCACTGTGACCTAATGCTTTACTGTGACCCTTAACACTAGCATAATACTCAGGTTAGTAACATCCATTTGACAACAAGATGCGAACCATCCAGAAAAGACCTGGTTCTCTAGAAAATTGTTTTCATGTGCACTCTGGTCAGCATGTTCCTTTACAAATAAAACACTGGTTAACGTAAAGGCAACTTGTCAACAGGGAGAGGACCAGAATGAGCAGTTAAGGGCATTGTTTCCCGTCCTCCATGTAATGTATGCCTATGGTTTAATCTTTCTGGACTCTAGTTCCCTCATGTCTATTAAATGAGTGGGGTAGACTAGAAACTGCTTAAGTCCCCCCGCCCCAATACATTGTTGCAAATCATCCATTGCCAACCTCCGTACTTATAGTGACTGCTGCAAACATGAATTTTGCCCTTGGTTTGTATCCTGCTGGAGGGTGCTGGTCAGAGAGTCTCAGCCCTATATTCCAGCCTTGCGTTCCATAAGCATGAGGGCAACTGTGTGGTTTGGAGAGTGATGGATGCTGGGGTGCAGAGGTATTGAGGCACACCAAGAGGGTTTATTTCTCTCTTAGTTCTGAGCTTGTCCTAATAAATATCTTAAGAGTAGAAATCTTTTGACAGTTTAAAACTTTGAAGACTCAAACAGACACAATTATTATTTTATAGCTATGGGAGTCACAGTATTCTACAAAATTAAAAATACTTTTATCTTTCAGGGTGAATCAATAATTTTCCCTCGGCTAAGATTAAGTTATATTTTAAGATTTTTTAGAAAATGCACCAGGGTTTTCTTTATAGTTATTTTGGAGCTCAGTCTTAAGCTATTGTAGTTTTATAAATAAATGTGTATTTTCTGTTCCATAATTATTTTTCATATTTAGATTATCTTGCATTTTAAAAGTGTGCTTATGATGATCTTTCTGAGTATATGCGTGTTTGTGAGTGTGTGTGTGTGTGCGCGCGCACACGTGTGTATGTGCGCACATGCCATGGCACCAGAGAAAGTCAGAGACAACTTTAGGTGTCATTTTTCCACTCTACTTTGTGTGAGACTGGGCTTGTTCATCCCTGTTTGTGTGAGACTAGCTGAAGACCTTCAGGAATTCTCCTGCCTGCCTCCTATCTCACTGTAGGAATGCTGGAATTAGACACTGGCTATCTTACCTGGCTTCCCACAGGCTCTCGGGATCACAACTCAGGCCATTGTCACATTTGCATAAAGAGTACTTTACCTACTGAGCCATCTCCTAAACTTCATTGTGATGTGTTTAATCATTATTAGGAAAAAAAAAAAAAAAAAAAAAGAGTGGTCTGTGGCTTGTTCCCCTTGGACAGTCCCAATTAGGAGAAGATTCTTTATAGGCAGTCATTAAGGATAGTGAGCGTTGATTCAGTTCTTAGGATCTATAGAGGGCTAACAGTAGCTGCAAAGGGCCCAACAGGCAACAGCATCAAGTTTTAATTTCCTCCCTTATAATAGGAAGACGGGAGCTTTGGATTGGCATTCTGTTCCCTGGCTGAATCACCCTAGGCAAAGCATTTAACCTCTCTGATCCTTGGCTCTCATGTATAAACCGCAGGTGGGTAGTGAGCAAAGGCTTAGGTGGAGCAACTTGTCAGAGCTGCTTCGAAAGGGTCATCATTAAATGTGCATCCTTTAAAAAAACATTTCCTTCCGTGTAGTTCCAGAGGCCAGAATGCTAAGATCAAGGTGTTGGCAGGGTTGACTTCTGAGGTCTTCTTCTCAGGCCTCCATCTTCCCTGGGAACATGGTCCTTCAGCAGTGAGTGATCTGGCCTTCCTGCTTTATATCTTATGCTCCCCCCCCTAATAGGAACAGGGCTCAAGAGAGTTAACTCTCAGATACTTCTTAGCATTGAAATCTAAGTTCTGTCTCCTCTGACACCCTTCCTTCCACCATCCAGACCTCTTTAATCAACATAAAGCATCCAACTCCTGGTAAACAGAGCTCTTTAGGGAGCTGCATGCTGCTCCAGCATAAAGCCCTGCAATTTGCAGGGTGGAGGCTTTTTGATTATTATTTTTAAATACCCTACTTTTAAGATTTCCCATCTGCAGAGCCCCGGAGAGGAGCACGTGGAACACAATAAAGAGCAAGCCCTGGTGGAAAACAAAAGAGGAGTGGGTGGCGGCAGACAAAGCGTTCGCCTTGTCTCTCTGACATGAGGCTTTTGTTGTTTATCTGTGCAAAGGAGAGTTTGTTTGGGAAAGCCACGTGCCTCTCCAAAGGCTAAGATAATAGTTGTTGGTGGCGAGTCCTTGGGTTGAAGCATAGCTAGGCTAAGAGGAGAGACATTAAATGGCAGCTCATTGTTGCAGGTAGCATAGCGAGTGATGAATGGAGGGGAGGGAAGAAAGAATTTTAAGTAAAGAAAGGTAATGTGTGGACACAAAAGAAAAACATCGCATCCTTCTCGTCTGCGACTTTCCCTGATGGAAACAAGCAGAAGATAAATAGGAAATCGCTTGATTTATTTGTTCCCTCAAGGACAGAACCTCATATGGCCTGTCCTTCAATATTATCTGTGTGCGATATGAAAGAAGATCCTATCTCCGCATGTAAATTCACAATCACAATACCAAGAAGGATGGAGAGATTAAAAATCCTTCTAGTTCTTTCTTATCTCAAATGGACCTTCTAAGTGCACTTGGGAGCAGGACATAAAAAGTCTCAGGTCAGGGCTCAAGAAGGACATTGAAGACTGTCCTTCGGGGTAAGAGATTTACTGGAAGAGAGATTAGTGCCATGGAAAGACGGCGTAGCAGTGAGTTTGGGACCCCAGGAATAGCGGTCTTCCCTTCTCATAGGTAGCAGAAGAATGGTTCATGAGTAGAGCATAGTAACCTTATAGTCAGGCTGCTACTTATTCCCAGATAGCGGGGTGGGGGGGGTGAGGGGGGTGGGCATCTTCCATTTCCATTTTTAGGAGGAAGAGTTCTTGTTTCTATAAAACTAAGAGGATATGGAGAAACAGCAGGAAGGACACATTTAGTTAATGCATATCCTTTATACAGGTGAGGATTTAACCAGCCCATGTCTCTGAACCTGGTAGCCAGAGGCTATAAATTTTCTTGGGAGATAAGAATTAAGATGCTTGCTATTCTCCTGGAATGTGGGCACCCGAGAAGTGTGTTATATGGTTACAGACACACAAAGGAGATCTTAGTGGGTTTCCTCCTTCCTTTCCAGCAGCTGTGAGAAAGAGCCTGCTGCCACTTCAGTTCCTCTAAAGGTATTAAGGCGTGGTGGCACCCATTGACATTTTCAGGACTCTAGCTATAGGCCTCTTTATGGAACACAGACTTTCCTGCTGGCTGGTTCCAAACATTTTTCTTGATGCATAAAATTCCTGGGGAAAGTCCAGTTTCCGGGATCCATTTGAAAGTCAGAGGAAGGAGCAGAGGTCTGTTTTTAGAATATTTTTTTGTTCCTGCCAGGAAAGTTACAGGATGATGTAAGTACTTCATGGTTAGGCAGGTCAGAGAGAACTTCCCTGAAGATGCGATCACTAGGTTCAGAGAGGAACGATGAGCTCAAATCCACTAAGGTCATGTGAGACAAGGGGGGAAATGAGAGAGAGCATGGCACTAGCAGGGGAACAGGACAAGCTCAAGGACTGAGGAAGGACACCGTGCTGGAGTCAAGAAACTTTCAGGAAGTGATTATCAACAGTTTGTAAAAAATCAGTGTGGATGAGGTTGGGCAGGACTTGCCAATTCTCGTAGAAGTTGTCATTATCCCCAAGACAAAGGGAGTACCCCCAAAGCAACTGACATGAGGTGGCAGCATGACAATAGTTTCAGTTGGAGAAGGTTGGTCACATGGTTTCTTTTTCTATTGTTATAAAAATACAAAGACCCTAACAAAGTCAATTTAATAAACAAAGGATTTATTTTGGTATAGAATTCCACGGAGATACAGCCTATCATGATAAGGACAACATGCAGCAGGCAGGAGATAAGGATTTGGGGGTACAGTCACTGAGAGGTGCAGTCCACAGGATTTGGAGATTCGTTAGGAACTGGGCATTGGTGAAGGTGTACACACCTACAAATGAGGTGAGCATCTCTCTGAGGTGTTTATATTTAACACATTGTTGACCTCATACGTCTCCATATTCATACACAAACATCTAGAATGTGCCCCACCCCACCAAGGAAAAGTAGAAAGCACATGTTCCCATGGTCATGGTCACAGCACATTGCCTGATGTGCTCTTGGATCTGCGTTTTGTCCTATTCTGTCCTAATCGCTGAAGCGTGGTCCCTGAAGGCTGAGATTCCTCACTTGGACAAAGGTAGGAACTGCTAAGACAGGAAACGATGGGAACAATTGGAAAGCCAGATCTCTCTCCTTGTCTCAGGCAGTGTCCAACAGTCTCTGTGTCTGCCTAAGGTCCTGTCCCTTCCTAGACACATAAGCGTTTGCTTCTACCTTTCCTCTGCTGATCCTGGCCCGTGCTTCTGGGAACAGTACTTGTCTATTTTGCTCTTCAATTCACCTTCGAGTTATTCCTCATTATCCCATCTTTGGCTTCAAAGTGCTTCTATCATTTCAGAAAATATTTCTTTGAGTTCAATTTTCTCCACATGCCTATCTTGATTTTATTATATATAGTTCTTGAAAGTCACTAAATTCAGAGATGAATTCTTTCCAGCTACTTAGCAGAGCTAAATATAATAAAACTCAAACCCGTTTTTTACCACATATGGTAAGCCTGGCTGACCTCTCTAGTGTTGATTTGGGGACTTCAGTGTTTCCTTGATGTGTCATGGATTGTAGCAAAGCTAAGGTGGCACTTTTGGCTAGAGAAATCTGATCTCAAATCCCATATTCACTAGCCATGTGTTTGTGAGTAAATTATGTTATTCTCTGGGTTTTTGTTAACTCATTAATTAAGCGCCACGTAATGATTCCAGATAACGAAGGCAAAGCACTCAGCACAGGTTTCGATGTATGGATCCTCGAAGACAATCCTGACTGTTGTGTTTGAATCAGGCGGGGCTGGGGATAGGAGACAAATTGGTAAGATAGCATTGATTTTACCCTTGTGTTACCATAATGATTCAAGCATTGGTGGTCAGAATACACAGCAAATACACTGTGACACATATATAAATGAAGAGTCCCACGAATGTTTGCAATGAAGTCTGTAAGCCGTTTCGGTAGACTTCATGAGAATTGCAGAGCAATGTGGAGACAGATGGCCTAAGGAGAAGAGCAGAGCATGGGCCCCTTCGTTCACAGCAGCCTGTTCTTTGCTGCCTTGAACTCTCTCACCATGAGGCAATGGCCTCTAAAGCCTTACGTACGATCTTTACTAAGAAACGCTAGGAATATAAAGACTTTGTTACAATAGTTATGGCATAGGAATTGGTAGCTTTTACTGACACTTCAGATGTGTCCTGTTACTCCCTGGGTTTCTGCAACATAGGCCACAAAGCCAACTTTGCAGTTTTTAAGCTAGACAGTGTTAAAAATGAAATCTTTAATTGAGGGCTCAGTGTCACGAAATCCTCGATCTGATTTATATCTGTTATGACTCCGCACCGAGTTCTTCTGTATTCAGGTCAAATTCCCAAGAATAACTGTCACGGAAGTGCAGTCTGCGGTGGGAACGCGCATAAAAACATAAACGGGAAAAGCAGGCGCATAAAAACATAAACGGGAAAAGCAGCAAAGCTAGCTGAGCACCTCTCCTTCCAGACCGCAATCGCAATGCAGTCAGGAGCCCCACCCCTCTGCCACTGTCCTTCCCAACAGTGAAGGATCACATCCCCTCAAACCAGGAACCACAATAAACCCTTTCTTAGATTGCTTTTGTAACGTATCATGGCATAACAATGAGAACATTAACTAATGTGGGAATACAATAAAATCGAAAACATTAGCCCCAGGCCTACCAGGGCAGAAAAGAAAATATGCTGAAAATGACTCATTTTTTACAAAACTCTTAGGTGGCTAGTCAGTCTATCAGCGATTTCACAGTTCGTGTGTCAGAGGAGCTGTCTGTGATTGTATTGTAATGTGGGCACACATAGGTATGGCTGTTTGGGGATGGATGAGAGCCTGTGATTGCACCTATGGAGGCCAGAGATGGATGCTAGGCATCTTTATGGCTCTCCACCATACTCTCCCAGGCCAATGACTGCCTATTTTTTCCTTTTGGCACTGGGATTACAGGATGCATCCACTTACATTGTACCACCGTATTTGAATCTTCATGTGGATTTTGATGCTCAAAATTCAAGTTCCCAACAAATTTTTAACCGCTGGGCCATCTCCCCAACCCAGGACTCGAGAATGAATTCGGCCAGTGGCCAAAAAAGATTAAGCATCATAGCCTTCTTATCTTTCCCACTTTTATTCTCTGAATCGTGAGGAACTTTCCACCCTCCTTTTCCTCTCCCGGACACCAACTATTCACATCCCTTCTCTGCTATTCTCCAACCTAGCTTTGGCAGAAGATAAGTTTACCTGATGGATTTTCATTACAGACAATTAATTATCGGTCTGACATTTCCTAGCTGCCTACAATGCTCTGTGGTAAGAAGTACACAGCCATGGTTCAGGATCTGTGCCTTTTTTATACCAGCTTCTATTTTAGTTGCCGAGACAAGGCTCGGAACAAAGCAGAGACCCCTTTCTTCATAGCCTTGAGACATTTCCTATAAGTAAGACAAGTAATTTGAACATTGAGTTGAGACTGATAGTAAGTGCTACAGAGAAAAGGAAGGCAGAGGAAAGGAATGGGTAGTTGTGGGGATTTAATGCTGAGTCGGGGAGATGGGACCACTGTCACTAAGATGGACCTGACCATCTTGCTGCCATGGTCTTCTTTAACTTCCTCTTTGTGGAGCCTGGTTAGGGAGTTAGACACAACCTTAAGACTAAAGTCGGGGGGAACATCTAAGGCATCTATAGCACATGCTCTAATTCTAATGCTCACCAAAGGACTCTAAACACACCAACCAAAATCAACGTAGCCCCTTGCCCAGAATTCCCTTGGGAACTTGCCCAGCTAGAGAGCTTGCTGGTAGGGTTTCAGCGCCGATAGATTTCCAGAGATAAGAGCTCTCAAACGGCACTAAAATAGCCCCTTGCCCGCTAGCATCACATTTCTCCATCTCTCTTGAGCCCTCCAGAGATGGGGAGGGGGACAGATTTGACGACTGTAGCTCCACCTCAGCTTCCTGCTCTGTGCAAGCCCAGAGTGACAGTTATGGGCAACTGGCCATGAATCCAGCTTCTCCTGACCATTTGCTGAGTTTTAGGAAAGTTTTAGAAAAATCCCCATCTTCTTCTGATCATTTGCTGGGTTTTAGGAGTTTTACTATAATCGGTGTGCATTGTATTCTTAATCTTCTCAGCATCTCTTTTGTGCTGTAATTATTCTTACATGTGATAAAGCTGAAGTGTAAGGCAATTAAGTCATTTGCCTCGCGTAGTGGTAAAGCCAAGGCCTGCACCCTGGCAGGCTGACTCTAGAACATTCTTTCTAATAGTCATGCTGAGTCTCTCAGGAACACAGTAAGGCGGCAGTTTCATAGGGGAAAGTATTCATTTACTGACCTGCCCACACAGTCCTCAATCCTGAAAGGTTCCATTGCCCTTTTCCTTCTCCTTCTCTGTCTTCCCTTCCTCCCTCGCAACCCCTTCCTTTCATTTCTAGATGGGGCACAGATGCCAGCTCTCTGTCCCACATCGTTATTGAGTTTCTCGCAGTGAAGCACAATCTCCTCCTCAGATTCTCCATAGGGCAATAGCATTTCTGGGCCACTAGAAACCATAAACAAGACAGAATGGAAACATTTTCTTTTCCTTTGTGGCCTTTCTTCCCTTCTCTTCCTCTTAACCTCTGAAACAGGTTCCTAACATGTGGGTAGTGACCCAACTGAAGGTCACATATCAGACAGCCTGAATATCAGATATTTACATTAAAATTCATAAAAGTAGCAACGTTACAGTCATGAAGTAGCAATAAAATAATCTTATGGTTGGGGCTCACCACAACACGAGGAACTGTATTAGAGGGTTGCAGCATTAGGAAGGTTGAGAACCACTGCTGGAAAGAATGTCGGTGTTAACCAGTAAATATCTAGGAAGCTGCAGTATCAATCCCCACGTCCAGAAAAGTGTATCAGAGTCCACAGAGCAAAGAAAGTGCCTAATAGGAGTCTACCAGGCCTTGGGAGAGAAAATGCTCACCCTGCCCTGCTTGTCCTCATTGTACTTTGCTTCTTCCAAAACTACTTGTGTGTTAGCCATATTGGCGATGATGGTCCGGAGGAGGGTCAGGAATGGACTTTAGAGATGTGTGTAAGGAAAAGGAGAAGAGAGATCTTAAGAATAGCTGGATAAAAGCCAGAGGCTATGGATACTTTAAAAAGAAAAAAGTGTTTCTCAGACACGCAGAATAATTGCATATATGACATCATAGTAATTGCAATACCATCTACAAAACCAATATGAACTCAGCATAGAGGCACAGGTGCCCATAAAGACTCATCCTTAGCTGAGGAGCTATTGTTAATTGATAGCTGCTGTAAGAGGATGCGACCCTCTGGTAGGCAGACCATTCAGTAGTGGATAAACACATACCCAAGAGTATATAGCTAACACTAATTAATTTAATTTGATGGATTTAAAGAAATGAGGGTATAAAATGGATGGGTAGGAAATGGGGAGCAGACTTTGAAGGGGTTGGGAAGAATGTCGACTATAATATAAACATGGACTGTGCTATCTTGAAATAATTAACAAACATACGTGTTTAAAAACAAAATAAAACCAGACAAAAGAAATCACTGCTGGTAGTAGGGTGGTATTCTTGCATTCACTAATTCTACAAATGTAGGACTATCTTGAAGCTGCTATATTGTATGAAGATGCAGTCTATGGAATATACATGCTATGAGCCTAGTGTCAGACATAAGTGACGACACCTGACCTTTAAGACACTCGCAACGTAGATTGAGTCTCATAATCGAATGTCTTAACATTGTTTATCATCCTCAGTTGTGGAGCTGGGAAGAAGCGAGCAGAAAGTGCTGATTTGAATGGGAATCTATCAGAGTTATACTTGGCTCAATAAGAATCCTGGAAGCTTAATGTTGTGCATCGGATGTGTGTCTGTGTGTGTGTGTGTCCTACATGTGCGTCTCATTAAGAAGTTCAAGTGAAAGTGTAGCATATAACGCTAGTATATCTTATTTGCATCTCTCCCCTCCTTTGCCCTCTACCTTCTGCCTCCACTGGCTCTGTGTGAAATATGAACCACTTCCAAACAACTTAAACTTGAAGACCTACTTAGTTTCTCAGGCTCATTACCAAGGATTTAAAACTGTTCTATTCATCCGACAACAATGGTTTCCATGGCAATGACTGCAACACATGACATTCCCTGCAGCTCAGCTTAAAAATGCACCCACAGAAATGGCTGAACATCAACACATTCTCCAGGAAAAAGCGAGACAGGTCTCTGGTTCTGAGCGTTAGAAATTAATAATAAAAAATAATGAAAACTAAGGGAAGCCATGGTTGATTTCTTTGTGCAGTATCGATCTTTCTCCTCTCTTTCAATCCACCCATTGCACTTACGAAGGTATAATTTCCTGTTACAAGTCACTGGATGTGCACTGATGTGAAAATGGGCAGGGACAAGGACAAAAGGATTTATTCATAATTCCCATTACTCGTTTTATTAGTTTCTGATCTCTTAATTATTATATTTTGCTCCTTCTCCTGTTCTAAGAACAATAATTTTTGTTTAATTTAGAATATGCTTTAATGTTTGTACGAGCACATCTATCTATATACATACATATGTATATTTCTGTGAACATGTCCACTTGCATGCATACGTGAGCATGCATCTACAAATACAATTTTTTTTCTCCACACAGTGAACAAAATCACATCTGGGAAAATAAATACCATAGTAGAAAGCTGTGCTGAGACATCACCTTTAGTATAATCTCTCTTCCCTTTCTGCTTCTTTCCAAGGAAATAAGCAGAAGGTTCACTTAAAACTTGCTCCCTGAGAAATAACTGCTCAAATAAAACACACAGAACAGGAAAGCTCCTTTGATAGGGCAGTGGACCAATGTATCAGGCACTGTGGCGGGCACACTACATTAGGTACTTCATTAGGAAAGCAGGATCTTCAGTTTTGTGCACATTAATAAACATGGGCTCGGGTGGAGAAATGTGTCCTTGACCAAATAGCCAAAGATTTCAGATTTGGAATAAAAACAAACCAAAACAGAAAAAAAAATAGGCTGTCTCCACGGGCTTTAATTAATTGATAAAAGGGCTTATTTTCTGTTTTGTGTTTGAGAGATGGTGGAGTGGTATGAGATGCTCAGTCAAGTGGCCCAGGCTATTATCAGGGCGCTTGAAGTCTCTACATACTTACTAGGACAATCATAAACAGGTCCCTTGAAGCTTTATTCTCCCTCATTTTTTTTCTAGGAAATATTAATAGCAATGTTGACCTGCTTTCCTGGGCTATGTTACAACAGTCAAAAAATAACCGTGAGGTGAGAGTTCTGAAATGCCAGCCAGTGACAATAGTGTTCAGAAACCCACAGGGACAGACAGATGTAAGCAGAATACAGAACTAGAACATGCAGAAGCTGAGGTTTTAAACTGCATTTGGGAGACGGGCTTGCCCAAATGAAAATTAATGCCATGATCCAATTACCCTCATTCTGTCTGACCCTCAGCTCGTGTGTTAGATGAGCAACAGAGCTCCTCATTCTAATTTCTGCAAGACCTGGCTCTTGAGGTGCAAAAGGCCCCTAAGAGAACACTATCCAGGTCATTCCTGGCTGTTTCTGGTCTAAGAATACATAAGGCTCTGGAAGGCTTAATGTGTGTACATAAATTCTCCACTAGGAAGAGTTTGGGATTTACAGGTTTCCTTTTAATAAGCGTGGCTGTGGTGCAAAGATCTGTTACCTAAAGCTTGAGAGCCTATTTGTATAATCATTAAATAGGGAGCTACATTAGCTTCATATTAAGGTAATAGCTATGCTTATCTAATTTTGCATTTACTTTACCCAGGCTCAAGCCTTAATGATGTATGATACCTTTAATTAAGGGTCAGCGATTAATGAGGCAGTTGAGGTTACTGTACTTGACTTTGTGTTTTAGTTAGCAGAAATTACACATGGCTGGAACACTGCATCACTCTCTCTTCTGACTGCACTTAAGAAGCAATGTAAAAGAGACTTTGAAAATAATGCAGAAATCCATGCCAATGCATAGTCACCCAGATGTTTGTTTATGTGACAAGCATTTATTCCGCACCCAGGGAAACAAAGCAGAAGCATGCACAGTTTTTACCCTCCAAGGAACTCAAAATCTAGGGCTAACCACATCAGACCCTAACAGCTATCATGGGAAAGAAGCTTCCTGGAGGAAAATGGGAGACCTCATCGGTAGATGGGATCAAACCAAAGCATGGGACTTTAGCGTTTTTCATGGTTTCTCCTTCATAAGTATAACAAAGACACAGGGAAAATGATGTGTAGGAATGTTTCCTAATTGCTGATGGCTGTGTTAACCTCTTGTAAGAACGTTCCACGGTACCAGAAGGGTTCTTGGGGATTTCTAACTTTTAGGAAAAGAAGACTAAGCAACTCCAGTTTATAAATCAGGAGGCTGCCATCTTTGTCACTTACATGAATGAATTACTAACAGAGCAGAATTCTCTGTGAGATTAGAAGGACTTTCCTGAGCCTAAGGTGTGTGTGTGTGTGTGTGTGTGTGTGTGTGTGTGTGTGTGTGTGTGACTACTCCCCCGCCCATCATCTGGAAATTACTTAAGGTCCTTGAAAATAAGTGACTCTCTTAGAATGAGACTTTTCCCTATGACCCTACTTCAGTGCTAGATATTTCTCCAGTTATCTATAAGCTATACTGAAAGAACACACATGACATTTTTGTCTTTAAGAGATATGCATAATTAATGATATATATATTCATATTTAAGTATTAGTCACATCTGCTACTAAGATAAAAGTGGAGAGGAAAATATGCAGAAAAGGATAGTGTTCATTCAAGAAAAGAAAGTCTTAATGAAATATGAAAGGATGAAACTTCTAGTTACATTTATTCTAAAGGAACTAATAGATGCAAATAGATTCGGTGAGTACGCTAAACATCCCCTCTCTTGCTAAGTCAGTTTTCATGGTGAAAAGAACGGGGAAGGCAGAGAAGAGCAGGGGTTTATTTTAAAACAAGAAAATTGTGTTTTATTTCAAACAAACTGGGGAGGAAAAGTACATTGATTTGAAAATTCCCCAGAAATTGTTTTAAATCCTGATTTGCCATGATTAGATTAATTAGGTTTCAAAAGGTGTTACAGGGTGAGTCCCCTGGCAAGGTGACCCTAGAGAGTACAATGAAGGAGGGTTTTCCCAAGAAAACACTGTGGTTCTGTACACAGGGAAAGCAAAAGGAGAGCAGGACTGAGTAAGAAAGCAGCTGAGCCTTTAGTGCAGTCTCAGCACAGGCCTGGGGCTAGGAGTGTGTTCAGGATAGGGCTCTAGCCTAGCATGTGTATGGACCTGGGTTTACTTGCTGTACCAGCTTCTGTGCTGACATAGAAGAAATAGACAATACCTGTGTCTTAGTTAGGATTTCTATTGCTGTGAAGAGACACCATGACTACAGCAACTCTTATAAAAAAAAACATTTAATTGGAGTGACTTACAGTTTAGAGGGTTAGTCTATTATTATCATGATGGAACATAGTGACATGCAGGCTGACATGGTGCTGGAGAAGGAGCTGAGAGTTCTACATCTTGGTCCAATGGCAACAGGAAGTGAACTCAATCACTGGGTATAGCTTGAGCACAAGAGACCTCAAATTCCAACCACCACTGTGACATACTTCCTCTTCTAACAAGGCCATACCTACTCCAACAAAGTCACCCTTCCTAATAGTGTCATTCCCTATGGGGCCTATTTTCTCCCAAAGCACCACAAGCTGGTACTTCAGATCTGCAGTGAATTGAGGTGAGGGAGTCAGGTGTGTGTGAATATTGCATTGATCATCTGTCAGAGGGACAGAGGCTTCCCAAAAAAGTGACCATGATGTGAGCCATCTAGGTTCCTTCAGAACTGGGAAATCTGAGTGAATGGCATCAGTCAATGGAAGAGACTGTAAAGAAATTGACCTAGAACACTGATAGTTATTAAAAGTGCAAATACCAGGGGAGAAGATATGGGAACTAGCATAAGGTATTTTGATATATATCTCAAATTTTTTAAAAAGAAAAGAGGATAATAATATTGGAGAACTTCTAAGATTTTTGCAAGCAGGAAAAAAAATCATTAGGTTTTTTTTTTAATCCAAAATATGCCTCCAATACTAAGTGAAGAAAAGTTGTTCTACACCAGGATCTATGACAGCTGAATAGCCTGTCAAGAATAATAAAGTCTTAATAGTTTCTAAGAGAAGGGGGAAAGACTTAAAACAATAGGCAATTACATGACCATCAGAGTTTTTCATTGACAAATTGTGATTGATTCATTCAGATGCAAATTTTAGTATCAGAAGAACAAAAAAAAATCACATCAACCATTCTATAATTAGATGAGGTTATTTTAATGACAGAAAAACAAAATATTGACATACTGAATGACAGAAAGTTTACCACCTACAGACATGTACTGCAACTATTATTAAAGAATGTGCCTGTGGAGAGAAACGGAACATATTCAGTTGACCTGAGACAAAAGCACTGTAGTGAGGCTTAATAACAGCCTCAAATTAACTATTGGCAGTAAAAAACAAATGTAGTTCAATTACCCAAAATAATATAATTTTCCATGTATGTGTGCTTCTCAAGCATTGGAAGGAAGGATACGAATACTTGGGTTTTACTCCATGAATTAAAGGAAGGATAGGGCCATAGTTATAGACTCTGTGTACCAGGGAGATGACAGTGGCAGATCATGGGTTGTAAGTGGAGCTATGTGGAATATGAAAGCCAGCTGGGGAGGTTGAAGGATCTGAGTTTGATCTCTAAAACCCATGTGAAAAGGGATGGAGCTGGAGGAATGTTTCAGAAGGTGAGAGCGCTTGCTATGCTTTCAGAGGACCTGAGTTTGGTCCCTAGCACTCACACAGGGCTGCTAGAATACATGCACACGCGCACACATACACACACACACACACACACACACACACACACACACACGGTGGGGAATAAATAGATCTAAGAAATGGAAGGAATAGGGCGCTTTGAAAAAAGAAGACAGGCAGATCCATGGGGTACTGACCAGTGAGCCTAGGCTACTGACACTGCCTGCTGTCTTTCTGGATATGTATGCACTAGATGTTATGATTATTTCCAAGGTTTTCGCATAAACTGTGCAATGTCTTACGGTTCCAGTATCTAGCTGTCCTGGGGAACTGTAAATCTTCATCAACCCATTATCAATCCTCAAGGAACTTTCAGTCCAATAAGTAAGGGCAGAAGTAAGATAATATGTAGATATTTTCTTCATATATTGATAATGATAAGATTATTCCAATGCATAGAGATAAAATCTGTTTGTGGGCTCAGCAGTTACGTGCACTTGCTGCTCTTGCAGAGGACCAGAGTTTGGTTCATAGTGCACACATTGGGCAGCTCACAACTGCATGTAGCACCAGCTCCAAGGGATGTAACACCATCTTTTTGCTTAATTTACTATACTTATTGATCGATTGATTGGTTCATTCATTCATTCATTCACTCAGATGGGGTTTCTCTGTGTGGCCCTAATTGTCCTAGAACTCTCCCTCTGTAGACAAGGCAGGCCTCAGACCCAGAGATCTGCCTGCCTCTGCCTCCAGAATGCTGCCATTGAGGGCGTTCACCACCTCATTTGGCCTCCAACACTCTCTTCATATCCGGCTGGGCACCTACATTCAATGTGTATGTAGACACATATCACACATATATGTCATTTAAAAGAATAAACTGTTTTAATAAATCTACTTGCAAAATAACTTTAAATCTTAAAAAGGTTCAGATCAAACAAGGAATAAGATATTTTACAGGATTAACACTGATGAAGTAAAATTATTTGTTGAACATTTATCTAAATTTTCTGTGCCATCAAGCTTTCTATTACAAAGGAGTTTAAACAAAGTCACTGCTTTCTAGGTTTGTCACTGACATTTTTGTATTTATAATATCTGTAACATTTTATAAAAGCCAACAAATACTAAGTGACAAAGAGAAATATTACTTTGTTAATATTGAATTTTAATATTAATATTACTGAATAAGATATTTATATTGCTATTAATATATTAATATTAAAATATTACTTTTAATTTTTCTGAATATTAATAGAGAAAAATTATCTGTGTGATATGATGTGGTACCGGGCTTCAGAAAGTTTTTTTTCCTTTCTCCTTCTTTATGTCTGTGGTGTTTATGATGTTTATGCATGTGGTGTGGCATGTGGTTTTGTGTGTGTGTGTGTGTCTGTGTGTGTGTGTGTGTGTGTGTAAGCTTGATCACTATGTTGGAGGCACATGTGTATGGGTATATATTCATAGGCATTCACATGAGTAATCCTGTAGAAGCATGACGTTGATGTCTAGAGTCATTTTAATTCATTGAGGCAAGGTCTTTCAAGCAAACACAGAGCTCATCGATATGCCTAATCTCTCTAGCCAGCTGAGGCCCCTCTCTCTCTGAGTTCCAAGACTGGAATTGCAGGTAGAAACTTTAATTATGAAGCCACCTATTCCCCCAGCTTGAGAGTCTATTTTAAAAATAAGTTGGAAAATTAAAAAAAAATATGTATCTTGGCTGGGTGGTGGCAGCTCGCCCCTTTAATTTCAGCCCTCTGAGTTTAAGGCCAGCCTGATCTACAACAGTGCAAGTTTCAGATTAGCAAGGGCTACACAGAAAAACCCTGCCTTAAAAAAACAAAAAGTGTGTTGTGTGTTTGTGTGTGTGTTGGATACAAATTTGAGATACAGAAGATACACATGATAGAATCAACTTTCAAAATATGTTCATATGGGATGAGAATTAAAGATTAGGTGTCAACAATCTGTGAATTCCATCTCTGGCCAGTGGGAGACCCAAATAAATTTTAAATAAAATAGTAATGCAGAACCCACTGATGACCAAGCAGAAGGACTGTAAACGAGAGCCATTGGAAACGTGACCCTCTATCCGTGTAGCGGGGTGGGGGGGGCAAAGCAGGATCCAGTAAAGGATCAGCCAACAGACTCTCTTACTAATTTATTTGCAATGAGCTGACAAATAGGTACTAAAGGGAATTCAAAAATTTCCAACCAGACTTCAACTCTATTAACGAAACTTTCCTATCAGGAAAACAATGGCAGGAGAGATGTCTCAGAGAGTGAGAGCACTTGCTTCAGAAGCACAATAAAGTGGGTTCTTATCCCTCAAAACCCATGGAAAAAGCTGGATCTGATAATGTACATTCCTCTGCTTCCAGGTGGAGAGGGAGAGGGCAAAGACAAGTGGGTGGCTGAGACTGCTGGCTGCTGGTCCAGCTTCAGGTTCCAAAAAGCTTTTCTCAAAGGAATAAGAAGAGTGATAGAACAGATATTTAACAGCCCCATCCCTCTTCACACATGTGCATATACATGTTTGCATATACCACACACACACGCACACACATACACACTCACACACACACTCACTCACACACTAAAGAAAATAGCAGAAAACAGGAGAGAAAGATGTTTTATCACCAAAAGCATTCAGGTATTGTGAAGAATAGTGCACACACAATCTCGAAATTAGCAGCTGACAGTATGTATATTGTTTAAAAGAAAACAAATGGGGCCTTATTGAGTTGTTTTTGTTAGACATAACTACACTTAATATTTCTAAATGTCTTAACAATGGAAGAATGGATGTAAGTACAACCATTTGCCATCTCAGGCATGCGGTATGTCCCTGCGCCAAGCATTCCGAAAAAGGCAGCTTGAGCATGCATAAGCAGATACAAGAGTGAGCACAATCCATCAATTCCCTCCTGAATTCATTTTCTTAAATTTAAATTTGTTCAGACTGAAACACATCAACAATTTTTGGTGGTATTAGGAATTGAATGCTGGCTTTTGTCTCAGCTGCAAGCACTCTCAAAATGAACTACTTCTTCGCTCCTTCTTTCCACCCCCTAAGTGTGTGTGTGTGTGTGTGTGTGTGTGTGTGTGTGTAAAGGCTGGGAGAAGACATTATGTATCCTACTTTTTTATTCTTAACTCATTTTCACCAAACCTGTAGTTTACTGTTTTTTAGGAACAAGCCCCCCATTTTGTTCCACCTTTCACAGCGCTGAGGTTACAGACACACATACCGTGCCTGCCTTTTTTGTTGTTGTTGTTGCTTGTTTGTTTTTTGTATTGTTTTTGGTTTGGCTTGGTTGCTCTGTGTAGTTTTAGTGCCTGTCCTGGAACTAGCTCTTATAGACCAGGCTGGCCTCAAACTCATGGAGATCCCACTGCCTCTGCCTCCTGAGTGTTGGGATTAAAGGCGTGCACCACCAGTGCCTGGCTTTTGATGTGGGTGCTAGCAATCTGAACTCTAGCCATCATATTTGTACAGAAAATCCTTTTCCCCAATGAGTCAGGCTCCATTAACTCATTTTAATGGGCATTAATTATTCATGGGAATATATAAAAAGCCTCATGTAGAATAAAGTTCAAGTTATGAAAGAATTCATAGTAAATCAATATTTTATGTTTATGTTCCTTATTTCAGTTTGTTATCAAAACTTATTAGCTGAGCTTAATGCTATTTAATATAAAGTCCTAAAAATCTGACTTTTAAAATACTTAGTCCAACCATGTTTTCCTTTGCTACAGGTGTTTTATACAGTATGTTGAACCTTTTTTTTTTCTTCAAAAAACAGAATCCATTCTACCTCCATGGCAAAGGAACAGTGTCTGACCAGGAAAACTCCTTGTCTGACCTAACATCAGACTGAGCTGGTATGTTTCAAGAACTGGAAGCCTAGTTTAACTTTACCCACTAAAGTGCTAACAAAATTAATGTTTCGGTCAACACAACCAGCTAAAATAGTTTCAGCACAGAATGGGCATTAAACTGTGGGAGACCTACAAAAAACACAATACTCTCTTAAATTAAATGTAAGTTAAGGGAGACAACTCTAAAGTGTATTATTGATTTGTATGATGACACTGGATAATCTAACTAAACTTGACAACTCAAGAAAATACTTTTAAAGATTGTGTTTATGGAATCCTCTGACCCCTAGCAATTCTGGGGCCACAAGCAGGCTGTACCTTCTGGCTTAGAAGGATAAATCTTATCAAAGTAGATTCATCAATCAATTTTGCAAAACCTACAGAGGGCCCCATGCCAGGCATCTGATTGTTTCTTTATGTGCCTGAGATTTTAGGCCTGGAATTTCTCTGTTTTTCTCATGGCCCAAACTCCAAATGTTCTGCCTCGTCCTTCTAAAGAGACAGACTATAGCAGGGGTCAGGTGATGCAAAGCTAAGGGACTTGGAAGGATCAGAGGGCTGGGTGTAGCTGAGAGAGAACTCCCCACTTGCCTTGTCTGAAGTGGGTAGTTAATGTAGAAAGGAAACTACCCAGACTTTATGGTTCTTTTCTTTAGCGAAATGCAGACTAATGAGCACCAGCAACAGCTTTCTTGCACTGTTTTGACATCTGATGTCCCTGAAAGGCTTCGAATGTTAATGCATGCTATTGCTGGAAGCCTCCCAGTGGATACACCAAGAGACATCGTGGTTTTGACACAAGCACAGGCTCTCATCAGGAGTCAAATGACCCGAGTTTGTATTTTGAGTCCACTGCTTAAAAGTATAAATTTGAGCCAATTATTCAAATTTCAGCATTCGTCTATAGAAGTTTCACAGAAATAGTATCTACTCCAAATAATTGTGAAAATACAGTTAGTTAATGCACAGGACACATTTAGCCCTACACTTCAACTGTTGCCCTGTGGTGACTTAGGGAGCCCCGTGAGAGTCCAACAGTGTTACTACTGCACTCTGCTACTTTTGCCAATGGCCTTCACTTTTCTGGGATGACTTACTTCCTTTATTTCAAATTTCAACTCACCATTTCTCCACCAAACTATGAATCTTTGCAAAACAAACTAAACAGCAGCAGCAGCAACGAAGCCCCCTTTTCAAGGATCCCCATTTGCTCACTCTCAGTTCTCTCTCTCTCTCTCTCTTGCTCATCACCCACTTAGAGTTTACTTGTATGCTGTGTGCTCCATTGTCCCAAATGACCTACACAAGATAAACTAAGACTTGACTCAATCTTGTCAGCAGAACATTGAACTGTGCGACACCACAAATAAAATGTAGCCGACCCATAAGTGAGTGAGAATCCCACGCTCGTTTGGGAAGCCAAACTGGAAGAGGCTGTTCTCTCCTCAAACAGGATTCCACAGTCACTCCTGATTTTGCAGAGAGAATAAAAACACTAACCACACATGTAGAATACAACATCCAGTCAGTCTCAAGTCATAGATGTGAGGCGGGACACTGCACTTGAAGCAGTATCTACGTGTTTATAAAATTAGAGACCCCAAAGTAAGAAGCCCAATGCCTTGGACCAAAAGTAAGTGTTAAAATAAGCATGGAGCCGGGCGGTGGTGGTGCACGCCTTTAATCCCAGCACTCGGGAGGCAGAGGCAGGTGGATCTCTGAGTTCGAGGCCAGCCTGGTCTACAAGAGCTAGTTCCAGGACAGGCTCTAGAAACTACAGGGAAACCCTGTCTCAAAAAAAACCCCCCAAAATAAAAATAAAATAAAATAAAATAAGCATGGAATGTGGGGAGGAATACCCCCACTTGGGCAGAAGCTTTGGATGGAGTCATCACAGCCAAGGACGCTCATAGTTGTTAGAGACGAGCAGCAGATTGAGAACTCAGTTGATAAACTTTTCCATTGTCCTTTGTAAGAGTGAAAATCTGTGCTCTTTTTAGTGTGTGTGTGTGTGTGTGTGTGTGTGTGTGTGTGTGTGTGTGTGTGTGTGCGCATATCTATGGATCCTCACTGAAATCCAAAGAGGGTACTGGATCTCCGGGAGCTGGAGTTCGTGGTGGTCATGAACCTCCTGCCATTGGTACTGGGCTTTGAACTATGCTGGGCTGCAAGAACTGGAAACACTCTTAATGGCCGAGCCATCTCTCCAGTCCCCCGAAATCCTCGGCTGTTGTTGTGGAATTTGGCTTTACTTACTTGCACTATCAAATTGTTTTATCAATTTTCACAAGGTCTTCAGTTTTCATTTATTCACGAAACCAGCCAATGAAAGAATATAGTCGGGGTTTGTCCTGCAAGACTGTTTAAATTGGAATATTGATTTTCAAAGCAGACAAACTACTATGCAAGCACATTCCAACCCCAGATCATAATTACCTTAACCAAATATGCGTCTCTCCAGAGAGTCTCCTCTCATGACACTGGTGCTTTGCAGCATGGTGGGTTTGTTGCTCACATTTCATCTCTAATTTTAAAGCTTCCCTGGGTCCAGACACTCTTTACACATTCAATTCAAAACTTGATATTGCTTCTTCCCATAAAAACTAAGACTAATGTTTTTCTATATTGATTGTTTTCGCACTCAGCATTTCGTTAGACTAGTCACATTGACAGGATCATTTATAGTCACTGACTTTTCTTTATAGATGGTGTTCAGCTATATTATGATCCGCAGGTACATACACAGTCCCCTACTTTCAAAGCTTCGCAATGCCCATAACCCCTCCTCTATGGTGAGACATATTGTTCAGGAGTGATTAAGGGAGTGAGTGTGTGCAAGAACAAAGATACACTGCTAAGAGAATATCAAGGTTCTTCTCGGACCTTCTTTTTTGACATTTCTGGATGGAAGACTGAAAAAATGCAAACCCCAGCTAAATGAATGCCTCATTTTGGTACAGTTATGGCAGATTCTCAAGGATCCACCTAGCTTATAATTAGGTCAAGTGTGAATGTTTCCCTTCGCTCTGTCGACTGGTCCTGGAAACTCTAACTGTACACAATGCAAATCAGGGCTTCATAAAGCTGTTCCACTACTAACCCCTTTATCTAAGAAATTCTCATGAGACCCTAAGTATATAAGTGTGTAAAATAGGCATACAAATCAAACATATACTGCCCATAAATCATAGAACATATTTAAACCAATTCTTCTGCATATACATAATTTTTGCATTTTGTAAAGTTGATAGCAAATTTGCAAAAGAATAATCTGGGTGTTCTCATTTATCTTTACATAAAGAATTAAATCTTGGCTGAATATTTGGTCCTGCAGGACATAGAGTATCTTCAGTGTTTTTCAGAATTGCCTGATATTTTGATACTGAGAATATTATTTTTGTGAGTATGTGGTACAAACTGACAAAAGTATGTTTAGGATTATCGGAGGAACATGCGTTTATTCCCAGCACTTGGGAAGCAGAGGCAGGTGAGTTTCTATGAGTATAAGGCAACTCGGTCTGAATAGATCCTTTCAATTAAGTCATCGATTAATAAAGTCTGTTTCCTGGCTCTCCTTCCTCCATCTCACCTACCCCCACACCCATTCCCCCTTTTTAGTCCTCCTAGAGTCTTTTCCTCATTTTCATTCCATATGTCCTTTTCCCCACATACCTTCTTCACCTAATGGTACCCGCTTTAGGTTTCCTTTCTAGATGTTAGACTTTATTCTCACTTATACCTATTTATATGCATACATATGTTCATGGTAGGATAGGCTCCGTAGATGATGGAGAACATGCAGTTTTGTCCTTCTGAGCTTGTGTCACCTCACTTCATATCATACTTTCAAAATCTACTGATTTTCCTGCAAATTTTGCGATTTCACCTTTCTTCATGCCTGAATAATACTCCAGTGCATGGGAATACTACATTTTTCATTATCCATTCATCTCTTTGTGGACATCTAGGTTGCTTCTGTCTACTTGTCATAGTGAATACAGAAGCAATAAACATAGATGCGCAAGTGGTTCTGTGGTAGAATATGGTATCCGTTGGGTGTACGCTCAAGAGTAAAATGGCTGGGTCATATGCTTGATCTATTAATTTTGAGAACCTCCATACGGGTTTCCATAACGGCTATGCGAACTTTTACTACCGTCAGCAGAGAATAGCGGTTCCTATCCACACATCCTCTCCAACAGTTCTTGTCAGACCCTTTGATGATCGCCATCCTGACGGGGGTGGGCAATTCCCTGATAACTAGGGGTGTGAAACACTTAGAACACTGGCTCTTGTGTTTCTTTCTCTAGGAACTGTCTGTTCATCTCATTAGCCCACGTGTTGATTGAAAGTTTCATTTTCTTGGTGTTTCATATCTGCAGGGTCTTTGTTTGTTTGTTTTGTTTTTGTAATTTCTGGAGAACAGCTCCCTGCCTGGACTAGAGCTGCCAAAGATTTTTCGCCCATTCTGTGGATGACTTGCTCTTCTGATGATTTCTTTTGCTGGGCAGGTGCTTTTAATTATCACATAGCCCTGCCTGTTGATCTCAGGGCTAGTTCCTCAGCTTCTAGAGTTTCATTCTGAAAGTTCTTCCTGGCCCATTATGTTGAAGAACATTCCCTATTTGTTCTCCAGCAATTACAGTGTTTCTGTTTTAAATGAAGAGATTTGCTTCACACAGAGTTGAGTTTTACAGAGTGAAAGATACGGCTCTCACTGCTGTCTTCTGCAGGTGGATATCCGGTTTGCTAGCACCACATGATGTCTGTCTTCCATCCATATTGTTACAACCTTTGTAAAAATGTAGGTGGCCAGAGAGTTGTCGGTTTATTTCTTGATTTTTTAATTTTATTCCATTGCTCTGCTTCTCTTCAGCAATTTTGAAAATCAAACATTCCAAAATCACACAATTCAAAGATGAACTAATTTGAAACATCATGGTATAATGTTAGGAAGATAGTAAAAGACTCTGCTTTCCGTAATTAAATGATTATGTTTCCATAATCACAGGAAACTACAATGAAACACCGCCGTTTATACCATACAAGTCCTGTATCTGAGCCAAGACGCTCCAGGCAGGACTTACTGGGATCGTGGGGCATAATGGGCTCAACACTACAAAGTGTGCCAGCTGTATGTTCAGAACTAAGCCGCAGTGACGTCCTGCCCTACAGCCACAATGCCTTGCCTTGATTTTTAGATAATTTTTTACTGTCTGGTGGTCAGAAACTTTTTGCTTTTGTCAAATTTCTCTGACTCACACATTCAGTTACATAACAAGTTGGGGTTGCGACCTATAGTTTAAGAAACTGTGGCTTAAATGGTAGGATAAAAAGATAATATATACCCTATAATAAACTCTTCTCTCTACATGATGGAGGAATGTTTAGGAGAGGGTAAACATAGCCTCTTAATGGAGGCAGTCCTGCCCCATAATGCTAGCAACAATCGTTGTTTGGCACTAAATCGTTAGCTTGAAAATATATTGAAGGAATTTTTAATCTCCTCTGGGAAACATTACCTATCTGACATTATAGAATACTTAAAAGTTCCAAATATCTGAGAAAGGAATAAAATTGTTGTTGAGTGGGATCCGCAGAGAGAAAAGAGTTATGGCCCCCACACAATGAGGTGTTGATGGAATGGTTCAGAAATAGAATGCTGATATGGGGAAAAAAGAGATTTGAGTTACAGAAACAGATAAGAGAGAATATGAGATATGGATTGACACAAGGGGATTCACAAACACATCGAAAAAGGTTACAATAAATTATGCTCTGCCTCTACACAGCAATAATAGTTGCTGTACCAGGAAAATGTATTGAAATCATTTTTCCTTAAAATAATTCGTCTCAAAACATATTTTCATGTGAACTTGAAAAGGAGAGAATAGATTCCCAAGGTCAAACTGCTTTAGAAGGTTATAATTGTTCTTGGATGAATCGATGCGTGTCAACCTTAGGCCAAAGAAAGGAGAACTGGGAGGCATCTATCCTCTTTTCCCAGACTTATTCCTGTCCTTTGCAAGAACTGACGTGTCAGAGTTGTCTGTGCATCTTAGTACCTTCTAGGATCTTGAGCAGTTCTTCACAGAAAGACTCTGAGCCCCATTTTTCTAGGGGTACACATAGGAATGCCCACAATCCTTCCTGACCCAATCATCAAAGTGTATAATTTGCTGTCAAGGATATTCACTTAAATGATGGTGTGTGTGTGTGTGTGTGTGTGTGTGTGTGTGAGTTTGCATGTGCATGTGTACATATGTTACACATGTGTGTAAATAATTGAGTGTGTATAGGCGAAAGTCAAGAGGTCTACATTGAATATTTTTTTCCCTCTCTCTTCCTCCCGCTCTCTTTCTCCCTGATTTAACTCAACTAGCTGGCCACAAACTTAAGGAATCCTCCTGTCTCCACTTTCCCAATGTTGGGATTATAGAAATTCACTGTCACTCCTGGTTTTCTTGTGATTGTAGTTCACACTTTACCAACTGAGCCATCTCCCCATTCCCATGGTGCCGAATTTTATCTAGAAGACCAGAAGGCCAAATATTTGGGTCCTATCTCTAAACATCCTCACGACCTTGAGCAAACATCTTAACTACCCTGGGCCACAGTTTCTTCATATTTAAAATAGAGTAATTGAAACATGAAGTTTTCAAAGTCTCTGACAGTTCTTTGCTTCTGATATTAATGCATCAGTTCATGGCATAAGTCATAATAGTTTTGAGAAAGGGGAATCTTACTGTTTCAGGGTACTTCTATTGGCACATCTTATACTGAGAATCAGAGAACAGGTAATAAAAATGGTTTAACAAATCATACAACATTGAATTGGTAAATATTTACTGAATGATCAAGGTACAGACTAAATTGATCCCATAGTGACTGTGTGTCTAAACAGCAACAGAATGTGAGAGATAGGGAATGAGATCCTTTTATGAACTCCATTTGTCCATGAAAAGGTTATAATTCTAAATAATTTAGATGTAGGCTCATAACTATAGTCATACCTTTCTGTTGATCCTGTCTTCCTAACTATAGTCAGCAGTGCCTGTATGTCAAAGATGTTATGTTTTTGTTTTTTAAATGTTGATAAATTAGACATATTTTGAATGTCCTGACAATAAGATGCCAGTTTTCGAACACAGCTGTGTTGTTTCCTACATTCACGGTAACAGTTCATATGAGACTTGGGCAAGGAAAGCGATGCAGAGAAACCAAGGCTGATACAACAGAGCTATCATGCGATATTTGCGTGATAGCAAAAGCGTAGCTTCCACAACAAATCAAAGAATATGCCCTGCTCATTTGGTTTGGTAATTTGGTTTGGTTATTCCTCAGATACCAGATTAAATATAATCTTTTTCTATAATTTGTATATTTAAAGTAGTTTAAGAAGTAGGCAATTATTTGAGTCAAGAAGCAATCTTGGAAGGCTAAGTTGAGAACAGTGCCCATTTTGATCTACTTACTATCAAGAGGGCCTCTTTATGGAAAAGTCCAAAGTGCTGTGGCTTGGATTGACCATGGCAAATGGGAGATGACAGGCAGGATGAGAGATGAGGAGAAGACTTTGGCAGGGGTGGAAATCATGTCAATAGTACTCAGGAAATCTGACATACTGACACAGTAACGGGAAAGGCATGCAGCCTTCCCACATCCGCAGAAACAGCTCACACGAGATTTCAGCAAGAAGGCAGATACAGAGAAAAACCGACACTGATTCCACAGAGCTACTGCCAAATTTTCTTAAAAATCAAGAAAATAACTAACCTGGCAAAGCAGTAGTTTTTCAGACACCCCCACAGTTACATTAAGGATAAAATTGGCACAGTAATAATAAGCCAAAGGAAGGCTCACTCAACCCTGGGACCTATGCCCCACATGAAACCATGAATGTCCTTTTGAATGATATTACAATTACGTTTAACCCAGTGTAATCTCATTACTGCCATGTAATCATGAATGACCTCTTGAGGAGTGAGAATATTTAAACTAGTTTATGTATAGATTTTTACAGTAGATTTCTTATAATATTTGAAATGCTTTATCAAAATTTGAGGAAATCTATGAGCCACCATTGTTGTGCCCATTTGATTTTGAATTTTTGGCTAAATTCTAGAAAATTTCTATGGATTCATTCTGGGAAGGCATGGGATAACACCTAAAATAATTTCCTGACATTTCATACTGGTCAAAGAAATAATAAACACTACGAAAAATACGAGACTGTAGTAATTATGGAGTTAAACATCTCACTTTGTAGTTGAACAAACTCTTTGTCACTAGCATTCCAAATACTTCTCCAGTCCTGGTTCACAAAAGCATGGTCTAAGATTTGTTTTATAATTCTGCTAGTTGTGCATATTTGTGTGTGGATTTTAAGCAATCAGCAAGTATATATTAGGTTCTCCTGTTCCCCACACTGCTCTAGCTGTCATGGGGATGGTGGTGACACACTTACGCCCCCACATTCTCCTTTCAAGTTTGAAAGTCTAATGAAACAAGGTGATGAAGGAAGGGCTTGGAGCCACTGGGCTGAGTGTCTCCGACTTTCTTCCAGGCTCATCCTCCAGTAAAAAGTGATGGAATCGCGGATTTGCTTTATAGAACGATAGGATTTAGAGAGCCGGTAAGGAAACTTCAGTTCTACTCAAGGGTAATCAAAGTCAGATGAATATGAAACCCTCAGCCCTGATTCCATCTGTCTAAGAAGAGGTAGATAATTCCTAGTGTTTGGGAGATAACAAGTAATTCCAAGCCCATGTGCTGAGAGGAGATGCTGAAGAATAGTAAAGTCTCCAACCTACAGAAGAAAGTGTAGCGGAAGATACTGAAGCTATCTTAGACTATTGGAAGGCCTTGCAGTGCAGCTGTATGAGAGAACGTTGTCAGAAATGTATAATTTGTTACCTCTGTCCTACAAGTCCAAATGAGATCGCATCAGTACCCAGATTTAGCTGCTCCTTCCCATTTTCAGAGCAGCAGTGTTAGACACTACCTACCACTCCGGATATTCCTGCTTATGTCTGTGTTTCCTCAAAGTATCTTTTTCTTCTAGCTATCACACTTCAGTTGCCTAGAACCCCCACAAGGAAAACACTGCCTGCTTAACACTGTTGCTGGTGACAGCACTATACACATGACAAAAATAGTAGTCTTCTACCCCAAGTCCCTAAATGCCGTTTAATGAAGACTTTGGGCCTCAGGTTGATGAGATGACTCAGTGAGTAAAATTTGGCATTGGCCATGCAAACCTGAAGTTAATGACCAGATCAAGGGGAGATCCAGCTCTGTAGAGTTGTGTCTGGCCTCCACACATGAGCCCTGGAATGTGAACACCTCCTCTTTTCTAATCTTGTACCACCACATTGTGTACACACACACACACAGACAGACAGAGAGAGAGAGACAGAGAGACAGAGACAGAGAGAGAGACAGAGAGAGAGATACATTTTGATAAATAAAACTGTACGAACCTTTAAGGCACAGACAAATATGTTCCTTGTGTATTGCTCTAAAGGGAGAAAATATTCCTCTCGCCTCCAAAATCAAGACCTGGCTTTGTTGGAAGGACTAGACAGGTTTTTTCTTCCATAACACCCAAGACATCTCATAAAAGCTTTTTGTTTTTCTTTTATAAAATTCCTAGAATGTGGGAAGAACAGACGGCTAACACGAGCCTCATAGCTTCATTTGCAGAACTGAACTCTGGCTGGTTGTCCTAGGAATTCAGTTGCTGTTGAGAAGATACCATGACCAGGGAACCATTTAGTTGGTACTGGCTTACAGTTTCAGAGGCTTAGTTCATTATCATTATGGAGGGAGGCATGATGGTATGCATCAGACATGATGCTGGAGAAAGAGTGGACAGTTCTACATCTTGACCTGCAGACAGCAGGGAGAAAACTGACTTGAATTTCTGATATTTCCAAGCACACATTCTCAGTGACACTTCCTCCAACAAGGCCACACCTACTCCAAATTGGCAAAACCTCCTAATAGTGCCATTCCCTACGGGCCAAGCAGTCAACCACATGAGTCTATGGGGGGGGGGGTCATTTCTTTTCAGACACTTGTCAAAGTCCTGGACTAATGAGTAGACATTACTAGGGGATGTTTCAATATAAGGAAAGAAAATAATTAGGGCCTTAATAAAAATATTGGGATTCTTTAAGAGAAGCATCCTCCACCATTCATGTTTCTTTGTAAGTTGACAGAGTTTCAAAATTGGTCCAAAGGTATCCATTCATCATCAGTTCTGGTTTCTCTTCTCTCCCCTTTCTGCCTTCTATATATTTCTTTACCAGAGTCATGGAAATCTTATGACATGTGTGTACTATCAAACTTAGCTAGAATTTATGCACGGAAACTGGGCATTTAGCTGGGTATATTGGAATAAGCACACATTGGTTTTCTGGGCAAGCTGTGTTTTGACCATGCTTGACTTTGTTCTCCTGTTTTTGGAAGAGGAGTTACTGATAACATATTCTAACTGCAGGAAGAATAACTGGTGCTTTAAACAGATCTTTTCTTTGTCTTAAAAAGAATAAAATGTTGTTCAAATGAGTCAATAAGGAGAAGTCTTTGTCTTTGTTGTTTGATTAGCAGAGGCTTTGTATAATCGATTTCCCAAGCTCATCGTCACATTGCAAAAATGCCCTGATGCATTTTGGGAGTGTTAGCTGTTAAAAATAGTTTTCGGTTACTGGGTAAATACCAATTTGCAGCAATTGGAAAGAAAAATTTAGCATGACTGTTTACATACATTGTAGAGAGAATATTAACATCACCTTGAGATATCTGTTGTTTGCTTGCATGTGTGAAGAGAGAAAAGCCACCGCTTAACACAACACTTGCCGCTCACATTTGCTATTGTATATTCATAAATATTAATCTAGGGAGATAATTAGCTCTATAAATTTTACAATTAGCCTTTCAGAAGGGAAGTGGATGCTAATAAAAAAAAGGCATGCTTTTAAGCTTCTCCACTGTGAATGTTTTCACTCTCCAAGAAGTCTGAGGCACAGCCTGTCTCTGTTTAATCTTTTCCTGAAATAGACATGCCTTACACTTATTCCATCCCTCCCTTGAGACTATAATCTAACACCAGGGAAAATAGGTCTTCTATTCTTAAAATCTGGTTACTGTCTAGTTTTTTTTTTTTAAAAAAAAATCCTTTATTTTTCCCCCTAAAATGCTATAAAATAACAAAGAGAAGGCTAGAGAGCACCCCTTAAGATGTTGTTTGAATTAAAGCCAAGTGTAATTTCCATATGTGTGTTGCTCAGATGAAATCAAGATGTGTTTGTGTTCTCTGCATATTGATGTCTAAGTGATATCCAAGCCTTCCCATCGGAAAGGTAAATCCTGTTTTGTGATGTCATCTGAAAAACAAGAAAGACTAGTCCAGAAAATCTTGCCACCATCCTCTTGTAAGTGTATTCCTTCAGGAGGTCTGTTGGGGGACTGCACACACACCCGACAGCAAGCAGTGGTGCAGGCCAGCGGAACTGACACTTGGTCCTATCACATCATCCTCTCAGAAGAGAAAATAATTGTCTCAGTTGGTAAATTCCAACCTTGACTAAGAATTTAATAGAATCCAGATTCCTGAACCTCTCTCTACCATGACTAAATTGGAATTTTTTATAAGTTCACGAATTTCCCTCTTTTTCAAGTTCTTTTGATGGTTGTTATACGCTAGTAGAGAGTGTGAGCTGTGTGTGGTGGCTAGTGCACTTGGTAGCCATGGCGTCTGTTTTCTGTTCTGTCTGTGATCTAAGAGTCCTTGTGGATTGGCACAGGGACAGGATTGAGATGTCTGGAAGAAGACACTGTGAGCATGGATTAGACAGAAGACACAAATCCTCAACAGAACCAGAGATCAGTTGTTGCCTTTCCTACTCACTCAAAAATATTTATTATCTGTAAAATTAAAGTATGACCCTAGCCAGAATTTTCCCATTGGGCAGCCTAGACTATTCTAAACCAACCACAGTTTTTCTGATGGTGGAAACTGGAACCCTGTATGACGTTGGAGAAAAGCCTGAGGCCAGTGCAGAAGAGACCAGGAAGAATTTCTCATGCAGCACTGACAATACACACTTCCTCAAATCTCCTCTAGACCATGGAAGAGTTGTAAAGCCTACAGGCTCCAGAGTCAGGTCTGGATTCAAGTCCAACCTCTGTAACACATGGTCTTGTCACCTGTAGGGGCTGTCATTTCATCTCTGCATTCACTGAAAACTAGAGTGAATTCAGCACCCCATCCCCTGAAGAGTACACTGCAGAATGTTTGAAAAGCTTATAGAATTGTACCTAACTCTTACTAGGCAAAAAGTCTTATTTCTCTATTTTTCTACTTCCCAAAGCAAAGAAATCAGCTTGGATCCATTTCAAAGTACAAAAGAACAGGAGGGCTAGATCTCTGAGTGCTTGCCATGAGAAATGTAGGGGAAATAACCTACCCAGAGCTTCCTTCTCATGTATCTGACACTGGTACAAACCTTGATTTTTTTGTATTTGTCCTTGAGAAATGGTTACTTGTGGGGCACAGAGAGGTGTAATGGGAGCTGGAGAACTGGCTCAGTGGTGAAGAGCACCCACTGCTCCTGCTGAGGACCCAGTGCCCTCCAAGCAGCTGCAGCAGGTTGGCAGGCAGCTTATAACTCCAGCTCCAGGGGATCCAGTGCCTCCTCTGGCTTACACGGTCACTTCACTTACATGAACACACCACACGCACACACACCACATAATTAAATAAAAACTAAAATCTTTTTTAAAAGAAGTGAAGCACACAGCTAGTCATTGGCATGCTAGAAACCTAACTCTCACGCACTTTGCCATGATAGTATAGAAGAAAAAGAGAAACTTCACACCAAGTAGAATATGAGAGTAATAGTCAATCCTTGTGTAAAGTATCCTTTCCGTGTGACCTGTCACAGGAACTTATTAAAAATCCAACCTGACAGCCGTAAGCAAGATATGCACATTCTAGTCCCTCTGCTCTGCGGCGCTGGCTTTGTCAAATGCCAGTCACTTTTTCCTATGCTCCAGTCTAACTCCTGAAGTTAATGTCTTTGAGATAACACTTAGTGAAATTGCATAGGGACTATGTGTATCTTGTCAAACAAAATCCTGGGAATTCAGTATATCTGAAACTTTCCAAACTGTTTAGACTAGACTGTTAAAATAAATATTTCAATACAAAAAAGTAGAAAACAAACTTTAAAATGTGAATGTTATAGGAGCTTATTTTTCCACGTCTCTTTCAAATTAATTTTCTGTGACCTGAAAATATCAGAACTATCTATGTTAGTACATTTTAAGAACTCTTTTTTGATGTTTTCTTTCTCCCTTTCTTTCTACTCCTCTTCCTTCTCTTCTTCCCCTTCTTCCCCTCTTTTTCCTTCCTCGCCCCCTTCATGATTTTCATCCTACCTAAATTTCAAAGGAGAAATTTGCAGCTGCTAAAGGAACTAGTTCTTGATTTTTCTAGGCTCTGTGGGAAACATCGCAGAGAATGTTGCAAATAGATATGTGTAGCCTTTGGAAATACAGGATTTCCCAACCCAACTGTAATCCACTCTAAGGAAAGACACAAAGCAGAGAGAGCAGAGAACAAATTATTTGTTATAACATAACACAACACTTTAACTCTCTCTTGAAGATGAAGAAATTACCTCTTTTGGCAAATGCTGCATTAAAGAAGCACAAATGCTTCCACTAATTGAGCCAGCAGGCCTAAAATTGTGTACATTTCACAACTGGCAGCCTCTGTATGGCCCTTTCCCCATAAATCCCAGGGTGGCTTGAGGCACCCTGGTGACTTTAAAGGACTTGCATTTGGAACCTTGAGGCTCAGAAGGAGAAGAAATTGCCTCAGTGCTGACACTTTTCTCTATGAAAAATAAAGGGCATCCCAGTGTATCAGATGACCTTGACTCTAGCCTGGTCCCTAGCTGGCCAGTGTATCAGATGACCTTGACTCTAGCCTGGTCCCTAGCTGGCCAGTGTATCAGATGACCTTGACTCTAGCCTGGTCCCTTGCTGGCCAGTGTATCAGATGACCTTGACTCTAGCCTGGTCCCTAGCTGGCCAGGGTACCCATGCTTGCCGTTCCCTCTGCTAAGCTTCCGATGAGCCTCATGGCTCCAGCATCCTTCGACCATGAAGTTGGTACACAAGGTTACTTAGGATTGCTATGTAACAGTCGTGTCCTGGGCTTCCCGGGAACACCTGGGGGAAGCAAATGCTGTTCAACTCAGAATCAGCCTCAGAGTGGTCCTGCCCAGTGTCGAAGCAGAGGGACACTAGCAACGGGGCCCTCTGAGGGAGTGGAATTGTGTGAATTTTGCCGTGAGAGTTAATGTTCTATTACCTTTTAAAATAGTGTTAATAACAATATATGGGATTTATAATTTTATCAAAAAACTGAGGGACTGTAAAGACTAGCCAATATCATCTCAAAGCCATTAATGAAAGGAATTTCCAGCTCTTATTAGGGTACTGTAGACTTGATCAGCAGAATCTGAGATCCCACTTTTTTTAATTTTTTTCTTTGATTGAAAATAAGATTCTTTTCTCATACACTATATCCTGATTATAGAATCCCTTCCCCTGAATCCATTCCTTTTTGTCTCTCATTAGAGACAAACAGGCTTCTAAGGGATAGCAACCAAATATGACAAAATAGAATATAAAATAGAATAAAATAAAATATAATAAGATTAAGGAAAAACTACCATATCAAAGTTGAACACGGCAACTCAACAGGAGGAAATGACTTCTAAGAGCAGGCAAAAGAGTCAGAGACCCACTTGCCCTCACAGTCAAGGGTTCCATAAAACTACCAAGCTAATAGCTCTAATATATACACAGAGGGCCTGGTAGGGATCCACGTAGGCCCCATGCTTGCCACTTCGGTCTGTGAACTCATCCGTGCTTTACATAGTTGATCGAGAGGCCTTGTATTCCTGGTGCCCACCATCCCCTCTGTCTCTTACAAGATCTCCTATGTAGTCTTTTTCTTCATGTAACGTCTGGCTGGAGTCTCTGCACCTGTTCCTATCAGCTGCCAGGGAAGCCTCTCTGGTGATGACTGGGTAAGACACTAGAGATCCTACTTTCTAACACTAAGTCTATCGGAACTGAGAGCAAGCCCTCAAGTTGAACTAAAACTCCCCCACCTACCCTGTGCTCTCAGATTTATTATGTTACACGTTCAAGGCTTATATTCACAAGTTAACCCACTTGACCTATAGGCCAACTGCCACCTGTGTTAAGTAGTTAGAGCCAATGTCAACCCCATTTGGTAGAATATGAAAACTATGACTTTAAAATACCTAGTAAGTCATTCCAAGCCAATGGAGTGGCACCTAAGGTTAAGCTCTGGCTAGATTATATCCTTTCCCCATACTAGAGGACATGAGCCACTGTCATTGTGGTTCAGTGAGAAGCGAATGAAACCCAGAAAAATTAGGTGAGGTCTCACTATGTCATCCTACCCGTCTGTAGTTAACAACAGCAGCAACAAAAACATTCTCAGGTTGCCTGACTTGAAATACTACATTTTTACATTATACTGCTTCTAAAATGATGGGGAAGAGCCTAGCCCTGACTCTAACGCTGACTTTAGTGCTCAGAGAGCCCTGGGATCGACATAGCTGAGTTCCTAGCCAGGTATCAAATCCTGGCAGGAACTTCTTCCTGGTGCTAATTTCTTCTGGGAAACTAAGGAATCTTTTTCCCACTGCACAGAAATAAGTCTGTTGTTTGTTTGACTCCAGAACCATATAAACACGTGTTGCCTGAGATCTGACACTCTAGATACATGCAGGCATCCACACACTTAACTTCTAATGATCTCTATTTGGAATTAGCACATGAGAAGAAAAAAATGATGAAGTTAAATTCTCTGTTTTCTGTGACAGAGAATTCAAGAAATGAGTTGGGTATTTGAAACCTACAAAGAACTTACAACCTCGGCAGCTGTTGTTTTAATTACTGTCTCACTGAAGTCTCCATGGGTAAGAAAGGACTAAAAGTCCCCCGCCACCTGGAACAAAAACAAAAGAAGGAAAAGCCAGAGCTAGGAAAACGTGCACACAGGCTTTTCAGCCTCTACTAAAGGATAAGTTATGCGTCCAGAAGCAAAATGCTCAACAGTCAGGAGTGAGTGGACAATTCACCAACAGGGTCATAGATGGCTGTGATCACTTCTGATTTGCCTGTGAGTGACATTCTTCAGTTGTCACCACAGCCAGCCCTGAGGCTTTCGGGATCCACTTCCAACCTCTCTCATCACTCCTTGATGCCCAACACACTAATTCCTTCAGTAAAACTCCATCATAGACGGCACAGCTCCACACCAGATGTGGAGATTTACAAACAAGCCTTCTAGAAAATGGTGGATCTGAGGCTTCCCTGCCAGTTCAGCCAAAACCTTCATAAACCTATCACTTGACTCCTGTGCTGAGATGTAGGGTCTGTGCATTCTTGCTTTCCTTGTATTTTCTAATAAGGCTCATTTGCCGCTCTCCTCTCCTTTTAAATGTTGTTCCTCTTTATGTGAACTTGCTATGGTAGACAAATAAAATTGCTTATCTCTGATCAGCACAAAATGAAGCAGTGAGATTAAACCTTTTCACTTCATTTGCTATATTTTAAGTATATTTGTTTCTGATGTTCACACGACTGTAGTAAAACAGAATCTTATACACCATTCAGTGAATATAATCTGACAGAAAATTTTGTTAAAAAGCGCCTTTGCTATTACAACCTAAACCAGTTCAAACACCCTGACCCAGAAAGTTCATTTCTTTAAATTTGCTCGGAGGTTACACAGAACTGTGTCAAAAGATTATTTATGGGGAACACTTAATACTGTATTATTTATAATATCAAAGCTAGTAACTAAAATGAAGCATTTAAAATAATAATGGGATGTTTTAAAATATGATAGCCTGCATACAATATACTGTAATTATTAAAAGTCATATTTAGTAAGTTTTTTACACAGATTGTATCTACAACATTTTAGTATTAGTGAAAACAAAGTTGGATTTATGTAATAAGACTGTGAATGATTATGCACACACACACATACATATGCACACACATGAAGAAATTAAGTGAATATTGTGTGGTTGGTTATTCTTCAGAAGGAATTATAAATCATTTTTATCATTTCCTCCTTTGGATTTCTTCATTTTGCAAAAACTTGGACTCAAATAATGTACTACATTAATATCAGGAGAAGCAAAAACTCCATATTTTTTAAATTAAAATCTGCTGTGGAAATGAGAATTTGAGCTGTTTCCCTCCCCAGATCACATGTCTATGCTGTCCTGGGAGCTAGACTTTCTTTAGGACACAGGTTTTCCATAAGTGAATATGCCATTCAGATATGGAAGGAAATTCCCAAGAGATGGCTTTTCCCAGGCACACTAGGCAGTGGCTGGGGCCTTTTGCCTCCCTACCCACAACCCCATGTGCCTCTCTCCCTACGCACTTAGAACATGAACTGCAGGCCCATAAGGCAAGTGTCCTGGCTGACTGTGAGCTGCTACCTGCCAGCCTGTGCGTGCTCTCTCACACACCCTCTGGTAACTGGATATGTATTTGTTTCGTTAAATTCATTCAGTCAGCAGTTTCTGCACTAAACAGTCCCTGAGGCCAAGGGAAGGGGGGAAAATCAGTAATCAACATACTACTTTCAAGTACCAAGTACCGACCTCTTTATAAAAGGAAATTAAGTAAAAACCGGTAATTATAACCAGAGTACAACCTTTCAACATAGTCAATGAGAAATTCAATTTGCTTAAAATAATGAGATACTCTGGCAAGAACAATCTGTTCATAGGCTGTTCCCTAGAGCCTGGGAATGGAAATGAAGCCCTGGCTGACATTTGATACTATCTGTCGCTGTGTCCACTCTGTCTTGGCGAGTTTTACGATGATACTTGGAGATTTGGGATGGAAAGGGGAAAGAGAAATTTGCTTTCTCTTTTCTGCCTCCTTCCTGGTAACATGTTAGAAAATGGATCCAATTTCTGAATCCTTGAACAAAGTAAATAACCTGCCCCAGTGCTTCTCCCCTTGGGCTCCCTGTAGTGACCATGAATTCCTCTGAGCCACTCTCTAGAGCTGATGGGTGGACTTACTGAGATATCTGCCTGGCTGGTTTCTTGAAGATTCTTTAGCTCAAAACTCACAGGCCTAGTTTTTGTAAGAGTTGTCATCCCATGACCAAGGAACGTTATCTAAAAGAATTAAGGCCAGGGAGCTGGCACCATCTGTAGGGCGCTCATCTTGTAAGTGTGAGCACCTGTAGCTTGTAGTGAGGAGCTGCGGGCAGGCCTGCTTTTCATCCTGCCCGGCTCCCGGCCACCAGCTAGCTTATGCCCCAAAATAATTACACGGAAACTGTATTCTTTTAAACACTGCCTGGCCCATTATTTTCAGCCTCTTACTCACATCTTGACTAACCCATATCGAATAATCTGTGTAACACCACAAAGTGGTGTCTTACCAGGAAAGATTCAGCATGTCTGTCCTGGTGGCTGGCTCCATTGCATCTCTCTCCCTGAGCAGAGGCATGGCAGTCTGTCTAACTTAGGAGAGGCGTAGCATCTGACTGAGCCATCAACCTCACTTCCTTCTTCCTGTTCTGTCTACTCAGCCCACCTAAGGGCTGGGCAATCAAATGGGCCAGGCAGTTTCTTTATTAACCAATGGGAGTCCTCCATCAGTAGCTGACCTTCAGCACTCACCCAACAAAGCTGGGTATACAAGTGCATACCTGTGATCCTCGCACTGGTGAGGTGAAAACTGTCAGATTCCTGGGGCTTCTTGCAACAACCTAGTCTTGGGGAAGAATTCCCAGTGAGTGAGAGACCCTGTCCAAAAACACCAAAATGGATAATTGCTGGAGAAAAGTACTCAAGGCTTTCTGCTGGCTTCCATAAGCCTGCATACACACATGCATGTACACTCACATATGTACCTGCACACACATGAACACATACATGCACCCAAACATATATATAAAATAAAAATTTGTAAATGAAGTAGTAAAGACTGGCAAATCAACTATATCCTTGTCTGATTTTTTTCTAGCTCCCTCAAGGATCATCCTTGTAATTTTATTTATTTAAGTACTTCATCATTCACTCATTCACTCAAATAGCTTTTTAAAATTTCTATTTTATTTTTAATTTTTTTTGTGTGTGTGTGTAGTATGTGAGCAAGCACATAATTCCAGAATCTAGCACAGGGTGTAGGACTTTCTGGATGCTGGGACCAAACTCCAGAATTCTGAAAGAGAAGTGTGCTCTTAACTGTTGATCCGTCTCCTCAACCTCTTCCATATTACGCTACCACTAAGCACTGTTACTGTTCTAGATGTTGGGGAAGAGAATGAAAAAAAAATGTTGATGTCTTCAAAAAATCTCAGATTCTAGTAGAAGAGAAAACCAGATGTGTATCACTATAAAACACTGGAAGCATTGTGATGACACAGACTGAAGGGCGGAGGTGTGAAGGCAGGAATATAAACAATATCTAAACACCGTGCCAAGATGAGCCGAAGTGGAGCCTGGTGAGAAAAAGGCATTCCCAGCTGAGGGCTCATGAGGAAAAGGGGGACAGGTAGAATGCTATATTAGAAAATTAAGTGGAAAGTCAGAAGTGGAGACACAAAGTTGGAAAGTGGATATGTATATCATTTGACTTGTACCGTTCAGCAAACCACCCCTAAACTTGGTGACTAAATGTAACAGTTATAGTTATCCATGATTCTGCGAATCGTCTGGGCAGTTATTTCAGTCTAGAGCTGCGAGTCCAGAGACAGGTACCTTAGATTGGTCTTTCTTACACATTGAGGTCATATTAGCATAACGACAGTGTTTTTGTGTTGTCTCTCTTCCTCGAGGATTAGCTGTGGATTCCTCATGGGGAGACCAACAGGGTCTCGGAAAGCCATAAGAAAGCGTAAATCCTAAGCATATGCTAAGCCTTCATTTTTATTTCAGTTTCTAATATCTCCATGGACCACATCAGGTCATATGGAAAGTCCACAGACAGTATGGGAGAAGAACACTGGATAAATGGATCCAAGGAGGTGTGTTGTACTGTAGGCCAAAATCATAACAACCTACCAACCAAACCAGAGGATAAGAGAGAGCCTTGAGTAAACCACTAACAAGTGGGAAATCACTAAAGGCTTTTAATTGAAGGAGATTTTTATTGTAGATGGTCTGTACAGATAACTGACTTCAAGGCAGTCATTGTTTCTGTGATGTAAGCTGATTTTCTAGAGACAGATAGGCCTGGACTTGAATCTTGATCCTCCTCTAAGTTAAATATGAAAAATTTTAGAGCATCCCTTAAGCTTAGCAAGTCTCAGTTTTCCTACCAGTCAAGAAAAGACCATGATGTCAAATGCCCAGAAGACATTCATTTCAATAATGCAAACAAAGCACATTGTGAAGTCTGCAGCTTGCAATTACACCCCTTTAATCTTAAGTACCCTCGCTATGACATTGTCATTATTATCATGAATTTGAGAGTGATGGGCTTGAGAACAGCTAGGACCCAGATATATCAGTTCAAGGGTGATTGTAGATGGAGTGGTGGGGCTGCTGCATCCCGCCACCCAGCTAGCTTTACACCTGAAATAATTACACGGAAACTGTATTCTTTTAAACACTGCCTGGCCCATTAGTTTCAACCTCTTATTGGTTAATTCTCTCATCTTGCTTTAACCCATATTTAGTATTCTGTGTAGCACCATGAGGGGTGGCTTACTAGGAAAGATCTTAACCTGCATTCATCTCAGAGAGGAGAGGCATGGCTACTGCCTATGGCAACTGCCTGAAGCATCTGCCTTCTATCTCCCAGAATTCTGTTCTGTCTACTCTGCCTACCTAATTTTATGTCCCATTAAAAGGCTAAGACAGTTTCTTTATTAACCAATGAAAGTAACACATAGATGACTCTCTTCCATCAGGTGATGATGAAGCAGGGACTTAGAGAAAAAGACAAAGTGCTTACTGACTATGGACAAAAGGGGTGTTGAAGACTGATTCAACTAGGACACTTAAGACTCCAAGTCCTTTGACTGGAACTAAGAGCTATGAATCAGGACATAAAGAAGACATGGCTTTGACTAAGAGTCATGGACGCGACCAGAAAGTTTGAAGGACCACATTTGTTCTTTTAGGAACTACTTTACTACTTAATTGTCTGATTGTGCGGAACTGGATGAATGCACTTCTCTCTCACAAAGAGGCCAGAAAGTCTTCTATGTTGAAGAAATTTTAAAGTTCTGCTAGCAGATTCAGTACTGCCCCAAGACAGCTGTCTTGATTAAGGTTCTTACTGCTGTGAGGAGACATCATGACCACAGTAATTCCTATAAAAGAGAACATTTAATTGGGGCTGGCTTACAGTTCAGAGCTTTAGTCCATTTTCTCCATGATGGCATACAGGCATTTGTGGAGCTGAAAAGAGAGTTCTACACCCAAGAGACTGTGACACTGGACCTAGCTTGAGTATCTGAAACTTCAAAACTTGCCCCCAGTGACATACTTCCTCCAACAATACCACACCTACTCCAACAAGACCACATCTCCTAATAGTGCCACTCCCCCATGAGCCTATGGGGGCCGTTTTCTTTCAAACCACAACAGCTTAAAAATGCCTGGAACCTCTGACTTAAGAATTACTGTAGTCACTATATACAGAGCAGACTTTAGGCATGCTAGGTAGAATATAAGACAAAGGATCTTCAATACCATCCTACTATATTGTAACTTACGTGAGTATGCGTAAGTGGTATGTGTGTCTGCTTATGTGTATTCAGAAGCATGTGAAAGCCGAAAGTTGATATCAGCTATCTTCCTCTTTGTTTTGAGGCATGGTCTCTCATTAAAGTTAGAGCTCACCAATTGGGTAAGCTTGCATGACCAGAAAGTTTCAGTGACCCTACTGTTTCTACCACTTTAGAGCAAGGATTACAGCTGGTATCACCACAGTTGGCTTTTCTCTGAGGATATGAATTCAAATCCTCATGTTTGTATGGAAAGCAATTTACAAACCAGACCATCTCACTAGACAACTGTTGTTAACCCAAAACAAACACATTGCCACACACAAAAAAAAAATCACAGCATAAAATCATCTATATAATTATAGGCTTGCACAAGCCTTTTAAAGATTACAGAAGTCTGAGAACACAAAACAAAGCACTTAATACAGAAAATGTTGAAGAGGTAAGCTTAATAGTTACCAAGACATTGAATCCCCACTCAGAATGAGGCCAGGCTAAGACAGCATGCACAGGTTAGTCATGATGTTAGCTGGAATGACTGGGAGATTGGTTAATTTCATATTGAAAATGGTTTAGAAAAGCCTTTCCCCTTTTGGTATAGTAGATAACTGCAGCTAATGAGATTGAATTTGGTGGAAAAAGTAAGGCTTGCTAGGATTTTTAGAAGGAATCTCAATTGGTATAAATACCCAGCATTACCAAATTCAAGCCCTTCTTATACTGTTTGCCTTGAGAGATTTATGAAATTGAAATTTCTTTTTTCCGTGTTTAGAATATGGTTGCTGGGCAGCCCGCCCACTCTCCACATTGTCTCAGAATTGCACATGTGGTTTGGTATCCTTACAGAGAACACTGTGTGCGTGAACTTGGGTTGGCTTTGCTATCGTGGGTGGAAAGAAATCTGTGCAGGAGGAGACCAGGTGCTACTGTGTTAAGCGTGGGTGGCCCAGCAGTAGCACACAGTTCCTGCTGAGAAGCACACAGGAAGCAGAGAAAGCATTTAGAATCATATCTGGTCACTCAGCAACTTCCTGTGTTCCGAAGTGAGAAGTTTCCTGGTATAAACTCTTGCTCATTAGCTTCAGGTCTGTGTGTTTTCCACTTTGTTCTTCCCCCAGTTCTCAGACTGAGGTAAAGTCATCGCCTCTGCTCTCTTTATCGCTACTCTCGAACACTTCCTGTCTTTTTCTTTCATGGAATTGAAACTGCAGCATAGAAACATATGAGGCAGAGAGGGAACTTGGGCGGTGAGCAGGTTTACAGTTTCACCAGGAATGGAGGTGACTTCTCTAACATTACACCTTGTCTTCTCAGTCATGCTGATGCGTTTTCTCCATCCTGCTAAACTTCAGTGATCACTCAACATTGACTCAAGCAACCAACATCTGTCATGTACCAACTGCTCTCAAAGTGCTAAGGCATGCTATTTCTTGTGTACCATCATTATCATTGAGTTGACAAAATTCTGGTACAACTAAGGAAGGAAGAAAAGGTTTACTTTGATTTACAGTTGTGGAGGGTTCATTCAAGAATCATTTAGATATGCGCTTGGGCAGAATATACTATAGCATATACAGTAGTGTATGTGATGGAGTTGAGATGTAAATGTCATGGTAGACAGGAAGCAAAGGGAAACACAGGAAGGTGTTGACTGAGTTTTCTGTCCCACCTGGTCCTTGTTCTGATGGTTCCCATAATTGATAAGTCCCAAAGAAATCACACAGAGGTCTATATTAACTATAAACTGATTGGCCCAGCATCTCATGCTTCTTATTAACTCTTACAACTTATAGTAGCCCATTATTCTTATCTATGCTAGCCATGTGACTCGGTACCTTATTCACTGAGGCTGTCACATCTTGTTTCTTCTGTTGCTGGGCCAGGACTGCAGAGGAATGGGCTTCCTTCTTCCAAGAATTCTCTTGTTCTTATAGACGCACCTCTACTTCCTGTCTGGTTGTCCCCGCCTATACTTCCTGCCTAGCTACTGGCCAATCAGCATTTATTTAAACTATAATTGACAGAATACAGACCATTGTCTCACAGCAAGAAGGACCAACTTCCAGGAGCCTCCTTCCTTTAGGTAAGTCTCAACTAACATTTTGTTAGTTTCCAAAATTAGTGCCACCAACTAAGGAATAAGCATTTTAAGCAGGAGTTTCTAGATGACATTGCATAGTCATAATATAAACTTTTTGTCCCTGGTTCCCAATATCTCCTGCCAATATTTATAATAGAAAATTAATTAGTTGTTCTTCAAAAGTTGTCCCCAACTTCAGTCATAATAATTCTAAGTTTTTAGAAGTTCCAAGTCTCATCTGCTGCTCAATACAAACTCTTATCTATGAATCCTATAAAAGTAGAAAAATGATATATTTTCAATTTATAATAGTTATGAATAAACATTTGTATTTCAAAATGAATGAATGGGTACATAGAAATCATAATGGACTAAAGAAAGGCTAAAACCCAGCAGAACCATCATTATATCTTGTCAGGCACCTGGGGCATGTGACATTGTGATATGGGGTCCAAAAATGTGAGTAGTCACATATATGGCATTATCACTTACAAGTTTACATGGTCTGTTTCCTAGGAAGGCTCTAGTTGTTGACTAAGGCTTTCTTTAGCAAAAAAAAAAAAAATCCTGAAATCTTTAACATCCTGGAGTTTCTAAACACATTATAGAATACATGAACAACCTAAGGAACAAAGGGTTTATGTTTGCTAATAGTTTCAGGGGGGTTAGTTAATTGTAACTTGTATAATATCTACTTTGGGCAAAAACCATGGTGACTAGAATGTAGCTATTTAGTCCATAACAAATAGGAAGCCAAAAGAAAGACAGGGAGGGACAAGGCAGAAGATAACTAGGATCCGTCTCCACTGACCTACATCCTCCAGCCAAATCCCACCTCCTAAGAGTTCACAAAACATCTCACAATAGCAGCATCAACTAGAACAAGCATTCAAAACACAGGCCTCTGGAAGTCATACCATGTTCAATTCTAACACCCCCACAGTACTGTAATCTGTTCCCCCTCCCCCAAATACCTTCTGCTCTTCAGATCATAGACCTCACATACAAACCCAGTCTCCTTTCCATTCTTAGACCAGATCTGAGTGGTTTGAATCTGTTAGCTGAGCAGAGAAAGGTGCATGTCTCTATTAACTTAAATTTTTGGATGCAGACTGATGGGTTAGCTCAAGAGAATGAGGAGCCCAAGATGCAAGCCAGTTTCTCTGTACAAATACAGCAACTTGTAGTCCGTCTCACTGGACTCCGAATAACGATACACTGGGAATACTGTTCTGAAAGTGGAAATGCTTGCAAGTCTCAACAATGCAGTCTGTTGTTTACCATGCCCAAAAAGCTCTTAGAGAGTAAAGCAGACAAGTAGGCCACTTCTGCTTGCTGTGCACAAAACAATCCAAGCTCTGTTTATTGAGAAGTGACCAATACCCTTCCTTTCCCATTTTTTTTCCTGACAAGCACAAAGGTGCTTTAGAAAGGAACAGCTCTAATGGCCAATGAAACATTTCACAGATAACTTTTTGATACTAAAAACTAAATACAAGTAACATTAAAGTAATCAGGATCCCAGTTGCAAAATGCTCAGATTACAGGTAAATATCACCATATCCAGAAAAAAATAAAAAGCAAGACTTACAATATCCAAGTTTAAGTCTTGTATTAAACCTTAATGTGTAAGAAGAGATGCTAATATGGCTGAAATATATGTTCTGGAATTTCAGATAGGCATGGGCAAGACTTGGACTTGTCTGACATGTGGCTTCAGTCCCTCAGTTCTTAATAGACTGGTGTCAGTCATTAGAAAAGCTCTTGCTGAATTCTACCACTTTCCCAAGGGACTCAGCTGTGGGCTACGTACAGTGTCCATGGCTTGTGTCAACAGCTAAGATAATCAACATGGGACATAAATTCCAAGACACATCAGAAATTCCAATAGGACTAGAGTTTCTGACTATAGGGTACATTGGCTCCAGGCCACTTAGTTCAACTTACAGAACTTACCCCAATACATATGCTTTCTATGTCAATAAGTTTTATGAAGCCATGCATGCCTGCGAAAATGACTGTGAGTGCATGTGCTCGGACCTTCAGCTTAAAAGTGAAACTACAGAATTCAACATGGTGAATAATTGTAGGACTCTGTCAACCTCTAATAGATCAAGAGGCGATTTTCCAATTTGATGATAATTTAGAAGTTTGTTTATCTTCATTCCATGTGCCCATTTAAGCCTAGTTTGAAAGATTACTTGTGTATTCATGAGAATTACCAACAACAAGTTGGAAGAACACTACAGAAAGCTCATTAAATACAAAGGCTTTTGAAGTTGTTTGCTTCTATCCCTTATGAAATGTGATCAGAGTGTGTCATATAACATCCATGAGACTCAATTGAATTCCTTACCTCTAACATGAATATAAAAATAGTATATACCTCTGAGTATATATGTATACCTCTGAGTATACATATATATACCTATATACTCAGGGGTATACACTAGATACACACACACACACATATATATGTATATATATATATACATATATATATATATATATTCACATGCATATGTGGGTATAGGCCACAGGTTAAATATATGTGTGTGTGTGTGTATATATGTATATGTATATATAAAGTTCTTGCCATGCAAGCATGAGGCCCTGAGTTGAGTATCGATGTAAAAAGTCAGACATAAAGCATGGTGGTGGTAGCATATGCCTTTAATCCCAGAATTCTGTGAGTTCGAGGCCAGCCTGGTCTATAAGAGCTAGTTCCAGGACAAGCTCCAAAGCTACAGAGAAACCCTGTCTCAAAAAACAAACAAAAAAAGTCAAACATGATGGTGCATGTTTGCAATCTCAGTGCTGGGGAGAACAAGATAGGAAAATTCTCAGGTTCCACCGCCCAGCTAGCCTAGCCTAATTAGCAAATTTTACATCCCGGTAAGAATCTTGGACTAAAAATGTAGACGGCTTCTTAGGAACAACACCCTAATTTGACCTATGGCCTATACCCACATGTGCACACACAGAGAATAGCAATTATGCAGTCTGGGCATGGTGGTGTAGTCCTAGAAGGAAGAAGAAAGAAAATGATTTCAATTTTGAGGGTAGACTGGGTTACACAGATAGACCCAGTCTCAAAAGATGTTTCTCTATCTACTGTCTGTTTATCTATCTATGTACCTACCTACCTACCTACCTACCTACCTACCTACCTATGAAATCCATGAGTTCTTGGATCAGAATGAGTATGCAATAAATTCTAGCTATCTTTACATCTACCCAACAGTAGGCAGTAATATTATAAAGAATGGTTTGGTTCCCAATTCCAATTGATATCATTAAATTTGCCTATCAGAGCTATAAAATATGGAGAGTTGGCAGTTGGACAAACATTAGCCCTGAAGACAGTTTGCAGAGGGGAAAATGGAAAATGTGCCTTAAAAGGCTGAGAAGACGATCTCTCTGCTCTTTACTGCCGAACCACCTGTAGCTTGTTAGCATTTCATTCTGCTGTCATTCTTTGTTTGGTTTCTTCCCCTTTTCTTTGTCTGCCTTAAGACTGACCTTCTACACAAACACACTGCCCTGCCACAGCCTCCAGCATTTACTTCCGGCTAAAGTAGAGAGAGCTAAGCAACACATCCAGTACCAGCAGCAATAAAATGCAGAGGAGTTCTTGCATGCCAGGAAAGGATGCTAAGAGAGGGAATCCAGCTTTGGATAAAACTTGGGTCTTTGTATAGCTGCCTTTCACTTAGGAGTAGCTTTTTTAGCAGGGCAGTGGTGGCGTACGCCTTTAATCCTATCACTTGGGAGGTAGAGGCAGGCAAATCTCTATGAGTTTGAAGCCAGCGTGGTCTGCAGAATGAGTTTCAGGACAGACAGGATAAACAGACACACACAAAAAGTGATTTTCTTATTTGGCATTTGTAGGACATCATTTACCTAAGTCTATTTTCAGACTTGTTCGTCTGTAACTGGTCTATATCTGAAGCTGTTTTGAAGACCAAATATGTTATGAAAATTGCCCAGTGTGTTATTCCATTTTCTATTCTTTCCATTGGAAGGATTAAATTAATTTTTTGCATAAAGTATTTCTTAAAAATATAATTTGGATAAAAAGAGTGACATGGGAATTATCTACATAGTAGTTTCATTTGTAACCATGGAGACAAATAAAACCCCAAAATGGGGCAGAAGGAGATCTGAGTGTAAGAATTTGGGAATGACTTTGGTGGATACAGGAAACGAAAAACACTTAATTGCCTCTGAGACACACAAGTCAACAGTTACTTGGCACAGTAAACAAGGCAACAGTTCAGATGCTAGATAGAGGGTTTCTAACTTTCCAGACATGGATGTTTCTCCTCCAAGAATCTGGCGTCAAGTTCAATATATAAACTAAGAGAAAAGTTAGGGAACATACAGGATAGTTCCATTGTAAGCACACCATATGCAGTTGCTCAAGTAAATCATGAAATACTGTCATTTTCCTACTGATCTTGCAAAAGATAGTCCCAGAGTCTTCACAATGCTTCAACACTCCCACCCCTAAAAGGAAAAGTTCTAAGAAGGAATGGAGGGAAATGTGACTTGGAGAGAAAGACCAAGACAATACATAATGGCAGAGGGAGCAGAGACGGGGACCACAAGGAGCAAGAGAGAGAGAACAGTGCTAATGATGTTGTAACAACTACAGCACACATCCAGTTGGGGTGACAGGATTTAATCAGGAAGCATAGAAGACTTTAGATAAACTAAACTTGCCCAGTGCTCGGAGAACATACTCGAAGGGAAATGGATGCCATTCTCTTTACCTGAGTTGCAGACTCTCATAGTAATAAAGCTAACTGAAAAAAAAAACAACTTTCTTTCTAGATGAGTCTGTGTTTCACAATTATTTAAACAGTATCTTCTATATATCAAACTTTGTGATATGAATATAACTAAATATAATAATTTTGCCAATAAATCTTCCACAGTCAAAACTGGAAGGAGCGGAAAAAAATATTTCTAACATAATTTTACTTGCCTTTTAAAACAATGATCAATGCTTAGTGGGCATGTGTACTTCATTTTAAAAGTAAGCAGGTACTGAAGAGTATCATGAGGTTAAGAAGAGCAGTTCTGGACCAGAGAGATGGATCAGTGGGTAAAGTGCTTGATGCCTAAGCATGAGGACCCGAGCTGGAATCTTTAGCACATAGGCACATAAGAGGAACATGATCGTCGCAGCCCTCCTTCCACGCCCCCAGTACCTCAGTGTTGGATTGGGAGGCACATGGATCTTGTAGACTCACTGGGCATCCGCTGCAGTAGAAATTGCAGAATGAAGAATCAGTAAGAGATTCTTTCTCCAAAAGTAAGGTAGAAATGGGCACGCCAACCTAGATAGGGCAAAGCCAAGTAGGCCTCAACTCTATACAAAGAACCATGGGCAACTGAGGAAAGGTAGGAGTGGAAGGTGTGATCTTCACAGGGATAGATCACCAACTGGTTGTCCAGTGCCAAATTGTCATCCTTGAGAGCAAACATATAAGTAGCAGTATATAGACCGAGCAGGTTATATTTAGAAACACACACGTGTGTGTGCGTCCATGAGCAATAACAATGAACAGAGAGGTCATGAATTTGAAAGAGATTGGGAAGGGTATATAAGGGAGGACTTGAAGGAAAGGAAAGAAAATGAAGAAATGTAATTATAGTTTCAAAAATTAAAGACTTAACAAATAAAAATAGAGTGCAATAGCAAAAGATACTATTGTCAACCTCTGGGCTCTACACACACATACACACTCAGGAATAGGTGCACCCATGCACCCACATACACACACATTCATACACCACACAAACAGAAAACAAAAAGAGTTGGTCTTTTGTTTTTATAAGTTAGTCACGAAGGAACCACAAAATGGAGCTGGCAAGGTTGAATAATGCAGGCATACCTTTTGCTAACTGATGTTCATCCAGGGATTTGGGGTTATTTCTAAACTATGAGATGGTATATACCAAGTGCCTCATAAGGTCCCAAACAAGACTATATCTTATGTTTTAGAATATTTCACATTTTATTTATGTCTTTGCCAAGAAGTCAGAAAGCTGTCCTTACACAGGTTTTTCACGAAATCACATTGTAACTATAAATCTTCAATTTTGTTTCCTATTATTCCTAACTAAAAAAAAAAAAAAAAGAGGCAGATAAATGTGTGCGTGCTTGAAACACCTGACAGAGCTCTAAGGGAGGGCTGCTGTGGTAGATGCAGAATTAGAAATGCAGCTTCGTAGAGGAGGCTCAAATCTATTTTAAAGCTACGTTAAGTGTACCGGGAAGGCCCCAAATAGTTCCACGAAGCTTGAAAATGGGAAAAATAGCCAAGAGGACAATGAACCGGAGGTAGAATTATTTTCCATATATTTTGCAAATCTAGGCAATGTATTCGCTATTCAAACCACAGAATGAATGAAGAGCTGAGGGAGCAGCTGAGATGAAGGCTAAAATTGCTTTTACCTCGGGGCCACTGTCTTCAGCCCCTTGGGATGCATTTCAGTCTAAATTCTCAACTTATTTGGGGGAACCTGGAGAGGCAGAGGGGTAATTATCACAAAAGTCACTTCATCACCCATCCTAACGCTAAAGCGACTCCACTGACATAAATAAAATAAAACCTGGGATACTTTACGTTATAAAATTCCGTGCTCTTATGGAATAAAAGAAGTATAAAAGGATCCTCTCTAATAGTGTGCTAATGAGCATCTGGACCTTCAGTGTGACTGCAGAACGGAATGGCTGTCTTAGTGCCAACATGTAAAGAAGTGATTCCCAGATACACACACACATGCACACACACACACACATGCACACGCACGCACATGCACACACACACACACACACGCACGCACACACACACACACACACAGAGAGAGAGAGAGAGAGAGAGAGAGAGAGAGAGAGAGAGAGAGAGAGAGAGAGAGAGAGAGATGCATGCACGCACACTCACACACACAAACACCCTTAACAGTTTTGGAAGAAAATCATTGTTACTTATGTGCATATGGCTGTGTCTGTGTACGGATGTGTGCATATGAGTGCAGGTACCCTCAGAGACAACAAGAGGGTCTCACATCCCCTTCCTAGAGCTGGGATCACAGGAGGTTATGAGACACCTACCGGGTGTGCTGGGGAACTGAACGTGGGTCCTCTGCAAGAGTAATATTTGCTCTTAACCACTGATTGTCTATCCAGACCTCAATTTTTGTTCAACTATTAAAGTCAACATTAATTCTTATATAAATGACACATATTGGAATTCTTCAGAAAGACATAAAATGGTGTTTGGAATATTCAAAAAAACAACTGAGTCTCATACAGGAAACAAATTAGCTTAAGAGTCTATATATCTAGTGTTTTTTATTCCAGTTTACCAGGAATTAATGCATTAACTGTTCTGGTCAAAAATAATTTTGATGGTTACAAAACAAGAAACAAAAGAATATTGTTAAAATAAAAACAATAACTCCCACATAGAAGATAAGGCAATAGATTTTTCCACACATTCAAGGAAATCTCCCTCTTCCAGCTGAGTCACTAGCAGTATGGTTACTCTTTTGGCTGGTTAATTAATTAAATAAGAGGACTGGTTGATTCTCAAGTTTACTATATAGTCAAACCTGAAATCAGCTCGAAGCATTGGCCGGACCACACCCTGGCCAGTTTGATCGCATGTTATATGTGTGTTTATGCCAAGAAGAACTCAGGAAATGCAGATCATGTGGGTTTGCATGAACATTCTACACCCCTATTCAGTTACACAGGGTCACAGTCATCATGTGATTGACAGCAAAGTTATGTACCAGCTCAGGGTGGTTACAGGCTTCTGGAAGGCTTCCACTAAATCAGGCCAAAGGCCCTTAGTTAGGCAAGTGAATACAACAAGCTGTTTGGAACTGCAACAGGGCCTCAGAAATCGTTGCCTGTAATTGTGAGCCAGAGAGCATTTGAGTAATATGCCTGAAACGTGTGATGTATGCAGAGTGTCCTGCCAACATTTTCCAGGCTCTAAGTCATTTTACAACCCTGAAAGTGACTCAGAATGTTGGCCAGAGCTGCTATTTTGTTCTGTTCTTTGCTCCTTTCATTCTTTTCTGTCCCAAATGTTGTCTCCCTTCAGTCAAGTAAATTCAGCCTTCTCTTTTAGTGCTAAACCAGGGAACCTTAAGGGCTGGGTGACTGTGTTGAGTCCCCCAGATAGCTATGTGTTTAATGGAGTAGGTGCAGCACTGAGATATCTGTTTTACACACACACACACACACACACACACACACACACACACACACACACACAGAATCACTGAAGAGACATGGCCAATTTTATTCCTCCAGGAGAGCTTAGGGGATTTAGACTGAAATGGAAATTTTACTGGATGGAGAATAGAGGCTCAAGTTTTAGTCCCAGGCCTGAAACGAAAAGCAATTGCATAATTATTTTGAGCATGAATGTCCTTCATAAATCAACAGTCATGCAACTGAAACATAGGGAGTTGAAAATCAGCTTCGAATTGGGAATGATTTACTAGTGATAAATTGAGGAGCAAATACCATGGCCACTCTTGAGGGCAGTGACACATATTTTCACGAATTATGGCTCTCCACGAAAGGCCATGAAATGGACTATTAACTAGCATTATTCTGGGTTCAAATCAACAAGGTTGGTTCTTTGGAACATATTCTGACTGACCGGGATTTCCTGAAATGGACTATGTTGTTTTGGACCTTAAAGTTCCTTGGAATTGCTAGATTAAAATATGAATACTGAAATAATAATGTGCTATTTGTAGTTATAGTGGGCCAACCATGAAAAAATAATTCCTTTTGTGTGTATGTATTCATCATCTAAGCAGCGTGGTTGATTTCATCATTCTCACTCACTCATATAAGGTATCTCTTCCTATTATCATTTATCTGAAACACAGGAATGTGTACAAGCATTGTTATGATTGAAAGATGGCAAATTAGAACTTAGGCTGTAACAGTGAAAAATAAATTGTATAATCAATAGTAAGATGCAGCTTACCTTTTCCTGAAATTCCTTGTGAACCGAAAATCCCACGTCTATCTTAATCTGAAGAAAGCAGAAACAAATTACAGAGTAATCTTATTTAAATATGACTATGGTATCCATAACATTCTCTCCATAAATTTCCCAAAGCTATTTAATACTAGAAGCTGATCCTTGACCAAAAGCATTTTTATTTCCTGGTTCTGTTTAAAACTTTAGTAATGGCCCCAAACTCTGAACTATTCAGTGATGATGTCACGCCGACTTACACCAGCGGAGATAAATAATAGAAGTGCTTTTCGGGGTGCCCATCATGTGTGCTTGTTCATGTGTCCCATTTTCACTGCTACATTTTATTTACGTAAAGAGAATGTTTAGAAACGTAGGGAATGACAGCAAAATGAGCTCCCTGACAGCCTAAGGAAACGCCTGCCGTAGGAACTGCGGCTTCCATTCGTTTGCTCGCAGGTTCGCAGTACAAGGATTGAAACCACAGGTTCCGTCCCTGCGAGATCTCAGAGCCACACGTGTGCACGGTTCCATTTTGAAAAGCAGCAGGTGTTTCTCTTTCAGCTTGACTTTCTCCAGACATTAAGTATAAAAGAAAAACATTGGGGTGAAAACTGTTAACTAGGGCTCTCTCCTCCCCCCCTCTCTCTGTAATCTTAGAACAAAATCACATGTTACTATGTAGGTTTTCTTCCTCACACACAAGACTTGGAAGGGGGTGATTACTGAAACAGAAATACTTCCAAACTACTTACAGAATAATTTACAATTAGGCTTTGTGGAAAAGTGAAAATCCATGCAGTAAAGCAACAGAAGATTCTGGCATTTTCGTACCAACAACAAAAGTTGTAAATAGGAACAGAGTGCTGCCACGTCTTTGCTTTAACTTGATTTCATTCAAGCAATGGCATGGGAGATATTTTGAGGATTCTCTTAGTCTAAGATGGTTCCTTGATTTAGATAAAAGATTAAGTTTTGTTCACCAGATGTGTTTAACTTAAGAAAACCAGATTAATAGTGTCCTGGGGTCCCAACATCATTCATTGTTAGTGACTGTCCACTGCTTTAGGCAAAAATAACATCCTGGAATTAGCACATCCCTAAGGATTTTAATTCACTACAAAGCCAGAATTGGATACTCCGGATGCCTCTGCTGTTTCACCTTGGGGCTTCAGAGGTTGGATGGAGCTGTGAGACAGGCTGCTTCATCTTTAGTGGGGGATTTTAATGGAGGATTTCAAACTTTTTCTAGGGTGAATGAGAGGCAAGGGAAAACTATCAGAATTAAATCAAAGAAGTGAAGCTTGGTGTGACAAACGGCTCTCTGCTTGCATTTAATAATCAATGTTTTCCAGCTTTCCTAGTCTTTCTCAACCACTTCCTCCTGGGAAAGTTTGGCCTCACACTAGGTCCAAGGAAATGGTGTGATTATTTTTTTGAAGGTTTATTCTTATATTTGTGTAAATGCTTCTGTGTGAATATTTGAGACCTCTGGAATCCAGAAGAGTATCAGATCCTCTGAGGCTGGATACAAGGAGTTGTGAGTTGCCCCCTGCAGTGATGCTGGGAACCCAACTCTAATCTTTTGGAAGAACAGGAGGTTCCTGTAGCCACTGAGCCATTTCTCCAGCAATAGGATACGATTTAAGGGATGTCCCAAAGTTTACACCTTGTCAAGCATCTCCTCTGCTTTCTGTAACTTCTTAGAAAAGAGCAAAGACATACAGAATAAGAACACTATATAGTTTAAAAAAACTATCAGAAACACTCTCAGGTATTTTGAAAAACTTAGCAGAGGGAGCTGAGAGGCCTCTTAAATCAGCATACTTAACACTCCAAATATTAAATCATCTGGAAATGAGGGTTGCAGCAAATGTGACCTATAGTGACAGTTGGGAGCACTGGTCTAAACCAGCCAGGAGGCAAAACAGCCTTATTGTGGCTGCAATCTCCTGTGAGGGACCAGCGTTATTCCCTGCCTTAGAGAAAGAATCCTTGTAGCAATCCCCTAGCATCCTCCTGTCAGGGCAGCCTTATGGGTCACGCAATCTACTGTATGTTCTTACATGTCAGGTCTCAAAATGAAGTCCAGAGAGGAAAATTAAAATCAAAACATATGTTCTCTAGCCACAGGTAAATCCAGAACTCAGTATTTTCTTTACAGTTCAGTAAATATTCTGTTTTGCCAACACCTGCCCTGCCATTACCAATTTGCTGCATAGCATCCTGCCCCACAAAAGTGTAGTAAAGCAGGAGGTGTTTAAAAAAAGATGCAAAGTACCAATTTCTCTACTCATGGGAAACAGCTAAACACTGTTTTCTTCATCAAGAATAAAGATCCTTAATACCAGCTGTCCATACACTCTCCTTCCCAAATGCGGTATGAACAAGAAGTGTGGGTCTGAGATAGACAAGGCAAACTTTTCTGGGAGCAGCTCTACCCCTTTTTAATAGGATAGCTAGATGTGTCTTGCAAAGTAACAGATAACTGGCTCTCAGTCTCTTGTAAGGAACAGATGGGAGGTAGGAGTTGAGAACACTATTCTGAGATTGCAGTCATCATATTTGATGCTTTGGTTTTCGCCAAATCACCCAACTGGCTTGTGACTCAGTTCTCTCCATCTGCCAGTGTGCTAAAATAATGGCTTCGCCATCTTCTGTGCCTCCTAGACTCAAAGACGGGTTTTGAGGAGGAATAAATGAATTCCTTGCGATTTTCTATATTGATTCAAAACCACTCAGGACATCAGGGATTTATTAATTACTATGATTAAGGGGAAATTAGTTTTAACCTTTGTTTTCAGTGAACACCCATAGACCCTTCTAAATGTAAATATTATTTTCAAAAGGACAATTGATCTGGAACCTATTCATGTAGATCAATATATTGTACTGTGTGCATTGTACCAATTAAGATAACTAGCTCAACCTAACCCACCCTTTGATAATTTGATCAAAACTAAAAAAAAAAGGCTGGAACAATACAATGAATCTTGCTATCCTCCAGTTAGTTAAACAAGAGCAATCAAAACAAATACGCTACCAGCTTGATGGAATGCACCTCCACATGTAGCCCAGCATCTCTGTCCTTTGACCTGCATCTTTAAGCTATGTATACTTTCACAGCTGCACATGTTCTTCCTACCGAAGCAAGGATGGAGCTCTGTTTCCTATAGCCCCCAAGATTTCTTGAAATTGGTGCCAGTTCTCCCCCCAAAGTTTTCATTTCAAAATGTAAAATATGTGTGAATATCATATCATTTCGTGAGTGGCTTTAAAAAGTTTATATAAATTACAATTTAAGGATGACATTTAAAATGATAATAGCTTCAAGTTGTTTTTGCTAATGTGAGAGAACTTAAAAAAAAATCTTACATTTATCCTTAGACAGGCTATATGCTCCTTGAGATAGAAATTGGAAGTTTGAAGGAAGTCACTTCCTTTGATGCAATTCTACTTAATTTATAGGAAACTATTCTTTAATGTTAATGAGAGCTCTTTCGATGGGGTGTGAAAGATCCAATAATAGATTCTGAAAAGTCATTAGGAACAGTCAAACTTGTAATCTCGTAAACATAAGGTAAACAAGTTGATGGCTTTACTTCAGACCAGATTTTGTGGCTGAGGGGACAGCTGAAAAAAAAAATAGTTGGGAGGTGATGACAGAGTCCGAAATAGACATTTTTGCAAATCAGTGTTAGAAGTCTGGGAGTCAGAAAACCACACAGGATCTTAAGATCCTCTAGTCTAGATGAGTCGAGACAGGGGCAATGAGTTTGGGATGGGGTCTTCATAGACTTGCCCACGACTGAGCTATGAGTTGGAGACATCACCTGTAGTGGGCCAGGTCACCATGTTACTTATTCTTTTTGTTCTTTGAGTTACTGTGTAGATGAGGAACTAACTCTGACGCCACGCAGACATCGCCAGCCATGAAAGCAACCTCCCTTGTGCATCTCTTTTTGACACTTCAACCCTATGGACTGATTAGAGAAGCCCTCTGTAGCAGGTCCTCCAGAGGAATTGACCCTGAGTTGCGCACAGAAATACTTCAGAGAAAACTCGCAAAGCACCTTTGCCCATCCTGACTTCCTCCACGAAAGCTACTTTGAGGAAACTGTATACCTCTGCATCATCCCATTCAGTTTCTTCACTTCCAAGATGGCATTTCTGATTAATTTATCTTGACATCAAGCTAGAAAAGTGGCCATCGTATTACATGAATAATGTCTTTAGGAACCCAAAGTCACACACATATGACAAGAAGATACAGTTGTAATACTGCCATAACAAAACACAACTAAGATCATTTTAAATCACCACTGGCATTCTTAAAACTCCAGCTTGATTGAAAAGCCCCTTCCCTGCAAAGCAATGTCATCTTTGCCCTTGTCTAACTTGATTTCTTGCTTAGGCTAGAGATTAATAAGTGAGTCCAGAGACACATGAGACCTATTACCTTTTAATTTCATATACACATTTAAATTCAGAGTGTGCACACATGCTCAAATATACACCACAATACACACACACACACACACAACACTAAATGGATGGATAGACAGATAAATATAGGTATATAAAATATGTTTTTAATCTTCCTATTGTATAATAAACTCTTGCAAGCTGTTTGTCAAAAACAAACTGAACAGTCCATCATGAACAGGGAGAGGGAGGAGTCATGGATTCTTTATTCGCTATTGGCATTAATAAAATTACACATCACTCCAAGAACATCTATTCTTTTGATCTAATAAGTAGTTAATTTTATGAGGAAAAGGAAGGATCAATGATGTGACTCTGGAGTAAAAGAACATGCTGTCAAGTGTCCTTGTGACTTAATTCAGTCCCAGGACTCACATGGAGGAGGGGTAGAAATGACTCTTGCAAACTGACCTTTGACTCTGATATGTGAGCTATAACACATGCCCCTGTGCATGCAAGCCTGTGTGCACACGCAAATAAATGTAAGAGAAAACTTTTGAAAGAAGCATAAGATTCATTTTGTCTATTTGTTATTGTATAAGAGAAACACTTCTCAAGTCAACCATTATCACACTATTAGAATTACCAGAATAATTGGATTTCCAGGAGTACTAGTTAGATCTACCCAAAGAAATGCTTCAATGGCTTTTATCAAAAATGCAGCCAGTGGTGTTTCCATTTAAAATGATTATATAAAACCTCTACTTACAATAAAGTTTCAGTATACTTTATAGAAAAGTAAAGTTCAATCATCTATTCTACCTTTCTTTTTGGTTATTTCCAAAAATGGGATGAAATGATAAGCTTTTCTACATGTTGTGTGAAGATTTCATTTTGTTTGAACAGGGAAAAATACACACGGCATTCTTAGCTTAATTCATTCATTATCAGTTGTGACCTTAAAAACCCTTAACCCAAACAGCTAAATTTTCTGGGTGACCCCAGACTGCTGGATGTGCAAATGTACACATGAAGAGAAAATTCAACAAAGACCAGTGTCTATGGGAATGTGTGACTTACTGTGCCCAAGGGGATGCATAGCATGTGCAGGGAGACAGAGGTTCTCCAACAGCAAATGCTAGGCAGAAGGCAGAGAGAGTTTCAGTAGGAATCCTATAAGGCCTCTAGATCTCTAACCATCCCAGCATATGTAAAGAAGTGGGTTGGGTCAGTCTCCTGTCTTCCAACAAAGCCCCATGATACCTTTGTAATTTTTCTTCAGAGAGCATATGCACCAATCCGTGCTGCTGTGTGTGGCCAGTCCTCCTATGGCTTGAGAGCCTGATTCTTGCTGCAGGTTCTTATTTGGTTAATCTTGATGAAAAACCTCGTTTTCTGCAAATACAGTAAAGTCCTTCTTGATAACAGAAGTGCAAGAACAGAATCCTAGATGGCAATTTTAATCCATAGCCAGATGAGTGCAGCTGTTTTAATGATTCAATTAGTGCCAAGTGATAAAATTGGCAGAAAATAAAATTAACATCACAAGAAGTAAAAGGGTGAAGGAACAGCCATTCCAAATGGCAGCATGGGAAATCAAAATTCCTTAGCTGAGAAGCTCTCAGCGCTGTAACTTCGAAAAACTTTTTTTTTTAGTATTTTTATTTTTGATAGATCATGAAAAAAAAATGTCAAGAGGAGTTATAAAGGGTGTTCTTCCTCTTGGTGCTTGAAGTGAGGTTGGGCTGCATAGGGAATAGGAATATTACTGTTGGCTTGACAACATTATGCTCAGAAAATATCAAAAAGCAAAGAGAGTTTAAAATGGGTATTTACATATAATATCGGTGCATATTTACATTTAATATCATATTGGATTTAATTTTATTACTTTCCGGAAGGCAATTGGGAGAAAAATAAACACAGTGGAATGCTATCTCATTGGCATGCAGAATCAATATGGTAATCACATGGCTGATATAAACTCATAAGAAAATGCTTCTGACATTTCATCGGAGCTTCTTAATTTAGTATTTACAATGTCTGTGTGAAATGATATAGTAGTTTTATTGTTTAATTATGGAAATGGCAGCATGTAGCAGATTCTTGACTGTTCTCCTTTAATTACTCTCCAATTATTGAGTGCAAATGTATGAACTTTGGTATCATTATTGGGCTGGCTATTGTTTGTATTTAGAGTAGTTTCTAATCCATCCCCAAAACACGTTGGAAAGAACAGGGGTTTCCTTTCAAGGATGGGGCCCTTTTAAAGAGGAGTAACATAGCACAAGGGTGTGATTTGTGGAGAGGTAATCACAATCAGAAGAGAAATGATGATTTTCAGTCAAGTTATGTCCAGAAAATTTTGTTTATGTCATCAATGTCCCCTAGACTTGTGACTTGATATTCTTATAAGGCAATGGACACTTTGAATACCAAAAGCTGGTATTCTGTTATTATACTATTGTCAGTATCTATAATTTTTAAGTGTTGGTAACCAGTGCTTGGTCCTCTCCTGGCTCATACAGAGCCATGCAAATGCGCTGAGCTTTTGTGAACAGGAATCTGGTCTTCTGTTTCTTGAATAACTTGGATATAAGAATCTGTTTTAATGAATCTTCAAGGATGATTAGAATGACCACATTCTTTCTCCCTCCATTTTTCTTGGAAAGTTTGACCAGGTGTGTTTTCACCTTCATGTGTGCGCTCAGGTATATGTAACATGTGTGCCCATGGCATAACTGAACACCAGAGACCAATCTCCACCATCAGTCAGCAGTTGGCCATTTTTGTTTGTTTGTTTCTTTTGAAGTAAGTGTCCCAGTGCCCAAAATACACTCAGTAGGCTAGGCTGAGAGGCCAGGAATCCCCAGAAATCTGCCTGTCTCTACATCCCCAAATGTGGGATGATATGCACATGTCACATAGCTGTTTCTGAACAAACTCAGGCTCTCATACTTGCAAGGCAAGTACTTTAATAACTCAGTCCCTCCAGTATTTTAAGAATTCATCATCATTGTCATCATCAATTATTATACACATGCACAGTAATATATGAGGCGTAGCTCATATGTGGAAATCAGAGGACAGTTTTGTGGAGTCTGTTCTCTCCTTCCGCCTGTTGAGACAGGCTTATTCTTGTTTCTGCTGTTCCGCAAACTCCAACCTAGCTGGGTCATGAGCTTCTAGGTGTGTAGTAGGAGGCCACTCATTCCTTCCCAGCAGCTTAGACCTGAAGTAATTACTCAGAAACTATATTATTTGCAATACTGTTTGACCAATAGCTTAAGCATATTTCTGGCTAACTCTTATATCTTAAACTAACCCATCTCCATTAATCTGTGTATTGCCACATACCTGTGGCTTCCTGGCAAGGTTCCGGTGAGTCTGTCTCCAGAGGCAGCTACGTGGCATCTCCTTGATTCTGCCTACCCTCTCCTCTGCTATCTGCTTGGAACTCCTACCTTACCCTATTCTGCTGAGCCACTGGCCAAAACAGATTTATTCATTAACCAATAAAAGCAACACATAGAGAGGAGGACTTCTCCACCTCCCATCTTGCCCTAGGAGTGCTATGATTACAGATGTGTGCCACATCTGGCTTTTCCTGGGCTCCAGGGAATACATTCAACTCTTTAGGCTTATACAGCGAGTGATTTTTACCCATGCAGCCTTCCCATAGGCTCTATTTTCAACAATTGTTATGTCTAAAATTATGCACTGTTGGTTGTCCCTGGGCATCCCTGGGCATCCCTGCTCTACCGGAACTGTAAAATCATCCCACAGCCTTGCATCCCACCCTATATCCCTCCAAGTAACAAATTTTCTCAATTCCTGGGACATAGGTCCCAGCTGCAAGAAAGTCAGTATGAAATACAAGGCTGCCCTCTCGGTAGAGACCCCCAAAAGCAAAAGTCCTCTGCAGAAGCTGTTTCCCTGGTGTTAAAGGCCAATCCACTATATGGCAAATGGTTCTATTTAAACAAAAGTTATAAAACTCCACTGCCTCCAGACCTGATAGGAGTGATTCACAGTCTGCACAGCTTCACAAAGGCTGCCACAGGGAACTCAGCAAGGGAGCAGTGATGGAGTCACTTATTCAAGAATAAAAATGAACAAGGTGCCAGGCTTGCTGACAGGGAGAGAGATGGGGCCAGCCTTATCTACACGTCATTGCCCTTGCCTGTTGCTATCACACTATTAAGATAGAGCAGATTACCCAGGTTAGACACTGGTTGGAAGGTGGATAGTGAATTCAGGATTTTCTCTCTGCAAGCACTGCCCAGAGCTTAGATAAGGGAATGTCGGTAAATAAAAAAAACTTCCTCTTTAGGAAATAGACATGAGGAACAGTCCAAAATGCTCTGGGATAGACAGAGGATGTCTACAGACTGTGCTTGTACAGTAAAATGTGGCTGACAAAAAGTAATGAGAGCTGATGAAGAAGCAAGCTTGGAAGGGCCTGACTGACACCCAAAGGATCAATTTAATAACAAAGTTTCCATTTGCACAACTGCCCCTATCTTCCCATTTCTAACAATTATCTACCCAAAATAAATGACATTTCCTAAACTCTAGTTACTGTTGCAAGTCATTTCAAGTATTAACTTGCTACCTAAATTTCTAAAGTTATGAAACAGACACACAATATTCCAATTGATAAGGAGATACAGTGTATATGAAAGTAGTCAGCTCTCCTGATTTATAGATTCTCAACATGTTAATTTTTCCTTCTAAAATATTTTGCAGTCCTAAAATCCATACTTATGGAGCTCTGTGTGTGTTTGTGTGTGTGTGTGTGTGTGTGTGTTTGTGTGTGTGTGTGTGTGTGTGTGTGTGTGTGTGTGTGTGTGTGAGAGAGGGGAAAAGGATTTAGATTCTTGTGTAAACTAGGAAAATGCTCTCAATAACCAAATCCCTAGACTTGCGATCTGTTGGAGATGCCTGTACACATCTGAATGAATTGACCAATATAAACATTCCTTGATGAGGTGAACAAGGCAACATGGTGCCTTCTCCTGTCGGGTCTCTTACTACATGGTAGCATTCTCCTCACAGATAGCTTAGTGCTGTATCTTCCACTAACTCCCAAGCAGAATAATTATGTGCTTCCCAGTCTCTCCAAAAGCAAGAAATTTGTGATATCCCTTATGTCTTAAGTAAGCTTTATGGGGATATAAATGGTGCTGATGTTTGCCATATGAGTGAGTGTTAATGAGTCAAGAGTCTGGGTTAACTAAGGCGTCCTTACATAGAAACAGATATTTAAAGAGTTATTATTGACCAGTTAGTGAAAATGTAGGAGCCCAAGCCTACATTATCTCAAAAACAATAGCTTTCTATTTGCTAATTCCATATTTATTATAACGCTTAAAAATATAAAATTCATGAATTTAATCTTAAAAAGTGAAAACTGCTGCATAGGTTGAAAGGTTGTCGGTTTCATTCACGGTTCTATTACAAATAAATATAGACCCTACTGATTAGAATAAGTGGAAAGGCTCTATAATCTTCTGTCCTAGAAACTACTCCCATTGTCTATATATTAGTCTTTGGCCAGTTTCTCCATCTTCTGGCACAGCTGGGTGTATGAAATAGCAGTATAAAACCTTCTTGAGTGTGTCGGATTTGACAGAAAACAATACTATGCGTGTTGAATGAGCAAATGTATAGGCTACACTGGCAGCACCATTGGCTGCCAAACCACTATCCTTTCAGGAAGAGGAAGTGGTTTTCCAGTTCCCTCCAAGAGAACAAAGAAAGAAATGTGCATTCCTCTCCAAAGTGATCATTCTAGATAGAAATGGCTTTATGGACTGTCTGCTATCAGTTCACATATATTAATTGTTTTTCAGATCTTTAGTAGCTGCATTTTCTAGAATGACCATTTTCATGGTTATAGGATGAGATACCACTGAAACAATGAGTTCACAGCATAGAGATGGTAGAAAATCAGGGCCACTTGGGTTGCAGAATCAATAGCAAGAATTCATCTCTCAGTCTGTGCTGCTCTAAGTTTCATGGAGTTAGGTCATCAAAGCGCACACTAAACAAATAGTCTATTTTTAACTCCATTTCAAGTTCAAGCAAACCAGACCCAAGCAAGCTGAGTAGCTTGCCCAAGTTTCTAAGTGATTAAGTGACCGAATTGGGCTTTCAACCTCGTCTATCAGACTGATCACCACATGTAGCAGGCCCTCCTGTTTCCTCTTGAGAAAAATGAATAACTCACAGACTCCACCATGTCTTTGTCTCTGAAGGAAGAGAAAATGGGTTAGAGAGGTGGGTAACAAGGGCAGGAAGGGAGAAGGTATAGGAAAGAGAAGTCAGAGAGAACCAGACTACAATACTTTACTAGACCTAAAGAACAAACCCAGGGTGCAGCAGCCTTATCAAAAGGGTGTGGCTAACTGCATTAGGTTCCAATCACATAACACCCCAGTTATTTCTTCACCAACTCCCTATGCTGGAGAGAGAAAGCAAGAACCTCAGAAATGACCAAGGGCATCACTTTGCCTTTTTCTCCTTCTCTCATTCATCCTGTGGTGATACTGCTGCTGAAAACCTCTCCCACCTCAGTGCAGCTAAATGATCGCTTCATTTAGCCCCATCATCTCCTTCCTGGGTTATAATTGCATGCCATGCTTTTACTCCTCACTCTTCCTAAGCCGTTGTCTATAATCACCTGGAAGGATATTATCAAGGGAAACTTGATACTGCCTGAAACCTGGGATAACTTCCTAGTGGCATGGTAGCGATCTCTCCTCAAGACTTTTTCTCTGCTCATCCTCATCTGTCCCTCTACACTAGAATTTCATTTTTCCATGCCGTTCCTTGAGAAAAGCCTGTTCCCTTTCACCTCAGTGTCTTTGTACTTGCTGGACTCTTAGTCTTTGGGGTCCATACAAAAACTGTCTGATAAAACCCTGCCTTTTAGATGATTGCCAGAATATAGTGCAAGAAATGAATCCCAACTCATTTAATTAGATTTCTACCAACCTTGCTCCTGCAGAACATCCCAACCGATTCTTATCACAGCTCTTACTTTCTTTCATTCTGAAAGGGACTCATGTGTCCCAGGTTGACTTCACACTCACTATGTAGGTTAGGATATATTTGAACTCCTGGTTTCCACCCAGCCTTGGCCTCAAAGTGCTAGGATTACATGCATATGCCACCACCATAACAGCTCTATCATGGATTTTATCCCTGAGTACCCAATTAATATCTTATTTGCATCTTATACTTATTAGACTGTCTGTTCCCTAAAGACAGGAATTAGGACTGTCAAGGGATTCCCAAGACATATAGCAGCAACATTCCAGTATTTAAAAAAATGTTCTGTCATGTACCAGCTATGAGAAAAACTATGTGAGTACTGGGTCTTAGTTTTAAACAGTACATGTAGGTCATTCTAGGATGCCCCACTCACTGGAAGTCACTGAATTAACCTGGGCCCAAGGGTCTGTTGTGTTGATTGACCACACTGTTGTTCTTGAAGACTGACATTGTCTTCAGTTGCAATAACCTCCCAAGTTTTCCCAGATTTCCGTGTTCCCCTAGGCCTTACCTGATCCCAGAGGCATCAGAACGTGAAGCCTTTGATGACAGAGTTGGATATGTTATGGAATGTGCAGAGAATGCAGTATTATCTAAATAGTATGTGCCAGAAACTTTTGTAATAGGAGAACTATATTGCTTGTTAAAACACCATTCTAAAAGTTTGGGTACAAGTTGAGATTTCAAAGGCTTAATTGCCTTTGATGTCACAGTTCTTGAAAATAAGTGATGCTCTATGTAGGAAGGAAAGGTAATTTGTGGTTGTTGGTGATGATTTGGATAGGGGATACGGTGAAGAAAAGAGACAAATACGAGTAGGTAGACAGAACTTACAGATATCAGACACAACAATGTATGGCAAAATTAACAAGCTTGGATGCAAAGGCCATGTTTGGTCACTGTCTATTTTTGCAAATAAAGTTCTATTGGACTAGAGCCATAGTAATTTGTTTACATATCATCTGTGGCTGCTTTCACAATTCAAGGGCAAAGTTCAGTAGGTTAACAGAAACCACATGGCCCACAGAATCTAAAATAGTTACCATATGGCTTTATACAGAAGGAGAAGGAGAAAAGCCCACTATGAGGAAGGCTAGAGAAGGGACAAGCGGGCAGTGCCTTTCTCTCATTACCATGTCTCACAGAAGTTTTCCCGCCACAGAGGTCAGTAAGCAGCCTCACGGGAAGCCCAAGCATCATGCCTCCCTAATTCTGTGGCAAGAGCTTGTTTGTTCATGAAGAGTTCATAGGAGAAAGTTAGGAACATTGGAAGAACAGCTGTATTGAGCATTGGAAGAACAGCTGTGTTCCACATCTGGGTTAATGCAGCATCCCAGAGACCAACATCCAAAGAAGTGACTTTATGTGCCACGAGAGAACCTAGGTATCAACTCAAAATGCACAGAATTTCCTGAGGAAATCCCTAGGTGATAGGCGAGTGGCAGAGACCCACAACATACGGTTTTCTGGTTGTTCTTCACTCATCTTCACTCTCGGGGGTTGAGGGGACCAAGAAGCAGCAACAAGTATTCCTCTGAGACTTTTGTAATGTCAGAATAAAATCTGGAATCTATGCTTTAAGGATCTCAGAATCCAATCCAAACAGAAGAACAGCATTTGCTAGGAGAGTTAACATGGATTCTGAATACCCTTGGGGGCAGAAAGCAAAAGGGACAGTTTATCTAGGCCTGAATTCTAGGAAGAATTTCTTAAATATAGCTTTGAACGTATTTGGAGTAGGAAAATGAAAACCAAAGTGGTTCATGGCCTGATTTTAAAATTTTACGTATTTTATTTTGTTTTGTGAGACAAGGTCTCAGATAGCCCGTCTGTAGCTCAGGATGACCCTAAACTTCTGATTCTCCCCCTCCAGCACTTTAGGATTACAGGTGTGTACCACCACACCCAGTGCTGGGAATGGAACCCAGGGCTTGTTGAATGCTAGGCAAGCATTCCACCAACTAAGACCCCCCCTACCTCTGAATTTACAATGGAAGACTATAGAAGTTTCCAGGGGTTCCTACTCTTGACTTGTCCCTCAACACTGTCAGCCAGGAAGGGAATGGTCCAGGTACACCACAAGAAGCCCTCAAGATGATTGTGAAGTGTGACCAACATTAAGCACAACAAGGATGATGCACCTATTGTTTTGGGTACTGTAAGCAAGAGATGAGATCATAAGGGAGCAGGATGGTCTAGTAGGGAAAAGGATGGAGTGGGAGAGCAATGAAAGAGAGATCTTGATAGATAGAGAGCCACGATGGGGTTAGTGAGAAACCTGGTACATGGGAAATTCCCAAGAATCCACAAGGATGACCCCAACTAAGACCTCTAGCAATAGTGGAGAGAGTACCTGAACCAGCCTTCCCCTGTAATCAGATTGGTGATTACCATAATTGTCATCATAAAGCCTTCATCCATTAACTGATGGAAGCAGATGCAGAGATCTACAGCCAAGTACCAGGCTGAGCTCTGGGGATTCAATCAAAGAAAAGGAGAAGGGTATATATGAGAAAGGGAGGCCAAAATCATGATGGAGAAATTTGTAGAGACAGCTGAACCAAGATTGTGGAAACTAAGAACTCTAGACCGACAGTTGTGGAGCCTCCATGGAACTGAACTAGGCCCTCCACATGCAGGAAGGAGACAGTGGTGAAGCTTGGACTATCTGTGAGGTACCTGATAGTAGGACCAAGATCTATCCCTGGTGCATGAGCCAGTTGTTGGAGTCCATTCTCTATGGTGGGGTGCCATACTCAGCCTTAATGCAGGGGAAGGGGTTTGGCCAACTTAATGTGACAGACTTTTTTGACTTCCCATAGGAGCCCTTACCTATTGGGAAGAGTTGATGAGGGGTGGACTAGAGTGGAGAGGCAGAGGGGGAGGATGGGGGAGACCTGTGGGTGTAATGTAAAATGGAATTTAAAAAATAAAATTAAAAAAGCAAAGAAAGCAGTGGAATGCTTTAAGCATGCTTAATGGGTCATACTAATAAAAGCATGAAAGAAAGAGAGAGAGAGAGAGAGAGGGAGAGAGAGAGAGAGAGAGAGAGAGAGAGAGAGAGCGCTTACTTTGACACTGCCTTCTGAGTCTGTGAGGATGCCACAGTTCGCCACAAAAAATCATGTCAGGATGACCATGTTTGAATGTCATAAAGCCCCTTTCTCTTGAGCAGGGTGGACTACTATTTTGTTTTCCATGGTCACAGTAGTCTTCAATGGCTACCCCAATAGGGACTGGTTTCTTGGAAATAGCTAATCAATACTAGTAGCTTCTAGTACTTAGGGGAAGGAGTCAGGAAGCCTCTGAGCTGGAGATTCTATGACAAATCAGAGAGCATGAGTGGGGAGGCCATCTTTCGATGATGAGAGTGGTTTGGAGGGTAGGAGGGAGGGAAGGAGAGAGAGAGAGAGCACAAATTGCCATTTGTCATTTACAACATGCCATCTGCCATATTAAATGTAGTATGTACTCTTATCTAATCCAGACCACAGCTCTACAAGATAGGATTTCTTATCACCTTTTTATTGAAAGCAATTTTTCTACTTGAGGTTTTCTCTCCTCATCTCCTCTAAAATTCTCCTTACCTATCCATCTCCACATTTTCATTCTCTCTATTTAGAAAACAAGCAAATAAAAACATAAGACTCAATTTTTATTAATAATAATAAATAAATGTATTTATTTATAAATAAAAGAGAAGCTAAAAAAGAGATAACACATATGCTCACAGACCACACACATATACACTCTATAAAAGCAAAAAATCAGAAATCATAATATACAAGCAAAAAAAAACAGTAAGATATTAAAATGTGCCCAAACAAAACAATATGAAACAAAAAAATTCTACAAAAACACCCTTGTGTTTGTTTTGCATTGGCCATCTATTGCTGTCCTGTAGCCTCCCCTTAAGTGTGGTTCATACACCCAGTGAGACTCCATTGAAGAGAAGAAATTTTTTCTTTGCCAGTAGTTGTCAGTTGGAGACTGTATACATTTCTACCTCTCAGCGCTGGGCCCACCTGGCTTGGACCTGTGCAGGCTGCCACGGTCTATGTGAGTTCACACGTGTAACAGTCCTACGTGTCTTTTGTTGGCATCATTCATCCCCTCTGACTCTTACAATCTTGCCATCTCTACAGCATAGTTTGCTGGACCCTAAGGGGAGGAGTTTGAGGAATATATCCCATTTAAGACTGAGTGTTCCAAAGTCAAGATGGGATTTCTTAGATAAAAATTACTTCTCAGGAGTTTGAGATGTAGGTGTAAATGAACATCGGTGTGCTCTACCCACTTGAGCTAGTTAGACCAGCTTGAAACCTTGGGACTCAGAGCATAGACTTTCTGTAGAGAGGAGAGCCTTCTGACAGTTTGGGCTCTTCACGATCCTCCAGACCAACTCCTGTGTTCCTCTCCGTGTTTCCATTGACTGTTTACCTACGATTTCCTTGCTTATTCTGTGGCTTGGAAAAAAGAAAGAACAGGATGTACGAAGCAGAAAATTCCCAAGGGCAGCAGCAGCTCCTTGTCTCTATGTCCTTGGGTTCCTTCTTATCATTTCTTCCATTAAGTGACCATTGTACAAATTCTTGCAATCCATACTGAAATCTGCTTCATAAAAGTTTATGCAGCCCCCAACCAGAGGTGCTTCAACATCATCAAACTACACCTTCCTTCCAGCACGTAGGAGCCATATTAAGCAGTCATAGTCGTGTTTACAATCCAAGTTCATAGTGATTTTAAAGATTTTGTCTACATCTGTACAATCAAAATGATGCTGGCTTCAATGTAATCAACTGGCAAGTCAGGCTACCTTAGTCCATATTGCTCTTGGAAATTTAGTCAGTGAAGAATGGGTTATAGAAAAACAACCTACGTAAATGTCATGCTGTGTTTTCATCAGAAACCTGGCCCTGTTGCTATTGCATATATTGACTGCTGAAAACTCTGGGGACGCAGGCTCCAATCCCAGTAGATCCCGAAGTCTGCAGATAGCAGACTACTCTCAGCTGTTTGCCTGGAATTTCATAAATGAAGACAATCATCCTAGGCTGAGAGATTTTTGTAGAGAATTCTGTCTGCTGAAATAATTCACGGGTAATCATCTTCCTCCAGGGAGTGAGAGGAGAAAGAGCAGATTCCCAGAGACACAAAGAGGCAGATGGCAGAGAGAAAGGGACTATTGCTGCCACTTTTGTTAATGACAAAAATAAGATGTCACATGAGCACACGTAGTTGCTCCATCCCTGCCCTGAGCCAGCAGCAGTGCCAAGCCTGAGTCAGTAGGGATATTCACCCAACTTCACTAAAAGTATGCAGTATAAGAAAAAGAGAAATGAACTAAACCAACTCAATTTTAATACTTCCATCTTAAATTGTTTTGTGTTTACATGGTATGTGAATGTGTTCATGTGCGTGCAGAAATTCAGCAAGAATAGCTGACCAGGGAGCTCTAGGCATACCCATCTCTATTTCCCTAGTGCAAAGAATAGGTATGTGCCACCAAGCCTCGCTTTGTACATGGATTCTGGAGATCAAACTCAGATCACCATACTTACATGACAGCAAGCTCTTTACACGCTGAGCCATTCCCTAAGCCCCCGCAGTGTCTTTCTTTTCCCTTACACTTTTCCCTGGTTTGTTCTCGGGTAATTGAAATAGTAACTAGTTAAAAATGTGGTGAGAACAGGAGAGAGAGTTCTCACTAAGTTAATTGTGTCCGTGGGTATAGTATTGATAGGAGGCAAATCCCTCCTCCAAAATATGGTTTTAAATCCACCTTTCCCACTATCTAAATCTTGTGATGGAGGGCAATTCAAACATGACAATCTTGACTACAATGTGGGAGCAATAGCTGTCAACATTTGCTAAATGTGTGTTGTGGGCAGCTCTTATAGACTATGGCCGTACTGCGTGCCCATAGCAACCTCATATAAGGCACTTTAGTGGATGCTGATATTAATCTCACTTTATACTGGAGGCAATGTTGCGTATCTCAGAATCACAGTAAAAGAAAAAAATCCTTATACTTTTGTACAACAAAAGTGTCATGCTTGGCTGAATCAACTGGGAATGAAGAGAAGTTTCAGAACTTCAAATATTTAAAGGAAAAACCAAACAACAGGGTTCTCCTCCTTAATGAACTACCCTCCGGGCTGAAATAGAAAACCCATGCTTGATCATGGGTAGTGTTTAGAAAGCATCCTTGTAGGGCCACCTTTCCTTTCCCTAAAGCATCTTTGCCCTTTGGTCCTTAGCCCAAGTTCTCCATTCAGGTTTCATACCATTCCTCATTGAAGAAATGCACATGCATTAGCAGGTGCAGCATCAACCTCAGCTCCCAAGGGACGGAAGAGACCCAAGAGGTTTAGGTCTCCCTGGGCTAGCGTGATTTTCTTTATTCTTTTTGCCACTACTTTAAAAGTTCTTGTGTTGCATCATTTTTCATGTAACTATATTTTGTTTTGTGTTGCTATTCTGAAAGAACTAAGTTGTCTGTGAAGAAGAGGCACACCCAGTACGGTGAATGCCAGAGACTATGCGACAGTGGTTCATCATGTCTCACCTACCACTTAGGGGTGAAAGAGAATGGCATCTAGGGGTTTGTTTTCAACTCCGCGGAAAGTCAAAACCAACCAGACTTCTGTTCACCTTGAATTTCCTGTGTGCCCAAATCCAAGTGAGGAACAACACATTAGCTGTTTCATTTACTTTATACACATCATAGGTTTAGGCTGTAGAGTCCCTCCCCCCATTTCCCAAGTCTTTGGGGATAGCTACTAGGGTTTCATAGTCAAGACATCCACATGTATTTATGTTAGAAAAGAACTTGTATTGCCGGTTGGCACAGAGAACATGAGATAAGTCTGATCTACGGTAGTGAATCGGGCCAACCTGGGCTTCACTTGCTCTTAACAGCTCGCCCATTTCTTAAATACGATCAAGAGCTTCATGCCCATGAAGCCCACTAGTAACTGACAAAGTTCTCATAAAGCAGGTGAAAACAATTACTAATAAGCAAGTCTTCTAGAACTCTCTTCTCCAAGGTTTTGGTTTTGGGTTTTGGTGGGGCTTTGAGGAGAGGGATAAAGTTGAAATTTAATCTTTTTAAGAGTTCCTGTATTATTGAGCCAAGACAGAGTGACTCCAGCTGGCTGGCTCAGATGGAGGCTGCGGTATGTTTTTTGTTTGGTGGATTTCATCGACACTTTATTAAAATGTGCTTTCTTCTGCATATTAATTTTGGAGTTCTCAAATCCTGAAAAAAAAAATCAATCTTTAATTACCTGTTTAAAATGAGATCTTAAGACATTGAGCGTTTTTTTTTTTTTTTTTTTTTTTTCCTGTCAGCATTACTGACCACATACCAAACAATCCAGGACTCAGAGTTTTTATGTTTTGGGCTTTTTGTTTGTTCCTTGTTTTCAGCATTCCTTGAAGCCTACCAATCAGGCACGCTATTGGCTTTATAAACTAAGAACACATTGGAGAGCGTTCTTAGGCCAGTGACATTTAACAAGTTATTGCCAGGGCTGAGGAGATGGCTTCATGGGTAGGAGTGCTTGCTGTTCAAGTTTGAAGACTTGAACAGGAATCTCCATCACACACACAAAAAAAATAAGCATTGCTGCATGTGCCTGTAACTCCAGCATTGGAGTCCAAGAGAGGCGGATCCTGAGAGCTCCCTGGCCAGTCAGCCTAGCCAAGAACGAAATTCAGATTCAATAATGGACTCTGTCTTAAAGGAAAAGGCAGAAAGTGCCTGAAAATGGCCCCTGATGTGGCCTCTGGCTTCTCTATGTACACAAACACAGAGACACATCCACCTACAAACAAACACACACAGATACATACATACCTATATACAGACACACACATAAATGCACACATACATACACATACACACACCTAAACACAAACACACACATGCATATACATGTACGCACAGACCCATTAAAATTAAATTTAAAAAAAGTTAAAGAATCTAATGCCAAATGCCTCTTGTAACTGAATCATAAATATATCAGAATAATCAAAAATCCTCAGCACCCAATAAGAAACATCCAGAAGGTCTCTTAAGTGAAGCCCTTTGTAATATCTTAGTTCATTCCTGTACGGAGGTGTGCATGCACAGTTTAAGCAAGTCTGTATAATTTCATATCACAGGGCCCTGAGCTTTCCCATAAAACCTCTAAATAAATCTAGAATTTCCCCAACCCCCTGCCCATAGGGCAGTTATTTGACCTGATGATGCTGTTTACAGCAAGCTGTGGAGCCTTTAAGAGATAAGGGTTCACGGGACATGGTCACTGGAGGACCATCCACAGAAACGGGACCCACTACAAGTGCCTACTTTCATCCCCTTCCACCACGATGGACTGAATTTCCCAAAGAAATCCCAAAATAAATCCTTCCTCCCTTATGTTGCCTCCATCAGCCACATCACTGAGATGAGGTAGCGTGGCATGCTTTCCAAAGAGAAGGCTTCAGAGAGTCTCCATGTGTTTGGTCCTCTGAAGATAATTTGAATTCAGTTAGTACCATGCCATGGCAATGACATTTTTAACGGCTTGTCATCCAGCCTTAAATGTGTGAATGGCCTCAGAACTGCTTTCTTTGAGTTCTCAGTAGACCTGGGAAGTTGACAGATCAAGAATAGAACAGTCAGAGAAATTGCAACACGTCAAAAGGCCCTTGAGTGCAGAGAATAAGGAAGAACCTTGATGTCTTAGTCACTGCCTATTGCTGTAAAGAGATAGCATGACCACTGCAACTCTTAAAAGAGAAAACATTTGACTGGGGCTGGCTTACAGCTTCAGAGGCTTAGTCCATTATCATCATGGCAGGGAGCATGGTGGCAGGCAGGAATGGGGCTGGAGAACTGTCTGAGAGTCATGTCCTGACTCAGATGTATAGAGAAAGCTAGGCCTAGTGGGCGTTTTTGAAACCTCAAAGTCCACTGCCAGTGAACACAAGTCCTCCAACAAGGCCACACCTCCTAATCCATCTCAAATAGTGCCACTTCCTAGTAACTAAGCATTTAATGTATGAGCCTTTGGGGGTCATTCTTCTTCAAACCACCCCACCTGATAACCCTATGCTCTACTTCTGAGCATTGCAAACTCTGTCTCAGACTGTTCTTCATTGAAGTATCACTATCTGCCATCTGGTCACTGATGATCTCAGTAGATAAGGACTCTTAACCCAAAATAAAGAGGGCTAGGTATGAGGAACAAAGAACCAATGTAGTCTTAATAAGACCCTGCCTGACTTAAATAAATCCTCATAGAGGACTTCAGAGATCTCAAAACACTTCAGCTTCTACTTATTAAACTTTCTACATAATCTCTTAAAATGTAACTTTTTTCATTTTCAACAAGAATATATATGTCCAGTGAGAGTAGACCCATGAACATCATGTGTGTTCATCACTATATTCAACGTGTTTGGCATATTACTTAGGAACTTATAGTGGCCCTATTCTTATCTAATTTGTTAAAAAAAAAAAAACAGAAAACTGCATGACACAGTAAAAAAAAAAAAAAAAAAAAAAAAAAACCTCAAGATTGTTGTGTCTAGGGGACCAAATATTTCATTATCATAATTTTCAACGTGCTCCCATGACAAGAAATGAAGTCAGGGAAAGAAAATGGAGTGCTCACCATATGCCAACTGCACATTACTCTATCCATTTGGTGTGTGCCTCACAGCCTCCGCCCCAAATTTCAGAAGTGCATGGTCTTTACTTCAGAGCTTAAAACTGAAGTTTCAGACCAATTTGTCACCAGTCACTTCCTAGATGTGACTGACAAGGGTCTTCCTAGGAAGACTAGATTCTTCCCAGGTCACCAGTGGCCCAGAAATGTATAAAGAATCTCCAGAAAGCTCCTTAACGAAAATTACATGCACCTTCTAACCTAAGAACTCTAAGCCTTGGCATGTAGGAAGAACCTGTTCTTGGAATCCAGTTGAACACTGATGTTAATACAGGAACCCAGTCTTCCCTGAGAAGCCATTAATGCTGGATCCTGGACTCTGGAGGGAGGTGGCCTCAACTTCTCCAATGCCGCTGCTTTGGGTTTCTACTTCCAAAGTTTCTCAGCACTGGGCTTGTCTGTCTTCTTTCCAGATCCATTTTTTTTTCTTATGCTCTGAAGTTACCTCCAAACTAAGAGTTTCTCTCCAGGACATAGAAGAAAATGAAACCTATAGAAGACACTTCACTTACTGAGTACTGTCTTCAGAATGCTTGAGTAAATTGTCACATGTGGTTTAAATTGTTAGAGATTTTGAATACCTAGGAAAATATGCCAATTGACTTTTAACCTCCTTGGTTTTAAATTTTCCCTCCTTAAATTTAACTCAAACTCTCTTTATATCATCTTGGACAACTGTCTTCCTATGGTGCCTTCTGCTACACACGCTGAACATCGTTATTACTTCAGTTGCATTCTTCGTGGATTGCTTAGACTTGAATGCTTTAGGAATAACCATTCTTGCTGGGGAAAGAAACCAGGTGTTTGAAGTTAACTGTTCCCAGGGAGAACGTTGGAAAGACCCATGCCCTCCATATTGGAAAATTAATTGGAGGGGCATGGTTTAGGAATCTGGACACTGTGCACGATGTCTTATTAGTCACTAGGCTCTGCTTAAGCAAACCATTGCAAAGAACAACTGAAGAAGAAAAAACAGGCTTCCATAAGACTGTTAAACAATAACCTACTAGTTGTCTCATGCCTTAAAGAGTTTTAGCTCTTTAAGCTAAATTCCTGAAGAATCCTACTTACTGTATTACTCAATGTGCTCTCGTTTCATAAATTAGATGATAAAAGAATAATAAGATAATATTATGCCAAACAAGACTCTCCATCTGCTTTTGTTACTTTTTCCTAGCCCATTGCCTGCTTTTCCCAAATGCTTCCTCTAATGCAGTCATTTTCCTTTCTCACAGACCTGTGATTTTAATAAGTCCATCTGTGTCATTCTGTGTGGAAAAAGAGATTGGGTAATTTGTGCTTGTTCAGTTCACATCTTCAGTGTAAGGGTGTATCTATATACACATGCACGGTAGTTTACTGAAAAACATTGAGCAATTGCAAAGATGGTCCAAGCATCCTCAGTCCTCATTAACACTGTCTTTTTTTGGTTATCTTAAATATTAGACCAGATGCAGTGTGTCATCTGGGTATGAAATAATTCTGGTATACCCACCATCTTGATTGGAGCACACGAAGGGTCTCTAATCAACAGTGACTGGTTCCCTAACCATAAAGAGTCAGAAACGAAACTCAAGGAACACCTTTCCTCATTATAGTGACAGGACTCAAGTGACTAGTCAAAACCAGACCCTTGGGCTGGAGGTTGTCACTTAATGCTACAAAGTCTTCTGTGGTCGTTAAACCAAGGCTTCATAAAGGAATGAAATTTGAACAGGGACAAATCCAGAACCCATTGATAACGGCGGAAGGTCTTATGGGTTGAAAGGCAGATCCTGGGGATGGGCTTGATGGGGTGGCAGAGTGAGCTAGCTCACACCTGCCTAGCAGTTATAGCCATTTCAAAGCCTTAGAGTTATTGGCTGTGAAACTGCAGAAAACCTAACTGCAAGTAGACAAGGCATAGGTGAACATTCCAGCTAGGACTTCAAAGAGATGGCTCCCACTTTCCCCATAACTCTCGCTCTTCCCACTCATGAAGGAGCTGTGGAGTTCACAAAGTGTACATTTTTATGCCTCATTAGATAAAATGTGATGTCACGGAGTGGCAGTTGCCAGGGGAGCTCTAATTTGGAACTGCCAACGTTAGACACCTTACAACTTGTGACTGTACTTCAGCATTCAACTTTCTCACTGAATGTCTTTAATAAAAAAAAAAAAAAACACAGCTGTGAACATTCATTCAAATACCTACTCATCTTGCTTTATTCCTATGAGTAATCACTTTCAGGTTCAGCCTGACATTTGGAACTTGTTTTTTCTTCCCTAAATGGAAGACTTTGAATTAGCACAGACACCTTTTCTCATTAGAAACAGAGCCAAACTCTTGGTGAGTTTTAGCAAGCCGAATGATGGCTAAAGAAAATACTCATCAAAATATATGACTGCATTTTGAAATTGTCCTTTGGACCTGACAGTCTTTATATAAACACTGAATTGATCCAAAAAGCTTAGAACTCATTCATTGTGCTGTTTAGTTTTGTGTCAAACTGACACAAACTAGAGAGTCACAGGGGAAGACGGAACCTAGATTGAGAAAATACCTCTATAATATTTGGCCTATAGGCAAGTCTTTGGAGACATTTTCTGGACTAATGATTGACGTGAGAGGTTTTAGCCTACTGTGGGCAGTGCTGTCCATGGTCTCATGGACTTGGGCACTATAAAAAAGCAATCTGAGCAAACCATGAGAAAAATCCAGTAAGCAGTGTTCTTCAGTGACCTCTGCTTCAGTGTCTTCCTCCAGGCTCCTGCCTCAAGTTCCTGCCTGGACTTCCCTTAATGATAGACTGTGATGATGGGGGCATGTGAGCTTAACTTAACCCTTTCATCCCCAAGTTGTTTTTGGTCATGGTGCTTTTGGTTGGTACCACAGCAACAGAAAGTTAACTAGGACTCTTAGCATTCCATCCCCCAAATCATACTCCAACAATATTACTAGAGGCCATGACACCTAAAAATGTCTCCTTTAAAAATTCTACAGGCTCTCCATAAGCAAGGATTCATTCCAGTGCCAAGCATTCTGGTGATAAATAGCTAAAAAATTTGACAATATACTTATGTATACTTACTTAAGATGCTGAAACATCGGAAGGAAAATATATTTTGAAGAAAATTTGGAACTGTTGGTTTCAGGGATGTATGTAAGCAGAGCGTTTGGTGACTCATTCATCATCTTTTTCTTTTTTTGGAAGAATTTTCACACTTAAGTTTCAGGTCCTCCCCAAAGGTTTAAGCATAATATGAGTGGACTCCTTCCAATAAGGTGAGAATAATATTCTGTAAGATAAGATATAAAAAAGTAGGGAAAATGTTGAGCAAAGTTTTCAAATTCTGGCCAAACCTGCGATACAGTCTAAATTAGAAGCAGTGGGTGGGGAACAGGCCTCCCTTCTTAGCGAATGGATGGCTGAGCTGTACATTTTAGAGTCTCAGTTTTCTTGAATCATGGGAAGATGCTAACCAAACATAATTACTGGTGTCGTTATGAGAAGAGAAGGTGAGGACTGCAAACTGCTCTGTACCCACCAGGCAGGTGGCCTTTCGATTTGTTGTTTTTGTTCCAACACAGCTTCCTTCCCCACCCTCCTGTCTTTGCTTTTGGGTGCCACAATAGTTCAGGCTATATTCTCAAAACTAAATGAAAATGGAAGAAGATAATTCCTGGATTCTGCTCAAGACCGATATGAATGAAAACTTCTACCCACTAGAGCAAAGGAGATGGTGCCTTCTTGGTACTTAGAGACGCTGTTTCGAGATGCCCATATGGATGCAGAGAGGCACGGGGGATAGGATGGATTTTATACACCTACCTTGACTTGTAAGTGGCCCCCACCTGACTCACCCAGAACTAAAATTTTCTCGAAGGCTCACCTTGTAGATTGTGTGAACACAATTCTACTTCTAACTATCTCTTGAAAGGATGAAAGTATGATATTCTAAAAATAATCATGACATCATAGGAAAGGAGAGAGGAGAGCACAAAGGTTCTGTCATCCGCCAACAAGATGAGGCTAATAAATGAGCTTTCCTGTGTCATCTTCATCTTCCAGAATTCTGTGGCAATTAGCACTTAGTCAGCATGAACTCTAAAAATTCCATGTATGCTCTTTTTCCATGTTCTCTTTGAGAAATTGCTCTGTTTCTTCACTAGATAATGTGGAACAGTGATGTAAAGCACAATAGAAAGAAAATAAGCATTTTTTTCTGATCTCTTGACCCAGTCTTCCAGTTTCTGTCCTGTCCGAAGAGGCAATTATTTTCATCAAGGCTGTAGGACATTTTTCCAAAATAATAATGATATGCAGACACAGGTCCAGGCACACACACACACCAACATCACTAGAAGATACATATTTTCTACTTTGATTTGATTTTTTAGACTTAATAACCTACCTTGTAGCTCATTCATTATTAGTACATATAGAGATGCCTCATTCTGCATAAAGATTTACAATAGTCCCTTGTTTGGATGTACTGTGCTTTTCTTAATCTAGACCTTTTCTTATGAGCATTGACATTAGTTGTGGTGGTATTGTGACAATTATCATCATCATGATACTGTTTTAGAAACTAGTTTTTAGATGTATATGAACCTAACTCATTGTATAGCTGCATGAGTTTATCTGTAGAAATTTGAGAATTGTTTGTGTATCTGAGAAGTAGCCTGGAAGCAGAGATTATAGGAATCTGTCCATGTGTGATTTTGTTAGGGTAGGCCCTAACAAATTGTGTTCAAATATAAGACTTGGAATTAACTCCTTCATCTTTCTTCAGGCACAAGGATCTTGCAGAGGCTTGAACTGGGGAAAGGATTTTAGCAACTCTTGTCCTTGGTCCTTTCAATAGGTCTTCTCTTTTCATTGTTTATACCAAAACCAGACACCACCATCCCTTGTCTGGTTTCTTTGCCCTTTTATGAGAGTGTGGTATTTGCAGGGCAGTTGAAACTGGTGTGTCAAAATCTTGTTGTGAAGTATAAGTATATTCAATTGTCAACTAGTAAAATCTAAAAGTTGGCATATGAAGAAATGACACTACATGACCTTTGGAAGGTTTTTGTTATTATTTCACATTTTATCCAAAGATGAAGGGTCATTCAATTGTTTAATAGATAGCCTAAGTATGTTCCACAAATTTCTTACCCTTCATGGTTGGTATAGTGACTTTGATAACATTATTTCTTTCTTCTGAGGAGTAGCGTGTGAAGGGATTTGAGAATAATTTCATCTAGAACAAGTTGGCCTCAAACTCACTGTGCAACTGAAGATGGCCTTAAATTCCTGAACTCCCTTCCCCTACTTCCCAAGTGCTGGGATTATATGCCCCACTGTACCTAGACGGTAATATAATTTCAAATGACTGGCATATTCTTAGGAGTCATTATTCTATTTATAAAAAAATCTTTGCTTTATCTCTGGAACCAGTTGAGAACATAAACAAATATGTATGTGATAAATATCATAAAAATATTAGTGGGTAAGAAACTTTTACATAGAAGAAATACATCAAAGAATCTAAAAGAAGGACTTCTTTGCATTTCCAAAATATCATTTTAATGGTCAATTAGTTAAAAATGCTATTTGACTCTTTCCCTTCTGATCAATAATAGATGCACAATAAAATATCTGTTTTAAAGCATTTACTGCATGATCAAAACAATATATAATTGCTACTTCACTTGCCTTACTTTGTAGTAGAGTTAATATTTGGCTTTTCAACCTGCAATAAATACCTTCCTCTCTATTCTCTTATGATTGTGGCATAATTAACACCAAGGAAGCAGAGATTTAACTGTAGATGACAGATATTTATTTAAAATACTTTCTGCTGCATATATTAACATTTTTCTTTCAACTTGTTAAAAATAGCCTTGAGTTCAGCGATGAAATTAGATTCCAAATTTCTGTTGTGTTAATAGCCCCATGCTGGAGCAGAATGTGTCATCTCAGAGATCTGTGAGCAACTGCATGACAATCGAGACTTTATTATACTGGGCCATTTAAGTAGAAAGAGTGTTATGGAACTAATATGGCTTCCTCTTTCTCACTGACCATATCCAGAAACAAATACAAAGTCATTCTCGAGTCAACTAGCCATACTAATCCCATACATTCTCAATAGTCTGTTCCCTTCTAATGTCTGAGAAAATGGAAGTCCTTATGGGTTATAGTCTTTCTCTTAATGTCTTGGGATCAGTTATTCATCATGTAAGTATTTCTCCTATCAAAAATAATCTTCCACTCTTTTCTGCCTCCCTCCTCAGAAAGGCAGCTTCCATCTCTCCCTTCTCTCTCTCTCTCTCTCTCTCTCTCTCTCTCTCTTTCTCCCTATCTGCTCTTCTCCCCTTCTCCCCTCCCTTCCATAATCACTAAATAAATTTGTTGTTGTTGTTGTAAAAAAAATAATCTTCCATGTGAAGACAATCTGTAAGGCATTGTGAAAGGGGCATAGACTGCCAAATTCTAGAAGCAAAATTATGAACCATTTGTAGATGTCGCTATAAGATGGTAGGATAAATAAGTAGCATTGCTTTCTAATTAGGATATGAGTTTTCAAATCTAAAACTTCTCAGTGTATATAAATAGAGCATATGAAAGAAGTCATCAACCCAAGAGTTTTAAACTGAAAGGTGTTTAGAAACCACAAGTTTGTATGAATTCGGAACCAGGGCTCAGAGAAGATGGCAGTCACACGGTTCATCAGTAGTTGACTTACATTAGATGATTATCCCCAACATACTGCATGTATGGTCAACACTTCCAAAGGAGCAAAATTCTTAAATATTTAACAGTCTATATCCTATAGGGATTTGTTCTTCATCTGAAAAATATGTCTTAGTGCCCCAGCCCTAATGTATAGACACATTTACTGAGACAATCCTGTCATAGCACTAGGACTAATGTCCTACCTCAGAACATATTCCAGATCCAAAACCAGCACAATTTCCCCATACTGTCCTGTCTCCTTTATCGCTATAGAAATCAGAACTCTGATGAATCATCACATCCGCTTCTAACTAGAAGGGCTCAGCTGACCAAGTTGGGGCTAACTGCTCCTTTTGAATGGAAACAGGACTCCAGTGGCCATCTGGAAAATATACTCACCTTTTAGTTAACTCTGATTATCAATTACTTGAACATCCATACTCTCTGCTCCCCGCAGACTGTCCTGAATAGTGCATCATTGCACTTGTTTTGTCCTTGGCACCATGAAATTTCTCCTTGCAATTCCACATCTGAATGAGGGTTAAGTAGAAGTTTGGAGGGTCTTAAAAATAAGCATCATATATAATGTTCAATAATAGTTTAAAATTTGTACTTCCTTACAAAGAAAAGAACAACCAGAAAAATATTTTGTTTGGTTTCCCCTTTAATGTGGCTGATAAGGCTTTCACTATAAATGGAGTCCTGAGTAATTTAATTAAAGGCACCGACATGGGCAGAACAGCATGCTTGTTCTTGAAATATGGTAAGCAGTGTTGACAGCATCTTTAGAATAAAACAACGATTAAACTGTCTGTAAAGGTCAATGTCATTATATGAAGGTTATTCACATTCCTAGCTCCTAAAGAATGTCCAAGCATGGTGACACATGCTTATAATCTCTGCACCAAGGAGGCCAAGGGCAGGAAGATCTTGAGTTCCAAGCTTGCCTGAAATAGAGTAATAAGATCCTGTCTCAAACAAACAAATTTTTAAGGACCCAGGCATATAAAATGCATACACCATTTTTGACTACGTGTTCAAAGCTCTGCTTGAGTAGTCTTCAAGCCAATAGCTAATTACCACCAGGCCATCCATTCCTTAATGAATTTCTACCTAAATCTACTCACTCATTAATTTGTCCATCCACCTATCTATCTATTTACCCATTCACCCATCTACCCATCCATCCATCCATCCATCCCTCCATCCATCCACTTCTACATCCATTCACCCATTCACCCATCCATTCATCCTCCACCCATCCATCCATTCATCCATCCACCTATCCATCCATTTCACCCATTTACTTTTCCATTGTTCATCATCCATCCATCCATCCATCCATTCATCCATTGTTTTATCTATCCTCCCATTTGTTCATTTATTCAAGAATGATAATGGCCATACTATAGTATCATAGGAGCTGAGAACTATGCACTAGTTGCTGTACCATCTACCAGAAAGCTATGGCTGTCCTGAACAAGTACTAGATTTCCTGAGAAATAAACCTTCAAAGAATCACACAGAGACTAACCATTATACCACCTAAATCATTCTGGATGGCACCCCATGGTTAGTATATGATCTGGAAATGTGTGATTACCAAACAAGCTGCTGTTAGCAGTGTATAAGGCTACCAGGCAGAATCACAGGTATTTCTGTCATGGTCAGTCAAAGAGTACTGGCACAGGACCAGCTTTGCTCCAAAATGCAGATCTCACTAAACCCATTAGTATTCAGCTCCTAAGCAGATTGCAATTAAACATTCCTTTCGGTCAAAATTTTAGCCTCATCCTGACTTGCAAAATGGAAATTATAAAAATTATAAAAGTCAACAAACAATTTTTGTAGATCCACTGTCACTGACAATGCTTGTTTAATCACCAACGGGAGTATGGACTGGCATATTGATTTAGTGTTTCTTCTTTAAGATTAAGTCTCCTTCTATTCTTCTCTTTGTTTTGAAAATCCAGAAGAGAGCTTTTATTAGAGGACCAAGGCCACTGCTTGATTGTCATAGGAAACAATCTAAATGTATCCTTGGTGAATGTACAATTGTGAATTGAATGATTGACATACTCAAGGCAAAACTTACTTTATGTGCTGGAAGATTGTAAGTGTCTTAAGTATTTTGTATCTAATATTGTCAGCTTATAGCTTATGGCACTATTAATCATGACAAATCGTTTCCCTATGTAGATTAAACCAGACTGCACTAAGGGGCTTAAGATTTTTCTTTGAATATCAAAGAAGGTTGTTGCTCAGCTCCAGGTTTACAATTCAGAGAAAATGTCATCTTCATCCCCATTTAGCTGCCCCGTTAGACTCTTCGCCTGGGACACCTTCCAAGTGCTGCTTCCTGCCCTACTCACACTTCTGACTTATGCATCAAGGCTTCTTCAGTTGTTGCTCCCCTCTGATGAACTTCCCCTATTACTATCCTCTTCCTCACCTACAAGGCGAGACGTGGGTTTCTTCCTGACATTTCCTGAGACATCTCTGTCTTCTCTAAAAGCAACATGACTCATTTTTACTCAGTGCTCCAACTCTGAAATTTTGACGGTTTTACAGGCAGTAGACATTTTATGAATCTTTGAGTTCCTATGACTAACATAGTAGACAATAAATATTTGCTGGATTTATAGATTTTAAAGTAAAATTTAATGTGTAAATCTGGATCTCAGGATCATTCTTGTATTATTTTCAGTGGGGGCAAGGGAGCCATTTAAATGACAGCATATTGCAGAATCCTTGACTTCATTCACCTTCTATCCCTGCTTCATCCCACAAGCACACTGGCTCCACTATAGAAATGGGCTGCCCATACATTAACCATCCTTTTCCTCTGTACTTCCTATTCCATCTGCTTGGTTTTGAATAGCAAAGAGAATCTGAGTTACAATTCAATGCTATGAATATGGTATTACTCCCTTTAAGGAAAGAGAAACATTTTAGACTATCTGAACGGAGCAAGCACCACACTGTTGC